>NC_141779.1:16090464-17424440 GCF_054643075.1 Acanthaster planci | reverse complement strand
AAAAAAAACAATGGTGAAATGCAAAAGGTTTTTCCTATGGCCAAAGTACAGGTAATTCTTGGGATTTTGTCTGCCACTCGACTGTTGCAGAATTGGTTACACACTGGTTGTATTGCACATGGTCATTGGAAAGAATTGGAATAAAGAGCAGTCACTTTTGAAGGCTTAAAAAGAGAGAGCAAAGTCACTAGAAGAGACCAAAGTCTCAAAACTAAGACAATATTTTCAACCAGCTGTAGGCATCATTATTGCAAACAGCAGATCAGATTACATTTACCAGCAGGCTGGTAAACAACAGAATTACATATCACTGAGGGGTACAGTCAATTTAGTAGAGATATGCTTGCTGTAGGGAAATTGTTATGGTCAACTTCCGTTACTTTAGGGATTTATCTTTGCAGAGAAATTTTCTACCTGGCCAAAATCAATTAATTTATATTGTGTTTATTTTGTATTTTGACGTTAAGAAGTTGCTTTTGTTTTGTCTTGCTTTGTTTTCAGATGCAGATGTGGCATACATTGATAAATAAGTGAACATGATACTTTATCTGTGAGCTAAATACTTTTCTTTGTCTGATGAAACCCCAACTTTGTGGCCATTTTTCTGGATTGAATTCTACTAAATTGTTGATCAAGTTAATTTTCAAACTAATGCATATTTTTCACAGTTTCTGTCTTTCTGTCCATCCCTGTGGACGGAGACTGTCAGTAAACCATTAAAAGCTATCAGGGAGTATCATTAACTCGGTTGATCAGATATAGGGTCACCAGTATTTGGTGCTACCATGTCAGTTATGGGCCAAATGCTCCGTTTGTAGCACAGTTTACCAGTGGCAATGTAAATAATTTGATCACCATTGTGTGCTGAAAAAAAACAAACGACATGTATGCCCTTTACCAGTTACCTTTGCATAGGAAATACAGGAGACAAATTTCCCTTGATGTACCCCCAATACATTACTCGGCTGCTGTCCAAAGATTGTCTTTCTTACATCCATCTAAATGACCACTGCAGCTAAGATGGAGCCGCTTGGCGGAAACCTTGTAATCAGTAGCACCACCACCAAAACTCGACACACCAAGCCTAAAACCCAAAACCTGATATATCCCAAACTCAAACCCTAACCCTAGGCCCAAAACAGAAACTATAATACTCAAAACCCCAAACGAGTAATTTAATGCAGGACGTGTTGCATGGGGTTAGTTTTTTTTTAGCCCTAACAGTCCCAAATCCTCCAATTTCAATACAATTTTACATACACCCTTTGGGGGTTAGGGTTAATTGAACACGAAATTGGAAAGTGTGGATGGTGAAAGATGTGAAAGTTAAAATGAGAAAGATGGATGTAAACAAGACAGTTGTGAACAATTTTGATTTTTATTAACATCACTACTTGGAAGAAAACATAGTTTTGGGGGATTACAAGTACTAAAAAAAATTTACTGCATGATTACACTTTCAACAGAATATGTACAAAGCAAAGTTGTGTGTACACATTTAGAGAAACGTTTTGACAGCACTGATGGATACTTACTGCATGTATTTACCCCATAAACAAAGGTAGTTTTTATGACAATAGTATGGCAGTTGGGTTTACAGATCTCTTTTGTTGATGCCTTTGTTTATAAAACTGAAGGTGCTTATGCATTTTCTTACAGGTTAATTTTTTTTCTGTGCATGTGTTGTTAGGAATCAAAAGTCAAAATATATTGAAATCCCTCCCCCCAAAAAAGAAAGAGAAATGATACAACCAAAAACAAAACAAAATGGGGGAGGTAGCGAGAAAAAGAAGTGGCTGGAATGAGAAAATACTTTTTTTTCTTACCTTGTCCAATCATATTTTGGGGCATCTTTTATCCAGCACAACTAAATTAGGGTCTGTAGGACGATCTCGAGACATTGCTTTGTTAGTGAGGATTTTCACATTCCTTATGCCCCACTTTACAGATGGTGGATAAGAAAAAAAGTTTGTATTCGTTTCATTAGGCCTCTTTCACGAAATGTATTTTGCAAGTTTACATCAAAGAAATCTTTCTCAGGCAGACATGAATGGAACTAATGGTTGATAAAATTGAATGCAATCTAGGAACAAGGAAAGCGATTGACCCCAAAAAAGGACTTATTGGATTTAGAATTGCAGTAATGTTCAAGAAAATTCAATGAGTTATCCTTTTTTAAAAGTGATTTTTCAGATAGCTTTGTCAACGACTGTTATCTTTTTTTGCATGTTATAATTGTTGCAGGTATAAAATTACTTGGTAATTGGCAGTGCTGTGACAAAGTTATTTTTTTCCACAAGTCAAGTCCCAAGTCTTTTTTTCCCCCGGGTCTGTGTAATGTCCTAACTCACATTGTACTTGAACACTTGTTCTTATATCCTTCATTAAGAAAGTTACCTATGTCATTCTTCAAAACAGGCCTAACCCACCCGCCACAGTTTTTCCCCCATCATAATGTTGATTTTTTTAGTGATCAACAGCAATGTTATGAAAACAGACAGGTTTGCTAGTGAAAGTCGCAGATACATTTTTTCCTTGTATTTATATCGGACAAAGGTGGGTGCCAACGAGTCAAATTTGTTCAAGCCATTTTTTTCCAGCTTTTCCGGGTCAAGTCACATGTCATTTTCTTTTTCTCCAGGTCAAGTCTCAATTAAAAAAACTTCTAACTCAATTCTGACTTGTCTGAGCCAGCAATTCATGTTAACAACAATGCTAGTAATTGGACTTTAAAAGACCTACATTTACACAGATGGATAGCTTTATACTCTGTGTTAATATACATTGTTGCCAGTCAGGAAAAACATGAAAAGTACACATCACTCACTGCAAGGCTCTATTCTTGATAATGCGCTATTGTCATGCAAAAACAACTTTAAAATGTACGAGATCTAAATACTGTCAAAATACGTCCTTAATTTTTCAAAATGTATTTTTATTTCCAGGTCAGATTAATATTTACGTAATAGTCAAGGAAAGGATCCTTTAATTTTGTCCCAAAATATTTTGTGTCATTTTTTGTGTGGTGTATTTGATGATTACAACCTCGTCATTCATTTGTTTTTGTCATATAGCCAGTCAAATGAGAGTGCTTCCAAAAAGTCTGTGGCATGGATCCAATGAAGCAGTAAAACCGTACCACTGAGATGGCAGCTTCAACACCCCAAATCATTCCAAAATGTGACCTGTTTGCAATCACAGACATGTACTCTGACAAGAGTATGTAATTGAAGAGGACTTTACATGTACCGTGCGTGTCTTCGATTCTGTTCTCATGATGTGTTAGCAAAACCGTGATAGCATCCGATCAAGAAGATACAGGTCATTGACAATAAATAATATATACCGTATTTAAATTTATTAAAATGTTTTTAATTGAAATTGAATTAGCGAGGTGTAGCACATATTTTGAAGTCACATGGTGAATAGTTGATTCCAGGCTGCCCCATCGGGTCTGGAAGTTCTTCATTGTCCGGAAATGTCAAGGTAAAACTCTTCAAGATTGTCGTGGTGAACAGGAACATTAAGGAGCGAGTCCAATTCTCACCAGGGCATGACCTTTGACCTGTATGACAGGATAAAAAAAGTTATGTATTTATTCTCCCTGTGCAAATCACCCAAGTCAAATGCTAGTTCGGAGTGGGAGAGGTGGAATATGCACAACTAAGGTGTTGGAATTGTCCACCGGAAGGTTTCATCTCACAAGGTGCAAACTTGACACTTAACCATGAATTTGAGAGATCTTCATTTCTAGACATGCCAAAATAACTATGTAGAGACATTTGTGTTTGTAAATGAGATGTCTCCATCTTGGCACCTCTGTTTCTAAACCTCTAGAGAGATCCTTATTTCTAGCATAAATATTAAACTCAAACGTCATAATCTCCCAATGTTTGTGTTTAAGATGTGGTGAAAACGGCACATAGTTTTGGGAAATTTAATACAAAGGCAACCTTTGTTTTGCGTATGGATGTGGCAAGGATTTTTGTAGGGGGTGGGGGTATAAACCACTTTATTTAGGGGGAATTATCTAGGGAGGGGCAAAGCTTTCAGTAATAAACTGATCAACTATTATCCCTTGCCCCCCCCCCTCGTGATGCTCATGGTGTTGCAGTTTTATTTGTACGAGACAATTTTTTTTTTAATCTAAAAATGAATAAAGATTTTGTCAAAGGTATGATTTTCCTTTTCATGCATACATTTTGTTAATGCGTCATCAGGCAAATTTATAGGACTGATTGAACAAATTTTAAAACTGGTACTGCAAGGGGATGCCTGACCTGAGGAAAAGGTGACCAGCCGATTTGATAACTTAAATTTCCCGTCTGCATCTAAAAAGCGACCCGGGTCGAACCGATCTGGCTCTGTCCACAGCTTACTGTCATGGTGAGCTGCATAGATGTTTGTCAAGACATAGCTGCCCTCAGGGATGAGATGGCCCTTGAGAATTGTGTCTTGCATCACACGATGGGGTGCTCCCAGAGCAGAGACAGGGCGATACCGATACGTCTCTGTGATTGTCGCCATGGTAACATGAAGTCTGCTCTTATGTGACAGAGAGGGGATGTTTTCTGTGTGGAATTGAACAATTTGCATAAAAGCTAATGGGAAAGTATCCACTCTGCTTTGACATGGGAGATTATATTTGAATTAAGGCGTCTGTATATAGAATTAATTCTGTGGTTCTCCCTTTTTTACCTCAGGAAGGGTCGTTTGGTTGGGAGAAAAGGGCTAATAAAATTACTTGTTTGCCCCCAGAAATTCGTAAGATTTTTTTCTTGGTAGAAATTCTAGACAGGGTCAGCAGCATAAACAGTTCTTTCTTTCTTGGTCAAAGCCAAAAATAAGGGTCAATTAGACAAGTACAGAATGAGTATGGACAACCTAATCTTGGGTGCAGGGCCTCAAAGAGATGGTTTCGACGCAATACAGTGCTTGCAGTGCAGGGCACCCATAATTTGGTATCAGAGGCTAAATTTACGTCTCTCCACAAGAAAGGAGGGGAATAAATTGAATTTTGCAACAGGACACTTAATACAATAATTCAGATGTGTATGCTCCCAGATTGCGATGTATGCTGTTGGTGCAAGACAGGAATACTAACTACAAACCACTTGCAGCCTGTTTTGGACGATATATTTCAGGTGGTTTGTCAAATACCAGCACAAGTGAGAGGAATACAATGCACATGTAGTTTCATTTCGCTTGACCTCACAAAATACTAATTTACCTGACATTTGAGGTTTAATTTGCATGTACACAGTGCCCGAACACTTTGGATCAACGTACATGTTACTCTGCTATAAGAACTCGACTTTAATCCACTCCAGTAGCTTTAGTACCAGAAGCCTTTGTTTCAAACCAGCCGTGGACAGGGCTCATTCGTTCCTCTGGCAGTGCAGAGCAGCGTGATGTTTTTCTTATCTTACCTGCCCCGACAACTTGGTCTAGTTCGTCTTGGATTCTCCTTTGCCACTGTGGATGGAGCATCACCATTTGTAATGCCCAAAGAAGGCCAAGTAGCGCTGTCTCGCTCCCCACTACAAAGAAGTCAAAGAGCACGTTGATGAAGTGCTCATCGGGAGCTAAGGCGGCAGCAGCTTTTTCTCCTGAACTGCTGTGCTTCCGGTTGTCATGGTTTCCGTCGTCACTGCTGGAGGTGTTGACGGGCTTTGTGAACCGCTGCTGAATGCCCACAATACCATCCAGGTAAGACTCCCAGACGGTGTCGGCCTGGGTTGGCCAGGCCTGGTCTTGGTATCGTTGGCGACGTTTCTGGAGAAGCTCCAAGAAACAATCTGTAAGTTTCTTCTTGCCAGTCATGAACTTTTGGACAAGGAACTTTGGAAGAACCGTTGAGGCCAGGATAAGGACCGGGTTCAGGTGGAGAAACTCGGCTAGAGAATCCCGGAGTTCAATCAGGGACTCATTGTCAACGCAGCTGAAGCCAAACAAGAAGCTGTAAAGGACAGTGACACTGGATGTCATGCCGAGTGTAAATATATGCTAGTTCCCACCTTCGACCCTTCGTTTGTACCTAATCGCGTTTTTGAAATTAGGTTTCTCATTCTCTTTGTAATATTCCAATATATTTTATACTTTTTATTTGTGTAACAATATATGTAGCTTTTTGGTAAGTTTTGTATCTGTTTCAATGAGTGAAAGCAGCTTTAACTTGTACACAGTATTATCAGCCGTACGATCTAGAAAATCCAGCCATTATCTTGGAAGAGAGTATGCCATGGTATAAAATGAATGCGTACCGGTAAATAAATAAAATAAAATAAACAAGCTATCTCCATTTGTACATTAAAAAGACGACTAACGTTTACCCTCTCAATGCAAAAGGTTGAAAAACCTGTTGTCCACTCAACTATTGGAAATCACTCCAAAAAAGGAATCATATGAGGGGCATCTCTTTTTGAGTTGTTACAATGCTTCTTGAAAACGTGGAAATATAGTTTTGTAAGGGACTCGCTCTTCTGGAGAGCTTTTTGCTCTTCTCCATTTGGAGAGTAGAGCAGTCAAATTACGACCAGAGGCGGAGCGACCGGGGTGTGTGGGGGTACGGCAACCCCACCCAATAATTAATTCTAGTCGGAAAATAGAATTTCGATCCAAAAATAAATCCAAAATCAGTTACATAAATGATATACGTTGGTCTTGGGCATTTTCCCTCAAACATGAAATGTAGCTTACCATGGATGTGAATTTTACAGGACACGAGGTTGGCGAACCAGTTACAAGTCGGCAACTTGACTCTGGCACACCCCTCCCCCAAGAAAATGCCTTCGCTACGCCTTTGACTTTGACATTCCCAAAACCCAAGCCTCTTGAATGGAAAACGAGTGGCAAATGCACTTTACGTCACAGTTTTGAGAAATATTATCCTCTAAAATCGGATGATTGTTGAGTACAGAAAACCCAATCAAATTAACTTTCAACATAGTTTTTAATGTTTGTTGGTTGTTCATTTCAATGTATGACACACCCAAAACACGGAAAGGATACTGACTCCTCCCTAAAAATGAAAAACAAAATTTCTGTTGCTTATCCGTACACGAAAAATCCACAGAATACATAGTGAGATACAGTGGTTCTGGCGTTCAGAGGTTTTCCATCACTTTCCGTTAGATACTGGCAAAGCTCCGTCAAGCTCCTCTTAAAGTATTTCTCTCCCTTCTTGCGTCCTATGCCCAGCGTCCGCATGATCTCCACGATGAATTGTCGCTGATACCGGTGGAAAGGGCCGTATTCCAGGGCTACTATTCCTTTAGAGGCACATGAAATAAAGAAGGCTTTTATGTTATAACACAAAAATGTCAAGTTTAGGGTATCAAGAACCACAGATTTATGCGCTGGGTTTTGAGCTTTATTAACAGGGAAGAATTGGTCAGCGCTTTAAATGCTGAGGTGTTATTGTTTCCATAAATTTTCGTACGG
Source organism: Acanthaster planci (assembly GCF_054643075.1). NCBI lineage: Eukaryota > Metazoa > Echinodermata > Asteroidea > Valvatida > Acanthasteridae > Acanthaster > Acanthaster planci. The sequence goes on along the minus strand of NC_141779.1, from coordinate 17,416,997 downwards.
TAGCGCATAGCACCGTGATGACTACTTTGTCCTTTTCTGGAGAGGGAATTTAAGGCGGACGAATCAGCCAGTTTTAAAATCCAGTCTTAATTAATTGAATTAGGCCTATATGACCGATAGATTGCAATCAAGTTGTTAGTGAAAAGTACTCTCAGAACTTCAAGTCATTCCCTGTGACTTAGAGATCGTCGTAGGGTGGAAACGAGAGACTGGTGAGTAAAAATGTCAGATTTTTCAAAAATACTCGGTCTCATCGTCAGATCAAAATATTCGCGGACGTCAAATTTGCTTCGCTTTCGCATTTATGAAGTATGAACCGGCCCGTATAGGCAAATGATTTCCGCAATCCTACAAACGACTCGTCCAATAAAGTTTAGTAAGAATAGTTCGTACGAATTGCGAATACATGTATCATGGACGCCATTTTTGTGCTGTAATTAAATTCACTACGGAATTTGCGACAGTGCTCTTCGGAGTATGATACCCTGTTTTGAAAGTTCACCGCTTGAATATTTGTTGTGCCCATCAGGGCATTATTATGTAATACGCACAGTAAGGGACCGATGAAGGGGGGGGTGTCTACAAAAATTCAGTGCCTCTACGAAACTGTCATAATAACCCACACACGACGCACACAGATAAGTGTGTAAAAGCCTACAATCGTGGACTCCCTATTGTTCCTCTTTTGTTTGTACTTTAACTTTTTTAGAAGACCACCCATATGTTTTGTACACAGTTATCAATCGGGGACCCTCTGTCAATCAGGGACCTTATTGTCCTCTATTGTTCAGGGTCCCCAATTGAATGCAGAAACAAACTCACCCCTACAAACATTATACGCTTAAACCAAGTTTTAGCGTCTCAGTATTCGATTTGAGAAAGCTTCAACAGTATCAACTCGGGACTGAATTGCGATTTACCAGCAGGATATTTAATTCGTTCTGGTGCCTTCGGTGGGGTTGAGCCTGCGGATGAACAATGGTATCCATCGTTGTCCATCGAGACTTTTTAGGGGAAAATGAAATACACCCCAAATCCAGCTTCCTCTCATTATTTAAACAAAACGCTCTTTCTTTTCATTTGGGGGAGGGGGCATGGTTTCCGTTGGCCCTCCCCCTGGATCTAACCTTCCGGCGCTGACATAATAACGTGACAAACAAAATGGCTGCACCAGGAAGAGGGGAAGGGAAGAGGAGCTGTTGGTATTCATGTTGTTACTGCTTCGATGTGGGCAATGTTTGAAAGGAGCGCGTAGTCATTCCTGCAGGACAAAATTATTGTGGGTCAGGGGAGGCAGGGGCATGGAGTCTATTCGAACCTAACGGAAGAAGTATTTGCCGAGGACCCCGAGAAAATGCCGCCACTACCATCACGGTTTTATTCCAGAGATATCATATTGTACAGGCCTGGATACTGTGGCTGTCAACTGTCATCCTGCAGAAAAAATGCATGCCTGACTAACTCACTTTAGCCGCATAGTGTACACGTGCCGCCGAGCATACGGATACGCGCCAGCCGCGCAGCATAAGCTTTCGTTCGTCATACACCGTCATAAGACTTCTTCCGCGAAAGACAACAATGCTCGAACACGTTAGTTATTATTTACCGCAGAGCCACGAATAACCAAAATCGTTGCGGTAAAATCGGCTGCACACAGGAGTCATCTGCTTACGCCCTCGTACGGTGGTCACGAATGAACTTTGGCGAAGCAGATAGCGCCTGTATGCGCCAGGCTTGCATGAGATGCACCGTCGCGTTCAAAATGAACAAAGTCGATAAGGTTGTTAACTTTATATTGACAAAATACAATTATCAACTGCTCGAATATGCCGTGTTGATTCATGAAACGTACCTCCATGATCGAACGAACTGAGCGATATTAACCCGCTGTTCCGATATTACCGATTTACTGTGCATCACTCAATCACCTATAGGGCCTACGTTAGTCTCCGTTGCGATGGACCGGAACATCCTCACGCACGCAAGCCAAATTCCACGGCATTCTAAAGATTGGTAAAGCGATGAGTTTGATGGACAGTAGTCGTCGCCTTCATTTGCGACGACTGGTTTTATTTTACTTGATTTTTTTTTTTACAATGATAGACCGACCTTGTCCACAAGTCCCGACGGCAAGAAAATTTGTCATAATATACAAACACCAACAGCTTTGCCGCAAATTAAATTCTCTAAAGAAGTTCGTCATTAACATCAGTTCATTAGGTGACTGTCAGTTTGAATCATCACGTGGTTGCCTTCGTGAATCTGATTAGTTAGGCCTAACTAAAACAAAGCGTATAGTCTTATTGAGTAACGTGGGAATCAGAGATTTAGGAGAAAGAAAATGGGTGCTGTTCTTTTTAGCTTGTCCTTCAAGGCGTTTTGTTTGTCCCTCTAGATGATAATTGAAACCTTTTCTTTTTATAGATAACATACCACGTTTACTGCCAGATCCACTCAAAACCCCCAGAAAGCTGGGCCTATCGTTGAAAACGACCCCCTGGGTAACTAGTGCCTCATGAATGACGTCCACTTCACTCAGAACGAAGATCCGAACAAATCCCAACTAGAGTGCACGTACAGATAGAAAAATTGGAGATGTATCACTTAATAGAGTTATCAGTTAATATTTGGACCGTTGGATGTGACATACATGTACATCACTTGTAATTCTCCCAACAATTCCAAACTTCAGAATTTTACTTGCCAATGAAAGAATTCCACAGACCAGATATACCTGGTATTTTAGCTGCTCTTACACATTCAGCACGTTCAGCATCAAGCATTTTAGTCAGGTCCGTTCTTCTTTCTTAATATGCTCGAATCTCAGAAATACCGCATTTTTAAGCAGGGTGTTTACAATGGGCATATTACACCGGGGAAGACCTCAGATTACCGAACGCTCAAAGAAAAAAAAAATCCGCTTTGGAAATGTGTCTATGTGCAGTGACTTTACGAACAAAACTTTCAAGCTGTCTGCTTTTGTTGGGAATGGAGAAGACTCCCCAGCGACGAAAGCGTAATAAAGATTCTCCAATCATACCTTTATCGTAAGCACAGGTCCATACCTAACAGCAAGTTCACGCAGACGCTGGATCGGGTTACCCCGTAGTTCCAGGAGCGACCCGAGAAAAGGTAAGCCCACCGGCCCTGGTGGTAATCTACCTATGGTTGCACCTCCGAGCAGACGGCGATGGTAACAGTCTACCGAGATACACAGCAAGAGACAGACATTGATGAGCACAGCTAAAAGGATGCCTTGCGTCCCCATCATTGTCCACGGATAGATAAATGGATGCTCTAGTGGTAGAAGCGAACTGCCGCTGGAAGGTGGCAGGTCATCCGAGAACGACCCCTCGCTGTGTCGGTCGGCGTCCATCATCGCATTAAAAATTATCATATTAAGGTCATTGTCGCTTTAAACAATTGTTAACTGACACGTAGCTACTTGACGTCTGAACCTTCACAGCCCGATGGTAACAATTACAATAATGCAAACATGCGTCTCCTGTGGGCGAAATTGCGTACCATTTACCATTTACTATGTTCACGCACATAAACGACCTTTTTTCCACCCGGGCATGCACTGTACTCGCGTGCGTGGGATGCCCTTCAAACCGAGCACCTAATTCACCAACATGCGGATTGTCAATGCGCGTGGTTTAGAAAGGGCAAGGACGGAAGGCTGGTGACAGGAGGCAGTTTGAAAATGGCGCGAACGATAATTGTCCCGCAGGCTGAGCTATAAAAAGCTACAAGAAAAGTGGGGCATCAGTACTGTATGAGCGGCCAACAACGAAAAAAAAAATTCAGCATGCAGAATAGACATATCGTTGCAAACAGAATGCCCAATGTCACCTGTTTTTCGTGAAGCAAGACTATCCAGTATTTTGCTCATTGCTCACACACCCACTCGCTGAGTGCTTTCAAAGCACATGTAGGGGGGGTGCAACTCGATTGGAGTCGTCTGGGCTGTACAATTTACATGTATTTGCAATGCATTACACATGTACCCTGTGATGTGCGCCATTGCGGCGTATGACCTCGTGGGTGGGTGGGTGGTTGATGGAAGGTGCACAAACACTCATCAGTAGCAAACTGACAAAACAGTAGAAGGTGTCATTTGTTATTTGATGCTTAAATAGCTGTGTGACATTAAAACAAAACAGGGCAAAAGTTATTATTTTTGCCTTAGTAACTGGGTAGGCAGGTTTAATAAGTCGTGTTGCTGACACGTAGAGCGCACGGCTTCTACTAATGCACGCACTTCATACATTCTAATTTCAAATTTCAATTTATTTTGTAACCAATTTTGTAGATCACGTATTTGTGTTGCCTCAAATGCCGCATAATGAGCACTGAGCACTGTACTGGCATTGTTATTGAACTTATGTACACTGAAGAGCAGCACAGAATAGATGTTCCTTGAAATTAACGAAAGACAAAACGTCCTTGCCCTTCTCCGTAAATACAAGAGCGTGAGGAGACCAATGTCCAATCATGTTTTATTTCTCCATGGTCCAACTCACGGCAAATGAAAAATGGTTTCATATCTATGATGGTGAATCGAATCGCGCGCTCATCTTTTCAAGCAGCATGCGTGGATCGGAATGTTCGCCTTGATTGAAAGCCAGAAGGGTGTGGGATACGATATTAAGATTTTTGACGAATCCATGACAGCAGCCGTCACCTGCATACGATGGCTACTCAAACTTCCTACCTTGCATCTACCTGCAAGAATACTGTCTACAATTTAGTTATACTAATGATGCATGTTGCACTTGTGCAAACAATTATTCCCGAACACGCAAAATTGTACTACTGCACATACATGTATGTAAAATGGCATGATAAGAACCATCTCAATCACGTCTGTATGGCATCTAAGTAAGGCAAGCCTTTCACTACAAAAAGCCCCTTGGACATTTTATAACGTTTTTAATCGACGTCCCTGCTGCCACGCTAGTTCTCCCAAAATTACTATTTTCGGCTGTTTCTCTAAAAATGGCAAATTTCCAAAATTCATAGGTCAGGACTGAAGAAACCGGGTACATGAAGATAAAAACTTGAAGCTATGCATGGTGCAGATAGACAAAAAAGAGTAGGTTTGCCATAACACCTTGTTGATTGATCTCTTTTGGAAAAGGTATAGTTCTGATAGGTTCCGATATGGTTCTCGCGTTTGGAACGGTGTGCTCTATCTGTTCATCCTCGGGACTGGAGTGCTCGACTTAGTTTGAGCGCTGGTATTTAAGGGCTGTGTGGGGAGCGCTGATGGTAAATAAGGGCTGTGTGGCAATTGGCTTGGATCCCTGGAGCACTCGGGTGTGACACGAATGCTTGACTGTGAGGTCGGTGATGCATGGTGGAGGATGCTGGAGCAGGATTGGCCTGAGCACTGACGCACTAAGGCATGAGAAAGAGGCCTGTGTTGACTGGTGGTAGATTGTGGATGGGGTAGTATCGGGTGCAAGGTAGGTTTCACCTAGAGGAGACCCTAACACCTGAGGAGGTGGCTCAGGTATAGAGGACCTTGTTGCTTGGGGGTGGGTTTTGGATATAGGAGACCTTGACGCCCAAGGCCTGGGACGGGGATGGCTTTGGTTTGGAGTACATGTACTAAACACTCGTGATTTACACGTATTTGTCTGAAGGAAAAGCTGCACATATTGTCCTTATTTACAGGGTACTTATTTAATTTAGATTTCTCTACACAAAAATACTAATGAAAACGTACAGAAATAGAGTGTGCATTGTTAAAAATACAAACAGTGAATATCTGCCTTGCACAATTAAATATCTTAGAATATGTGTAATACAAAACTGCTGCAAACTGCATGCTGGCTATAATGACCTAAAATACAAATCACAAAGTAAGGAGGGCCTAACGTTTCAATTCAAGCGGAATCTTTCTCAAAGGAAAAATGAGAAGTACACAGAAAGGGAACCAACCAGTACCACCCACAGAACCAAAGGCACCATCACTTGTAGCTCTTCTAATGTCATACATCTTCAGGGTGTGCAGTATTCAGTATGTTGGACAGACTAAGAACACCCTTAAGAGGCATTTCTACGACCACAGATCTACAGTCAACACCAAGCAACAAGACATCACTCCAACCTTCCTAACCATTCCATTTCTGCCATGGTCCTAGGGCATTTAGAATCACATGGCCACCATAACGGTGCTGTTCACTTCACCAGGGAGCAGCTGAGGATCAAACGCCTCCACACCATACAATATAATGGCCTAAACACCCAAGAGGGAAAGTTCTACTAATTAATACCCAGATACACAGGATTGCATGGTGACATGTCAATCAACAAGTTAGGTTTACACCATGTATAAACTATCTCTTTTAGTGAGTGTTGTTCTGAGTGGAACAGGGAACTCAACATCAGTTTTAGGTAGTAGGCCTATGCTCTGCCCATCATCAGGATGGGTAGAGCATACTGCCCAAAACATCGAGTTACAGGGTCTACTCAGAACCAACACTCACTTAAAGAGATAGTTTATACATGGTGTAACCACAAACTTAACTCGTTGATTAATTGATACTCCTTTCTCACCCTTGCTTTTGTCTGCAGATTATCCCCCCCCTTGGAGTCCACCACCTTCCATTGTATTTGTTCTTGGAACTCTTCTGACCTCGCATCCCTTCGTTGTTCAACCATGCCCGTTATGCACCCCCCCTTACCACTTGCCCTTTATCCAGCCACCAGCTCTCTTGACCCTTCCTTTCGTCCTCCTGCATTCATCCATGCTTGGTTGATTCCCTGCTTGCTTGTTTGCCCCTGTCTACTTGTTATTTTGCCGTCTAGGATTCTTCTAAGAAGATTCTTCTAGGATTGAAACGTCAGGCCCTCCTTTTTTTGTAAATAAAATATTCTGTGTGATTGAACCTGAAGTGTATTTTTCATACTGGAAAAACACATCTGCACAATGACACAAAAAAAATTGTAAATTGTTTTTGTTTTGAACAAATTTCACACCTTTCTTTTTTGGGGGAGGGGGAATTTTAAGGCAACAATTAGAGTCATGCGAGGTTTTGTTGCGAGGTGATCAGGATATCTTATTTCTAAACGATTTAATTCATTCAACGCACATCAGTTCAAATTCACATGATAATTGTGCCCTGTGTATTTACTTAATTTATCCTTCTTGATTCAGCATTCTCAACAACTAAGAACTTTCCAACATGATCATTTTCAAGAAGATGCAATTTAAACAAAAGAATTTCCGTGAACGGAAAAATGATAATATTTTGTATACGCTAAATGAAAAACGAGGATGAAATTTCAATGAACTTGTACAGAAGGATTATTGTCTGGGACTGGTATAGTTTCCAGGTCCTTAATTTCACTCCCTTTGTGAAGTCTAATTAGTTTTCATTACAAGTGGAAAAATTAGGGACCAGGTGACTATACAGTCACTGATAGCAAAGAGAAAAATCTTTGAAACGAAAGCAGAACATGCAGAAGCTGTATCCTGGCTCCAAGCCTACCAGTCCAGTGTAAATGCTGTTATTTGGTCCAACTTCCATTTGATTATGATCATTTCACCGGTTTAACCTGTAAGCCACATGAACAGGGGAAAGGGAAACCTGTTACTGGTGTGGAAGTTCTCAGAGGAATGAGAATAATACTCTGAGAATTTCCTCTGTCTGATGTACTTCATTTCAGAACCCATCTTTTACCCAAACTCACAGAATCGACATCGAGGCCATGGCTTCTGTAAACAAAACAATAGAAAGCTAGCAAAAATATAAGAAAAACAGTTCACAGTTAACAGGAACAACAAAACTATCACATCAACGACATTGACTAATTATTCAGTTAATAAAGAAAGGATTTGAGACTAAAAACATGGAATAAATGCCTATGTATCAAGAATCAGGTTATCTAGGAAATAAGCAAGTTAAGAAAATGTCTGAAACTTCTCAGAATGTTCAGCGCTTTATTTTAATGGCACCAAGGAAGGGCCATGATCCACAGAATGGGTGCTTGCCTCCCCCAGAAAGGGGATAAAATATCACCAGTTAGTTTGAAATACCTGGGACTGCTGATGAGTCCTCCCTCCCAGAGAAAATGGGAGCTCTGTACAAAATCAGCTTCTAACTAGGGAGGTGAAATTAGACCCAGTTCTAAAAATACACCTCTCTGTTTTTACGACTCAATATTTATGGCATGCTGCCTGAATGAAGCCATGGGTTTCATTGAAGTCATTGTAAGATACAATAAGGATTGTAGTCCAAACCCTGAATCAATAAACCAGTTTCTTTGAACTGGTGCCAAAACTGTGGTTGGGAACCTTTAGCTCACCAGGTGCTGTGCTGACTCTCACTCATCAGGGGCCTGTGTGTGTCTCACAGGGCTATAATCTTTCTTTACCAGTCAGACACCCTTCCCTTCCACCAAAGCCCGCTTTCAAGTATTTAGAGTTCACAGAAAGTAGTTCTCCACTATCCCCTCCCCAAATGACACAACAGCCCACGTTACACTTCAACAACTAACAATACGGGCATCACACACAACATGTTCTGGGTATAGCTACATGTACATATGATAATGGTCTACTTTCCCAGTAACTCAACCTGCTTTAGAAAATAGTGCAGAATCTGTATTTTTTTTACTCTAAACATTCACAAGAAATAGCTCATAGTGCTGACCCCACACTCTACTTGTTGTGCATCATCCTTTTAAGTTTTTCTCTTATCAAGCTGGTCAGGTTATAGGCCTAAGGGACTTGTATGTTCGTACCCACAACCATCTAATTTTCCAATTCAGACACCCTGTAACCTCTCAACCAGTGACTGTACAGAGCCGGTATGAAGTATAACGTGCACAGTATTAAATTTGACATTGTTACTTTCTGAATTGTTATAAATGGTAGCACTTGTTATAGAAAACAAACTATGTTTCTGCTGGGCCTAACTAAATGGATGCAGACTTGCCAATGTGTGAGGCCACGGGGTTGTTAGTATCCACGCGAAATAAAGCCCCCTGTACAATTATAGCCTCCCAGGAAGGTTCAGACACAGTGCTTCAAAACGTTGGGGGTAAATAAGCCTGATGTTTGGTGTGTTTGGCATAACAGATGTTTGGGAAATGAAATCGAAAGGTGAAATACGTGCAGTGTACTTGAGAATTATCCACTTTTCTTTAGTTATGAATACTGTGAGGAATTTGTGATTCATGATTTGGAACTGCGTTTTGGAAAAAAGTGAAGAGAATACACGTAGTGAAAGGGATAGTAATGTCTCACTGTGTTCCTGTGGGGAGGGAGATTTCCCCTCCCCTAATGGAAGTTGGTGCTTCTCAGGTGCCCCCCCCTTGAAAATATGCACAACCTATTGTTGGCTGTTAGTGCCTCCATGAAAAGTGCATGTCCCTCACCTCCTCCAGGTACCAGTTCAGAAATCCCCCCCTCCCCCAAGTCACACTACTGCCCTCCCTCCATTCCCCCTAAAAGTCCTTCAGCCACACTCTCCTGATTTATTGGTATTTGAGGAAGTGACTCCATTCTGGAAACACACATGAATTCACCAGAAGATAAAGAATATGAAGCTGAAGAAATATAAGTAAATGCATACTGACCAACTGGAGTGACCAAAATCTTTCAAATCTAGAAAAGCCAAAAAAAACCCTAATTGAAGGCAGACTAAGGCACGAACAAAGAAGTAAAGAGAAAGGAGCTAAATGGTATAAAAATTCCCATCTTTAGCCACGATTTGATGAATTTTCAGACTCTTTGCTGTCAGCATGCAAACTGTTGAACCGAAAAATCCTCTTTTCATAATAAAGTCCCACCTTATCACAACTGTGTGCACGGGCATATACTGTCTTGCAACTGGGCACACTCATTCTAAAAATACATGTGTAGTTTGCAGTATGCACCGACCTCCTTCATCTACTGTACTGCTATTGCACCATATAGTCCACAAATGTGTTGTTCTGTCCTTGGTAAGTATTCAGGACTTCCCAGAGCTAGCTTTGAATTAGGGTCAGTAGACTTTTGCTGGCTAACTTGTGTCTCGTGATCTGCCTACTTTTACCGGTTGTGAGGCAATTGGAGCTTGTACTTTGCCCTCACTGTGTACTTCCCTGTGTCGGCAGCACATTCTTTGTCAGGAGAACTATTTAGAGATTGTGTGGTGCTTGCCAAGAAATCCCTGCCCAATCACCCATATCGTAACTCTTGGTCAACACTCCCCAGGTCTCACGGTTGATTTCAGATAATGGTTTCATAGAAGTGGAACAAGCACTTTCATGTCTTGCATTGTTCAAAATAACCCAGAAAACAATCTTGCGCAAACACACAAGAAAAAGTGTATTTACTGGCTTGTACATGTCATCAAAAGAAAAAGAATCAACATAAGTTGGTTGTTCTTATTTGATCACCCACAAAACGGGTGGAGAAGCTTAAATAAACACTCTGGAACTAAAATTGTATGAACTGTTGATATACATGTAATGTATCACCCCTGGAGAAATTGAAGGCACACATTCCTTCTGGTGCACTTTGAGTTCTGTATGGAAATTTGATGGAAGTATCAAATGCTCTGAATTTCGGGTTTATGATGTTGAAAATTTTCCATGTTTGGAAGAGAACAAAACCTATTTCAGTTGAATGTGGTAATTGCTGCATCCTGTGAGCAACAACACATGTGTTTCAGTATAGTCTTTCTTTGATGTTGACTGAATTCTTCATAGCTTGCTATCGATACCTCCCGCATGCAATTACAGTTGCTGTGGTTTGAAATTCAGATTGCTTTCCCATTGAAATAATTATATCCGAGGGACTATATTCATCTTAATGATGTATTGCCGTCATTTAAATCGATAGACCTTGTAACATGGTAGACACAGGCTAGAAGTACCCCACCTCGCCCGTACATAGCCTTATGCCTATACTCACTTGAGTCCCCAATGACATTCCATGAAATTAACCTTATTCTTCATTTGGATAAATCCTTCAGGTTTGAAGCTTGTGAGTAATGCACATGCACAATTTTCCCTCTGTACTTAACCACGCCGAAAATAAACCTCCTTGCATTTCAAACTGAAGGACACGCACAGGAAAAGAAATGTCCGAGACTTTGATATGAATAACCCTGGATTGCTCAAGTGAAATTCTAATAATACATGACAGTGAGTCTCTCTCTTGCCTCAAGCATTCTGAGATGCATTTCCTTACAGTGATTTTTCTGATTGGTACTGTAACCAAACAAGACTTTCCTTGGAAAGTGAGTCAGTGCTGATCATGGTATTGATGAAGAGCGATTGGCAATGTACAAATTTGTGCTTCAGTGACAAAGTGGGCCCTTCTCATGCCAAGTGTGTGTATTCACCAGGTTTTAAACGGTGTTCCAACCTTGTCATTGTTTTGTGGACCTGTGAACAAGGCAGGTCCAAGCAATCATGGGGCCGTGATAACTTTTTGTGGACAACGCCAAGTCCACAAAAGGTTTTCCCTTCTTTGCCAAACAGGTTTAGAGGGGTTTGGGGTAAGGCTATCTGCAGCCAAAGGAAGTGGAACAGAAAAGATAACCATAAAAAAATTCTCCTGAACACTGTAATGCCACTTTGGGAAAAATTGCTTTTTTCATCAAGTTTTCTTAAAAACACACTAAAAAGAAATGAATATATCCACACTGGGTACACACACACAAATATACAGCGACTCCAGCCTAACCACAACTAATAAGCAATTGTAGCTGATCATGAGGGGCTAATGTGCAAAATGTTGCCTAGTCACCTTAAACTGATTCCTATTTAAATCTAAATTATACACAAGTGCAATGTTACTTATAGCAATGATATCATGTAGCCAATGCTAAATCTGAGGGTCTAATGTGCAACCCTTTTTGTTTTGTCACGTAATAGCAATTAGATTCTCTTTATCTCTTGATTCAGATGCACTTTGGTACTGATGTCTTTCTTCTATAACTTCTTATTTGTAAATGCGTGGCTCACTTAATGGAAATGGGACCTGCTTTAGCTTAACTCTCTTTTTGATTATTATATTCATGTATGAATGTATGAGTGTAAATCAGCCATCCGGATGCTGTGCATTTTTAGTGGCTTGGTTTTTTTGTTCCAAGATAAACCAAAACTACTATTAATAATAATTATGTAGGCCTACACATTCTATGGCATGTATATGTATGGGATGACATGAACTTCACAGTATGACGTGCTATGTTACATACCATACTGATGCCGATGATACATGGCTGCCAATTGGTCAAAGTCAGGAGATAAAGAGGAGATCCTTTTGCATCATTAAGTGTTGGATTTTTTCAGACGTCATGGACGCTTGTAAGGATTTCAAGTGTCTACTCCATTTACCAAAGAAAGTCTGCCTGTTCCCTTACTTTGTTAAAAAACCCCTAACGACTACAATTCTTACCTCCTTGAGGTATATGTTGAAGGCAGTTACCACAAATTCCTCTCGTGTCATCATCTGTCTGTGCTCGCTCTGACTGGCAAACAGTAGCTGACAAAAGGTGGGATATTGAGGGGAAAAAACCAAATCTTTCTTTATTTTCTTGACTTAAGATACAACGCAAATGAGCTAGTCTGGTTCCTATTTCTTAGACCAAAAGATTCCTTTCACCACGAGTCATTTTTCGGACTGGCAAGCACCATGGTCATGTGACCAATTCCTCCTTTTTCCGAAAGTTTCAAAAAATAGCTGAAAGTTTCCAAATCTATTTTGTTGATATTCAGGTACTGTATAAATATCGAATATGTCAGGCTTGTATACAATGTTCCTCCTTGCATCGCAATTAAAAAAATCCAAATATGTTTGCTTGTTTGTATTAATTGATCTCGACTTTTCTATGACTTTGATTATGCCAACAGTTTCAAACCAGACGGATGTGCTTGCGCTGCATCTAATAATACAAGTAGCATCCTAGACACTGTAATGAAGAGATGATTGATACAGTAGGGACAAGGCTTAGGCTGCTTTCAAATCTGTTGTCTAGAGCTAGGTCTAGGTTATCACTCCACTGGAAATATACGGAGACATGCAGACAAGAGACCTAAATTGTAGCCACAGCTCTGGAAACCTGTTTCAGACATAGCCTATTAAAGTCAGTGCAGGATTCTTTCCCGGTCAAGAGAGGGCGCTCTTAAAAGTGGATGCAGAGCCTCTTTTCAGCTCACTGAATTTGATGAGGAATTATATCGACACTGGTGTTTGCACTGGCAAGAGGCACTCTTTAAAAATGCCACAGATTTCTACATGTGTTCACTGTATGGGCAAGATGCAACCAGTTTCTTTAGGTCATCTTCATCTCCTACATTTACCCCAGGAGGGAAGTGCAAATCTTTGAATTATGTCCATGCAGCATTGTAATTGCGTCATCTATTGTCCACTGTAAATCAAGTCAGAGGCAAGTCAGCGTAGTCACAGGTAACTGAGGATCTTTGGTGGATCCAGGAGGTAAATGGGGCATGAAATTTTCAATCTGCCCCCCCCAAAGGAGGCCTCTTTTTAAGACAAGTCATTTTTAAGTACATTGTTATAAAAGCCACAATATTAAGATTTTACCCTCGGAAAGGCCATAGGGAATACATAACCAGATCCTCACATTTTATTCCTCCCAACAAAATTTGGTTCTGGATTTGCTCTTTTGAAGAATGAGCTGGAAATAACAGTATGACTCTGTCACGACTATCTGCAGCTGGACCTGTTTCTAGATGTCTTATTATGCATTGAGATGCACTTGTTAGGACTTCTGATGGACTTGACTGCAATAATGGCTTTTTCTCACAAACTGGATAATAACTAGGCATTAAATTCTGAACAACATGGCTACATGGTGTTTCAGGTTTAATGGCTTCTGGCTAGCGCCCCTCAAACAGAGATATTGACAAATGGAAAGAGCCACCAACATAGGGCTGGACAGCTCAGATGGTAGAGCACTGGTACAGTATTTGAAAGGTCGCAGGTTCAAATCCGGCTCCAATCAATTTCTTTGTTCGTCTTAATAATCAAAATAGTTTTGGACTAAAATCTGCTTCCTAAAAAAATTGAAAAAGTGGTTGCCAACCTGCCTAGCTGAGCTTGCACCGACAACTTACAAGAAGTAAAACCGGTACAAATGAAATGCATTGCCAAAAGGATTCTGTTTTGTTCTAAATGTGAAAAACAAATCTCGCCACAAAAAATAGATTGCCAATTTTCTTACCTCTAATAAGGAGTCAGTTATTACTTCGTTTGTCAACTTTGATCCTGCTGTCAAAATTCTGTCAATAGTTTTGAAATAAAAGGGGAATAAAAATGCGAGTTTTAGACATCCTTCTTTCAAGATTCATAAGAAATGCCCTCCCCTGTCTGATAATATCAATTTCTACAATGCTGTATTCTGTTATTGGACAGTTTTCACAAAATTGAAGGGAAATAGGTTGATGTTCATGTCGCTGTAGCATGTGCAAAACTCTGCTTTCAGTGTTCCTGTTCTCAGCTGACTCAGTAAAGCAAGCATGCATTTTATGTTTAACCCTAACAGTCCTCAATCCTTCACCTGTTGGAGGACTGAGGACGGTTAGGGTTAAGGTGTCTCCCACTCAAAGCTGCAGAAGCTCTTGAAATCAGCCGATGATACAGCAAGAGATTCCAGCTGCAAGGAGTTTCAATCTCGTATTTATGCACGCTCGGCCGAGCTACAAAATGGGGCCTGGACTTACGAGACTGGGTCTGTGGACCTCACTGCTAGTGCATCCTGCAATTCCTGCAGCATGGCGGTTGCCAGCTCATGATCAACTAAACCCCTGCCTTGGTGGGTTGTTAACAACTGAAACAATTCTTCCGTTTGTTTCAGATATTCTGTAAAGGTGGAGAGAGGATAAAAAGCACGCTGAATTCTTCGAATGCTATGCATGACTGTGACAGTCTGCATTAGCATATTTTCCACACCACATATCTTTTTTTTTTACCCTAACAGGGCTGGGGGGGGGAACCATTACAACTTTTTTTCCAATATTGTTGCAGTACTGGTTTTCATGAGCTAAGCCATTACAAGTTTTTCATTAACACTTTGCAGTCATTTAATCAACACTATTGTGAAAATGGAACATACTGTTCTCGCACAGTGCCCATTTTTCTGAGACAGGTTAGCCAAAAGTGTATGCTTGTCCATTCCATTCTCAATGCACGAAGGCTGGCACGCATGTGGTCTTCAACTTCAACAACAAAACTATATGTCAAATTGAAACTTCACAGTTTAACTGATAAAGAGTGCCTCTACAAGCATGCAAAGTTTTGAAAAAAATCAGGCATAGGCCATTTGAGTTCTTAGGCTTTGGCTGTGAGATGGTCTGAAATAACCCAGCTCCATCTTTTAGGGTTGAAGGTTTAATGCAAGAATTCAATTTGCAAAATGACAATCATATTACATTTAACATTCTTTATCCATTCTTGAATGCACTGACCTGTTGTCTTAAATATAAAAACCCACACAAGTGCAAAACGTCCACTGTCTGTGTGCTGTAATTGGTTTCCATGTTATTCTGACCAATCACAGGATAGAAATTTACAGGAATGCCAATTTTTGATGTAAGGTATGGATGGCACACTTCTCTTCTGTCTAACATCCTAGTGACTCAGGGGAAGGAAGTGGCCATCGCACAAACTCACCGATCATTACAAAGGCAGCCATGACTCCAGAGTGGAAAACGCTGGGGTAAATGACTTCCTCATCTCGTGGTCCAATCTTCTTAAGTAGTTGCTCACAGAATGGAGCAGGAATAGTACTGCAAACAGTGACATAAAATAAATTCTTCACATGATGTGTGGGAGACTGACAGTTGCTTGAGAAGTAGCAAAATCCTGAGTTTTTCAATAGCTCTGGAAAAAATCATGTTAAATATATGTACTATGGAGGAAATAATTTGTCCAGCTGAAATGTACGTTTTTCAAATTACCACCAACACTTGGAATATCAGTCGTTCCATTGGGCCTGTTTGTTTCATGTGGATCCGGATCGCGATTAGTGATTGGACGCTGGTTTGTGGACACTGGAACCTGCCTGATGGATAGAGTGAACCAGCTTTGGGGTCACTGATAAAGATCTAGACCCGTGTGAAACAAGCAGGCACTCGGATCTAGGTTTAGATACTGATCCAAAATTCATCCATGCTTAAACACTAATTAGGGGTGCTTCACGATGTAACAGATCCTCTTTTGACATGTCTAAGTTTCAAAGTTTTGATTCTTAAAAAAGTTTTTTGCAAAACTGATAAACAAGTTTACAGTCATCCCAATGCTGAGAATAGAAAACCAGGACAGAGGATCATAATACACCTCTCAGAAAGCCCACCTAAGGTTACCTCGATGGTTTGTTACTGATTCAGGGGAGCAACGCCAGATCAATTACAATGTGTAACTGAATCCTGGCGCACTCAGTCATCAAGTGACCAACTTTGCCTGGGTTGAAGCAAAAATGCCTACTCCTAGCAAGCCTAGGCAAAAGATATCACAATGCAAGTAGTTACCTGCATATCAGACTGAGCACTTCTCTGTATGCGCTGCCTGTTAAGCCAGCCAGTGTCCTAGATCCTGTAAGGCAAACAAACATCACCAAAAACTGTGATTCATTTCAAAAACTGATGTCAGTTTGAGTTTTAGGTTGGATTAAATTCACATTCTTTTAGTGAACTGTGCCAAAATTAGCAGTTCAAATGTGTAAGACATTTTTACTGTAACATTCAGAAGGCAGTGGCAAATGAATTCAAAGCTCTGCAATTCTGAGGACATTTTTCAAATTTGGGGTTAACCTTTGACCTGAAATATGTAATGGTGACATACTGGAAAGTTCTGGGCTCACCTTTTATGGGATATTTCTCTCAAAATATTCAAGCCAACAAGCTCATGACGTCAACTTACCTGATGATGAGCACAGGATTTCATAAGCCGTAGCCACATTGTTTGCAAAACTTGGCTGATAGTGGTCTGTAAGTGTGAGATACTGATAAGCGCGATTCAGACGATTTGACTTCTCTCCGATACTGCTGAAGCTAAAAATAAACAAAAAATCACCGAATTAAAGAATTCTCCACAAAATCTATAGGTATGTCATGTAAGTATAGATTCTTGTCTATGAGAAAGATTTTGCATTCAGTGGGGTGCCCATATGAAAGTCAGAAGTAAAGTCTCATCCCCTTTTTAGCACAATCCTACGAAAGTCTATGCTGGAATTCAGCTTGGAAGTGCGGGCCCAATCCAAGAGAATATTTCCTACATAGAAACAAACTGAAAGTATAACATATTTTTACCCCTTTATCAAGTCCCTTGGCAAAGGTCCAATATTTTCTCCTGGTCAATTTACACTGCTGCCCCCTTAAGAGATTCCGGGAGAATAAAGGGGAAAATCTACTGGCCTCATAATGACAGTGCCAGTGCTACTTTTCTTGCGCAAAGTGTAAGTCTGACAAAAAGGTTAAAATCATATCCAGGAATGGGTTCAAACCAAGGCAACATGATGTCAAAATCTGAGGTTTCACTAATGTTTTTACTCACTACTGTGCAAGGAAGGCGACGGCATCCTCAGGTCGATTAGAAAGAACCTTTGAGAGGGCATCTCGGATCCAGCTTCCAACTCCACTTCGCTCTGCATACAAATTTACACTTTGCAAGTCTCAAACTCTAAAACCATTGAAATGTTTTTATTATATTTCGGGTGGCCCTGTGGCACGAAGTGTGACTGTAAATCCTTCCACCATTTAGCCTATCACCTTCAGTCTTCAAATCTTATCATTTCAGTTACAAAGATGAAAAGTTGAAGTAAGCCTAAAGTCTGAGATTGCTGAAAAAAACCGGTGATAGTCCTGTGCAATAGGCCCTGGCGTACACACAGGTTTTCGGTTACGGTCATCATGGTTATGTTGGTTGATCGCATGGTGCAGATCAAACGATTGGGCCCAAGTCTGCTAGTATGCCGGGAAGAGTTCCATATACAGACACCAGTAATTCTTCCTTATGGTGGCTCAATAGCCATCAGAAAGCAAAAACATGTCCAGAAAAGATCAAGTTAGGAGGGAAAATACAGTCAATTATTGAGAAAACACAATTTTTCGGACCAGTCTCAAAGGGTTTGTGCACGGGGTGGTAAGTGAAGTGGCGTCCGTATGTGGAACTTTTCCATAATACCCACCATGCACCGCGTACCTATTTCGAGGACACCATGAATCACCTTTTAAAACATTTTGGACATTACTTGCGTCCTCGTTACTCTCGGACTGGCATGCATGGACACCCATGCATGATGATGATGGGCATCTACTGCAGCATGCAGCAGCACACAAAATCACAAAGTCACGTGCTAAAGAGCTACTTATCAGAAGTACTATACTGGTACAATTATAATCTAGATCATGACCAGTAAAATCAGATATAACATTTCCTCATACCATACCTAGGAATTCGCGTTTACTTTCATTATTCCCTGAATCAATTTTGTCGTCTGCCCTCTTGTCAGACATTTTTCTCAATCTGCTCTTTCTATTTCGTCAAATGAGGGCGCACTATTAGCAAAGCGCACATGTATTTCAAAAGATATTAAAAATTCCAGATTACGACCGCTAGGACAATTTCTTTCCTATTTCACAAGTGTTAGTTACCTCAGTCTTTCTGATCATGTTGTGCCCCGAGATACCCCTAAATTAGTATTCAAACTCGGGCTCAGGTTGCCCACCTCTATGTGCAAAATAGTCCCGCCCACAAGTTGGAGGTTTTCTGAAATCCCTCGACCTTGGAGCCACAAGTTGGCAAAATTTAGAGGAAAATGTTCCACAATCAGTCCGGAATATGGCACTAGTTTGTTGTAGGTACTACTCGAAGAATCACAAAGTATAAATGAGCTCTCGCGTAGGAATCTATGATAGCGAGTTAGTGGAATGCAGCCCCCTCAAAAGCCCACTGGCCTCCATGAAGCATAAATTATACGTGTCAAAAGTGAATTAAGTGAATTATTTTTCATAGTTCTATCATTGGTTTTCAAGCTTGTTCATACTACATTGATTTTTGAAAAGTTTTAAAAATATATATTTCTATTTTCTACTAGACCTTTTTTCGAAACCTTTTTTCTATAGCAGGGAAAAATGACTCGTAAAAATTAATATTCCGAATAAGAGTCTAATAAAAAAATCTTAACCCGCGCTTCGATTTTTTTTTCAATTTCACAAGTGTTAGCACTTCAATTATTTTAAACTCAAATCACTTGACTTGGACTCGAGTCGGACTCATAACCTGACTTGTAACTATCAGTTTGTGACTTGACTTGGACTTGCAAAAATTGCCTTGCTAACATATCAGAATAAATTGATTTCTGGTAACTCTGAACCAACAAAAAATTGTGAGGGGCGCGACACGATCACAGACGTATAAACCACTGTGAGGTGATGTAAACACATGGGTAAGATTTTTATGTTCGTCCTTTAGAGGCGAAGATGACCATTGACTTCAGCAATGTCATCACTTAGAAGTTGGGTGAGTACGGAGGTGGCTGGGTTAGGTCGATCTTCGCACACTGCCTCAGTACCGTGACAGTGGGGGCAGGGAATGTTTGGAATTGAAGGAGGGTGGAACTGATGCGCTCCTTCCTCATCTGACGTCTGTGTTCCTATACTCTGATGCGGTTTTTCTCAAACTCATCAACACCAGCTTTCACAAGGGTTCGCCAATCAGGACGGTCCTCTGCAGATACTTCCCAGGTGGCTTGGGAAATGATGCATGCTTTGAGAGAGGCCTTTAGAGTGTCTTTGAAGCGCAACTTTGGTCTGGCAAATGTGTGCTTGCCAGAAATCAGCTCCCCGTAGAGTAGTCTCTTGGGGACGGTAGGGGGCGCTATCCATGGCAAACGTTGCGTATTACTTGTGCATGTGACGTGCAGATGCTTGAGCAAAATAAAGCAAATCCGAAGACCACTCGGTTCGTTGACGGCAGGACATAAGACAAGTGAGTGACACTGAATGAAAGTGCTTGACTGCTTGGGAAATTATGAACAATTGTTTCTTTGTGAATTGGTTGTTTGGTCTCAGTGACATTACATAGGCCGGAAAAACTAACTGCTAAACTAGTGCTAGGCCTTTTGCTTATTGGCAGTACTGCTGCAAAGACGTGCTTGTGCCTAGGCCTGCGTTCTAGGCCGGCCAATTAAAGATTATGCAAAGGTACTACTTGCCTGCTGCATAATAAGCAAGCTCAATTGCCATGATCAACCTCATAGCCAGGTACAGGTCAAAGTGTCACCCTCTTCTCAAGGGATTTTCACCTTGTACCCATGTAACCAGTCATTCCAGGGGTCATTTTTAAGAGTGGTGGGGTATTCTGCACTCTGCCCAGCATGCATGTGCGCAAGGTAGGCTATGGCCTAGGCTACTTCTGGAAACTGAAAATTACCCCCTCTGTGAAATTTGGTTTCCACAAATAACAAGAAGTGTTCAACTTGCCCAAGTACCCAGTTTGCTCTCCACACCTCACATTGTTTGCATTTGGTAAAAGTTAGACTTCAAGTTTAACTTTGCACAATCAATCATGGGGTTAGCCCCACTAGTGTGGCACAGACTCTCACTCCCGATCCATCCTTAGGATAAATCGGGAGTGATCCATGCCACACTAGTGGGGCTATCATGGGGGTCACTGTATTTGTCCAAAAAGTTAGTTAGGCCTACTTATTCCTCGTTTGACATTCGACAGTCAGTGTTGAACAAGTAATTGTTTGATATTCAATGTTGAATGAGTAACCTTTTGACATTTGGGGACTGCTCAGGATGTGCATCCCTAGAAACAATGGAGTGCAAAAGGAACAAAAAACAAACTGCACCACCTACATTTGAGCACTTGTTTGAGTAAACCACGAAAAACCCATGCCTTGGTTGCAAGGAGTCATCGCAGATTGAGGAGAACAATGAGATCAGATTCAATGTAATCTCCGGGCGGGGCATGGGGTTTGGGTATTTTATTTCGATTGGAGAAAAGTGTGGTGTGATGCATTCACTTTTCTACTCTGGTTTGCAAGCAAAAACCTCCACCGACAAATTGGTTTATAGTCAAAGCTGTTTTGACCGTGAAAAACTTCGCTGCCCTGGTTGAAATGGAAGCAGTAGGGATGCTAAAGTGTGATGCTGAAGTGCTATAGAAACACTTTGAAAATAAGTTTAAACCTGGGGCGTGGGCTTGATGTATATTAATTATTATTTTGAGTGACTAGAATATTTCAATGAAAACAGCAGATGTACATATACCTATAACTGACCATTATTCCCTCAAATAATTGTGTATATGTATGTATGCATCATTGTGAAATGGCATGTACAATGTAAATAAGGCTGAATGTGAATGGATGTGCTTGGTGGCGCAGGTTTTTTTTCTGTGCCTTTTGCGCTCCATCATTTTTAGGGATGTGCATCCTGAATATCAAACGGTTACTTTTTTAACATTGAATATCAAACGGTTACTTGTTGAATGTTGAATAAGGAACTTATAACACATCGGTCTTTAACAGCCAATCTTTAAATTTCTAGCATTGACATTACCTCTGTTAAGTTATTTTATATACACGGAATTCAGTTAGGCCCTAAATTAGTTTTGTCATTAGAGGGCAATTTTTTGGTGGGGTACTTGGCGAGGTCTGACTACGTCTGTCAGATCCAATTTTCACCCAGACCCAGTTTCGTTTGTGTTGCCTCCTGTATCTGGAAGGGGGAACAACAAGTCCCATGGTTCTAGTGGTACAGGTGTGACCCCCTGCACAATGATGTAGGAATCATTCTCAATTTAAAATGTATCATGAAAAATATAAACTGGCTGGTGGGATACAGTATTCAGGCCCTCATCTTTGGTTTCTTTTGTGAAATATTGAATTATGTTCAATAACATTGAGCAAAATTGGCCTGTTGGCATGCTTTACTGCACTCAGGATCTCTGTCTGCTTGACTTGTGAAGGGTCCTTAGCATTTGCCCACATCTTCAAGCAATTTCTTTTAATGACAGTAAATCTTGTCCACATGTTGTAGTCTGAGTAAACTAGACAGTCCAACAATGTGGGGTCCCGCCACCAGTCATGTCCTGCTCATCACCTTGGCAGTTCTGTGTGAGCGAACTGGGCAGCACAGCTCTCTCGATGCCAGCAATTTGGACATTTTCTACGACCCCGCTGCTAAAGCCCCGCTGGGCTCCCACCGCGAGCCCACCGACTTTCTTGATGAGTTGTATGAGGTCCCTGGACCCGAGGAGTTCAACCGGCGCTATGTCAGCCAGTACCGCCCCGTGGTCTTTCGGCAAGCTGCGCGGCAGTCCAAAGCGTACCATCTGTGGACTGAAGAGTATCTCACCCAGAAGTATGGTAACTTGACTGTGAGACTAGAGGCAAGGTAAAGTTTGAAAAATAGATTATTGAGCTCATGAAGTTGATTTTTTGAGGGGATGGAACCTGTGAAAAATCCCTGAAGTCAGTGAACAGTGTTCATTGTGCAGAGATTGTGAGGGAGCTCATTTGAGGTTGTTCGTCAAGAAATGCCCTAAACCGTATAGATTGTATGCCTTAAGTGATAACAAGAACAGTGCTTTCATACATCACAGAATAGCAGGAACAATGAGCCATTAGTTTTCTGTACCATCCCAAACCACGTGGCCTCTTACTCCGGCCTCTTACTCCCTGGCCATTTCCAAACTGCCTGAGCACTCTGTGGGCTTTGTGCATTTGCCAGTGAATAAAGACTTGTGTAGTAAGTGTGAGACAGGTGCTGAGGGAATGAAATGAAAAAAAAAATACACAGGTATAAAAATTACTTGAATCCTCATCGTCAGAATGGATGTGTCTTTCTTTTCAGAAAGAGACCAGATGTAAGCATGTTTTCATTATCCCTTTCTAGCTCCAACCCTTCTGCTCCTTGAGGCTAGCCAAACAGTCTGAGAAATACCCATGCAGTTTACAGATTTGTCCATTTAATGATATGTCTCAGACACGAAGAGAACTCGCGAATACCGGCTGGTGTTGGGGGCCTTGGGCGGGACACCATCGCTCATTTCCTGCAGCACTACCAGTCATTGGACGGCTACATCATATCCACGGTCCCTTCCCCAATGGAGCCTGACATTGCCATCCCTCCCTGCTTGACCTGTGGCTCTTTCTCACGAAGCATTCAGGTTGGTTAGTTCCTTGGTCAGTGGAGAGTTCCTGGTCACTTACAACCTACAGTGGCATGTTTTCTCAGAAACTCATGAGGGCGCCCTCTGGTTGACCTTATAATCTGATACTAAAATCATGTGGCTTACGGGAAGGGCGAAATGTTTTTGAAATTGTAATTTTTTGCACGTTATCAAGTCATTGATTTTGCCCATCTTGTCTTATATGCACAAAACACAATATGCCCTGACCCATGTGTGTGATCAAAATGTAAGTTTTACATTAAGTGGCTATCTGCATTGACTTCTCTTGCAATGTAATTTTGCAAACCTACCACTGCTGAAGGTAAAACTGACTACAAATATTTGACACTTGGAAATTATGGCTGTTTACCAGTTCTGTGCATTGGATTCAATTTTGTCACGTTGGCAACAGTGACGGTAAGTTTTTCCCCAAAATAATTCAATGTGACATGGCTTTTGTGTGAGAGGAAATCTGCCTGACATTGGGCTAGCAGTAAATATTGAAGTGTCCGTCAAGAAGAAACAATTTTTTTCCTCTAAGAACAAAGTACCCATTGATTGTTTCTGGGGAGATTTTGTTGAGTTGCACCAGGGGCAACTGCCGTCAAAAGCAGGGATTGTGAGCATGAAGGAGTTGGAAAACTGCGGAGAATTTGGTCATTAAACACCAGTCTTTTTCCTGTAGGAAGTCCACTTGTTTCTGAGCTCTAAAGGTGGCAAGACCCTTCTTCACAGAGACCCGTACAGCTCAGTGCACTGTGTCTTCAATGGAACCAAGCAGTGGCTTGTCATTGATCCTAAGCAGGTCAGTGTAAAACTGTACCCCACTGACATTTTCTCTCACCAGTGCCTGGCTACTGACGTCTTTACATAGCGCATGTCATGTTTCACAACTTGCCTTGAAATTTCTTCCAGACTATGTTGTCAGAGGCTTTGTGGTTTACTGTTGAAATTCTGGGTTCTATGCTCAACCATAACTTAACCACTTCCTGCCTGGGCAGTTATCAATGTTAATGATGCTGGGCTGGGATATTTATCAGTTTTTTCTGTTTTCGAAATTCTTTAACAATTCCTATCTTCATTTACTGGACACTTACAAACACTTGAAGGACTGTCTGGTAGCCCCTCTAGCCTGACAGACAAAATCTATTAATGTAAAAACAGCCCAGATTGTGCGGTGTTATATAACTTTCGTTTGTTCACAAACCCGGCTCAGTGCACTGCTGACCTCTTTTCAATAGGGGCCAGATTAGCATGCAGCGGTGCTGTGTGGCTCATCGCTGCGGTGGTGGAGAGCTTTTGTCCCCGGTGGTCCTCCGCTCGCTCTAAATGCCCCAAACCGCAGTATACTGTTTCAAAACAAGTGTGGATTATCTCCACTTCTGAGAGTGAAAAAATAGTGGTAGTTCCTAGCAGCCTGGTCTTTTGTTACAAGGCCCTGTTCCCTTTGTCCGAGTTCGGAGACCCCGGCCACGCACTTAAAGCATACGTGTCTGGATCCGGAATCCCCGGCAGGGAGTGGTTACTGGACTTTCAGCATATTACTTTGTCTATGTTGGAACGAGGAACTCTTCAGATGACAATTTTTGAGCAAATACATTCAGCGTCATTAAGAAAATGCCAATCACCCAGCCAGCAACAGTCCCACCTTTTTTGGAATTCCAGAATATAACCAAAGGACAAGGGACCAGTCTATCTCCACTCATTAAGCTTCACATCAACTTATTAATTCTTGCACAGGAGCACAAAAAAGTCTGAACTGATTGAACTTTATATGTTTGCACACTGTTCTTTTTATATAGAAAGCCTCTCTGTACATATCAGAAGAATCAACCTATGAGTTTGGTGGATATTCAACCATCGATGTAGATAACGCAGACTTGACCAGGTACCCCAAGTTAAGAAATGTGGAGTACGCTCGGGTCATACTGAACAAAGGAGATTGCATCTATATGCCGAGTGGTAGGATGACTCTAATATCCATTAAATATTTAAAAAAAACCATATTGCTGCTTGAATCAGTAACGTGAATACCCCCCGTTGTATACAAAGTTGAACTTTGAATGCTGTAATGTGAGATTTTGCCGCATAGTCCTTTTTAGGATTTCTTAAACTTAATTTATGACATTAAAGTTTTGTATTGAGTAAAATTTTGATTTGATTGCTGCAAAGTGCCAAATTTGATACGAGCTTCCATGTATGATGTTTTCAAAGTCTATTCCATGTTACAGTTGATTTTTTAAAATAAAATTAAGTCTTGCTTCATCCGCTAAAATTTTTGCCAGCTATCTTGCTGAAATCCGCAATCATTGATATCTTGTAGTAACCCAATGGAATATTCTTTGTACAAATTGGAAAATAAATCCCCACATAGAGTAATAGCACTTTATTTTTACAGCCTGAATTAATCAAAATCGAGTGGAGCACAATTTTGGATTTTATTGGATGAGGTTTAATCTACATAAAATATGATCTAATTTTGAAATTAGAAAAAATATATCTATATATATATATAGGCCTCAGAGAAACCAGTTCCCTGAGAGTAGCCATCACTTTTTTCCACTAAGATGGCCATCACATGTCTGCAAACCACACTGTTAAACAACCTCCACTATTTGCCGTGTTCCTTTGGCAGGTTACATGCACCAGGTGCGCTCCAACGGTTACCTCAATGCAGCGGTCTCCATATGGTTCTCTCATTACTATGAGTTTGACAATAAGGGTTGCCTTGACAACCATGGCCCAGCCGACTTCCGGCCAATGAATGAGGTGGATGTGTTGTGGAGGTACAGTGGTCATGGCAACCTATCGCAGGGCATGATGGACATTCACGTGCTGAGGTAATTCAGAATTCCCCAGTTGTTCAGATATTTAAAAAAAAAAATAGTTTAGCCAATACGAGTCTTTTAAATTGCAGCAGGTGTTAGCGCAAGTTATGGGTAATGGAGAGGAGAATTTCATTACTTTAAGAATTAATTGGTTAGTGACCAAATGTCAAGTGATTTTTTATGTATGGTTAAAAAATCAGAAAAAGATCCTTTTAATATATGATATATTCATATCTCACTGGAAATAAAAGTATTTTCTCTATTTCACAGGAAATTTTTGTTTCAATGGAGTCGTAAGGAATGTAAGACAAGCCAAAAAATGTTGTAGATCATTTGACGTAAAGCATGATTTCTGCCCTGCTGTTTTGAGCAGGTAATTGAAAATGCAGTTCAATGTGTACAGTAACCCCAACATTGCTGAACTGCCAAATTTCATGCACATTAATAGTTTTTGTTGCGACTGATGTTTGCAGTGTATATTGTACTTGAATTTTGTCTGGGGAAAAATGCCCCCACGTACAAAAGTAAGACAGCATGCTTGTGGTGTAAGTACATGTGCAGTGTTATCTTTCATTGAATTCAGGCATAGAAACTAGTCTTCAACTTCATATCTGTGTGGATAGAGTGTCTTTTAGTTTCCCTGCGTGTTTGTCCGTTTTCTAGAACTGTCTTGCAGACTGTGGCAGACAAAGATGGCAAAATATGGATTGACAGTTTTGTGACCAATTTCATTTATGTGAGTTTTCTGTTTTTTTTCTGGGTGGGGTGATGTATTGTTTGTGCACATTGGCAGTAAAATTAACCCTAACAGTCCCAAATCCTCCAATTTCAATACGATTTTACATAAACCCTAGGGGGTTAGGGTTAAACTACACAGATTATAGACTGGACCTCACTCAGAGAATCAATGGGAACTGGCCACACTATATTAGGTCTCAAGATTTCATCAGTCTTCTTGTTCAGTGACCATGTGCTGATGTGGATTCTGATTATCTGAGCATACGTGTTTGCACTAATCTAGTCATGCATTATTTCCTTAACCCTAACCGTCCCCAACCACACAGAATTGAACACCAGTAAAGTGTGTGAATTTGTGGCACTGGGTACTGTACCCCTAAACTGCTTGTGCTTTAACATGGGTTCAGGCATACCCAAAATAAACAGAGTCCAACAGTTTTTGTGCACAGTTTACCATATGGAGTTGGAATTTGTGTGAATCGGTATGGTTCCTAGTAAATCACTCTGGGGAGTTAGGTTTAATAGAACCTGTTGACTTTAATAAGGTTTAAAAGGTTAAAATTTGCTTGAATACATACTGGCTGGTCACTGATATTTGTCCAAATTTAAAAGGAGTGTTTCCATTTCCAAGTGATTATAAGTCAATACCCTCCCAGTTCCTGAAAACCTATCAAGTTTTAAAAGATTTTATGGGACTGTGTGCACCAGTAGAAAGTTTGATATGGAAAGAATGGGCTACATGTACATGTATGTGGACTCCTACACTGAGGTGGAATTTCTAGGATTTAGCACAGTTCATAGTGCCAGTGCCAAAGGAGTTAAGATGGATAAAGACTTCGATGGATTTTCATGGTTTCAGTGGGATGAGATTATCAGTAACAGTGAGCTGAAACAACTATCAGCGTGACCTGCAGTGTCTGAACGGATGGAATTTCAAAATCTTTGTCCTTCTGGAAGTTATTTGTGGGGCTCAATGTCTTTGGTATAGAAAGTTTATTTACTTTTAAAAATACTGGGTTTTTCATGTTTTCAGGGCGAAAAGAATGACCCAGGGTATTACAAGATGAGACAAGATTCGGTAAGATTTTGGAGACTTCTGATTCAGTCATCAATTTTACAAACAGGAGATGCGTAAAAGAGATGTATATGTAAATTGAAAGTAAGGGACAGAAAGAAAGCTACAGATCATTGTATCTGTGTTTATGCCTAAAGTTCTACTTGAGCACATCGATTTGTTGGTTGCAGGACACTGCCGCCTGCAGAACAGGCTACCTAGCCAAAAGGTCCAGTAACAGGCTACCTAGCCAAAAGGTCCAGTAACAGGCTACCTAGCCAAAAGGTCCAGTAACAGGCTACCTAGCCAAAAGGTCCAGTAACAGGCTACCTAGCCAAAAGGTCCAGTAACAGGCTACCTAGCCAAAAGGTCCAGTAACAGGCTACCTAGACAAAAGGTCCAGTAACAGGCTACCTAGCCAAAAGGTCCAGTAACAGGCTACCTAGCCAAAAGGTCCAGTAACAGGCTACCTAGCCAAAAGGTCCAGTAACAGGCTACTTAGCCAAAAGGTCCAGTAACTGGCTACTCAGCCAAAAGGTCCAGTAACAGGCTACCTAGCCAAAAGGTCCAGTAACAGGCTACCTAGCCAAAAGGTCCAGTAACAGGCTACCTAGCCAAAAGGTCCAGTAACAGGCTACCTAGCCAAAAGGTCCAGTGGAGTTTACCAGTTGAGATGTGCTCACAGTGAGCCAAGTCAATATTCCAGCAGGGTGTACAAGTATTCAAAATGAAAAGTGTCAGGTGTGTGCTTAAGGTTGACCCTGTCGGTAAAGTTGTACACCAACTCCCACAAACTGAACATGTTTGAGCTGGTGTGACATCAGGTGCTTTGTTCTAGGGTGACTTTTTCATGCTTATATACCAAACTGGCCCATTAATATCTATTTAACTTGTACGTAGAGTAAGTTAAGAAATATTTTTGTCAAATAAAACCATGCTGTTGAGTCGTGGGCCCAATTTGAGGGCACCTCAGCAGAAAAAAAACCATTGTTTGCCAAATTAATAAGCTATTAAAAAAATTGGTTGATGAGGACCAGTTTTCTCATCCAGTGTGCTCCGGAAAAGTGTGTTTTCATTATAGAACTGAGTTATGCACAACAAACAAATGAATGATTTCCCCAGGACCATGGTGACCACTTGGTCATGGTCTTCCACTGTAAATGTAAGCTATGACAAGTTACAAAATGAGCATAATGTTACAAAGGAATGAATCAGTTTGATATACCAACTACACATGCCCAAAATGAAGTGTGTCCTTGAGGTCGTTACGGAGCAACAGTGCATGCATGTGCATGCGAGGATTGTCCAAGCACATTTGCCATGTTCGCAAGTGACAATTTCTTTTTTGAAATACCGAAAGAGGTCTGCTATTCATAGCCAAGCCGAAAAAGCTGCTGGGGCGAGTTTTTGACTTGAAAATTCTTCAACCTTACAATTGTGCTTTGATTCAACCAAGCATGGTGCTTTAATATGGTAACCGTGGAAATGAAAACAAAACTCTTAAATGAGTGCACAAGCCCTCCGTGGAACAAACAAGGAAAATTATGTGCGTTTATATGTCCTCCGGTGTCAAGTGGTTAACTTTGCAGGGTTACAAGATTTCTTAAACCATTTGCCCCAAGGAATCCTACTTTATTTTCCAAGGAATCCTTCTTTCATTGGTTCCAGTTCCGTTCAGCAATAGATCCTTCCAACAGGGGCTACATCACAGTGGAGGAGCTGAACAGCTTCTCCATCTCACAGCTCAAGGACCTGGTGTTGTCACTGAAAGTTCTGGACCCATCTGATACGGACCGGTTTGAGTACGCTCACATCCAGGCCTATGACGTCAGGTAAGTGACAAGAGCAACAAAGGGGTGCATGCTCAAATACTCCCTCGTTAGGGGACAACAGAAAGGCTGGACCAACTGCCTGGTTCAAACCTCTTTTATTATTTAGAACTTGAATGACAATGGAGGGACCTAGAGCTGGTCTTGTAATAGGCCTTTGCCAAATATGTAAATATTTGATCGATTATCAAGTGTCGATACAATGATAAAAGAAGAAAAGTACTTCGTTTTTTTCTAATCAAATCGCCTCCTTTATGCCTAATCTGATAAAGAAACTTACAGCTCTGCATCCATTTACCCTAAGTTATCGTAATGATTAAAATTTCTAAGTTTCTGCATCTATAAAAAATGCTTCTAGATGCTTGGCTGACCAAAAATTTGCTGTACGACCGAATATTATTGGAATAATCATTTATTTTATCTGGCTCAGCTCTAGTGTTATTGAGACCGTCACAAGACCAGTCAAAAGCCTACTTAGAAGACCAGTCTCAAGTAATAGGATGAACAGTAAAAAAGGAATACTTTTGTTGCAGTTGTTTTCAATAGTTTCTTTCTTGTTTCCCATTTTTCATCTGTTGGTTGAATTTCAGGATTTTGTACGAGGACCTGTTAAGTGAGAGCCCAGATGAAACCTTCAAAAGAAGTGAGTTTGTTGAGGCCTACGTTGAAGATCTTGGAGGCACCAGCGTAGTTGCAAATGAGGCAAGCTGTTCCAACAGATTCATTATAAAGAAATAACCTGCTTTACTTCACAGATTCAAATTTCATCGCTTTAAAGTTTCATTTCAAGACAAATTGTAGTTTTTATTTTACTCTACCATTTTCATTATTCCAGTTTAGCATTCTTTCTGTTGCTTTGTCAACATTTGTTGAATTCCCCGTTTAAATATTAGAATGTCTGTGCGCAAAGTAAAATAATTGCTGCCTTTTTGATGACGCAATCTCTCTCTTGATGGTTAGAGGACGTGGTCAAGGTAAAACACACAACTGCCAACAAATATGACTTAGAAGAGGGGGCCAGGGAGGTGTAGAATATTTCACGTTCATTCCATAGCAGCAAGTAGACATTACAAACTATGATTAAAGATGAATCCGCATCATAGCAAGGCCCTTGGGACTTGCACAGTAAACCAAAACATGTTTAATTGAGATCTAGAATAACCAGACATCCAGACAATAATACAGACATTTACTGATATCAATATTTTAAAGAAATTAACAAATTTACACATTACCAGACTGAGCACAGTTCTGTTATGGATTAATTTGACAAGTGGAGAAAATAGATACGATTTTGATGATTGTATGCAATAACTGTGATCCTCGTCATTTTGGCATTTCAGATTTTAGATCACTTTGGGAAAGATGCTGACACAATCACTGCTGAAATGGTGGACAAAATGGCCGATGCCTCCCTCTCCCAATTTCAGGAGGTCCCGGAATTCGACCCATTTTTGGAACACCTGTGGTACAAGCACTTGGTCAAGGAAGGCATCATCCAGAAATTCAAGGTTGTGCATGACGAACTGTGAGTCAACGTTCTCTGTTTGTGAAGAAGGCCTAATGACAGTGTGTCCAGTGAGAACTGTGTTAGACATTCCTACAAATTAAACTTTCCAAACCCTGTCTCATCCATACATCCATCCACCTGTCCAAAGAACAAGGGAGGGGTGGGGCTTAAAGATGATTGTTGTTTCCTGTGAAGAAGATTTGTGTCTGAGCATGACTTTCCTAGTAGGTGTGTCAGCTTGTACCCCATATGACCACCTATCTAGCAGTGTAGTTGACATGCCAATTTTTTTTTTCATTTTAATTTTCTTCACATTTATGTGGATGTAATCCACTTTGTGAAACCAACTGACGGCAGAATTGAAGTTGAATTTTTTCATGAGTCAATTACAAGTTCATTATGCCAACTCTCGAGTTTTGTGCCATGAAATGGGATGATTAGAAATCAGAGGAATGCCTTCATCACAATGAATTGCATAGCTTGTGACTCAAAGTGAGGCTGTATGACCTGTGATGGACCTGTGTTGGACCTGTGATGGACCTGTGATGGACCTTTGATGGACCTGTGATGGACCTGTGATGGACCTGTGTTGGACCTGTGATGGACCTGTGATGGACCTGTGTTGGACCTGTGATGGACCTTTGATGGACCTGTGATGGACCTGTGATGGACCTGTGATGGACCTGTGATGGACCTGTGATGGACCTGTGATGGACCTTTGATGAACCTGTGACGGACCTGTGATGGACCTGTTAGGGTTTGACTACAAATGCATTGCTGTTTGATAGCTTGGTGTTCATTTTAGATGGAGTCATAGTGTGCAGTAAACTCTGACTAAGTCGGCATCGTGTAACTCGTCATATCATGTAAGTTGGCCATTTGACAACAGTCCTGATTATCTGTAATGCATTTCCATTGAAAATGTCATTTCTAATTTGGCATTTATAAGTCATCATTTCGTATAAGTGGGCATGTTTTTCTCGGTCCCTTTTCCACAAAACCGAAAAATTCCTTTGTGTAAGTCGGCATTAAAAAAAATTGTGCTTCAGTATCAGTTTCCTTCGCCGTGGTTGCCAAGAAGTGTCCAGTGACAAGTCCCACACTGCTTGACTGATGTCTGTTTCTTAGCAGCACAGGCCGTGGTTGATAATCAGCCAGCATGAGTACATCAGTACCAGTAACCCCCTCAAGTGCTACACGCATGCGTTCTGTCCATTTTTGGGGTCGCCTTATTGAACTACCCTGCTCAAAGATTCCCTGACAACCCTTGATTATGATTCGTCGGGTAGTCAGAATCATCTGGTCTGGTATCCAGACTATATTGAACGAACTTAACCAATGTGTGTGTGTGGATGAGTGCATGTTTTCTGTACTGTAACTGTATCACATTTACATACGTACTGCACTGTCAAGTTGTGATGTGATAATTATATGCAAGTAGCTTTCCGTCCTTGCTTCGTCCTTAGGGGCACTTGATCAATTATCGAATTTGCAGCCCGCGAGGGTAATAATCGAGAATGAATTTGCTGGGATCGACCTTGGCGGTAGAAATAAAGCAGGGTAAATCAAAGCCATTGAATTAGTGCAAGGAATCATAATGTACACAGGCAATACATGTGTACGTGTAAGTCGGCACAATGACGACTTACAGCACAAGTGGGCATTCGCTTAAGTCGTCATAATCTCTTGAGTCCTGAGAGTGCCGACTGAGCCAGAGTTTACTGTAACTTTTTTGTGGGTCATAACAATTTAAAAGAGTTTGAGAAATAATTTTTACTCAGAAACTTACCATGAAAATAGCTCTACCCATGAGTTGTATGAGAAGCGCTTCTTTTTTGATTAAATAATTTTGCAGATACAACTTTTAAAAGTTTTTCAGTTCATGGTGAACCACACCCATGCTGATTTCTAACACCTGAAGCTACTGTTGCTGTGGTGTAATTCCAGGCACAAACTTTTATACCAATTGGGAACTTTCCGTACAAGTAAGGAGCCTCATATCCAGGTCACTGTACCAGTTGTGATATTAGCTGCTCATCAACTGGCTGCCACAGTTGACCTCAAGGAAGAAGCCCTAACATAACTACTAATTGTAGTGAAACCCACATTTTCTAACATGGCTTTGGTACTGATGTTTTCTCTTCAGAGGAAGAACTGGATTTTTGATTAGATTGGAAACTTGAATGTGAAACTGGAAAATTCTTGCTAGCATAAACATTATTTTTTTAAGTAGAAAGGTGACATGGAAGCTGTGCATTTTCAGAGTTTATTTTCATTTCATAGGCAACCCTGAAAATGTGACTTCCCCACATTTTTTCAAACATGCATAGTTATAGAGCTTTTATAAATGTACTTTGGGTTTTAAATTTAGGAGACTGTATAGTTTTGTAGTGAACTAAATATTTTATAAAGTGTTTCATTTAAGTTGATAAAAGCTCACACATGTTTATTTTTTATAAGCAGTACATAGTTTTGATGATGCATATAGATATATTTTTGTTTACATCTTTTGTACAAATGGTGATCAAAAAAATGTGTATGAAGTGAATAAAAATGGGATGTTTGAATGAAAATCTCTACTCGGTTGTATCTGTGTAGGCTAGAGGTTTACTTGAACTTTTAGAACACATAATTTGATTTTTCTAATAAAAAAAAATCACCTTTTTGATTTAAGTTAGGCTTTAGAAGAAATCTGAGACTAAATTTTCCTGCTGCATGTATTTTTTTTTATTCCTCATAGTACCTTTCCATCGCCTAACCCAATAAGATTGTACATGTACATGGTTTAGGCTATACCTACATGAGAGGTAGGGCTAGTGACAATGCATCATTGTTTGATGTTAGAATTATTATAACATTACCTGACTAGGAATTAAAACCGAGAAGATCCTGAACCGAAGTCAATCCCCTTATCATCAGGGGAGCTTACACAGATTTCCCCCTTCCAAACCAGAGGATGGTACAGATCAGTACATGGTTGATTGTACACTTTGCTTATCAAACTGTTTGTATAGTTATTACTGGTATCAAAAGTTGACGCCCCAGTAAGACAAGCTGGTCAGCCTTGTGTTTGATGGGCTGGGTTGATGAGGGAGTAGTTTTGGAATGGTTCCAGAAAAAAAAGGCTCATTGTTGGAAATTTGAAACTATAAAAACTGAGACAGAATTAATTTCTGCCTGGACTTTTTATGTAACGTTATTGTTTTTCTGGTAATATGTCTGATTGTTTAAACAATTTTCCAATTTGATGGAGTGAATTATATTATATAATTTTAGAAGCTGTTCTCTTAGTTTTTAGTTAATTGATTAACCAGACAATCACAATTAGAAAAATGACTCTGATTTTTCCTTAGCTTATGTACAGGTTATGTAATTTCTTGAACGCATTTCTCACAAATTGTCCTATGTGTTGGCCTTAAATTTAAGAAGGCGTGGGATAGGTACACAAATAAAGAGGGATGCCATCTGAACATACGCATACTCTTGCTGCATTACCTGGTGCTAGGCAGCCTTGGTCAGATGTTAAGCTAATCTTGAATCCTTGCCAAGTGTGGAATTTCAACCCTTTCCATTCTTAAGGAGGTGTTGTAAATGCATTGTTTTTTTCTGTCCAAAATCGCATATGCTTAGGAAGCTTGAAACATTTACTGCAGGCTTGCCCTGATGCAGCAGAAAAGGTAAGACAGAGTTAATTTTTGTTTTCCGGCTCGTCAGAATAACCAAATTTAAGAGGTACCTCATTTTTATGGTCCAATAAGAGGCATAATTGCAAAAGGTGGGAGGTTATTTAAGATTATTATGCAGGTTGTGTAGCCTAGTAATTAAGGTTGTTATTTTCAATTTCTGTTTTTTTTTGTGGAGCTATCTGAGATGTGATAAAAGAATCATTGCACGTCAAGATATTGTCGTGCAATCATCTGGAAAGTAAAGTAGTGGGCAACCTTCCCCCATTCACTTGAGCTTTTGGGATATGAGCACAGTTTTTGTGTTAATGCACACCACTGCCACTTATTGTAAGTAAATGGGGAGCTGTTGTGTTTCCTTGTTTGATGTACAGTCAAATCTTGTTACTAAGGGCACTGTTAATACAAGACTCTGCTTATAACAAGGATATTTTCAGGTCCCAATCTTTGGTTTTCATTGTTTTCATTCCTGGCAATGCAAGGTTCCTATTATAAAAAGGTAATTTGCCAAGTCCGAAAGACCTCTTATTAATGAGGTTCAACTGTGTAACTCTTGCAGATTAAGAAACTTCTTGATCATTTTTTTTAAAAAGCCTATTCCTCAAGTAAAACAAATATGTTGACTTTTTTTCCCTTAGAATGAATTACCAACTCAGGTATCAATTTTTCAAACAACTATTCAATTTCCTTTTATTGTTGGGTCATGCTGAGTCCGCTAGGTGAAGACTACTGTCCGTGTACTTGCGTGTTTGTGCTGCCCCAAATGTTGAGCACTGTTATCGTGTCATAAACTCCTATCAGATAACAAGTTTTGCGTTACAGTTTTTGTCTCCAGGGATTAAGTTTGTGATTAACTGCAAATACCACAACCAGGAAGTTCTCAAATGACATGTGATTACTGTCCACCAATCATTGGCTTGCTCACACACAAACCATGATTGATTCTCCCGTTCTTTTTATTTGCTTTGTGTGATGTAAGCTGAAGTTTTGGACCTGCTCTATTTTTAAGGGTCTTGATTTGACTTTGTGATTCTGGTGTAGTGTGCGATTGTCGGCACTTGTGGAGTTGGAGTGATTGGTACCATCAGGTTAGCTGTTGTCATGGGACAGCTGCTGCTTCCCTGCTTTTGTTTTTTGCTTGTACTCTGTATTGGAACACCATCTATCACAGGTAACTATCAACCAATTTCACTTCTAAAACTTTTTTGCTATTACACGAATGTTGCACCTTTGACGGTGGCAGAGTGGAACTAACATTACAAAGTTGCACTTTCCAAGTTGTGTGATTATGAAAGATTACTAGAAAATGGTTTTCTCATGAATATAATGTATAGTGTCAGTGTATTGTAAGGCACAGGTTTAAAGTGATGGAGAAAGTAATTCTGACACGTCTGAAGATTAAACAGTGTTGCAACACATTTGTAATTGATATCTATTGAAGCTGGAAAAGAAACCGTCTTGAAAGCTGGACACTTTTGTCAGTAACAGTAATTTTAACGATATGCTTGTAGTATATTAAATTATTTCATGTAGCCTTCCATTTAAATTGTTCTGGTATTCTTTTTAAACCTACGCCAATAATTTCAGGATGATTTAATAAAAGCTAAGTTTTCACCCTATGGTAAAAACCGAGAAGTGTCAATGGAATAAATATGTGCTTGGCTGGTCTTAAATGTGCACTTTAGACTGGGTCAGGAGAAAGCATGAGAATAATGCTTGAGCTGCAGGCCAGGGCATTATCAGCTTTCAGTCTCCTCAGCCGGCCTTAACGTTTAAGACCGGCTAAGCACATATTTATTCCCATTCATAAATACCCAAAGAGTCAAAAGAAGTTGATATATGATGAATTTCCACCGATTTTGCTCTAGAATTTACTGAATTTTCCCGAACATCCCCGTCCATTTTATTTTATATTCCTTGTGCAAATTGTCCAAAAGAATCTCCTTGTCTGCACTTGGTATGCACGTGGAAAGCCACGTGCACACAGACTCTTGACCAATCAGAATCAATTGAACTGTCTCGTATCCAGGAGCCAGCGTGTGATGTACGCAGTGGATGCTACCACTTCTCAGGGGGCATTATCAAATGTTAATACACGGTCATGTTGCACGTTGTTGAATAGGAGATTGTCTGAAGTATTAATGATTATAATTTACCTGATATTTCCGATGGTAACCTGTTTTTCTCTAAGCAAACATTTTCTGTGCTTAACTGCTCTGTGAAACTGACATCGGTTGGGTGACACTCGTGCTCTCATTGGGTTGAGTCAAAGTTCCAATCAGTCTGGTCAGTTTCTTTAAGTTTTGGATAGGGGAACACAGACCTTAAGAGATGGGTGTGTTCATTCAGTAATGGTTTCTTCAATTGCGTGGTTCATGAATCTGTTTATTATTAAAATGGTGTTTTCCTTCATCGTTACAGCTGAAAATGCATCTTTAGACAAATTTGTATTTTCAATAGTTGCCTTACCATCATTCTTCAATGGACAGTTACCCTTAATAGCTTTGTATAGTTATCTGTTTGTTCAAAACAAATGAAAACCCCCCTCTGTCCAAGAAATGTAACAAATGAAAACACAATACATTTATCCAGAACCCATAAAAGAGAAAGAGATCAAGTAGAATTTATTTTCATATGATCTCAAGGATTTCGCCCTTGGTTTGCAATGGTCATGAAAACCTATTCTTTTAAATGAAACGAGTTGTATCCAAAGAGAAATCATCTGAAAATTACATAGACCGAAATTTTTTTACAACCAGATATAGAATCCAGTACTGTGTGGCACGACTCTTGCCGGAAGGTGTTACCCATACATTACATGCCTCTC
This sequence comes from Acanthaster planci, assembly GCF_054643075.1. NCBI lineage: Eukaryota > Metazoa > Echinodermata > Asteroidea > Valvatida > Acanthasteridae > Acanthaster > Acanthaster planci. The sequence continues at coordinate 17,379,370 of NC_141779.1, read as the reverse complement.
TGACCATGTGTGTGTGTGCGTTAAACTTAAGAACGAGTGTCTGTGTGCCACTGCAGATATGGTGTCTCCTTGGATTATTGTATTGCAATAATTTCACAACTCTCTGATCTTTGACCTGGTCTTATCTTTAATCCTCAAGGGGTCCCAATCTCTGATAATGTCCCGACATCATCTGGTTATTTTTGGTTGTTTATTTCACAACTCGTCATAGTTACTGAATCAAATTAATCCATGACAGCATTTGTTAATCGATATTTAATTTATGATAACGTTTAATCCTTACAAAATTGGTGGCATTTTTACCAACGTTCTAAAGGATGGAAATCAAATCACCAATTCCATTTACTAGGCATAGGCATGCATGTTCTTTCAAAAGTAATTTTCCACTTTCAGGAAATATTTGTATTGTAATTTTAAAGCGTTTTTCTCATAGTACAATATTTAATTGGTGTTGCACACAACTGGAGTAGCAAAGGGTAAATCAGGAGCTTAGTCTTTGCTGGAAAAAAAAAACATTAAAAATGAGAAAAGAACACCATTTAGTCGCTTATAAATTTAGAATTTAATTTGAAATTAGGTGTATTTATGCAATATATGTGTTCACAGTGTATTAGTTTCAGAAGAGGTATTAGGCAAGTTTTAAAGTAAACTCTAAAAAAGGTGCAATGAGTTACTTTCAAATTTTAGTCTGACTTACCAAGTCAGCTTGTCCAACTTTTTTTTAATATATATAGTTCCGTTCAGTACTGTATTCACTATGAGCAATCCCAGATACAATGTACTCCCTACGTGGTGTTGGCATACACTTATCCTTTCCTGTCTTCATTTGTACTTTTCTTCAGCATGTTTTGCACCTTTGGATCTGTCTGGTCCATTGGGCAATGTGTCCACCCCAGACTATCCAGATCCTTACCCTCAAGAGTATGACTGTCAACTGATTAACATCACCGTCAGCCAGGGTCAGATCATCTCTCTGAAGTTTGATGGCTTCGATCTCGGGGATGATGATGTTCTTATGATCACTGAGCCTAGCAAGCCTGATCCTTTGGTGAGTTTTCCTGAGTCAATTTCTTTTATGTTACACCTGTATACTCAGCCCAACCCAATCTGATATAATGCAGTCAGCCCATTCTAACTCGACCTGGCTGAATTCAACTCGACCCAGCATCGCTGATACGAACCAATTCAACCCAAGTGAACCCTAGCTGATCACACTTCCCCCTCCTACCTATGGCAACCTGACATGAACCTCTGACCCCAACCACCTTGACCCCACCACAACCCAACCCAACCTTTCCCAATCCAACTGGCCCAACCAACTTGCCTGCCCCCATCTAACTTACCATATCCAACCCAATCCCTGCCCAGTGCCATCTAGAGCAAATATTAACTAAACAGAACTGTTTTGTTTTGTTATTAACAAATATTAACTTTCATCATTCAGATTTTACGAGGAGGGAGGCTACCCAAAAACTACTATAGCTATGAAAACACGCTGCAGCTCAATTTCACATCGGAGAGCTACAATGTAGACAACAGGACAGGCTTTCTTGTTTACTACACAGAATCAGACAGAGGTAAGCCAGAGTTGTATTCTCCGTGATCTTCAGTTGGAAGCCGATGGTTAACGTATTACCTCCAGGCAGGGCTGCTGGGTTTTAACTAGGGCTCCAGTTAAGGGACTCAATGTATGCAGGTTTTGGTTCACATGAATTGGGCCTAGCTATCATAAGTATGCACAACAACATCTGAACATTGGCAAGCATGCCACACAATGCGGGTGGTGAAGGCATCCCAAGGACATGCCCAGGTCTGCACAATGTAGAAGCTCTGTAGAAGCATTTTGCGGTTGGAGTAAGGTTACCTGTTGCAAAGGAAGAGGACCTGTCTAAAAACAACATGCAAAAAATCAACAGTATTCACAGTTTACGAAAACTTGGTATTTCATTTGACTTTTTATAATACATGAGAGCAAAGGCATTTCCCCTCTGGCATGGGCTTTTCCATTTTATGAGGGGGGCATTATTTATAGGAAACCTACAAACTGTTAGCGATGGAAGGAAGTTCACTTTTGGGGTGTTTTCGAGCAGATTGGTGATTCTCGTTTTTTTTTAATTCCCTGTTTTTTTATTTTAAAATGTTTGTCAGTAGGCCAGACCCCCATGCCTCCTCACAACACCCATGCATACTAGCCTTGAAATCTTAACAGGTGTGTCGTCATGGGTGAGCCTTGGGTATGGCAGTAGTTTTGCTCAAGTGCCTCTCGTATAATATTTTGTCATTGCTGTGTTAAACTTCCACATAAGCAGATGCTTTGAAATAATAGTTGTCAGTGTTATTTTCGGTCCAGTTCTCCCGACTCCAAAGACACGTGTGGTGCCCTACACTCTCTCACCTGGCAGACCAACTGTGATTCGCTCTCTGGATTACCCACAATCCTACGGTGACTTCGCCTTCTACTTCTACACCTTCACCTCAGCCCCCAACACCAGGATCTGGGCCGAAATTATGGATCTGGATACGGAGGAAGGTTTCGACTTCCTGGAGATGGGCAACGGGGTGGATCCTGGGCAGCGGTTTGCCACCAGGATGAGAAGGGTCTCCGGGAGAGGGAGCCGGTTTCAATCCATGCTGTCAGAGAACAATGAGATGTGGATGTTATTTGAGAGTGACTACTCTGTTGTCGGGCGTGGGTTCTCTGTCATGCTGTATGAGACATCACTTGGTAAGCTCATAGTGGGCACTGCTATAGTTTTACTGTTTATTTTCATATCATTCAGAGGATTCAAAGTAAAGGAAATAAATATGAGGGTGGCAGCTAAAAACTGAATGCTTAAACAAGATCTGGAACTAATTTATTTGTGGGTTAATAGGTATACATTACAAGTTGAATTCTTTCATGAAACAAAGTAAAGTGTATAAGCTATTGCAAGTGAACAGAAAATTTGAAACAAAACGTAATATTTACATTCATAGAAATGTCGCTATTTTGCATTAAACAGTTTCAACAATTTCATACTGGCCTTTTAAGAGGAGAATCAGCGTGGAAGAAAGTGAAATTATTTGCTTAGGATTTTTGTATTGACTCTGTTTAGCAATGTTTTGATTGTATGATGGGATTTTGCTTTGGGATCCAACAGAGCAGCTTTCTAACGCCAGAAGCTCACAATTTGCATCTGAAATTTTGTATTTTAATTTTAAAAATTCATATGCAGAAATTATTTACTTGTGCAGCATTTGTTTTGAAGTTGCAAGAATATTTGTAAAGCTTATACATGTAATTCTAAATGTGTTATTGGTCAAGTTTTAATTCTGATTGATAAGTAGAAAATACAGAGAAATTTAAAACATTCAAAAATAGTTAAATGACCAAATTCATGGATAAGAGACTAATAATTTTGAGGCTTTTCTTTTTTTACAGACTTCCCTGATGTTAAAAACTTGACAGCAGTGCCTGATAACGTCACGTGCGGGGATAGTGTTAACATTCCTGAATCTGGTGAGTTGAATTTCACGAGTACCTGTCAACACTGCAGTGACCAATGCCATCTCTTTGACTTTGTAGCATGGATTCATTTAAAATACACAGTGGTGATGCGTGCCCATTCACAGCTAATATACATGTGGATGCTCAGTCATTTGGAGAGGAAGGTTAGTTAAATTTGTGGCGTTCCATACCTTTGGCACCCTGTTCCTAAAACGGAAATAAAGTCCATTTTTACAACATGGCTGACATTTTGACTTAGAGCATTTGTTCTTTAATTCTAACAGTTGTTAATCCTAACAGCAGAATTGCAGGGTTAATATGGTTGTGGTGTGATTTTAAATTGAACTTTGGAGGATTGAAGCTTTTTACCTGTTCATCATTACCTGTATTGGCAGGATCCATTTCTGTACAACTGACCAACTATGCCAACAACTCACTGTGCACCTGGAGAGTATCTGGAGTTGCTGGCCTGAGAATTAGAATGAGTCCAAATCTCTTCAGTCTTGAAAATGGGTATGTTGGAGAATTTTACATTTCTGAAAACAGCATCTTGCCGCCATGTTAGAGGTACCTGAAGTATTCTGGGAAGTATAAGAAACAATGTTGCTTCCTCATACGTCCATTTAGTTTTTGTGTTACAGACGTAAATATGCAAGTTGCCATACTGTTGTCGTGCATTTCCTTGTTTATTTTGAGAAGACATGGATGCATTCATTAGAAGGTGCCCATTGGTACTTAGTGGCCTCCAAGTGCTTCTTTTCTGCTTAACTTTTCGACAATTTTTTCACAGTTTTGATGTTTTGGAAGTTGGTAATGGATTAGACCCCATGGACCAATCCTCCCGCTTCGTCAGTCTGACTGGGAACGGTCCCAGTGGCCCCTTCATGCTTGAGTCTGATGCCGTCTGGCTGCGATTCCGCAGTGATGCCTCTGTCTCTGATCAAGGATTTCAGATAAATTTTGATCAACCCATTACAACTGGTAGGTGTTGTTTTTTATGAGCCTCTCTTTTACTGAACTGATAATTTCTTGGAGAATTTTTGATCGTCTTGCTAGTTATACTGCAGAGGAATTCTTGCCTAGTTTCCATCTCAAGGTCCTGAATAAAAAAGTGCTCCTGGTTGAGCTTCCGTGTTGAATGTAGTAGCCACTGTGTCCTTCAGCGGTGTGTGTTGAGAGGGTTGGGAGCCAGAAATCTCTTTGTACCTTGGCCCCTTTTTGTAAAAAAACACACGTATGTACCTAGCTGCACCAAAACTGTTTTTTTTATGTCTTGTAGAATGTGGAGGCGAATTCTACATTAATGAAACCCACCCTAGTTTCATTGTGGCAGTAGATGGAATGGTCTTACCCATGATGCAGTGCAGGTGGATCATTCGTGGCAGGCCAGGCCATTTCATCAGTGGAAATGTGACCAGATTCAAAATGGGTAAATCACACTGGTGGCTTGTCAAAAAAATTAGAATTACCTGTAATGCAAAGAACATTGAGCAATTTTCTAAAAAATGGATTTCTTTATAACTGTTTCGAATTTAGAATAATACTTAGCCCATGATATTCTTTTCCTTCTTTTCACCATCAAAACATTTCAGTGAATTATTTTGAAAAAAATTTGCGGAATTGGCTTATCTGTAATTGACATTGATGTCACTTTCAACAGCAACTGGAAAAGTAAAGCAACCCACAGTAAAAACTATGGATTTTCCATAGTTCATTGTTTTAAAGAATTTTGTGAATGTAAGAATCAGTAACTTGGATCCACAGGGTTTCTACCCCAAATTTGAACATGTCTAATGAACAAATAGCAAAATTTGGGAGTTTTGCTCTTTGTAAGCAATGGCAAGAATTGAGTTTCTCTCTGGTTACACCCCTTGTAGAACCGAGTCTCTGGCGTTGGTGATTTTTTCAAAGTGCAAAATATTTAAGTTGGAAACTTTTGGTCTGACTCTGTATTTCGCAATGGATTTCTCTCTTTTCAATAAACTTAACTGCGCCTGTCCTTGTGAATGATCAAATCGCAGAAGATATCTACGACATGGTGGAGATTGGCACGGGGGACAATCCTGCTGATCCAAAGACTAGGGTCAAAGTGATGTCAGGAAATGTGGATGGGGGAAAGTTCTACACGATTGCGGACACTGTGTGGGTTGTTTTCACCCTGAACGGGACCCAAGCTGGGGAAGGATTCAGCATTACATTCGCTGATGGTAAGGACAATAGAGGGACTGGTATGACCAGAGAAAAACTACAGCTTGGACCCATGACACCGTTGGACTGCATGCGTTTGTTGGACACACAAGTGTTTTCAGTGATTTTTTTCTGTCATGTTCTAGTTGAAAATTAAATATCTATTCTATCTAGATATATCTTTATATTATCTGTATCTATGCTGTGTATCAGTGATGTAGAGACAGTCTCGAGACCTTTTTTGCAGTCTTGGTCTCGGTCTTGCCCTGTCAAAGTCTCGGTCTTGGGAGGGCCGGTCTTGGTCTCAAAAGCGCTGGTCTCGGTCTTGGTCTCAGATGCCATAGTCTCGGGTCTCCCCCTCGAGACCAGTCGAGACCATAACAAAATGCGCATCTAGCTACCACGCATGCACGCGGTTGCAAAAGGCAAAATTACCTTTGCTTTTTTGGATATTTATTTTTCAGTATTTTGCCTACAAAAAAACAGTCCAAGGATTTTTGTCTTGATGTTCACATCATATCATTTGGGACACTTGGGTTGAAAATGACCAGACCAGGGTAAAAGTAGAGCAGTATCACTGATAAAAGAACTGAGACATTCTTTAATAAATATTTGACCTATTTGTGTGTGTGAGTTTATGCTAATGTTTTCATTTTATTTTCTTTTGTACTGCCATGTGTTTGTCCCTATTTACCGTTTGGTAAAACCTAAACATTGGTTTATGGTTGGTCTCGGTCTCAGATGTCTCAGTCTCGACCTGCAAAAGTCTCGGTCTCAAAGTCCTGGTCTTGGTCTTGAAAGAGTAGGTCTTGGTCTCGGTCTCGGTCTTGGTCTCGGACATCGAGGTCTCGGATACAACACTGTTGTACAAATCTCTGGTTCCTTTTGAATGTCCTTAAATTTAACAACACTGAAATTAACCTGACAGAGAGGTGTGGCAATCCATTACAAAATGCACTGATGTGATAGAAAATCCATGTTTGTTCTTGGGCATGTATACATCAGGGATGTCAAAGTTAAACATCTGAATTATGTCACTCCCTCTTAATCACTTCTACACTATCATTATTGCAGATGCCTGTGGTATCTCAACCCTGCTTGACAGGCAGGGAACCATTCAATCTCCTGGTTACCCACTTGGTTACCCTAACAACGCAGACTGCCAGTGGATCATCCAAGTTCGGGGAGGCTACAGAATCAATTTGACCGTTAACGATCTGAGGACTGAGTACGGCTTTGACAAACTGCTGATTGGTGGTGTAGAGCCCCAAGACTCTGGCTGGTCACCTTATTATGTAAGCATTAATAATCTGTATCAGAATTACTAATTAAATATCTTTTTTTGTTACAGACTAAAGGCAGTGTTAGTTAGGTTAGTAATATGAGAGCAGTAGATCCTCGGTGTTCTACCTGTCCCCATTTGGAAATTCTTTTGAAATGAAATCAGGATTCTTGTCATAAATTTGAAATACAACCTGAATATGTCTTAAGAGAAATCCGGAGTCTTCATGATTGTACACTTTTCTTTCCTGGCCATGACCGCACTGCAGCAAAGATTTCTGTTATTCATTTTTTATTTGCCCCAATTGCAAGTTGTGGACTCTTCAACAGTGTCCCCACTTTTTTTTGGGGGGGGATGGTTTCTGCCTTGATCAGAAGCACCCCTTCATTGATTGACGAGAGCCATATTGGTGTGGAGTATTCATTTTGTTGGTAGCGATGCCACTGTAACGCGTGCATTTTATAGATGTTTGTGAACCCGCAAAGTGCAATTCCCAGCAAGGAGGCCCGAGTTGCTAGGGAAGCTACGCCCTCTCTTGGTCAAGCTTGGGGCTCATAGTTATTGTATAACTCAAGCATGTAACCTCACAACTCATTAAGTCAAAGTATTTGTGTACATAGAGGCAGTCAGGAAAATTTGCACAAGTTTTTTTTATCGCTTTGCATTGCACTACTTCCAAAATCAACTAGGCCTTAAATAATTTTGTTTCATCTGTAGGAACTGACTGGGGACATGATGAAAGGCGTCAGTGTTCTGAGTGACTACAATGGCTTGTCACTGCGATTTGTTAGTGATGGATCAAAGCAGGATATGGGATTCTCGGTCAGCTATGAAGAAACGTGTAAGTTACTGCAGATATGGTCAAGAGGGGGTGGGCTGTAGATGTGAAGACCGAACAATTTATACAATAAAAGGAAATTTATTTATGTATGGTAAAGTTGGTTGAATCCAGTGTCCAAATGCTTTTTGCTGAATGAAAACAACTTTGGTTTTGTGTAAATCTGTGTCCCTGGAATCTCTATATTGCTCCACTGAGCATCACAAATCTATATTTTCATGTGGAACCAGGACCCCTTGCTGCAATGAATTTGCATTGCACGCTCCCATTTATTGACCCGCAAATTTATATTACATTCAAAAACTTCCTCCATTTTTAAAATCATATTATCCCTGCACAACTACTGTGGTGAAAAGTTTGAGCGAGACTTCAACGTAATCAGATTTAGCATGCCTGCCATACTTGTATTGTTGGATGTACTGTGGGAAATTGTGTATGTAGTTAAAAGAAAGTGCATAGTAATGGCTACCTTTGTATCCATCCCCAAAAGTATTTCAGAAATGCATTAGCCTGTTGATCAGGGGTAACAACATTTTGTAAAGTGAATGGGGCCAGCAGCAAACAACTACAAGTTTGGAAATTAAATTCCATTTCTAAACGTTTAGAGCTGCTTGCTAATCTGTGCTGATACATATAGCCTTTTTGTTGGTGTGTTTAAAGTGCTGTGCACATGAGATGCTAAGTGCTCTTGGAATGACTCTGTCTGCAGTTTTTTGCCCAGAGGGCTATGAACTAGGAAACAATGGCAGCGCCTGCTACAAGTTTGTCTTGGCCCCAGCCTCTTGGGAGGAAGCTAGGGATGAGTGCCTTGGCGTTGATGATGGTGACCTGCTCGTTATCAATGATGAAGCAGAGTTTGAATACATCAAGGAGATGAGCTTTAACATCAGTGGTGACTGGTGGGTAGGTGAGTAAAAGACATGGCTTGTTGAGGAGCTGAAATACTAGAGTATGACGATGGTTTACTGATTGCCAACTGTTCCAGTTGAGTAGTATCGCGGAAACTCGTGAACTGTTTTTGAAGTTTCCATTAAAACGACATATGTTTGAGGCACTGTTGATTTCAGTTTAGACTGTCTAAGGTGATGTGACCAATTTTGGATTGGTTCTCCAAGGAGTAAAGATGAAGTCGGTGATGAAATAAGAATGCCTGTCAGGGATGGGGGTATCATGATTTCGACTCTCATCCTGTGCCTGGTGCCAAACAGTGAGTCAGTGTGGCATAAAGTACATGTACCTGACATCACCTGACAGAGCGAACATGTTCAGTACATTTGAGGCGGCTGCTCTGATACGGCTGAGCTCGCCCATATGTATTGATGTTCTCAAATGACTTCCGATGTGCTGCATTTTGAGCATGCACTGTTTGGCATGAGCAAAATGGCTTCTGTTCACAAACTTTCAAATGCACGCCTATTATATCATATAGCCCACTAACTTGGCCAAGAGGCAAACACTTACCTGTTTTACATACAAAGTGTGGACATTCCTTTGCTCTTTGGTGGTTAAGGAAACTTGAAGAAAATGCTCCTTTTTCCCCATCTAGGATAACTCCTTCAAGCTGGATTTTTGGTGATGATTTCCTGGACTGTTCCTCTTCATTTTACCACAAATAACCTTGACCCCAAAATGCTTCTGAAGCAGTTTTTCAGAGAGGGGAAACATTGTGCAGACATGTGCGAGTCCACACTACGCCATCGCACCCTACATTAAGCCTGGGACCCGTGCACGACTAGTCGCCAAGTCGGCAATACCAAAGAGTAGTCGCGGTCACGACTATCAATTTTGAGGTAGTCGACTAGTCGGCATGCAGCGACTATTATCCTACGACTCTCGACTATTAATCTGCACCGCAACTATTCTCTGTGCGCAGCCACGACTACAGGCAGCACTGCGAGTATGTGGTGAGACCGAGCCACGGTCGCGGCGACTTTTAATCTGCATAGGATGTGGGAAAGGTTTGACAGCAGGTACTGCCATTTGCTGTCTGCCATCAAGGAAGACGTTCTCGACCGTCATCATTCCCAAGATGTATGAAGACCTCCGTGTCTCGACAGTGGTCCCTCTTGTTGCTGAGGCCACTTCATTTGCCCTGACAGCAGACCTCAGGACAGCCCGGAATATGGCACAATTTCTTGGCGTGACCATTCACGCGATAAACTCATCGTGGGAGCTAAAAACTTTCACGTTTGAGAATACCGAATGTCCCCCACCCCATGATGCTGAAAGTATTTCTTCGAGCCTGCAGAAGATGCTGGAAGACTTGAGTTTGCCAGAGGAACGACTGACAGCTATTACTACTGACAACGCATCGAACATAACGAAAGCAGTTCGTGACATTGGCTGGGGTCATCTTCCCTGCTTTGGGCATTGCCTGAACCTGATAGTTAGAGCGGGACTGGACACAAGATTGGTTCACACAACTCTAGCAAGATGCGGCAAACTTGTACAATATGTACATAAAAGTGCAATGGCCAGCTACAAGCTAGCAGAAAAACAGGGGATGTTAGACTTGCCAAAGAGCAAGCTTGTGCAAGATGTGCACACATGGTGGAATTCAACGCTGGACATGCTGGCACGCATCATCCAACAGCAGCAAGCAATATGAAGTATGCTTCTGGAACTGAAGAAGCAGGAACTGATGCCCTCTGCTGAGGAATTCAAAACCATCGAACAACTGGTCGGCCTGCTGACTCCCATGAAGGAGATGACAGAATTCTTTAGCGGAGAATATGTCAACGTTTCTGGACTGCTGCCTTGTTTGTACAGACTTGAATCAAGTCTGGTGGCAGAGGCCGATGACACGAAACCAGTGGAAATCGTAAAACCGGCAATGGCTGAAAAACTGGCCGATATCTACCATCACCGATTTGTTGAGGAGAACCTACAGATGTGCAGTTTTCTTGACCCACGCTTCAAGGCACTCCCCATGATGAAAGCGGAAGAAGTCAGTCGGGTGCACGACACGATAACTTGTCGAGTCACTCAGATGGCAGAGGAAGAGAACACCGGAGAGGAGAGGGATACTGACAGAGAGCCTGACCAGCCCCCAGTAAAAATCACCAAAATCAAGTCCATCTTTGGCGAAATGTACATTCGTACATTGTATTCGTGTGCCTACTGTACGTACTAAGGGATCTGAAGCACCAAACATTAAAATTTTTATTTCAGTTCAGTAAGCTGACAATTTTCTCCAGTCATCGCAAATGAACTGAAACGAGAAAGTCAAGCTGATCCATTCAGAATATTTATATATAATCGCCGATTTTCAGTAAAACCAGAGAGGCCACATGAGCTTTGCAAGAGATTGTCCGCCGGAAATTTGGCAGTTCAAATTAGAGGTGCTCCTCAAAATGTTTAACTATGAATATCATTAACATAATATGACGTCATGGGGTCATAATAGTCGCGACTAGTTAAATAGTCGCGACTAATTTGTAATAGTCTCCATGACTTTGCAAAATTGATAGTCGCCCAGGTTTACCCTACATTATGTGAATTTTTTTTGCAGAGGTTTGCACTATGTTTGCCACGCCTGCACACACTGGTACCCCACCATCAAAGACACATTTTGCACACTGATGGAATGTAAGAAACGTGGCTAACAAATCAACAGAATGTGAAACTGTATCTGTGTTGTGTTTTCAGGTTACACCTCCACCAGCATAGGCACAAGGTGCCCTAGAGTTAGGAGGATTTTTACACTTGTTACCCCTGAAGGAACATTATGTTTGGAGCCCATAACAGAAAAACCTGTTTTATGTTGTGTGTACGCCTAAACAGGACTTGTTCACTTAAATCAAATTTATTCCAAATGTAGCCAGGTGTCTGGACATGTACTAACTTACATGAAATATCCGTGCCTGTTGCCCCAGGTGCCATTGTGCAGATCTTTATCAATTTCTGCCAGACTGGGAAATTGATTTTTGGATTGTTTCCCTGCCCGGCGTGTATTTTAAGACTCTATGCTCAGTTAAAATACACGCTGGGCGGGGCAAAAAAATTCCCCCCCCCCCCAAAAAAATTAATTTCAGCTTCCTGGCGCAAATTCATCTTCGAAATAGACTGGGAAATGTTGATGGATACTGGGTAAATTCCAGCCCCAACTGAATCATTATGCTGTAGTCTACAATTTTGGGAAAAATGGTGAACATTTACATTTGCTGAAGCTTTGGCATGCTGTCAGTCCCAGTAGTGGGATATTGCCAACATTTAGCACTGTTTTCACCTATTTTTTTTCTTGCATTTTTATTCCACTCAAAGGATGGTATGATCGTGCCATTGAAGGGCAGTGGAGTTGGGTTGACTGCCAGGCTAGCACTGACTGGGCCGACAGCAAGTGGTCTAATCGTTCCTTTGAAGATGCTGGTATGGAGGAGGATTGTGGGATGCTGCTGGGAGACTCTGGTCTCCTTGACGATAAGAACTGCAGCCTCCCTGTGAAATTTGTGTGTGAGACAACCAAAAAAGGTGTGATGATGATGTTTGTAACGAGCAATTTTTCTTGCTTTTACCTAGCACTGTTGTTGAATTCCTTTTTTTCACACCAACAGGGTAATAATCGTGAGGTTTTTCCTAATTCAGGATTTCAAACAATCTCTTTAAACCTGGAAAATCATGGGTCCTACATGAAAGTTGATATTGGACAAAAGGTCCTGCTGTGGTTCTCCTCAAAACCTCTGGTGATTATTTCCATTGATTTTTCCCCTCCAATCTCACCTCTGCACCAAGTATACAAACACTGACGGTTTTGTACAGTAGGTATTAAATGTAATTACAGAGATTTTAATTGAATATTTTGATAAAAGTAACATGTATTTGGACGAGCAGACTGGTAAAGTTGTAAAGGAAGTACACAGATATTTGCCTCAGCATTCAGACTTGGACTGAAATTTATTATTCTCAAAATATTGATTAAATACGACTCAAAGTTATGCTGAAAATTTATTCGTGAATAAAACCTTTTTGTTTTAAATTACATTGAAAAAATGTGTTTGTTATCAGACTACGCGTACACTGATGCATTCCCAAGCCTCATCCGTGGACAGTCAACCTCCGAATTCAGCATCCTCCTGTCCTGGCGTGTATCCTCTTTAGTCTGCGATCTCCGCGGCTACCAGATACGCTACAACACCACTGCTTCCATGGATCAGTTCACGTACATCGATGTTGATGATCCGATGGCGAACTCAGTGGAGGTGACAGGTCTGATGTCGGACACCAAGTATCTCTTTGAGTTTGTGATTGACACATTCTCCTACGGGTTGTCTTCCTACCGAACTGCGAAGTCAGTCTTTGCCTCCACAGGTATGTACAGAGGCATAGTCAGGGGCATCATGGACCCTTGCTTGATATGAGACCTGTGTCCCCATAGTGCCCCCATACAGATTCTGGAGAGGTCAAGAAGATATTTGTAGAGTTTGAGGAGTCATCATGTGGAGAAAATCTAGGTTGTGAGAAATACCAATCGTTTTGGATAAACACTTTGTCTAGTATGTTGTGGTGACCTTTAGGGAGAAATATCAAACCGAAACCACCGATTCTTGACAGAAACTATTTTCTTTTTGAAAAAATATTTTTTGACTTGTCCCCAGAAATGCTACTAGTTTACACCTCCACCCTGCAAAGTTTCAAATATGATTAAATAAACTTGGCACCATCGAAAATGATGATAAACCTCATTTAAATTGGCTCTCAAGTTACAGGGAATGGACAGTGACTAAGTATTGAAAAGAATGCCTTTTTTATTTGTGGCAATGACTACTTATTGTGACTTGATGGCAACTCTTTCAATTTGCTCTCTGTGGGGTTGGATTCAAGGTGTGTATTATTTGTTTCAAGCATTTTGGGCAGAAAGACGTGAAGTGCTTTGTGTTTATGCATTATTATTAATTTTATTGTTTTAAAGACAAAAAGGTAAAATGTCTCTCCAGGTCTCTTGAGTGTACATGTATGCGGAACGGAGCTTGTTCTTGAAAAAGGGGGTTGGGTGCAAGAAGCATTTGAGAAGCAGAACTTCTGATCCTGGACTCTCAGTTTTGACAAGTATCTAACTTATATTTTTTCTTTTATAGCGAAATGCCCAAATGAGTTTGAGCCTGGCCCTGCTGACATCTGTTACAAGTTTGTCAAGAAGTTGGTGACGTACGAGGAGGCAAGAGATGACTGTCAGCGGACACCAGGGGGTGATCTTGTCATCATTGACAACCCCACCGAGCAACAGTACATTCAGAACAGGAGTGTAGATGGCGATTGGTGGATTGGTAAGTTTTGATATTGATTTGCTGATGCATGGTTTCATTTATCTGCCAATTTGATTTAAAAATCAAGTTGGGCTCAGATACAAATGAGAAAGACTGGAAAATGACATAGCAGTGATTTAAAAAAATGGTGATGCTACTGGTGTTTAAAATGTTCAGTGAAGTTTCAAATAGACCTGAATTATAATGACGTCATGCTTTGTTTACAAGTGTACTTTCTTTGGGGACTCGACTGGTCACATCATACCTTATTGTAATAGGAAAGTGTTCATATAAATAAATTGTGATGTCATTATGTTACTGGTCTATTGAAATTATTTTTTGTATGTTCATTTTTGAAGTTGGAACATTCTGATTTCAAAATAATTTTAAGAGCTTCACTTTTGATTATTCTGTTTAAAAAAAAACACAGTTTCATAAAGCTGAATGTATATATTACGAATATTGCATTTATTCTGAAAATTGCCTTGTTGCCTTATTTTGACTTACCATGTCATGAATAAGATATGATGGTATGTGGAGTGAGTGACAAACTTTATGTGATTGATGCTGGCTTCTAATGTCCACCTGCATTGTTTACTACCAGGGTTGAATGACCGAGCAGTGGAGGGGCGTTTCCGCTGGACAGACTGCAGCCCACTCACCATCTGGCAGTCCACGCAGTGGGCCCCAGATCAACCCAACAATCTGACAGACAGCCAGGATTGTGGTCAGTTTCTGGAGACTGGCCAGTGGAATGACTGGCCGTGTGACCGACCCATGCAGTACATCTGCGAGATCATAACCAAAAGTGAGCGAATGATGGAAAAGTTTGTGTGCCCCTGGGGAGTCAGGTTGGCATATTGGTGCTTTCCTCACCTTCCAGCTCTGTGACCTGGGTTTGAATCTCACCCAGGCCGGCATATGAATTAAATTTTCAGTCCACACCTAATTCTGAGATTTTCCCTGGAGTATCATTCTGGGGTTTCCTCCCACCTCTGAAACTTAACATCATGATAAAAGAAATTTTAAAAAGACAGCAGGTTTCTGCCAAGCAGAGTTTGCCTATGGACTTACGTACATTCCCTTATGTGGTTTTCAGTCAATCCAAATTTGGGAACTCAATTTATACGTTGTGGTTAGGGCTTACAGAATGTAATTTTATTAAATGCTGGTGTCAAATTGAAAAGAAAATGGAATGTAAAGTTTTCGAGGAGAGGTGGTTTTCTTTTGGTCCCGGTCAACATGGTGGAAATTTCTTAGATCTTTTTAGACATACAAACAAATCATAGAAAATGGTTCTTCCTTGCCAGATTTTGATCCTGAGAATGTCAGTCCGGGGCAGTTCTCTGCCACAGAGGTGGACCCTTTCTCCATCCAATTGTCATGGGTCCCACCCTTCTACAACTGTGATATCAAGGGCTATGCTGTCATGTGGGGGCGGGTTGGTGACCCACTCATGATGCTCCAGATTGAGGGGGTGGAGACATCCGAATACCTTGTTGGAAACCTGCTGCCGGAAGAGACATATTCCTTCCAGATTGCTGCTGAGACCTTCAGGCAGGTTCTGCGCTTCAGCTCACCACAAAATGTGACGTTGTCGGACAGCAGTGAGTCAGTTGTTATTTTTTGTTGGTGTTTACACTACAATATGTTTGGCAAACTTTTTTTAAAGCCCTTTTCCCGTAGGCCTTACGCTCAGAACAAAGAGGTAAAGACAGCTTTTGCAGCTTCCGTGATTTGGGGAACTCATCTACATTTGATCTATGCCAGTTGCTGTTCCATTGATCTCCTTTGCCACAAACTGTTTAACCCTAACACTCCTCAGTCCTCCAACAGGTGAAGGATTGAGGAGGGTTAAGGTTAAAGGCTTATTTCCTTTTCCACTTAAGCGGGCTATTGTCCTGGCGGCTACGAAGTGGGCCCCATGAACAACACCTGCTACAAGTTTGTTAAGAAGCTGGTGACGTGGGATGAAGCAAGGATGGACTGTGGGTCTGTTCGTGATGGCGACCTGGTCATCATTGATGATGTCATGGAGCATGACTACATCATGGAGAGAGTTGTGGATGGTGATTGGTGGATTGGTGAGCCTTTCGTGATGAATATTCAGTATAAGTCATCCCTACATATGGTGACCATGAACTTCTGCCATGTAAAAGCTTACTCAGTTGACAGAAGGAAGGGGATCCACCAGTTTGCAGTGCTAGTGTCAGAGTTGCTATCCATTTGATAAAGAATGGACTTTATGCCAGAAATTTGAACATCTAAAAGATATAAAATGAGGAAAAATATGTTGCACTCTGCCCCTGAGACATCAACATGTTGATGACAGACATTTTTTAACCGACTGCTTACAATCTTAGAGATAGTCACAAACCTAATGGTCTTAACAGCGACTTTAATTACAAATTAAATGTTGAAGCTAAGGTCTTCCTAGTTGATAACATTTCTGTAGCTTTAACCCACACGTCTCTTTTACATGTTGTTTCTCTTGTATAATTTGTTACATTTATCCTGCCTAGTTGATTGTCAAAAGTGAGAGACTTTGAGATGCTTGGTGGCAGCAGACAAACTGGTCCTTTTTTGCCAGCTCTGGGCATGTGAACACAGTTCTGGGCATGTGAACACAGTTCTGGGCATGTGAACACAGTTCTGGGCATGCATAGTAGTTCTGAGTGTGCGGGCAACTGTGAAGAAGGAATGGTTTGTCAAATTTCTCAAAGTCTTTTGTTGCATTTGCTTAAAAAAAGAAAATTTTTGTTATTCTTATTTTTGATATTCTCTTTGCAAATGTGTCACAACTTTCAGGCTTCAGTGACCGTGGAGTGGAGGGTCGATGGCAGTCGGTGAACTGCCTTGACCTATCTCCATGGCAAACTTCCAAATGGGCCCCAGACCAGCCCAATGACCTGTCTGGAACCCAGGACTGTGGCCAGTTGCTTGAGACCGGTCAGTGGAACGACTGGCAGTGTGACCGACCTATGCAGTACATCTGTGAGATCACACCCAAAGGTAGTCTGAACATTGGATTATGACGGGGGTGGAATCTTGAGAATCAGGAATAGGATTTCCAGTCGAGCATTAATCAGAGCAGGAGCAGATTGAACTATGAAGTTCAGTCCTGAGTCAGTACTTTCTTATGATCAAGTACCTGGCATGGCCATGTACTAGGCAGAAGATTCTAACCTTTATAACATTGCTGCAGTACCATACAGATATACACAAGATTTGGCAACAGCATGAGGAGCGTAGGTTTGGAAGACTTGGGAGGCACATGCCCCCCTCACAAATTTCTGGTGTCCCCCAGGTCCCCCCCCCACAAAAAAAAATGGATGAATGGATGTTGAAGAAGGCTGACAAAACTTGCCCCCAAAAACCACACCTCTGAAATCTGATGCCCCCAATAAGATGCTGGTGCCCCCTTGTGCCCCCTCACTAGTAAAATCCTAGCTATGCCACTGTACACCACTGCACCTTGTAGATGGCCCATGAACTGCCCAGCACACTGCTGCAATTTCAGCTCCTTTCTGGTGATGTTCGTTATTAAATGAGTGTTGAAATCCTCTTCTTGTCTTGTATTAGCTTTTTGGTCATTCTTGAAGTTTGTTAGTGTCTGTTCAATTTACATACCCTCAGTAATTGCTTACAATTCCCAATTGTTTAAAGGGTGCAAGTGGCAATATACCACCAGTGACACAGTAAAATAAAATTCCCTGTGGAAACAAAAGTACACCATGTTATATCACTCTGTTATTTTCTTTCACTGAAGTGGAATGTGTAATGAACACTGGTGTTTAATTTGTAAAATGGGTATTTTTGTGGATTATATCAAAGAAGAATCAAATATAGCATTACTTGTCTGAAGCACTGCAGCTTAGTCCAAAGTGAAGTTGTTTGCTCTTTCCCATCTCTCCAGCATTTAACCCAGAGGAACAGGTGGCCACCAACCTGACCGTGGTGGATTTCACTTCCACGACAGTCACCCTCGGCTGGCTGCCTCCCCCCTACACCTGCGATGTCCTAGGCTACCGCATCACCTACTCCACCTCCCTGAGCATCTACACCCTGGATGTGGAGGGTGGCGACACGTCCAAGGTTGTGGTTGGCAGCCTGCGTCCCTTGAGTCTTTACTCCTTCAGCATTCAGACCAAGATGGCCATGGGCAGCTCGGAACCCAGTGACCCCATCACCACCAACACTGCTGCCTATGAGGGTGAGGTGTTCAAGCTAGTCTTTTATTAATAACTATTTCTGGCAATGAAACCAAGGGTTCTTCAGAAATTGCCCCAGACACTACAGCTCGCAAGCCTGAAGAAACCCTGTAGAGAGGAGACAGAGAGAAATAGATTGAATACAGCTGTAAACAACCTCAGAAGGGCAAAGTTTTCAAGCTGCTGAGGACAGATGAAAGATAATTGCACAGCCAAGAGGAGGCACCCGCCAAAATGTCATTAACTGTTTATTGCTTTTTTACCGGTTCTCTACCAAATTTTGCCTAAGTTGGAATTTACTTGGCAATTTATTCTTATAAGAAGTCCATATGACATACAGTCCCAGCCGCTTTATTTCTAAGTATGCAATTTTTTGGCTTACAGAATTGTTCTCTGTCAGATCCTAGACCTTGAACAATAAAATAAAGTTAACTGTCTTGTTAACATTTTGCTTGTAAACACTGAAACTGTGATGGAAGTTTATGTATGATCCGTTATAATCTCAGTGTAAAATACAAGCTTGGTAGGATATTTCTGTTCAAATATGCTTGAATTCCATACTTTTAATGAATTTTATGAATACCAATTCTTGGCCCAGTTCTGCATTATGAAAGTGATGCCCGTGCACGTATGCATCAGACCTAGAATCTTAAAGGCTTGTTTGAAGACTTCTGGGAGGGGAGGTATATGATTCCCACGATAGCTGTATTTTCGTGGTGCAAAGTGTCCATGTTCAATTTTACCGAGCTGCTAGGAAGTACGAAATGTTGCGTAGTTCAAAATTGATGTGCTGACCTTGGAACCAGTCACAAGCAGTGTAAAGTGTTTGACGCCAGTAACCAAATAAAATTCCTTGTGCTTATTAAATCTCTGTCTTCAGCAGCTCTTTCAATTTGCCCCCTGTCATAGTGGCCATAATTTCCTTATGTTTATACCGTGACTAAATCCTCCCATTACCAGCCTAAACTTCTTCAGGGGTAATAGATGAGAAGGTGATCACAGTATCCTTTATGTTACCAACTGCCTTAAATGTCCAAACAACTTGTGTGAATCTCTTTCCTCTCTTTACATAGGTTGTCAGGATGTCATTTCAAGCACGGATGCTGTTGGCAACATAACATCTCCCCTCTTCCCCGATGACTATCCCCGCCTTGTCAACTGTCTCTATCGTGTTGATCTATCCTCGTCCGTCGGAGCTAATTCTCGCATCCGACTGCAGTTTGTATACTTCTCCCTTGGGGCAGACGATTATGTTGAAATCCGAGAACTTGACTCATCTGCAAGGAATTATGGGACTCCCGTGGTGAGTGTGACCTCTGTTTTGTGCTCACATATTTAACAATCAAATTGAGTATGAGAAAATTCGCAAATGATTGAAGTCACTGATAGTGGAGTAGTAATTTTGGTATTAATTTTCTTCTTATTAAAAGTATCTCCAATATGCAACCAGTTTATGTCTAGAGCTGTTTTTAAATCTGAACTTTGCTCTTGCTATTTAGACCCAGAAACTATTTTGTAGGCCATTGCTCAAACCAAATAGGATTTTTTCAAACTGTGGCTTCATGCTATGGTGTTTGGTACTCACACACATGTACACATGACACGAAGTTGATATATATTGAGCCCAAATTTTTGTGGATCCTAAACTCTAAGAGTTAGAGCCAATGGCAAACCAAGATTTGAGAAATGGTCGTTAGCTTTGTTTGATATCGCAAGACTAATTTAATTTGCAATGAATAGGAAGCGGCGTTGTTATCCCCAATTACACAATCATTTGTTTATAGAGCTGTAACTTAGGGTATAGAACAGTTTGGAGTTTTTTATTCAGTCACATAAAATGTTTTGATTAGAATTAGTAAATTGATTTTTGTATCTGGTATCCCATCAGCTGAACTATATATCCTCCGCCAATTTTGTGGTAACGATTTTCTGCATACAAGGTTATTAAAGGCCGTGGCCCAATCAAGGACTATTTCAGTTCTGGCAGCTCGCTTGACATTCAGTTTGTGTCGGATGCATCTGCTGAAGCCCGCGGCTTCCGAATTCTCTACTCCCAGTCTGAAGCAGGTAAGACAAATAAAATGGGCTCTGCTGGTGGTGCTGTAAGTGTCGCTTAATACAATGGAGCTTCAAAGTACAGAGTTAAAAAAAAACCTGATGTGTATTGAATTGAACAGATGGGTAAATTTTGAAGAATACTTGTTGAGAATGATTATTTGAATTTGTCTCTTTTTCTTTCTTTTTTTTTTTTTCTTTTCTCAGAATTTCCTTCAATCACTCCCTCTCTTGTCTAGTCTGGTTGATAGTCCTGTTTATATCTTGATAAAATGACTTAATAACAAGTTTTTGGTGATCGCATGTACACTTTTCTCTACAATTTAGTTTGATGGACTTTTGAAACCTTATAGGCCATAACATGTGAACAACTGAATTTGGTTTCATCTGTGATATGCTGCTCTTTCCCCCGATCATAGCTCAACCAGCTGAAAAGGACTGTGGAATGACCTACACCGTCAAGACCAACTCCCTTCTCAGTTTCCAGTCTGTTGGTTACCCGAATCGCTACGACAACTACCAGTCCTGCACTTGGGTCTTCACCTGCCAACCAGGCAAGGTCCTGTTTGCGTACTTGCTGCAGGCCGGCCTGGAAGACGGCTATGATTGGGTAGCAGTTGGCAATGGCAATGATCCGACTAACGAGACTGCACTCCTGGAGCGGTTCACAGGCCAGGCCACAGGCTTGATCTTGTTCTCAGAGGACAACATGATGTGGATAACCCTGTACTCAGACTATTCCATTTCTGGAATGGGGTTCAGCTTCTTACTGGAGGAAATTGATCCAAGTAAGAAATTTCTCTCTCTAAACTTTACAGTTGACCCTTTGCAGATCTTTGTGTTACAATGTTTTTTCTTACCTTCCAATGCTGCTGAGGAAATAAACAGCCAGGATCTTATTACAGGATGAGGTGTTGTTGATATCGAAGGCAGATATTGTTTTTAAAAATGTGTCATCCTTTGTGCAAAAGTTGATTTTCAGCAATGAAATGTGGAATCCTGTTAGAATGGTTAATCTTGATCAAGATGACACAAGCACCCAAGAGAGGGATTGTTCCTGGATTTACCAAAAGGGTTGGTGTGAACTTAAGCAGTAATGGTTTATAGTACCTGGAGCATGTAGCATGAAGCCCTTACTGCGTGGGGTCCAGGACCCACTTAAGGCCCCTTGGGAGTTTGGGGTTCTAGGCACTCTGTGGTGCAATTTCAGGCAGTATGACCTCTTTTTATGCCTTTGTCACATTTATTAGGCTCAGTCATTCCCTCTTTTTTTCTTCCCACTCCTTCTTTTTCATCTCTTTATTTATTCATTGATATTTTTGGTGGAGAGGATCTACCCCTGTGAGATATTTGTTTGCACTTGCTCTGTATTTTTCATACAGTGTGTGTGCAGATGCAAAATTTCTTTCCTGTACCAAATCTTTACATTGGCTTTGTGCTAAGCAAAATTGACAGAGCGCCAGTCACAAGTAATTTGTATTTGTTTTTCCTGTGCTTCAAACATGTCTGAGCTCATGTCCATTATGAAATCTGTGAAATTGGTTTTGGGATATCTCAGGATGGAATCTAAGGATATAAGGCATGACTGGGATGTCCAGATTATTGGAATGACAAGATTGAAATCAAATCTCTGTGAAATTTAAGGAAATCTTTTGATTTCAATTAAGTGATTCAAATCATTGATTTCAAAAGATTTTAAATCATTGCTTTCAAATTAGTTTACTTCTGATAAATAAGATGCTTAACAAATAAAATTTGGGGTTTTTTTTTGGCTCTCAGGTGAAGTTCCAGTGCCACCACCTAAAGCTCAGAGATCACATGACTTTGGTATCCAGGCAACCTGTGGGGGTGATGTTTTGGTGCCTACTGATGGGAAAGCAATCATCACCTCGCCCAATTACCCTGGAGAATATGACATCAACACCACGTGCACCTGGCTGATTACAGGCATCCCTGGACGGCGATTCCAAATGATCTTTGATTTCTTCGAGACCGAGAAAAAGTACTTCATTCTCAAACAGATTTCAATTAGATTTATTACTCTTGGGAGTTTCCAACTTTTGTATTCCTACACCATCAGTAATTTCAAATCTACTTACAACTTAGTTTCTTTGTATTTGTTTAATTTTGTTTAATTTTTCTGCCAGTCAAAAAAAACAATGTTGTAGGCCATATTTTTGGTCTTTAATTTGATGGCTTCTGACTAGTGCCCCTGAGCAAAGATTCCAACAAATGGTAGGAACCAAGTCCTGGCACTGTGGTCTGGAGGTTGCAGATTCAGATCCCATGCCAGTCAATTTATTTGGTCATCTTTGTAGTCATAAAAATGTTGTGTAGTGCCTAGTTGGTTTCCCATCATAGTTTATCTGATAACTTGCAATGTAAAACTGAAAAAGAGACACATTTTTGACAGCTTTTTTACAGCGTCCTCAGAGGCTTTCATGTGCCAGTGATTTAGGTTCAGTTTGAAAGAAAGGTTTCTAAACCAAGTGTCAACTAAAAGGCTTACTTCTAGGAACATTTTGTTTTACCCTTAACTGCCTAGATTTAAGTAACATGTAATGCCTTGTTACAAGGTGTATGAATGGATTTGGGACATTCAGTTGCTGATGTTTTACAGGGGGCTGCTGTGTGTTGTTTGTAATGAAAAGTGCAAGGTTGAATTATTGGTTAGATTGTGGCCGATCTGGAGCAGCTCTCAGCAGAAGTAAGTCTGATAGAAAAAAATGGGCTTTTATGTCAAGACATCACCTTTACTGCTGCTGTTCACCTCTTACACAGCTATGATCTGTTGTCTGTTGGCGCCGGTCTGGATCCATTAGATCCAACATCCCTTCGTACTGCGGTGTCTGGCTCCAGCCTGCCCAGTAATATTGTCTTGGCCAGTGACACTGCTTGGGTAGAGTTTACATCAGACAGTTCTACCATTGGAAATGGATTCTCCATTTCTCTCCAAAATGGAAACGGTAAAAATTGACTGAGTTTGCTTGTGTATGTATGTGAGTTTATTGGTGGCAGGGGAATTATAAATTAACATCTGTGGAAAATTCCATTCCACACTGCATTAATTGTCGTGTTAATGTAGAGAGAGAGGCCCTCATTCATTATCACTGTTTTTGGCAGGAAATAATTTCCTAATAGAGCGGTTTTTGTAGCATATCTTCCCATGTAACTTCATTCCGACAACTTGACGCTTTTTTGTTATTATTTTGGATGGGATTCTGGCCTTTTGCGTGACTTTTTCTTTGAAGCCATTATTTAATGTAATTTTTCTCCTGGCTTATTTGATCAGTATTGAGGTTCTACTATTTTGTTTGTTCTTGGTTTCTAGATTGTGAATTGATTCTGACTGTCCCTTCTGGCGGTAACATGACCGTGGAGTCACCAAACTACCCCAATGTTTACCCAAATAACTCCTACTGTTTCTGGACCATTGTCAGTCAGTCAGGCCGGCCCCTGAGAGGTGATATCATCCGTTTCAGCACTGGTAAGTGTTGAGTTGAATTCACTGAGGTGCCCTCTTCATCAAATATTAAATGACATGTAGGTTCATTCGAGTAATAGCTTTTCACTCACCCATGCCCTGAATTATGGTCTATACTGTTTTTCTTTTTTACATTAGCTTCACTTTACGTTATAGTTGTTTAGCAAAACTTCAACTTCTTTTTCTTGTGATAGTTGTTACCATGCATTAATGTGTGCAATAATTGCTTGTTTGTCAATCATAAAATGATCAATCTAGCACTGAGTTGTTGCTGATGATTGAATGTTGTTTGAAGGTTTGGCCAAGTCTTTTTCATACTCAACTTCTTCCTTGATTGATTGGTTGATTACACAGAGGATGGCTATGATTTTGTGGATGTTGGTGTGGGTAATCAACCAGCTGACCTTTCCACACGCTTCATTCACACATCTGGCTCTGGTCTCCAGCCGTTTAGTGCTAACTCTAGCACTCTGTGGATGACGTTTACCAGTGATGGCACCAACAATGCTGAAGGATTCCAGGTTGTCTTCCTCGATGGTGAGATCTTACGTCCGGAATCTTTTAGAATCTCCAGAAGTCTAAATGTTGTAAAAAAACCCATAAAGTTTACCATCTGTATATGAAGCATTTTTAATGATAATTAAATCATAGAATTGTAATTTTCAGAGAAATACTGTATCAATAAGAAGAATTGACTATAAATTTGGACATTTTTTTCTTTACAAGTTTTCCACTGAAATATCTTTCTCAAGTATTTTGTCAAACTGTACCTTTGAGTTAGATGGCTCTCGTAAGCTTGCCAAACAATTATGAACCATTAATTTTGGAGGCAGCATTGTTGTCCATCTAGTCTACTGTCACTCCCAAACCCACCATGCCATTATTTCTGCCAAAGGAATTTGTCTTTCCAGCTTTTCACGTTCTTTGTTTGGTTTTTCTCTCTACACTTTTCAGATGGCTGTGATGACAGCATCATTGAAAACACCACATCGGGCAGAATCGAGTCTCTCAACTTCCCTAATACCTACCCTAACAACCTGGACTGTACCTGGACCATCCGTGTTGGAGAGATCTTCCGAGTCAAGCTTGTGTTTGAGGCTTTTAATGTGGAGTCTGGCTATGATAAGCTCATCATCGATGGTGTGGACGGAGATGGTTCATTGGTAAGACTCTTACTCCTTCATCCTTTTCTTTTATTCACACCTGTCTTTCTCTGAAAACCTTGCTCTTTGGGATCTTGTTTCTTGAATCCAGTATATCCAAACTCTTCTGTTGAACTAACTCCATAACTGAGTGCACTCAGATTTCAAAAATGTTTTCGTCGTGTGCAATGTGTGAAGTTCACACATGACAAACTGTTAAGGCAATTTTAGGTAAGAGATTTTGGAAACTTTATAAATTATACAATGTCAAATGGGTAATTCCAGAAATTAGGGGTCCAAAGTGTGACATGTTTGTGTCCCTGTTACATCTGACCTTTGTTATTTGACATGGAATTATCACTGGAATTGATTTCAAACTATTACCATTTGTTTGGCAGGTAATTGGCATTAATTCATCACTCTTGGAAATAAGAAAATGTGTTCTGGACTTACAAAATCATACATCAGATGTAACAGGGACACGAAAAAAATGGACCCCTAATTTCTGAAATTACCAAAACATTAATAGAGTTATTTGAAACAGTTTTTACCAAATGCATAACATCTTGCAGGCTTACTTAAAAGCAAGACTTTGTGTACTTGTGAACGTTATCAAAAGGTCTCATAGAAGATTCACTGAATTTAAAAGAACAAAGATTTTAATCATTCATTCTGTGCGTATGAAGTTATTGCAGGTTTGCCTCATTGAGATAATTTTTTTGTTAAAACGAAACTGTGAAATGTATTTTACAATCAACAGACTTTGACTGGTTCCAACCTCCCTGATGATGTTTTAAGTGCAACCAATGTGATCACGATCCAGTTCCAGACTGACTCTGATGGTGGCGCTTCTGGATTTGCTCTGACATTTGAAGAAATATGTGAGTTGAATATCCATTGGCTGAGTGATATAAATCTAGATTTTGTGGTGTTATTCCCACATTATAGTTTGTTTAAAGTTACATAGTCGTTCATAAGTGAATAAATGTATGCTTGACAATTCATTTTAGACCGTGCAGCCCAGGAGAATGGATGCTGATAATGTCCTTTGCCAAAACACATATTTATTTCCATTCCCTTCCGTTCCCTTCCCTTCCCTTGAGTTGATGTCTTGTTTTCTCGATATTAAATAAAGAGATAAAAGTGCTATCTGCAACAAAACTGTCATGATTCAAAGCAAGAATGTTTGGATAAATCTTCCTTGTACTTTTCTTCTTTGTGCTCGTAGATTACTGCCCTGGTGGGTATGTTGCATTCCAAGTTGGTGAGGGGTACACCTGCTACAAGTTCTCTGCCGATGAGAAGAACTGGATAGAGGCCCGTAAGGACTGCCAGTCCACCGATAATGGAGACCTGATCATTATCGAGAATGCCCTGGAGAACAGAGGCATCGCAGAGATAACAGGGGGCCTGGACTGGTGGCTAGGTGAGTGTCCCTCATACTATAGTCTTAAAAAAATAGATTGGCAGCAACTTCTCAAAGTAGTGGCAGGATATCTTTGGTACAAATTTCCAGCATAGGTGGCATGTTTATGGTAAAAACTTGGACACATACTTGGTCCAACCCAATAACCATTGGCTGCAAGTCACTGAGCCACTTTGAGGCATTTAAAGTACTCTTGCACAGTGTAGATCAATTGGAACTCTCAACACACATTTTCACCCACAGGATGCCAAACTGAATGAGAGATCAGAGCAGAGAGCTTAGCTTTCTCTGTCTGGTACAAACTACAAAAAATTACTTTATAAATGGGCATAAGGCTTGGTTTTCTTATGGTGTGGTTAGTGATCACATATTGCATGTCTGTCTGTCTTCCACATTGGTTTGTAACAATTTTTCCTTGAAAAAGGGTATTTTTCATTGTTTCCTTTCTCTTACCTAGGATTCTATGATCGTGCCAATGAGGGTGTTTGGCGTTGGGTTGACTGCCAGGCTCCCACCTCTTGGGGCAACCTGAACTGGGAAGATCCTTCAGGACCGGACTCCACCAACGGTGATGAGGACTGTGCCATCATCTTGGATTCCTCCGGCCGCTACCAAGCCATTCCCTGCGAGACACCAAGACGCTACATCTGTGAGATCGGGGAACCAAGTAAGCGGGGTTTTACCTGTGAAGGCTGAGATGACTATTACATTTGATTTGGTTGTTTGTGTCTAAAAAATGGCTGCATCAGGCTGCATACTCCCCAGGGAGTTGGAATGGTCTAAGAAATGGTTATAGGCCTGCTGAGCGGGGGGTAACAATGGTGCATCACCTTGAGTACCAGCAGGCACTATTGGTGAATACATGCACTCCATAAAGGTACATTGTTTTTCATTTGAAACCCTCGTCACCTTAAACCTGTCAAGTGCCAATTACCCAGGTTGGCTTTCTACTGGGTGAAAATAAGTTACCACCAACCAACTTGACGTACAGTGAGTTTTCATGTGGATGGTTCTTACCTAACTTCTGCTTGGCTCATGAGTATGCTAAGCAGTTTTTCCGTGTCCGGAGCTCTGTAACTTTGGTTTGAAAAGACCTGCATCATAGAAGTGAGTTCATCACCCTGATGAAATTTCATAAAGTTCCTAAACGGGAAGTATTGCTTTAGGAACAATCAACTGAACATTAGTTTAGGATTTTGTTTACAATAGAAATATGTTGTATCATTTTCCATAGTTGTTCATACCATTGTAAAAAAACAGCTTCCCAGAACTGGCATTTTCTGAATGTACAAGATGTTTTTTCATCGTCCTCTTTCAGAAATTTTTGATGGCAATCCCGTTAGTGTGTCTGGTTTTAGTTTTACGTCGAGCAGCATTCATCTGGAGTGGACACTGAGTCCTCAGCGATGTGATGTCCTGAGCTATTTTGTCCAGTACAGCACTCTGTCAGGGAGTCCGGTAAGAGAGAAACAAATCTGCCTTCCTTTTCCCTTAAGTAGCAATTTAACATTATATTGGCCATAGAGACACTTTTATTTTTGGTTCGGGCTTTGACCGGTTGTTGTTTTATTTGTAAGTTCTCTGTTTTCTATATACACAAAGGTATTAGTGGGTTTGCAGTCAAAAATAATTAAAAGTAGCAAGGCAGGATTTTTCATGTTGCTGATCAAATGAGACTTGCTGTGCCAGTTTTCTGTGCTCGGCATTAAATGTTCATGTATGTATTACAGTCAAGATATTGTCTTCTGAGGTACAAACAATTGTGCTGTTCTAACCAGTTTTACATTGTAGCTTCTGTTATAATTCCTATTTTTTCCCCACAGGTGGAAACCATTGTGACCGGTTCCAATACCAATGAATTGGATGTATTTGACCTGGTGCGGGGTACCAGCTATTTCTTTTCCATCGCTGCGGTCACGTTCACGTCTGGAAAGCTTGCATACACTGATCCTGTTGAAATTCAAACTCTTCAGTTTGACAGTAATTATAGTTCTCCTTTGTTCCCGTGCAGTTTTGTCCTTTATTGCCATCTGCAAATTTTCACTCTGTAACTTGAACGCTCCAGTCACTTAAATAATTTCTTCAGTTGAGCATTTTCAGCAATGCAGTTATTGTTCACTCTTTGTTCAGAACATATCAGCCTCCTTTATTTTCTTTTGTAGTGTCTTGTGTGCATATTTGTGCCAATGTCCGTACATGTACTCACTGTTGAACTAGAAATTATCAGTATGTGAAATGCATGGCCAACTATTTCAAAACTGTCTTCAAAAGCGAGGAGTAGTATATTGACGTTCTTGAGGGTTGTAGTGCTAAAATTACATTTTGTAAACTTGTGAAAAAAAATCAAAAAGCTGCAGAGTTATTGGTCCTTAAGGTTAGCTAAATTAACATCGACCCCCCCATTTATTCTGACCCCTCTTTCCACAGGTGAATTTTGCCCTCCTGGTTACCAAGGAGGCTGGAATTACCAGTGTTACAAGTTTGTGCTTTCTCCCGTCACCTGGGAAGAGGCCCGGGCTGATTGCCGATCGGTGGAAAATGGAGATTTAATAGATATCAACTTCTATGCAGAATTACTGTACATCAATGAAACTGCACCTGGAGAGACACTGTGGATTGGTCAGTTGAACAAACTCAGTTAACAGTATTTTGCATTTTTTATAGAGAGCCAGTGATTTTTGAGTAGGTATAGACTTGATGAATTGTTGAGCTGGGATTAAAGGTTGATTTTCATCAGTCCAAAGATTATTTAGATTTCAGAGGGATTAAGCCAACAGAAATGTAGTCAATATCGGTCAAAGTACATTTTCACTAGATTTGCTCCCATTATGTTTCTGTGAAAGAGCACCTCCAAGGAAAATATGTTTTCTCTGATTTCACCTGTTCAAATAAATATGGAAGCATCCAAATTGAACGCAGTGTCGTTTGTCTCCAGAGCTCAACTATAAGGTTTTTTTTGTCTGTTCATGTCAAGATGCGAATGTTGAATGTAGATTGCATTATTCGGAGAAAACAGAGAAAACAAGGGGAACCCTCACCCTGTGTTCGTAGTGGATAATCCCTAAGCATGCAAAACAATGGCTACAAACAATGGCTACATGCATTGTTTAGCATGCACAAGGGTTTATCCACTACGAACACAGGGCGAGGGTTCCCCTCGTTTTTTCTGTTTTCTAAGAATGATGCAATCTACATTCAGAATTTGTATCTTGTATTGGCTTGAACAGAAAAAAAGCTCTTTTTAGCTAACTATTGTTGAGCTCTGAAGACAAATTACACTGCGTTTGATTTGGATGCTTCCATATTTGTTTGAACAGATAAAATCAGAGAAAAAATGTTTTCCTAGAGATGCTCTTTAATAGAAATAGTTTTCTATGCCTTTTTGCGGAAAAGATTGTTATCTTTGTTTTGTGCAGTTTTTCCTGATGATGTTTTGGATATAGTTATCTTTCACGATGTGAATTCAAGCACAGTCTTAGAGGGTTATTCAAATAGTTAATTTCATAAATTGTTTTATGAAATAGAGTTGCACTACATTGTGTTGCTGAGTACTCAGTGAAGAAGCTCAGTGTTATTGCTGAGTACTCAGTGAAGAAGCTCAGTGTTATTGCTGAGTACTCAGTGAAGAAGCTCAGTGTTATTGCTGAATACTCAGTAGAGAAGCTCAGTGTAATTGCTGAGTACTCAGTGGAGAAGCTCAGTGTTATTGCTGAGCACTCAGTGAAGAAGCTCAGTATTATTGCTGAGCACTCAGTGAAGAAGCTCAGTGTTATTGCTGAGTACTCAGTGAAGAAGCTCAGTATTATTGCTGAGCACTCAGTGAAGAAGCTCAGTGTTATTGCTGAATACTCAGTGAAGAAGCTCAGTGTTATTGCTGAGCACTCAGTGAAGAAGCTCAGTGTTA
The DNA here is from genome assembly GCF_054643075.1 of Acanthaster planci. Classification (NCBI taxonomy): domain Eukaryota; kingdom Metazoa; phylum Echinodermata; class Asteroidea; order Valvatida; family Acanthasteridae; genus Acanthaster; species Acanthaster planci. Next base: position 17,349,112 of record NC_141779.1, on the reverse strand, counting down.
TTGCTGAGTACTCAGTGAAGAAGCTCAGTATTATTGCTGAGCACTCAGTGAAGAAGCTCAGTGTAATTGCTGAGCACTCAGTGAAGAAGCTCAGTATTATTGCTGAGCACTCAGTGAAGAAGCTCAGTGTAATTGCTGAGCACTCAGTAGAGAAGCTCAGTGTAATTGCTGAGCACTCAGGGGAGAAGCTCAGTGTTATTGCTGAGCACTCAGTGAAGAAGCTCAGTGTTATTGCTGAGAACTCAGTGAAGAAGCTCAGTGTTATTGCTGAGCACTCAGTGAAGAAGCTCAGTGTTATTGCTGAGCACTCAGTGAAGAAGCTCAGTATTATTGCTGAGAACTCAGTGAAGAAGCTCAGTGTTATTGCTGAGCACTCAGTGAAGAAGCTCAGTGTTATTGCTGAGCACTCAGTGAAGAAGCTCAGTATTATTGCTGAGCACTCAGTGAAGAAGCTCAGTGTAATTGCTGAGCACTCAGTGAAGAAGCTCAGTGTAATTGCTGAGCACTCAGTAGAGAAGCTCAGTGTAATTGCTGAGCACTCAGGGGAGAAGCTCAGTGTTATTGCTGAGCACTCAGTGAAGAAGCTCAGTGTTATTGCTGAGCACTCAGTGAAGAAGCTCAGTATTATTGCTGAGCACTCAGTGAAGAAGCTCAGTGTAATTGCTGAGTACTCAGTGAAGAAGCTCAGTATTATTGCTGAGAACTCAGTGAAGAAGCTCAGTGTTATTGTTGAGCACTCAGTGAAGAAGCTCAGTGTTATTGCTGAGCACTCAGTGAAGAAGCTCAGTGTTATTGCTGAGCACTCAGTGAAGAAGCTCAGTGTTATTGCTGAGAACTCATTGAAGAAGCTCAGTGTTATTGCTGAATACTCAGTGAAGAAGCTCGGTGTTATTGCTGAGTACTCAGTGAAGAAGCTCGGTGTTATTGCTGAGTACTCAGTGAAGAAGCTCGGTGTTATTGCTGAGTACTCAGTGAAGAAGCTCGGTGTTATTGCTGAGTACTCAGTGAAGAAGCTCGGTGTTATTGCTGAATACTCAGTGAAGAAGCTCAGTGTTATTGCTGAGTACTCAGTGAAGAAGCTCAGTATTATTGCTGAGAACTCCGTGAAGAAGCTCAGTGTTATTGACTTTGTGTAGTCAGCTAGTGATTCTTTTTATGCACAAAGTTTGCACAGTTGGTCAGTGCCAAAATTGTGCTTGCTTAGCACATTAGAAAAAATTGTTGGTGGCAAGAATTCCTACAAACACACACCCTTGCTTTTTCAAATAGTTCAGTTTTTCTCAAAATACATCTTCTGGTTGATTTTACAATCCTCCCTAAATGATTGCTTCAGTATGACTTTTGCATTGACTTACCAGGTTACTATGACAAGGGTATTGAGGGAGACTGGCGCTGGTCTGACTGCGAACTTCCCAATGCTTGGCAAGCAATCAACTGGGCACCAGACGCACCCAATGATCCTCTAGGCAACCAGGACTGTGCTGAGCTGACCCCTGACCTCCTCTGGGATGACCAGCCATGCAGTGGCAATGTCAGAAATGGATACGTCTGTGAAATCTACACCAAAGGTAGGAGTTTGCATCTCAGCATCGAGCTGCAGAAATTCTGTTAGAACAACATGCAAATGTCAAAGTGTTTGGGAAACAAACCAGAGCATTAGGAGTTGCACTCAAGGTTGTATTTACTTTTGTGTATGCTTAGATGTGAATAGAGAGGCTGTAGAGTACCGAAGTGTGACGTCACTGCGAACCAGAAAATGTTGAGCAAACAAATGGAGTACGTGCGTGTGTTGGTTTGCTTGCCAATTCTCGCTCTAATGCCTTTTAGTCACACAATTATGCATGTGACGTAGTCACTTTGGCACTCTATAGGACAACAAAAGCTGCACATCATCCTTTACAACTTGAGAGCAGACCCAATTAGATTTTACATGCAAGAGGGACAGCACTCTGTATTTTTACAGGTAGAACTTTGTTGCTTTTACATCGCCATGCTGTAATATTCTATCATATACACAGAAAAATATTGATCACACTGAGCATGAATCAAATCCTCATTTCTTCATGTAACTACCTCTTGTTTCCTTCATACGAATGGCAAAGGGAAACAACACCTGCTGCCGTCTATCACGGCAGACCACTGCGTTCATTGTGCAAGCCTGCTCAATGTTCAAACCACCTTCAATATTTTGGCCTCATTAAACTAAATGAAGATATAACAAGCTTAAGTGTTTGCTATTAAGACATCCTCAGTAAGAAGCAGAGGAAGATGCAAAGGAGCAAATCAAGAACCTGCATGGTCTTTTCATATTATTTGTCACCAGGCTACAATGATACTGACCAGAATCCCACAGAGATCACTGGCGAGGCTCTCACGGCCACGAGGGTTTCCCTCACCTGGACCATCAGCATACGTTTTGTATGTGATGTCCTAGGCTATAAAATTGAGTACTCATTCGATGATCAGGAGCCAAAGGTCAGTGGTAATATGTTCTGGATAATCTTGTCTGGAGTGAATTGAGGTATATTGCACAGACAACTATGCACCGATCATCTGTGTTTTAGTTGAGACCTCTTAAGCGGTGACCATCACAAAACCCACAAGACTGACACCTGAACTCTAGTCTGGATGCAAGTCCCAAGCAGTGTTGTACTTGAGCCCATCACAAGTCTTTTCACAATTCCAGTCACAAGCAATAGGTTGAACAGTGACAAAAGAATGCTTTTGTCACGGCTCACTTGAATAGCTTGTGGCTTGACCTAAGAGTGAATGTCTTGTGATGGACTTACAGGAACTTGTGATGGACTCTAATACAACATTTCTGGTCCCAAGCTATTTAAATGAACTGCACCAAAGCCATTCCTTGTCATATGCTCACCCTACTGCTTGTGATTGGTGTTGTTCTACAAGTTTTCTTCTCTCAGGTCTCAACTACAGCACTGCTGATAATCGGAGTTGAATTTTTATTTTCACATTCAATTCGTCATTGCATCAATTTTATGTCCTGCTTGGAGTTCTTTTCCATTCATAGTCAGTGCCTTTACTTTAAACCCACACTCAAGTTTCTGCAGACTGAAATTTACCTTTTTCCTTCCTCTGTAGATCCAGCGTGTGGATGGAGCAAGCACAGGCCGTGCAGTGGTAGAGGGTCTCGTGCCCAACAAGAATTACACCTTCTTGATCTCTGCTTACTCATCGCTGGGTGACGTAACGCCAACAGCCTCTGTTAGTGTGGTCACTCCTGATGGAGGTAAATTCCATATCTCATCATCACTGTGATTGCTTTGGAGGTCAAAGGAGGAAAATATGAAAAGCTAGAAATATAGCTTCCAAGATTCCACCAGTTCATTGAGGAAAAATAAAATAATGTGGTTATGGATACCGGGATAAAGAGACTTACAGGTCATTGAACTTTCTGAATTATTTGTAACCCATTACTATAGCTTACCATTATTCTCACTCAAGCTGAACAGAACTCTACTAAAATTTAATTTGCCATTTAACTATTATTATTAAGTTATTTTCTGTCTGGATTTGCCTTGTTAGAGCATCTTGATTTTTTTCCTTCATAAGCACGATTTTTTAGTCATAGCTGGAATATAGAAAGTAGGTTTAGTTCAACTGGACTGCACCAAAAAATACTAGTTTCACATCGATCAAATGAGAGAGCTACTCCAGTATGGGCAAATTATGGTATGAATTAAACTTTTCCATGTAACATCCCTGTTTGTTTTCCTTTCAGATCTCTGTCCCCAAGGCTACCAGGAGGGCTACGACTACGGATGCTACAAGTTTGTCACCAGTGTGAAACCCTGGAATGAGTCCAGGAGAGATTGCCAGTCCACCGAAGACGGCGATTTATTGATCATTGATAGTCAAGCCGAGCTTGATTTCATTACCCAGGCGAAGGAGAACATCTCTGGCACTTGGTGGATCGGTAAGTCCATGAAGATAAAAGACTGCACTGATTCATTGTTTTCTGGTGGCACAACCCAAAAGAAGAAGGGGCTTTGTAGGCTTTTATCATGATGCTGCCATGTTTGTCTTGTTCCCTATAGACCTAAAGACATTAGTAATACAATGCCACATATTGATGAAAGAGAGCAGACTATTTTCCTCCCAGCCTCAGTTTGATTGCATCGCTTTGTATGGTCAAAATGCAAGATGGCTGCCTGTAGGAGACCAGTGTGTGCAACCCCACCCTCTGCGTGTGCCTCTGTGGAGAACCATTGCATTAAGCATTAACCGGCATTAAGAAGCAAAGAGTTTGAGAAAGGGGGAGCTGGTAAAGTTTAGCCTTAACGATCAGACCAAATTATCAAATTGGATTGGAGCCACTTTTCAAGCACTCCAAGTCAGGTGGAATTTGCCCACTGCTGAATGGTGGCACTGTGACCTTACCAATAAAGAGCCTGCTTATTGGATATCGTCTTACCCATTCTACAATGGGGAGACTGCAGGGAGAATGTTGCCGTTCTGTTGTATTTTACCATTTTCAAGTTGGAGGTGCCCTCTGAATCAATTTTAAGTTTGAATGAGTGTCGGCAGAAACAAAATAATCATTAAATTGTGTGGGGAATTCGGAAATAACAAGTTGTTAATTGAATGTACCGGTATGCACAAATCAGTGTACTATAGATATCGTTCAGACTTGTGAAGTTGCCAAAGATGTGAAGGGTGAAGGTAACTTACAAAGGGCATAGGCCACTTTCAAGTGGTTTATGCCTAGAAACCTGACATACGATGATTCAAAAAGTTAGCTGTTCTAAAAAATAATGAGAAAATATCTTTTTATTCTATGGTTCAGGTTTCTCTGACAGTGCTGAGGAAGAGCAGTGGCGATGGGTAGATTGCTCTGCCCCCTCTGGCCTGAATGGTACCTACTGGGCTGATGGCCAACCCAGCGATACCATGGGAACGGAAAACTGTGCTGAGCTCACGCAAGACAGCAAGTTCAATGACCTGGCCTGCACCAGCCAGCGGATGTACGTCTGTGAAATCACTCGCAAAGGTCAGAGAAATATGCCAATATGTCAGTATATGCACTACACATGTTGCAAGGCCTGGCTTTTACAAGCTATTACAGGTGCGCCCTATAGAAATGGCTGTCCTTTGATTTGTGACCAAGCTAGGCAGTCTCTTCAATAGTAATTCTCAAACAGAGCCATTAATGCATCATATATACTCTGTCTTCTGATTTTAGAGTTCTTCCCAAGTGAGGTCGACCCAACAAACTTCCTTGGCGTGTCCACGACTTCAGAATCAGTGCTGCTACGCTGGACTGTATCAGACTACAACTGTGACATTCAGGGGTACAAGATTCAGTACAGAATGAATCAGGGATCAGAACAACAAGAGGTTGGTCTTATTTTCTCAGAGAATATGTTACCCAAAATTGGGAGGGGGGGTTGAGGGTCATGTTTTTCACTCACATTTATCAACTTGCATAGTTTCCATTTCTGAATATCCAGATTCTGCCCTTTGTGTTTTTCCTGTGATTTATTTGCTGGTTGTTTTCTCTTGTTTTGTATCTCAACCATTTTCAACAACCATAATTTACCAATTTTATTTTAATGAGATGAAAAATCTTTATCTGGTTTCTTAACAGGGAGATGCATTAGATTCCCAATTTCATTTTGCATTATTCGTTTTTTCCTTCCTGCACAGATTGTGCCTGGGTCCAACACAAACAATGTGAATATAACAGGACTCATGGCCACGACTGAGTATGCCTTCAAGTTGCTGGCATACACTGAGTTTGGTGACCGTGGGGTCGCTGGAATCACTAATGTTACCACACAAGAGGATCCCAGTAAGTACATCTCACGATCCATATGCCTGGACCCCTTGCTGGATTAATGGATTATTGACCACTAGCACCTAATTTGATGGCTTCCTTGTGTTCGGTGGTATCCATCATCCTCCCCTAACTTTTGAAACCTCTAATGGTTGTTGGATTGTCATATTTCGAGAAGTTTGCTAAATTCGATTTTCCCTTCTGTGATCCATGGGCAGGTTTGGGTCAAGCCTCCCATTCAACAAATTGGATTAATGCCCGTCCCGGTCCAAATTCCAAGCTTAGTCCAGTGAACTTTAAGCTTCATTCTAAGGAATCTCTGACTGATTTTTGTGATTTAAAGATGCCTGTCCAGAGGATGGCTGGGAAGTTGGGCACGGTGGCAAATGCTACAAGTTTGTGCAGCAGTTGGAGACATGGTATGATGCCCGCGCAGTCTGCAAGCAAGATGCTGATGGGGACCTCGTTATCATTGAGACGCAGGAGGAGAACTTGTACATCCAGGATAGAGTGCAGGATGGCGATTGGTGGATAGGTGAGTTGTCAACTATCCACGTTGAGATTTGTGTCTTTTATTTGTAGATTTTTGTCTGATCTAAAAAAATAATATTCCACAATAAAATACAGGGCAGTAATTAGTGGATAGGTGAGTCACCAAATGTCCAGAAATTTGAATGAACTTTGCCGACTATAGCACTATAGTATAGTATCGACTTGGGCCAGCCTAAGTACAGTGCTACAGTTGGCATCACATAGTTTGGATTGATGCTACAGTTAGGGTCTAACATGGACAACAGCTGGATTTGAACTCCTAACCCACTCATTTTGTAATGCAAGCCCTAACTGCTGAGTCACGCCGCGTCCACCCACATTTTGAGTATCATAAGATCATTACCAGGTTTCATTAGTCACCCGATGTTTAGAAAAAATTGCACAAATAACAGCTAGAATTATTAACCAAGAAGCCGTGTGTGTGAAACAATGTTACTGGCAGTTTTTTTTAACCCCCAATTTATCCCCAGTTATATCCAGTGGAGTCTCAGACACAAACATTCTGTATAACTGAGCTGCTGGATTGAGATCCAAATCCTGTGCACTTACTACACACATACACCATAAGCAAACTGTCAGTTCAGCCTGTGCGTCTGCTCAGTGCATACCCTTAGGACAAAGACTGTTTGGCCTTCCAGACTTTTTGTCGTATGCCTGGAATTCCTTGTCTGGGTGCTAACCGTGGTAGAGTGATGTCTTGTCGAATTCTGCCTCTCATTTCTTTGGACAGGATTCTATGACGTTTCGGTGGAGGGTGATTGGCGGTGGGTGGATTGCTCCACCCCCTCACCTTGGACCCTTTCCAACTGGGGCGAGGGCCAGCCCAACAACCTGAACGGCAACCAGCACTGTGGACAGATTCTGAATGACGGCAGATACAATGACTGGCAGTGTGACCGCACCATGCAGTTCATTTGTGAAATTAGCCCCAAACGTGAGAGAGTTCCTTCCATAAATCACTGAAAATGCTTACAGACCAGCAGATTTAGTTCATTAATTAGCAGTGAAACAGCTTGATTTTAGTCAGAGTCCAACACACTCCTAAGGCGAAATCATTCACTCTAGAACGACTTGCATAGTTTCAGTTGTTTGGTCTGTCAACTGCAGCCTTTGATCCAAGTGACGGCAACCCATCCCGCCTTCGAGTTTTTGAGGATACCCCCAACAGCGTCTTAGTTCAGTGGCGCCCCTCCTTGGTGTCCTGCGATGTGATTGGCTACCGCATTGCCTACAATGATCCCATAGTTACCAACTTCAAAGAGGTTCAGGGAGGCAATATTTCCAGTGTGGTTGTCACGGGACTGCAAGACGGTTCTACCTACTTCTTTTCCATTGCTGGGTTCACCCAAGAGCAGTTACTGCCATACAGCGATCGAGTGTCTATTGTCACACCACCTTTAGATGGTATGATTGTATAATTTTCCCCTAACTGTCACAAGGATTTGGCTCTTTGTGATGTGACTGGGAGAAGACTACAAATTGGATTAGTGTATTTTTGGAAGGGAAATGCCACTGGCAATTTTTAACTCACAACCTCCAGCAAATGCGAGGTTTGAAGCTGAAGGGTTTTTCCATTCAGAGACAACCTTGCGAAACTTTGTCTCTCTGGTTTTTGGGGAAATGAGTTTATTAAAATAAATTTTGCTGTTATCCACAGGCATCACGACACAACATACATATACTCGCCTTATAATTGTTCAATCCAGTTCCACCGACAATTTGGTTTTGTTTCATCTTTGTCTTGAAACTCCTCAAGGACTCATTATTTTGATAAACAAGTTTAAAGCTGCACAAACATCACATCTAGATCTCGGTTCAAAGACAGAATCTTTGGTACAAGAGAGAAGTGTGGCTTAAATTTGTTTTCAAATGGTTTTAAATTCCTGGGAACTTAAATCTGAGGGATTGTTTGTGGGGGAGGTGTTGCATTTTGGATTAACAGTTTGTTACATAAATCCTGTGGCACAGCTGAAGTTAGGCTCTGTTAGGAGGAAATGAGTTCTAGTGACCAATGCGAATCTTTGTGTATTTACAGACCTCTGTGAAGATGGTTGGGAGCCAGGACTAGACTACAAATGCTACAAGTTTGGCCTCCTACAGAAGACATGGGAGGAAGCAAGAGCTGACTGTCAGAAGGTCACTGATGGTGACCTGGTCATCGTGGAAACGCAGGAAGAACACAGCTATCTGGTCAACCGAACGTTAGGTGGTGACTGGTGGATTGGTGAGTTCACCTGTGGATGTCAATCAGTTGATTGCATGCACTTGACAGTTGATATAGAATTGTTAGTATCATTGGTTCATTTTTTTTTTTTTTACCATTGAGAACCATTTGAGTCCATGAAAATTAATTCTTGCTGGGCCGTACCTTTCTCCATCCTTCAAAAATCCTCCAAATTCTCTTGATGGATTTTGAAAGACCCAGGAGCATCTGAAATTCAACTTGAAAGGCAGTTGTGTTGGGAAGCCCCTTCACATTTCTTTTACGTATGTAATGTGTTGGTTTCCAGGATTTTATGACCAGGGCACGGAAGGTGATTGGCGCTGGGTCGACTGCCAGGTGCAAGGGACCTGGCCCAGTACCAACTGGGGCAACAACCAGCCCAATGACCTGGATGGAAGCCAAGACTGTGGACAGATGCTGCAGACAGGCCTGTGGAATGACTGGAACTGTGAACGGCCAATGCAGTACATATGTGAGATCAACCCAAAAGGTGGGTTTGAAGGACAGCAAAATATTGAGTATCTGCTCATTTGCTCTAAACACTAAGTGAGACAGTGGAGTTTATTGTACTCTGATGAGGTTCTTTATTCCTTCAAAGTCAACTTAAGCTCAGTTTCTTTGAGATTTTATCCAAGTCTACATTTATACAAGTCCAGCAAAACAAAACTGGGTTTTAAATCACCCATGAACAGTCTAAAATCTTACATTTTCCTGGTTTTTCTGGTTGCCGCTCTCCAGGCTTTTCATCTGAAGATCAGGGACCCACCCTCTTCAGGGGCGTGGCCATTGACCCCACCACCATCCAGCTGGCCTGGAGACCCTCCCAGTACAACTGCGAGGTCCTGGGTTACCGCATTGTGTACGAAGAGGAGAATGTTGGCAAGACGTTGATAGTAGAGGGTGGTGCCACCAGCTCTGTCTTGCTGAAGAGCCTCAGCCCGGGGGCTGTGTATGTCTTCTTCATTGGTGCATTCACCAAAGATGAGGAACTAGATCTAGAGGGCAGATCTGTTCGGATACAGCTGCCGCAAGGTACGACAGCAACATTTTTCTTTTACATTATTTTCCTTTATTGTGCTGATTATCTCTGTCTTATGGTGCTTTGATCAAGTTAGACACCGAGACCTATCCATGAAGATCTAGCATTTCCAACAGGCAGTGCCCTCCCCCTAGTAATTCCTGCCTCCATGCAAAAGTCTTTTAACCATGGCTTAGAATGACACTTACCATTATGGAAGCCCCTTGGTCGTGGCTGCATCCATTCCCCATGTACTGGTATGTGACAGCGAGTCACAGCTGAGTCTTGAAGAGGCAGTCACTCCCATCATTCAGCTTCATTCTTTCCTTTGTGAATACCAGCGATGCACTTAACTGATACGTGAATGACTGTGTGCAGTACACCACCATCACCGTTTAGAAGCATCCTAGCGCTGTACCATCAACAAGCTTACGTAGTATTTACTTCGTAAAGCCCGAAAGAATGCGAAAGCTGTACCATGCGACATTGCTTCCTGTCACTTTATAGCAAACTGAAACAATCTCACACCGTCAAAATTCTGAAATGAGTAGATATTGCACAGGAGCAGCCTCAGAAAACTGTAACATATAATAGGATGTTTTTATGGAGAAAAATTTGTGGAAAATGTTTCTCAGTTAGGTCTGACATCGATGACTTGGAATTCAGAGTCGTACTCGGTGCATAGGAGTTTTAGTTAGTTCAAAGTTTTAGAAATTAAAGGCAAATAATCTGATTGTTTGTCTCGGTCTTGTCTCCCGTCCTGTAACTAGGTGGTGTTTGTGGCAAGAGAGACTTGACAGCTTCAAGCGGCACGATAGCATCCCCTAACTATCCAAGTGCTTACCCAGCCAATCAGGACTGCATTTTCACTGTCTCACTGCCGGACAGTGGAGCGTCTATTCTGATTGAGTTCACAGCCTTTGACTTGGAAAAGGGGTAAGAAATTCTAGTGTTTGTCAGCTCTCAAGCAATTGAAGCGAATAGGTGTGAGACCTGTGGCAATAACTCAACAACAGTTGATGTGGTCCCAAGAGTAAATGGTTTTCCTCTCCGTATTGCATCCTTTTTCCACCACTGTGCAAGGTGAATTAGGGGTATGGTTTAGTACTGGATTCATTCTGCCCACGCACGTGTGGCTTTTTCTCCCTGCACATAAATCCACCGTACTTCAAAAGGTCGATCTAACTCCCCATCATTTAGTCAACATTTTATCACAATTGTGGTTCAAAACCGAATGAGATACTACCTGTATTGTCTTGCAGCCATGACTTTTTGATGATGGGCCCAGGCCTCTCTCCAGACATGGACACGCAGTACTCCTTGACGGGCAGTGAATTGCCCCCAATGGCCATGATTGAATCCAGTCGGGCCTGGATTCGATTTTTCTCAGACGAATCCAACCAGAGGTTAGGATTCTCTCTCATGTACTCCACTGCCAAAGGTAAAAACAGCTTTGAATGTTCCGTGGTCCATACAGTTTTGCACATGTTTTCATTTCACATGTTTTGGACCCTGAAACCCACAGCTAGAGGCTCAAATTACCAGAGACAGTTATTTTGCTTTTCCAGGAGGCAATTTCTTTGATATTATAGGAAGTGTTGATGTTTCCATTTGGGAAAGCAAATTTATTGAATCATAATTTGATAGATGTTATTAATTGGCAGTAGGAAATGCGTTACTTTTCTGAAGCAAACTGTAGAAAAAAAACCCACATTGGACATGTCATCAGCTATGGCTCTGTGTTAGTTTGATGTTGTAATTTTTGATGTTTTGGAAAGCGTAGCATCCCGACATGTTCATGCATTGGAATTGCTTGCATGAAATGCTGCAGTGTATCCTCATCCAAGGGAGATGGGGGCCAATAGAGGCCACCCCCCCCATAAAAAGAACAAAAATATATTCTGAAAAATGGAAAGAGAAACGTGAGTTTCAAAGTGGATTTCCTTCCCCTTCCTTCCAAAAGTGTGTTACAGCACAAAAAGGTAGCGTCAATGTAACCAAGCGGTGTGGAGTCCAAAATACTAAAAATGAACCCAAAAGAAGCTCGAGCCAAGACGACAAAATGAAAACAAATGGATTGTGTGAAATGCAGAAAACGTATATAATTTAATACAAACTACTCACACAATACTGTAAGTGGTAACTAGTAGAGAAAAAGTGGGAAATTCCCAGCAGTGGTGATGTGGTCACAAAGTTGTTCATTTCTATACCTACATTTTTCTGAGGAAACACTTGGTGCAGGAATCATTGTAAAAATGTTTGTTTGCTGTTTGTGTTTTGCAGTAGTGTTGTGAAAACTGTTTTAAAAGTGTAACATTTTGATATGTATAATATTATTATTCATATCATACATAAATAGATAGATAGATAGGGGCGGGGGAGGCATGTTCCAACGAGATTTGTCCTGGATTGTAGCACTACTAAATGTTGCTGTAAAAAGAAACATGCATCATGGACTTGCGGTGCAAGGCTTGTCAAAATGACCTTGATTAAAGGTGCTTTTACCTGACCCACTATCCTACGGTGGCCTTGCAGATTGCAAATTTTTATATTTGTATTAAATATTCCTTCAGTGGCATTTGGATTTTCATAATTGAGCATATCTTGTGCTGCATGTAATTTGTAATTTACATTTTGTGCATTTCACACAATCCTTTTGTTTTTATTTTGTCATCTCAGCTCTAGCTTCTTTTTGATTCCTTTTTAGTATTTTTGACTGCACACTGCTTGTTTATATCAACAGTCAGAAAGGCTATAAAAATTACATAAATATTTCCAAACTTTTGGCTCTCCAAAAAACAAATGTTGGTTCCACCGAAATTTGGTCTGAATCCACCCTCATCAGCTTAATCCTGAAATGTTCATTGGGATGAATTTCCTTTAATACTGTCAGTGTTTAGATGGTCATGTGCTAATTGCTGTCCATCTTTGGATTGGTTGTTTCACAGCTGATTCAAGTGGAGAGAATATAGGCAGCATTACATTAGTTCTTATCAGCCAGTCATTTGAATCGGTGAGTCCAGACTTTGATCTTATCGTCTTGATAGATGGGATTTTTGTCACAATTTACTGATAATTATTTCAGTATCTGTGGTATTATGGTCACCAACATTTCAGAATTGCTTGATCTTTTGTAGATTTTTCAAAACGAAAACTGCAGTGCAAATAGGTGACTGTTTTATAATCTGCCCCAATTCAACCTTTAAGAAATTGACTGAAGGTTTGTTTGGAAACACATTTGTGACTGTCTTAGATTTGGGTTGGTCAGTTACATAGAATGGTGGGCGGGGTATGTCATTGTAGGGGGACTAGTATAATTCAAGAGTGTAATACCTTTTGCAGTTCAATGAAGCCATCCAGACTGAATTTGCCACTGCTGTTGTCAATCAACTGAACATTTACTGCAAACTGGATGAAACCAACTGCTTGGTAGACTCAACAGCTGAATTCACGTAAGGTTCCATAATTCCAAACCACTTCACACAGAAGAGTGCGTAAAAGCAATTGGGCTATTTGCATACATAGGCGTGACAAATAGGTTAAAACGATGAAAGTGTGCACCTCAGCGCACCTCTGGCTGATGTCTGAACTTACAGTAGTCTCCTATTTGTTTTGTATATGTACACAAAGTTAAAGAGGTCCGTGGAGGTCAATTGTGTGTTGAACTATACTCGTGTATTTGTGGCATTTGGCTAATTAATAGTAGTATGTTGCTATATCTTACCTCTTTTGAGAGTTGAAACAAAAGATATACTGGTTACAAGTGGTTGATAGAAATTAGTCTGCCACTAGCGCTGTGCTTTATGTATTTTTCAGAAAAAAGGTCGCAGCCTTGACTGCTAAAACAGTGACTTCGTAAACGCCTTGAGCTTAGTTTGTACCGATGCAGTCATCTTGAATCATTTGACCGTTGAGCTTGCAGGGGATTGTGACCAGTGTCTGGTGTTCTTATAATAATTTTTTATCATCTCCTAGATTCAGTCCTTCATGACGATTATATTTTTGACGAGAATACACTGAATCCAAATACTTATAGGAGGATTCTAAATTTTCAACATTGTAAACAATTTCATTTTGTGCCTCAAGGAATATGAATCCATACTCCAGCCTATTTTTCTTCTCATATTTGAGTTTGCTTAATAGATTAATTTTTCAATTTGTATGTTCATTTTTAGACTGTTTAGAGTATTTGCAAACTGTAAAGTTTGATAAATAAAAAATTATTCCATTGAAGAATAAAAACTTGAAGAAAATTACTGAAGTTTGTGTTTCCACAAGTGAAGTTTTTAAACTTTTCTAAATATTATGTTTGTTGTTTTTCTTAACTGCTTTGGTCTGGCAGGTATAGAGAGATCCGTTTCACCAGTTTGCAGGATGTGGATGAGGGCCTACAGGTGACCTTCTGGGTCACTGACCCTAATGACCCCATGCGTCGGCAAGCTGGGTTGACCTCTTACCAGCTTCAGGTTGTGCTGGATGAGTACAAGGCAAATGTCGAGAATGGTATATACGAGTACAATTTTTCCTCAAGTCCTGGTTAAGTCCTCGTAAATTCCTCAAACGTCCATTATAAATTACAATTAAGTCCTCAGATATCTATCAAAAGTCTACATGTCTGTTACAAATCCTTGCAGATAAATCACATTACAGATTCCATTCAGAAGAACTATGACAGATGCGTTAATGTGTCATTGATCATCCCATGTTGCTTATGACTAGACTTGTATAATTACCTTGTGATGATTTGTGAGGGATTGCACTGATTTCTGTGTATGTATGTCATATACATGTATAATCAGTCTGTAGTGTCAATTCTTATCATTAGTGTAGATGAAAGGGAATGAAACTCATTGATTTGCTTGAAAATACCTCAGAATGGACCCCCTTCCACCAATGATAGTTTGCTATTGATGAGTGCTTGCCCCCTCACCCCTCAGAAATCCTGCCCAAGACCAGTGTCAGTAGGTAGCAGAACCAAAACATTTTGTTCATGTATCATAAAAGTCCCCAATCCCTTCCTAAACTGATCCTGATCTGAACTCAGTAGATGGAATGCTGACAGTCAGGTCTGCCTGTCATCCTCACAGGTGGACAGTTCCAGTTTGTGGTGCGGACTGAGTCCAATCCGCTGAGCGAGCCCTGGGTCATTGCACTCCTCTGCGTGCTGGGTCTCCTGGTGTTGCTACTGCTGGTTGTGATTGCTAGAGACCTGACTAGCCGGAGGTGAGTGTGGCAGATAATGATGAGATGTTAGCATGGAGGGGAGAGAGAATGTAAGATTCCCTAGGGCAAAATGACTTGAAGAAGGACCTGACTGGAAGAACGTGATTGCTGTGGTCAATGCACATGGTTTCTGAGAGGGGAGAATTCAAACTTAAACTGAGGTGACTGCTGTGGTGAACGCACATGGTTTCTGAGAGGGGAGAATTTAAACTTAAATGAGGTGACTGCTGTGGTGAATGCACATGGTTTCTGAGAGGGGAGAATTTAAACTTAAACTGAGGTGACTGCTGTGGTGAACGCACATGGGATCTGAGAGGGGAGAATTTAAACTTAAACTGAGGTGACTGCTGTGGTGAACGCACATGGTTTCTGAGAGGGGAGAATTTAAACTTAAATGAGGTGACTGCTGTGGTGAACGCACATGGTTTCTGAGAGGGGGGAATTTAAACTTAAACTGAGGTGACTGCCGTGGTGAATGCACATGGTTTCTGAGAGGGGAGAATTCAAACTTAAACTGAGGTGACTGCTGTGGTGAATGCACATGGTTTCTGAGAGGGGAGAATTCAAACTTAAACTGAGGTGACTGCTGTGGTGAATGCACATGGTTTCTGAGAGGGGAGAATTCAAACTTAAATGAGGTTAGTGCTGTGGTGAATGCACATGGTTTCTGAGAGGGGAGAATTCAAACTTAAACTGAGGTGACTGCTGTGGTGAATGCACATGGTTTCTGAGAGGGGAGAATTTAAACTTAAACTGAGGTGACTGCTGTGGTGAATGCACATGGTTTCTGAGAAGGGGGAATTTAAACTTAAACTGAGGTGACTGCTGTGGTGAATGCACATGGTTTCTGAGAGGGGAGAATTTAAACTTAAATGAGGTGACTGCTGTGGTGAATGCACATGGTTTCTGAGAGGGGAGAATTTAAACTTAAACTGAGGTGAGTGCTGTGGTGAATGCACATGATTTCTGAGAGGGGAGAATTTAAACTTAAACTGAGGTGACTGCTGTGGTGAATGCACCTGATTTCTGAGAGGGGAGAATTTAAACTAATAACTGAGGTGAAATAACACCTTACTGAGGAAAAATACATCACCTCACACATGTACAACACCTGACTGGCAGAGAGTGAATGTTGGGCCATGAGTGGCATCAGAGAGGGAGAATATAAGACTAATAAGAACCAACTAGTGGAGGGAATACGCAAAACTTCAGTGGCGGGTTCTTCAGCACTGTAGGGCCTAAGGCACGATATTGTTGTAATTACAATATGAAACAAAAATATGATGAATCGTGGATAAAGGTTTTACTTGTCCTAGTGATGTTTCACTTGGAATTAATTGTAAACTTTAATTTGGTACTTATTGACCTCTTTGTTTTGGCCATTTACAGAAAGAAAAAACCAAGGTCGTTGTCCAGCAGTGATGTTGAAATGAAGTCTCGTGAGGGTAGGACATATGTCTGAGTTTTGGACAGAAACTGTCACATTAAGGGGAAGGGTAGAAAAATCTTTTTGGCAAAGAAACAAATTTTTTGGACAAATTGGTTTGTAGCAGTTTTACATGTTGTTAATCAGGAATTTTATTAATGATAATTGTTATTAATGAACATCCATGAGTCACTACGCAAAAGTGCAGTATCACCGTAGCAACAGCTAATAATAGGCCAATATACTGATGATGTCCCACTTTGTTTATATATGTGTAGGCTTTCCTATGGAGCTTAACCACTTGCTGCCGGGTGGTTTGAAAAATGTAGTGAACACATACGGGCAAATTTCAAGATTTTCAGTATTCAAAAATCTTCAAAAATTCATCATTTCAATTAATGGCCATTTACACCCACATGAATTACTGTCTGGTGGCCACTGTAGCCTGACAGGCAAAATCTATTGACGCCTGAGTATATCAGCCAGGCCTTTAGCCTTGTAAAAAGAGCCCAGATTGTGCGGTTTTATATAACGTTCTTTTGTTCACGAGCCTGGCACAGTTCGCTGCTGACCTCTTTTCAATAGGGGCCAGATTAGCGTGCAGCAGTACTGTGTCGCTTTATGGCTGCGTTGGGGGAGTGCTTTTGTCCCCGGTGGTAATCCGCTTGTACTAAAAGCCCCAACCCGTGGTATACTGTGTCAAAACAAGGCTAGATTATCTCCACTATTGAGAGTGAAAAAATGTTGGTAATGCCCAGCAGCTCAGTCTTTTGTGCTGAGCATTGTCTATTGTTACAAGGCCCAGCTCTTTTGTCCCTGTTTCGGGCTTCGCGTGTAAAGCCTATGTGCTCAAAATGGGTCCCCCAGCCGCAAGTGGTTAAGTTACCCTGTCCCAACCTGGCTCCTATGAGAAAGTGGTTTCGGTCTTGAGACCTTTTTTGCAGTCTGGGTCTCACCCTGTCAAAGTCTCGGTCTTGGAAGGGCCGGTCTCGGTCTCGAAAGCGCCGGTCTCAGTCTCAGATGCCATAGTCTCGGGTCTCCCCCTTGAGACCAGTCGAGACTATAAAAATTGCATATCTAGCTAGCGCACATGTACGCGGTTGCAAAAGGCAAAATTACCTCTGCTCGAGAGAAATCTTCAACCACTGGTATAAATACAACACAGTAATGCTCAGATTTTTTGCAATAAACAATGAAATCGATGCTGGAATGAAGACTAGTCAATGCAGCATGATGCAGCCTTGTCCCGAGTTGTTACTTTATTTCCAATCCAGAGTAGCCATGCTGCTTGACACCATGGAGATGAGGTTGTGAGTAGCGGAATTCACACACTAGACTGGTTCCCGTTCCCTACGTAGTCTCCTGCTGAATATAGGGCTGGGAACACTTTCACACGTGCCAATCTGTCTGTGCACACACTATGAATGTGTGCGCTTGTTGTACATGGTGCCGTGTGGGGTACCGGAACAATGGAAGGTATCCCACAAAGTCAGTTTTGATCCTTGTGGGGTGCTAAAGTGGTACCCTACCTTTGTGGGGTACTAAAGTGGTACCCCTCAAGAATTTTATGAAATGCAAATTTCAAATTTACTCAAAAAGGAGGAATTTTCAAGTGTCATTAATTGGTCGCAAATTGAAGTGTTTTATATAAGGGACATACGGTTGAAATTTCAACCCAGGAATTTGGTTGAAATGGCAGTGATTTGAAATTTTTTCCATGTTGTGTGGGAGTTTTGTACACAAGAACAAAGGAAATACCACACAAGTATACATATGTAAGGTTGGTGCTTTCATTCCATCTTGTATGTGGTACGTGTTGTTTTAGTAGTTTCGTTACGGTACATCTTTTTGGGATATTTGTTTTTCAGTATTTTGCTTACAAAAAAAAGTCCAAGGATATTTGTTTCAATGTTTACATCATATCATTTGGGACATTCAGGTTGAAAATTACCAGACCAGGGTAAAAGTAGAGCAGTATTGCTGATAAAAGAACTGAGACATTCTTTAACAAATATTTGACCTATTTGTGTGTGTGAGTTTATGCTAATATTTTCATTTTATTTCTTTTGTACTTAATTGTACTGCCATATGTTTGTCCCTATTTACCTTTGGGTAAAAACTAAACATTGGTTTTTGGTTGGTCTTGGATGTCGTGGTCTTGGTCTCGATCTGGACCTGCAAAAGTCTCGGTCTCGAAGTCCTGGTCTTGGTCTTGAAGGAGTAGGTCTTGGTCTCGTATGCCTTGGTCTCGGTCCTGGTCTCGGACATCAAGGTCTCGGATACAACACTGATGTATACAAAATACACAGACCTATTCTGGTGACCAAAAACATCTGTGATTCAGGGAATGAAAGCAAAACGATATCACAAAGTGAATCTTGAACAGGCATGCGTACACTGGCCCTGAGCTACCTCTGCAATGCTGGGCTGTGCTTCCAAGCTCTTACTTACAAAATGATGCCTCGTGCTTTGTGAGGTTGTGTTTTGCCTAGATGTTGAGTGTTTTTGCTTATTTGAACTGTAGATTTCATGACCACCGATGATGCTGAGCTGATTGCCAATGCTGATGAAGTATCCCTGTCGTCTGAACAGAGAAGGTACGCCAAGCAACAGAATGACTGTTTTTCTTTCACTGTATTTTTTTCAATGTTGGTTAAAACATTTAGACATGAAACATCACAAATTTTTAAGTTTTCATCATTGTAATTGATGAAAAATATTAATTCATGTTCAATTCAGTATGGCTGAACAAGGCCAATTGCTCCTCAGTGTCTGCCCAGCAAGAGAATGATCAGCATTTTCTGCTTTGTATTGCCACTGGTCACTTCCCAGCTGATGCGACTCCTCGCACTAGCTGATTTCCTTGGTGGATGGTTTTGGGAGATTTTTTTTTTCACTTGGGTATGCCACCACAACTTAAAATTGTTCTACCATAGTCTACATATGCGATGTGAAATTTCCTCATATAAGGGGCATTGTCAATTGCATGAATGCCAGTATCAACTAGCCAAATGAATGATTACGACAACGTAAATAACAAGAATTATATGAGGCATGGAATTCAAAGTATTCTGGCACCAACCCATTTGACAGATTACATTGAATATGATAGATTCAGGGAACATGATCAAAAGTGACTTCCTTGAGAGTAAGGCCTATTGTAAGTCTTACACATCATGTTACTTTCTGCCAGAAACCTGTATCAAGCATGAAACGATATGGTATCAAGTCTGTGCTCTCTGTACATTACGTTAATTCTGCAGGATTCCAAGTGCTGTGAATGACAATGTCTATTACGTCAACCCCAATGCAGCATCGCACGAGACAGAAGTTGGCCTGGGTTCATTGGGGGCCAGCTCCAATAAAGGCATCCTCAAGGAAGAGGTCAGTGACCCCAAAACAGAGGTCACTGGGGCGGACGACCAAAAGGAAGGGATCAATGGTAACATTGAGGTTCAGGTTGAGCCAGAACCACTGTATGCAGCAACAACAAAGCAATCCCTGGAGGACTAATTACACTCTGAAAGGCCAAGTTCCCAGTTGTTTTTAAGCAAGCTTTTTTGATAGAAAAAAAAATTAAGGCCAGTCGGAAATCAGGGGAAAATAGCAGCTCCTCCTGTCCTTTATCATACCAAAATGTGCACAAAATGAATTTAACACTAGGAGAGCTGAAACTTAAATTTGGAGGTAAAATTGTATATCTCATATTTTTATGATATTTTGCATAAATGGCAACTCTTTTGATGTGAGGTACTGGTGAAAAACCTTGTCAGCAGTATCTCACATCAAAAGGGTTGCCATTTGTCGTCCCAGTTTAACGTAAAAACTAGTTTTTAAACATCTTGTTTTATCTGTTTTATTTTTTATCTGTTTTTATTAGTTTATTCATTCAAAAATTTTGATATGGTAGTAGATGTATGAGTGGAAATATCATTGACCTTTTTATTGGTTTTCTGTGTAAATTTTCCAAAATGAAAAGGACAGCCTGCCTTTTATGTTAAAACAGTCATATTAAGACAGGTCTGTGTTCCACAATGGATGTTCCATTATTGCCTTGGAATCAAAGTCTTCCAGGGCAAAGGTTGCACTCTGGGACAATCTGATGTGTTTCCTGGTAATTCTGAGTGAGCTTTGCTTTAATCAGGGTAAAATATGACGCTGAACTCTCCACGTCTGGCCCAGTGGTGGCACTATGCGATGTCATGCGGGTAAAAATGCACCCAATGAAAAGCCACTTGTACCCACGTTTGCACTCACAAAAATTTGGTCACATATTACGACAGTGCGATCAACTTTTTAGTTTTACCACTCGGCATTATAACCCAGGAAAAACAAAGGATCATTTGCACCAACATGATTCTGCCTTGCCCCACACTTGCACCCACAGCAACCGAGGCCTGGCGTCGCCACTGGTCGGACCCCAATCTGATACAATAACAAGGTTCACTCTTAACGTGGAAGGAGACACCAATTACAATGCAACTGTATATTGGCTCAATTTTAGCGCTAACTACATGACAATGATTTATTAATTTACACTGAATAACCTGTGTACAATAGAAAATATGCTTTATTACCATTACAAAAAAAATATATTCCTTACCAAAAGTATCACATTATGCAAGATGAGCTATTTCATAACCCACCTTGTGTCTACGGCAACTAATCGCGATTTTAAGATATTTTCATCTGCGCCAAATTAAAGTTTTCCTTCAAAACTATTCAGGCAAAAAAGGTGTACCCCCAATCCCTTTATATTTCACACAACACTGAACTGACCAATCAGTGCAAGGCTTTGGTCTTTCATACATCCCATTTAAAAAGACTACATTGATTGTAATTGACATTGTAGAATAAGTTGTTGAAATTAAGCAAAGTGCACACCATCATGGCCATGTTTTGATGCAGCATGTAATGATCACCTTTGCATGGAATGAATATATACAAACAGTCAACAGTTGTCATATCTGCATGCAGTGAAGGCTACCATAGTCTAAAAATTCTACCATGTTCTAACAATTCTCGGGGAACTGTGATTAAAAAATAATGATGGTTTTTTTTTAAAAAAGAAAAACAGCCCTCGGCTTAGGAAATTGACTTAAAGTTATTGGAATGTGAGTAAATGTTTTGAGTTGTTTTTTTCTTGGTAATTAGTTGTATGATCAAACTCAACCTATTAACAGCAGTATTTCCCTCTATCTAGTGACAAAACAGACTCTCAGCAAAGAATAAGGCAACATAAATCTTGCACAAACTACTACAATTTGGAACCAATGTGTATCGTAATCGTAATCATAAAACTCGCCAATTATTAAAACAATCCCTAAACCTAGGTAGTCTGTTTAATTTATCTTTCATAAATACATTCTCCTTAAAGTTGTCTGTTTCTTCTACTTGATTTTGATCAAGTATGTTTAATCTTATCTCCAACACCAATAATGCACTGCATTCAGACAACACACAAACAGGTTTTAGAACGTTAGTTCCAAAGTACGGATATAAATACAGACTAAGTTATATTTGCATTTCAAGAATCTTTCCTCTGCTAGTAAATTATCATCTCTTGTTTTTTTGACAAAATCCTACCCTACTAAATAACTTTAAAATTGATGAGACTGAGTAGAATATATCTGTTCAAGTGCTGCATCTTGAGTCATACAGTTGACAGTCAGTGAAATGTATCATTAGTGAACATAAAATAGAATGAAATGAAAAACTACTCAAAGCTATGGGGAGAAAATCAAGAGACAATATCCTGACTTCTGGCTCCGTGTTCTTGAAAATGGCCACTTTGAGTAGTTAGCGAGGACCAAGGAAGCTACGGGCATCCACCACTGCCTGATGTTGGCGGCAAGTGTCGATCAACTCTTTCCACTTCTCATGAGTCTGAAGAAGGTACTGGTTGCCTGTGGCACAGAGAGGAAAAGAAAGAGACCAAAACTGACCAATGAAATGATTAGATAAGCTCATAAATACGCATAATTACATCAGTGTACATATATTTTTCACCACAAATTACTAAAATGACAAAAACCACAATATGGTTTGCCTAGGAGGCACATATTTTATTCACTAAAAAACTGAATTGAAAATCTCTCTTTGTGTTCCATTTCTATAGTGAATTTCCCCCAGGGATGGTTATTCTTGAAGTTGGTTACAATTCATTTCTGTAGTGTTGTAATCAAGGTCTCTTTGAAAATCATCATAAGACCAGTACAAGATATCCAGTCCAAATTCAAATCTCACACTATTAAAAAAATTAAAATAAACTGTAACAAAAGTATTTTCTGTCACTGTTCACCCTGTTACTTGTGTCTGG
Organism: Acanthaster planci; assembly: GCF_054643075.1. Lineage (NCBI taxonomy): Eukaryota > Metazoa > Echinodermata > Asteroidea > Valvatida > Acanthasteridae > Acanthaster > Acanthaster planci. Next base: position 17,326,553 of record NC_141779.1, on the reverse strand, counting down.
TCTTGTGTCTGGTCTTGTGACTGGTATTGTGACTGGTCTTGTGTCTGGTCTTGTGTCTGGTCTTGTGACTGGTCTTGTGACTGGTCTTGTGTCTGGTCTTGTGTCTGGTCTTGTGACTGGTCTTGTGATGGCGCTGACACTCTCTTTCTGTTAAACTTGTCATATATTTGTTGGTTCACTACAAATTAATTCTCTAGGTCAATGAATGACAATCTGTGGGCCTGTTCTAAGTGTAGATTTGGTGGCAGTGAAAATTACGAAGTGGCTAAATTGGCTCAACAATTGGATTGCAAAGAGGTCTTCAAGGCAATTCCCTTGCATTTTTGTCCACAGGTAGTCGAACTATAAGACTATTGAAGGGAAAAAGAGTTACTCTAAGACTGTATTTGTTACCAAATCCAATAGAATGAATCTTAAGACCAGTGACATAAATCTGTGCTGGAATTGGGGGATTGGGGAAAGGTGGAGGGATGACTTGCCTGGCTATAAACATTTGAAGCGGGGGGTGACACTATATGACTCTATATGGTCGATGTTCATATGTATTATGCATTAAGAATGGCATATTAATAGCTTTTAAACATTGTTTTCCCTTTTTGAGTGATATTGAATGCATTTTAGTCTAAAAAGATTTTTCACAATCGGCTCTTACTTTTTGGCTCACCACAAAAAAGTGTGTGTGTGTGTGTGTGGGGGGGGGTAATTCAATAGCCCATCCTCCCACCTCAAAAAGTAGGCAGGATATATACCCCATCCCCCCTCCCAAATTTATGCCCATGCTTCAGACCATACTTTCTGTTAGTTTTATTTGTGTTTGCATTAGAACGAGTAAACAGAGCTCTTTGATTTGATGCATCACTTAATCGGTCATCCTCATGATAATGGACATTAAATGGGAAATAAAATGTTGAAGGTGTCTTTTGATCTATACTGTGCAAGGTAATCTATCAAAGGCTTCTGGCCCCACATCACTTGGCACTGGCAACTTGTGACTCATTTCATTAGGATGAATGTTTTGTACAAGCACAGCAGGTGAACTCCTTACCGACAATGATGAGACCCTGTCTGGCCCGAGTGAGGGCGACATTCATCTGGTTCTCATCAATGATGAAGCCTAAGTTCTTCTGTTTCCAGCCAACGCTGGGCTTCTCCTCGATCTCAATCCTGGACAAGGAGCGCACTGTGGACATGATCACATAGTCCCACTCGCTTCCTGTGTGCAGAATAAGTCAATTTTAAAATGAAAGGAGGGGTCCTTCTAAAATTCCTGTGGATTTCAGACACAATCAGAGAGGGCCTGGCTGTTTCAAGCAGATCTGGATCGTGATCGTTAAATCTGACGCCAGAACCTGACAGATAGCATGAATTAGCTTTGGCATCATTGATCTTGATCCAGATTTGTGTGAAACAGAAAGGCTCTAACTTTGTATCTTTGATCCACTCTCTCACCAAAAAAACCCACCAGTTGATGGTTTCAGCCAAAATGACAGCTGGGCTTGTTCTGGTGCTTCTCAGTTGTGATGTAATGATTGAAAGTTGACAAATCATTAACATCATGAATGTTAGAAAAATGTGAAATAGGACAGATTGCCAAAAAACAAAAATTACATTGTCAACATCGTTGGAGAAAGAAAGCTGCAAAGTGCCTGACTAAAGTCTGAGCATTTCTCAAATGTGCTCCAAAAAGATGTGATACAATTTGAATCAGTGCTACATGAAGTTTCAGTTTTAACGTGTTCCAATAGTTTCAAGGGTTTGTCCCATAATGCAGACAGCAATCCAAATGTTACATACCAACAACTATCAAATCAACAGCTGAGTTATTCTGGTAAAGGCCATCTTTGAGAGAGGACTTTTTGTTTTATACAAACCTTGACTGGTGATGACCGTCCTGACTGCAAGACCCTTTATCTTCTCCCTCTTCAAGGCATCTTCAATCTCTGCACATTGGAGACGGTACTGTGACAGTATGACAATCTTCTCAGGCATCACTTGGAGTCGTTTCACCAAAGTAATGGCCATGCTCACCTGGGGGGGGTACAGACAACAGAGAACTCAAAATTCTTACCAGGAGTTTTTTTTTTTGGGGGGGGGGGAGAGGAGATGGCTCTGCAAGGACTACATGATGTAAACTTGACTATTTTTGTTCCAGATTTTATCATTAAAAGTATTTAGTTCATCAAGAGCAAGTTAAGAAAAATACAAGAAAGCACATGAATCTCAAAGGGACAAAGTAACTTTCACAAGAAAAAATGGCAATATCAATGCATCTGGACTGTATGAAAATAAGCGGTAGCATTTTTTTGACTTTTACATTTTTCAACCTTGTTTAATGTTTCCTGACACCTCAGGGCATTTGCAAGTGCAGTATCCCAACTATGCCACTGCACATCAAAAATGTGACAATGTTTAACTTGGGGCATAAGCAGAGTAGGCAATCGCACAAACGTTTCAGCGAGATTTGGTGGTACGCAAAGATAGAAATTTTCATCCAAAAAATGTAAGAGTCAATTTTTTTCTAAATGTTTGCACCAGAACAGAACATTGGTCACGCAGGCTCACAATATCCTATACCATACACCTGAAGATGTACATATACAAGACGTTTTCCCACCAGACAACTCTGGTTGCTGTGTAAAATCATGCCCTCACTTGTCAGAGTGGATTATGAACTTAAAAGTTGTTCATCAGATGAATTTAGGCACATGATCACTGCACATCAACAGGCCCCTTGTAATGGCAAATCATACCATTTACTGTTCACAATAACTGGCCTGCAAGGAACAGTAAGCTGGTACAATGCTTTGCGCGATAACTTAGTAATGCCATTCACTTAGTACCTTCCCACATCAGTGTATGGTTATCATGTGACTAGAGTTCATCTTAAGTTCTTTGCTTGCTGACTGGCTACCTTGCTCTCTACCTCACTGGCTCTTGGATATGCAAGAGGTGTGGTGAGAATGAAGTCCCCTTACCACTTGCTTGACCTCCTGTGGGTTGGACTTAGACTGTTCGTTGCCCTCGGCCGTCTTGACCGTCAGCGTTTCCTCCTTGCCATACAGGTGGCAGAAGACCACAGGGTAGGCCCTACTGCCGGGCCAGATGTCCTGCACCTGCTGGTCAGGTATCCTCTGCTTGACGATGTCTGCCGTTTCCAACTTGCCCTCGTAGAAAGCCTGAGAGGGAAATTCGCAGATGGCCTCGTGCTGGCAAGAGAGGAAATGCAGCAAGATTCATGAAAAGGGTGGAACGACAGGCTGAGCAGACGAGGATTTCGAGGGGATGCTGAGGAAGACAAGAGATCCCCTACTCACCATTCTGTACTGCATGGTCAACATCTGGGCCTTCTTCTCATACTTCTCTAGAAGTGATATCTCCATACCCAGTAGCTGAGCTGTCTTCTCTTGAATGATAGGCCTGTGGGGGGGGGGCATAAGACCATCAATTAATAAGCTGTACACGTGGTTGAGTTTAAGTTAGACCAAACAAGTTTTATAGGCAATACTGAAAGTTTGCCTAAACTTGTTTGGTCAAACTTACACTTTAAAAACCACGTTTCAAACAGTCTAAGAAAACAAATGAGACAGCTTGATTTTGAAATGGGTTGCATCATTACTCTCTCTACTGGTAGTGCATCTTTTTTACTTTTTGCTCTCTGCCACCTTTTTGTAGTCATTCGTATATCACTGGTTTTCTCCATACATAAGGACGAAACAAAGCTACTGAGAACCATCACACAATCTGAACAAATCTGGTTCCAAATGGCTTCCACAGCAGTCACGCCATCATTGGCCAACTTGCTTGATCTAGCTTGCTCTACCAAACCCCAATGCATTCTTGCCAGTGCATCCATACATAGCTAGAGGTATGGCCAACAGCTGTTCCGCAGACATCCTTCTTCCTATCTCCCCTTCCCTTTGTATCAACCTCCCTGCTCACCTGAGCTGTTTATGATCTCCGATCAGGACCACCTGGCAGGGGTTAGTGCTGACTAGCGGTATAAGTGTTTCCGGTTCATTGCACATGCCGGCCTCATCAATGATGCACTGCACAACGTTAGTGAACTGCTTGATACGCTTACTACCCGCTGCGTTGCACGTGCAGAGAATGATCTGGTACTTTTTCAGTTCCTCCTCCTGCAGGAAATTCAAATGTGTCTTTTAAGCATGCTTGACGGGATTTCAGGGTGAAAAACAAAGGTTCACAGAAAGCCATTGTAACACCAAGACACAATTTCAAACACTTGCTTGGCAGAACACACTGCTTAACAAAATTCTACACGACTATAACACTATAAGAGTAGGGAACCGGTCTCAAGTAATATATTAAGCATGGACAGTTCACAGGTAACCTGTTTCTGCAAAGCTTATATTTTTTGACATATTTCAGTGCATAGCTCTGGGGAAAACTGGTCTATGATGGATGTAAATCAATCTTGAAGTGTCACTGCATCCACAAGGCTTTGCTCATCCTGGCCTGTCTTAGAATGGATCCCCCTTGCACCCCTTCCCGTCCTGAACATACATGCTGTATTTATTGTCCCCCCAATCTGTAGTCTTTGCTCTTTTGTTAAGTGGAAGTCTACCTTTGTTCTATCAGTGATTTGTCTGGTCCTGTCATTGGCCGAATAAATAACAGTAATAATAATGATAATAGTAATAGCCAAAATAGCATTCTCAATGGACACCGCACCGAACCAACACCCACCTCCGCTTTTGAGATGTCATGCCTGTAGGCCTTGGTATGGCTGGCCTTGAGTACGTAACCTTGCGTGTGGAACATTTTCTCCCATTTGAGGATATTCTGGTGGCGAGTGTTGCCTGGCTGCCGGATGAGGTGATGCAGGGAAATCTGTGAGAGCCAGGGGTCCATGGAGGCATCTCTGTTGCTGTCCATCTTGCGGGTGGTTCCTGGCTCCCCAGGGATGGGGAAGTCATTCCTCTCTATTGTCTCGCTATAGACACGTACCACTTTGGCACCCAGCTTCAGAAGGTAAGCTGTGCACAGATTTAATGACAATTTTTATCACAGTGTAAGACAACCTGATAAATTGATAGCAAGTGAGACAAACTACCAGCAACTACTCTCAAACTTTGAGCACCAAAAATTAATTTCATTCATTCCTTTGTCAATATCACGTCCCACATCCATTAATCCTAGGCACTTCTGCACCAAAGCCTAAGCCAGTGCTGAGATCAGCAGTGTGGTAAGGCATGTGACACATCACATCTGAGTGATTGCTGATTAAACTTGAAATTGGAGAACTTGTAATTAGCTTAGGAGTGACTCTCGGTGACTTGTAGGGAACTATTTCTCGGTACAAGTGAGCACCAGTGGTTGGAATAATTAGTCTAAACAATATAATAGTCAAGGTAATAGTTCAGGGAATAGCTCCGGGAATTCAGCACTTACTTGATATGACATCAACAGACTTGTTGGATGGGCCACAGTAGAGAACCTGAGGTGGTCCCTTGCCTGATGGTGGCAATCCCCTGTTCATGACAGTGAAAAAGTGTGCAAGGTGGGCACCAGTGATGGTCTTTCCTGTGCCTGAATAAACCAAGAACAGTTGACGAACAAATATCAATTTTGTATCTAACTGATTTGGTGTAGCCAGCAGCAATTAAGCAAATTGGATCAAGTCCATAGTATCTAAAATGTTAATACTATAAAAGATCTTGATAACTCAAACCTGAAGGAAAGTATCAGGATTTCAAGCTAAGAGAAGTTCCTACGTTTTCTAGAGCCAAGTCATAATTGTGACCACTCCTACACATACACGTACAATGCATACATCACCATAACCATGGTAACTTGCTCTGCAGTGGCTGTTGGAAATCTTATTGTGGTTATTTTCCTTCTTTTTTATTTCTTCTAATGCTGCATGTTTTGGCTCATGAATCATCATTTTCCTTAAAACTTTATGTCCTTCTTGAGCAATAAACTATTTAAACTGTGTACTTTCATGTGGCAAATCTTTTGTGCCGTTTGGTCTATCTTGTCCTTAGTACAACACAATGTGCATGCTGCTTGGCATTTTCAATCAGGTTTTGCTAGGTTTCGGTCACATGAACGACCTTTCCTTTTGCAGTCCTATGACTACAGCAAATGTCAACGACTGGACTGCCAGTGTGCTGGCTACATCTGGGCCCACAGTAATCATCAGGCTTGCCTGAAAGCCAGGATTTGTTGCAGTTACAGGTGGTTTGCATATGTGACGAGTCAAGTCAATCACGTTGGCAGTGTGCATAGTGTGAAAAGACAAAGTGTACTTGCCAGTAATGACTCATTATGAATGTCTCTCATTCTTCGTACACTTTCCCAAAGTGTTTGGGTAACAGTTTCTTTTTAATTGGCCTCACAAAAACGTTGAAGGAAGTGGATATAGCACTGTGGGCATTTCAGGTTATGGAGGTATTTTGGTCCATAAAAGTCCATTCTTTCGGTGGGAATGAAACATGTCTTTCAGATAACAGAGTTTTCACTTAATGCATTTTGGAGCTAAAGAGAGTTTGCTGCAGTTATTTATAAAAAACTTCCAACAATCCTAAAAATCCATCAGAACTTTGGAAGATTCTGAAGAAGTGAGGAACACAGAACCCAGTTACCAGCTTGGGTTTTAAACTGAGACATTTCTTCAAAGCTTACAAAATCTATTATTGGATTTCTGCCCAATGATGTACTCTGGAAGTCGAACTTAATCACAGAAATACTGAGCAAGAAAAAAAGAGAAGAGATAATATATTGGACCTGGCATTACCTGGTGGTCCTTGGATGACAGTAAACGGCTGTGACACAGCCTGGCGCAGTGCTGTATTCTGAGAGGCATTGGGCTTGTCAAAGGGTGAGTTTACAATCTCAAATGAGCGGATCTTCTGCGACAGGGCTGGCAACAACTTACTGAAGGTGTCTGTGTGAATTGGAAATTGAAGAGACTATGAGACTGACAGGGCTGGGAACTGAACACTACCAACAGTCTGCCTAATACAATAACTCCATTATAAAGTATTTCCGAAAGGTGTTTGCTTGCTAACACAATTCTGTGGGATGCCGTGGAAGGTATATGGAAGAGATGTCACCTGATGTGGTTGAGTGATACTTAAGAGTGGACTTAGTAAGAGGTATTGTTGAGGTAGATGCTGTGTGCCCAACACCACCCTTTAGCTTTAGGAAAATGATGAGGACGATGAAGTTTAAATAAAGAGCAATAACGAAACATGAAACAAAAGAAACAGACAAATGAAGGGAATCCCTGTAGATGTAAGTGCTTCTTATTGTCTCCTCCCTATAGATTTAGTGGATGTGGGTCATGAGGTGCCCTTGTATGCCCTTGGCTCGATCACATTTAATGTCTTTATTGTACAGCACATTTGAACATATCTGTATAAAATTTGCACTTTATATATGAATAAAGTTTTGTTATTATTAAAGCCTTTTGTTCTCTGTGAAATCACTTTCAAAACCTACTAATAAGGCTACTTAATTAACAACTTTAATAACCACAATATAGACTCAATTTAAGCCTCAAATGGGAGGTACCACAGATTTTAAACTGTGGACAGTTTGAGTACACACCATCTTGGTTGGTTCTGGGCTTCTGCACTAGACAGATGTCTCGGATGAGAGGTGACACTCGGTCACTGTCCAGCCTCCTCACAGCATCCTCAAGCCGCCTGACATAAATTAAAGAAAAAAATCCACGTCAGTCAAGGACCGAACACACAGAGGAACTTTTACAATGTGGAAAAAGACATACATGCATTATCACTTGAACCTGCCAGATACATTGACTCTTCTTCTCTTCTACATGGCTTTGCCATTTCACTTAAATTTTTCTTCAATTCACATATCTACTTAGATTTCATTAATACATACATTATTGACTGTTTAAGTTAATATACACAGAGCAGTTGCAGATACTGCTGAATACACTGATTCTATCCATTGATTTGAAACTGCAGTTTACTTTTCGCAGCAAAGAAAGTGTTCTGCAATTTAAGCGGTTTTCCTATCAATTCAAACAAATGACCAACCTGTCTGGTTGTGTTTTTGGCACCAATTCCACAGTGCATGGCGGCGGATCCGATGACAGCAGGACCTCAGGAAATGGGGAGGAATACTGTGTCACACCCACTTGGACAAGTATCATCCCCTTGTCTTTGGTGACATCAATGGTAGCAGCATGCACCACAAACGTCATCTTGCCAGGATGGACATTCGCTGTAGGCCGCACGGTGCCCGGTTTGCAACCCATATCTCGGAGACGAAGCTGGGTCTCTTGGGTAACCTTAAGGCCACTGTAGCGGATGCAAAGATAATCAAGATGTGCCTCGGGATCATCGCTACCATCTGCCTTCTCATTCTTGTTGATCTTGGGAGGGTGATTGAACCTGAAGTGGCGGTCATCGCAGAACTCCTCACGCATGGCAAAAGAAACAGTGTAGTTGTAATTGTTGTGGTCTCTTGGTTAAATAGGCGATCCCAGCGGATCTTCACACTGTGAATGAGGACAGTCTCATCGCTCTGGACAGCATTGTAAAGCCGTCAGCATTTCAATGATAGCAGCCACACTTTCTTGTAAGTGCTGATATTCTTTATACCCACAGGGGCGGTACTTTGCGACTTCAGCAAAGCTGGTTATTGGTTGGTTACGGTGCTCTGTGCAGAGATGAAACTTTGGAGTGTGAGACCAAAAAGCTGGACTGTTGGTGTCAGCAAACCCATCTGGCTGCAGGCGTGGAGCTGGACTTTAATTACATCACCCCGATCAAAGGTGCGCTTGAAGTTGATGAAGAGAGAAGGCTTGCTGGCATCTACCCCTTCACAGGTCACCTCATGGATAGGCAAGCTGTACGGAACACTGGATCGTGCTTTTGTTTCCGTCTTGCTTCCTCATCTTGTTCCCTGCGCTGTTGTTCATCTGTTGCAACCAAGACTGCATTCCTGATCTGATAGATGTCCTCCGTCTTGATGCCTGTTAAGATCCTCCTGCCACTGATTTGCAGAGATCTGAACGATGAATTTCCTGGTATCAAGCATGAACACAGAGTGCGGCTGGAATAAGAACCTGGGCTTGGGGATCCACTGATGTCATAGATGCGGTGCTTCCACACCAACTCCAAGCTGGCATCTTCTTCCATCAGTGGCTTCTGAATGGGTTTCAGGAGCCGCAGAGGGAATGTTTGTGTGACTTCGATGGGAATGAAGCGACGGTAAGGAAAGAGCAACCCCACGCCTGTGTTCATTGTGTTATCCACAAATGCAAGACTTGGTTGCGGGGCCTCTTTGAGTTTCAGGGCAAGGAAGGAAGGCGCGTGTCTTTGTCTCAAAATTCTTGCAATTGATGGCTTGATTGGTGCAGGGTGATGGCAGATTTTACCCAACTCAGCTGGTGGTGTAGGGTGCTACTATGGGCCTTCCCCATTTTGGGCCTGGATGTGCTCCAACGCAGCAGTCAACCTACGGTGTACGACTAGGTCAAAGAAGGCGACGGATTGGAGATGTGAAATGCGTGTAGGATGGCATTCTTCAGTGTGTGATTCCTCTTTGCAAGTTGGTTTGAATGGTCACCAGAACTGATGTAAGTTGACCGCTCCTGGATACGGAAGAAGCTGGACCGAGCAACAGCCAGTTGAGGATGGTTCTCATCGCTGCAGATGATGTCTGTGATCTTCAGCATGTCACTCTGCTCTTCATCTTCAACAGCAACTTTCATCTTGTCCCAAGTCTCTCTGAGAACATGGACATCATTCTCATTCCCTGCTTTAAACTCCTTAAGGTCAGGTCGTGACTGCAAATCAACACTGTTTAGGATATCTTTCCCATGTTTGCCCCACCATTTACTTACTTCATCTCTACTGGGAGGTAACTGCCTTCTCAGTGGAGCACAATCTGGATATTTCATCATCAGGAAGCGTGCTACAGCTTCATTGGCAAGACACATCATTTCTTCAACAAGAGAATGTGCCAGTGGATGCAGTGCTTCCTCCTCTTCTGCATCATGAGAGAAGGCAAAACGCCCAGCTCCTAGACGGATTCTCCTGCGTTCTTTGGCCAGCTTGTTTAGTGTCATGATCTTCTCCTGGATGGTGGCATTGCTGTTACGTTCAGTTCCATCATTGGTCATCTTGATGATCTTCTCAGCAGCATCATATGTGAGCTGGATTGCGTGATCGAATCACAGACCGCACGATCTGACATCACCAACTACTTGTCCATTTTCATCTAAGGTAACAAAGACTGAGACGGTCAACCTGTCTTCTTCAGGCAGTAAACTGCACAACCTGTTGCTCCAACTGAGGCAGGGCAGCATGTTGATTGGTTTGGCAAAGCTGGGATAGAAGGATGTTGCTCTTTCTTGAGCTTTCTTTATCCAGATCTGAATCCTTCTTGACAAAGTAACTGACATCAGCAATGTGAATGCCAATGAAATTAGTTCTCTTCCACTGCATCAACACTCAGGGCATCATCAAGGTCTTGTGACTCTGGAGGATCAATGGTGAAGACAACTCGGCTCCTGGCATCATACCGACACTCGATCTCTTCCTTAGGAATCTTCCAGTCCTCTGGAAAAGCATCTGTCATCTCGTCCAGTATAGCTTGTTTCCACATATCACGGATGCCATGAACAAGCTTCAGGATGCGGAGGCCATTTTCCTTGGTATCTCCGTGGGGTAGCTCTTCAGTGATGATGCCCACAGGATAGGGGAGTCCTTGCATGCCACTTCAGATACTGAACCACAACAGCTTGTTTGGACGGTCTTTGCGAGATACTTCAACGTTTCTCTGGAACTGAAAGCCCTGGTCAGTTCCCCTGCAAATGTTGTAGATAGACACTTTGGAGAAATCTGAAGCTTGGCTTTTCTTGGACTTCGTCTTCTGTTTCTGGCCATCATCTTTGCGAGAGTAGGCAAAGATTTTGGGGAATGTTCTGTCAATTGGAACCATCAAGTTGTCTGTAAACTTATCAATGGTGCACACAATTTTTTTTAAGGTAAGGGTTGACTGCACGCTTTAGGATGCACAGGACCTTTCCATAGATCTTCTTTTCTGTGGCATCAGCTTGAGCATCATATCCCGAAGCAATCTCCAGCTCATCTACATCTTCAAGGATTTCAACAACAACTTCATCCAGGTTTAGAGCTTTTCCTCGTTTCCTTTTGCTGGTGATCAAGATCTTTAGTGAGGAGTCTTCGTCCTTTGGTAGGGCGTAGGTGTGGCCACTAAAATCAAAATGAAAAGAGCAGATTTTGTAGCGCTCTGGCTCCTTGTGCACATGCTCTAGACTCTCTTGCTGCACATTCTCATCCAAGACATCCTCTTCTACATCTTCATCAGAATCGTATTCTTCAAAAGTGTCGGCTCCCACAAGACGAGATCGGTCCACTTTATCTTCAATTAGGAGGAGGTGCCCTTGCTTTTCAACCATGCGGACATTACGCAGTTTCCTCGCTGCATTTATTTTGCTGGTGAGGTTCTTGCGTTTGATGGAGCCATCAGACAAATGACTGGCAATCAAGGCATCTTTATCCGTGGGAGGTCTGGCTTCCGGTGGCCTTTGTGCTGTCAACTGTCCTGTGTAAATCTGCAGATCCTCCTGGAGGTCAGTTTCATTCTCAGATGAAATGGCCTCCTCGTGATCTGAGCCTGCATCTTGATCAGCTGTCTCCAACTCTCCTCGATCTTCCCGCACCTGTCTCTGCAACTCTCGGAGGATTGCATCTTCCAGATCAACGTCTTCCTCATCATCTGCTGACGAAGAGCTTTCATTGGCTTGGTCGGCTAGTTCGTCTTGTCTACCAGGCACGTTCCCTACACTGGATGATCTCAGTGCTGGAAACTCCTCACTGGTCTGCCTTGCTACTCCTGGAACTGCTGTGTTCCATCCAGGTGTAATAGCAGCACTAGGCTCCTTGGGCAGAATCTTCCATGGATTTTGTCCCACTGGCATCTTGATGAGGCCTGCCTCTTGCCTACTCCCTAAGACCTTCTGCTGGCTTGCTTGAGATGTTTGGTTCTTGGATGCTGCTGGATGGAAGATCTTGGCAAAGGGATTCAGACGCTGCTTGGCAGCTTCTACTTCTTGACGAATTTCCTCCATTGACGTGCCCTGTGAAGATGGCATAAGAGCAAAGTGACAATAACTTATTTCAGAAATCTCAGTAATTCTGTCATCCTGTAGCCTCTGAACACATTTTGGACTTTTGTTTACAGGTATATTTCAATTGTGTAATTTCTAATGGTTTTCAGAGGGTCTTACCTGCAGGCTGTTGTTTCTCTCGCACTCTTTGAGGAAGGCCTTCCAGGTTGTGGAGCACTGCCCTTCAGAGCAGAGAGTTATTGGATCGCCAGCCACAAGGACAAGGGACTGGGCCCGGGTCAGGGCAGTATTGAGAAGCTTGTGGTCAGACAGGAATCCATAGTAGAACTCTTCATCTTGCTGGTTGGCTGCACCAGCTTGTGAGGCAACCGTTAGGTGAGTTCGCTTCAAGGTGCTGCGAGTACGGACAGTACTGATCAGGAGAGCCCGGAACTGCTTTCCTGGAAGGAAAAATGAACATGGCATCTTTACCAAATAACATGCTAGCAAAAAAAAGCTACTCTATTAACGTGACTGATCAAGCTGTATCACGCTTCAATAACTCATGAGACTTTGAAAGGAAGAATTTACCTTGTACATTCTCCACCGTTTCTACATCAATGTCTCCCAGACCTCGGCGACGCATTTCAAAACGTATCTGACGCACCTAAAACCAATTACCCAAAGAAACAAATGCTTGGATTGGCGCACAATATTATTAGCACTGTTTGCATTGCAGCATGAGATTTTGGCTGCACAAATAAAGAACATGTCACCTTATCTCTAAGCTCTTGCCAACTTTAATGTGAAAAAATAATATCATGGATTTTATCACATAGTACGTGGGCCTAGAGGTTTTGGAAACTAGTGTCGTTGTGAATGTGAATGTTAGCACTTGCCTGCATGGAGTACGGCGAAATGATTCCGATGCTGTTCTTGTTAAACTTTCCCCATTTCTCAGGCCACTTGCGACAAAGCTCCTCTGCTCGGAAAACTATCTCAAGAACCTAGTTACAAGGCCAAAAGAATGTAAAAAAGAGTGTAATTCCCAACCTCTGAAATGGCCTGAGTACCATCAATTGTTGGACATAGCCTGCAAACTCTGATATCTGTGTACAGTCGAATGTTGTGTAACTTTTCCACAAACCACGAAGAATTAATTTTTTTAAAAATTGTAAAATCACAGATGCAGATATGCAAATAGCGGTACAACAGCTGCAAAACTTTTGAGTTTTCCATAGGTGTGTGCATGGATGCACTCAGTAGATCTTCACCTTGCACAGTGAGTTAGCACTCTAGTATTGTATATCACTCCATGTTCGATATTTACTTGCTTTGCACGGACTTTTTGTGCTAAAGCTGTAAGTACAGAAGGGAGATAGTAAGTGTAAAAATCTATGGTCAGTGGGGTCATGATATAAAAACTAACTGGGCAAAGACTGGTCTTACATAATCAAAGAATCTTGACATGTGTACATATATATCAGAGTTTAATTCATTCAAAATTTCTTTTTAATCACATAGGTAAATTTGTAAAATTAATCACGACACATCAAATTCAATCAAATCCATGACAGGAACAAACCTCGTGATTGTTAACATAGGACATTCCAACATGCTGGTCTTCTCCCTTCACAGCGCAGAACGTCAGTGGATAGAACTCTGGATGAAGCGGGTGGTTGCCAAGGGCCTTGAACTGCTCGTGGTAGTAGGTCTCAGCGATGAACTTGAGGATTGCCTCACAGGTGCGGTAGTTGTAGGTGAGGAAAGCATTGGTGACGTTCAGCCTGAACAGCCGCTCTAGTAGAGACCGGTTGAACTTGGTAGCACGAGCTGTCTCAGAGAACACCTTGAATGGGGGACAACATATGGGAACAGACGTATCAGTGTCAATCATCGTTATTCTCACAATGTTGGAACTCCAGTTTGGTCAACTTTTCAATTTTTTGGATCACTGTGGCCTTCTTTTTAACCCTATTAAGCCTTCAAGTTGAGTTAAATCTACATCTATTTCAAGGTCCAACTTGACAACTAAAAAGGCCTCACGGTGGCCAGGCATAAAATTTGTGAACATTGACAGTTAATACTTAATAGAAAAATGCTGACAAATATCTCCCTAGTAAATCTTAGGACTCTACAATGATCAAATTTGGGGGTCCTCTCAATTCCCAATATTTACTTCAGTCATTTGGAAATAATTCAGAAAATAAGAGTGACGTAACTTCAAAATGCAGATCGAGACTTCTTTCACAAACTAGTTTTTTGTATTAAAATGATGCCAGGTTTACTGTTTACCTTGGGACTCATCTGTATGTGATCTCCAGCCAGAACAACACATGTATTTGATGTTGCCAAGGACAAAGGCAGAAGCACTTCAGTCTCCAATGTCTGCCCAGCTTCATCCACCAAGATGTGGGTGAAGTGGCCCTGTAGGTCAATCTGCCCCAGGTAGCCTGACATGGCTACCGTGGTAATGACAATCTGGTACTTGCGGATCATGGCGGCATCTGGGAGCTGCACTTGGCCATTCTCATCCATCAGGACATAGGGCCGCACAATGGGGTCAATGGTCATTAACTTGCGGTAGTTGGTATAGATGCGGATCATTCGAATGTGGTACTTGCTCCATGTCTGCTCCACAAATTTGTGCAGATGCTCGGTGATGTACCAGTCTGCTGCACTGTTGGACAAAGCAAGGAGTGTTCATGTGACATCTGGTTAAGGCACCGGGGAGTGGGGAGGGGATACCATCAACACCATCTTTCTACAGTGGTGGAGTTTGAAGAAAACGGTATTAGATAATTTGCAGCATTCTTCATGGAAACACAGTAACTGATTTTCACGTTGGTGAAGGGAATTTTAAAATAATGTTGCTCATGAAAAACCCAAGGGGGGGGGGGGAAGAGGGGTAAATTCCCCCTTTTGCCCCATGCCTCTCTTGGATGCTATAGTACTTGACATACTGGCTGGTCTAATTGGATATGGACACCTGCAAATACTCATGTTTGGATAGTGTTGTCTGTTAGCCCTCACGCAGCTCTTATAGAGCTCCGTCTTCTATGGAGATAGAGGAAATCAGTGGTACACTCCTACTCTTCCAACTCGGTGACCCAGGTTTGAATGCTGCTCAGGCCCGACACATTAATTAGGTTTTAGATCTCTATGATTTTGTGGGTAACCCCGGAATATCTATCCAGGGTTTTCCTCCCACTTCCAAAACTGAACATTTCTTCTTTGCCTTCTCTCCATGCCTCCTAGGAAGAACAGCCATTTAGTAAGTGGTGGAGCTACTCATTAAATAAATGCATAAGGTGAATTGGAAGTGCTTGGTATGGGTATCTTCTGTTCTGTTACCTGTTGGACCTGGTGCATATCAGGATCCTGCACAAGGGACGCCTTGTCACAGTACGCTTGACTGCTGTTGCCAGGGTGTAGGTTTTCCCAGTTCCAAAGGGTCCAAACACCAAGAGTGGTCCCACTCCGTGCATAGGCAGGGCGTCGCTTCCACCATGCTGGCAGATGAAACTTGCAGCACGCTCTTGACGGAAGTTTGTCTCCTGAAGATTATCAGCATCAATATAGGGAAACCTAAAATCCCCCAAAAGGAAATTAAACCAAAAAATTACACATGTACAAGTATGATGGTCCCTATTTAATCTTATCAATGAAGACCTAGTAGACACAGCAACTTTGATTTTCCATGATCCTGAACAGGTTCAAGTGTATGTCAGAAGTCATGTTCAAAATGCAATTCCCTCCGGCTCCATCCACATTGGTCAAATCTGGATACCTTTCAGGAAAAGAAGACAATTGACAGCACCACTTATCATCACGTTATGCATGACCCTTTTTTAAAGCTTGATGCATTTTCTCAAGTGTGATCTTCTGAAGATTTTGTTGGAAAAACCCAGCTGCGTTGGTGTTGTGGCACCCATGAAAACATTGGTAAAGCTGGAGGGCTTATTTCAGGCAAACTTTGCTCCAAGTCAATGCTAAGAATGAAAAGCATGAAATCTTGCTATGCAATTCACAACCATGGTCTGGAAACACAAATCTAGCCGAATCAAAGATCATTACTTCACTATTTTTCCATATTTTGTTTGATATGTAATGACCAAGTGCATATTTCCAAAGCTCCTGACCTTTGGCTTGGAAGCTTACCTTTGAAGTTTCTTTGGTGATGGGAACACCATGTCCATGTTGTGCAAGGAGTCCACAGCAAAGTGTTGGTAGCAGAACGGAAGCCTGTTCAACTGGAACTGAACCTGAACAGTCCGCGTGGTACCGTGGGCCAGATTTTGCTCACTTGCACAAGCCTGACTGAGTTGCAGGTTGATGCTGTCGTTGTTCTGACTCCCGTAGTCCTGATCTCGTAAAATGATGGCTTCATACACCTTGAAAGAAAGGAACACATGTTTATAAATTTTGTATACAGAGGTTAAAAATAAAAGGGCCACTAACAAGGCTGGGTTTATAATGGGAGCAGGTATTGAATAAAACAAGGGCCAAATTTGCTGATGGTTATGGAACAACTACCAATGTTTTGAAAGGGAAATATTCTTGACTGGTGCACCAGTAATTCTACAACTATAACAGTGCCTTTCTCTTGCACAAGAAGGTATTGGAACAGCCCTCTAGTAGGATTGATAAAGTTGCTTAATAGTGTGACTAAACTGTTCAGCTCCAAGTCCAGCTTGCTTTGCTAACAGTAAAATAGACCTCCTTTTACTTGCATTTTTCCCTTTTAAATTTATATGAATCTGTTTTTAATGTACATGTAAACTGTATTCACAATTCTGCCACTGGTGGCGAGGAGTACAATTAAAAATAAACCAGTAATAATAATAATTATAAAAAACAATCGTAAAATCCTAGCTATGTCAATGGTAGTACACAAATATTGCCAAGTTTTTATCAAGTAGTAAGAATTCTTGCTATGCTCATGTTACAAGCGTGGGGTAGTGCATGCAGTTCTTTTCCAGCTGTTTGAAGAAGTTTCTTCTTTTAGATCATTTGTATGTGTGCAGTGTAAAGAATAATCACTGCGTTTGATACAACAAATGATACAATGTCTAAGAATATGCACGCCTAGCTAGGCCTCGTCGAAATCACAGTGTGTAGCCCGCAAGTGCTGGCCCGGCCACACAGCACATCATGTTCACAAGCCTACAGTAAAAGGGTCACAATTGATTATGCGTTCTGTTCAACCGATTATGAGCAGACACCAAGAAGTGTGTTTTTCATTTTAACAAACGATTATCGTACAGTCAATAGTCATGTCATGGCGAGTCACAAATCATGTTCCTTCAAGTTAAGTCTGAAGTTATTTTTTCCGAGTCAAGTCTCAAGTAAAAATTGAAAAACAAGAATTAGAGACTAAAGTCCAAGTCAGTCGAGTCAACACCGAAAAATTCCATCAACTTTTGGTGGTACCCAAATAAAGGCTATTTTGAGAACAGGGTTTATTATAAATGCACATGGAACTCTACTCTCCGAGACTTTTTGATATTAAGTTGATCATTAACAAGGTAAAAATCTAAACTCATTTGCCAACTACATGTATACGTCATCTGCAAGAGATATAGGCCTATCGTAAACATTTTCCAAGATTCCCTTGGGCCAGTGTTTCTTTATTGGGATATTAAATGTGAGGTTTCTTAGCCCATTGTTATCGCTACGTCTGGAAGGCATCAAGCATGACCGTTTCTTTGAGCTGTTATGCAGTTTCGGGCGTGATCCCATGTTCTGAATGGGGCCTGTGTGAATGCAAGAATATGGGGGGGATTCAGAACAATGGGCCCATTCCTCCCATGCACTCGCATTGTAATGAGAAATCTACTTAAAGGCATCAATCATGACTACAACTGTGAAGTTCCAATTCAATCCAATGAAGGGTTTTCTTGTGCTAGTGAGCACAAGTTCTACCATACAAGTTCAATCCATTGGATTAGAGTTTGCTCTGGTTTCTTATGACAGCTTACCTTGTTTGTCTTATCAAACTTAAGCAGCATTTTGTGAACGCTCCTCATGATGATCTGGCTGGCTTCAGAGTCATCCATGAGGGCTTGTTTCAGACTGATACTTGCGTACATCTCACCATTCAATGCATTCAGGAGGCCCTGGCCAGCCACTTCAATGCTTGCTGCTGCATTCAGGGTTGTCTCAATTGAAAACCTGAGAGACAGACAACCATAAAATGTCTCTAATTTGGATGAGTGAATTTGAGCAATGAGCATCATGCCAAACTGGAAATGTCCACTGGAAAGTCACAAAAAAATTTAGAAGATTCCAAAATGAAAGAGCAGTTTTGAGACTCTACTATTTGACTGGCATTGTTCAAAGCTGAAGCAGTTTGGCTGAGCAGAAATGTTTTAGCCTCTATGCCATGGCCAAAGCTATGTTTCATGAGAGTGGCATAAAGTGTGATTGAAATAATTTCATGGATGTAGAAGAGTAATTTAATTCAGCCTGTAAATGTCTGCAAATTAGCCACAGCATCCACCTGTTGCCAGCTGTTCTACTGTTTTGGGGGAGGGAGCACCTTCAAGAGTAAGATTTGCAAGTTATATAACCGAGATACAACATATCAGAGAAATTTTAATGTTGTATCTGTCAGGAAATGATAGAGAATTTACAACAGTTAATCTTTATGTCTCTTTAACCACTTGCTGCCAGGTGGTTTGGAAAATGCAGTACACATAATCGGAACTTTTTCAAGATTTTCAGTTTTCAAAATTCTTCAAAAATTCATCATTTCAATTAATGGACATTTACACCCACACGTATTACTGTCTGATGGCCACTCTAGTCTGACAGACAAAATCTATGGACGCACAAGTATTTCAGCCAGGCCTGCAGCCTTGTGAAAAGAGCCTAGACCGTGCGGTGTTATGTAACTTTCTTTTGTTCACAAACCTAGCACAGTGCACTGCTGAACTCTTTTCAATATGGACCACATTAGCGTGCAGTGTGGCTCATCGCTGCGGTAGTGGAGCACTTTTGTCCCCAGGGCTAATCCGCTCACACTAAACGCCCCAAACCATGGTATACCGTTTCAAAACGAGGCTAGATTATCTCCACTACTGAGAGTGAAAAATGTTGGTAATGGTCTTTTGTTCCAAGTACGGTCTTTTGTTACATGGCCCCTTTGTCTGATTTCAGAGGCCCCGGCCACGCATATAAACAAACGGTGCCTGAAACCAGAGTCTCCAACAGCAAATGGCTAAAGACCTTTCCATAGACCTTCAAATACTGATATCTGTTTTCAAAACATGTTGTAGAGCTGTGTTCCTCAATGTTTCATATCAATGAAAACCAACACTTCCTGCATCTTTAGTGACACTAGACTTGAATTTTAAAAAAATTGTTAGACTGCACCGCAATTCTGTGGGAAAGGTATACACGAAAGATGGGTACAGACTGTAGATGACAGAAAGAGTTTGCAATTACCTGGCGATACGCTTGGTTTGCTCTCTCTCCTCCAAGTGTAGCATCTTGTGCATGTGGAGTTTGTAGGTGTCTCGGTCAATTCTCTTCAGCTCGATGTCATCGATGCTGAGGGAGGCCGCGGGAGGCTTGTAAGTGGCCAGGAGTTTCTCCTCAAACGCCTGGGTCATCGCATCAGGGAACTTGACGATCTCGCTGTTGATGCTGTCCCAGGTCTGGATCTGCTTCTTGCGTTGGATCTTCTGGAAGGTCTCGAAGTGCTCCTGTGAGCCTACGTGTATCTGAATGATAAGCAGGGATGACACTTGTATGGTCAATCTACAGTCTTGACTTTGATTGTCAAACATTTGTCCTCTCATATAATTTACAAGTGTTTTCTTTTGACCTTTTGCTGGACAAATTTCCCGTTTGATCTGCCAGTAACAAAAGATCAAGACAATTCCATCATTTTAAGTGTACCTCATGAATTAAAGTTAAGGATACCCTGTGTTTCTAAATAAGCATGTTTCACCAAAAAAGAGCAATTGTATCAGCTGTCTTGTACCAAATTTTGTTGCTTGTTAACCTCAACTCTCTGTGAACCTGCATAGAAATGCTAAATCTTCTCAGATACATCCTCATTTAAGTACCATATCTATAGAGCTGTAAATTAAAGCAAGAATGGCATAAAGCCATCGCAAGTCACTCACAAATTGATTACATATTCAGTCTCAAACTAAAAGGACATACTATTTAAATGTACTGTACGTACAATATTCTTTGCTTGCGGACATTCTCTCTTTGCAGTCTAGTGAATGGAATCATGTTACTTTACCTCCAGCTTACGGACGAGAACAGGTTCACTCCCGAAGTCAAAGAGGACCCACTGGCTGAAACTACCCAGCATCCTGGAGTGGAAGAGGACATCAATGTGGTAGGTCTCCCCATCTCCTTCACTGATGCGGGTGCCTGGGCACACCTGAGGTTTGTCCTCGCCCTTTGGGCTGGACAAATAAAAGTGGAGGCGGTGTTCGTCGTACAGGAGGCCAACCCGCTTCAGGGATTGCTGGTGGAAAATCAGCCATAAGAACAATGATTCACTACAGAACTAACAGGCTGTGTGGAACCTGAGATTCGACATGAGGAAGCCTTTGCTGCTGCATCCACCCACACTAAACTGTGTGACACTGCCTGTCCTAAGGTAAACTTACATATTTGTAAATTCATTTCTGTGACTTCATACCAGCCTCTAGAGTCTTTGGCTTGTGACAAAGAAGCCTTCTACAATTCCTCGAAACCCTTCAAAATCTACTAGGCTTTGGAGAATTTTGCAGAATTAAGGGAGAATCCAGCCACTGTTTCCTTATATGGGACTTATTCACTCTCAAACGACACATCCCTGCACCTTACCTTGTCTCTGAAGGTGAACAGTACAATAAATACAGCATTTGAAGCATTCATGGGGATAGTTTTATGACGCCTTGGCCTTACCTGCTTCTTGGATTTGATGAGGAACTTCCAGCTGAAGGTAAAGGTGGTGTCCTCTTTCCGTTCAATGTGGAGAAACTTGTTAAGCTCCTCATGGCATTTGATGTGTATCCCTGGCAACTCCTCAGTAATCTGACATAAGTGAGAACAAACAAGCACATTGGAAAATATTTGAGGATTAAGATGCATTAAGTGGGTCCAAATTTGAATAAAACTTTGAAATAACAGTGCGGTACGTAGCTCAGTGTATTCTTATGCCACTAGTAGCAAGAACACAGATGTCAATGTCATTCTAATACAGAGGTTTTAGTGCCATTTCAGTCCCACAAACACGCTCACTTGAATTTTGCCAATTGATACAAAAATAATATAACATTGTGCCCATTGAACTGGAAATTGGTCAAAAGCACTCTGCCTGGATTGCACACATGCCCTTCCTTGGCCATTCTCCAAATCTCCCGTTTGCTTCATCCAGTTTTCATCCAATCAGTTTTAAATACGTACTGGTAGCATCACATGATAGAATACCCGTATGCCAACCTTCAGCCTCACTTTAGACAGATTCCTGTGGTGAACCTCAAGGTCTTAAAACCTGTGTGACTAAATTCGTGCGAGTGAAGTCTGATGTCCAAAACAGAGACAGAGCAAGACTTTGAAAACATCACTATGGCTCTTGTGGGAACAATTATAGATTTAAGTTTGAGCGACAAATTATTAGTTGGAAAATGGCTCTTGTCAGTAGGGCACAACAGCAAACTCTACAGTCCATGCTAGGCATCCACTATTTGTACTTCCAGAAATGCCCAAAAAAGGCCGTCTTAGGGCAAAGATCAAGAGTATTTTTCCCGTTCAAAAGCGCTCGGCAGCGTTCCTCCCTTTCTGCACGGGGATTAAATAAATCCAACAATAGGCCTGTTCTCTCGTGGTAGAACTCCTGGCTTAAGTGAGTGCCAAGGGAAGGACTGGAGCTCATTAGAAATTCCATTGTGTGTATCCTTTGTGATGTTAATTACCCGTTTCCCCCGCATGCACCATTGTAACCAAGTCTGTGTACCACAAAAACTGTGCACTTTTAACAATTCTTTCATGTTGTTTGTTTCTTTCTGCGCACACTGCGGAGAGACACACACAGCTCCTTGCTCATGCGTTTGGCCATGCAAATAATGTCTCATGGCACCTTGTTTTCAGTTTGCATAGTCTAAAATGTATAACGATTAAAAACATACAAATTTTATTCCATTGTGTTGAATGCTTTAGGAATAGTACACAAATATTGCCAATTTTTTTATCAAGTAGTAAGAATTCTTGCTATGCTCATGTTACAAGCGTGGGGTAGTGCATGCAGTTCTTTTCCAGCCGTTTGAAGAAGTTTCTTCTTTTAGATCATTTGTATGTGTGCAGTGTAAAGAACAATCACTGCGTTTGATACGACTACTGATACAACGTCTAAGAATGCGCACGCCTAGCTAGGCCTCGTCGAGATAGCATCGTGTAGCCTGCATGTGCTGGTCCGGCCCGCCCACAAACGCATGAACGTTAACCAAGCAGTCTGCTTTCACGTTCACAAGCCCCTAGTAAAAGGGTAGGCGTTAATTCTGTGTTCTTTCCAACCGATTATATGCGGATGCCGACAAGTGTGTTTATTATTTTTATCAAACAATTATCATAAAGTCAAATTTAGCCAAGTCATGGCAACTACATGTTTACGTCATTTGCAAGAGATATAGCCCTATCGTAACCATTTTCCAAGACTCCCTTGGGCCAGTGTTTCTTCATAGGATACTAGATGTGAGGTTTCAGGGTCATTCGTCGTCACCACACAGATCTATTGTATTGACATCCGGTGGGCACCAAGCGTGACCGTTTCTTTGACCTATTGTTGCGCAGTGTCAGGCGTAAATCCAACGTACTGAACGGAGCCTGTGCGAATGCAGAAGTACACAGGAATTAAGAACAATGGGCCTGTTCCTCCCGTGCGTCCGCATAGGAACGGTAAAAATTCTTTTGATCTTTGCCCTTAGCAGGTGTTCGGATTAAATTAAATTATTTCAGCTTGTCAAAATGAATACTCTTCTGCGCAGTGTAACATGACCAGTGAGTAAAGACATCCAGCAATTTGCTTAACAAATTCATTTACATGAAAGCATAAAATGACTTTGTGTCAGTTGTCTCATCTCCAACAGAATTCCTTAGCAAAGAGATTTCCTTTTGTTTGCGAGTCAATTCTAGCAGAAACTTAACCACTACCAGCCGGGGACTCCGGGATCGGAGCCGTATGGTTTATATGTGTGGCCGGGGTCTCCGAACTCGGACAAAGGAAACAGGGCCCTGTAACAAAAGACCGTACTCCGAACAAAAGACCAGGCTGCTGGGCATGACCGGAATTTTTCACTCTCAAAAGTGGTGATAATCCAGCATTATTTTGAAACCGTATACCAGGGTTTGGGGTATTTAGAGCAAGCGGATTACCACCGGGGACAAAAGCTCTCCACCACCGCAGCGATGAGCCACACAGCACCGCTGCATGCTAATCTGGCCCCTATTGAAAAGAGGTCAGCAGTGCACTGAGCCAGGTTCGTGAACAAAAGACAGCTGTGTGACACCGCACAATCTGGGCTCTGTTTACAAGGCTGCAGGCCTGGCTGAAATATTCGGGCGTCAATGAAGGTCACCTGTCAACTTAGAGTAGTGCCTGAAGATTACTCCGTTCGGCTATAAACGACTGTTAAATGGAATGATGAATTGTTGAAGGATTTTGAAAACAGAAAAAATGATAGTCATGCCGGCCCAGCATCCTCAACGTTGAAAAATGCCCCGGTCCGAAGTGGTTAAACTTGGGCTAAGCTGAGTTTTCTTCAGGGCCTCGTAACTTTTCTACAAGTTCACCAGTAGTACAAAAATCTGCCCTGAGAGCCTGGAAGCTGAACAGAAAAGTTACAATCGTGCCAACATGGAGTGGCCCTGATGAAACCAACTCCTGAAATTCTGACGCACCACACTCATTTCATTGGTGGAGAAATTGTACTTCTCCAGGACTTCGTCCATGAAGGCGTACAGCTTCTGCTCCTTGGCCTTCTTCATCTTCATTATGCGGTACTCGTGGCGCTCTCGCCATTCCTCCAGTTCCTCTGAGCTGTGTGCAAAGTTGCAGGTGTTCTTATCTGGCGGGGAGTTTGTGAAGTAACACTGCTTTCTCTTGTGGCTGTGGATTTAAGAAAAGAGAAAGAAAATTTACAAAAGATGACATCGAGCCTGTGACTGTAGTTGTAATCCGTGCTATCGTACCCATGTAGGCAGTCTGCAAATGGGCCTTTTTTTTTGCTCTGGAGATTCTTAACAGTTCTTCAACCACCCAATACTCATATGTTTACAGTTAGAGGCCTTGATGACAAATAGTGGTTATCTATGTGAATTAACTCAGCTGAAATCTGCCAAAAGATAGATCCAGAAGAAAGAGCGTATTCTCAAGAAGCAAAGGGGTTGTCATATGGACTAAACTCGGTTAATGTACCACGGTGGAATGCTGCTATAAAGAGCAAAAGGGGGTCCACACAAAATGTTTTATATAACGGTGTTTGTTATAGCAGCCTCCACTCTATTGACATAATAATAAATACCAAAGCAACTCACATTCCAAAAATGTTTGGAATTTCAACTAGATTACTTTATTTGATAAAAGAATGTCTTCTTTAACTGCCATGAGACGGAACATTGTGTGACATGTTTCATAACTTTACTCACTGTTCGCATTCTTTGTACTCTCCGTTGACAACGCCCCACGGTGGACTGCGGTACTTCCACTGCCTCTCCTTGTCCGAGTTGACCTTTGACCTATGGTCAATGGTCTGGGTGTGCTGTTCCAGTTCCCAGACCTGGGCAAAGGCCCGGTTGCAATAACTGCAGTAGTAGCGCTGGACAGTGAAAGGCCCAGGGGTCACCTGAGGAGGAGCCGTGGAGTCGCGGGGCAATGAATCATTGGAAGATGCTGGAGGACTCTTGGCACTTGCTGGTGCTGGCCTCTGAACGATTGACATCACCTCGTCAAGAGTTTTAACTTTAAGCCAAAGAAGGGAAAATGGAAAGCAACAAGAGGAATGTACAGGAGGGCACAACTGGCCACTGAAAACTAGTACATAACCTTTGGAAAATACAACATCTACATGCTATCGGTCAGGCTTGCAACTTGAACTTTAACCAAAAAAAGAGGCAATTCTAAATCTTTACAAGACTTTGTAAAGTGTTTTTTAATTTTCAGCGGCATGAGTGTGAAGTGAAAAGTGAGGAAATCAGCAGATCTGAGAAAGCTGCATGCCTGATCAGTACACCGACATTCAAAGGTCTAAATGCATTCTGACCGTAGGTGAATTATTTCACTAAATAAGTAATCCAAATGGCCAATGACATTCTTAAGTTACATCGCTTTGCAAATTCTATTGAATATCGGCTATGGCTTTGTATTCCAAAACAACAAAAACACCCCAGTTCAGAGAAATCTGCCTTGGAAAACCCAGCAGCATTTGGATTACATGTATAATGTTTTGGTTTTTCATCACCATTACTGGGATGGGAACTTTTCCTGATGAGAAATGTCCTAATCGAAGTTTGGTTCCTAGATTGACAATACACCATCAAATAATACACAGCAATCGGATCTATTGTACAATTTCTCAAATTATGACTCGGAGTGGGTAGTTAGCATTTGGAATTTCCCCAATGAGAAATAAACCTTGTTTGACAAAGCGCACAACTACTAATGGCTTACAACCACCGGGTACATAAAATACTCCAATTTATCAATATATTTGACCTGTGCAGTCATAAGCATTAGTCAGGTTAGAATATCACAACAGCCAGTCAGGGAGATAACATCACTTAATGGACAGGTGTAATAAAGTGAATCAGTGTTGAATGAGAAATAGCCTCCTCAATGTTTAACCTGTACTTCAACTGGGAACTGGGGCTTCCAGAACGAGGAATCACATTTCCCAGTTGGATGGCGTTTGTCCGATAATAACACACAGATGAAGTTTTTAGGATAGTTGAGATGTATGTTGTACGCGGTCAGGTTTATACAGCATTAGTTCATGAATATGTATGATGAGTGTTGCAAATTTGGGAGAATTTTCAAAGGGATAAATTTCCAACAGAAACTTTTTCAAGATTAACTGTAAAAATTCCTTCCAGGTGTAAATTCCAACTGATTTGAATGATTTCCACGATTTGAATGAAAGCAGCCATCGGTTGGCAACATTCGGCTTGATTACCACCTCATGAGTGACACTAAATACTCACAACTGTATTGTGCCATGTATCTCCAGAGGCTACTTTCCTCTTCGCAGTGAGGAAACATGCACTCTGCTCGATGGCACTTGTCGAGGTGTTTACACAGTTTGGGATGGATTTCACGACGTAGGTTGGGATGTCGGGGCTTAACAGGGAAGAACCTCTTCCTGGCCACCGAGTACACCACCACTATCTTGTGCTGCCAGGGATGGGGGTTGCTCCCTGCGCAGTTGTCTCGCTTGCGGGGGTTCTGGCCCACGCACTGGTTGGTCCGCGAGAAGCACAGGCCGCACACGTACTGGATGTTATTGTTGAACTTGGGAATGGCCTGGGACACAGATGGGGTTGGCAAGGGTTGACTGGCAGGGGGTGCTGCCTTGGGGGTTGGGCCAGGAGCTGAGGAAGCAGGAGGCTGCGGAGCCTGGGCTGGCTGACGAGACGCTGCTTCTGAGCACAGCTGTACTATGGTGTCTCGCATCAATGAGTACAACACCTCAAATTCCCAGACCTCTATTTCAATCTGTTTCAAAGGAATTCAGAAAACAATTGAATCTTTTAAAACCTGTGCTCCAAGAGCCACAGGGAAAAAAGTTCTTTGATAAATGATGAAACCCTGGTTTAGTTAGACGAAATGCATAAAAATACTGTAAATCACTCAATTATTTCCAAAATCGGTGAATGTGTTAAAGCTAGCATGTCAGTTTGTTCTCTAATGAATTTGCCTGTTTGAAATACTGAGCTGACTCATTACTAAATTGTAAGGTCTAGAATGCTCAAGGTAAGGGGTGTCATACCATCAATTAATGCTTTTTCATCAACCTTTGAATAGACTACAGCATACACTACGGCCAGTGGGGAATTAAAGGCTACAAGACCCCCTTGAAGAGAGGGAGGAATGAGGTAGCAAGGAGGAAACGGATATTCTTCTTACCAGGTTGTGAGCAAACTTGCAGGAATCTCCAAACCGACAGCCAAACCGCTTCTGGATGTTGTAGCACAGGTAGGCCCTGGCGGGTATCCCCTTAGGCTTGGGCCGGACCTTCTGGTATCGGGCCTTGCCCTTCTCGTTAAAGATGTGGACCAGGACCTTACTCTGCTCCCAGGGATGCGGCCCTTCCTCATTGCTGCAGAATGGTGTTGTGGGGCTCCTCAGGGCCATGACCGGCGGGGCACCGTCGAAACACCTCCCGCACAGGTACAGGAAGTGGCCCCCAACTCTGGCCATCAGCATCAGGTGCCACTTGCGGAGGCTCTCGTCGACAGGTGGCTTCTTCTTGGGCTGCTCAGGAAGGACGGCCTTCGCAGCATTTGGGACAGCGATGGGGGCCATCTTGCTGGCTCCCATGCCGGTTCCCGGATAGGGCTGCACCGGTTTGGCTCGGTTGGAGCCCTGGTGCGACACCACTGTGAAGCCAGACTGGTCCTGTTTGGGCTCCTCCTTGGGCTGCTTGACACCAATGCCCTGGGAATAACGTAGGAAATTCACAATCTCCTTGCCTTTGAAGCTACCGGCACGGTCCGCATCCCATATCATCAGCTCCTCCCGGCTGTGGCAGTACCAGCAATTATCCTCACCAACCTTGCACGGATTGCCAGAGTCGAACTGCTGACAGAGGCTGTAAGGCCCCATAAAATCTGGCTTGGTTCTGCAACGAATTTTTCCCCATATCTGTGGGGAAAAAAGGTTAATAACATACTGAGAAAAGAACTGCAAGTACTGTTTAGAAATGGCTCTACTTAAAAACAGATGGATATGAACAAGTAAACTGCCCGTTGACACAATCACATAACCTGATTCAAACACATCCAATCCTCTGACCAATCACACTGCAAACAAATCAATCTTGGTACAAACCTCTTCTGAGGGGTGTGACAAGCTGCCTAGTCTGCAGATCAGCCATCCGCCATAGCAGTGATGATTATCACGTGGTTGGTATCTGTGCCCCTTGTAGCCAAACTTGCCGGCAATTGTTGGGAAGCACTTTTCACACGCAAGCCTGAAAGAGACAAGAATCAACAATCTCTTCAAATAAGCCATTTGCGAGTTAAATTTGAATAAAATCTAGTTCTCTAAATTCACACATGAACATAACAATTTGAATTCTCCCTACTAAAACCACTGTTGCTGTACCTTGTGATTCAGGGCAAGCTTTTGCTTAGTTACATACGAGACGCCTTGCAACAATACATTGTTCTCAATGGATAAGAACGGCACAAAGGAACTGGTCCATCCCAGAGATGGAGGTAGCTATGCAAAAGCTTGCCCCGAATCACAAGGTATAGCAACAGTGTCTTTAGTCTAGGGAATTCAAATTGTTTCGTTTTTGAGCAATCAGATAACACAGTGTACCTGATTTTAATAAAATTTAATTTGCAAGTGGCTTATTAGTAAGTCTCAGACCTTCCAAACTATTTCTCACTTGGCCTTTTCTTAAAAATTACTTTCCGATTTGTTTCACAGCGCGGTGAGTGCTTGAGTTAGGGACGGCGACCATTTAGACCCGGTTTGAAAAGGGCCCCCCCGGTAGCCCACCCGGTATAATGCCTGCCCGGTATTCAGCCTACTCCAGGCCGGTATAAGGCCTGTCTGCATATTGGCATTTCAAAGTCCCTGATGAAAGGCTTCCCCCACCATGCTTGCACAGATGAATAGGGGTTTGAGCGGATTAGTGTAAACATTGTATAGAGCCGAAGGATTAAAAACCACAAGCAGGTTCCTTCTGGGATAGATTACATGTACCAGTACTTGCGAACAATAAGAAGTTCGAGATCAACAACCAGTCCAGCATCCCAGGCCGGTAGCCAGGCCGGTATGAAAGGGGTTTTTGCAACCGGGCGAGCTTACCGGGGGGGCCCTTTTCAAACCGGGTCTAAATGGTCGCCGGCCCTTACTGATCATCTAAGAATCACTGTACTGGCATTAAGTACAACGAAAAAATCGGATTTGAGTCAGGTTGTGTGTTCTGTAAAATAAAATGTGTTTTCCTTTCTCAATTTTGTTTGCTGTCATAGAAGTTTGTTGCACTCCTCCCTTGTTTAGTTGTAAGTGCTGAATATCTACTTTATGCCCTGATGTCATTCATTTGCATTGGAAATGATGTCTAGGACTCTACAATGTGAATCCTGCATTAGAGACTCCAGAGGGTAAGTGCATACAATGCCAGTGGAATGTGAACAATTGGGTGTCGCCCTTTTATTATGGGCACTGGAGTGTGAGGCGGTGGTGTGAGTTGATGTGTGTGTATATAAAGTGTGCCTTACCCAATCACCAGGGGTCAGTAATTTTGCTGTCTTAGTCACCAGTGGTCAAACTCCGTTCTCAGATAGCTCCACACATTTACTAGAGAGTTTGCTGTTGGGGTTTGATATTTGCTTTTCTAGCTTGTTTGCTGAGTGTTCATGACTCCATAAACCGTGTGATTATTGGACTGGTGACCAATTACAAGCAACAACCGAGGCCACATATCTGTAAGAAGATTTTCCTTTCTTTTATCTTTGAAGTGCATTTAAATGATTTAATTGAATGTTAGCATGTCATCTGATAGGTACTGACAAAACTCAGTTGAATTGTGCACTTTATTTATGTGTGAATTACACAACCAATCCTGTATTTTCCTGTACAAAAATCTTAATTTTTCAGAGGGCCCTTGATAAGTGGCACTTAATGACAACCCAAGTTTTACTACCAACGTCTTGCGCAGCATGGTACCTGAAAGGGGAGATGTCATGACTATTGTGGACGTGGCGACCTTGCTCCTGAGTGCGGCTGCATCTACCTGTGTGCGTCAACAGATATGGTGTTTTCAGCACATCCAGCCGGGACGCAAGAACCATTGAATGATAGCGGAAGGATGGACTGAACATTATTTTGGTTAAGGATTACTTAATTGAATTTGTTGTTTGCTGTGAGTTTGTGGTCTCACTAAATGTTGGAAGACCACCTTGATGGTTAGTTAGTTACTTAGTGTCTAATTAAACACGGCGCATTTTGCCTTAGGGACGGCATCAAAAATACAGAGACCGTTCGCACGCGTACGAACGCCAGGAACGCATTCTTTTGTTCAAGCTTCTCCACTTGGCACGCCTGAGAACGGCCTTCCCGTTCCCTTGCGTTCCTCTACAACAAAAGACCTGTCACGGTCTGTGCACACAGCAAGATGTTGTGGCCCCCATGGTGGCATAAAACCTATGCGAAGAAAATGTGAAGTCCCCGAAACAAGAATGGTGTTCTAACAACCGTCCATGGATAGGAAATAAAATTCTCAGTGAACGGCGGGGAAAATTAAATGTTGTGTCACTCTTCTGCTTAAGACATTTCTTTTTAATTCTCTGATGTAGAGTGCTTAAACGCTGCATTCCACAAAGTAATACTTTGCTTCTTATCAGCAAAAAGATATACATTGTATAAAGTTTTGAGAGGGGGGTGGTGTGTTTGTTCTGGAGTAGAAAGATCTTTCCAGCCTTTGAGGTTAGCCGATCGCGCCATTATTTATATTCGGTATGTGGAGCCTGCCAATACTGAACTTGAAGAAAAAACATTAAGCGCTTGCAATGTCAGCACTCTTTGCACTAGAATTAGGGGAAGAATTTTGAGCCCTGCCGATCGCATTATGTTTCATTCCAGGTTGTATCCCTCCCTATCAGAGCGCATTATCGCCTTCACAAATTTATTCTACCATTGCAGAGTTCTGTCATTGAGATCTAGGCAAAAACATTTCAGCCCCCCACTGGCTGCTCTTTTTGGAGATGTTTAATCTTTAATTTTAAGGACCTCCAGCAAAAAGAATATTCCTGCCTTTGCACATTTAAAAAACAATCCAAGCATACTTGTGCTTCACAGATTTCAAGGGTCGGAATTTATGTTTAATAGCAACTTTTCAGTCTGCCGTTAACCTTTTGGTCAACACACACAAATAACTCTGCGACTGCGCAAGTGTATCCTACCAATGGCTGTTTTACTTAGAAAGAATCAACTTAGTAATTGGCTGAGGACGTACGATCGCTGTATCTGCCCCGAACGGCATCTTCACAGAGAGCCTGCATGACCCAAATACTTAAAAAGATACATTGTGTCTAATGGAACAATAGAGCTGTCAATCACTCCTCAGAAGACTTATTTTCCTGCAGAGCTGGGGTGGATTTATTCTAGATTTTTTTTATCTTCCGGATTTGCCGAGACACTTTTTTATTTTTCACTTGCTCAACCGCCCAGTTATTTTATTCGGAGCACCCAACTCTCGGCATTTCTCCAAGGTTTTTTTTTCTGTACCAAGGCTCTTTTTTATTTCGAGGACCAAACCCGCCAAAAATATTAATTCTTCCCTCCCCGGTATTTATTTTTTTATTCAAACTTAGACCAGGTCTAGTTTTAAAATTTTTCCCGGCACCTCTGCTTTTTTTATTCGGAGCAACCAACCCGCCAAGAATATTAATTCTTCCCTCCACAGCATTTCTTTTCTATCAAAACCTTGACCACTTGTGGTTTTTATTTTTTCCCGGAACCGCTGCATGTTTTTTCGGATCATCCATCCTAACCCATCAAATATGTTCATTTTTTTCCTCTTCGGCATTTATTTTCTATCCACACCTTGACCACTTGAGCTTTTTTATTTTTTTCCGGCACTGCTGCATTTTTTTCGGAGCATCTATCCCAACCCATCAAATATATAAATTCTTTCCTCTTTGGCGTTTTTCTGTCCAAACCAAGACGACGCGTGGTTTTTATTTTTTCCTGTACCTGTTCACATTTTTTCTTATTCCAAGCACCCAACCCATCAAAATATATTTCATTGCTCCTCGACTTTTTTTTTAATCAAAACTTTGACCGGGGTGGTATTTTATTAAGAATGTATAAAATGTGGGAAGTCGGTACATCAAAGGGACAACATGAGCGTTTTCTAAGAGGAAGGAAAAAAATCTTATCGGACCAAACACTGTTGACACTTATTTAGCCAAGACTCAAGAACAGCTTGTATGCCTGTTCTTCGCATCTTTGTTGTGACGCTGCTGTTCTCGCACGCAAAGGAACGGCCAATTAACATAACAATACTCTCTGAATCACACAAGCATGTGAACGGGCAGGAACGCATTCCGAAGTGCTCTTTGGAACGGGGGTGAACGGGAAGGTGTGCAGAACGGAAGGGAACGCGTGCGGACGCGTGCAAACGGTCTCTGTATTTTTGATCCCGTCCCTTAGTGGCTCGTTTTGCCTGAGCGGCTCGTTTTGCCTTAGTGGCTCATTTTGCCCGAGTGGCTCATTTTGCCTGAGTGGCTCGTTTTGCCTGAGTGGCTCATTTTGCCTGAGTGGCTCGTTTTGCCTTAGTGGCTTATTTTGCCTGAGTGGCTCGTTTTGCCTGAGTGGTTCATTTTGCCTTAGTGGCTCATTTTGCCTGAGTGGCTCATTTTGCCTGAGTGGCTCGTTTTGCCTGAGTGGCTCATTTTGCCTTAGTGGCTCATTTTGCCTGAGTGGCTCATTTTGCCTTAGTGGTTCATTTTGCCCGAGTGGCTCGTTTTGCCTTAGTGGCTCATTTTGCCTGAGTGGCTCATTTTACCTGAGTGGCTCACTCTGCCTTTTTGGCATGTTCGCTGTTGAGTAATTTTGAGTAGGGGTGTATTTTGCCTTAGTAGCATTCACAGTTGACCTTGGTGGCGCATTTTTATGTTGCGCCAATTTGTAATTTGGTGACAATTTGTAATTTATATTGACAGTCTCTATACGTGTACAAGATTTGGTTTGTTTACTTAATTGACAACTGTGATGAAAGTTTGAAAGTATTATGAATTGAATTTCATGTCATAGTGATATTGGAGCTCCATGCAGTGCAGAGAAAACCAGAGAAAACACAGAGAAAACCTGTGAACCTTGGAATTGTAAATAGATGATTTGAATACTAGACATTTGCCACGTTTGTTTACAGACTGAGTTCTCACATTAACCATGTCACAGGTTGAACCAACAAGCATCTTAGTATTTCAACTGTGCAAAATAGACCAATGTTTGAAGATTTTTCCATAGAAATGATAGGCGTTTTTTGTACAATCTACAACTGATGCACCATACAGTTAACTCGTTTTCTCCCCAAGGTTAAAATTTATCCAGTCCTGATGCACACACATAAAGTTGGAATACCAAACTGGGCTATCATCACCTGCATACCTGAACGTAAATTTCTTCAGCCACTCCATACTTTGCGGGGAGATCTTTGGGTGTGGCACGATGTTGCCAGCCCTGGCTGACACACTGGCAGCAGTGGCAGGACGAGGGAGTCCTGGGTGTATCTGGTTTGCTGCAGGGGCCATTGGTGACTTCAGCATCGTAGGCCTTGGACCCTGGATGTCTGGAGAGGACAGCGAGGCATATGTGTTCTTGGTCGGCAGAGTGAAGTGCTGTGGTTGGGCTGTACAAGAAATATGACATCAATTGGTATGTGCAATGAACATGCCCTTCCATGGATGGTTGAAAATTAGACAGGATATTTTTTGGTCAACTGAATAATTTTCTGTCAACTGTTGTTCTGGCTACGTCTTAGGTTGGGTTGCATTTCTTCAGTGCACTTAGTAACTGGGAAAAGGAGGTTACACAAACCACTGCAATGTTAGCATTGTTCACTTATTTCTTTATAATGTAGATTTGAAAACCAGAATTAGAAGCCATTACTGCGGTTGGAAAATGCTCATGGACAGGTGACATGGGCAAGTGGTATGAACGGCTGGTATGCGCACATTACAGAGGTGTCAAGGGTGTCATGATTTGTCAAATGCATGTGTGCGTCAAGCTGAAGAATTTGCGTGTGAGTGCTGTGCCGCCACAGTTATGGCATCTAATGGGATTAGTCTATAGAAATCATATAAATGCTTGCATATTAACTGGGAGAAATATTGACAGAAAAATCATGATGAAGGCATTTTTAAGGCCATGAGGTCAAATTTATAGCATTGAAGCAGCACATTTTGGCAGAATAAGTGTCTTTGCTTCAGAGTCTGAATGGTAATTTACTTTTTTAACAATTCAGGCTAAGAAACACGTTCAACAAGACAACATACCGGGTACGCGCTGGGCTGGTGGAGGCTGAAAAGGTGCACGCTGAACCCCAGCAGATTGATGCCCCTGCTGGGTCCTCATAAACTCTGCCTGCTTAGCCATGTGCTTGGCACCGGCCAAGTGCTGTAACAGCTGCTTATGGGCATTGGACTGCATGTTGCACACCTTGCAGTAGAGATTGGCATAATCCACAATGGCCGGTGGCAGTCTGGTGGGGAGCAATTCGTTGGAAGCTCTCCTTCCAGGGGGTTCAGGTGGTGGTCCACTGGATGTGGCTTTGGGAGTTGCCCCTGCAAAACATGAAATCAATCTCCGTTCATTTCTGCTTCAGCCCCGGTAGCTTCAACTTAAATGCCACAGTAAGCAAAGTGATACTATGAGATTACTTGAAAACTTGCAATTTGAAACAGAATTTGAGTGGAAACTGACATAGAAACCTTGTCAAAACCACTATATTCAGACCAATTTTGCAAATTCGCAGACTTCATTTCATGATATTATGTCTTTAATCCTATTTCAGTGGTAGAAAAAGAGGGCATTCTTAACAAGAATTTGTAAAGACTACTGGCAAAGCTTACCATTGCTCTGACTTTTGCTTGGCAGCTGTATAGGACCAAAATCATCTAGGCCATATGATCTAGAATTTGAAGACGTGGCTGCAGAGCAGGTCTGTATAAATACAATTCAACAACATCAAGTTGTTCAAACAACAACAATTTAGATGACTGAATATGTGATCAGAAACTTAGTGTTGCAGAAATCAGCAGACGGATTTTACGAACCTTCCTGATTCAGTCATATCAACCAGTGCAAACTAGCATACTCCTTGTGGAGCAACACTGTATGAGCTCCATGCAAAGTAATTGGTGCCATTTGTATGTCTAGAACCTCGTCTACCTGTACTAAATTCCCCACAGTTGTATAACAGCCTCCCATTGGATTTTTGTTTGTTAGAGGTAGTTAGGGGTAAAGAGGAAGGGGCATGAGTAGTGATTATTCTTTGTTCAATTTGTACGTCTGGAAAAAAATCTCAGACAGCAAATCTTTGCCACGTCTCGTTTACATTTCAGTTGTAGCTGCTGCATATCAACCCTTGTAAAGTTCCTTATCATGAAAAGTATCAACTTAATCTCATTGGACGCTTACTTGCATTGCACGGTAAACAACTGAAAAAAAAACAACTTGCTGATTCACTACAGTTAACCATGTTCCTGTTCGTGACTACATAACATACGGGTAAAGAACACTCGTCCAAGAATGTTCAGAGACTGCTTGAGAGACAGACTAACCTGCTTGCAGGTACTATCAGATCGGGTTCCTCTGGTTGAAATGCTTGATGCATCTATGAAGTGACACACAGGGCAATGTACACATATGAAGTAAATCATCAGACAATACATAATGAAACTGAAATGATTTACCACACTCTGGTAATGAACGATATGCTCAGAAAATATCAATTTTTTATCATCCATCTGTCAATATCTTTACACAAAATGCAAAAAAGTGGATCAGGACAAAGATTTTCGACTTTCATGAGTTTTCATGAGTTCTCAGAAACCTAAATGGAAACGAGCACATGCCATGTGTGCTTTGGTACACAGCTTCGTAATTTTGTTTCTTCACTGCACAACCTTTCAGTGATTGTGAGTCTTGCCCATGACCACGTAACAATGTAAAACAACACCGAGGCCATGAATGCCTGGTGATTATTTTCAATCAACATAGTACCAAGAATTAAAAACAAAAGCCTGGTTTATTAATGTGAAATACCACCATCTCCTCCGTGTTGCTCCACCAATTAGACTGCATTAGGGGCTGAGACTCACCACTCTCGTAAGAAGACTCCTCACAGGATTCTTCCTCTTCTGACGACAATTCTCGAACCAGCGGCTTGGTCTTATTCTTCTTCTTGTTCTTTGTGCTGGCTTTCGCTTTCTAATTAACATGAAAAGACATAAGAGATTGGCAACAATTGACATGACAACAGACGGACCAAGCTGAAGTTATGTAATCACGACCGAGTGATGTGAGAAGGAATACACAGATGAGTGCTTGAGAAAAGTTTGATGTGATCATGTACACAGACACACAAAAATTATCTGCACAAGTATTCACACTCAAGTCTGAGTCACACATGACATGCATGAACCAATACATTACATGACATAACCCTCAGCAGTGTGTAAATGTCAGTGTATTCAAAGGATATTAGAATCCAAAAGTGAACTGCATGTAATATATAGAGTGGGGGGGGGCATGTGAGAGCACAGGGCCCTTTGGACTTCTTTCCTAAAAAACCTTCCACTTTGGATGATCACTTCATTCGGTGAGGCATGCAGCATGGGCAGACAATTGTACAACGCGAGGCAGGCATGGAGCTGACGACACATACACTGTACATGCATGCAGGTGTATTTGAAGACTATGGCTACATCTCAAAATCTTCAGTGCAACTGGTAGTCATACAAGCGTCGATGGGCAAGTTTGAGCGCTGACCACAGTTAGACTAACACCGCCCGAACGATGGATGATTTGAACTATCTAGTCCACCAATTGGGACCAAGTCCAAGGGTATGGTAGCACTGATGGTTATCAATAACCGAAATCACTTATCATTACAGGGGGAACCATTCCCATGGAAATAGCTGTACAAGATTTCAATGACATGTATGCTGAAACAATCGCAGCCAGCGGTGAAATTTAAGTAACAGTGAGAATTTTCAAAACCGGACCGATTACGATTATTCAAGCGTAACAGAATTGCGCATGCATATTGTTAAAAAGCAACTCACTACCAGTCGAACAATAGTCCACACCTGAACTTGCTCTGTGTGTGCCCCTGGGTTCCACAGCCATGCATTATTGCTTGCAATAGCTTGTCTGTCTCACCATACATGTACCTGTAGACTTAGGAATGAATGAACCTAGGAATGTTCCTTATGTGGACTGGCAGTCTCACCTGGTTTGTCTTCTTGTTCGCCTTGACGTGGTCGGGCACCCACTCCATTGCTACACCTCCTGCAGCAACACCATTCTGGGCTCGTGATGAGGCATTCTGAGAACTTTTGACTTTTGGCCGACGTCTCACATGATTCAGTTCTTTGTGGGGGTCCAATATCAAGTTCAGCTCTTTAATAACTTCTTTCACTTTGGGGTGCTCAAGAATCTACAAAAACAGATCAAAGAACAGCCAAAAGTAAGGGCAGAAGATGATGTTAGCAACAATACATCAGCAACAAAGCACAACCACAGCTGCAGCCATGCTGGTATATTTTCACTTCATGTCAGAACCAGTTACGTCTTGGGGGTGCTTGAACTTTTCATAGTTCAACAACACAGAATGAAGAAATTCTTCACAAAAACCACTTGGTAACATTGAAATATCCCTCAGTGGAAACTAAAACAGCCAATATCAACACTTCCAAAGAGCACTGCTTGTGCAAAGTTGACGAGGTCCAAAGCAGCACCTGAATGAACCTAACAGTACATCATACACACCGGTATTACTAAAGCTCAAAAGTTCATGCTTGTGCATATTTTCCTTAACCAGTGAAGGCAGAACACAAACAAATGTTGCACTGTTCACGGTGTTCAATCTATTTTGATTCTCTGAGAGTTTGGTATTGTACGAACAAGAGAAAAAACAATGCCGTCTCCTGGTTGGTATACATGTAGTATACAATTATTGACAGCTTGGAGCCCTCTGAGGTGATCCATGGAGAATTCTATTTCACCGAGGTACCACGAGATAAAGCAATGTTTGTTTTATAACACCCTTCCCACAGATTCTGCTTGATTTAAATGATAATTGATGAATTGGATGTAACTACATGTAAAATATATCCAGTTGATTGAGGAATTTTACTGGCACTGTCCAATCTCCCTCTTCACAACATGTTTGAAGCTTGGGCTGTGGCAAAAGTGCTGTGGAATGTACGTGATGCGCAATGCGCACACCAGTATGCATTCGCACACCAGTATACATTTGCACGCAATACCGATGGTCACGCTTGTCATTCTTTCCTTGCTATGGGTATATGACTTCGGTTGCTTGACACAACATAGCAAAAATAGTGATTGCCATGTGACCAGCTCTTGGCCAATCAAGATACAGAATCTCTGGGTGAGGTGTCATGCACATGTCAGTTTATGTAGCGATTACATGACATTTACATACTGTGTTGATTCATCATAAACTGGCTGCTAAGGTATTTAGAACATGAACATTTGGGAAACTCTTCGAAAATATTTTTGACGTTAAGTTCAATTGACCTCCTTGGAAAATAGGAACTTATTAGGAACACTGTCTCAGTTCTGTTCCAAGAATCCAAGAAAAGACAAGTAACTTTTTCTGATCAACAAATATCAATGTTTCGTCTACATGTACATGTAGTACTCTTAAATTTGGACTACTTTCTTACCTTTTCTGGTTTCTCGGACAGTAGCACCTCAAAGCCAATCATGATATCCAAGTTCTTGTTTCGGTGGAATTCCTGTTTGATTATGTCAAACCGTGCCAGTACCTCCTGCCAACTTGCACGCTCACTGTTTGGGTCCACTTTCAAAGCTTCAAGAAGACAGTGATAAAACAATCGAGTGTAGCTGGGCAGGCTTAACCGATCCATGCCCTTGATTAAATGCCAGGTCTCGAAGGGTGAATCAAAGGTATAGCCCTCGCTTTATGGTAGTGACGTCTCAACCACCAATGACCGATAAATGTTTCAAATGAATGCCCACTTTTAGTCTTTAATCAAAATCATCCGTGACCGTAAACTTATAATTTGTGATAAAAACGTTAATATTACCACATTAGGTAGCAATGTGTAGGGTGTTGTGTAGTGCTTCAGAGTTTATGAAGAAAAAAAATAGGCAATTGGTAAATTTCTGTACTCGTCGCCAGGCTTATTCTGATTTCTTCAGGTCTCAGTTAAATGAAAATCCATTTGGTGGGCCAAAACAGACAAGCTTTACAGCAACATGGAATATCAGGCCCTAGCAGTGTCAGAACTGGCTCATCAGTTAGCATTAAAAGACACTACTGACATGTTTGTGTAATCTTGCGCTCTGTGTGTCTTTTTTTATACAAAAACCCACCATCATCTCCAAATTTCAAAATGTCAATGCAAAATAAACATGCAAGGCAATATCCCATACTGATTTTTGATTGATATTGATATTATATATTTTGAACTTGATCGACATTCCATATCTGATATTCCAACTACCCGTGTAAACCTCATGATTTGACAATTCTCCCACGGATAAAACACATGAGTGTACGTTATTTGGTTGGGCAATGGCGACTGACTATTTAAGTTTTCACACCATTAATAATGGGAAGACAGCAGGAGTCTGAAAGTTAGGAAATTTTTACCAAAGTCTGGTTTCCGTATCAATGTAAAGAGGTTCAGACAGAATCACCAAACAGCCCTTGCTGGCAGGCAATCAAATGGACAGGCATAATCACAACTGTTTCAAACGCAGATGCCGGGAAAACAGCAAAACTGGATCAAGTGTAAGTTTGCCCACTGTCTGTGTTGAGTTGCCAGAGTACGCTTGTCGCAAATGCTGTCATGACCGGCATGCAACGCCTCTATCTTTTGTTTATTACACGTTTTGCCTGTCTCGTGCTCATGACTGACAAATGAAGTGCCAAAAGACTTTATTCATGAGTTGGCCAAGGTAAGGTAAACTTTTCATTTTGTGAACTTTCAATTTGAAATGAATGCAATGACATTAAATTCCTTCCAAATTAATGATAGTTTACACTGATGAATAATTTAAATGTTTCAATCAACATTTGAATAAAAATGAAAAGTGATGCTTAGGACCCGAAATAGTCTGGCTCCAACCATTAAACAGATATTGCTGATTCAGGGAATAAAAATAAAAAATGGCTTCCCATGAATAAGATCTATTGTCAACAAAATAGCCGACCATAAACTTCCACCACCAGTTTAACATTAAGAAATGGTACAGCCACGTAAAATGTACAAGTAGAAATGATACATCATATGAAAATGTTTGGAATTTGGCACGCCATTTTGTTTCAAGGTTATGATGGAATAACAACACACATCGTTCCATGTATCTTCCACAACTACATGTACATGTATCTAAATCTTGAAATCTTGCATGCTGTAGATGATCATTACAACCACATACATGTAGAAACACAGTATTACTTCAGAACAAGACGTTATTGCACTTCACTGGTAATGGTATTCTCTGTGCTTGTGCATGGCATGTAAAAAGTGAATCTTGAAGTTTACATTGTCAAGTCTAAATGTGTCCGAGGCAATTTAGTCATCAAATATCAAAACATTGTTATATTACAAATTACTACAGGTGTACATGTACATATAACTGTTCATAGAGCAAATCCCCAGGGTTAAAGGAAACTTGAGTGTACACATTCAAACGACTGAATGAAAGTTTGCATATATGAAAGAACAGGGAAAAAAGACTCAAAGTTTTCCCACGCCTTTGGTCTCGCTTAGTCAAAACCTTTCAACTACACTACTTGCTGCCGGGGGAACCCGTTTTCCAGCACGAAACCGGGGAGCCCAAAACCGGGACAAAAGAGCTGGGCCTTGTAACAATAGACAATGCTCAGCACAAAAGACTGAGCTGCTGGGCATTACCGACATTTTTTCACTCTCAATAGTGGAGATAATCTAGCCTTGTTTTGAAACAGTATACCACGGTTTGGGGCATTTAGAGCAAGCGGATACCACTGGGGACAAAAGCACTCCACCACCGCAGCGATGAGCCACACAGCACCGCTGCACGCTAATCTGGCCCCTATTGAAAAGAGGTCAGCAGCGCACTGTGCCTGGTTCGTGAACAAAAGAAAGTTGCATAACACCGCACAATCTGGGCTCTTTCAACAAGGCTGCAGAAATGGCTGAAATACTCGGGTATCAATAGATTTTGTCTGTCAGGCTAGAGTGGCCACCAGACAGTAATTCGTGGGGTGTAAACGTCCATTAATTGAAATGATGAATTTTTGAAGAATTTTGAAAACTGAGAATCTTGAAAATGACCAGTATGTGTGCACTGCATTTTTCAAACCACCCGGCAGCAAGTGGTTAAGGGTAGATGTAACTGACAGTACACATAAATTAGGATGAAAGCCCTAAGAACTACTGTACCTGCAGCAAAATAATAATATACTGGCACAGGTACTTACCTGAGCGGCAATCTTCTAATGCAGCATCAGGGTAGCCCTGCAACCATAACAAAAATAATCACACAAAGGAAACCAGAAACATGTACAGGTAACATGTGACAAATTATGACAACTGTGTCACACCAAGATACCAGTGGAGAGAATTTTAACGCTCTTTGTGGACTCAACAAATGTTGTCCTCATAAAAAAGGAAACTGTAAAGTAACACAGAAATCAAAAACAAAAACCCAACAATTTCAGGGCAAGAACACGTCAAGAGTTTCACTTTTTGTGCATGAAGGATGTCAATGTAATAGTGCATACGTCTACCACTCTGTCATTTATTCTGGCATATCTGGTACAGAACAGCAGGACACCAGATAATGTCAAAAAAGTCAGACTATTCATGCATCACACTTTCTCAAGATTTAAGAAACTCAGTCCAAATGACATGTTTCTTTTTACAAATTCATTTAAAATGTGCATCCCATGAGCCTGCCATACAAACATGTTGATCCTACTGACATGCAACATAGGCAGGTTCATGTACGTTACTCAGCCCAAGTATTTAAGACATCAACAAATCAGCAAAATTTTTAACACATGAAATAACCTGAATGAATCTTGCCAAGTTACTACCCATGTCTACAGAACAGGTCCACTCAGCTCCACAATCAAAGCTCAACTACTGAAAGCCCAGATTTGAGCCAACAAAACACACTGAACTTGCGCAATGTCTTAAGGCATTCAGATTTCCCTTTTGACAGTGCATAGTGTAATCAACCGGCAGCAATCATTACACATGCCCTCATTTCTCATGAATATGGGGGGAATTCCCAGTAAGTCATGACAGCCCAGTCAGGTCAGGAAGCAGCGAATCAGGTTTGCCCACATGGTTCTGAGAGAAGCAGACAATGAATATGTATGCATTTCACATACATGTGTACGCATAGCACATACATGTACATTTGGCATATATGTAGGTATGACTGATCATGCACACACGTACAGTGGGTGTGGTTAACATGAGATCAAAACAAACGGAACCCATACATATTTGGTTGTACACTATGTACATGTATCACAGTACCCAACAGAAATGAAAAAATAAATACAATTGAAAAATTGGTTACAGAATTTTGAAGAACTATAGCTGAAGCATGAAATTGTATTTTGGCTTTCAATTATCAAAGAAATATTGCAAAGGTATATGTACATTGGAAACAGTAAATCACACATTTCACTAAAGAAGGATGCATGTGCTAGTATGTCACCAGGTACATGTACATGTACATGCATGAGCATACATGTGCAGAGTCATTATTGTCGCTTTGATGAGTCTTAACAGGAAGCACTACTGTTAAAAATACAGAAATGTTAGGAATAGAAAAACATGTTAAACAGGCTTTGAAACTACAGTGTTCATGTACCTGTACCTGCTCCCATGTTTAACCTGAGCCCAAATCACCCATTTAGTTACCCACCAGATCTCTCATAATCATCCCTCCGTACTTTTAAATCAGCCCTAATCAAAATAATCCCAGAAACAACAAACAACACAGTGAAAAAATGATTATCGTTTGAACAATTTCAGGACTGAATGCTCGAATTCCAAACCTTTGTTTTAAAACATGTTGGACAAACTGTTGAAAAACGAATATACTGGTGCTGCATTCAAAGAGTACTCTTCAAGGGAAGAGAGATGAACAAAGATGTACATGTGTTTTGCGATAGCAGAAAGGTATTCATTTAAACCCAAGGTACAAGACTGTACATGCATTTAATGTCTTACCCAAGGTGCATTAAAACACATCACAAATCTTACAATGCTATGGTGTGCCACATTCTCAAACCTTCATATTCAGAATTGCTAAATGCATGCAATAGTTTAATTTTTCTGTTTGTGGTCAAAATTCGAATGTTGGTACTTTTACTGCAGTCTCCAGTTCGACTGTGGGGATGTCCATTCCAACTTGTAGGGTGCAAGATAAAAGATCTAATGTTGGTTGGGTTTATGATGTGAGATGTTCTGCCAGACAAATAACACCATATTCGATAGTACCACCATGGTACTCGACGTCGCCTATTGCCTTAATATCTGGTATATTTTTATCAAATAATTATGACCAGATG
Source organism: Acanthaster planci (assembly GCF_054643075.1). NCBI lineage: Eukaryota > Metazoa > Echinodermata > Asteroidea > Valvatida > Acanthasteridae > Acanthaster > Acanthaster planci. The sequence goes on along the minus strand of NC_141779.1, from coordinate 17,282,930 downwards.
TCATGCAACAGTCACAGGGACCAAGCAACACTGCCGAGTGATATGCAACGCTTTTGTCCGATTTTTCAGTCTCTGAGAAAATCTGAAAGACGTATGACTGCCTAATTACCCACACACGTCAAAGCAGGCCACAATGCAAAGCTTTACGTTTTGTAAAAGTCTAGGGTTAGAAATACACAGAGGGGTATGAGTAGTTATTCTCTCAAAACAGGATTTAGTTTGCACATTGATTTAGAACGAGGGATTTTAAGGACACATTACATGCACAAGTACCGCTATGTGAACCTCCTTTATGCAAATTAGGATCAACGCTACAACACTTTAGTAATAACATAACATTATTTTTCATGTGTGGAAATATTACCGACACAAATTCACCACCAAAAACTATTTTGAGAATTGGCTCTGATTTACATTTTATCATTATGTTAATACTGCGAAAATTTTTGTTGTCTGGTTTCAAAATGCTTTAGAATGGAACACCAATGTGAACAACATACATGTGCTTGCCAAAGCTAACAGGAAACTGTTCATGATGACAACCTTGAAAAGGTGCAGTTTTAATGTCAATGAACTTCAAGCAGTCTGTATGGGCTACATTCTTTCAGTATTGGAGTACTGTGGCATTGTCTGGCATTCCAGTCTTCCTTATAAATAAGTCAGTGACTTGAAAATGATTCAGAAAAGGGAAAAGGAGTAGCATGATAACACTGGGTAATAAATATACATGTACCTCTTACATGTATAACAATGCTCTTAAGGTTTGAAGCAATGATTTGTAAGAAAATAGAAGGGCTAACTATTGTATCAAATTTGCTGTTGGGCCTTCGCAGCACATGAGAACAATGAATTGGTTCCTTCCTAAATGCTCAGAATACCATGAAGTCATCATGCAATGCAAACAAGATTTCTTTTTTCCTGCTGCCACATTGTGCTTCCAGATAAGTCCCGTACCATATTTTGTCAAGCTCTTAAATGACCAATGATTCAAATACTTCAATGTACTCATTTTATGACTTTCTGTGCAGCAACTGAGTGAGGCACTCATCGTTTCAATTAAATTGGAAACACTTCAGGTGAGGAAAATGTTGCAAGAATTCAAGGCAAAGTTATAAAAAACTGTTACTGACTACAGTGAAGTGGGACATCATGTTTTCACAACCTCGGGGACGCATACACGTAGCACTCACTGTCTAGTTGCAAACATGTGACATACTGTAGCTAATCATATGCTTGCCAACTGTATTGGAAGCCAATCTCTGGGAAACTCTACATGATCACATGGTACTTTGAAACCATTTGATTGGACCCTATGTATACAATGTCAGTCAAGTATGTTAACTAAGCCACATTGTTATACTCTGACCTTATCAATATTTACATGAATGCAAATCAACATATCCCCTACCCTGCATAAAAATATTATAAAAAACACCTGCTAACAGCAATTTATCAAAGTAAACAGAACAAACACTTTAAAGTTCTATTTGTACTATGATCATGACAATTCAACCCAGAAAGACACATATACAACCTATTGGTTCCACCCCTGTGCAGCACTGATGTGCTGTACTGGAATGCGGGTCCAATAAACATGCAACTTGGAGGAGTTACATGGACATGTACATGTAGTCTCCTTACATGTACATAAAACTATTAACAACATGACAATGTTACAGAGTGTGAAATGGGTAGCACATGAGTAATGAATAAGGCCATTTTGTAGACGGCCAATTAACCTCCAGTAGGGATGTACCTTATTTCTCTGCCTCATTCCAGAATGCTTGGTTGTATGCATCGCGTATACTGGCAGCTCGGAGAATGTTCTTTTATGGACCACCCATTTTTGGGGGTCATTTTCACACACGTATAAAAGTGTACATTAGAGAGGGGAGGGTTAACCTGTGTGAGTTTATCATAAACGGTCAACAACGATTGGCCACTGTCTTTTTCTTGCATATACTTGGGGGGGTCTGTGGATGCAACCAGCCCCAGCTGAAGTCGATGATAGACAGCATGTTATTAAAAACTGGAAAAGGCAATTGTACATGAATGTACAAAGATCAACTTCTTTTCGCAGGTAAGATTAGGTAAATACATAACATCTACCCCACAATACCAGAATACACTGAAGGTATTGCATGTTTGGTGCAACAGTTTTTAAAACTCGACTCTAATAACAAGTGCAATGAAAACCCTCTTCGTTAATTTATGCTAATTGATGCACTCTGTAACAACAGTACAATTCAGCTGGCATTAGCAAAAAATTAAAGTAAATATTGTAAAAGTAGCACATAATGGATGTTCCACTGAGCCTAAAACTTAACAGTGACGACTACAGAGAGTCAAAGAGTAATCTTACCAGTTTGTAAGCGCAATCTGCTCGCAGTAAATGAAGATTCTTGTCAAGTGTGGTTGAACATGAGTATCCAGCAAGCATCAAGTATCTGAAATGTGGAATTGTGTACTCCATTTGAACATCTGATTGCAAGAAAATAGAGGTCTTTACACGGGAGGGTGTGAAATTTAAGTAGGCCAGATCTTGACATTTAATCTTCTTTTTACACTGCTATAACTCCACAACTATTAATTTTTGTGCCCGAGCAAGGAGGGTAATCTTTAACTTGCCGGTGATTCATCATCTTTTTTTCCACTCGTATTAAGTTCGTAAAAATTCAACACAGTCAGTATTGTGATCAGTGCAACTGCTTTTGATTCAAATTTACAGGAACTCATTTAGTAGATTTCTTAACTTCCTGAGAACGAAACTATTTCCAGCTCATATAATGCAAAACGTGGGTGTGTGCAAGTGTGAAATGCACACCTTTGTGCTCTCAGCCAATCAAAGAAACTGCATCTACAAAAATATTGAGAAAAAAGAAATATTCAAGAAGCTCTTAAACACTTCATTTTTGACAGATACAGTACATGTTTTGCATGTAGTGAAGGCACGTCGCCGTGGGTTGGGGAGAGGGTTGTGAAGGGGCTGGGCTTCTTCCCCCGGTGAGTGGCTACCTCCATCTCAATCGGTAAAAACTATTAAGCATTACAAAGATGTACTGTTCTTCAGATACATTTGTATCCCCCCCAGTAGGCACTCTGACCACTCCAAAAATTCCCTGAAGCTGGTCATGGGGCTGATGTATGTAGTGACAACCATGGGATTTTAAAAAATCTTTTTTTTGAAAGGTCTGTGAAGTCAAAGTATTTCTGGAGAACTCCATCATTTTTGTCAGCTTTAGATCGCGCATGATCAAATCCAATGAGACAAGTCAGTGGGAAGGTTGATCTTACTCTTTGCAATTGATAGCTTCAGTTAGCATGGAGCCTGCTGCCTGATACTCGCCATCAGCAATGAGTTCATCCCCTTCTTCCTTGATGTCTTTCTGTATGTCTCGGATGAATTGCTTCAACTGTAAGTTGAAAAAGGATTCAATTCACACGTGGTAGAGACTCTCAAGGTGACTCTCTAATTCAAGCAACACTACTTGCAAAGCTTTACACATGGACACAAAAACCCCACAAAAACCAAGGCATAACATTTCATGAAAAACGTCAACAACTTTCATTATCAAACAACGCTTCTGAGGCAAGTCACTGCTGTCAACTGCTAATCTTGTGAACCCCTTCCTTGTGAGAAAAGCTGAAGCCATGGGCCATGTGGCTAGTAGCGTAAAGAGGACTTAGTGTATTTTTTCAAGCCCTGCTAATCCATCATAGGTTAGTTATACTCCTGAGAAAAGTCCGTGGGAGTGAAGTGGTATGTTCCAGGAAACAACATATGGCTGGCTTCTGGATTTGAACCTGTGACCCTCAGATCATGAGTAATGAGCCCTCAGCAGCGGGCCACTCTCTCTATCCTCAAGAACAGCCGTACTGACAATTTGAGACACCATTCAGAAAGCCCCGGTTCGCTCACTGGATTGATCAGCCTTTGCACCAAGTTGCTCAGGGGTCGCAGGTTCAAATCTTACTGGTTAATTTCTCAGTTTGACCTGACAACTATATGTATTTCCTCATTGTACAAATGAAAAAGGAAAACCACAGTAAACTCTTTGCTTTACTCAACACAAGGATCTTACCAAAGTGCCATGAGGAAGAAGCTCAGGAGGAGTCATCCTGTAGTGAAATTAGCACAACAATGAACAATTACTAATTGTCGATGGTACCATTTACGGTGAAGTTATGCCAGGAATGGGGACATGATACTGTGACTACAAAGGCAGGTTGTGTGATCTATTAACTCTGCTACTGGTTCATCTAGCCTGGCCTTTGCTGGAATTGTCCTATTATGCTTGCAAAGTAATTACTGCTTTACCTGCCCACAAATTCAAGATCAGAATGACAATGAATGAGAATGGTATTTATGCGTAGCCTCTACAAGGATCATGACCCACTTCATAAAAGGGGTATTTGACTGTTACATGTATGATCATTGGCCCTATTTTGGCGTGAAACTTCTCCTGTGCTAAGTACTTAAAGACGCACACACATTGTTGCAGTCAAGACCATCACAAGACCAGATACAAGACCATACACAAGACCAGTCACAAGACCAGATACAAGACCATGCACAAGACCATGCACAAGGCCAGTTACAGGTAACTGTGTGAACAATGACAAAGGAATGCTTTTGTTGCAGTTCATTGGAATAGCTTGTGACTTGAAGTCAGACTGGAGGTCTTGTGCTGGTCTTGTGAAGGCCTTAAGTGGTCTCCAGGCACACACATCCAAACCATGATGGCCAGAAATGAAGGGTAGACCATAGAGGAAGGACACAGAAGGAGTTGCAACTCTGACACTTCAAAGTGTTCAATGACTGTCACCGCCGAGTGAGACGAATAATAGAAAACATTCCAAAAATGCCCCATTACTGCCTGCAGATTAGACCGACAAGCGGGGCCAGTATTCCCAGCAATACTTGTAGTGTTTTGCTTGCAATTAAATACAAATTGTTTCTTTGACCAGGAAATACAGAGAGAAAAATCCCTGATATTAGATCTACTTTTGCCATCATGAATAAGCTTTTTCAATGTTGATACACTGTTCCATTATCGATGGAAAGTTTGTAATTTTATTCTCCTCCCTCCAATACATCAGTTTTCAAAGACTTGGTACAAACTTGACTAAGACTGGCGGACAAATTTTGACTAATACTGGAAAGTTAAGTTCATAAGGAACAAAATGCGTTATTTCATCACAGGTGATCATGAAATCTCGTAAAAATACACTTTTGTGCAAACGCCATAATACAAATTATTCAAAGCACAACATACAAATGTATTGTAAACAACGAAGCTATTTACTCCCAAAATAACTCCAGAAGAAAGCGGTCAAAGTCTCAAGGATGCAGATTACCAGCGAAAAATTGTGGCGGCGATCATAGGGTACAAAGGGGTTTTGTGGTTGTGAAACAGATGGTGCGTAGCACGCGCTCACTGCACTCTGGCTAAGGACATACCGGGCATACCAAAAAGCTGTAATTTGCCAGATGTTACAGCCCTGGCAGTTCAAACTCCTTCTGTGTCCTTCCTCTACGGGTAGACACACAAATCTTTAGAAACAGAATCGCACTAACAAGGTAAATGAGTTCTTGGATAATTGGATTGATAAGGGTGTACTGTTGGAATGGGCAACTTTTGTACCAACCTACGAAAACATATTCGTCTGCAGCAAATAAAAAATTTCAAGTTGTCTTACTTCAACTTCATAAGGCGATTATTAATGTACTCTTCACGTTCAAATCTTGCTCGTGACATCGTGATGCTGGCTGATTTCTCTGTGTATGTTGTACTGCAACAAAAGATCACTTTTTGTCTGGCAAGGTGCCTGGGAAGAAGAAAGTGTTATGTTCATCAACTGTGACAGAAAACTTGGAAATACTCTGCAAAATAAGCCACAGAAATGGGAGACAGCTTATCATTCTTTCTACCCCTACGAGCCAACCATGGATATACTGAAGTTTGTGGCATTTTAGATCTCTTCCTATTTTGTGGTCGACTTGTATGGTATTTTAAGCTTGAGGGTACACCATAAAATCAATCTCTTTTTGGGAGAGGTGTGGCTCTTAGAAGAACCAGTGAGTGTTAACCTGACGTTTTGGTCAGGATGCTCTGGCTGTCCTCAAGGGGGTGTGTCAGATTTGAGTGGACAGCTGGGTTTCCGGAAGTGGTGGAGCGTGGAACGGGATTCGCGAGTTGTGTCACTGCTGCAAGTGTACTGGGGCATGAAGGTGTTGGATCCTGTGGTGGTACGGGGATGTGGAATTGGCGGGAAACGTTGGGTTCCAGTAAAGGGGACCCTTATGCCAAGGGGGAGAGGGTCATGAGTGACTTCAGGTAGAGAAGACCCTAATGCTTGGGGTGGGTGGTATTTTCAAGTGTGATGTATTTTAAGTTCAGTGACAAATAACGGGCAGGTGCTACAAGAATTTTCCAGCCTTGAATTTCAATAGCTTTTGCAGGTTTGCCGATAATGGCGTAATAAAGCTAAGAAATATTCGTTGGCAACCATCATTTTCGTCAGTGTCAAGTACACACACCTCGTGCTCAGCACGGTAAAAGTTTCTCTATTTACCACTGCAAAGATCAACACAAAAGTACCCAGGGCTTCCATATCAAGTCATCAGCCACGTTTGTAGGAAGGAATTCCATGTGCAGCTTCCACCATTTTCAGGTTTAACACCAAGACACTCAGAGGAACCTGAGACTGTACTCCTCCCATTCCCCCAAAATGCCCAAGGTACTAATCTCTGTCTCCTTTCCTCATATGCCCCTTCCCACACAAAGGTGGAAAGAATTCCTCACTGGACCATCATCACGATTTCCGAGTGTCATTAAATTAGGTTACTTTTTAAACCTGTTCCCTCAAGGTATTTTTTTGTTGAAATTCCCCATAAAATTAGAAGATTGACTGTGTCTTCATGCATATTTACATTTGAAAAACTGTTATGTCCCATGCAAAATTCTTTACTTAAGGGTTCTCCTGATGAAAATTGCTTTTATTTGAGGAAATTTTTGAATTACCCACACACAAAAAACCCGGCAACACCAGATTTTCCGAAAATCTCCATGTCACACCCATGTTTTCATGAGCACTCGTCTGTTTAAAGTCAACAAACCAAGAACATATGCTCCTTTTTCCATTCATAATGAATCATACATATGCCTCAGTGCAAGTTCGTTTCCATGACTGTACGGTCGCCTAAATTAAACTCAATGAAAAGGCGAAATTCCCGCCACGCGTAGTCACCGAAGTTCTTAAAACGAGTGACCGTCGACGGTCATCAACATACATGTAATTCCTACCCATGGGCCATGGCAACCCGAAGTCAACTTGAGAGTGCGGCCATTCCGCTGCCCAGTAGAAAATTAAATTGTAAAAGTCCCCAAGAAACCTCTTCGTGAGACGGTATGTTTATTTCTAAAATTACCTAGACTCAAGTTAAACGACTGGGAGCGGGTGATGTTAAACAGGGAGCGGGTGATGTCCATCTGCTGTTTACACTTCCGAACTCGACTCGTGGACTCTAGATAGGTGTTCCACAAAAGCTGTTGGGGAAAAAGCGCCGCCAACGATGGAAACAATAAAAAATTCGGGGATTTCCCGGAAGGCGGTGGCACGATATGAGAAATATCTGCACTGTGCGCGCTGCACGTCATCACAGTGTGTCCGGACCGAGGCTGGACCAGCTGACGACAGATATGCAAACGGTGCGCGCCTCACGGAGACATTGAGACACATAACAGGTTGCCGAATGCGGCAACTCACCCACGCACTGCCATGATTGTACGTGGCACTGGCAGCTCACTTTTGAACAGGTTGGGTCATGTAAAACACCCGCGAATACACTATTGATCAGTCATCAACGCGTGGGCGAGGGTACGTTAACCATGCAAACTTGAAAATATAATCCAAGTTAATTCAGAAAATGATCCAGTTTCTTTCTTATCTCAGCTCACTGAAAGTGACGACGTTACCAACAGAACTATCTATCCTGCCTGAACAATGCCTCAAAATCAAGACCAACATTCCTACCGCGATTCAGTGCACAGTACTGATTACGACATCTTGTTGAAAAACTCAAAACATTGCTGGCCAACTCCCCTCCCTTCAAATTTACTGCTCTTAATGTAAACACAGCTAAAATAGGCCCAAGGCTTGATTTCGTGGGGCTTAAGAAATCGATCCAAACTGTACAAAGAGTGAGATGTACTAGTAGGCCTCCAGTCCAAAGCTCATTGTTGATTATGAGAAACTTACTCATATTCAGACGACTGCGACTGCGTTAAGCATATTCATGTGGCTGTAGCGTTATAGTCGGCAATTTAATGCATGCAGTAGCAACACAAAACGGTCAATTCTGTCGAGTCAAGGTCGGCGGTTGAAACGGTCCTTCAAGTTCTTTGCTTCATGTTACTACACTATCGCCGGACAGAATGAAACAAATCAGTAGGCGTAGGTTCCTTAAATAACACCTGTTATTGACCGTGAAGCTCTACGCAGTGACAATAGTCCAAGCATACGGAGAGTTTTGTGAAGTTCAGTTAGCAATCATGGGGATTTCCCAAGCCTTCGTTGACCTGCAGTCACTTCCACGTAGTATGCATAACATATGTAACATTATCATTAATCATTGACAAAAATTAATTATTGCAGACAAACTCGTGCCTGCATTCAGTTACTGTTATTATTATTCTTATGGTTTATTAAAACATTGTGTTTGTAGCACGAAGGCTAAATTACCGCATTGTATACATCAAAATGCATAAACATAAATGGCAAAAAAGGCATTAAAACATCATGACAAAATTCCACTGAGAGAACGAAATAAACATAAATGTGAAATTACAGTACACTGATTAAAAAGCGAAAGAATTAATTATTAAAAGACTTACAAAAAATGGGATCCTTATGCTTTGTCTCGCACGGTATTGTGGTTAAGTTGCTGGCATGTCTGAGTTCGTTTTGCACGTGAATTTGTAAAACTGTAGTAACCACTCGCGGTACACGCCAGAGGCGTGCGATTTTAATGCAATGTCAAAGGTCCCTTCGACGGTTTCGTAGAGAGACAAGATTAATTACATTTATCAGGACCTGTCCATAATTAAACTAATCAAATCCATAGAAGATTGTCTAGGCACTTTTTTGAATACGCTCCAATTTCATGATATTGAAGTAGTTTGGTTAGGTATTCAAGATAGAGGAACCAGTGTAAAATTAGCAACTCATTCGCCGTTGAGGGTCGGGTTCATTTGCATGCACCAAATAAATATTACCTCGTATTAGCGTATTTAATTTTAAATGAGACGAACAGTAAGATACCCGTCAACATATCCACAGAGAGTTGTTCCTCAGAAATCAAACCAGAGACAGTGGGACAAATCAGTTATCAGACATCACAAACGACCTAAAATTATGAAAAAGAAGATCGAGCATGAGCCACTGTAATGAATAATGAACTATTCCTATTGCGACATCCAAGCTATAGGATGTATGTTCGGTAATTGTGTTGCGCAAGGTTGTATAGTGTGCGCGTTCAAATTGACGTCGTTGGGAAATAACAGTTCACTGCAATCGCTGCGGAAATGAAACACTGACTGGATTTAAAAGATCTTTTTAGAACTGATATATACAGACCATTATTTTGTATATGAAATGGTCATTGGAAATTGAGGTGCCATTCCACTTGAGAGGAGGAATGAGAGGGGCCCGGTGGAGTCTCAAAAGAATGAAGCTACTTCAATCGCAAATTAAAAGCAAAGTTGAATTTTCATTTTTGAACTTGAGGGCATCAGTGAAGGAATAAATCAGATATTTGTTCAATAATTAACCTACCTACTCCGGTAAAAAAAATGAAATTTGCAATAAAACGTACATAGTTAGAAATAAATTTTTAAAAAGGGGGGAGGCTTGAAACCCACAAAATCCTGGGGCAATCAGAAGCCAACCCACTGAAGAGTTAACAATTTAGAGCACAGATACCAGGATCAAGATCAAAATGGCTGACGGGACCAATGTCAATTCAATTCAATGTTCACTTCATTGATGATTGATGTATCAATTACCTCTTTCATTTCAACACAGTAAGGCTTAATTAGTTTCAAGTACGTCCAGAGGTTTTCAGTGGAATTAACTATTGGTCGAAAAGACAGTCGAAGAGATGAGTTTGATCTGACACATACGCTTAACTATAAGATACGGAAAATAAAACGCAAATACACTTGTACGAGTCGAAAGGTAATGTGTGCCTGGAGCAAAGGTCAACGATTTTTCTGAATATTCATGCCAATGCACGCACAGAGTACTGGAGCAGCATTTCTCTATTCTGGAAATTTTTGGATGAGAAATACATCGTCTCCACAAACCACACAGACACACATCAGAGGTTGGCAGCATTTTGAATGTAGTTCAACGAAGCCAAATTCTATATTCACTGAATATAAAAAACAAATCAAAACAAAACAAACAAACAAACAAACAAACAAACAAACATGAACCCAGTTTGGCTTGCCCTGTTCGGGTATGGCTGGGATTGGTGAGGGCTCATTCAGGCCTTTGTTACTTCCTTGTAAAATTTGTTTACATTTTTAAAAAATAAATCATGCCAACAGAATGGTAGGAAGTGGCAGATCAGTTAAAAAATTTTTTTTCTTCAAAGACTCAGTGCACTGTGAATACTGGCGGTTGCCAGTATCAGGCCTTTGTTTGCAACAGAAGTGTGTCTCGAGTTTGAAACTAGTGCTATCCCAGCATTAATGTCGTAGGCCATACTACGGCCATGAAGTCTGTAAGGTGGTAATGTGGGGAGATTGTAGGCCTAAGTGACGCGTCCATCTCTGCGTGCAAGTGGTAGGCTGTGTTTCTCTGCATGCTGCGCGACGGAATGCAACCGATCCATCAAAAATGGGAAAAAGGGGGAAAAGAGGAAGGAATCCAGTAAGTATAGAGTCAAAGATTGCCTCCTTTCCTGGCCTGTTTTTTTCTTCAATAATGTAACATTCTATACATTTTCGCTATTGCTTTGGCAGTACTAGGATTTTAATCAACACTAGACCTATCTTTCAAATTGATACATGATGTCATGTCGGTTCTTTTTCAAGGCACTTTCACGGAAACTGGCGATTTCCACCCCTTTCCTTTCACTTCCCTCCCCCTTTCAGCCATTTCTTTTCAGGGTGGGGTAAACGCCCCTTTGGCCTCTAACGATATGAACATTATAATGAATGCAGGTCTATACAAAATGGCGCAGGAAAGTTATTAATTTTTTGCACATCCACACGACAGCTTTGAACCGCCCTCACGGGGGTCAGAGTTCGAATCCGAGCGCGCACGGTATTTCTCACCAGGGGAAATCCACATCGCTACAAACACAATGACTTGCGGCATGTTACAAAGCAGTTATGTTTTCCGAAGAGTGGGGTATTTTTGTATGTCTTTTCCTGGTAGTAACAAGAGCCATTGTGTGTCCGTCAACAACCTGTATGTGGAGTGACTGGAATTTTGTTATCTGAATTCCTGGAAGGGGTCCCAAAGGGGCGATGCGCATCCTTGCATCCTCGAATGCTTTCCGTGTTCGCCATTTCTAAGCTGAAATTGCTAGGCGTTGCTCAGTTTTCACAGTGAACCAGGGACAACTTTCGTCACAGAGTAAGTATTTCAAATATCGACGTTAGGGATTTTTTTGTCGGCGGATAACTGTAAATTGTTATTCTCCAAAAACGCAGGTGACGTAGGCCTATAATTTGAACACTTGTAATGCAGTCAAACTGAATTGTAACTATTTTTCTGAATCTATCTCATTCCTTATCAGAGAAATAAGGGTACAGGAACGAAGATGAATCGTGTTATCGAAACACTGTTCAGTTCACTGGAGCCTGTGACGGGCACACGGTGTATTTTTTTCTTCCTGAGAATGAGATGACCAAATCTTTATGTGATAAATAGTACTGATTCTTAGACACTTGAAAAGGTTTGGGTAACGACAATAAGAATTTGCATAAATATTGGAGATTTTAGGCTCGAAACTTTAAACTTAGTGCTTAAATCATCAGGGAAACAAATTGGGGAACATGGGTTTCGGACTCAAGCGGACAGAGAAGGGAAACATTACGTTTGGCAGCAGTTCCAAGCACGAATCCCAATGGATCAAATCTGTCCAAGCTTGCATGAGCATCGATCGTCATTATCAATGAATCTACTGACCAAGTAATGCATGATTTCCGAAAATTCAGCGAAAAATGAAATTATCTAGCCAGTTCAATTCATGAGAGAGGTTTTGCACGCAAGACTGATTGTAAGCACGCCTGTCTTTTGTTCTTGTGTTTATTCTTCATTTTTCCAAATTCGACATTAATTAAATGTGTATGATTTGGGTATTTATAAACATGGGGTTTGGCCCAAACGTAAACCTGGTCTTGATTTTAAATTTAAAAACATATCTAAATTATTTCTCTTCTACGGAGAATAGTTCACTGTCATGAGAACTGGAACAAGGAGCCCTCTCTCACACCGTTCATGTCGACAGCTAGTACACAGAACGAAAGTGGAATATCTTGGGCATAAACTCCAAAGCCCCATTATACAAATTGCATAGCGTGCACTTTTCGCATTCCAACTGCAGCAACAGTGTATAATTTTGAGAGTTCAGAGATAGGCGCTTGAATGTCCATCTATTATTTTACTAGATGCTGTGAAATAATGATGAAAATACACCATTGGGCAGTTTTGTCGTACCGAAACGAGACTGTTTGCGATAATAGGGATATAATTCTTATAACCATTTGTAGTACGCGTGACTTGTGGACGTCCCGACTACCTGTCAGGTCTTCAAGTCTCCGAGTGGAAAGAGCAAACTTAAATGTCCACAGTATGTTGGGAAGGGGGTACGCCGTAGTATGTCACAGCGATGGACCTGCAAAGCACTGTGAATTTAATACTTCCGCCGGTAAAATAAATCGTACATGAAAGTAAATTTGGTGCACACAGTCAAGCAAACGCAAGTGTTGACTCAAGTCGTTGTTGAAATAAACTCTATCCAATGAGTGCTTGACAAAACTATGTCATTCATCATGAAATAGCTGCCTTTCCCAACAACCTGTGATCCGGCACATCTCCAGCGAATACAAAAAGAAGAGATTTCCCCTGTATATTCCAGGTGTTCGTAATGTGGACTCATTCGAGCCCATTTGAACCAATCCTATAACTTCTTTTACTACAGATGATTTTGTGGAATTTAAAGTTTTCATCGTAAGTATTTGCAGTTGCTCGGAATTGTCCTTTATACGAGTGACTGTGATTCACTGCATGAGAGGACCGGTCAAAAAGTGGACTTAGTCCTGTCTAACATTTTGCCGTGAATTTGAAGAAAGTCGGTTATTTGCATCATACCAAATTCTGTTGACACTTAGTACTCCTAATTAAGAAATGCGACAGTTAGAGGACTATCAAAACGCTTAGGCCTACTCGGAACCATATTCATCCTGTCACCGACAGTGGTAAATACTCGCCTCCCAAACTATCTGGGAAAAATACGCGGAACTTCCCCCCCCAAATCAAGAAATATATCACATTACTGCTTTATGGGTGTACTGCCAGGTCACTTATATGAAGATTTTTGAGTAAAATAGCTTTGTAAAATATGATCATCCTTCAAAGTATCCCTGAAGCCTGTCGTCATGAGTTTGGGAACGATTGATCCCAAAATGGCGACGCGCAAATGACCGTTGCAACATAAAGCTCGGAGCTGGAATCCTAAGTTTCACCACTGACGAATGCAAGGGTTACAAACCCTCTCAAGAAAGGGGTTGAAAGATAGGTCAGCCTAGATCAGCCTCTGATAAACCATAGAGCTACTCTATGGATAAACTAATTAGCGCCCGCCTATTGCGACCGTCGTATTAGCAGGGTGCAGACCACTAATTCAAGTGAGAATTTTTGACCAGCTCATTAGCATTAAAAGTGTCCCCACGGTATCTTTGGAAAAAGGAGATTGTTTGGCCCCCAAAATGGTGAGATTGTGTAAATCGTTGCCAGTTGGCAGTGCCTAACCTGGGTAACCTTCCCCATTATCAGTAGGAACAGGTAGTTGAAGCTGCTCATGTGAAAAGTGTAATTTTCAGCTGCATACTGCACATTGTATTTGCACTAGTTAGTGTATATAGGCAGTCTGCAGTAGTTTGTGCACTTTTGCTACAGGCTGACCTTGAGCATTTTCTTTCCATATACAGCCAGTAGACAATTTTTTTTCATTTTTTCTCTGGAATTGAGGTTTTTTTTGTGCGTTCTCAACCATTCAGTGTTGTTTGGTGTGAAAAATTGAAAAATGGGTGTATATGTTGGGCTCGTGGAATTAATCGAGTCCACGGACACACAACAGCGCCATCTGTAGCTTCGTGTGGCACATTCCGTGGAAAGGCTATCTACCCTCGCTACGGTCTTGCTTTTGATGGATGTGTTTGTTACTTTTTGTCTATGTGGACGTCATGCAAGGAATTCTGACTCACCACAAATCATAAAGCGAAATTGAGACAACTGTTTAAAAAAAGCAAGTGAACTTGGTTTGTCATTGTATGTCGCAGACATATTGTATATTCATAGGCCCACGTGCGGCATTCGGTTGGGTGTGCAGGCTTGCTTCGTGACGTCACCATGCTTCGTGACGTCATCATGTGTGTTAAAAATGCAGTATTGCAATCCGTAGCCGCAATTCAAATCAGTGGCGTTGAAGAGAAGGGACGTTAAAGATGACAAACCGATGCCTTTTGTCAAAGTTATTGTGTAACACTTATTAGCTTTCCTGGAGCGTATGACTTGACTTTTGCTTGTGCTTGACTGAAAAATGTGACTTGTGATGGCAGTTAACAAAAGTGTTTGTGAAATATTTATTTCAAAACGACCAGATTGGATTGTCCAGAGATTTTCTTTCGCCGTTTAGTTAATTTCTAATTGGCATTTGAAAATCGTCAACGTGTTTCACAACCACTGAAAGTGTAATCTGCAGGAGGCTTTGTTGTACAGACAGAAGATTGTTGACACTATTTTTCGTTAACCCTAAGTTTCTCAAATAATACAGATGACTTGCGTATGCAAATCTCCTGCCGATAATCTTCAACAGTTTATGCTGATATCGCAGAATCTGTTGCTATGAGATTCTTCGCTTATACGGAAACCAATACTGAGTAATTGGTCCAAGATGGCGTGATTTTACAGTAGGCCCTAACTTTGCTACCAATACCTTCCTAAACATTAAAAAAAATATTTGGGTTTCTAGAAGTTTGTACGTGCTCTTGATGGTTGGGTTCTTTTGACTATTCTATAGCCCGAGAAATCGGTGCAGTTTGAAAGAGCTGACAACATGGCTCAGTGTAGTGACGAACGACTCCAAAGAATAGGATGGCGGTTGGGAATACTAAGGTAAAAAAAGCTTGTACTTGTAATCAACGATTCCCACCATGACTAAACTTCCCGTATTCTACCCCTTTAGGGCGAATATTTTACAAAGTAATTAAAACACCCGTGTCTTCTATCGTAACAAAGCAGAGCCAGTTGATGCAAAATAAACACGAACAAATTTCACCACAGCCGCCCATGTCGAGAGTTAAGAATGCAACTACAAGTACAGACTGACGCACCTGATGCATCATTAATTGTGTATTAAAAACACAGCCAACAACCGAGCGCCCACGTCACATTTTCAAGGGCACAAAAATACACAAACTCTCGACAGATAACTCTTGGCAATTACAAGTTATTGTTGCGAAATTACAAATAATATTAACTTTTTATTTATTTATTTCGTAGCTCAACTCCCTTGGATCTTCTGCCTCCTGTTTTAGTCGTAAGTGGTCTTGTTCATATAATTGTGTTAGTTTAAGAAGAACAAGAACCAACACAGATTGTTGTGATAAGTGTCAACTGTAAAAGACTCACTACTCTCTGCTTGAAATAAAGTCTAATGTGAAATACCGTACAAAAAGTTAAATGTTATAAGAACACACCATTTATCAGGGATAACTTTTATTTATATTTCGGTATACGGCGATTCAGTGAAGGCACTGTCAATTCAGAGATGCATTTTTGTTTCGAGTGTGGACGACAATGCTTTTTCTCAAAACCTAACACCTTCACCCAAAGTTTGGGATAGCAGGACGAGTAGTAGTAGGCCTATACCATTTCGAATCGGGGGTGTAAGTTGTCAGTAGAATAAAAATGACTCTTCCCAATGACACAGCTTAAAGACTTCATACTGGATCTACAGCGAGACATTCAGGATGAAGCTCTTGATCTCATGGCACGAGGAAACGTCAACACCGCGATCATGTACCTAAGTCATGGAATCAACATCAGCGGGTAAATCTTGAAAATAAGGCAGCCTGTTACGGAGAAGCTCTCCACACTTGAACTTGTGCCCACGCGGTGGTCCACGTGGTTTATATTTCATTGGGAGACATTTCATTTGGTTGACTCGGTGAAAAAGGTTGCTTTACCCAGCTTATTCCATTCAAACTAACCCAGCCTGAGCGCCCCGACACGACCTAACCCCATCCAACCTAACCCATCATCGGCATCATCTTTTGCATCATCTTCATTGTTATCTTTGATTATAAAACTCCATTTTATATGATCTCGTTCATTTTCTTCACTATCATCTTCTCTTTAATGTCATCTTTGGCATCTCCTTCAATGTCATCTTTGCTATCATTCTCAATATTGTCTTCAACACCTTATTCGATGACATTCGACATCTTCTTTGTCATCATCCACAGCTCATCAGCATATCGATAATTTGGCAAAGAGGTCAAGCCAGTAACAAAATTACTTGAAGTAATGCCCCGTGAAGTCAAGTAGATGGTGCAAAATCGTTTTCGTTATTGTTAAGGAGGTTTCATTCAACTGTTCTTTACTCTATAAAGCGTGTCTTCCCAAAATGCAAGCCAAATGTAACATTTATAAAAACTATGTTATCGGTTCCAAAAATGAATACTACAGGTACATTTGAATCCGACGATGCGTTGAGAAAATAATGTCGATAACGTACAAAAAACCACTGCTTTCTGAAATAAGCATGCGTTTCATTAAGTTTAGGACTAGAAAGAAATTGCGGAGGTAAAAAACAAAACAAAACAGTTGTGTGATATTTCAGGATATGAATTAAGTGACTGCATTCACTGACAAGATAAACTGTTAAAACTTTCCTTGGGAAGGACAAAAATGAGTTGTATTACCCAGTTGAAAATAACCCTTGAAAAGCAAGATGAAATTTCCAGTACAGGTAGAACACGTTATTTGCTATAATTTGATTTTGAAAAATCGGACAATTTGGGGGACAAAATAAGTTACTTTGTTTGTGGGAGGCAACCTTTACAGGTTAAAGTGTACATGTATGTTTCGCGTTCTTAGGTCGCACAGCTCTATCCTAATGGCGGTGTTCTATAATCTGTTGTAGGCTTCTCCGTCGAGATGGTTCCTCTTGCTACACCACATCTGATGCCAATCTGCTGATTCTTCGGTCACAGTGCTCCAACAGACTGGTCAGGGTTTAAGTCTTTTATCAGTAGCACTCTCTTAAACGCAACTATAGGATGGTGGTATTGAAAAATCAACTGTGTTTTTACATGTGTCTCTAAGCCTACAGACCAATTTCCATGGGCAACAGACGTTCACAAGCGTTACAGAGAAATAAGTAATAACAAGAGCTAGCTATTGCAGAAATCACAACGTTTGAGGATATTAACTTAGTTGATTAAACCTTTATGATTGTACGTGTATATAAATCGTTTGATTATTTTTGAGCCTCTCTTGTACACTTGAAATAGGTTGACCGAGTTACGCACGCCACATTATGAGGGCTTTTGGCTGCAACTGATTTTAGGCCAAAGCTTAAAATTTGCTTATTATTAATGTACTGCATTTATGTCGGGATATTCAAGTGTTCCAAGTCGTTTGTCTCCATCAATTTTCGACTACACATACAGCTCCAGATAGTTACTTTTATTTTCCATTCGAAAAGTTAGAGCAATTACTTACTCATCCAAACGCCTGGAAATCGATTTTTCAAAGATTGTAATTTTCATTTTTTCCCCTGTAGGGATACTGCCAAGCAGCAATGCAAGATGCTGAAAGTGGTAAGCTTAATTTACTACAGGTGAAAATTGCACATGCCAATTTCTAGTAATCTCTCTTTCAAAGTGTCTTTATCCCAGGCAATGCAGGAAAACTGTCCAAAGTGTTGTGTATTGTTGTTGAGAGGCGATAAAGATTGTTCAGCAGTTCAAATATGAAAGCCAAGACAAGTGGATTTTATTCAGGGTTTCAAATAGAGGTACATCCAGACATTTATTCTGATTTAGTGTAGTTTTTGGTACTTTTTATGTAGCAGTTGTGTAACATGACGATGGCTCTATTCGGAGTGAGTGAAAAATTAACAATAAATTATGCTCTTTTTAAACGCGCGAATTTGATTGAAGCTTTGTATATCAACGGATACTCCGTTCCTGCGAAGATCGAGCTAGTGAGAGCTAAGTACGCATTTGCCTGCGCTGAAGGAAGTGACAGTCTGACTGAATTTCAACAATTCCTGTTCAGCGAAATCCCTGAAAAGGTAGGATGATAAAAACTATTCCTACAATTTCAAAATGCAAGCTTTAAATTTCTGGAGAGAAAGAGAGAACTTTAAACAAATCACTACGTAGGCCTATATTTGAACTGGCGATGACATGCCAATTTTGCCTGAACACAGTAATGTAGTCCAGGTCATTAAACGTCTCTCAGTCCCACTTCAAAAACTATTCAAGTGAGCTGCATTCTGTTTACTTGTGGCTGGCCTTTCTGCAAAAATGACTTGATGGACTCAACTACATGTACAACAAAGCAACCTCTGAATACGTCCATACAGAACACGGTCAAACTGATTGAATTAAGCTTGTGAAGATTTGATGCTTTGAAGTGAATTTGACAGATTTTTTAATAAGATGAAGTAGGTGTGTATCTCTGCACACCCTTGACCCTTTCTACAATTACTTTACTGAGGAACATGTCATGTTGTCTACAGTTGAAAGAAAATCCAGAGGTGAGGGAAATCATTAGACAGGTTGAATCCTCCTTGTACCCGCTGGCATCTATGGCTCCGACCAAAGGCGCGACTGCCAACGGGCCGGCACCTTCTCTAGCAGCACCTGCTCGGAATCTGACTCCTTTTCAAAAAGACCTTACCACCAGGAATGAATGGGTAAAATCACCGCAATGCAACTATAAAGTGTCAATTCGTTATAATTGTTTTTATAGAGAAGGAAAAACTGACAGCCGTAAAATGCCCATATGCCGACGTGTTTCACTTTTGCATAAAACCATTATTTTAAAATCCTTTCATTAATCCAGGTAATGTTAAACTGCTTAAAACCCTGCCCAAAGTGGTCGTGGCTCCATTTTGGAGTGCCGTTTTGCTAATTTCTTGATAAAAACAAATTATGGCCACTTTTGAGATCCCCCGAAACAGATATCGTGATCTTTTTTAAACCTTTATAAAGATGTAAATGCAAGAGTGAAAAACTCACTCTCGAAAATAGTGAGTCACTTATAAAAGCACTCAACAAGATTGAAAACCACTCTAAAAAGAGTGAAAATTACTCAACAAGAGTGAAATTCCCACTCTGTCAAAGGGCCATATAAGTTATATTATTTTGCCATGGCTCCAATTTTAGAGTAATTTTCACTCGTTTAGAGTGGATTTTCACTCTTTAAGGTTGGTTTCACTCATTTCGAGTGGATTTATGGGAGATTTACTCTTTCTTAGAGTGAGAGTTTTTACTCTGTTGCCTTTAGAAGACGAGACATGTTAAAAGACAAATTGGCACGCTCAACATCGTAATAGGGAAGCCACTTAACCAACAACCAGAGTCTTCAAGGTCACTTTTATAATGCTCATCTTTTGAAATCTCTTTAGGAGAGTAGCAAGTCTTCGTGCACAGCTAAAGAAACTGAGGATGTGAAAAATGCAACTGTTGAGTCACAGCCAATTATCACTCAGAAAGGTAAGTCTCTCGATTTCTTTTTCCATTCTCTTTTCACCAACAATGAAAGTGCACATTGAAATTATCCTCCAACCTTGCTGAAATATATTGTCTGTTACAACTCTGTGGTAAAGGAATCGAATTGACAATCACTGGAGTCCTGTTGCAAGATTGCTGGTTTAAAGGTGATGTACCGGATCTTCAAAAGCCAACGACCACTTCTAAGCTAACTTGATTATTTTCCAACCCCTGTAGCTCCAGGAAAACGCAGTTCCCATAAGTTAAAATATCGTCGCATATAAACTTGTACCAGTGTCTACAAGATTCCTTTCCCCCAAGTATAATGCTGGTTTCCTGCATCTGTTGCCCTAGCCCCACATTCCCCATTCAAAACTGCCCCTGGTCTGTCCTAGCTATTCACCGGTCTTACTCGCTACCTAACTGGCGTGATATCCCGACATAGGACACTGCCAAGTGCCATTATAGAAGAACCCATTTTAATGAGCAACGACATCATTTGGATTGTTTCCATACAGAGCAGCCCAAACTATCTCAATCGCCACTACCACAGCCCGAAACGCCGGCCTCATCATCACCTCCACAGCCAACTTTATCAACACTATCGCCCCCACCAACATCATCACAACAGCTACCAGCTGCATCACATCCATCGATGTCGCCGCCATCCTCGTCATCACATTTATCTCCACTGTCCCCCGGGCTGCACTCCCCTGAGCTGGTACCCAATCAAACCAGCGCAAGTTCCTCCAACGCGTTTGCATCACATCCATCGATGTCGCCGCCATCCTCTTCGTCACATTTATCTCCACTGTCCCCCGGGCTGCACTCCCCTGAGCCGGTACCCAATCAAACCAGCGCAAGTTCCTCCAACGCGTTTGCATCACATCCATCGACGTCGCCGCCATCCTCGTCATCACATTTATCTCCACTGTCCCCCGGGTTGCACTCCCCTGAGTCGGTACCCATTCAAACCAGCGCAAGTTCCTCCAACGCGTTTGCATTACATCCATCGACGTCGCCGCCATCCTCTTCATCACATTTATCTCCACTGTCCCCCAGGCTGCACTCCCCTGAGCTGGTACCCAATCAAACCAGCGCAAGTTCCTCCAACGCGTTTGCATCACATCCATCGACGTCGCCGCCATCCTCTTCGTCACATTTATCTCCACTGTCCCCCGGGTTGCACTCCCCTGAGTCGGTACCCATTCAAACCAGCGCAAGTTCCTCCAACGCGCTTGCATCACATCCATCGACGTCGCCGCCATCCTCGTTATCACATTTATCTCCACTGTCCCCCAGGCTGCACACACCTGAGCCGGTACCCAATCAAACCAGCACAAGTTCCTCCAACGCGCAAGAAATCGATGCTAAGCAGTCCAAAAGTGACTCAGAGACGGGATATGCTTCACTTGGATCGGCAGAGCCCTCCAGCTCATCAGAAGACGCCAATGACTTCACGCAAGTAAAGCCCGTAAAGTAAGGAAGTCAATACTAAGTATTCATAATTCTCAGGAAAATATTTTCAAAAGGGACCTACGTGATAAGACTGACGTCTACTCGACTAAGAGTTCCCTGTCAGTCATCAAAGCTGAGATTCGACTTTCCTAATTACTTCCTCAAAATGCCCTCGAAGCATCATCTAAGTGAATCCTCAATAAAATACACAGCCTGGCAATAAAAGGCTGAAGACTGCATTCCTCAACAACTGAAAAAGCAAAAAACGTGCAATTTACGAACCTTTTGTTAAACTGTTGCCCAGACATTCAAACTCAGAGTATGTTCACAAATTCTGTAAACAAAATTGAAAGAATTTTTATTTACCATATTGTGCACTGGATTGATGTACAGTGTTTTCTGATGCATGCCTTTTCTAGGAAAAAGAATTCGCCCTCAAAGAGGCCAGAAAATGTTTGTGACAAATCTTTAGCTGGAGCAACCGCCAATACCATCCCCAGTTTCAGTCTTCCCCTGAGGTACACGTGCGGGATGTGTTTCGCAAGCAACGCAAGCAAGGTTGTGGGGCAGCGAGGAGGGAGCGATCCAGCCGTCTGCGCTAGTTCTGGTGCACATGACTGGCTTCAGGAGAGGGCAGCCGTCTTGTTTTCCAAAAAGGAGGGTTGGCGCAAGGTGAAACCAAGACATCCTAAACTGCGACGGGAAGTCTATCCAAGAGTGTGTAAGCTTGGTGATGCTTGCCCGCGTTCCGACTGCATGTTCCCTCACATTGAGGAAGAAGTTCACCTCTGGCACTACATGGGCAAATATAACAGTTAGTTTTGAATTTTATTACTTAGATGCTAAAGCATGGAGAATGTTATTAAATAAAATTCAAAAGGGTTTGGGTCAATCATCTTTGAGATTCCCTGATGACAGACATCTTGATGTGCTCAACACAAGAGGGAAGAGTAACATTTCAAGCGTCAGTCATGATTTCTTCATATCACTCAGGAATCTGCTATGAATTGTCTTTCCATTTTGTTTAGAATCAAATGACCACAGCTTCTTAACAAATACTTTCTCAAAAGAACGGCAAATTTTAATGTTTGATCTCTGTGATTTTTTTATTCAGTCAAAACTATAGATGGTGTCATATCTCAAAGGCAGGCATCCCAAGGTGTAAACAAAAAACATTCAACGTCATCAAACAATGAGCAACACGAACAACAAAATCAGAGGTCATCAACGGACAATGGGAAAAAATCCTCTGTCAGCTCTGCTGTCGCTAAATCACAGACAAAGGCAGAAACTCCTCTGCAACTCCAACGGAGGGCCTCCACTCCTAACATCACCGCAAAGCCTCTCAGTGCAGGGAAGGGCTCCAAGACTGCGTCCTCAGGTACTCTCCTTCCTGTTTCAAAGACTGCAACAATTAAGCAAAGCCCGCAATCTCAACCCAAAGGTAGAGCCTCAGCAAGCAAAATGACCGAGACAGGTGGCACGATGGAGGGTACTGAGAGAAGCCCTGAAGCTGCTCCCTCCTCGTCGCTCATGCCGGCCACCTCTCCTGAATCCAAATCACCCCATGGTAAAGATTCAACTCCTGATGCCAAGAAAACTCCTGTGCCAACCACTCCCAGTTTCCTTCATCCCATCAAGTACGTCTGTGGAATATGCTTCGAAAGGCACGGCAGATCTGGAGTGGTAGAGCAGCGGACATGCAATGGTGTAAAATCGAAGGTGTGTGCAAGTCAAGCGTCTCATGCCTGGAAGCAGTTCAAGATCGTGGCAATGTTCTCTGATACCAAAAAGAGATGGTGTAAGGTCAGACCAAGACATCATAAACTGCGACCCACGGTCCAGCCTCAGTTGTGCACCCGGGGCGAGGCCTGTCCTAGGTCCGATTGCATGTTTCCTCACATTAAGGAAGAAATAGAACTCTGGGTTTACATGGCGGATCACAAAAGTGAGTATGTTTTAAGATACAGAAATTTGGCAAAATGCATCTGATTCTCATCTCTTATTCAAGAATGTTGTCACTCTTAGTTTTTTTATTTTGTTTTAAAAACTGTGGTATTTGGGGGAAATCAGGGCACCTTTCTTACTAAACAAATGATTTTTCAGCTCTATGTCCGACCTACTTTATGAAAAAAAAAACTCATCCAGCTGGTTTAGCTTAATGCATAACAAATAACTACACTGTTGGCTTAATGAAATGCGTTTTTATTTTCATTTCTTTTGGTTTTCCTGACAATTTAATTAAATACCTATAGTTAATTCAATATAGCCCAAAACACCCAGTCGTATTTAAGTACTATTCCAATGTACTTTATTTTAGTGAAAACATTAGCTGAGGTCATCTCAGCTGGGAAGGAATCAACAGAGGATACCAAAGTGCAGTCCGATGTTTCCAAAGCATCTCATCCTGCCGCATCTGCTCCATCTGAAAAGCACTGTCATCCCTGCTCCTACTGCAACAAATCTTACCCTGCATCTTGGCAGCTGGAGCAACACATCCAGACCAAAGAGCACTGGTCAAAGGTCAACTCAGACGAAGACAAGAAGGACCAATGGAAGCAGCGTGACCCGCCCTGGAATGTTGTCAACGGCCAGTACCAAGAATGCTTAGAGTAAGCGGCACGATTCGTTAGTCCCACAAATCACAGTAGTAACCCCCCATAATTGTTATTACTTTTGGTGATTAGGATTGGCTCTCGACATTTTATTTGCAAAATATTATTTTCCAAATTTTGGCTTAGGAATAAAAGAGATAGCTGCGTCTTTACTGACTGCACCAAAGCTCACAGCAAAGAAGAGCTCGAAGAATGGATGGAGAGACATCGCTATCGAATGATGAAAGTGAGGAAAGCCAAAGAGCGGAAGTTGTACGCCTTTATGGACGAAGTCCTTGAAAAGTACAACTCCTCGACCAAGGGCAGGGATGTGGTGAGTGTGAAAAAAAGACTCGTTTATCGACTACAAATAATGCTCCAACCATGTGAAAAGAAACAAGTAATCTTAACTCTTAAGCTTTCTGATGTCTGATCACAGTGCGATACTACATGACAAATAACGCCACTTTTTTCATCCATTACCTATGCAGATAGCAGAGGAATTACCGGGAATCCATGTGAAATGTTCTGAGGACCTAACACAATATCTTATTGGGAAAGGAAAGGATCAGGATTCGGCTTACACCTGGACATTCACCATAAAGGTTTCTGATACGGTAATTAAAGCATATTTTATCAAGTTTAAAGACTTCAATTCATTTGTCATGGATAGCTAGTGTGAGAAAAAGAACAAGGAAAATAGAATTGTCTTGCTGCATTCTACTCGGAGACTTATACACTATACTTTATCCATCCCACATAGAAATCTCTGAAGCGTGTCTGCTTGTTCTACGACGAAAACAGACATTATTTCCGACTTTCTCGCCCGGCAAATGAGAGTGAGGCCCAAGTGTGCCCCGGCAACCTCATCGTGGAGCAAGATGGAAGGACATACCAAATTGACGTCATCTTTCGCTCCCAGATCCTAGGCAGCTTTTCTCAGTGGGTCCTTTTCGATCTGGGTTCTGAACCGTATCTTGCCCGTAAGCTTAAGGTAAGGAGGCTAAATTGGTATTTGTTAATACAAAGCTCAATGCCACTTCAAAAGTACACGCAAGAAAATTGAATACCAGGCTCTAATATCACAAAACCATTACCCCAAACCAGTGCATCAATACCAATGTTAATACAAATATTCCTTTTTAATACCCGACAGGAGGGACCCTTATTTAAAACAAAGCTGCATAAAAATGGTGGACGCTCTTTTATTTTTCAAGGTCCAAGTTGGTTTGTCAGTGCAGCACGAGATATTTGACGAGACGCAGGAGGAAGTAAAACCGGTAGTTGTCTGGAACAGCAGTAACTCAGAGATTGTGCGAATCGTAGAAGAGGACTACCAACTCTCCTTCAGTGAAGAGAAACTGCTCTCGAGCTATCGGGTACCAGCCACGGTCGGAATTGACGACCTCAAGGAGATGAGTCGAGAGAACTACAGAGAGTTCATGCATAGAATGCTGTATTTGGAGGAGCTGGAATGTAACAGAAAGATTTCCAAGTGAGAACGAAATAGTGGGAGAGTATATTTACAACTGAAATAATCTTTTACCTCTTCACTTTTACCATTCACGTGTTGCCTTGACTGAAAAAAATCTATTACTCTCATTTATGCGTATCCAACAGGTTCAGCACAGACAGCACTCTTAAGTGTCTGGATACAATCTATGTGGAAACCTCCACTGGAACAGT
Source organism: Acanthaster planci (assembly GCF_054643075.1). Lineage (NCBI taxonomy): Eukaryota > Metazoa > Echinodermata > Asteroidea > Valvatida > Acanthasteridae > Acanthaster > Acanthaster planci. Next base: position 17,257,165 of record NC_141779.1, on the reverse strand, counting down.
TACCAAGTTTTCAGTGGACGGCAGCAAGTACGGAATATTGGATCTGAAGACAGTCTTGATGGATGACTCAGAGACAAGCCAAATCATCGAAAGAAGTGTCCGCAAGATAATGCTGCAGTTCGGTACATCGGAAAAGGTAAACGACGGGTGATTAACCGCGATCAGGTGTCAATATTTCACACACTAATCACGAAGATGAATTGCAAAGTGACTTTGGAACTGACAGGGAAAACTTGTGGGTTTTATTGCATCTGATGTGAAGTGGAATCAGCCACTGGCATAATTGTTATGGCCAGTGACAGGTATAGTAGCAAACTAGCAAACATTGCCAGATGGTGGATAAAGATGGAAGCCTTTCAACGTCTTCCTTCAAAAGAATATATGATACAGGCATTTTAAGGTAGTACGGGAACATTAAAGGGTCTTTGATCTAAGGCAGTTGAAGAAATAGCATTTTGATTATAATTTCTCGATCAGATTTACGAAGCAGCCATACTCCTGGATCAAGACGAGCTGGGAAGACACAAGCAAGAAACTCTGCACGTCAAACTCAGTCCAACTTGTGTCAGCGACCAAAATCTCCAGAACGGCACCCCATACCAGGTCAAGGTTCAACTCCAGTTGAACAGACTCCCGTTCTGCTACATGCATTCTGCTGTTGATCGTCTGAAAAACATGGACATGGTTTTCCCGCCAAAAGATAAGCCACAACAGTAAGTCTCTTCAGATAGAGATGGATGTCTAGGAACTTTTCTGTGTGTGTACAGCAAAACAGCATTCAAAATTACCCCCAAATTCAATTTGTACCTGCATCATGAAGGAAACTGGTTAAAAAGACACTGCCATGAAATGTATTAAAATTTAGCCTGTGGGTTGGCCTAGTTTCAATTTTAAACAATGACCAAAAAACCTGCTCGGTATTCCAAGTGAGCATATGCAAATACATGTACAAATTTCACAAAAGGTTTGTTTGTTTCACTAGTCACTGGATCTCCATCAATGATCCTAATGCTGGTTTGCACAATCCATAAGGCAGGATTTGGGAGTACGTAAACCAACGACGGATCATTGATCGTGGTCCAGATCCGTGAGAAACAAACCCAGCCAACATTCAGTTTAGCATACAGAATCTTCCGTATAAGTGTAAAATCACAGAGGTGAACGTGTTAATAGGCCTACTGACAACATTTCATACACTCAAATGACTTTTTGATTGCATAAAAATGGAAGATTTATACTTGTGTACATTCATCGCATGTGAGATCCTGGACTGAAAATCTGACGATTAGAAAATTTGCTTTGCTTCGCCATTCCAGACTACCCACCCTTTCAAGCGAAATGAAACACCTGAGTGATCCTCATCAGAATCAGGCATTGAGATTCGTATCAGACTATGGTGGGCGCAGTTCTTGCCAAATGACCGGGCTGGGACCGGTGCTGGTTTTGGGGCCGTTCGGTACGGGAAAAACGCACACCTTGGCTATGGCCATACAGCGTACCTTGCAGCTTCGACCGAAAAGCAAAATTCTGATCTGCACTCAAACAAACAGGTATTCTTTCTAAAAATTTTCACATTTTTCTTTTAAAAAGACTTGCGTTTTCTTTCATATGACGATTAGGTCAGTCCACCCGACTGCATATACGCCTACTTTATAATAATCACGGTTTCACTTCCTGTGCTCTTCTTAAGTGCTGCGGATTTATACATCACTGAGCACCTTGACGCACTCGTTGAAAAGGGCAGCATCGACAAGATGGTTCGTGTCTGTGCAAAGTATCGCAACATCAGAACAATTCCTGCAACGGTGAAACGTTATGTTCCTATCCAAAATGGCGAGATTCAGCCTCTGACTGCCGATGATATCAAAGCGAGCACCGTTGTCATCACAACACTGATTACATCGTTCTTGCTGGAATCTTTGGAACTTTACGGGCACTTCACTCACATCTTGATCGACGAAGCAGGACAGGCATTGGAAGCGGAAGTTCTACAGCCTCTGACCTTAGCAACAGAAAAGACTTGCGTAGTTCTCGCTGGAGATCATCTTCAGATCAGTCCAAAGGTGAACAGTTCAACGTAAAAATGGGGTAGTTTTTGTTTCAAACTGAAAATTGTTAATTATAGACTGAATGGGAAGACTTGATGGTGTTTCCTACCCGTATATGGGTACCCTTTTAAGGACTCATTTCAAGCATCTGTGTGTGTCCTTGCTCTATGTTTTAAGGTGCTTGGAATCACAGTTACCGTTTTTTGTCGTTCCCCTCTCCATTGTCAGGTGTTTTCCCGAACAGCCCGTCATGCTAAGTTCCACATATCCTTGCTGGAGCGTCTGTTCTACCAGAAGGTTGGCAGAGTGATGCTGTCTCAAAACTATCGCACATGTCAAGAAATGCTGGACTTCATGTTTGGGGCGTTTTACTCCGGTACCCGTGTAAGCCAACAGATGAAAGCGGTGGTCAGTCACGAGCCTCATCCCAGATCCAAGCATCCCTTAGTTTTCTGCACTGTGAAAGGAGTAGACCAGAGGATAGGAATGTCGTACATCAACCACTACGAGGTAAAAAAAAAATCGGTTGACAAAATTCAGAAGCCATATTATACCATTTTGAAACAATTAGAAATAATTTGCAGCGTATGTTTACACCCAATAGGTGACCCAAATTGGGTTGATTGTGAAGGACTTACACGACACTTGGCCGAAGGATAAATGGGGAGAGCTGAACAAGAACAGCGTTGGTATTATAACACCGTATACGATGCAGGTAAATGTATTTCTATATCTCTAAATGCCATAGTGCCATAAATTTACAGTTGAAAAAGCCGTAAGTGTTCTGCCACCTAGTAAATAATGCAGCATTGCCTGTTTCTTTATGTCCATCAGGTACGTCAAATTCGCAATGAGCTCCGCAAGCTCAGACTCGGAAACATCACTGTCGACAGAATACATAATGTACAAGGTAAACATTTTCATTGAGAACTGAGTTTTAGAATGACATCAGACTCGTCAACCCATCCAATCATCTTTAGCTTTAGAGTAAAGGAGTTTCTTTGGTTTTGTTATGTCTCTTTGGCAGTTGATGTTACCATCTCTATACACAACAAGAAAATGTATTTTGACACATAAAACTGCATGTTTGTTTTGTCTATTTCACTAGAAAGTCATGACTGAAAAACCAAACAACTCTTCCATTTATGAAACAGCATAGGCCTATCTATTCCGTCCTATTTTGGTATCCAGCTAATCGACTACTTTGTCTCTTTTTTGATTCCGTCTTCAGGACAGCAATATCGTGTGCTTATCATCAGCCCAGTGAGAACACGCAGTACAATCAACAAAGCCGACATGACGTCATATTTGCCCACAATTAGTCCGGCAAATCACCCAGATGATGCGTTTGACTACGGATTTTTGTCTGATCCCCGACTCCTTAATGCAGCGTGCACACGAGCACAATCTCTACTGATGGTTGTTGGTGACCCATCCACATTATGCTCGGTGGGAGACTGCTCACAGATATGGCGAAGGTATCTGAAAGAATGTGAAAAAAATGGCACACTATTGGTGAGTTACTTATAACTTTACTCATTCAGATCTTATAACACGAGTCTGCGAACTTCTAAAATATGAAATTCGATCATATATTGCTCTTATTGCTAGGATTTTTATTCCATTTGTCTGATAAAAACATTTATTTTAGACATACTCAAAGTCACAAAACTGGCAAATATCCTCAACGACGAGAGTTTGAAATAATTTTATTTTATCAGGAGACTTTTCAAATATTTCTCTTTCGTTTATAACTTCAAATACAGGGAACCTCTGTTGCAGAAATTCAGCATGAAATAGAAGCAGCGAAGAAACGTTTGAATCCCTGTGCAGCTGAGTTCAATCCATGCGGTTCGTGGGTCGGCACGCCTACTCCACTCGTGAATGATACCACCCAAAAGCTATCCCAAGTTTCAGAGGCTCCAGTTTTATCTGAGGTCGATACGTGGCTGCAAGAGGACGACAGCACCATCCCAGATGGTATCCTTCATGAGCTCCACAGGCAGATAACTGAAGATCAGTGTATGCTGGAGGAAACTGATGCGACTCCTGATATGGATGACGAAGGCTCCTGCGATAGAAAGGCCCCTGCTAAATCAAAACGCAAAGGACACAAGTACAGAATGATACAGAAATCCGATCGCATCATATTGGCATTTAACTGTGAAGACAAGCCTAAACGACATGGTGAGCACAGAGACGATGACTCCGACTTCGAAAAGGGCTTGAAGAACGACGAACACAATGAAAGGGAACGGAAGAGGGCGTATGAACAAGTTAAAGAACAGCCAGAAAAATACAAGATCTGTTCCTTCCATTGTGAGGAGTCTGGACACACCTATGCAGTCCCTCTCGACGAGGGCTCCTCTGGGAAGATTTTAATAACAAGTAAGAGAAGAAGAGGTAGAGCTCTGAACCAAGATGAGGTTATCGTAGAAATAATCGATGACAGTGATGTATTGGGGCTCGCTGAGAGCGAAAACAAAAAGTGTTACGGAAAAGTCATCTGCATATGTAAAAGAGCGGCTAGATCTGCACTGATGATGGATATTGTTTGTAAGCTTGATGAACATATGAACAATTTGATGGTTCCGCTTGACCGCACTCTCCCGAAATTATATATTTGGTCTCACAACCAAGAGAAGAGTGGAAAGAAGGGCAACAAATATGTGTCACCGGACTTTAGTACTGTATCCGTTTACCAATACGGAAATAATCCAAACGGTCCCATGCCATTTCTTGAAAATGTGAAAATCTCCAGGAAGGATCGGCAGCACACGCTGTTTCTCGTGCGCTACCAAAAGTGGCTTGCTGCCCTCCCTTACCCGATTGGTGCAGTGACAGAGGTACTCCCACTCGGAGACAACAGAGAGAATGGGCTTCGTATCCTCAAGCTCATGCACGGCGTGAGAGATAATTGGAAACCTGGTGTCATTGAGAAGGTTGTCGAACAGTTCCCAGATGACTGGCAAATTCCTAAAGAGGAACTCCAGACACGGTATGATGCAAGAAATCAGATCGTCTTCACCATCGATCCCCCAGAAAGCCAGGACCTTGACGACGCTCTCAGCATCGAATCAAAGGATGACAACTACGTAGTCGGCATTCACATCGCCGACGTATCTTTCTTCGTCTCTAAAGACTCGCCAGTAGACAAGGAAGCGAAAAACAGGGCCACGTCCTTTTATCCCCCCTTTGACAATCCTGTCAACATGTTTCCTGAAAGGATCAGCAATGAGGTGTGCAGTCTACTTCCGGATCAAGACAGACTGACTGTTTCCGTTTTGGCTGTCATGGATAAGAATGGTTCGATAGTTGGTGAGACAAAGCTCACCCGATCCGTAATCCGTTCTCGGAGACGGCTGACGTACTATGATGCTGAGAAAATTATCGGTTCCAATTCCAGTGACAGAGAAGGCCTTGATACTCTCGAGGAAAAAATCTGCACTCTCAGCAAACTAGCCAATGCCAGACGAAGAATTCGTTTGGGAGTTGGCTACTATGCGTTTCCACACGACACTGAAAAAGAGGAGGCGCAATGTCCCTTGGCACATTCTTTGGTTGAAGAAATGATGTTGCTTGCTAATCAGGCAGTGGCTATCTTCCTTGTTAAGGTCTATCCAGATTGCAGTCCACTCAGAAGGCAACTCGCTCCAAGCGACGAAAATGTCAACGATTGGGTTGCTAAGCACGGTCAACACGTGGTTCATAGTTTGGAGCTGCAATCGAAGTCCCTACCAACGACTGAATTAGATAGCAACGAAGCTCCACGTCAGATGAAAGTATTGAAGGAAAAGTGGGATGAAATACGAACGGCAGTCACACAGGATGCGGGCCAGGACCAAATGGCAAGTATCACCGACCTGATTACCAGTGACGAGAATCACCCACAGCTCGGTGCGGCAAAAGCGAACTACCTCCGTATTCAAGAGCGCAGCGGCTACATCAACAGTGGAGATTATCCGGGAAAATCTCGACATCACACGCTGAAAATGGACCTCTACACCCACTTCACCTCGCCGATACGACGGTACTTCGACCTTGTTGTGCATCGCATGCTGGTAGCTGCAATAAATGACGAGAATGCTCGAGATAGGTTACACCAATCTGAGCGACCGTACTCTGACAGCGAAATCGCAGAATTAGCTCATCATTGCAACTACCAACACTTCAACTCCCGGGCTTTTGAAAAGAAGACCTTTGCACTGCAGTATGCATTGAGGCTCAGGGAAGCCCCTCTGCTGTTTAAGGTTTTTCTGACTGGATTTTCAGATGCTGGTTTGGATTTGCTCTATCCCTACAGAGCATTCCTTCCAATGAAATGCCCTCTCAACCTCCTCAAACCGACCAGCAGGCCAGAAATCAGCGAGAACGACATCAGAATGCAGCTGCAATGGAAAGAACGAGTCTACGAGCTGCACCATTCGGAAGCAGTGGCGAGACAGATTCACGTTTCGTCGCACTCACAAGGAACGATCTGCACCCTGGACTCGGAAACGAATGTTCAAATTTCTACCGAAATCTGGCAGGAACTCCTGCAGGGGATCCAAGCACAAAACCTGACTATGATTAGGCAAACTATCATGGACGCCGAAAATGACCAATTGCTCACACGAGACCAGAAGAAACGCGAGAAACGACGGAGGCGAAAATGCAACATCATTGAAGAAGTAACCTGTGAGACATCAGATGCAAAAAAGCCTCTACCGTTTGTCAATTTCAAGCGGGACTTTCAACGGGGTGACGTAGTGCAGGTGCAGCTTAAAGCCTCCATACAAAAGGGTGTTTTGATGCCCAGCCATCAGCTGTTCTGTCTTACTCCAAAGTTGAACTTGTGCACTGAACACCGTGCCAATGCCATCGAGAGCTTCTCCAGTGTGGCGGCACACCGTCCTCCCGCCAGGATTAAGAGTATTCAAAAATATCAGGCTGTGTGGCTGCCAATCCTTAAAATGGTCTCAGCCTACGATGCTGTTCTTAGCGATGAAACAAGTGGACTCCACGGCGTAGACATCAAGTGGAAATGCTCTCAGGACGCAGACAATCAGCCAGTCAAGTTTTGTGGGGTTTTCGAGGTCAAAAAAATGTTCTGCCACAACCGCAACATAAAATTACGCAGTGGTGATTTTATCTGCATCCGTTACAAGGACCTACCCTTGGATCCCAACACGAAGCACAGTCTTCTTGAGTTTGGCAACACATCCTCCTCCAGGGGATCGTTCACAGTAGACAGAGATAAAAACACATTTGTCGCTCATGCTGTTGTTTCCTCGGTTGAAGACGTTGACATTTGGACCGACAGTTGGAAGTTGATTGTCCACGTTCTGGTGAATCAGCATTCAGCACCATTTCCTGACGCTTTGATCGTGTCTAAGAAAGTGTCTAAGAAAATATCCACGGGCACGATCGAGATAATACCCAAGTCCAGCTCAGATAGGTAAGTGCCTCCATGTTAGCCACCGTTTGCTTTACGAAGTTTGTATAGAAGTAGAGAAGTACATATTAGTATGTGGGTGTGTCACAATGAAGCCCAAGTTTTAAACACACAATGTTTTTGAAATAGACGTCTGGAGTCAGCAGTGATACGTTTGGACAAGGCAGAGCAACTGACCAAGGATATCTGTCTTCATCGAAACCCGAAGGTCGACCAATGTGGTAAGTATTCCAGCTATTATATGGTCACTCTTCTTACAGGTTGTCGTTAGTTTGTCGAAGGTTTGGGGAACAAAAGCATTCTGCTTCAATCAATACCAAGGATTCCTTAATCACCTTCACATGTCATATGAACTTAATTACAGAAACTTTCATCGGTGTCAATGTATTCGCTAATGCTATAAATTTCCTTATTCCTAATCTTCTATTGAGGTGATTTAGTGCACGACGTTGAAATAAATATTCAAATCAATGTCCAGATTAAAGTTAAATTGACCTAAGCTATGTTCGAAACAGAATATCAACAGAACTATGGCATGAGCAAAACGTCACGACATTTCAGTGATGCATTCATTAGACTGGATTTTAAAGTCCATATAATTATCCAACTTTTACAGATACCGTGCTCAAGAGAATGCTTGATCTCGGTAGACATATGACGTCTTTTGAAATCCCAAACTCGCCTTTCCCTCTGCCGAACAAACCGCAACAAGATGCACTGAAACTCGCCCTGCAGCAGCAATTCACCATAATCCAAGGTCCGCCAGGTAAAAGGAATGATTTTTCATTCATAGCTTGCTTTCAAGAGCAACATTATATACACGTTAACTATCGATTGAAGTGTTCAAGAATAATAGGTTTTCTTATTAAAAGCTGTGTGCAGTATGCCATTTCTTTCTCCAAAGGAGAAATATAGTTTCATGTGTTGGGATTCTTCAATTGTCTCAACTTAATTCTTCAGATTGGTAGGATCTTTAAGAGCGCCATTACTATCCAACGGTGGTGAAATCTAATTAGGTATAGTAAATCATATTCTATTCAATCATGTTCTTAAAGATGTATTTTGACATGGTTATCCAACTGAATTTTTGAAGGCACAGGCAAGACAATCACTGGTGCCCATCTCACGTATTTCTTCACGGAGGTGAACAAGCAGCTGCCCAATTCTGGACGGGGACCGCCGCAGGTTCTCTACTGTGGACCATCCAATAAGTCTGTCGACGTTGTTGCCCGTAAGTAAAGTAAATATAAATTGGTAAGACACGTTATCTGATAGTGGGTAGGCCTACCTTTTTGAGGAAGCAGTCACTGACCTGTTAAAAAAATACGATTGATACCTTTCGTTTTCTTCTTTCTCTGCCAGTGTGCAGATTATCAGTGATGGCAGACATCAGTTATTAGAAGGTCATACGGTACCACTGCAAAGAAGATTTATTGACCTTTTAAATTTCCCAATGATGCAGACTACCTGCTGAAACTGGAGATATCGGTCATCCGAGTGTACAATCACTTGGTGGAACAGCAACACTACCCACTGCCTGGCCATGGCTATGGATCGAGTAAGATCGGCCATTCTCAAGAAGCCAAGATGGACCCTGACCTCCGCCACATCTCACTGCATTACCTCATTCGGCAAAAGGCAAACAGTTGCAGTGAGCTCATCCGAGAGTACGACCGGAAATTCCAGCAACCGCACTACAAGATCGGCTTCCACGAACTGCACCAATACAAGAAGTTAATTCACGGAGCTGAGGTTGGTTTGGGGTTAAACGAGTCGTACAGAGCGACAGCATTTCTCACTGAACTTAATTCTTTAAACGTCATTCGAGACGTAACTACATCAGCTTGCCTCTGAATAATGTCCCAAACATCTGCAGCATATTCAATGATTGGTTGAATGAATGGCACCAATTTGTACAGCAAACATTAAACGTATTTTTTATGAAAAAAAACCGTCAAGACACTTCAGCTTTGGTGCCTACGGAAGACGCTAGACAAATATTTTATTTCATGGCTGAACTTTGAGGAGGTGCTATGCAGAAAATATTGTCCGCAAATTTATCTGTAAGTCACACACAATGTCATTATGCACGAAATTTGAGGCAAATTTCTGCGGGTTGGTAGCTCCATGACAACCCCAGTGAAGCTAGCTGTATCAACGGATATTCCTGTTGCACCATTTACAGGCAGAAGAACTGCGAAAATACAAGGTAGTCCTATGTACGTGTAATGAGGCAGGTAGTGGACGCGTTCAGAATTACCTGAATGTGATCCAGTGCATAGTGGATGAGGCTGGGATGTGCAGTGAACCAGAAACCCTGATACCGCTGGTGGGGACCGCCAAAGAGGTTGAGGAACCTAACAGTACCCTGAAGAAGTTAAGACATTCTCCACGCCAGGTTGTTCTAATTGGGGACCATAAACAGCTCAGGTGAGTCAGCAGAAAGACTTGCAAATGCGAAATATCAAATCTCCAAATATTAATGTGTTAGCGATACTTCCAAAACCTAGCACGCGATTCAACTACCCACCGCTACGTATAAGTCAGACCTGTGCAGCAAAATAGCCATGCTCTAACTATGACGCTAATATATCTTCGTATGATTCAACACAGTAGGCAAACTTATAAGTAAGGCTTGTTTGAGCTTTCTGCTTGCAAATTTTCATGACGCTGCCAGACTAGCCTCACTTGCAAGTTTGCCTACTGTATTGACATACGAAAATATACTAGCATCACAGTTCTTGCAGGCTATTTTGCTGCACACGCCTCACTTATAAGTAGCGGTGGGTAGTCAGATCGGATGGACCTAGAGGTCAATGTGAAGTGTACATAAAATATTGCAATTGTTGCATTTGGGGGAACGTAATTGGGGGAACGCACTAGCTTAAGCTCATGTTGAATGCTCTGGGAAAGCAATGTAGAAACCGCAGTTGAAGGGAAATCTCCTCAGCAAATTCCATTCCGACCAAGGACAGTGATGTTGAAATAAACTATTTGCACACTCAAGTGGATGAAACGAAAGAGACGAATTCACCAAGACTCTGAAATTCATTTTCATTGCAGACCCATTATCCAGGAAAGGACAGCGGTAGAACTCGGTATGGAGATATCTCTCCTCGAGAAGTACGGAGAGGAAGTTAAAATGCTGACTATTCAATATCGCATGGTGAGTTTCAGTAGTTCTCAATCCAGAGCAACTCTCTATGGGGATAAAAGGCAGATTCAAAAGGCTTCAGTCTTCTCTGTTCTACCGTAAGGTTGAGAATGAAATCAAAAACCATTTGCTACCATTTTGAGCTGTTTCCTGGGAACTAAATGGTATTTGTGTGATAGGCATTCGGCAAGAACACTGTCTTTTATCCACAGCACGAGTCAATCTGTGCCTTCCCCTCGGAGGCTTTTTACAAGGGCAAGCTAGTGACGGACGCCAGCGTTAAGAGACGGGAGCCGCGTCTCGCGGCAATATGGCCTGGCGGCAGGGAGAACCCGCTGGTGTTCTGCCATCACGTTGGAGTTGAAGAAATCCAAAGTGTACGGACAGAGGAAGGCAATGAACAGTCGAAAGGAAACTCCCATGAAGTCAAGCACGTGGTACATAAACAAACATTACTTTGTTTGGAGCAAAACTACGTAACGTCATTTTTGCTATTTACCAAAGTAAATTCTAAATGCTAATCATGCCATTTTAATACCCGAATTATCCTTATAAGGGTGTATATTTTTCAGAAGTGTCCTTTCATCAATTCCACATGCCAGCTTGCAGCCACAGTCCTGCGCCAAGAGCATAATTTTGGATGCGTCGACTATTCGGGATTCGTTACCAAATGTTCTCTGTCCCTTGTAGCGCTCGATGAATAACCTCAACCCCACCCCCACCTCACCCCCCCAAAAATCGGAATATTCCGAGTCTGAACTCAGATAACGAAACTTTGTAATAACTCTGCTATCATTAGAAGTCATAAGATCTGTGAAGAATACCGCGAAAGAGCTAATTATACAAGAATGCATCTAATGCATGATACTTACTGTGGCTTCCGTAGGTCCGCATTGTGTCAGTGATGGTGAACCGTCTGGGCGTGAAACCAGACAGCTTGGTTGTCCTTGCACAGTACCGCCTCCAAAAAGCGCTGATCGAAGAGAAGCTGAAAGAAGCAAACCTGGAAAACGTTACAGTTAGCACAGTTATTACAAGTCAAGGTATAAGTAAAAGCTAATCAATTTGATTTACAGAAATGTCTTTGAAACAAGAGCCTAGTCCACAACAAAGGTACGACTTACTAAAGTCAGGTAAAAAATATCTTTTGAAAGGTACCAAAAACCACAGGAAGGACTCACTCCATGACTAAGGTTACCATGAAACGAACGCTTTAACGACTTACAGGTTTTTTTGTGGATAAATTGTCTTTGATATAATTGGTTAAGTGTAAATCACCATCATGTGGGCTTTAATAGAAAGTGCATGTTGGAAGAGACTTAACTTAAGGAAGGAAGGCAGGAGGAGGAGGTGTATTGATCGCAATATCAAAATTTTGTTTTGATGGCAGAAATCATAATACGGTGACATTCACTCAATAAATACGTAATTTGTGTTCAATATAACAGGGAGAGAGTGGGACTTCGTCATTCTGTCCACCGTTAGGTCACTGCCAAGGGTAGAGATTGACGACAAACCCTCACCGTCTTGGATGAAACGCAACCTGGGCTTCATCTGCGATGAGAATCAAATGAATGTCGCTATCACGCGACCCAGAATGGGTTTAATTATCCTTGGTAAGTATGGATGTTAGCCTCATTTTCGTGTGTTCACTGTCAAGCAGTGGCTAACAGATGTGTTAGGAAAGGCATAAAGAAGTATTGGAAGAATTTGAAATGGTCAAAAGAACATGAAGTACACGTCCAAAGACTTGTAACAAATTTAAGCAACAGCAAAATGGACATTACGTCCCTTGTAAATACATGTATTTTCATTTGCACATAGTTGTCAGTGAGCAGAAATTAATCAAGCCTTACCAAATTCGTATGACCAGACACCCCTTGTGGCAGAGCTTTTTTTTGCAGTTAACACTCTGTTTTGCTACTCCTCGTTCTGCCCTTCAGGAAACAGATTTCTTTTGCGTGTTCACAAAACATGGGAAAAGTTACTCAACCATTACCACGAGAAGGGAGCTGTAGTTTTCGCCGAGAACTTCCTCAAAGGTTACCAGTAAAGACTAAGTCTTCGTAGATCAGTGACATGCAGACGATTCCTTGTTTATCGTGAAAAAGCAAGGGCTACGTGGCAAAATAGATCTGCATCTACATGGGGGCTGGAGCTGAAACCACCCTTGTCCAAATGAGCTGAAATAATTTTCACATATTGAAATAAATATTCCATGCATCTCGCTGACATACCAATCGCTTGTATTTGTGTATAAAGTAATATAACAGTTACCAAGTACTTTTTTGTTTTACTAACTATTTTAATGTTACTGATGTCTGGTGTTGAAGGGGCCTTAAGAGCACGTTAAACTGGATTAATCAAATTACTGTAATAATGTAGCTAACCTTGATTCAACGGATACTGCTTATGTCCATAAGTTGATAAGCACAGCGTCTACTCTTTATGTTGAAATGTTTAACTAAAATGATGGTAATATGGGACAAATAATAATGCTTTAGAAAATTCATCAAGCATGATCAGACAAGTAAGTAGGAATTTTGATAGCATGAAAACATCTCTGTAAGCACATGTATACATAGAATCCTGTATGCTAGTAGTAGTTACATCCTTATATTATGTTTATCTAGACGTCAGGGGGGAGATCAGATAAAACTGAAAAATCTACGAAATATACTAATCAGAGGTTTTGAGGGTCCGTCAGAGGCATGAGATCTATGGAAAAAATACAAATGCCTGTAGACACCTATTACAATACCCGCTTCTTGTGTTATGTCAATTGTTATACCTGTACATGTACATAAAAACACTGTAATGGTAAACTCGGGTTTTTCCAGAGTTTAAAACAAAATGTTTTAAAGCTCTTGAAATCAGGAATATCCTTATCAAAATTCTGAAATCAGGACAAATCCTGACAAGTTTCAGCGTTCAGAAGTATAACTCTTTTTTTCCCCAACCTGCTTAGGAGCACAAAATAAAGCTCTTAAAGAGAATAGTGTTATGACGCAATATATGTGTATGGATAAAGTGTATAATATATTTCTGAAAGAATTCAATGAATGTTTCTAAATAATGAATTTTGGACGAAATCCGTGTACGTAACACGTACACTACATAAAACCCTGATTTTGTTTTTCCTCGCCAGAATCAGATCTTACAGGATATAGCCTACATATTTTTTTGGGGGGGTTAGGCCTAATGATTTTTTGGGCAAACAGGAGTTTGAGGAATGTTTGAAATTTGAATGAAGAAGTTAAAGCCTTGTCTGTCGGTGAAATTTTGTATGTTAACAGGGAACATTCCGTCTCCAGATCACATTTTTATCAAACTTTGATATATTTTTCAAGTGTAATGGAAAATAGTTTATGTAACAGTATGGGAATATGTCATATTCACATTGTACCAGGTAATTGGCACATATAATCCATTAATATATTAATTAAGTCAAAAGTATAACAGTTCGTGACCACTTTTTTAACACTTGTAAAGGACCACAATTTTTCAGGAACAATTTACCGAGGAGAATTGTAAATCGAATGCCTAAATTCTTTCTAAAGATATCACAATATTTGTGCATGTCACTTTTTAAGAGAGAGTGCGCATTCCATTGTGTAATATTCTGTTTACAGTGACAATTATCTGCGTTTGGCCATCTTTATCAGACCATTTAACAGTAAAAGGGATGGCAAAAAAATAGTTTTTTATCTACAAATCCAGACCAGTTACCAACTTCTTAACCTTAACATGTCCTTATCGGTTTGCCATGGAAGTATAGTTTGACAATAATAAACGACAGTGTTTAAAAACATGTCCTGTTTTGACGTTGTCATGTTTGGCAAGCTGCCACTTTATAGTAAACGCTATGACCAAACTTTAGCAGAAACTTTCAGTTGCACAAGGCACGTTTTTTCCAAGATGAGTCACTAATTGGTCGGTGAGAAACCGTCAACTATATCGGGCGTTTACTGAAAAAAAATCCACATTAAAGGTGCAACCATTCGGGAAGAAATTTATCGAAGAGGCTTTTTGGAGGATATTCCTGGGGGCATCCTGGGATGGACACATTTTCCCAAGACGACGGCTTGTTCAACATTTTAAGGGGGCACCCAAGGGCATGGACATCCATCGGGGTGCATGACACCCTGTCCTGCTCCCTACTGCTACGCCACTTGTACTGCATTTAAATAAAGGGGATGGAGACATATCCAAGATGACTAGCTCCCGATAACTTAACAGAGTATTGAAAATAGTTGAATACACTCTAATGTAAAAGGGCATTTTTTTGTCAATAATTTCCTGGTTACAATCGGTATTTACATCTGCAACGTCATAAAGGAGAGATTACAAGTACATGTAAAAGTAAACATGCTTTTGTTTAGCCATTGAATCTTTCGCATTCAATTTAATCCGTCAGCTGGAGGCCATTGTCAAACAATGCCCTTACACAATACCTATAACCGGTATTTCTCATAAAGGGAATTTGGGGAAATGAGAAACACATGGCATTACAGGCTTGCACTCTAAACTGACGGAACTGCTACCCATTGAGTACCGAATTGTCTGTTGGTCTATCAGAATCTGGCGACCAAACTCAAAGGACATGATCCCGATATTCTCTTTTCGAAGCGTTGTCCAACAGAGCATGCGTTACGAGTGTCTCAGAGGCTGTTCTTTGTTTTGTTAATATCGTTACAATGAATGCACAAAAGGTTTATGCTTGATAAAATTTAACTTAACGTGACTCCAGGTGGTTTGAGAAAGAAAAGTTTACATTGGGGTTAGGTCTGAGGATGGATTTTCACATTTGAGAAAAATTGGAAAATTATGCTATATCTTGAAATGCTTTGACTGCCGTTTTGTAGTTACATGCAAGATGCGAATGCGCACCAATAGTTACCTGCGCTAGAATAGGCCTAGCCACCTGTTGTTCCCAAATAAGCAATGGTGACTGGGAATGGTGACTATGCTTAAGTTCTGTGTAACAATCCCTACGCTGCTTTGACTCAACCATTGTTGTGTGTTTTACATAAAATATGCAAGGTGGTTCCATATCACTGCGCCTTGAATTTAGAGCTGCGTCATCTGCGATAAAAGAATAAGGTCGGTGTTTCTCATTCAGGGAAACCCCGTCCTTGCAAAACAGCAGTGTAAGGGCAGATTTCATGACAGTCTGCTTACAAATGCTGCGACAATCCATATATTTCTCACATCAGCTATCTGTTTGTCCGACGAGTTGTGCTTCTACAGCTGCACTGTGCATTACAAACCCGCAACTGAGTGGAGTCGTTTAAAAAATTGAGCCACTATCTGGCTCTTATATGTGTTCAGGTCTGGATCCATTGTGATCATGAAGAATGGGTGAATACCTATTTTTGATAGACGTAGTTCACTTCTACTTCTGGATTATTTGAACCATCAACTTATTATTCATATGTGGGCACAAGAGGTACGTTTTTGCTTTGTTTTTGTTGAATGATATTAACGAGCTTCTCTCATCACCTACGAATAACTATTAATTTTTATACATCTTTACATATCAAATCAAATATATGTATGTATCACAAGACTTTATATTGCAACGTTCGTCCTCGTGCTCAATCCTTTTAATGTTAGCTTATCCAAAGTAAAATCCATTCAAATTCCTCCCCCCCGAAAGACGATTCCAGTGCGGCATGAGAACCTTTGGACCGGTGTCACCATCTCATTTCCTTGGCATGCTAGGATTTAGGAAGCGAACACTGCCGAGCGACTCGACCTGAGACCCAAACTTACGGCCAGTAAATCCCGTTTTGAATTGGTTTACTTCATTGGTGTGCTGAGTTCTTACACCACATGATTACGGCTTCACGGCCAGGACTTCTTGCGGACATCCGTGCGCCTCCGTCGAAGTGGTTTTAACGGAAATTTCGTTAGTCGTGGTGTCTAGGGTCAGGTTAGAAGGATACGTGTACAAGACGAAATGTCACAGAACAAACGGTATCTGCCAAGTGGGTTGTATCCTTCTGGGATTACAAAATCGGCTGAGAGGAGCATTAGGTCTGAGGCAAGGACCCAAGTAGGGTAAGGGGCGGAGTGACTTGTGACTATCTGGCTCAATGACAGCGGCATTTGTAGAGCATTGTGAAGTCGCCCACTCCTAGTCTCGATGTGGTTAGTCTGTCAACTTAGCATATGCGCATTGCGTTTACGGAAAATACTGAAAAATACACCCCCTGGGGCGGCTTTGATGCGTAGAATATGTGCATCAAACAACCCTTTCAATCTCTTCATTCCTCGTATTGCCTTAAACCGCGCAAAATGCGGTACCAGACCCAGAGCGCACGTACGTGCGCGACTGGAAAAATCAGCACACCGGATAAATGGCCACGTTGCAGCAACGTGCTCATTTATCCGGTGCGTTCTTCCGGAAATCTGAGCACGCCAGAAAAATTAGACTGTGACACCGGGAAGTACGTGTATTGCCAATTGGATCAGAGTATGTTCAGCAGGTTTCAGCCCCGTGACAGCGTTTATTGGACTTTTTTGTGTTTTCGCGCATGCGCAACGGCAACCTTTAGGTTGTCTGCCTGCATGCAGAACTACTGGTTAGCAAAAATGTGCTTGTTAAGCAGAAAAAAAGATCCATTGACCTTTTTTGTTCGCAAATATTGACTGCCATCTTGTACGAGTTACCAAAAATTGCAGAAGGTTCACCACTGGTTGGAAATAATGTTTGTCTCAAAATGCACAATTTCCTCGTCAGTGTAAACGTGAGAGACATTTTTGGTTAGTATTTAGCAGAAATATCCATTATTTAGTGTTTAATATTTGTATGAACTTTTTAAACCCTTGTGGTTTATTATTTGGTTTTCGTATCAACAGCCAGCCCTACTTTTGTCAATCATACAGTTTGCTGGTAACGTAGCGAAGGAAAGGTCTATAAACTTGAAGAACCAAGACTGCTTGTTGCTAATGAACAAATATATTTATACATACTACCATTCTCTTTTGTCGAGTAGTACTCAAAACTCCCAACTGGGACCTGTAATACAATAGCCTTTATTCTCATTTACTTTTTGTCACAAATGTGGATACAGCTCTGTGACGTGCAAAGCAATATGAGCCGTACTTTACAAACGCTGTCTATAACCACGCTCTATTCTTATTTTATTAAGATATTCCCTTCCACTCGCGTGTACAAACTCTGATGCCCTTGGAGTCTACCAAGACAAAAAATGGCCAAACCTAAATTGGCCAATCATGGCTGAGCTATCAAAACTATCCCGCAAAACCATTAACTTTGCACTTCTTTTAATATTGAAACGTTCCTAGTGAAACCTTGAAATGTCTTCCTAACTCAAATGTATTCCGAAAGTTTGTTATTTACTACTAAGTGTCTACGAAGGAGATAATTTGTCAATGTATCTTTAATGTTTTAATGTTATGACCCTCGAGAAAAAATCCAGCAAACGATAAGTGAACTTACAGCACGTCTTTATATCATTGTCTAAATTTACCAAATCAGGTCACGGAGTGAAGAATGGATGAAGAGCGAGAAGAAAGAATCAACGGACTGCGTCGAAGCTTTTTCCTGCTTTGGTAAAGAAAAACGAGGAATTCCAAGGAATTGTTGTCGTTACGCTCATTTCTGGCCATGTAAAAATTATTTTTGCTTTGAAATGAATTAAAAATTCCCAAGGACAGTTTCGTGTGAACCATTAGTGGGCATCAAGTCAAAATAGGTTTTCTAGTTGAATCAAGGGACGTTTCACTTACAGAAAGTGAAGAAACTCTCAATAACAAATTGAAACAATAATGAGAAGTGATTTAATTGTAGGAATGAGTAACAAAAGAGTATTTCTTTCGATTAGATGATTTTTCTTCGGTTATTTAGGATTCAAAAAGCGCCTGCCCTTTGAAAACAAATTCTCCAGTGGCACTGCATGTCTTTCATTGCCGGTTGAGTAAATGAAAGCCTTGTCCTTTGATCACCCCCGCAAAAATTTAACTTACATTGGGGAACCTTTAATTCAGTGTGACTACTCCGTCCTCCAAAAATTTCCCGTAAGCAGTTCACAACCCGATGTAACCGTCACCAATCCCAGGTCTTTCAGTAAGCCGGGCTTTGACAGTTCATTTTCAAGACAATAGGAGGGTGTGGTGCATATTGAGTGATTCGGCCTCAGGAATTATGATATCTTTGTATAGCAAGGGAATTGTTTAATCATACAAGATGAATGAAAGCAGTCAGCAGAAAGGGCATTGTTCTTTATTTTTCTTCCCTTTTTAGGCAAACTCCTGAGGAATCACTACCTCCTCCGCACACTGTGAGTGGTCTTATTAATAAAGGTCATCATGAACACCTGTAGACCCAACTTAAAATCAATCAATTGGGCAATTTATCACAAACCGTTCTAGGACTTCCACTACACGGCATGAGTGCTTGACTCGTTTTATTTATTTATTTTTTTGTAAATCAATTGTGGTTTTTGACTTATTGATTACTTCCGCTAAGAGCACACGCAAAACATTATATTCCAGTACAAAAAAGATCTTGCATGCGGTGTATCGCAAACCAAGGGCGGCTCCAGTCAGAGGGAATGGGAGAAAAAAAAGTATGGTGATTTTTGAAGCCCTATCTCCATTTCTTTCCTTTCAAAAGTGTGTAAGAAGCACCGAAATGCACATTCAACCCTCAAAAAGACCGGAAAAGGTTACATAAAAAATATCTACAATTTCTACCCCCCCCAAAAAAAACCCTTTAAAAATTTGGTTCTGGATGCGCCTTTGGTAGCCGGACGCCCCTGCCATTTAAAAACGCATCATCTCTTGTCCGCACAAGGAGTCCATTAACGAAGATCTAACATGAGCTATTCAATGATATTAATCGCAAAGTTGAGAGCCTTCATTCGGAAGCTTCAGCAGAATGTCAAAGTAGAAGCCATGGATCTGATAGCAGAAGAAGCTTATGAAAACGCCTTCAATCTTCTCACTCTGGGAATCGATTCTAGCAGGTAAATATTTCTTCCCACGTGAATAAATCTGATATACTGGAAAGTAAGACAATAGGCCTAAAGAGATAAAAGATAATCGTAGGAAGGGTCAAGAAATTCTGGAAGAAGAAGGAATTGGGAAGTACATGTATGTTTTCTTAAACAACTACTACAATGTGATCGATTGCATTAAATTATATTGAATTATTGGGCAGACCAGAAATGTGCAACAAAATTAGCTTTAACTTGGACGAATTGCAGCCTAAATTCGCATGTAAACTAAATCCGTTTTGCGGACTGTCCCATTAAACACCTAAGCCAGAGGAGAATCCATACGTCTGATATTTCTTTCGAAATTTCTTTTCGCATTTTGCTGCCCTGTCATTTATGCAATTACTGCTTTTAAAGTTCGGCTATTCACATAACTGGGTGTACGCACAATTTGTTCACTAATTCTACGGTAGGCTTTTAATTCCTTCGTGAATTGGTGTTCGACTGCGCACATTCTACGTTCTCCATAATTTCTTATTCTTCCCTTTCCCCACACAGCGTCCTCTGTCTCGACGGTTATTCCCTCGATACACAGAATGATATCAGGCTCCTTGTATTGCGATCCCAATGTGCCAATAACTTGGTAAGATCAACTTCAAAGTTCTCGTGTGTTTGGAGGGGATGTTGTGAGTTTGCCACTTGTCTTTATACTACGTGGGGATGTCATCAAGAGGAAATGTTCCAAGGCTCGTTATCGTCTCAAAATTGCTTCAACCAAAGATTACGTAGCAATAGCCAACTCGGCGCAAATGGACAGGCCGTCTGCTGGCAACAGCTAACATTCAGTTTGGCTGAAATCCCCCCCCAAAAAAAAAAATTAAGGAAGATGGGTAGCATCTTTCAATTTACATCAATTAATTCGAGAATATGTAAAACCTTACCAAAGCTGCATGTCTTGAATGAAAAATATCTTATCTGCAGCCAATCAAAGTCAGAATTCTTATACCTGTATCACTGAATTTCTACTTTGTAATTAGGGTTACTTTCAGGAGGCACTTTCGGATGCTGAAAAAGGTAACACTGAGATTAATAGAATTCTGTTTTTATTTGTATTCGTTAGATTCGTACCGAATGAGCATATTAAAGATATCACATTCGTTCAAATAGCAAACTAATTTTGGTTACGATCCTGTTCTAGCTCTAGCAATGGACCCAAATTCTGTGCCAGCGAAGGTTGAGTTACTGAAGGTCAAGAACAACATCGCGATGAAGGAAGATATCCCCCTCGAAAGATTGCTTAAGGCGGACCTTCTCAAGGGTTTACCAGAGATGGTGAGATGGTGCAAAAAGGTCTAAGCACTATTGCTTCCTGAGCAAAGAATTTCTAAACAGAAATACTGCATACCCAGTCTCAAGAAAAAAATTGCAAGTGATCGAGTTTGCAGTTTCAAGGGAAATGTCTTGCAAAGGTAATGACCAGTTTTGGTAAGGAAAAAAGGAGGTGCACGTGGGATGAATCCCAGATTTCCTGCCCATACACCCCTCTGTCGTTTGATTAAAGTAGGGTTTCAACTACAGGATTGAAATTTTATATTTAGGTGAGGGAACATCCAGAGGTGAAGGATATATTGAGACAACTCGGCCTACAAAATCTCAAAAATGAAACAAAGCAGAAGTCAGATTCCCAGACCTTCAATGCAGCCTGGATCCCCAGTCATAACAGAGAAATAGCCATGCGCAATAAGGTATGAACCCAGAATTTTGTCGCATGCTTGCACACCGATTTTTGCTGTTGAGAATATTCTTTTATAGCAGTTCAAATTAATTCAGAGCCATATTGGCCGATTTCTAGCCCTAGTAAGATGGTTAGTAATGATGTAAACTATCATCCAGAACTGACTGCATAATTACTGGACCAATCAAAAGCTAATTGGTAGCGATGTTGTACATAGTTTTGGTGCAAGATTCGGAACAAATTTAACTCTTAATGAATAAATGCTATTGATGACATCCTTCAGTTACTGACAACCACTTTGTTCGGACTGTCTTATACTAAGCGTGCTATTATTCGGAATTCGCAATTATTCAATCATTCTACAATGACAGGGATAGACAAAGCAAGTGAACATTGGTACTACATGACGCAGTAATAAAAACTTGTCTGAAAATGGATTTTGCTTTGCATTCTTGCAAAGTTTTGATTCAGTTGGAAAAGATCGAAGTACCAAAAGCACTGCCTCTCACCCAAAATTTCAGATTCAAGGTACCCTTCCATACAAGAATAAAATGAGCCAAAACAGTAAGGCTAAGGGTCTGTCTGTCTTATGAGGCATATTTTATGTCCAATTCATATTTCCTGACTCGTTTTCACTTTTACTTTGTCTGATTTTCCAGTCCTCCCATTCTTTTGGAAAAAGAAGGAAGATCAAACAGATCAGTGACGGTGCAGAGCCTGTCTTTCCAATCACAGGTATAAAAAGGCAACAGGGGGAAATGTTTTGTAACTTCACTGAGAATTTCATTAATAATATACATCATAGACCAAGTAGTGAAAAGTGCCATTTACGCTCCATGATATCTAAATTCCTGCCGCAGGATCATATTCATCATCTCAATGGTTGAAACAGGGCGCAAAGCCAAAGACAGCTGGAGACAGAAAAACACCAGAGCCTGCTTCACGCGGGTCGACAAAGCCTACGCAAAAACAAACCGGTCGGGCCACAGAAAGAAAAGGAACCAAACACTCGGCACAAATTTCGAAGTAAGTCGGGGGGTGATGACGGAGGTGCAGGGGGGGGTTCTTTTAAAGGATTATTATCAATCCCTCAAACAGCAGTCTACATCGGTAATTTGCAAACATTCCACCATTACACAAACTACATTCATTCAAATTTCAGCAACCAAAAGACTCAAGGCCCTGAAAAGACGAAAGGCAAGGTCCTCTCTCCTTGTACAGCATCAGTGAATCTCGCCTCTCTGCCAAGCTTCCACCGTGACATCAAGTACGTCTGTGGAGTGTGTTATGCTCGTGGTAAAGTATGTGAACAGCGACAAGGAAGCCAACCACAAGTGTGTGCCGGCTCATCGGGCTCACACAGCTGGCAACAGTGCAGGATGATAGTGGTGTACTCCAGGTCAAGGAAGAGATGGTGCAAGGTCAGACGACGGCACGAGAGCTTGTCACCCAATGCTATCCCAAATCTTTGTATCTACGGAGATGCTTGCAAGCGCGACGACTGTTGGTTTCCGCACTTTCAAGAAGAAGCAGATCTCTGGGCGTACATGGGGAAACATAAACGTAAGGATGCATTTCAGATAAATAATTCTACCTGCTGAACGCTAGGTTCAGGTCCGGCTTCTGAACATCAGCTGTATCCTGCATGTTGTATTTGCATATTATGAGACTTTCCCTGACAATCAGTTTTCTCGGAAGAAACTCTAAGATACACACCTTGTTTTATTCATGACACGATTTCTACTTTTTCTCCTTTAAATAATCTTAGTCACAAAATTAGGAGACGTCTTAATGGCCGGGCGTGCACCGTCCAATGTAATCACGAAAGCACCCACAACATGTAAGGTAAAGCATGCCAAACCATCCCCTCAGCCCAAGCATCACTGCTCTTACTGCGACATCTATTACTTAGAGCTGTCACAGCTCCAACAACATATCACAAGTGAAACTCACCGTTCAAGGGTCAACTCGGATGAGGACAGGAAGGGCCAGTGGAAGTATCGCAGCCCACCATGGGATGTCGTCAACGGCCAGTACCAAGAGTGCTTAGAGTACGTAAATCAAACACCTCAAAATAAAGGGTGCCAACAGTCGAGTGAAGTCGTCATTATTTCATTCAATGTGTGACATTGTCATGGAACATAACACCTGCTCTCAATTTTTTCAGGAATAAAACAGAAAGATGCATGTTTACCAGTGCATTGGAGAACAACTGCACCAAGGCTCACAGCAATGAAGAGCTGCAGGAATGGAAGGAGAGACATAAATATCGAATGATGAAAATGAGAAAAGCTAAGGACAAACAGCTGTATGCGTTCATGGATGATGTCCTTGACAGATATAACTTCTCTCCCTCACGAGGGGAGGACGTGGTAAAGTGTTATATGTATGGAATCTTTTTCTTTCAAACGCGAATGGCATGTCAGTGTTATCTTGGTAGCAGAAGGTCTCACTTCCCCTGTTTCGTTCAAGCAATGGTCTGCAGTGTTCAATAGCAGTAATGTGGGAAGCCTGTGAATGAAAACGGAATTCATAGTTCAGCTTTGTTGGAAAACTGTCAACCACAATACTTGCATGCATTCTCTTGATTCCTTTACAGATTACAGACAGGTTGCTTGGAGTCCGCGTTGATTGCTCCGAGGACTTCAATCAATACCTGGATGTAGACAAGAGGGACAATGATTCCCCACACACGTGCACTTGGTCGCTTACCCTGGACCTCAAGGCATCAGAAAACGTAAGCAGAGCATTTAGAAATTCTATTACATTTTCTGGACTGGAGACATGAGAAGGGTTATAATGCGACACATCTTTGCAGTAGCATCTTGTAAATCTCTTTTGTAAGCGAGTCACTCACTCATATATTAGAGACTGTCATGATGTCACTCACATACTCAAAAACCTACACGCTAACTTTGCATAATAACGAGTGGATTTTCCCTAGAGTATCATTCCCTTCCTAAAATCTGAGCACTTATTCATGGTATCCACTCATTAGGGTTTCTTTAGGTTTCCCTCAGTCTTATTACCAAAAAGAGTTTACATAATGCAACCTTCAATCTTTCAAAGCAGAAATCCCTGAAGCGTGTCTGCTTACTCTACGACGACAACAGACCTTATTTCAGATTGTCCAAGCCTCCTAAGGAACGTGAGGCCCAGGTTTGTCCCGGTAACCTCATCGCAGAGGAAGATGGGAGGACATACCGAATTGACGTCATCTTTCGCTCTCAGATCCTTGGTAGCTTTTCTCAGTGGGTCCTTTTCGACCTGGGGACTGAGCCATATCTAGTCCGTAAGCTTCAGGTATGTCTTACAGTTAAACGTACACATAAATGCCATAATCTACCGCATTAAAGTCCCACTCAGTTAAGCGTCCATCCTTTGCGTTTCGGTGTAGAAGGACCTATGTGAAGTTTCATACTTGGAAAAACTTAGTGCCACCTTTTGTCATCTTTCAATGAGGGTAAGCTCTGATTAGTGACAGCACTGCTTTCAATGGAGGCCCTCAGATTTACAACGTGGGTCAAAGGCTTACAAGTCGCTGCAGGCAGCCGCCCAACGGCCCACATCTGTAGAGTGGAGCAGTGAGAAGCAGTTTCAGTTTGTGGGAGGGAAACCCCAGGAGAATATTCTGGGTAAAACCCACAGAACCAACGAAGGGACTGAAAACCCAATCCACACGTGGACCGATCCGGGAATCGAACCCACGGCGCAGAGGTGGAAGGCGAGAAAAGAACCACTACCTGACTCCAATGTATTGTAGCAACCTTTCTCCAATGACATGTTCTCTGTACCTCTGTCCCTGCAGGTTGTTGTTGGATTGGGTGCGCCAAATGAGACATTTGACGAGATAAACGGGAAACAGAGGAATACATGTGAGGTGTGGGATGACGGAAACTCGGAGATTGTCAGGTTCTACGAAGATAGCTACCAACTTTCATCTACAGAAGTGAAGCTCCTGGCAGACTACGTTTTACCAATTTCTTTTGACATCGACAATCTGGGGGAGTTGAGTCGGGACAACTACAGAGAATA
Source organism: Acanthaster planci (assembly GCF_054643075.1). NCBI lineage: Eukaryota > Metazoa > Echinodermata > Asteroidea > Valvatida > Acanthasteridae > Acanthaster > Acanthaster planci. The sequence goes on along the minus strand of NC_141779.1, from coordinate 17,231,793 downwards.
CATGCACGCAATGCTGTACTTGGAGGAAAAGGAGTGCAATACCAAGATATCCAAGTGAGTAAGCTAACTTATTTTCAAACCAACCGAAAGAGAATGCCCTTATCGCTCAGTTTTGAAAAAAGTTTTGAAGAATATTAAACAAGGGAGAAAAGCAAATGGCTGTCTGGTTCTTCTGGGTGTCCGTCCGTTGTTTGAGTCAGTAAGGGCGGTTTTATAACTAAGACCAATGGACCCCAAGGCAGAAAGATGAAATAATTAAAGATCAAAGTAATTTGTTCGCATAATACATATCAGCGCTAATGTTATGTGATTTTTTTTATATACCTCGTATATTTGTGCAAAGATTTGCCTCGGAGAGCACGTTTGAGTGTCTTGACCGGATCCTACTAGAAACCCCAACAGCCACCGTAATGAAGAACGCCGTTGGTGGCAGCAAGTTTGGCAAGGTTGATTTGAAGAGGGCTTTGATGGACGATTCGGAGACGAGTCAAATCATCGAGAGGAATGTGCATAAGATGATGCTAAAATTTGGTAACTCGAAGAAGGTAGGGTGATCCAAAATTCCAAGGGAGTTGGGTACGAACTTTGTAAGAATGTATGTTCAGGCGTATGTATATCACAACGGCATCATAATACTAAACCCAAGCCACACTCATTTCAGCCGTTACACCATTTCAAAAGCAGACTTCTCAATTGTTTTCTTAAAAGCGTCCTCTTCTTCGTGATACATAGAAAGAAAGAACGACATTTGAATATTATACTTCTGTTACTACTTTTTCTTTCATAAGAACCTTCAGGAATGGTAAAGGTCTCGAAGGAGATGAAGATAAACAAGACAGCCCTTACGCTATGCTATTGATAACAAACGGCATTCCACAGTGTGGATTTGACAGGTGACTTTTTATACATTCAGGTGTACGAAGCCATAATCCTGCCCGAACAAGATTACTTTGGGAAGCAGAACCAAGACACATTATACGTCAAGCTCAGTCCATTATGTGTGGAGGAATTGGACCTACAGGGTGGCACTACACACCGCGTAGAGATTCAATTGCATCTTAATCGGCTTCCTCTATGTTACATGCATTTGGCAGTCGACCGCCTACAAAATATGGACATGGTGTTCCCGCCAATAGGAAACCCGCACAAGTGAGTAGCATTTTAGGATAACGGAATTCGACATCGCATAAAACAAGCTTTTCAAAAGACGATCTATTTCCTAAATGCTTTTTTGGAGGTGACGATGTGTAACCTAGCCTGAGTAGGCCTACACAACCTGGCAAAGTTGAAACTGGTCTGGGGAAACATCACCTCAATTACATCAAATTCCAAACCAATTAGCCTTTTGATGAAAATGATTATGCTTTCAGTGTAGATCCCTCTCTGGCTCCTTTGTATTCATTGCCTCCACACATTGTTATTTTCTGTTTCAAAGGTAAAAAATCTCAAACTATAGGCTAACTGAGGATATTGTCAAACCTTTCCTTGGGTTAACGTATTAAACTCTTACACTCGGCATAAAAATTTCTTATACTAGGATTCCTCCTGTTGACAAACAAGTACAAAAGCACATTGATCCTCACCAAGAAAGAGCAGTGAAGTTCATTTCTCGGCACAAAGGGAAACAAGGAGAGTCGACAGCAGCAGTTGGACCGGTGCTTGTATGTGGACCGTTTGGAACAGGGAAAACTCACACATTGGCGACGGCAGTAAAGCGTACCTTGGAGGCGCACGCAGATAGCAAGATTCTCATTTGCACGCACTCAAACAGGTAACTGTGTACATTCGCGTCGTGAGATCCTTTATCACAGGGCAACAACTAAATTTAGATCAAATATGCTTGGTTGAAATATGAACCGTGAATTTGAAGTGGATATCAGAATAATTTTACTTAGTAGGTGAGAACCTTAAAAAGATTATCACCGAAAAGGCTTATGTTGATTTGTTGTGTCAGTGCTGCAGATTTGTACATCACTGAGCATCTACACAAGCTGGTGGAAGCCGGAGAAATAAAGCAAATGATTCGTGTCTACGCAAAGATACGAGACATCAAAACCATTGCTGAAAATGTGCGCAAATACACCAAAATTACGGACGACAAAGTTCAGACCCCCACACTGAGAGAGATAAAGGCAAGCAGTGTTGTTATCACGACACTCACCACGTCTCACACACTCGATTCAACAGAGCTCTACGGTCACTTCACCCATATATTGATAGACGAAGCTGGGCAGGCATTGGAGACAGAGGTATTACAGCCTCTGACTTTGGCTACAGCAAATACTTGCGTGGTTCTTGCAGGAGATCACTTACAGATTTGTCCAAAGGTATACACAGTTTGAACCATAGAGCATAACTATGGGAGGCACTTTTTCGTTTTCCTACGAATAACCTGTATTTTCGCAGATTAATTCAGTTTGACTGTTAATTTTAAGGTGACGAATTCTTCACCCCATTTACTCGAGCTGTAACTGTTATTTATTTTTTTAATGAAATATGGGCCTGGGGATTTAGAAAGCTTAAACCAATCCCATTTGTTTCGATTTCTGAGCGCCTGAGGCAAGTTAAGCATTGCATGGTATCTTGTTAACCTGAGAACCAGTGGTTCACAATCTCGACCGTTTGAATTAAAAAAAAACATAAATTTTGTCCTAAAGGTGTTTTCCCGAGTAGCCCGTCATGCTAAGTTCCACGTGTCTCTCCTGGAGCGCCTCTTCTATCAGAAGGTTGGCAGAGTTCTGCTGTCCAAAAACTATCGGACGTGCCAGAAAATGCTGGACTTTATTTCCAGGACGTTTTACTACGGAAACCGAACAAAGCAGAAGCTCGAAGCATCCTTCAACAGAGAACCGCACCCGAAATTTATGCATCCCTTGGTCTTCTACGCAGTTAAGGGAGAGGATGAGAAAATAGGGATGTCATACAGCAACGATTTTGAGGTAGGTTTGACAGTCTAGCGGGACCTTTATTGACTTTTTTTCAGAATTTGATTTATCCAAATTAGACTGATCTGTTTTAATTTGTTGGCGATTTCTACAGGTAACACAGATAGTGCAAGTTGTGCAAGACTTGTGTTATAATTGGCCTGAAAATAAGTGGGGGAAACTGGAGACCAACAGCATCTCTGTCGTGGCTTCATATAAAATGCAGGTAGGTTCCGTTTCGTCAACCCGCTTCCAGGAAAGCTGAATCACTAAAACACAGAAATACTTCGATAAAATTCCAAATTTAATTTTAATCACTATAGGTAACGAAGATCCGAAGCGAACTTCGCAAGAAATCCCTGGGAAGCATTACTGTGGAGACAGTCCAGAATGTCCAAGGTAAGTAATGACTAGCAGTTATCAGACTGAGAGATTCTCAGTGCTTTGTGTGTTGATATTTTACAAATATGGAAAGTTCGAGAGACAATGATTTGTCAATTAACCGGTCGCAGCGGCTTACCTGGCTTTTCTCGGAGGAAAGGAGAATTCCCACTGGGGGAGTTGCCCCCTGCCTCCTTGGCTACGGAGACAGGCTCTTCTAGGGAAGGGAGGGCAAGAGTTCCACGGGGCATGTGCCCCCTTGCCTTTCCTGGCTACGTCAATAACTGGTCGATTTTGCCTGATACCCACTTTCTAGTTTGTGGACGAGTTCCTAAAAATTGACCAGTGGTCGAAAAATGATTAGCTGGAACTTGTCCTATACCGCCCTGTTGCAGCAAAAAGTACATTCGGTAAGTTAATATTTTATTTCTTAACGCCACACAGGTAAACAATATCAGGTGCTTATCATTAGTACGGTGAGAACTCGACGAACGCTGAACAAAGTTGACACAACGGCATTCGTATCACAACTACGCCCAGCGAATCGCCCAGAAGACACGTTCGACTACGGCTTTCTGTCTGATGCCCGGCTCCTCAACACAGCGTGTACCCGTGCACAATCTCTTCTGGTGGTCGTTGGTGACCCATCAACCTTATGCTCTGTTGGTGATTGCTCCAAAATATGGCGAAGTTTCCTGCAAGAGTGCCATGGCAATAATACTCTGCTGCCACTGGTGGGCAAATTTGATTTTCATTTTTACCATCCACATTTTTGTATTGACGCCAGACTTTTTAAAGGAAAAATCAATAAGAAAAATTACACCAATTGATGACACACAGCACTAATGCTACTCCGAAGTGTGCAAATTGACCTTATATGTTTCTTACCACTGAGTACACCCTTGCTTTTATCAACAGGGTACAACCATCGAAGGAATCCAACAAGAGATGGAATCAGCTAAGCAACGTTTGAATCCTTTTGCAGCGGCCTTCGAGCCCGCAGTCGCAAAAACAAGACAACCCCCTCCAAAGGTTCAAGCACCGAGAGCCAACGAAATATCCCTCTCATCAGGAGCAGTGTCTAAGCCACCCAACAACGATCCTTGGCTGCCTGGCAATGACTCATCCCTCCCTGATGGTATCATGCGAGAGTTGTACAGGCAGATAAGCCACGATGAACGTAGACTTAAAAGGTCAAAGGATGACTCAGGCGTTGATCCTGAAAAGCTTGATGATGCAGAAGTCCAAAAGGAGGTGTCTACAAAATGGAAAAGGAAGCCACCCAAATTTCGGATGGTAGAGCAGGGCGATCGCATAGTATTAGATATTCGCTATTCTGAAAGACACCAGAAGCAAGCGGAGGAAGCAGAGGAAGCAGACTCAGAGGAGGGTTTGAGAAATGACAAGCATGACGAGAGTGAACGTCAGATCGCTTACAAAAACGTTGAGCAACGTCCAGACAAATTCAAGAGATGTGTCTTCCACTGTGAGAATTCTGGATACACATACGCAGTCCCGCTTGACGAGGGTTTATCTGGGAAGATCACAATCACCAGTAAGATACGAAGGGGCAGAGCCTTGAACCTTGATCAGGTTATCGTGGAAATATTTGACAACACAGATGACTCTGAAACCCTTCAGAGCCAGACGAAATATGGGCAGGTCATATGTATCTGTAAGAGGGCAGCTGGATCCACCCTTACATCGAAAGTAGTGTGTAAACTTGACGAATATATAGACAATCAAATGGTTCCGATTGACCGAACACTCCCTAAGTTCTTTGTACTTGCACGAGATGAACGGAAAAGGGGGAAGGGAAATACATATCGTGGATCACCTGACTCATGCATCGTGTCCATCTACCGTTACAGTAAGGAACTGCAAGAAGACTCGCCCTTCTTGAAGAATGTGGAAGTGTCACGAAAAGATCGAGAACACAAGCTGTTTGTCGTTGAATATGTGCAGTGGTTTGCCAAGGCTCCTTACCCAATGGGTTTGGTCACAGAAGAACTCCCACAAGCCGACACCAAAGAGAAGGGCCTTCGAATCCTGAAGCTCATTCATGGGGTGAAGGACGATTGGAAGCCCGAAATCATGCAGGAAGTTGAGAATCAATTCTCGGATGAGTGGGAAATTCCTCAGGATGAAATTCAGTCTCGGTATGACGCACGACATCAATTTGTCTTCACCATTGATCCTCCAGAAAGCCTGGACCTCGATGATGCTTTGAGTGTAGAACGTGACGGAGAAAACTACAAGATTGGAATACACATTGCAGATGTTTCTTACTTTGTCTCTAAAGACAGCACACTAGATAGAGAAGCACGAAATAGATCTACGTCATTCTATCCACATCCGTCTGTCAGCAAACCCATCAACATGCTCCCCTCTCAGCTCAGCAACAGGTTATGTAGTCTGCTACCCCAAAAGGATAGGCTGACTATTTCAGTATTTGCCACGCTCAATAAGAGCGGGCATATGATGGCGGACGTAGAGATTGTGCGCTCGGTAATTCGATCCCGCAAGAAGCTGACATACAGTGCTGTGGAGGAAATCATCACGTCGAGCAACGACGAGCATAACAATAATATCACCATCGCAGAAAAAATCTTAACATTGAATAAACTTGCGAAAGAGAGAAGGAGAAGTCGTCTTGGGCTGGGTCGGTTTGCTTTCTCGCACGATGCCGAAGAAGAGGTGGCGCAACATCCCCTTGCACATTCTTTGGTAGAAGAAATGATGCTCCTTGCAAATCAAGCAGTAGCCACTTTCCTTGTCAGGGTTTATCCAGACTGCAGTCCGCTCAGAAGGCAACTTGCTCCAAGTGAGGAGAACATAGAAACGTGGTTTGAAAACCATGCCCAAGACCTTGTGAACAGTTTGGAACTTCAGTCTAGAGGTTTCAGCAAAGAGCTTCAAAGTGAAAACTCCAATGACGTGCACATACTTAAAGAAAAATGGAACGATCTTCTTGAAGCAGTTGGTAATCAACGTAAGATAACTACAATTACTGACTTAATTACCAGCGATGAAAACCATCCACAACTTGCCGTTGCCAGGGCAGACTTATTTGTTATGCTAGAGACTGCTGACTACATTAGCTCTGGAGATCATACAGAAAGTTCAAAAAGAAATCACTTTTCGCTGAATATGGCAGCCTACACTCATTTCACATCTCCGATTCGTCGGTACTTCGACCTTGTCGTGCATCGCATGCTGATTTCTGCAATTAATGACGAGAAAGCTCAAGATACCTTGCATCAGTCGGAGCGGCCGTATACCACAGACGAGCTCGCATCAATCTCTCATCATTGCAATATTCAGCAAATAAATTCACAAACTTTTGAAAGGAAAACCCGCGCTCTTCAGTGTGCCCTAAGACTCAAGGAAGCCCCTCAGTCATTCAAGGTATTTGTCGGTGGCTTTTCTGATTCAAGTCTTAAACTGATATTTCCGTACAGACGTTTTCTTCCATCGACGTGTCCTCTGAACATCCTCAAGCCTATCAGTAAACCACAGATCGAGGAAGGACAGACCAAGATGGAGCTTCAGTGGAAAGAACGAATCTACGAGTTGCGTCGTACAACAACACCGCAACCACGGCTTGTGTCGCTTCTAACACTGGATACAGATCAAATGACAGTAAAGATTTCTGCAGATCACTGGAAGGAGATTCTAGGAGCGGTTCAGACAGAGAACACGCACGTCATTCACAGGGCTGTAACAGATGCAGACGAGGAACAAGAATTGAAAGAACGAGAAAAATCTAGAAGACAAAGGCAGAGAGGGCTTGTTGGAAATCAGAACCTTCTGGTCGAGGAAGTAACCTGTGAAAGTTTAGATGCAAACAAACCCTTCCCTTTCGTACACTTCCAGCGGAGTTTTAGGCGAGGTGATGTGGTAAAAGTCCAACTGAATGCAAGCGTTCAAAGGGGTATCCTTTCACCTTGTTTGCAGCTCGTCTTTCTAACACCAAAGCTAAGCCTTTGCGCAGAGCATCGAGGGAATTCCATCGAGAGTTTTGCCAAAGTCGCGGAGCATCGACCTTCTGCCAAGATAGACAGTACTGAACGATATAAAGCTATATGGCTGCCAATTCTGAGAATGATTTCGGCCCACAATGCTGTTGTGAGTGATGAAAGCTGCGTCATCCATGACGTAAACATCGACTGGCACTGCACTGAAGGAAATGATCAATCTCCAAAATACAACGGAATGTTCAAGATCAAAACAAATTTTTGTAATGATCGGGGTTTCAAAATACATAAAGGCGACTACGTCTGTTTGTGCTACAGGGACCTACCTTTGACTCCGAAGGCAAAGAGCAACCTCCGAATGATTGATTGCACCAACACGCCAAGTCCAACTACGCCTGAATCAGGGCAGACAACATTTATTGCTCATGCACTCATTACGGCCTTGACTGATAAGAAAAAGAATACCGAAGACTGGACGGTTGAGGTTCACGTGGGGGTTAATCAACATTCAGCGCCTTTTCCAGATGTGTTGTTTGAGAGGCATAAGAAGGTACGGACATGCACTATCGAGCTGATACCCAAGAGTAATTCAGACGGGTGAGTAATGGTGGTAGCATTTACAATAAAAGTGTTCCCTTCCTGATAATCGTAACACGACATTCCACCTGATTCCGTGTGGTTATGCTTTCTTTTTTTAATAGCCGTCTGGAATCTGCTGTTGCCCATCTGCACAATGCACAAGAGATAGTCCAGGGAATATGTACTCGTCAAATACCGGCAGTCAACAACGGCGGTGAGTGTTTCCACTACCCAGGCATTTTTCAAACGATCAGTGGCATCACCAGATTGTCATTACAAGTCTATCGATTTAATAATACTTTCAATCACTGCGATTACTCGAAATACAAATTTAAAGCAAACTACCAACATTTTCATTTGCTTAAAATCATACAAACAGATCCAGTCATCCGAAGGCTTCTGGAGGCAGGAAAAGCAATCAAGAGCTTTTCTATACCTGGGTCACCATTTCCCCTTCCTAATGAATCGCAACAAGCCGCCTTGCGGAAAGCTCTGCAGCGACAGTTCACAGTCATTCAAGGACCTCCAGGTAGAGACTCTCTTCACGACGTCATTGTCCAAGGATCCAACAATCCGTTGGTTATTTGGAAATCGATTCACTCACATAGTTGTGGTGTCTATGTCGTGGCACTCACCCATTGCGCTGGCCGACTGATAGGAGATCGTTGCTTTTGATTAATGGCCATTGACAGGAGCGTAGCGAAGGTATTTTCTTTGAGGGGTGTGCAGAGTTAATTTGCCGACTTGTAACTAGTTAAAAAATGTCGTGTAAAATGGAAATCAATGGTACGCTATAGGGAAAATGTAGACCGCCAACGTTTACCGGTATCGTTTATGTACCACTTTTGGATTAATTTGCTCATCATACCAAAACTTCACCTACCGACTGATTTAATCACGAGAGGGTGCTGCACCCCCCCCCAACACACACACACACCCACGTCGGGTCGCTACGCTCCCTGCTCCTATTGAGCTGACAAGATTGGCCATTTTCAGCTGACTCTGCATCACTAAACAGTGTTCCCCTGCGACCTGAGATAGTTTGAGTCTGAGATGGTCTGCTGGTCCAACGAGCGCTGGTAACAATGATTATCGCTAAGAGCCCAAACTGATGAACAGGACTGTGCAAGCTTCTTATAAGTGTTATTGGTAACCTAAATATTGTTTCTTGTAACTGGTTTCAGTGTTTGCAATCTAAGATGGAATCTCCAAAGGTTAGTACGAACTTCAGAATGCGCCTATAAGGTTCAGTTGTGGTATCTACTTAATGACTTTGTAGGTACGGGCAAGACGGTGACTGGTGCCCATCTCACCTACTTCTTTGTGGAAGTGAACAAGCACTTGCCCGATTTGGGCAGGGGACCACCCCAGGTTCTCTACTGTGGACCGTCCAACAAGGCCGTCGATGTTGTTGCGGGTGAGATATCCCCCTTTTTGAATTGATATTGATATTATTTGAATACGGGCGATTCACAATAGTGCGCCTTCAAGAGTTTGCAACGCTTTGACCAATCACAGTGCTTGAAATCTGCCAAGCTAATGCGCGTTTGGAAAGGGTCGACAGGCTTCACGCACTCTGATTGGTCAAAGCGTTGCAGAATCTCAGAGGCGCACTGTTGTGAATCGCTCGTATTAATATTAAAAAGTGTTAATAAATTAATGTGGGTGACGAAACTTCTTGTTCATTTCATTGTTTAGATTACATGCTTCGTCTAAGCATACCAGCCATACGCGTGTATAACAACATGATAGAGCAGCAGGATTTCCCCATTCCTGGGCACTCAGGGAGAATCCTGAAGGCAGGAAGCTCCAAAGAAACCAAGATGGATCCTAAACTGAGATTTATCTCACTCCATCATCTGATAAGACAGCCATCCAATAACCAGAGTGAGCATATCTTGGCCTTTGAGCGGGAATTCCATAACCCAGGATACAAAATCGCCTTCGATGACCTGGAAACGTACAGAAGAACAATCCACAAAGCTGAGGTAGGTTGCAAAGCTGAAACAGGTTTTAAAAAATAATTTAAATAAATCAGAAAAGACAAACATACCTTTTCAAAGTATTGTTATCGCGATGTTTCAGTTGTCATAAAATTGGAAAAGTTCGTTCTCCGAAATTCAATCTTATGAGTTTATGTCTGTACAATGAAAAATTTCTTTGTACGTGCACAGTCACAGGAGACTGTCTGCAGATGGACACTGGTCGTTTACTTGGCACTTAACATAAAAAGTGCAGGGTTTATCCAGTCGAGCAGTGAGAGATAAGAAGTGTAGGGTTTATCCAATCGAGCAGTGAGAGATAAAAAGTGCAGGGTTTATACAATCGAGCAGTGAGAGATAAAAAGTGCAGGGTTTATCCAATCGAGCAGAGACAGATAAAAAGTGCAGGGTTTATCCAATCGAGCAGTGAGAGATAAAAAGTGCAGGGTTTATCCAATCGAGCAGTGAGAGATAAAAAGTGCAGGGTTTATCCAGTCGAGCAGTGAGAGATAAGAAGTGTAGGGTTTATCCAATCGAGCAGTGAGAGATAAAAAGTGCAGGGTTTATCCAATCGAGCAGAGATAAAAAGTGCAGGGTTTATCCAGTCGAGCAGAGAGAGATAAAAAGTGTAGGATTTATCCAATCGAGCAGAGAGAGATAAAAGTGCAGGGTTTATCCAATCGAGCAGTGAGAGATAAAAAGTGCAGGGTTTATCCAATCGAGCAGTGAGAGATAAGAAGTGCAGGGTTTATCCAATCGAGCAGTGAGAGATTAAAAGTGCAGGGTTTATCCAATCGAGCAGTGAGAGATTAAAAGTGCAGGGTTTATCCAGTCGAGCAGTGAGAGATAAAAGTGCAGGGTTTATCCAATCGAGCAGTGAGAGATAAAAAGTGCAGGGTTTATCCAATCGAGCAGTGAGAGATAGAAAGTGCAGGGTTTATCCAATCGAGCAGTTAGAGATAAAAAGTGCAGGGTTTATCCAGTCGAGCAGTGAGAGATAAAAAGTGCAGGGTTTATCCAATCGAGCAGTGAGAGATAAAAAGTGCAGGGTTTATCCAGTCGAGCAGTGAGAGATAAAAAGTGCAGGGTTTATCCAATCGAGCAGTGAGAGATAAAAAGTGCAGGGTTTATCCAATCGAGCAGTGGGAGATAAAAAGTGCAGGGTTTATCCAATCGAGCAGTGAGAGATAAAAAGTGCAGGGTTTATCCAATCGAGCAGAGATAAAAAGTGCAGGGTTTATCCAGTCGAGCAGAGAGAGATAAAAAGTGTAGGATTTATCCAATCGAGCAGAGAGAGATAAAAGTGCAGGGTTTATCCAATCGAGCAGTGAGAGATAAAAAGTGCAGGGTTTATCCAATCGAGCAGAGAGAGATAAAAAGTGTAGGGTTTATCCAATCGAGCAGTGAGAGATAAAAGTGCAGGGTTTATCCAATCGAGCAGTGAGAGATAAAAGTGCAGGGTTTATCCAATCGAGCAGAGATAAAAAGTGCAGGGTTTATCCAATCGAGCAGAGAGAGATAGAAAGTGTAGGGTTTATCCAATCGAGCAGTGAGAGATAAAAGTGCAGGGTTTATCCAATCGAGCAGAGAGAGATAAAAGTGCAGGGTTTATCCAATCGAGCAGTGAGAGATAAAAAGTGCAGGGTTTATCCAATCGAGCAGAGAGAGATAAAAGTGCAGGGTTTATCCAATCGAGCAGTGAGAGATAAAAAGTGCAGGGTTTATCCAATCGAGCAGAGAGAGATAAAAAGTGTAGGGTTTATCCAATCGAGCAGTGAGAGATAAAAGTGCAGGGTTTATCCAATCGAGCAGTGAGAGATAAAAGTGCGGGGTTTATCCAATCGAGCAGTGAGAGATAAAAAGTGCAGGGTTTATCAAATCGAGCAGTGAGAGATAAAAAGTGCAGGGTTTATCCAATCGAGCAGTGAGAGATAAAAGTGCAGGGTTTATCCAATCGAGCAGAGAGAGATAAAAGTGCAGGGTTTATCCAATCGAGCAGTGAGAGATAAAAAGTGTAGGGTTTATCCAATCGAGCAGTGAGAGATAAAAAGTGCAGGGTTTATCCAATCGAGCAGTGAGAGATAAGAAGTGCAGGGTTTATCCAGTTGAGCAGTGAGAGATAAAAAGTGCAGGGTTTATCCAGTCGAGCAGTGAGAGATAAAAGTGCAGGGTTTATCCAATCGAGCAGTGAGAGATAAAAAGTGCAGGGTTTATCCAATCGAGCAGTGGGAGATAAAAAGTGCAGGGTTTATCCAATCGAGCAGAGAGAGAGATAAAAAGTGTAGTGTTTATCCAATCGAGCAGTGAGAGATAGAAAGTGCAGGGTTTATCCAATCGAGCAGTTAGAGATAAAAAGTGCAGGGTTTATCCAATCGAGCAGTGAGAGATAAGAAGTGCAGGGTTTATCCAATCGAGCAGTTAGAGATAAAAGTGCAGGGTTTATCCAGTCGAGCAGTGAGAGATAAAAGTGCAGGGTTTATCCAATCGAGCAGTGAGAGATAAAAAGTGCAGGGTTTATCCAATCGAGCGATGAGAGATAAAAAGTGCAGGGTTTATCCAATCGAGCAGTGAGAGATAAGAAGTGCAGGGTTTATCCAATCGAGCAGTTAGAGATAGAAAGTGCAGGGTTTATCCAATCGAGCAGTTAGAGATAAAAAGTGCAGGGTTTATCCAATCGAGCAGTGAGAGATAAGAAGTGCAGGGTTTATCCAATCGAGCAGTTAGAGATAAAAGTGCAGGGTTTATCCAATCGAGCAGTGAGAGATAAGAAGTGCAGGGTTTATCCAATCGAGCGATGAGAGATAAAAAGTGCAGGGTTTATCCAATCGAGCGATGAGAGATAAAAAGTGCAGGGTTTATCCAATCGAGCAGTGAGAAATAAAAAGTGCAGGGTTTATCCAATCGAGCAGAGAGAGAGATAAAAAGTGTAGGGTTTATCCAATCGAGCAGAGAGAGAGATAAAAGTGCAGGGTTTATCCAATCGAGCAGAGAGAGAGATAAAAGTGCAGGGTTTATCCAATCGAGCAGAGAGAGAGATAAAAGTGCAGGGTTTATCCAATCGAGCAGTTAGAGATAAAAGTGCAGGGTTTATCCAATCGAGCAGTGAGAGATAAGAAGTGCAGGGTTTATCCAATCGAGCAGTGAGAGATAAAAAGTGCAGGGTTTATCCAGTCGAGCAGTGAGAGATAAAAAGTGCAGGGTTTATCCAATCGAGCAGTGGGAGATAAAAAGTGCAGGGTTTATCCAGTCGAGCAGTGAGAGATAAGAAGTGCAGGGTTTATCCAATCGAGCAGTGGGAGATAAAAAGTGCAGGGTTTATCCAATCGAGCAGTGAGAGATAAAAAGTGCAGGGTTTATCCAGTCGAGCAGTGAGAGATAAGAAGTGCAGGGTTTATCCAATCGAGCAGTGAGAGATAAAAAGTGCAGGGTTTATCCAATCGAGCAGAGAGAGATAAAAAGTGCAGGGTTTATCCAATCGAGCAGTGAGAGATAAAAAGTGCAGGGTTTATCCAATCGAGCAGAGATAAAAAGTGCAGGGTTTATCCAATCGAGCAGAGAGAGAGATAAAAGTGCAGGGTTTATCCAGTCGAGCAGTGAGAGATAAGAAGTGCAGGGTTTATCCAATCGAGCAGTGAGAGATAAAAGTGCAGGGTTTATCCAATCGAGCAGTTAGAGATAAAAGTGCAGGGTTTATCCAATCGAGCAGAGAGAGATAAAAGTGCAGGGTTTATCCAATCGAGCAGTTAGAGATAAAAAGTGCAGGGTTTATCCAGTCGAGCAGTTAGAGATAAAAAGTGTAGGGTTTATCCAATCGAGCAGTGAGAGATAAAAGTGCAGGGTTTATCCAATCGAGCAGAGAGAGATAAAAGTGCAGGGTTTATCCAGTCGAGCAGTGAGAGATAAGAAGTGCAGGGTTTATCCAATCGAGCAGTGAGAGATAAAAAGTGCAGGGTTTATCCAATCGAGCAGTGAGAGATAAAAAGTGCAGGGTTTATCCAATCGAGCAGTGAGAGATAAAAAGTGCAGGGTTTATCCAATCGAGCAGTGAGAGATAAGAAGTGCAGGGTTTATCCAATCGAGCAGTGAGAGATAAAAGTGCAGGGTTTATCCAATCGAGCAGTTAGAGATAAAAGTGCAGGGTTTATCCAATCGAGCAGTTAGAGATAAAAGTGCAGGGTTTATCCAGTCGAGCAGTGAGAGATAAGAAGTGCAGGGTTTATCCAATCGAGCGATGAGAGATAAAAAGTGCAGGGTTTATCCAATCGAGCAGTAGGAGATAAAAAGTGCAGGGTTTATCCAATCGAGCAGTGAGAGATAAAAGTGCAGGGTTTATCCAGTTGAGCAGTGAGAGATAAAAAGTGCAGGGTTTATCCAATCGAGCAGTGAGAGATAAAAAGTGCAGGGTTTATCCAATCGAGCAGTGAGAGATAAAAAGTGCAGGGTTTATCCAGTCGAGCAGAGATAAAAAGTGCAGGGTTTATCCAATCGAGCAGTGAGAGATAAAAAGTGCAGGGTTTATCCAATCGAGCAGTGAGAGATAAAAAGTGCAGGGTTTATCCAATCGAGCAGTGGGAGATAAAAAGTGCAGGGTTTATCCAATCGAGCGATGAGAGATAAAAAGTGCAGGGTTTATCCAGTTGAGCAGTGAGAGATAAAAAGTGCAGGGTTTATCCAATCGAGCAGTGAGAGATAAAAAGTGCAGGGTTTATCCAATCGAGCAGTGAGAGATAAAAAGTGCAGGGTTTATCCAGTCGAGCAGTGAGAGATAAAAAGTGCAGGGTTTATCCAATCGAGCAGTGAGAGATAAAAAGTGTAGGGTTTATCCAATCGAGCAGTGGGAGATAAAAAGTGCAGGGTTTATCCAATCGAGCAGAGACAGATAAAAAGTGCAGGGTTTATCCAATCGAGAAGAGACAGATAAAAAGTGCAGGGTTTATCAAATCGAGCAGTGAGAGATAAAAAGTGCAGGGTTTATCCAATCGAGCAGTGAGAGATAAAAAGTGCAGGGTTTATCCAATCGAGCAGTGAGAGATAAAAAGTGCAGGGTTTATACAATCGAGCAGAGAGAGATAAAAAGTGCGGGGTTTATCCAATCGAGCAGTGAGAGATAAAAAGTGTAGGGTTTATCCAATCGAGCAGTTAGAGATAAAAAGTGCAGGGTTTATCCAATCGAGCAGAGACAGATAAAAAGTGCAGGGTTTATCCAATCGAGCAGTGAGAGATAAAAAGTGTAGGGTTTATCCAATCGAGCAGTGAGAGATAAAAAGTGCAGGGTTTATCCAATCGAGCATAGAGGGATAAAAAGTGCAGGGTTTATCCAATCGAGCAGAGAGAGATAAAAAGTGTAGGGTTTATCCAATCGAGCAGTGAGAGATAAAAAGTGCAGGGTTTATCCAATCGAGCAGTGAGAAATAAAAAGTGCAGGGTTTATCCAATCGAGCAGAGAGAGAGATAAAAAGTGTAGGGTTTATCCAATCGAGCAGTGAGAGATAAAAAGTGCAGGGTTTATCCAATCGAGCAGAGAGAGAGATAAAAAGTGCAGGGTTTATCCAGTCGAGCAGAGATAAAAAGTGCAGGGTTTATCCAATCGAGCAGTGAGAGATAAAAAGTGCAGGGTTTATCCAATCGAGCAGAGAGAGAGATAAAAAGTGCAGGGTTTATCCAGTCGAGCAGAGATAAAAAGTGCAGGGTTTATCCAATCGAGCAGTAGGAGATAAAAAGTGCAGGGTTTATCCAATCGAGCAGTGAGAGATAAAAAGTGTAGGGTTTATCCAATCGAGCAGTGAGAGATAAAAAGTGCAGGGTTTATCCAGTCGAGTATAGAGGGATAAAAAGTGCAGGGTTT
Organism: Acanthaster planci; assembly: GCF_054643075.1. Classification (NCBI taxonomy): domain Eukaryota; kingdom Metazoa; phylum Echinodermata; class Asteroidea; order Valvatida; family Acanthasteridae; genus Acanthaster; species Acanthaster planci. The sequence goes on along the minus strand of NC_141779.1, from coordinate 17,216,105 downwards.
ATCCAATCGAGCAGAGAGAGATAAAAAGTGTAGGGTTTATCCAATCGAGCAGTGAGAGATAAAAAGTGCAGGGTTTATCCAATCGAGCAGTGAGAAATAAAAAGTGCAGGGTTTATCCAATCGAGCAGAGAGAGAGATAAAAAGTGTAGTGTTTATCCAATCGAGCAGTGAGAGATAGAAAGTGCAGGGTTTATCCAATCGAGCAGAGAGAGAGATGAAAAGTGCAGGGTTTATCCTATCGAGCAGAGAGAGAGATAAAAAGTGCAGGGTTTATCCAGTCGAGCAGAGATAAAAAGTGCAGGGTTTATCCAATCGAGCAGTGGGAGATAAAAAGTGCAGGGTTTATCCAATCGAGCGATGAGAGATAAAAAGTGTAGGGTTTATCCAATCGAGCAGTCAGGAATGAGAATGAAAGGGTCTTTCGGCAAACGGTTGTTAAAATCCTAGATGTAATTCTCAGTTTTTACATGCAGTTCCTAGCCCTGAACTAGCTTGGGTAGCTGACACAAAATATCAACCATAAAGGGTCATATTCCAGCCGTGAAGATTCCTCTTTCCTGACAGGCCGAAGAACTTCAGAAATTCAGGGTGGTCTTGTGCACTTGCAATGAAGCGGGGAGTATACGCATCCAAAGGAATGTAAATGCTATCCAGTGCATAGTGGATGAGGCTGGAATGTGTAACGAGCCAGAAACCCTCATACCACTGGTGGGCACCATCGAAGAAACAGAAGACCCACAGGTTGCACGCAAGAAGGATGTAAGACGGGAACCACGCCAGGTCGTCTTGATTGGAGATCACAAACAACTCAGGTAAAACTGATTACTTTACAAAACAATAAAGGCAGACAGAGTGTCTCGGAAGCATACCAGATAAACACAATCATTAAGTCTTACGCGTGTATGGGTGTTTGTGTTGAGAACGGAAAGACGACAATGACTTTATAATTATGCATAATGGCAAGCTATCTACAAACTGCCGGCACAACTGATTTGTCCAGGTCTGGCGCAACATTGATTTGTCTACATCCAAGTTTGTCCTTATTAACAGATTAGCGATCAAATTTGTCAGCATTAATACTGGATTGCATGGTGACTACAAATTAGTGATCAGAGTAAACGTGCTCGGCGTCCAGTCATAGTTAAATGTCACTGTCAATTAACTTGAACGAAATGTCCCTCATAATAATCACTTCCCGTATCACTGATGTACACGGGTCTTAATTTTAACATGATATATCCGTGTCCCGTATGTCTGTGCATAAATGGGGACTTTGAGACTGAATGGGAGCATGGTTGAGGGAGAACTACGTGGTTGAAATGGGATTATGGCTGGGAAAAGGGGCTTGTTCACTCGCTGATTTTCATCAACTGAAAGGCAAGCAGAAATTCAGGAAGATCAGAATGCGCAACTCTTGTGAATTCTTACTGACTCCTTTCATCAGACCTATTATCCAGGAGAGAACGGCCATCCAGTTGGGTATGGAGACATCATTACTAGAGAAGTATGGAAAGGAAGCCATCATGCTGACCATTCAGTATCGCATGGTAGGTTACGAGACCTTTTCTAGTGATTTGACGGACCTTTAGATTTGATCCGATAAACGATTGCGTTGTGATGCAAGTGTGATATTTTAAGGATTGTAAATCCTAGCAAAGAGAGTGATACATTCAGTAGATGTATCATGACAGAGGTTGAGAAAAGAGTTGATAAATAGAACAGTATATGTATAGTTGGACTATGCATTATTGTGTTCAGGAAGTCTTGTTGTAAATACTGGAGCCATGGCGTCATTTGGCCTGAAAACGGGACCCTTGATTATGATGAAACAAACGCGATAAAGGCAGATTACTGTCTTCTTTCCAGCACCAGTCGATATGTGCTTTTCCCTCCGAAATGTTCTACACTGGGAAGTTGGTAACAGCCGACAGTGTGAAAAAACGACCACAGCAGCTGAACAGGACCTGGCCAGGAGGACAGGGCAACCCACTCGTGTTCTGCCACCACGTTGGGATCGAGGAAAAGCAAAGCGTACGGACTGAGGAAGGAGGTGAACAGTCGAGGGCAAATCCTGAAGAAGTTGATCACGTGGTACGTACAGGGACGCCGTGAAGTTGGGGAGTCGTTTTCTCGATTAGCATTTCTTTGTTTGCTTTCTTTTCGTATCTACATCTTACATGGTCCAACCACACTGAGTCCACTAGTAGTCGCCAAAGCTATACTTGCTGTTTTTAATGGAGAGTTTTATCTACGTGCAGCCATATTTTACGGGGCTTAAATATCGAGTGAAGTCACGAAAGGTCTGTCTGCGAATGGCGAGATGGAATTGTATCTGTATTTCTTGATTACGTGTACTTCGGTTCATTTGATACACTGTTGGTCTTCTTGCACTCTTGATGCATTAATTATTTTTAAAAGGTATCTGGACCTCTTAGTAAAATTCTTGAGAAAAACAACCTCACCTTGTCAAGTTGATACTTCTCCCGCCTTGGCTCAATAACTAGGTCCGCATTGCATTAGCGATGGTTAAGCGTCTTGGCGTGAAACAAGACAGGATCGTCGTTCTCACCCAGTATCGCCTCCAGAGGACAAAGATTGAAGACAGGTTGAGGGCGGTCCACCTGGAAGATATCATAGTCAGCACTGTCATTACCAGTCAAGGTAATTCATCACTGTGTTCAGAAACAAATGCATTCGACTACTTGACGGGGTCAGCATTCTTGGCATCTGTTAAAACGACGTAAATTGCACTCTTTTCCGACCTTGGCACTCACTCGCAATTTTAGTCGGAAAACATACTGGGTGCCTCTTATTATCAGTTATAAATCATTTCTGTTAATGACAACAAGGATTCCTCAAAAGCGCCGTAGGCACTATAGCTCGCAAGCCTTAAGCAACCTGCAGAGAGGAGACAATGAGAAACAGTTGCAGCTTTCGAGGTGGGAGGAAACTAGGTAGGGACTGAAAACCAATCCCAATGTGGACCGAACCCGGACGGCAGAGGTGGAGGACGATGAAAGAAACTAACGTGACTCCCACAAATTCGTGGCTTGACTTTTATTTCTAGGTAAAGAATGGGACTATGTCATTCTGTCAACCGTGAGGTCGCTGCCAAGGGTGGAGATTGATGAGAAGCCATCTACCGCTTGGAAGAAACGCTACCTGGGCTTCATCACTGATGAAAATCAAATCAATGTTGCTATCACGCGACCAAGACTGGGGCTCATCATTCTGGGTACGTTGGGTTTTTTATCACCAGGCGGGCATATCATTACACTGACAGGGGCAAGTTATCATTGAGTTATTATTTTGCATTATTTTATTTATGATAAATGGCAGCCAATCGGATGTCAATTTCCTCAAAACTTTTTGCATATAAGGCTCATCACGCTCGACGAGAAATCTTTGCAAAAACCTGGTTTTGTTGTGCCCTAATTACTTAGAGTTACTTTCTTGTGCTTTGACCCAAAGGCAACAAGTTCCTCCTGCGTGTTCATCCAACGTGGAAGAAGCTGCTGTCCCATTACGAAGAGAAAAAAGCTTTGGTGGAAGCAAAGGACTTTCCAAAATGAGCTCGGATTAGATGCTTCGAGCTTTTCATCCAATTTTGATATGTGTTGTATATGTGCGTTGAACTCCAAAACTGTGTCTTTTTCCACTTCTTGATGTTTCATATTTTTGATTTGAATATGAAAGCAAACCAACAACAACAAAAGCCGACCCACTCCGGGTGTCCACTGCTACCAGTTAGACTAGAGCGGTGTCTACACGAGACGCTTGGCATTAATCATCACTGTTTGGAATTTTTCCCCATGAGATGCGTCCTTATGGACAAGCTATTTAAGTCCATCCACACCTGCACATGATGTATAGAAAGGCACATATTACATACAACAGTATGTCATAACAGTTGACTGTCATCTTAGTGAGAGGTGTCTCTCTTACATGCTTTCTTTGAATGAATGACATAGTTCACTTCCAGCTCTTTTGGCCAATCATATGTTTATAACTAAGGTAGAATAGGTTGAAATCTTGCAACTAGAAATGCTACGAAATATATTCCGAGGAAATGAGCTTGGTTAAATAATTAATCATTCCTTTAAGAATTAGTGTTACTTTATTCCACATAACATTATTTTATATCTATTGCGGTCTCGCACTACATAATTATGCATTTGTTTAAAGTACACTTTTTACTGAAAAACTTTTTTTTTCTTTTTACTGAAAAATTATGTACGGTAATAAAGCTGCCGAACTTAAGCGGCCAATCTGATGGACATATCGACTTAACGACGCACATGCTGCAGGTTTCTACATCATGATAACGGGCTGGGTGGGCCATTGCTTGATTTAATATACAGAGACTCCGATGGGGGTTTTCTTTGGGGGTGGTAGTGGACTTCGGGTCGGGGACTGATAAAAAATGTACAAATAAGTCGTTATAGACTGCCGTGAAATTAAAAACTCCATGACATTTGTGTTTCAGTATTGAAATAGTTTCTTAAATTTAAAGACTAGCTTTCTGCGCTAAAAATGGTACCGTATTATACTGCGTGTTAAGTTAATAATGTTATGTTCTATCATGATTTTCCTCCTAAACATCTCAACCGCAAATACCGTTATGTAATAATGCTGGTTTAGCATTCTTGTTGTACTTTAGTTTTAAGTCCTGTTTCATTTCAAGGGTTTTTGCAGAAAATACTCATCTTAATAATAATTGTGTAATACCTGACATTCCTTTTGATGCATAAATGTATATCATATACTTTGAAATATTTTAGAATATATATACAAGTCTTAAAACTCTACATGGATATATAACACACAATTATTTTAAATCATACAGCACGAAAAGTATATTTTATGTATTGAAATACTAGATTTTATGTCATATTCATGCGGGCTTTATGTAATTATGTGGTTCCTTTAAAGGGTGATGAGTTTGAGTATGACAAGGGGAAATAATCGTACTTAATATGCCATTAAAAGGGAGACTGAATGCATACATTTCATCAGAAGTATGTATAGGAAGTGGCCTAACTGTATGGTCCAGGAATCAGGAAGATTTCAGGACCTACTTTGGTTCGGTTAGAACTCCATAAATCTGACCAGGCTATAAAACCCCTGTTTTAATTCTAAGCAGGGAAGGGCAAGGATTCTAGGCGGGTGAGGTCTTCTTCAATAGCCTCTTAATTCGGTTAATATAGAAATACAGGCCTACGCTATATTCTCCTTAAGTGTGAGCGTGTAAGACTCAATGTCTAAAACTACAGCAATAAGCCTGAAAGATGGGAAAAAATAGCCAACAAAGTGCACTTATGATCAAAACAAGAAACTCAAATCCCATTTTGATATTGACAAACGTAAACGCAAATGTAAACAGTAGGCCTATATCCGTACCAACTCACATATGTATGAACAATCAATTTGAGGCAAAATAAATTGCAGCTTCAGATAATTTATCACCACGGGACATTGGAGGCCCTTGTCACTATTTGGGTCAGTAGTGTTCACTCGCGGTTGCTGGCACGGTGATTTAATGCCTCGAAATAGTTACTGGCGTGACCTTAAAACGTTAGTAGCTCTGGAGAGAGTTCCTCCCGGTCACCTTTGCTTGAGCAGCCGTGGCGTTTGGTTGAAAAAGAGAAAATCTGTCCGTTTTGCAACAAGCCCGTTTGGCGTGAATTCATTCAGGGACCGCAAATTGGCCTCGATTTTAGGGCACTGTATTCTTATTTACGACACTTATGGGAATGTGCCGAAAGGAAAGGCCTGACCCCTTCCTTTGTGGGGGAGTCACTAGATTAAGAAAAGCCATTTCGTACTCACTAATTTCTGTCGTTTGACATAAATAGCTGTAAGTGGTTGTTGAAAATGCTCATTAGTTGCCCGCCGACGCAATATTTCACACTTTAGCGTAAAAAAGAAATTGCTGAAATGGGATTTTTTCACTTACTTGCCTAATTTCTGTCTTTGCAAAAAAAAAGTTATCTGTGCATTTTCTTTAAAAAGTGGTTAACTTTGACTATGTAAGCCTTGCTGGGAAACGAAAATTTAGACCGTTTTCCAATACTCAACTTCGCCTCCGTCTCCCGCTTCGTCTCCGAAACCAATGCCCGATTGTGGGCCTGAAGTATTTAAATAAAATGGAAGTACGGTACTGTTTGGCTCTTTTGCATCTTACTTGATGTTTTGTGGCACTATCAGACTTACTACAGCGCTTACAAATTCAAATCGGGTAGTATAAAACAGTTGAAGCCTGAGACGGATCAGAAGTCGAGTATTGGAAAAAGGCAACTTTGAAGTTCGACTCCATTTTGAAGCTTGATATTAGCCTCGTTCGAAGCCGTTATTTAAAAAATAATTTAGCAACAATATAAATCTTGAATATAGCTACAATGGAAGCAAGAAATACTCTATTATAAAATGAAATGTAAACGGTTAAGACAAGTTACAATCATTTTGTTGCGTTATTGTTTTGAATAGCTTATATCAATTATTCTGCCCAGTTGGCGCGGAACTCAGTCGCGAAACACTGCATGGTATTGCTCGGTGTGCCGGTACCGTCATCGTGGAAGGGAGGGCCCCGGCAACCGCCCTTTGCAGGAGGAAGTCAATAAACACGTCCACGTCTCCTGATGAAAAAAAAATCGGTTCCGATGAAGAGTTGCTGAGAATTTATTTCAAGGAAGTTTGCAGTTGTCGCTCCATCCAGCATGTGCGATGTTTTACTTCCAGATATTGACCACTTCAACAAAATAAAACTGACCATAACCGTTGCTGCCCGCTCCCCATTTCTCTTCCCTTTACTTAGAACAGCCTACCAGTCATACCGCAACATTCCTCTCGAAGGCCACAGGTTTGCTATTAAATGAGAGCCACAAGTCCAGCCGGATTGATGATGGGGTTGTCTAGTCACGGCTCCTCCCCTCCAAGAAATATACGAGCGAATCTGGACCACCCGATACACGGTCCACCAAGACTTTAAACTGTGAAGCATGTGGCAGGCAGCACCATCGGCCATGTCCCCCAAAAAATTTGTCGTCAAAGTTCAGTATTCCATTTCACCTGTTCATAAATTCTTCGATTTCATTTTGTTAAGAACCTGATCGCTTTACCAGAGTTGTTCATTGCTGTGCAACCATATTATCATTTTATCAAAAAGACGTGTTTTTAAATCACATTTTAGGAACAGTCGGAGGAAACTTGATTTGGGGCAACGTTTATATTGCTTGAGAAGTCACTTCGTAGGAGAAAAGATTAAAGGACTTTGTATAACTGTTTAAATCACACAAAGCTTCAGAAAATTGCTTGAATTACATAATAGATGGAGGGAAAAAAGCAAAAGTGATTTGAATTGTGTCATTAAATGTAAGAAATCATCTCGTATATTAATCCTGTTTTAATTCAACGACAGCATCAAACTTTTCAACGGCATGCAAGTTTTGACCGAGCAGATTACAGTGCAATCACATTATTAAATATCTTTTTGGGAAAAAAATAGCTTTAATAACTGTCGAAATTGAAAATTACAAGTACAATTAAGGACGCCCCTTATTCTTCTATGTCTAAACATTTAACATAATTTTTTTTAACTGTGATTTTTATTTTCCAAATAGGCCTAGTAAGAATGAGTTTACAGTGGTAGGTTGTAATTCTTGCCTTGTAAAAATTGATACAAGAAAAATTACTGGAAATAAAGCACTATAATACATACATTGACATTAAAATTTGTATTTCACACAAGTTTTTTTGATAAAATGCTCTATTTTGTCAAAGATTTATTTCACACGCCGTTACACTTCAACTCACGCCATAATTGCAGTTTCGGTAATTGAATGTCTGCTTACAGATAATTTTGCCCTAACAGTCCTCAATCCTTCACTTGTTGGAGGACTGAGGAATATTAGGGATTTGAAATTCCAGTCCACTCCTCCGAGTTTGGTCGCCCTCCCAAACAACAAATACTGGGTGCGCCACTGGGTTGCAATTCCCGTTTCTCTTTAGAAAAGGTGCATTCACCTGCAAACACTGGAAGAGTAACATGTTTCCGAATTGGAAAAGGTTTCCTAATTCGCACATTTCTCGGACTGATCATAGCTGGGAAAAAACCACTGACTGAATTTAAAACCTGATTATTAACAGCCAGGCATATCATTTTATTTTCAAGCTTTGGAAACTTACGCTTCGTGGAATCGACAGTGGAATTCCAGCAATTAACCTTTTTGGGGAAAAAGCAACTACCGTCCACTACGGCCCGTGTGACCAGTCGCCGTAAGTTTGTGCATGTCTGCAGTTTGTGTATAGTACATGGTCCATTAGTCAGTGTCTTACTTTCAGGTTAAAAGCCAGAGTAAAAGTTAGGAATTGTGGTTCCACTTTGTCAGAGGACATAATGTTCCTCTTGCTGCAATCATGGAGGATGGACCACTGACATCAAAGCAAGGGACCTGAAACGCTTATCAAGTATGTAAAAGTAATGGACTTACTAAATCTCCCGCCGGGCCGGCCACTACCGCGTCCTCGTGTGTGCTAGATTCATTATCTCTATTGCATGTATAGAAGAAATCAGTAAATACCGCCCTCAATCGCCAAAAATTCGCCATTAGACTGGCGCTCGTGATCGACGCTTCATTTGTGTATGTGTACATGTAGGCCTACATGTACAATGTACATGTACTCGTACATATGTACATGTATGTGACAGGCCTTTCTCTGCTAGTTACTGCAATAGAGGTCAGTTATTGCCGTCATGTCGGACTTATCTTGTTCTCCTTTCCCTCGGCAACTTAAACTTTAAAGGGCTGAATTTTAACTGAAAACCTGTTTTTCGATAGCACGTAAGTTTGATTTTATTGAAGGTGACTGTGCAGTTCCGAACATCGCGATCTACCTGATTTAGAAAATGTAATATTAGGCCTAGCCCCACTAGACTGGCACGGACTCTCACTCCAGGTCCATCCCTAGCCACACATCCGTGTACGCAATTTCGTGTCGGCGTATTGAACATTTCAGCGCATCCACTTATCATCGTGGGCGCAATTTCTTTTGCACACGAACATGATTGTTGACCTTTCCACTTTCTATTATAAAAACAAGTTATTGAATGATTTCACTCACGTTCTGGTATTTTCCAGTCTTTTTTGCCTTCACGTCACCCATTCAATCTCACCATGCTCACAGTCGCCATATTTAAAATAAGGTCGTTGAACATTACGTTACTTGACCCCTCATTGTCTCGACAGCTGTTCCATGTCAAGACATATCTAATACACTGGACTGAGCGACAAGATACTACATGTGCCAATGGGCTCTTCCAAAACTTTGGCAGCAGTTTAGATTCTTTAGTACAGGTTGTAATGCATGTAGGCCCACCTGTAATGTCTACCTGTCATGCCTGGCATTGGCCTCTGCCCAACTTGTCTGATTGTCATGCTTTAGCCCTGATATTAACCTTCAACAACCGTTACAATCATATCGTGTGCGTCGGAGGTTGGAACTGGTTCTTGGATGATTGACCAACCTAGTGAGGCTAGACACTGCTAGAATTGCACAAAATGACCAATGAAACTTCATTTTATTCATTGATAGACCCGACATATAAAAAGTTGTAGGCCTTACTTCAAGTACTTGACTGTGGTTTGGTGTTGACACAAATCCTTGATAATCATAATCAGCTGTAAGTGTAACATTAGTGTAGAGCATTTTCAAACATGAAGGAAATACTTCATTGCTACGATATGATTGAGATCTAGCTCTACTGAGTGGGATATTAGTATTCTTCTTTTTTGACTGGATCCATTCCAACATAAAGAGGAATACTAACGCTCCACTCAGTGGAACTAATTGAGACCATGACCTTGCTATTCTTAGACCCCACTGCTATCCACAGTAGTACCAAGGAGAATCTGAGGTACTAGTAGGGCCTAGTACTAGAAAATCTCATATTGTTATAACTTTCTGCCAGATAACACTAACATAAACAGCTTCTTTTTGCTGACACTAACCAAAGTAAAATATTAACCCTAACTACCAAGCATATTGTTTGGCTTACACTACACAGTACTACAAAATACTAAGTAATACATGTAGTCTGAGCCTGAAGGACCTAGCGCTACAGATTATTACTTCTGGCTAGGTTACTTCCATTGTTACTTGTACAGAGAACAATAAAGCCATGCATTCATAGTGCCACAGCACTGTATGGTACATTATCTTATCTATTGTATCTTATGGCTTCACAGAACAATAAAGTCATATCCTGTTACAAGCGACAGCGCTCAGTAATATATTTTACTACAAGTAGTAATTTGTAGTATTATGTAGGGTTAGGGTTAAATGTCACTGAATAGAGAATCAATGAGACTTCCCATTACCATGAGCTAACCGGCCAAGTTTAGCCTTTTCACTGCCTTTATTCCATACGGTGGTTGTCATCGCTGTCTTCCTTTGAAAGAGTTCTACATCTTACCACAACTCATCTTCTATAATATGGTTTAAAAACAACCAAAAAGTGTAAATCTCTTGGAGAAGCACTACCTTAGGCATGTTAGGAGTGAAGAAAAATGTGTTTGAAAGTACTTTGTCTGCCATGGCCCACAGACTTTGTGCATGAAGCCTACCTAAGTTGGTAGCCTAATGTGGAACTTTCCTCTGATGTCTTTTTCACTTTGATCCACACTTTATGTCAAATATCAGATCCCCACCCTTTTTTCCCTAGAATGTAAGTATAAAATCTATATCTCACTGTCAAAATTCAGACAGGACTAGTTCTGTAACGTAACACCAGCTTTTTTGGTGAGGTCGGCAACATAGAAGTTAGTTTGTGCTTGCCAATAGAATCAAAACTACATGTACATGTTTCACTGCAGGTATTTGAAAGCATGGACTTTTATAACACAATAAGTGATCAGGTTTGGGGTGATAGTTGGTTGTGATAAAACGATTGACTCCCTGCTGCAACCAGTACTTCAAATATGCCTTATTTTGATACTGAATGTGTATCAGATATTCCTGAAGGCTGCTTTATAACAAGGACAGCTCTGTAAATCTTTGCAAGATGAAGATAGCGGTGGAGGGATGTTGCCATGGGGAACTGGAGAAAATTTATGCCACAATTCAGCATCTTGAAGAAAAAGAAGGTAAATGATTGATAAATTGATAAACGAGTAAATGAAAGGTGGGCCTGCGTCAGTTTGGCCATTTCCGTGTTTCGATTTCTGTGTTTTTTTTGTGTCTACATTTCTACATGTATCTGAAATACCTCTGCTGGAAAAAGGAATTTAAAAAATTCCATTCAGCACAGATTGCATTCATTGTATCTCTTAGGTCAGTAGCATCAAGCTGTGGTTATTGGATAAGTCTGGGTGTTACTTCTAGTGGAAACGTACATGTAGTATTTATGTTTCAATGCTCACTTTTGTGGTCGGTTTAAAAAAGATATGTACCCTGAAAGTGGCATGGCTGAGACTTCTTGTGTTTTTCATTCCAGGTATTAAAGTTGACCTCTTGCTCTGCTGCGGTGACTTTCAGGCAGTCCGTAATGAAAGTGACATGGAATGCATGGCTGTACCCAAGAAATACCGCACCATGAACTCATTTTACAAGTGAGTCTGTACTGCAGAAAAGGGTGTGGAGTCAAGGGTCCGGGGCATCAAACAGAAAATCAGGTTTTCCATATGATTTTGAAACCCAGGAGAAAGGGAAATCAGTTCAAGCAGCCAGCAAAGGCACAGATTTGAATGTATTTGTTCTGATGTGTCGTTGTGAATGCATGACTTTATAAGAAGAAGAGTTATTAAAAATGTTCTCCTAACTTGAATTTTGCAGTCTGTTCACATCAATTTGTTTGTGTTGAATTTTGATGCTCCTTTTTCCTGGAAAATATTTTAAATCGGTGAACCAGCTGAAAATTGAGGAACTGAGAAGAGCGACCAAAAGAAGGGATGTGTTTGCAAAAAATTCACGGCTGAATCTGTGATGACAGGCACTGTCTTGAAAGATGCGTCCTTGAAGGACGTCTAATGATGAATGATTTCATCAAGTGTGGCATTTAAGAAACTGTTTTCACAGATCTGGTTCTTTACACCAAAGTTGTAACGTCTTACATTTGAATTGTTATGCTTTAGAAGAACGGGATCTGGTGAAACCAAGCAACTGCATTTAAACCGTTGACCACGTAAAATACCCTAAGATATTTGGTCTTCCAAAGGTGAGAAGGTTAGTATCTCACCTGTGTCCATGTTCTGTGTCTACCTGATAGCTAAATTATTGAAATGCTTTCCTGTAAAGGTATTACTCCGGGGAGAAGAAAGCTCCCATTCTGACACTGTTTATTGGTGGTAACCATGAGGCATCCAACTACCTTGGTGAGCTGGCCTATGGAGGATGGGTGGCACCTAATATCTACTACATGGGTAAGTGGATCGCTTGGAGTTACATGTAGTATGGAGCTAAAGGGACCCATTCAGAAGTGTTCATGTGAAATACATTTCCCTAAGAATTTTCAACAAGATAATCTTTTGTTAAAGGTAATCTTCTTTGAGGATTTTGTTTCTTCTAAATCCGGTAATCTTGCAGGAGCAAACTTAACCAGTGGTGAAGAAAGGTCTTGGTTGGGGGGGCAAAAAAAATCCCTCACCCCCCTCCCCGGATCAGGAACTGTCACACCATTCTGAAATTTTGGTGCTTAAAAAAAAGGTAACATGTCGTGGGAGGCAATTCTAATCCTGACAGAATGCAACACAAAGAACTTGGATTGAGCAGAATCCCTCAACTCAATGTGGTGGCCAGGGTCAAGAGTATTGTGAAATATGTAACTGTGAAATCCTTTCGTCCCGCTGTCTGTGTCTTCCTCCTGACAGGTTATGCCAGTGTGGTCAATTATGGCGGCATCAGGATAGGCGGTATCTCCGGCATCTTCAAGCAGCGTGACTTCAGGAAAGGGCACTTTGAGATCCCTCCCTACTCACAAGACACTGTCCGGAGTGCCTACCACACCAGGGGATTGGAAGTATTCCGACTCAAGCAGGTGATAAAAGGGGCAAAGAACGGTCAGGCCCGAGGCAGGAGGTGGGGTATGGGTGAACGGGACATGCACCCAACTTGTGGACCCCTGTTTATCAAAAAGCATACCTGACCATTGGATCTAAGCCCTCTCATGCCGTCATGATACTTGTACATCCAGTAAATTCTGGCAACATAAGTAATAACTCAATCCAGCGAATGCAGTAGGCATCAACCAGCAGTTTTTCTTGAATTTAAAACAGGAAAGGGGAGCAAAACAGCAATATTTGAAAAAAGATTGTTTCAACATGAAAGTTATACATTTTCTTACTTGAAAGTAATGTATTTGAAATTTTTTAAGGCATGTTGGCATTTAGCTTCAATCGAGTTAGGTCTGTATTACCATTCTCTGTTTTTGTTACATTATCCATAAACATGTAGATCGCAAACATTCCTCCAGGAAAAGTTATTATTCTTTAAGAACATATAGAGTAGTCATGAATGTAGTTACACATTGGCAAAGATCATCTGAAAACAGCGTCTATTTCCAAAAAGTATCATTAACCAACAATTTGAATCTTGTTTTGTCACAGACAATATGACGTGACAGTCCACCTGCTATTGCATTTAATTGCTTTTATATTTTGGCAATAATGTCACCCCAAATGCACGTACAATTGGCAGCAGAAATAGGATAGTCTAGATACAACTCTTTCCCTGTCTGGCACTGCCTGTTTGTCACTCCCTAATGCACAATGCCTCCATCTCGACCATTCTTATTCCAAGATCGCACAACCCATTGACATCATGATGTCACATGATTGGCCACGAGGAATTTATCACCACGGTAACACAGAACAGCTCCTCAAGAAAAAGTCACGTTTTAGAGATGAAGTGCATAGCAACACACTGGGTGAGGAGAAGCCACTGATCTGTTACGAGTTGTAGTCCTATCAGGTTTATGTTAAAGTTGAATTGGCCGAGGTCATTGGATGCCCTTCTTAGGGCAACCCTAGGAAGATTTTACCTCTCAATTTCCTTTCGTTTCCCAGGGTTCCTGTTTTTTTGAACCTGTTGTGTTCATGTTCTCACAGAAGAAGAGCCCCATAATATGCATGACAGTCACATTACCTAAACGTGTTTGATCTTGCCTACAAGTACAGGGCATTTATAACTTTTGACAATTAAAAATGGTTAGAAGTGTGATACTTCTGTCCAACAGGACTCTTGACTGAAATGTTTCCTTGTTTATAATGTTTGTGGGGGAAAAATTAACGGGTGTCTAACAAAAAGTAATTTTGTTAAATCAGAGAGTATACAAAAACATTCTCGATTCTCACAGGAAGTTTTTATGATGGTAATTTGAGTATTCTGTCTATCAACAGGTTCCCCGTGCCATGAGGAGTTATTACATCATCTGAAGCCTGCATACTGGTTCGCTGCCCATCTACACGTCAAATTTGCTGCTGTTGTGTCACATGGGGTGGGTACAATACATTTGGCTTTTTTCTTGAGACAACGATACATGGAGTGTACACTTCACAAAGGGTTGCGATTATGCACTTGACTAAAAGGCAAGTCCCAGCATTTTAGTGGAGTACTTTTCCAGTACCAAGGTTTTCTGCCAAATATTTAACTGGTTAGGAGAGAACAAAGCTGAAGGACATAGGCATTTGATAGTACATCACAAAGGTAAGATTACAAAGTAACATGAGGACTTAACCCCTTCGCGCCGGGACGTGGCAAGACACACCGTAAAAATTGAGATCCTCAGCCCGCTTTTCAGCTATTATTCTCGGCCCACACTCGAGTGAACACTGTGAAAGAAGGCAGACCCTGGCTCTTGTGTATATGGTAATTGGCCTTTGTGTGTAGCCTAGAAATGAAAAGACCGAATTTGCATCATAATCACCAGCTTCACAATAGTCCCCACTTTGAAAGATGCAACAGGAATGTGAAGGGTGAGTAGAGCCGCATGCCACCGAACAATCAGCCTGTTCGCCGTGTAATTCAAAGTGTGCAGAGCACGCAGGGCCACAAACCGAGAATTTGCAGTTTCGCAGGTGGCCTTCGTGGCCAAGCGAGGCTGGGATTCTTGGAGTCGGCTTTCGGAAAGAAATTCCCGTCATCAAGGGGTTAAGACTATCATCGTTTAATAAAAAACTAAGTTTTTAGGACAAAAGTACTCAAAAAAGAACTCGGTCAAGTACTTTCCGAGTACTTTTCTCCTGAAAACCTAAATTTTACAAGACTGGGAGTGTCTGCAGTCTTACATTTAGTTTGTCATCTTACCTTTGGGCTTGTGCCTTCAAATGCCTATATACTACAGCTTTTTCCTAGTCCAATATTTTGCTGAGAACCTTGGTACATGTTCTTGGAAAGTACTCGAGTACAACGCTGGCAAGTCCGTAATGTCACCAACACTGTGTCCACTGCGTAAGGAGTCATCTCAAATCTCGTCCGGGAAAAGTTGAGGATAAACTGCGGAAGAGTGTTGCGGTGGAATGTTGAAGGCTTCTGAAAACTTCCCCACAATCTCCCCGAAATAAAGCTATCAGTATTTGTATACACATTCTCCTGCCCCCCTAGAGGTTTTTGGCCAGGCAGCCCACTCAAGCACACTTGTGGTTTTGATGACAGAAGAGCCACAGGCAAAGGACTGCACTCCTTACACAGAGCTTTTTGAACTTCTGTAACTGTATCATTTAGAATAAATATCATCAGCCCTTTCATAAAATATAAAGCTTCTTCAGGTTTTTCTCTCCTGCTGGAAAGCTATATGATCTTACTTCAGGCTAAAACAACTTTTATTTGTATTTAGTTTGGCAATGTTACTGCACAAGACATAAACAAGAAGAGATCATGTACAGGCCTTGTATTTCACTTAGTTTTGAATTCAGAAGTGAATGGAGATGGAGGTGCATGTATAACAAGGGGTAGAGGTAACACAACCTGTACATTTACGAGCAAATGAAGCAAAATAAGCACAGGGACTGACAAAGTTTGTAATTTTTTTCCAAACAACCATCTGATTCAGTCTTCAACACTGAACACATGACCAGAGAAAGTCACAGTGTGTTGAGTGACCCAAGGTCAGTCTATGAAAACCACCAACCACTTAAAATAAGCCCACTGGTAATGTAAACAGTCCTTCAGAGTAAGTGACCTACTGATGCAAAATTCCTCCACAACTTCCCCTCAATAAATGCACTGCTACTTGCCCGGATGTTGTGGGAAAGTACTCACTCTCCCCACAATTTTACCGCAACTTGTCCCAGAGGAGATGTGAGATGACTCCTAACAGATAATTATCCTTGAAGATGTTGGTGGATTCAAGTGTTTTTCATTCTACCATTGGGCCTCTGGATGAAGCATTTCCAGAAGTGTTTTTACCATTATACTAATTTTTGTGACCAACCCTGGAATGAAGTTTGAGCTGTCATACTTTTGCTAGAGATTTGACCAACTGGAAATCCTCAGAATCCACTTCAAGGTCAGTAGCGTAACTATGGGGGGGGGGCACATGCCCCACAACAGAGGCCTGTGCCCTCCCTTGGTGCCCCCCTCCCATTTGAAATTTTGAGATGGACATTTACGTCCATTTATGTAGGTAGGCGTTCAGCCAGGCACCTAGTTCAATTATTTTCAGTGCCCCCTGAAAACAAATTGTGCACCCCCAGGTGCCCCCGCAGCTGTAGCACCCCAGTTACGCCACTAGTCAAGGTTTATGTAGCATTCAGATAGATACTGAGTACCATGTGCAACCAATGCACTGGGCTTATTGTCCGAGCATTTATTCAAAGAATGTGCCATTTGTTTTGATACCGCATTGTGCCAGAAATTTCAGGTTCTGGATAATTCTAAGTCAGCATACAAGTACGAAGGGAATAAGGAAACCTTAATGTGCAGAAGTGATGTAGGTAGCAGTGTTGTTGGGGATATTATTTCCTTGATGATTGAAATGATTGCTGCGTCAGGGACTGTCGCAAAACGTGCAACATTCTATGCAGGGCACAGCCCATGGTACTTCAGAGTACATTCTGTACCAATGAGACAGCCCGAGAACACCGCTAACATGGTCCCACATATGACTGTTTGCTACAGTGTGCATGCACACAGCTATTTGGGAACAACTTGTTAGGAACAATGTTCCCACAGGAACATGCCAGGTTTCAGTAAGGAAAGGATCAGGGTTGTTTCCAAGTTTAAGGATGCTCTCCTCAGCGCCAAGGGTTTTTTTCAGACTGCAGCACAATACCCCCCTCCACTGTTTCAAAGAAAAAGGGGGAAATGGAATCCCCCTTATTTGTTAAAGCAAAGCTTACTTGTAGTGCGCATCCTAGCAGTAAACTCCAGTGACCAGGCAGCATTAGCTGACAAGAAGTTGGTCTTGATCATGTCTTGGCTTTCTCTTTCTAAATAAGAGAGAGAATGAAAAAGAAATTGTCTAATTCATACAAGAATTCGCTTAAACTGTGCATCTTTCACCCTGTGCATGAGAATTTTATAGCCCTCTAAATTTCACATCTACATCACAACCAGTCCTTTCTCTGGCGTTTTTCCCGTGAATCCACTTAATGATTCTTCTGTGTGTGTGAGAGAATCACTAGTAGCCTGCTTTGTAAGTTGGTAATTTGATTTTCATGTACAATTTTTCTCCACCTTTCTAGTCTGCAAGTGGAGAGGACAAGACAACCAAGTTTCTGGCACTTGACAAGTGCCTGCCCAGAAGGAATTTCCTTCAGGTGGGTTACGCTCAAACTTTCAAATCAAAGCTAAAAGAAAAGAAAACTTTGAACATAAAACTGCCTTGAGTTGGTTTCGAAGCTGTGACCTTCAGAGTGCTGAACCATTTGGGGACCACCAACGTTGGGCTTGACAGCTCTGTCGACAGAACTTGTGGTTCATCATTTCAAAGTCACAGGTTTAAACTCCGTTTCAATGGAGGTGTCTTTGTTCATGTTTAAGTATGGTTTTATATCTAAATCTGCACCTTGCACTGATTAACAATACTACTCAAAAAAGCAAGGACCACTTTTTCTTCACTTGCAATTTTTTCCAAGCGATGAGTGGTGTCTAGTTCTTTCATTTTTTGTTCCTCTAGATGGTGTTCTCATTGGAATAAAAAAATTAAAAAACGTTTTAAAACATCAAATGCACATTTTCAGCAGTAAAATATCTATATGAAAAAGTATACACGAAATAAAAAGTGGTCCTTAACATTTTCTGAGTAGTGGATTTCCTTTTTCTAACCATACATAAATTTAGGTTTTGGACATACCCCACAAGACTGATGCACCTTGGGAGTTGACCTATGACACGGAATGGCTGGCCATATTGCAATCAACCAAGTTGCTCCTTACAACTAATGACAGGGTTGTGTACATGCCGTCTAAGCAGTATAATAGCAAGTAAGTCTGATTTTCTTGGTTAGGTACATATTTTTGTCAGCCATACCGTTGAGCAGCGACTTTTTGCACTTTGTCGCAGAGCCAAGGGCACCTTGTGTTGTTGAGGGAGGAAAAAAGTATTCCACATCAAAACGGTTTTCATGTCCGTTTTGCATATTTTTTTCCGGCCTATGAGTCTAGAATATGAAAGTTGTAACTTCCTGTGAAAGAAGTAAATTAAAACCATTAAAGTGCAGTCTTTGGTAACTGAGCTTGCCCGCTGGACATGAGATTAAGAGGTAGCAGCGATGTGTTGAAGGGCATATGTGCCCCCCCCCATTTCACTAATGGTGAAATACTTTAAAGGCTGGTTTTGTCCTGGTACAAGGTGGGACTACATTGTTTCTCTTGAGCAACTGTCGGCCATCCGGGAAATATTCCAAGACAACTTGAAGGTCCCACTCAGCTTCACCCAGACTGTGAGAGTGCACGACCCAGCCAACCCTGTGAAGAACCCGACCCAACCCAAGGCTGCCGTGAATCCACAGACGGCGCTCTTTTGCTCTAAGCTGTCCATCACTGACCCATTTGCAGCCATCATGGAGAGCACTGGCCAGAGCATCCCGGCCACTCCATCTCCACTCAGGACTACCAGCCAGAGGGACGTAACCGTCAACACAGATGAAGACAGTGCCATCTACGATTCCTTCACTGTTCCCTGCGATACCTCCATCGAGGAAGGCAGTGAAGAGGATGCTGCAAACTCCTCCAGTAACCCTGCCGAGATCAGTTTAGACGATAACGAAGATGAAGAGGAGGAGGTTGTCAGGACAGGCTTAAGAGATCGCTCCGTAGATCGCCCCCTCTTGATCGACTTACCTACACCTTTGGGACGTCTTGGAACAAGCCTGGATGAAAAAATGAGCCATGAAATCTCCCTGGATGTCAGCAATGTGAGCAGCACACCCCTCAAAGATTCGATCATCAGAGATGCCACTGCGGAGACACCGGTATTAACGACAGGAAAGATGAAGCGAAGGAATCTGGACATCTATTCCTCGCAAGAGGAGGACTCGGCAACGGATGAAACACGAACTGCTTGCTTGTCATCAGCAGGAGAATCAAGCAGCACAGAATCGGGGTCATCAGGAGGTAAGAAGCTTAAGAGAAGGAACCAGTCAATGTACACATCAAATGAGGACTCGGGGTAAACCTGATTGGTGTCAGTGCTATCTCCAACTCATGTACTTGTGTAGATGTACATGATGTTTACATTTGTTTAAGTCCTCGTTCCTGTGTTCACCTCAAATTGACATACTATTTGTGTCTAGACGGACAGAATACATTCCAAATTGGGGGGTAAATCCATTTTCATTGTCTGCCCAAAAAAACACTTGGTAAAGACCCAGCCCGAGTACATTTTTTTCATACAAAACATACATCTTGATAATACTTTGTTTCATCAATATAACAATTGCAGGTGTAGAAGAACTGGGGATTAAAATATTTACTGGGAGTGTAAAGCCCATCAATGCAGGTGCACATACCTCGTGTAAGATTCAGATGAATTGTGTTGAAAAAAAATCAAATTTAAATAGTTTGGTCTGAAGAAATGTATAAATGTGCAGACCTGCAGATTTTAACCTGTGTGTTGAGGTAAAGAAGCAAGTCGACTGCTTTTGAATATTTTTAAATGTGTTATGGAAAGTCACTTTTTAGTCAGAAGAGGGAACTGAGACAGAAGTTTACTTTCACTTGGAAGACCGTCCAAAATCTGCAAGATGTCAAGATACTGTGTTCTTTTTTCTGTGTTTCTTACTGCTTTACATTCAGTTTTACCGTAATAAACACACTTGTTATGGAAGTGTTTTTTTAATTTCCAGTCGAAAGTACTTTTAATCCATCTTTGTTCAGCAAATATTAAATTTCTGAAGCGTTGATCAGACTTTCATTTGTGTACTTTATAGACTGAGATGTTACTTTGACTCAATCGTTTTCATTGGAGATAAAAGAATTGTAACCTTGATTAACCTGCGTGTACAGAGTGAAGTTACTCATGGTTCTCGTTATGGTTGGGTTTCAATTTATAAACATGAGTTGAAATGAATTCAAGTATTGCTAGAGTAAAGTGTGTCGCCCACGGACGTATTTTTAAAAATCTGGACTCGCAATGCCCTCAATCTGCTTATCATTGAATTCACTAGCGGCCATATGTATTTTATCGAGCCGTATACAAAGCTTGCCCAGCAATGCCCGTCTTTGTTTTCCCTGGCGTCAGTAGGTACAATTGCAAGCGAGCCAACCCGCCATTTGTATTCGGCTTGGTAAAAATGGCCGCTGGTTGGCTTCCATTTCATACGAAGGCGTCGCAAGTCCGGGTTTTTTTTAAAAATACTTCCGTGGTGTCGCCCTCTAGATAAGCATACCGGAAAGGCTGAGAATTTTACTGCTGCTTCAAAGTGCATTACTGAAAGGACTGTAGAATCTACAAAATGTTAAACTGCGGACCGTCGGACTTTTTAGCGGATCTTTGTGCATAAGCTTGGAAATTGGTATCTTAATAAACAGTGCAATGATTTTTTTGTTTGACGTGAATGTCTGTAAGAAAAACGTTATGATCTTTGGGAATTTTTTATTCCTGATGTGCGTTTCAAATACTTAACTGTTCGATACACCCAAGGAAGATATAGATCAGATTTTCACTGCACCATTCTTCACCTTTCAGCAGGTATTGCTCTGTGATTGCTCGGCGTGGATAGATTTTCACGTGTGGCTTCTTTTCAACTTCGGGTAAAACGTCGGCAACACCAAAGCCTTAAGCGAATTCATGCCTGCTGTTCCCCACGAAGTGACGGAATCGATAAAACACATTCCTGAGACAAGCTCCTTTCTCTTTCCCCTCCTCTCAGACTCTTGTTTTCATCGCCCAACGAGCATCGTCTCACCTTGTCAGGCTGTTTTTCGGCCAGCAATCTGCACGAAAAAAGCCCCGGCAATTTCAGTTTGTTTACTGAGGCTGCACGGAAATATTGATTGGAATTACTCGGTTTGCGCTCGCTGCTCAACCTTGCTGCAGTGGTGACATTTTAATGACTTTTTAAACGAGTGAATTGTACTGCCGTGTTTCAAAACTAGAAAGTAAGTGGACAAGCTCGCTCACAGATCTTAGTAATATGGATAGTGTACATGTACATGAAGCCTAGCAGGTTCGTTTGACATTAGAAATGCGTGTCTTGTAATTCTTAAAACAATGTACAATTTTAAAAATGACTGTTTTGGAAGGATCACATTCGCCGGGCAGTAAGTAATATGTAATGCATGCGAACGAGCACTTAATGGAGAGAGGGTTGTTAGATGGGTCAGTTTTGTAGCATATACAGGTACAGAAATAATAATGTGCGAAATACAGAAAAATCGGATGAGCGAAGCCAGAGACCAATCCAAACCGTCCATTCGACGTGGGACTATTACATTAGTGATATTGATTCATGCTACTGTTTTGCTGTTAATAGCATAGATATTATTTAGAAATATTTTCTTCGTAGGAGTAGGTAAGAGCACCCATTGGCGGATACGCCATTATTCAGTTCCAGTGGTGTCGTTGCCACACCCTGTAAATGGGTGTGGTTCACGCTTCCTCGACGTCACACAAGAACAAACCCGGTTGCATGTATCATCTGGGAATATGCCAACCCGAAGGGCTCGCATGTGCGCCACTGGTGAAGGGTCATTTGTGCAACGAGCCAGATGTATGTAGCTTGGGGATCAGAGGAACGGTAAGTACTGGTAAAACGTGCAGAGGTTCGTGGGGGATCTGGGGATGCAAGAACATGGCGAATGGAAAGCCGTAGGAGGTTACCTAAAGAATTTCTTTGACCCCAACAAAAATACTAGTCCTTTTCAGAAGTGTGGTTCAGGGTTCATCTTGCAGAGGTTGAATAAACATTTCGTGAATACTGACGCGAAATTGTGGCTTAAGATCACATATTTGTGCTCCAAATTTGCAAAACGTGAACACATTTTGACTCGAGCGAATTTCGATGTGAATGTTTAGTGACGTCACATTCGCTTCGCTTACCTGAAGTATGAACCGGCCTTAATGGGCGAGAAACTGATGCCACTGTCTTTTTTTATTTCATAATTCATGTTTTGCCGGCCCGATGCGCGCAAACAAGCACGTAAGAACATGCATGCGTCGTTGCTCCTCTTGTCTACAGACAGAACCCTTTGCCAAATTCGTAGACAAGCCCACAATCTGTTTTGCACCGCCTATTGCCACAGTCTACCCAAGTTTAATAATGGCTCCGTAAATACTTCATTCAGTCCACTTGTGTATTCATAGTCAGCCAGGTGTTCCATGCAAATTGCCTACACAAATCTAGGGAGTTCAAGTAAGATGCATGCACAAGCCTTTTCGCAGGCTGAAGCACTTTGTTCTACCAAAGAGAAAGAAAAGCTAGGCTAGCCCACAGTGCTTCGCAGCTGCGGTGCAACCTGTTAAACTAACTTCATTTGTGTGCATTTAAAGTTTAGGGCTCCGCCGACTTAACACCGCCGAACACTTTCGAGCGGAGCCGCTGCCGATTGGGCAGTGCCGCGGACCGCTCAGATCATCGGTTCGTTAAACCCACAGTGGTTGATGCAATCACACGCTGAGCAGTGCATCAAAGTAATTGGGGAAAACAGGTTTCTTTCAGACTACTCTCAAATCAACGCCAATAAGTCCTCTGCCTTGCCGCTCACTATAATATGCCATGATTGCTTCCTCGTCGCTGTGCTGTCTGCGAAAGTAAGATCATCCGGGGAATTTATTTCCTGCATTTGCACCATTCGTTGTGGAAGCAGTTTCAAAGAATGAAATTGACTTCCATTTTACTACTTTTGCAATTTGAAATAAATATGCTAGATTCGCGATAGGTCTGTTTCACCCTTATGATACCAGAATGAGACTACAGTGACGATGTGCCACAAGGAATCGACAGTATTTTCCTCGCTGGAACTTTTCAACAATGAGTCACCATATACAAGTACACTCCGATGGATATTATTTATCACCGAGATACACATCTCGGTGGCACAAATTGGCTGGGCCTCGTCCGTGGTCCCCTCCCGTCTGCTAACAGAACGCGAACGGTGATATGATCGGACGGGAGAAATAATGTGGATTGCCCCCAGCACAATGTTGGCATTTTCTCTCGCTCTGAATCTTTCAAGAGGGCTTGGTGCAACAGAGTACGATAATACGATAGTAATAACGCCAGGAGGTAGACTAAATGCATGAATTGTTGTCCCGGGGCAACTCATTTGGTATAGTCCGAGCATGGATGCTCCACTTAACTTTGGTTCACGGGCGTTCCGCTTTATTCATCGACCTATACCTATGGACTCTGGGTAGTCTCAATTGGCGTTTTCACGGAATTTCCCGAGCTTTATTAACGTCCGCGAAGACAAGGCCTTTGGTTCGCCGCCCTTGTCTCGTTTGTTCTCTGTAACCAATTAATTTCCCCATCATGAGTCTTGACAACTCGTCCAGCTTTCAAGTCATGTATTCGTTTGCTTCTCCATCTCACTTTGTCTGCATTTCCTTCACATGCCTCACTTTTTTGAAGCTAGCGATCATAGCACATCGTGACGACGAAACCTTAAAACGCGACTCATAATTCTGTAGTCTTCAAGCAACATTAAAGGTGCAATGTCTTACTGCAACATCTAAGCATAATTCCAAAACGCGAAAAGTAAAAAGAAAGAAGAAGAGAAAAGGTTACCAAAACACATACTCACGTTTGGCAAAACAGAGCACCTAATGACCAGCCACATGAACGGGGCTTTAAATCCTCTTAGAATTGACAACAGTGGTAAACAGTAAATGTCTTCCCTTGCTGCGATATGTAGTATTTCAACACCACAATAGCATGTGACGTCTTCTTTATTAAAGCCCCCTCAAACTGATAAGCAAGGCACATTGCTTATCTTTTGTTATTGGTGTAACGGGATCCTGACAGTGTTTTCGTGCTTATTTCCCAGATGTCCATCCACAGTGTGCCTTTGTCATTGTGTAATTCTCGTGATCCTCTATGAGACGCATGACCTGAAACCTGACACCTCCTACACTACTCCTGAATTGGCGCAACACCGCCAAAGGAAAAAATAAGCGGGATTTAATGACAGTGGAGAGGCCTTGACTTTAGCTCTTTTGGGGTTGCCCGTGGCAACCAGGGATTTATGTTTGTCTTAGACCCACAGGGACTGTTAGTTGTGCTACAGTGTTCATGCCTTTTCAACAACGACGACGGGACTCTTAAGCGTAGGAATGGGAATGGGAAAATCGTCTCCATAGCATTCGTCAAGGCACTCGTCATGCTGTACTGCTCCGGACACAAATATTTTGCTGAGTGTATTCAACTCTACATAGGGATTTGTCTTTAAGTCCTTACATCTTTCATATCACTTCACGCGGCAGCACAAGGGTACTTAAACCCTCCGCAATAGGCCATAACGCTAAATGCAGAAAATGAGTATAAATAGACCGATTGCGCCCTCTTTAGTCATATGATCAACATTGGGTGTCAAACATCAGCAAACGTATAACGTCCTCCATGAGCAAAGTGAGTCGTGTCACTTACCAAAAATAAAACCTACGGTTGGTAAATTACTCAGACTAATGATGTGCTGAGCACTTATACCAAAAATTGGCATAATTTTGGTAACCTAAACTTGGGACACACTTTGCCATCGAGGGATGCCATGCTTATTGATGTCTAATACCCACTAAAGGTCACGTGACTGAGATGGCGCAATCAGTCTATTGTTCGGGCGTCATCATAACCCGTTGAAATAACTGTTATCATTCATTAATGCATACTGCCATGTTTTGTACACAGTGAGAGGTTTTGACATAAAACTAAATGACTGTTGATATACCGAATGATGTATAGGCCTACCTGCAAATGTCAGAGGAAACGCATAAATATTCAATTTTACATGAGCTGTTCTCCGGTTTATATATAAGGGCCATAAGGAGCACTGTTCATTGGGAAATGCTTTGCGAAGATGGAAGCCAGAGCTGATTTCTTCCCCTTTCTGCGGAGAGACTAAACTTGGCCATTCGTGTGCCACAACGGGATCCGTATGTCCTCAGGATTAAGTTTTAACGCGACAACATCAGGGCAAGGAAACAGTTCTTGCATCGGGCATAACCTGCTCAAACCTCACGTTGATTTCCCCCTCACCCCCCGAACGTTCTGTCCCTTCTTCTCCCTGCACCTTCATTCTCCCTGTTGAGCCATCTCGAATCTTTCGAGGGCTTCAATCCTAAGTAATTAGAAGCTGAGGTCGACGCGTGCGCGGGCAAGCAGGCAAGCAAGTCCTGAGTCCCGCCAGCAAACCAATCAATCGTACTGCTACGCCCTGTGACAATACACACAGCGGTACCTGCGCAGCCGGGCCAACATCCAATACGCCATTGACGTCACTGAGCGACTTGCTTGGCTCAAAACACTGGATTTAGTTCCATATATAGACAGAGTTGCGCCCAAAATAGTATGTTGGATTATTTTTGCGTCCCCTAGGTGTATGTAGGTCAGAACACTCCCACAATGACTTTATTAATTGGATGCTGAACCAAAATACTAAACAGTCTTTTCAAAGATATTTATAAAACAAGCAGCTTACTTCAACAGGTAGAAATTAGCGTTGATTTCCCTTCTCTGACGGAGACTAAAAAAGCACTTCCATCAAATTTTCCTCACTGATCACAGCTCCCTGGGCACATACCGGTATGGTAGACTACCAAGGCATTGAACGTTGACGTGTGTTAATGCATTAACCGTTGATATGACTTGTGAAAGCCTGCTCAGTAAAAATGATTTGATTCAACAGAAAATGTGTTTGTGTTACATTTCTGAACACTGCTAACAATATACTGCACTGTGTGCGAAGGTCCCGCGTGTTTATCCGACGGATATTTTATGTTGTAGATCGCGGCTGTAGGCTTCTATCTGAATACCTACATAGTGCGTTGAATTTGTTCAACTCAGATTGGAATCGCGTTTGAAACAAAGGTTTTAGTTAAGCGCTATAGGGCAACAGATAAACTAAACATTATCTTCGGCAGTCACCTCCACTGAACCAAGAAAATGAAAGCGTTTTTCACCCGTTGCAAAGTTTCTCAGGGCACGTCGTACCTGCTGAATAACGGAACAGCCGCGTGCCCTTTCAATTATCACGCGAACTTCTCAAGACACTTCTCCAGGGGCGCATTTTTCACAACCATAACCAGAAACTCGTTAAAGTGTTTGTCATTAGTTGGACGTTGTCATGGCTTTGGTTACGCCTATTATGGCATTACTGTTTCGATTAGAGGAAAATCCAACGTGGGTACTGGTAATCACTGGTTGAAAATTGCGTAAAATTGAAAATTGCACGTGCCTATAGGGTGAGGTATGAAATGTGATGTTTTTGTCATCCGAAAATATGAAGATAGCTACACAAGCATTTCAGGTTGCGTGCTAATCTAGTGTCTAAAGCTATGTCTATTATAATAGTCTTCATCGATTGCAAATGCATGGGCACATCCTGACGGGAGACGTATCCATAGCTCTAGAATTGCGTTTGCACACATGGCTTCAGTCTTACCGCTGGACAAAGCGCCTAGTATTATCGTTTGTTTGTTGGGGTGTTTGTTTGTTTGTTTGTTGGGGTGTTGGGGGTGTTGGGGTGTTTGTTTGTTTGTTTGTTTGTTTGTTTGTTTGTTTGTTTGTTTGTTTGTTTGTTTGTTTGTTTGTTTGTTTGTTTGTTTGTGGGGGTGTTGGGGTGTTGGGGTGTTTGTTTGTTTGTTTGTTGGGGTGTTGGGGTGTTTGTTTGTTTGTTTGTTTGTTTGGGGGAGATATGCGAATGAATGGTGGGGAAGGAACACTATACTGCCACCACGAGTTAATAATGGGCCAATTAACAAACAAACTGGTCAATAAAGAAAGGGAAACATTTTTTAACGGGACAGACTTCACACAGGTCACCCTGTAAGGCAACTTCGTTTCCTTCAATTCAGCTTGGAAACAAACACAGGCAAACCGAGTCATAAGAGGAGCTGCTGGTACCCACCACGAGAGCAGAGTCGAGTATTGTCTTTCCCTCTTCAAGCATAGCGCTGCCTATCGCTCCCTTCTTCCCTTACTTACTCTGGGGGAGTGATGCATGTATTTATCTTTCTAGGAGGAGAATACTCAAAGTCGGGGCCAGATTTCGATAAACGGATGCAGGACTGTGTTCGTAGGGCACCTAGCGAGGGCTAGAATAACACGGCGAAATGAATGACTCATCCAGAAAAAAAGGCTTCATTCACCAACACTTGGTGTTTGCCTTACTTCCGTCTCGCACAAGTTCACATGCTATATCCACAACTGCTCTCACAGTGGTGCGTGGAGAAGTTCTCTTTATGATAAGATTCACATAGCTTCGACTGCGATGCGGCACTATTGTTGACAGTGTGAGTGGCATTGTGGGACATACGTGGTTCGCAAACAGCTAAAACTCTCTCTTTGGAATGAAATTAGGAATATTCAGCCTGACTAAATGTTCTTAGGATAGAACAGTTAGTGAATGAAGTAAGTCCACTGTAAGTGATATGCGCAAACACTTTAAGTTTAGTTTAAATCAGTCAACAGGAATATTCTGTGGATCTGTTGATGGATTTTTGCCTTTGCTTCGTTTGGCAAAAATCAGTACCGTTGGTTTGCTGCATGTCCAGTGGCCTACAATAACCTGAATCTGTGTAAGTACAAGGAGGTTCTTTATGATAAGAGTGGACACATCATTTATACACCGGACGACTTGCTCGATATCATCATGATGGTGATGTGTGCGTCACTATTGTTGAATAGTTTTAGATAAGCTTATTGAAATATGGCGTGCAAAGTTGACATTTAATCCGCGTACACAGATATCTCTGTTCTTAATAAATATGTCTGTTATTGATAGAGATATCTCTATTAGAAATAGATATATCTCTACAGGAAAAACCGTGTTTTCAGAAATTACATTTCAGAACGACATATAAAGCATAAATTCCGTCTTACCTAAATGCGAGATTTTGTTAAAACCATGAAGAATCATTGCTTCTTTTTCAGGATATCAAAACTGAATCAACGAATCTAATCTTCTTGATCAAATTCCAAAGCTAAGAACTACGCAGCATACGTCAAACGTAAAATGTCTAAACACCCTGTACCGTGTAGTTAGGTACATAAGCCGTTGATTGCCTCGCAATCCCTTGCGTTTTCCCTAGCGAGTTTGGTGAAAGGACTGAATCGGCCCAAGTCAAACATCTTCAGTCGACCTAAATGATAACGAAGAAAAAGATGCATTGTATAATTTGTTCACGTCGGAATAGCGCTACACTTGATGGTCTGCCTTTAAAGCTCACAAATTTCAAAAATATCAAAGTGACTGGATTAAAGCCTCAGGCCACTAGTCCATCTACCGGGAAAGCGAATCCTTCGATATGAAACTCCCAAAATGGGATACAAAATCGCTCACCAACAGGTGCAATCCTTGAATGGAGAACAAATCAATAAGCCTTGCTAAAGAGTAAAATGGCTTTGTGTGTATTAAGATAAACCAGCTTCTATTACGGAAGATGGTTTTGGTTAAATCTCGAGAATTACCAGCGGTCGCAAAAAGCCCTAAGACTTAAATTACAGCAACAAGTCTTTTGTTCGCACAAATCTTTATTATTACAAATGGCATCAGAATGGCTACAGTGCGAGAGCTTGTCTCCTCAAGGGACAACATTGTATTAAGTCCTATAACTGCAAGTTTTTTGTCATACGGAAGATATTTTCCACTCTGTTGAAATGGTTGGAGTGGTCTCGGCAGATTAATGAACAAGGCGACTTAACGCTGTAAGATCTCAGATCGGTTTGCAGTAAACATTTCAACAACGACCAACTTTCATGCTGATGTTCACTACCAATTTATCACGGTATTATCTTCAGCTTTAAGCAGGAAAACGCCAATACGCTGAGGGATAAGCTATACAGAGATGGTACACGGGAGATGAACCAGCAGACACCACCATGTTCATGATTTACTGACACTGATAATTAAGAACATAGCACTTGTGTTGTTGACCCCGTCCATTACAAATTTAATGCAATTGAAACGTTTATGCTGTCTAGGCCGAACAAAGCAACAACTGCCACGCTTCTCCTTTGAAACCAGTTCTCTTTAAATCTTTAAGTTGGAATGCAATTTATAGAAGCCGTCAATAACGAACGTCAATCGGGAAGTTTTTTAACTCTTCAGAAATGTAATGAAAGCAGGCCTACATTGTTGGCTACCTTTGGTGGAATTTAATCACCTTTGGGGGAAAATGAAAGTACGCGCAGTCTATATTTTGAAAAAAGTTTACTTGCTGAGAAAGGATCCCCTTGTTTTAAAGTAAAGTTATGAACAAAAAAAGAAGTTTCACGTCGTTATAGCCACAGTTGCGAAGTCCTGTCTCATATCGAAAAACGACTTAATTTGTATGGGCGCGCCCTTCGATGTTAATCGAATCATGCAGTACCTATGCAGACCGAAGCACTGTTCGACCGGCCGTTGCTTTGTGCATACTCCCGCCGATTATGATGCATGAGGATCGACCGACTGAAACATAGAAAGGATTGCCTTCTGGAGCTGGCATGGGATACATTACTCAGCTAACCAAACACTGAATTATAACACTCAAGGTTTTAGGGCATGCTTCACCGTTCAGTAAGACTAACGCACCGGGTGTAGACGGGCGCCAGACGGTGAACTAAATCTTATCTTTTTACGGTTACTTGCGCGCGATACCGTTCTTTCAAAGTGAGCCGTGCCCCGTTTTTGAATTATTCATTGGCTGTTGCAGGAGGACGATTGTCTGAGCGATCATTGGTGAGTAAAATGATTAAAATGCACGCTTTATTTATGTCTCTATAAAACCTGCATTGAGCAGATTAAATTATAGTGGTTTATAATACTAACACGTATAGTCATTTCCTGCTTAGGCTGTTAAAAAGGCTTATTACTGTCTCTCCTTTCTCCAAATCGATATAAACAAAAATGCGTGTTATTTATTTAGCATCACAATTTCCCTACAGTTACAAAGCGTTTCTAACCTTTTTCCTTAGTCCTAAATTGCCTGTTCCTGGAGTGACATCACAGGGAACGAGCGTTTGATTTGAAATCACGAAAGTACAGTAGAAAAAAGAGAGAACTGGGGTCATAGATTTCACCACAAAACAATTGAGTGAGATATTCACTGTACGACCCCTTTAATTTTGTCCTTTCAGGGTTGCAGATAGCAGTTGATGAATGTCACATAATGTCTAACACCCACATGCGTGTCTGGGTTCAGTAATGATTTCTTTTAACCATAATAACTCGTACTACATGACCAGTGTGCAGCTTGGCTCTAATAAGGTTCCAACTGATTGCATGGGAACACAGCGCACAACTTTTTATCTAGAAAGAGGCGAAGATCAAACTGGGGAAAAAATCAAAAGTCGGCGTAAGTAAGAAGGCGACAGAATATTTGAAGTCTGAGCTAATTTATTTTTCAGTTTCAGACAAACAAAAGGAAGTTATGTGAGCCATGCACCTTTGGCACTGGTTGATGTAATTAAGTCCCTTTCCAAAAATGAGTCCATAAATATATTTTCTTACCAACTCACCACACCGTCTAAGACTTTATAACCGGTCTTCACTGACAGTAAGGAAATCATAATTTCTGTTGCCATCTCGACCGTATCCAGGTAGTCACACTATACAAGACCTGATTATCAACAGATCCCTCAATGCAGAGTGGCCATATAATAAAGATACCATTTTTAAGGAAAGGGTTGCATTACGCTGAAATCTGAGAAATTCCGGTAACCATCGATCCGATCAGGGAGAGAGTGATGCAGACGGCCTTGTGGGGCCAAGGTGTACTCCGTGAGTGGCCGACACCCTATCGATCCGGCCGATCCGGTAATTTTGTGGGTTGCAACTAGGGTGCAGACGCATACCAAACGGAGCGGAAAAGCCTTGCTTTGTAAATCGTTACCTTCGATTTGTTGCGCTGGGATTTGGTTCAAGAAAAATGAATTTGTCAGCATGAGATTTTGTGTATAGGTGATCATTACTTCTTTGAAACAACTTCGGTCAATTATCATTCCATTTCAGTGCAGGCACCCGTCAAGATTTCAATGTGTGGCAACCGATTTTTCCCGGAGCTAAACATCAACGTCAACCAAAAGGCGATTTCAGTCCTCATCACACAGTTTCAAAAGAATGCGCAAAGTCGGCATTCAAACAGCGCATGCCCAAACTGAAGCTCGTTGGAGGTCAATCGGGTCAGTCGACTCGCATGCGCGCTTTGTTCGTGAATGACCTTTCCTACTTCAAATACTGAACTCGCTTACTAAAAAAAAGTTGACATGGAAACTCCTCAGATTTGAACTTTACGCCCTTGTATACCAGTAGGTGTTACACATGAAGTGGTTATTCAATGACAAACACGTTGGTAATAGTATCGATCTATAGCAACTGCATGCATCAGAACTAATTTTATTGCAAAGAAGAGCTGAAGCAGCATTTCAGTTGTCAGAGGAAGAGCTGGGGGAGGGATTTATTCGCTCAAAATCTGCACATATTGTGCTGTATATGCTTATTTCACGACTTGAATTACATTGTAGGAAGTATTGTGCCCTATAAATTGTGTAGCTTTGCTCAGACAAATCCCTGTAAAGTGCAATGAGATACTCAGGTGGTACAACTCTTGGATTCCCTAGATCCAGACTCAGGTTTCGCTCACCCACTTTTGATGTACTGTTGATATTATAGGGCAGCCAACTAAAACAACACTTATAAGGTCACTCTCTGGGAACTTCAAGATTTGAACACTCAACCGTGCATTCATGAGAGCAGTAATTAATCCCAGGGGTATCTGCAGGAAATGTGACAGGCTGATGAAAGAGGATCTCAAGTTGGGTACAGCGGGTTCTCAAACCTCAGGGTAAAGCGCAAAATTGTCGGCTGGTCTAGATTCTGAAATGGTTACAGGGTGGGTCGGGGATGTGTTTTTACTCGAGAGCCGTTTATATGGTGAGGACGGGTGTACATTCCAAACCAGCCCTACAGCATAACCATTATATATTGGACACGGCTCGCCAGTTCACATAAAATCGATCTGCTGCAGTAAACCAGGCGATAATTGTAACCCATTTCACCAGGGCGAAAGGTAAGGGGAATGAATGGATCGTCCTTACAACTTAATTACGGAGGAAACCCAGGAAACAGTATTCACCCGTTAATAAAAAACGACGATGATACAACATGAAAGATATCTGTATAGCGGGGAGGTTACCTGCAACTATTTATAGCATAACCCAGACTTGCACTCCTCAAAGTTTCTTAATATGGTTTCGGCAAACTCTTTCTTAAATTGTTTTGTTTTCATCATGGCTTAACAGGAATATGTAAAAACATGAGTTTTAAAGTGAAACGGGCACCATCAATATTTTCCTTGACTATAGTGGCTACAGGTTTGATGGAAGTACCTACAACTTTGTTTCGGAAATGCACTGGCTGCTACTAATTGTCAAAGAGAGAATTACACCTACAGTTCACTTGTTAGAGTATAGTTACAGAAAGTAAATACTCAAAAGTATAACGTGAAAACCCCAAACCTGCAAAGATACTGTAAACATATTTCAGCCAAATAGCAAACTTTACATTTTAAACAGCTTTCAGCGTGTTTGTCCAAATTATGGCATATGCATTCCTAGATATCATTATGCACATAACCACGGGCCTTTGCAATTTTATTAGACCTAATTATATAACTTCCATTACACAAAAATGTCTTTGTTAAAGTAGCCTCATTTTGCAATCTTCGAGGAAAAAATCTTAGGTATTTTGACATTACTGCTTACATGGAAATGACGAAAACATGGCATCCCTTTTTGATAATTTACTGCATATCATTTTGCGCACATGATAATTACATACTCTTCAATTCAATTTTGGAGTATTTCAATAGCGTATTCCTCTCACAAACATTGCGTTCAGACATAATTTTTGCTGGAGCGTATATCTGCAAATTTCTTCCAACCAAATTTAATTGCTCGATCTGAGATCGAGGCATTCAATGCAACCCAACCTCCCCCTGTTGATGAATGGAACAGGCTAATAAAATTAATATCTTTTTTGAGCGCGCGAGATGAGATGAGATGAGATGACGCCGGAGTATGCAAAATGCTACCAAACCAATGAACAGCGGGAGCTCGGGGCACGCGGACCTAATCAGTTCTCTCCCAGTCTGGGCGCAGTGTGGAGGGTTATTATGCTCGAGCCTGGACATGTCAAGCCAGTGTTCGCATCTCGCGTTCGTCTGCAGTGACGGTGTCTTGTCATCATCAATCCTGGGCAGCCTACAGTGTCGTCGCGACGCACTATGGGAAATCCGTCGTTGCTCACCTGCGCGTTCTAGCAGCTTTCGTTGTTGCAGCCGTACGAGAGATGAACCCAGCATATTGGCGCGGAAAATGATCCGGCTGTAGAAAATAAGCTGGCAGATGGTTGCTGCCGGCTCGTCCTGAGCGGCAACAAAGTGAAATACAAACCCTTTGCAGTGGAAAGGTTTTTGGTTAGCACACCGATCATCATCGCGCACAACAGAAGTGGTGCTGTTCGCTGCATCAAGTCGGTTCAGTTCATCCGGTCAACGCCAGAGCAGTTTATACACCGAGAAAAGCTTGTACCTCTAAGCAAACTACAGTTGCGGGTTGGAGTGCCGAGGGAATCTTCACACCAGTTAGTCGGACCCATACCCCTTGTGGTTAAATGTCCTATTTTCTTCGCTCAGCTTTGATGTGATATTTTGGTGGAAACGAGCAACACCCTTATGTGAACATGCCAGCTCGAAAGGGTCTACTAGCACCCCAAAACACTTTCTTGGATACCATAGCCACACGTTTCGATGGAACTCGTAAGTAAAGCCGTACATGTTTTCTATAAAACTGTACATTTGTATACAGCCGTAAACTATTGTATCTACGCAATCCAACCGTATCTCAAACCAGCATGTCACTTGCTCTTCAGATAGGCCTTAGCGGTATATTACTACATGCATCTTTCGGCATATTACTCAAATACACTTCGTCGGTTGTAGTCTACCAAGTTCTGAATAAAAATCATAGCTTGTTTTAGTCCATTTTTTCCTCTTAAAGGATATGTAGCACTGTAGCTCTTAAGTTGAGGGAAAGTTGTGCTCCTGAAAAGAACAGGAATTCACACCTCCAATTTTAAGTAGACAGTGTCAGACCCTAGCTTGCGAGACGAGCCGCGAACCCATAAGTCACGGAACCCCCGGTTTTTTTTTCATTAAAAACACGCGCACTGCCACTACTTTTGTCCCTCTTTTTTTTTTTTTTTAATAGATTATTTGGTTGAGTCCTCTTCACAACTCGTCCAACAACAGGGAAATCTGAACACTGTTATACCTTTATCTGAAACAGAACAGCGAAGCTCACATCGTTCCGCCGTGTATCATGACTGAATTCTCGCACAAATTCATGTCAGGGTTCCATGGCCATTTTATGTTTTGGTACACAGAGTTATTATTAAAAGTAATTTGCATAAACCGATACGGGTATACTTCCGTTGCAATCCATGCATGACGGTTCCAGCAAGTTTATAAGCCAAGTGGCCGTGGCGAAAGCCCTTCCGTCATATTTGCGAATGGTGTCATCATGTGTCTGGGTACACATTTGTCCATTTATGGACGCCGAGCTGCAAAGCGAGAGGTAAGTATATGTATATACCTGCTGTAACACCCCACAGTTGTCGGTATGAGGCCTCCGTGACATGCATGCAATATTATTTGACAGATTACAACAATAAAAATACGGTAAATTCTGCGGTTGCGTCAACACGGTATAGTGCATGTCGACGAACCTGCCCTCTTCCCCGCCCCCTGTATACAAATTGCTGGATAGGACTAATTAGCATGTCTAATGACGTTACAGGCACGTAGTCAACATCGGATAGGTCTGGCATGTTGTGCGCCTGATGTGCGAAGGAAAAGTCACAATTTGCATTCGATTTCAAAGGCGCTTGGACTCCACCAACATGACCATAATTCGATATACTGCGCCAAGCAGTATAATCTTGCATACTGAAATCATCTATCATAGCAATGGTTAAACAGACATTTTTATATAATTGTATAACTTCAACATTATCCATATATAGGCTACAATGCAAAATGTGTGTTAATAAGGGAATAAAATCTTTCTTTCTTTATACATTTGTAACATATTGAATAATGACATATGAAATACTAAACATGTTTATAATAAAAGTATATAGTGTTCAACACCGAACACTGACGTTTAGGAATTGGAGATATAAAATGTGTAGCTTCTAAACAATGTTGCAAAGTGAGAGCAAGATTGTATTTAATTACCAAGCATAATGATAAGGGTGTAAGAGTCAGGGGTAAGGCTACACATTAAAAACGAATGCTAAATCAAAATTTCATTGTAACAATGATTTATGTTTTAGAAAACCTTGAAATTTGAATAACTGTGACAATGACATTTTGATGCTGCATTCATAAAAATGAACACAACGTAATTATTCGCGATTAGAATTGACCTAATGCTATATACAGAGAATTTACCAAGTATTTATTAGTAGATGTAGATAGGAAAGTCAGTTCAACTTCGCAAGATGACTGAAGGCTGAATTCGATTTATAAAGGAGCTACTTTGCAGCACTCATGAAGCGTTAAACACATACGGTTCTTCTTGCAAGCAGGACACGAACACGAATTTAAAATGTCTGAATTACTGAGCGCAACACCCAGAATGGAAAAAAAAGGAACAAATTCTACCAACACCTAAAACAGACTCGACAGCATATGCGTTAAATATTTAGCAACACGGTGCCTTGTGCGCAAGATAATTAACTGTAATTCAGTTTGAGTTAACGACTCCCCGTACAAACTACTACGACGACACTAGTTATCCGCTTACACCTTTTGACCTTGTTCAGTACAAGTGTAATTCCTCGGTCGTCTGGTGGCGTTAGCTTTCCATGCACGTACCCGAGGCATTAAAAGCAATGTGT
Organism: Acanthaster planci; assembly: GCF_054643075.1. Lineage (NCBI taxonomy): Eukaryota > Metazoa > Echinodermata > Asteroidea > Valvatida > Acanthasteridae > Acanthaster > Acanthaster planci. The sequence continues at coordinate 17,179,575 of NC_141779.1, read as the reverse complement.
TGAGCTTTTATACAAAATTTCAGTTCGCTTTTCCTAAACACTCTCATTAAAATGTGTCTAAAGTCGTGCCTACACTAATTAACATGCCGTGTGAAACAAAATAATTATGTATCTTTGTAAAAGATACATAATGTATCTGTTTTGTAATAATAATGTTTTGTATCAATCACTGTTGATTGGTTGGGATCGCTAAAAAATATTCCGACTTATTCAGATTTATTGTTTGATAAATGAAAATTGTAGCCAAATCAGAAGAAGACTTTCTGTTTGTAAAACATATTTGTTATATTTTGGCGGATTCCCTAAATAGATAGTTCGCAGATTGAGAGATAGTCGGTCTATCATGTGGGATAACAGCCATATATGGAAGACAGCAGCTTTCACGCATCCTGAGCGTGTAGGAAAAAGGGAAAAACAGATTTAGATACTCAATATCTCCACAATAGGCAATATAAAAGCGATTTAAGAACATTACAGTAACTAAAGTGAAAAAAAACACGTTTTTGCGACCCCAACTTCCCAAATCCTGCTGTCACATGGATTCTCAAGAGAAAAGCATTTTGATGCTGATTGCTATAAGGACTTCATGATTACCCAAGGTGTGTGAGTTTAAAGTACCCATCTTCATTCGAAAAGCGATTTTTCCTTCTACAGTTTCGACGAAACCTCTTGAAGACTCAAGAATCGAACCATGTTTTATTTGCTCGAGTAAGTCCGGGTTGCCTCTGTGATTGCTAGCTATAGTGGGACCTTCTGCGCTGTGTTTGGTGATGTTTCCCATTGGGGGTTGCGGTCAACGAGACGGTCTTGCACGTCTTCAGCAATTATACCAGCCCCATGACACGGCTAACAAAGGACTCAGCAACTGTATCGGGTGAATCCGTCGATTGGGCTTTAGTATGGACACTTGATGGCTTTGGGGAAACTAAAGAATTTCATAAGCATGGATCAACGTTTGCAGAAGACGATTTTAACATGTAATTTTCTGAATAGTACAAAAAACAATTACAGAGGTACACATCAACTTACCTTTATTAACTGTTCTGGTAAGAGTTCAGACTTCCAAAGACAACTTTACAGAGCGGTTGGTTTCTCTGAAAAAAGTTATACCCTTAATGAAGATGTACAATTTTGGTACTCACAGTTAGCAAATTTAAAGCCACTTTACACCCAAAACGTGTCTTCATTTTTTTTTTGCGCTTCGCAATGCCTTTCTGTATTCCTCTCTTGCATGTGAACACCCTTCGCATCAACAAGTAGGTATTCCCAAATCAGATGAATATTTCAACGCGTGTAATACCCTGGCCGACAGCCTCTCAGGTATTTCAAAGCAGCGAAAAAAACGGTGACATTTGACACCGCGTACTGCATGCGGCTCCGTCTTACTCGGACGTGTGGCTGGGTGCGCGGAGACATGTTTCCCGGTGCCAATGCTGGTCTAGAAACCATTAACATCAGGTGGTTCATAAATTAAATATAATTGGTTTGGATTAATGTCTGAAGCGTACTCGCTTTCCACCTGTGATTGGAATGCCCCTCCTCGTATGTTATATTTCTCCTTTTTTTTGAAAACTATACATGCTTGCCATGCTGATCAGCAATATACATGAATCATCGTAATTACCACTGACATTCGGCACACAGATATCGTTCTTTTTTTTTACTTAAACACATCTCAGTCAGTAGTTTCACTATAAATAATCTCCACAAAATTGACTTTAACATGATATTCAGAAGGCGGCTGCAGCTTGAAATCATATCATTTTTTGCAAACCGCTATCCGCATGGCTGGAAATTGCATAGCAGAAGAAACCTGTCGGTGCGTAACAGCAAAGGAAATGCACGCTATTCTACACGTGAGGTGGTTCCCTAGCATGTGTTTGGAAAAACTGCACTTGGTTTATGCATTTGCCTTTCCTTGTCGGTTTTGGATGAATCATTAAATGGGCAGCGACAGACAGCGCAAACGGTCATAGTATCGCACAATGGTAAACTCTCGAGCAGCTGGAATTTTACTTTTCGACTCGTGCGTGTTTGATTTCCGAAGTACAAAGACTCTTAAGTCGGAGAGTAGACTGTCAGCATGAACATAAGGGTCATTTGGGAGGGGAAAAAGAGAACTCAATCATGAATTTGTAATCTCCCCCCATGGAAACGATGCAATTACATCTAAATTAAATGTTGGATGTTTCGTTAACATAATTTAATTCGCACGGAAATTGAAAAACCAACATTTTCATGAAACCATTCCCTCTACTTACAGGCCCCACACGAATTTAATTAGCCCGTCAAGGCTTAGAGGAACTCATTTCACAATGTAAACACCAGTCGAGTATGACCACTCCTCGGTCTATCAGAATACCGTGCACTGTTCGACAATGGATAAAAGGTGCAGGGAAGATAATGACGCCAAACAAATGTTGAAATCACGTGATCTCCACGCACCCCATAAACATTGTAACTCAGGGCCCACAAAATGTTATAATAGTGGTTGATGAGTCGGTGACTATCAACGGACAGCTACAAATCTGGTTGTTTTGAACAGTGTAACTCTTTGCTTTTCAAGAACATGGAACTCATATGACCAATTATGAACACTGTATACAGAGGTAAATCTGTCATTCTGTCGACACACTTGACGGGAATAATCTGCATAAGTTTAAACGTGTCCTTAACCGAAAACAAGTGACCCTCCGTAAGTATGTACACAACGACATGTCAGGCTAATCAAAATCATTTAAAACTGAACAGTGTGTATATTCAGGGTTTACCAAAAGGTAGAACTTATTTTGGACGATTTTTAGCAACTGTGTGTATGCCACAGTGAAAAGCATACCACACTTCTATGCAACCGTGAATTCAAAATAAATTTTACATTGAATAGCGTGTTTTCAAGTTGACATTGTGGTACATGGATTGTGATCAATAAACACTGGTCTAGGAGGGAATCAAATGAATAAATAAAACATGCTTAATAAGCTATGAACGATTATTATCATGAAAGCGGTGAATGTTTGCTGGAAAGGTTTACCAACGTGAAATCCCTGTCTCAGCCATTTCACGTGCGTATTGATCTGTCTATTTTATCGGTGGAAGAAGGCAAACACACGGATTTTTCCATAACAGTCATCGCCCTAAGCGTTCGGCGTCACCTTGTGTTACCCTTCATGTTTTGCTAACTAGTTTCCCTTATCACGTGGAGCGTCACTACAAAAATAAACCTTAGATTTTCCGCTCAGGGCTACAAAAAAAGTGAGACAAAATTGTTCCGCATCGTTCCAGTTGTCAATGTGATAACCTATTTCAGAGTGCAAAACATGTTTCAAGCAATCACTATTCAGATAAAGCGACATGCTGTGGAATTCTTTGATGACTGTCATTCTGCATTAAGGAAGCTCTACTGTGAAAACTGACACGGCATAGTAAGGACGGATACAAATGTACTTAAGACTGATGGCATGAACTATCAACTCTCCGGTGTTCATTCTAAGTGTACAATGTACAAACTCATGCGACTCTCGCCTTCAACATACTACTCGTATGGTCGAGTGACGTCAGCTTTGTCGTGAAAAGAGCATAAACTGCTGCTTGTTGTTGCAAAATATGCGTATCGCTTGGATGAAAGGCATAAACCCATTATGCTGTGATTTGAGTGTTGGAAAACATGGGGAAGTCTGGATGTTTCTGCTTGGCTCCACCCGATGGCGTGACAGGAAGTATATGAATGGTGATCTTGATATCGGCTTTTAGGGGTTTCATTATGAGGCAGTTGCCATTGGCAAAGGAGGCCGACCTTAATCAGCACGTGCACCGACTCTGAACTGTTTCCATGGGCAGCGCAGCTCCCGGCTCTCGACCGGATTAAATCGGTTGAAGTTCGCTTGGTGTCCGAACCAAAAACAGCTCTCATTGTTTGATCATGATGCCCTTTCATTTTGATTCGATTCAGAACCACGCACCGGGAATACTGTTTCCTCGTGGATGGACTTTTATTTGTTTTATTATTACCCTTTCGAAAGGTATAAATATCCCTCAGTAAGGCATGAATGTATGTGCGGGTAGGATCAGATATCATGTAGGGGTCGTCACCCCCAGATAGGGGCCTTCTCTACTTACCGCTGGGCTGTCACTTTGTTGATATTGCCATACAGGGAAACGGGACGGGCAAGACATGTGGGTGGTTAAAAGCAGATACTACAAAAGTGCACCCGGCTCATATCGCCCAGCTCATTAAATTACTGTTTAAGGCATTCCTGATACTGAAGACTGCAGCCTTTTGACTACCAGGATATCGCTGTTTCGCAACTGATCAAGATTAAACAAACATTCGCTTTGAGTAACTATATTGAAACATGCACTACATGCAAATTATACTGTTTGCATCAACTATTTTCAATGTAGACCAGAACGTCGACGATTCTAATCAGACTGACCAACGGACACGCTGATAGCACTTTTAATGCAGTCGAAGCATTACTTTTATGAGCATTATTTAGCTGAATATGATATGTCAAGTCTTTGAAAAAAATACGGATACATATTACAGTCTATATCAAATCTATCGTCGTTTATTTTATCATAATTATTTTAGGAGTCTACACATTCTTTCATATTCAGCAGCCTTAATCTGACTCCCACGAAAACCGTAATGAGGAGACTGCCTCAAAATTGCAATATTCGCAATAATTGGCGAGAAAGGGTAACTAATTATGGCGGTAACGACCCGTTGGTAAATAGGGCTGAGAATGACTCAGCGCGAACCGTTGGGCGTGCTTTGTCTAGTAGGCGACTATCGTACCAGCACTGATGATCAAAAAGTGTCATCATGGTTCAGCTGTGTGCGCATGGTTTTCAGTGTATTTCTTTGATGCTTTTTTGGTAACCCCTTGTTTTTTTCACTGTTCGCTACCGGTTTCCTCCAATTATAATTGGAACTGCGTACCACTTGCACACAATCTTAAGTGTCACACGATTGTGACCGACTTCCAAGCATCATGTACTCTAATAAAAGTGCTGCGTTTACGTTGTTTTCTTTTTTATTCAAAGGTAGTTTGATGCCTAACCCTTATTTCCATTTTCGCGTGCAAAACTGTAATGTCATTCCAGAAGGAAACTCGATTTTAATTGTTTCTTCCCTGAATGACATCACAGCAATAGTACCCTCAGTGGTCCGGATAAAGCATGGACGATTTAAAATGTTTAGTAAAGTGCGCTTTTCAATACTGCACACCTATACGAAGTCGGCAATACGCCGTAATTGATTTCATAAATAACGTATGCATCTAAAAACATTAACCCACATATCTTCCGGTTGATTTTTCCCCCAAGACAATGGTGGACGGAATGGTGAATTTCACTTCATTATTTCTCTGTAGGCAGATGCTATAATTCAAAATTTCAAATCTCTCTCGGCGCATACTTCAGGCAACAGGCCAGCACAGGGGACATCGTCAGGAAGAGGGAGTACCGTAACTCTTTCACGTTCCGAGAGGCAAAACACCTAGCCTCAGTAGCAGACTAACAGTTAACAATGGTTCGGCTCAGTTATCGGTTATTGCCTTTTCCTTCTCCCGTTTTGGTTTTCCTCCCTCTTCCCCCTCCATTTTTTTGGAGGGGGGGGATGTCCCTCTGCCCCCTACATAACACGACGTCCATGCAGTATAACTACCTTAATTCAATCAGCTACAACTCCACAAACACGAAAACGAAAGGAAACCAACGAAAATAGATTTTGCTGTTTTCATTTTGAAGCGGAGACACCTGGGAACTCTCCATGTAATGCAGTCGTTCGTATTCTGAAGGTGAGCCCCAAAAATATGTCCACACACAAAAATTACGGCATCGTGTGCATGATAATTCAATAGGAAATATTGCCCCTAGGAGAACCGCTGCGGGATTGCTAGATGCAGCTCGACAAATAAGAAACCCGAAACTCTAATGTGATTACCTTCAGGCTGTGTAAGGAGAACAAAGCCCATTGGAAAGAAACTCATCTCCTATCAAGAAAGTTACGGTTGCTTTTTTGAAGAAACCTCACGTGGGACAAACTCTTCAGGAGAGGAGAAAAATAGAAAGTATAGGGGAAGAAAGGATACTGAAAAAAAATCTCCATGATGGCGAAATTTCCTACTTGACAAACGGTGCGGACTGAAGAAGCATGAAGGCTTTGGTCTGCCCCGCAGCGATGTAATCTTGGCTGACGGAGCAACTAGGATGTTGAAAATAAGACGAATAGCCTACTGATGAATCGGAAGACGGGAAAGCGAAGAGTAAGGAAGAAGGATGTTTAAGCCGAGGGGACCTGCGACTGGAGGAGTTGAACCTGATTGTCAATAGCAGAACACTGATACCTATATTCACCCGAGTGGGACCCGGAAGTAATGCACGAGGTCCACCGGAGGCGATTTGGACACGGGCGGACTCCGTATGGTGGTCGGCGGGGCGCATAACAGACAAGCCGTTAGGAAAGTCATGTATCAAGACAGATCAACCTGAGATGACGTCGAGAAAACATGCATGACACAGGCCATAAATGTATATTATGAAAGGGGGGGCAAGTTGCTGTTTTGCCCGACAATACCAACTACCTTCACTCTCTTACAAGAAATTCACAAAGATGGTCAAATTTTGTCCAATATTAACAGTGATCTAAACAACACAAAGAAAAGGATTTCACATGGTTTTTCCATTGAGATGCTGATGCTCTACTGATTCATACAGGAAGAAAAAATACACGTCTGTCAGTTGAAGTCGTGTCCTGAAAGAAAAAAAAAATTCAGACGACAGATTATGCATGACACTGTGAATATAACATCGTGCCAATTTTGTACACATAAAACAGTCGTCAGACGGAGATCTCGAAAAAAAGAGGGACGCCAGCCGTCTTAAACTTGATTAGATAGAATCGCCGGTCACATTGACGAAGAGATAATTGGTGGTTGATCTTTCATTAAAATCATTTTCTCTTTAAAGCCGTAAAACAATGCACCTTGAGGGAAATACCGATTTTTTTATGCTGTCCGCATGAGACCGAAAATTAGCTAGTGTTTATTTATTGGACCATGCTTGAATCAGTAATAGAGTGGGGAACACTTCAACGCGCATGCACAAATTCAAAATACGTAAAGTGTAGGAAGAACACAAACTGTAAACGAGTTATTACACCAACACTTCATGTGAAAAGCAAACATGCATGAATTACATGGTCTATAAAAGGTCGACATAAAGGATGCGGCATGATGCAAGCAAATCTAAAACAAAAATGAGAAATATGAGCCCCAGTTTTATCTCCTAAAAAGAGTAAAAACTACTACGTTTTGTATTTGCCAGAGATAAAATTCGGACAGCGGTTGGGACTGATCGATATTAGAAAGTGATAGATGCATTCTCTCTTTATCACCGTCTGTTTACTTGTCCTGCAGGTATTACAAAATGTCATGTGCATGCGCTACAGCTGCGCATGCATGTACAAGACATCGTAAACTATGTCTCAAAAGATCATCGGGCAGATTGTAGATGTCAACCCGTTACTTTGCATAAAGGCAATAAATTCAAGGACTACATGGAAGATAAATACATATTCCGCTTGGAATTCCATTATGTTACTGTGCTGACCACTGCAGTTCACACAAGCCGACCATCTCCGTTAGTATTTTAGCCTACCTGACCCGCGCAGTTGTCTTTGGAGATGTTTCTGCCAGACCAAACACGCTGAAAATTTGAAGTGAGTCCCGGATGATAATATCAATTAATGGGATTGCTTTAGAAGTCGTATTTTTAATGGACACGCTGAACCGAGGGACTTATCTCTTATCAAACGAGTTCCATCAGTGGACGCCAGACCTTTATTGGCAAGGACTTGACGGAGGGATTACACGTTGATGTGATGGGATAGAAAGCTGCTTTACACCTGGTCAACGAATTAATGGCATGTCATGTTTGTTGCTGTTATCTAGTAACTATGTATGCGCAAACATTTTGATTGTCAAAAGAATGTTTTTGCATTTGTTACAAAAGATGTTGGGGTCGAGAGAAAAGAAGACGCCGTGTTATAAAAAAAAATCGTCGTTTGCTAACAGGGCACGCACTTGTGGTATCTGCACCGGTCAGGTGCTACGCAGTTTGCAGTATCAAAGAGGCTGCCATACTGACAGTTTTATTTATTAGTAGGGCTATAGTTTTTCACACTCACATAAAATTATGTTTGGAGTGCCAGTGTTAGAACAATATCTCGAGGTGACCGGCTGAGTTTTCTATAGACGTTCTTCTATATGCCTGGCAAATTGCCGTAATCGTTTGACAACATATTTAATTTGCTTATTATAGGTTTTCTCGGTTAAGTTAGCACTTCTTTCATTAAAAACTGCTTAAGCAAAAGTTTAATGTCGTCACTTTCAGAGCATTGTAAATCACAAACAAATTCAATTTCGACATATAAAGTGTCTATAAGATAATTTGAATTAGCGGCTATTTGTACGTCATTTTTGTTGTGATTCAAAATTGACTAAGAAAAAATGGGCTGAAGAAATCAGGCATTATAATTACATAACTCACTGTTATTTGTTAATTGTTAATTAGATTAAGGGCCAACGCTTTGAATACAAATTTATATCAACGGCGGAACTATTAAATCGGTAAAATGAATGACACAAAAACCAATTTTCCAATTCAACGCCATTCCCGGAGTGAGACGAAAATGGCGATAAATAGGACGAATAAGTGGTTTTTATCGTGAATTATAATGCTCTGAAACTGAAAGTGAAATCTTGTGGTGTTATTTCGAAAATGGAATAAACTTTTAGGGCGAGTGACCCCTCTTTGACGAAATTAAACTTTTGTTTAAGTAATTTTCAATAAAAGAAGTGCTAACTTAACCGGGAAAACCTAAATAAAGCATCAAGTGCAACTTTGAAAATGTCTCCATCCGTTCTATCAGGAGACAGAGCGTTTATTAGTATCGTCCGTCACCTTTTTTTGTTTGTTTGAAAAGGCCTAAACAATGCAGCCGCGCGCGCTGCAACGGACTATCAACCTGACTCATCCACTCATCAGTTGATAAAACGAATAATTTAATGACGCGTGATTGACAACCCATCAACCTGATGACGGGTTCTTATTTAAAAAGACTGTGCAAGGCTAGATACCGAAGCAGAGCAGAGGAGAAAGGGCATGTGGGCATTCATACCAACGCTGCTTTCGCAAATCAGGTCGTGCTGGATGGAACAGGGACTGAACATGTGAGATGCGCGTTATCTGCCTGTGAAGCCACTTCACCTTTCTAAAAAAGTAGTCAACAAACGCTTCCTACACACTGCTAGCTGCTAATGTGTATTTTGAAAACTGAAATATTATCAGCTCAGTTAGAAACCCACAGAAATTGTGTTCCTCTGTTTGCCGGACTGCAGTAATTTTTCAATGTTATTATTACATTGCGTTTTTAAAAAGTTTTTTTGGGGGGCAAAACGGATTACTGAAAATCGATTAATAACAATAATACAATGATCATGCTACTTGGACTTGCATCAAAGAAATCGAAATAATTAGGCGGTACATGTTTGTCGCAAAAAAGGAGAGTTGAAGTACGCATGGAAAATGAAGACTATGATCGGGATTTTGGAAGTACTGTGCAAGGAATGCAGAAATGAGTATATGTGGGTCTTAATTAATTGTTTCCTTCCTTTGGTTAATAAAATAATTCCAAAATTTCTAAAAAATGATTAATTTTTTGTACTAAATTGAAATCTCACTGATCTCATTAATGTTAGGTCGCTTCGTGTACACAAACTGAACGTGTTGAAAAAGAAATCACCTAAAATGCATCAGGTTGTTGGACACCAATATCAGCGCGTGGGCTAGGTCAAAACTTAATTGCTGTCCCGCTAAAGTGGCAAACGCATGACGTTCGGACTGACCTCGATTTCAAGTCAGCACCCGCATATTCATGCATAGTACATTTTAATCTTTGACGACCACAATGTCTCTTGGATGAACAAAAACATGTTTGTTAAAAATGAGGGTAGTTTTGTACCGTTCATGACATCACTAGTGCTAACTAAACATCACACAGTGATATTTCAAAACCAGAATGTGTTGTTTGCTTTTTCGTTTGGTTTGTTGAGGGAGCACCTACTTTGAATAACGGAAAGGAACTGCGCAAGCGACATACATAACGACAAATGGAATATATTGATATGTATAATAGGAATCTGGAGACTTTTTTTAGGGGAGCAAACATATCAAATTGCGATCCTCTAACAGAAACAGGTATTCACAAACGTGAATATTTACAGACAAATATACGCTTTGAGACAAATTAGGTTTAGACAATTGAGGTTACTACAAATAAATAGAAACACAGGTGTTTGCCTAAAGAATATAAAGGCATGCTTGGGTAGCTTTACATAGGCATTGTATATTTATATTAATATCATATTATTGTATTATTTGTTTTATTTCGTCGATTACAAGTATTGACACCTTGTGAATTTCCTTGCAGAATCTTCACCTATCTTTGTGAAAGAGATTCGGTATTCACTAAAAGAACCATGGACTCATGTATAACCGATTCATAATTCACCAGTCTTGTGATCGATATGGAATATTGATATTTCAGTATTAATTCTTTATGTCGTTAATTCTTATCTGAGTCAACGTGCACTGAAACATTACATAGGACTTCTGTACACACATAATTTGTACATACACCTCGCCGAAACGTAACACAAGATCAATATGGCATGCACGTGAGGACCCATCTTGAATGTTGGATAATATGAAAATGCGGTGAGGGAATAGATTCTCCTTGGTAATATTGGCGCTTGAGTTCAATTTATGCATAGTACGCATTCAAGCATGAGGTTTTTTTTATCACATCTGTTCTGTTTCACATTGAATTACATACCATGACAGGAAAAATACTTTTTCGATAAAGGAAATGCTTAGTTCTGGAAACTCAACACCTTCCAGTGGAATATTCGTGGTTTTGAATATTGGGGGCAAAAGGGAATTTTTCTCCTGAAGTGACCCGGACGAATTTTGTTCTTAGAAACTTTTTTTTTTTAAGTGGAAGGGTGGTGCTGGTACCAGTTATGAAATGCTGGGGCATCACCTCATCGCTGCCCCCATCCCTATACCCTCTGGGTACGCTACTGACACTAACCCTTAAAAAAGCTCCTGCAAACTCATCAACCACTGACAGTAAAATATTCCGAATGCCAACACCTCAAAAGCCCAAAGGTCATACCTGTGTCGATTTGTCTTGAATTAAAAGGGGACTCGACTGTCACGCGTGGTAGTATGTTTGCTGTATTCTTCAATTACTATTTTTAGGCGAAACCTCGACAAGCAAAACAGGAAAAGGGAGGAACACACCAAAAGAGCAGTCACTCCTTAACGGCATTTTACCTGCAAGGCGTTACGAGACACTTATAACTGCAAGAAAGACCAGCTTTTTTCCTCTTACGAGTCAACGCGAGAGAGAACAGCGTGTGCGTTGAGTGCAAGGCATCTCGGGTTGCTCTGGTAGAACGCTGTGTTTGTAGTGCGTGCCGCACGGCCAGGGCACACTGGAAAAACCTCGTGCTATCTATTGACTCAGCTTCTATGAAGGGGAGGTAAAGTCTCCTCCAGTATTCGTTCATTATCGCTTAAAAAAGGGGAAGAATTTTGGTTGTTATGGATTGCGACCGTCGACTTCTAGTTAATATGATCATCTATCATCATCACTGTCATATCCAATAGCAACCTCAAAACTGTCAACTCTTTCATTGCCGAGACTGTAAGTGGTTGTCTGGTCTGCTTTGCAGTTTATCTGCTGACAGAATCTTGAAAATGCCATCTATTCTTTCGTAGTTAGGAGTTGTATATACTTTCGAAGTTACTCGCTCATGATATATGGAAACTGCCACATGAAACTTATCACAGTGCTGACTTTAGATCTGATACAGGTCGGCACAAGCCGGGCAGGTTTTCAATGGGCTCTAACTAGACTACGAAAGTCAAGACTGTAGGTAGACTCTTTAAAGATTGGGGAGGGAAGGATCAGAGAAGGCACTCTTTCGTACTTCCTGCACTAGATACCCCGCGGTTAACGCGATTGACCGTCTGCCTCGATTGCTGGTTGTTTCGGGCAATGCACTTTGTATAATATACGCGTTGTTGGAGTAGCTTCTAGGTGTTCAGGGTACATGTATTTGCCTAATGTCGAAGGACTGGGGTGGTGCAGAAAGAAGATGAGCGGGTGGCGATACAACTGCAAGGGGCAGTTGTCTTCGGGCGAGGTGCAGGTCTGATGAGTGGGCTAGTATGGGTATGATATGCCTGTTTTAGCCCGCTCATCAGATATATACCGATGACGTCACTTTGTGCATAAAAAGGTATGACGTCATCAGTGATGGGTACATTATGATCAGCTAACGGAGCAATCAAAGATTGTTGAATAACTATGATGCACCTTTTTGCAAAATGACCTCAGTTTATAGTAATTCCTGTGGAAAAATCAAATTAAGACTGCGAGGTTTTCTGGATTAGAGACACTACCTGCACAAGTGGTCGTAACTAAGCTTGTTTACAATGTTTATAAATTTTAGTTTCTTTTTTATGGATGACTAATGGAAAACGCTTACGTGATGCGTGACATCAGTTGCGTGTTTAGTTACAAATTATTGGACTTTTCCCCCTCGGATCAATTACTTGGTAGTTGGGTCAGCTTACCGGGTTTACATAAGTAGTGGAGGCTAAAGTCAGCACAGACGCACGAACAGTCCTCCAGTTTAAGGGCACAATTAAATGCTTGCACGAATCGGCGAGCTTGCGTGCACGGCACGCACGGATTGCTGCATATCTTTCGACTGAATGTGCACAAGACACTGCTCTCTCTAGTGTCCTTGTGCCACTCGGGCCAAAATAAAGTGTACAGAGTCATTAGGGCCTCTTGTTATAACCAAACCAACATTACCACAATCGAAACTTATTTTCAGCACACTCTACCCGCAGGTAAACTGACAGTTATCTTCTAGATTTTCCAGTAAGTAAATTTAAAGGGACACTGTATTTTGCCTCCCCCAACTGTCAACAACCTGCATGTACAGGTATTAATATTCAATGGTACATAACAACATGCTAAAAAGTATTAAGAGTAACTGACAAAATAATAATTTAATCAATTCCGGCTTCACACCAACTTTGCAGAACCAAATGAAATCAACTGATGAGTAAGAAAACCGAAAATATATAGCCAATACTGCCTTAGAGAAAATCCATCTAGAAGAGTAAATTTTTAATTTCACAATGCGTGAAAGGACGGGAAACTCAACCATGGGTTAAGGCTTGCACGAACGTAATGAAGTAATGAAGTTATTGATGATTACTGATGATTATCCTAAAGATCGTGTTTCATTTGCACACGGTCAGATAAAGAACAAACCATTACGCAAAGGAAACTAAACACCGAATGTCTAGTCCCTTATTGGCTTTAGCTTTAGCTTCCAAAAAAGGGTCCATGCAGCTTGGATAAATGCTACTTACATCGCTTATTTTCAATGGCCTATTTCACCATGACCACTTTCCTGCATCTTTCGTTCAAATACAGACCGAATAATGGTATTGCAATAGACAACCTCCATTAAACTGTAAACGTTTCCAAATTCGCGTAGATTCCAATGGTTCCCGTTATTTTAGTTAAGGAAAAGAAAAGGTTAAGACCGGATAACAGCTAGCCAAGATTTACTGTTCAAATACAACATCTGGTAAAAATGGAGCTGCCGTTTCATGTCCATTTGAGCCGTAAGCCCTTGATCCTAGAAAATGAAGAAAACAAGGTTATTATGTCCACGAATGCCATCATGCATACACCCACCAGCAATGTCTGATCCAACCAATTAGATTAAGTGGTGAACCGTGGTCATAAAGTCCTTCCCTAACTCATCCAATTCCTTTCCGTTTGAAGCCTCCTTATCGGCAACCTTGGCCTCTTAAGCGGAGAACGCACACTTACGAGATTTCTTTGTGGGTTGCGCAAGGGGAAGACGAGAGACGAATCACGACAAATCCTGGATTCCCGTAGTTACTTGGTCTGTCCTCGCGTGTTCACTGGTCCGTCAACCCGGTAACGCCATAGTCTTCAACAATGCGTATTGGTAAACTATCTGACCACATTTAAAAATCAAACCTCTGCGAATTTCGGATCTAAGTATTTGCCAATCGTCCATCGTAGGTTGAACGATGTAGATGAATTCCGATATACATGTAACAGGGTTCCCTCAAGATGCCAAAAATCGATCCGACTCAGAGAACTACGTTTCACTTGGTTTGCACTTCTTGTTTGAACATGGACGTCGACAGTGAGGGCTTGCGTTGACGAATTAGTAAATCATTCAAATCCAAGGAATTATTCAACTCGGCAGGAGACACTAAAGTGATGAAACGGTCTCTTGATTGCGTTCAATCTTAAATAGGCTGCCTTGACCGTGAATAAAATTCAATCTCGCATTTTAATTGGCCTGTTTCCAAATCGATTTTTCTTACATTCGATCTAAATTGGTATAAGGCGGACGTCAAAACAGTAAACTAAACTGTAATAAACTTCGTCGAGTATTCTGCTGAGGGGAAATAAAGGGCTTAATGATACAGTACTTTAAACCACCTCCTTCCTCAAAAGCCCCTATTGAGCACCTTAATATCAGGGAGATGAGTCGCTGTAGCAAACTTCAATTTGGAGGATATAAAATTTTCTTTTCTTCAGAAAGTCAAACGCCAGCCAAAACGTCGCCCAATATTATTGTAACTACTAAGCTCCTTAGTTTTTTGTCTTTCTATTTCGTTTATAGCAATGCCGTGTAAGGCTTTGAAACTGATTCTGCGGATATGATACCTAGACCTAAGTTACTTAGGGTTCGACTTCTGATATCAATTAGATTCCCCATTACACATAGAAACAGTGTCCTTCTAGCTCCTTTCCTGTCAAACAGTGTAGAAGGCACAGATTATCCGAGAACTCACTTCAGTTATTTGCACTTCGTACATTATGTCCTCAGCCAAGCACTTCAATTCCCACAGCAAACACGGAGAACTCAGAAAATGGCGCCAAATTAAAACAGGCATTTCGGGCGGGACTTGTGTGAGTCACGAAGTGATGAATAGCGCTTATATCAGAGACTGTACATAGGGAATGTGATTAATTTCTTTTCAGTTAATTGAAATGTTCTCGAAATATACTCTGCTCTCCAGTTATGGACATAACAGTTATGCGATACACAGCTATGCCTTTTATGTCCATATTCCCATGTAATTCTTTGAGACCCCCAAAACATCAAAATTATCAAACTCTCAAAGGGTGTGCTACTGTTATTTTACCCAATGTTGATCAGACTAGACATTGTGGAAAAAAGGACATCAAAGCATCCTCTTAGGATCTGAGCGTGCCAAGAGCGACTTCCTAGCCCAACCGCCATATCAAAGAATTACTCGGGCCGTGTACAAAGGATAATCCGGACTCTACAGGAAGAAGCTATCTACAGGATCTCCACACGCACGCTTTAGCTGTCATGTATGCCCTTCAGACTTAAAGGGAAGAAACGAAATAAGTAGTGACTGTTTTATGTGCAAAACATGCACTGAAGAATTCAGTATCATTGCCACCCCATCCGACTACCCAGACTATTTATGAACGAGGCTTTTCGTCAAAATGCCAACATTCGGAACGTGGAAGTATATTGTGATCCAGGAGCCAATACGTGAGGCTTGAGTCGATGACGCGTTGAATAAGTGAGCGTTATTCCCTTGAAGACACCAAACTTCCAGGCTACAAATTTTGGCACTAAATTAAACAACCTTTCAAAACTGATTTTTTTTTCTAACAGGACAAAGATCACCCTCTTGAATTCGAACCATGAACGTCCTCAAAACTGTTCGTCAGTCTTTTCCCTTGCCCACTTAACCACGCAGGTCAACAGGACCGAATTTCCCTCTTTCATTCTTTTGTGCCAAACCCCCACATAATAATGCTGAACATATAACGTGATTCAGGTGCCTATAGTGTAATGTATCGCCGGCACACTTCGTAGTGTGGCATTTCGCTTTAATAGACACGTTAATTAATACGGTGAGTAGTCAGATCGGGGGTCATTGCCTAAAAAAAGAAAACCTGAGTGTTATTAATATTAGAGGAGAATAACATACATTCCACTCTTCGTTGAAGCAGCCTTTAAATGAATGCTAATTTCGATTGGAAAACACATAGGCTTAACGGCCTATGACTGAGAGCCACAACCCTGTGTACCCTTTTGAGATGTGTCGCTACACAAAACAGATCCCTGTCATGAAAGACGCACATAATAAGGAGTTGACGAACTTCAAGCTCAATGGCATGGAAAGCATAATGTTCATCGGTGTGCATACTGCGTATGCAAATTGTACGCGACCCGAGTGACAGAAAAGTGAGGCCGTTTATCCCAAACGACACCGAAGCTGTTGATTAGTATACAGCTGTCAGCTGATTTTATGTCACGACAGGTAGACGCCTGCTGTTTGCTCCCAATCTAGCGGTCAAGATGTAGACATCCTGAATAACTAAGTGTTGAATAAGTAAATGAGATGCACTCAGTGTGTCAGGGGCAAAATAGATTAATAAAATGTGCCCTCTATGCTGCATAATGTACGTAAAAGAAGCTTTAAGTGGGAGCAAAGTGAAAATGCGTGACACTGTCATCAACCAGGGAGGATCCAATCAAACTACCGCATACCATCCTTCATTCCGACTTAGTGGTGTTAATTAAGATTACTGATTTAGTTTACTAATTCAATCTACGATGTGAACATTATGTGCATCCACGACGTGGCTTGCTAACCAAGGCAATGTGCCATGGTTTATAAGGTCCATGTATCGAAGTTTCCTTCAACCATCTTTAATTTTGATTCCTTGCAGTGCCCTATCTTGGAGCGCTCTATGGTCGGTGGTTTTGCGATTGCCTTGCATATTCATGACAAAAGAGCCATGTTGTCTTCGACGTCTCGCAGTTACAGCTGCACGGCACAAGAAGGTTCTATAGGAACGTCAGTTTTCGCTGTTTTTATATGTTTCTTTGTCACTGACCCACACGCCAATTACGGTAAATAAGAAAACTTTATGCACAAATTGATTAAAAGAAATACACTGCCAGTTATTAAATGATACAAAAATGGGGCCTCAAGTGATATCCTATCGACATCACCTCTCAGATACGAACACTGCATGCAGTTCAAAAAGATAACCAAGAATTGGTCTTTAGTGATTTTGTTCGTATATACGTTCAGACACATTTTGCACGAAATATATACTTCAGTGTAAGATCCAGACCAACAAAATCTATAGTATAGCCTACTGGTATTGACCGTTTTGAAGTTGGGGAATCAACGAGGGAATATTGATGAAAACACGCAGCCTTCTATCAGAACTTGTTTACGGATGAGTATGGATTTATTCCAAGGGACCATTAATTCATTTTGTTTGTGTGTGATTTCAATACGTTTGGCTTTCAAGGTGTACAGATAACAGAAAGCACAGATTTTCAGTTATTAATTTCTTTAATTCCGCGCCAGACATTACAAAACATAAATAATTGCTACCACGTTAATAGTATATGCTTGTATTTAAAGAAATTCAAGTTCATGAAAAAGACTGCACTGGCTGTCACAATTTTCTTCACATGCTGATTCAAATAACTATTGTACTGTGCGCCACTACCATTGAACATTAAAATGAAAAGGCTGTATAAATGCACGCTCGGGAAGATACAGACAACCGTTCATAATGTCCGATTATGGAACAGCGTCATCAGATGATCAATTAAGCAAAGTACGGGAACAAAAGCACAACAGCGTTGCATTCGTTCTCTCCACTGCCCAGCTACATAGGCAAGTTCTTGACTCGCGTCCATATGAAGAACAATTATCGTTGCCGCAGTGTAGGTATTTTCCTCTTATTTTAACACGAAACAGGTGGCCATGCATGCGCGACATATATTTAAATATTACTGCCGTAAAATTCATTCGTGTTGTTCATGCAGTCTTATACAGGAGTGCGGTGTTTAGTTTTTCCATATGCTTGCTATTCAGCTGTGACCGCCATTGCTGAATAACGTCATAGCTGAACTAATATGGAAGCCCGGTGATGACATGCACTTACCCGTATCGTGATGGAAATGGCGGCAAACATGACGCCTGTAATGCGACAAAGCAAAACCGATTTGACAGCTGTGGTGTCGATTCCAGAGGGATCAGGGTAATAAATTCAAGACTATTTTTTTCTTTCCCAAGCTATGTGCTATTATAAGTAACATCTAAAGGATATAACTTATAAAATATCATTAGCAAACCGTCCCTGTCAACAATATACATGGTTTAGGATTTCATATTTTTCCAGGTTTCGTATATATACAGACTAATGGTGTGTTTATGTCTTTCATATAATTCAGAATGTTTTATAATAAATGGTCTGCCATTACTATAGCAAGCTGTTGGCAAGAGCCTTAATAATAGAGATGGGATAATATGGGGGCAAATATTGAGATCAAACAGCGACATGAATGTTCCTATGGAGTGTTTCATCAATATTACACAGTCTCGTAAGCAAGGTAAAGTCA
This sequence comes from Acanthaster planci, assembly GCF_054643075.1. Classification (NCBI taxonomy): domain Eukaryota; kingdom Metazoa; phylum Echinodermata; class Asteroidea; order Valvatida; family Acanthasteridae; genus Acanthaster; species Acanthaster planci. The sequence continues at coordinate 17,160,958 of NC_141779.1, read as the reverse complement.
TGTTGCCTCTATAGTGTGAGCTCCGAGCGGGACCAAGAAAGGACGCTGTTTTCCTGGCAACGGAGGCTCCTTTGGTAGTAACTGCGTATCGCTGGTTCACGAACGACTATGAAACGCAAGTCTTGCAGTCGCATCGCTTCCAACTAAATGAACACTCCCAACCAACATGCATGACTCTTTTCAGCTGGTGAGGGGGTGCTTCTGCTCAGGGCAGGTAATCCCTGCGTGTTACTACATGTTAAAAAGGAAACAACGCTTAGAGAACGAAAGCAGGAGGAGAGCCCTTTTCTGTGTATTTTTCATCTCGATCGTTTGTAAGTGGTTAACAATCAGCAGCAGCAGCAGGAAATTAAAGTGGCTCCATGTTGTGATGCTTCGTGATCACAGATAGATGCTTATTCCACGCAGAATTTTTTGTAATGGTAATTTTAAATGGCATTCGCACATGCTCTATAAGGCCTTCAACACCCACGGTTTCTCCAAAAGCTCGGACGAATTCCCCATCGTACAACTGGGCCGACTCGCCCTGGGCCCACTTTTCCGGCATTTCCGTCGCGCTCCAAGCCAAAATGAAGTGAATTTAAGGCCGAGGCTTCACAAGCTCCGTAACCACGTACACCTTGCTTGTCTCCTTAGCCCTTGCATCCGTCTGGACTGAACTCACCTGCAAGGAGGTTCGTGTCAGGGGCAGGTGAATCGCAACAAGAAAACAAGAATCTCTGTCTACGAGGCCGATGCGTCTGTTCGTTTGGCTGGATTTTTTTTTAAATTAGTATCGTTGCGCGTATTTTTTGAACTTATATAACTTAGGCCTATATATACATTGACTTAGTAATTTCGAGTGTTACAGTGTTCAATATTTCACTTCCAATGCTGTTTATAGACATTTTGATATTTTTGTTTCCTAAATGCACTATCGTGTAAACATAAAATGCGAAGGGTGAGAAAAATCTTCACTATGGCGAATCAGAACGGTCTCTCAAACCTTCGATCTATGTACACTAATGAACAATAATGTGCACTAACGAGGAAGAGACGTATTTCTTTGGACCTCTTCTAAAAAGAAATGGAGAGTGAACACGAGACTGCTTGTCCTCAGCGGGGTATGACAGAGGACTATAATATTCAAATTACCAACATGGCTCAGCCGCCTTTTTTATCTGAAATGTGTCAGGCGTGCTTTCGCATTCAGATGAGTGTCTTGGTAGCCCTGCCTGCCCATTGTATGGTGTGTGCATGGAATGCCTACTTCTCCATTAAAGGATGGGTCTTGGCTATCTTGCCAACGTGGGGGCGAATCCTGGCTTCTCAGACTCGAGAGAGATAAAGTTCGTACAACGTGGAACAAATTCCACACGTCATATGGTTAACAAGCTGCTTGGTTTTTATTACGGGCACTCCACGTGCATTATGCGTAGTAGGTTCGCGTTCACGTTTTTGCATAACTTCAAATTATTTAAACTAAATATATTCATTCAGAAAGAGAATCGTTGATAAGCTAATGTTAAAATACTTGGAGTGACAACTAACTAACATTTCAGAAAGATATCTTTTTACTAGCAAAGGGTCATCTGTGTTGGACTTAGTAATAAGGGTGTCTGAACAACGGATGAAGCCATCTTATACTTATCATGACATCCCACGGATGATGTCGGTTCTCTGGTCGCCTCTGGTTTTCCAAACAAAGTCGGTATAAATTGTTATTGACGAGCCAGCGAGAGGCAGCACAATGCCCCAAGAGGACCAGGTGGTCGGAAAACCGTGGCTCTGTCAATTTGTTTGGGTTAGACGAGCACCGGTATTAACATTTTAGTTGTGAACTCTGAAATCAACGTACCGTTCAGCCACAACGGCAGAGCATACAGATGCCAACATTTGCATGTTGTATTTATAATCCCCTTCCTCATAATATCTACCATTCCCTGTCTAATTTGTAGTTTTAAAAATCGCCCCAAAGGCTTTATTCACGTTGTCGGCCACCTTGAGTCAAAAGCAAGGCAATCCCTGCAATAAGTTTCTCAAAATTTAATTTGTGTGGGTATTTATTTGATGAAATAGGAACAAGTTTTCTTCATTAGCAATCTTGTACTCCGATGGGTAGTTTCAAATTATGGATGAAAAGTCATGCTACCATTATTATTCAAATTGAACTTATTTTCCAGAGTGGAGATATACCCGTAGTTATGGCCATGGGCCTCTAAATTCTATCTTTGGGAAAGTCAAAACTAATGATTGTGAACACATGGAAAGAAACCAAATAGACAAATAGACTGGTGTACAAAAACCCAGGTCCAATCTAGTTTCCTTAAGACTGAAGAATGAAGCCAAAAGCAACATTTGTATCTTAGTCTCCATCGCTAAGTTAAACAAACTATCCACAGTTAGGCCACCAGACTTCTAAAATCGTATCACGATGTACATATCAGTCTTTTCCAAGAGCCAAACATTCATCACTTATCTCCATTCTCAGTTGCAACATGTAAAAGGCAACCCTCCTTTAAAATGGGAAAAGATACCTCAAATGTAACTGTTGAAATAAAAAGGGTCTTACAGGCTAAAAGAGGGAGTAAAGTTGGGTGATTTTGCCTTTCACGAACGAATTGGCACATTACATGTAGTACACGTGTCTGCATTTATACCTTATTAAAGGGTTAATTTGCTTACGCTAGTTACCGACCTCATTATTCTAGGTAATTGCACGTAAACAAAAAAGGCTTTTGAAAAATGGACAGTGGAAATAATAAGTAGATCAATGAGCTTTATTTCTACTTTCATTTTTTTGCAAACCTTCTTTTTGTTTGTGACATACGATTAATAATGATATAGGGAAGCGTGACAAAATTCCACTTGCTCGTGGAACTGTGCAAAACCAATTAATGTTGTGTTCATTTCACATTTTTAATTGGAAACTTAATGTTCCCAGCATGAACTCCCTAATCGACTGAAACACAAAACAGTACCGGTAGGTAGTCTGCGACTTACACTCGCTGACCTAGTCCGTAATGTGCTTGTGTTAAAGCACCAACATTGAATTTCACCACCTGAAACCTTGATAACAGACAGTATAAGCTTCGTTAGGCTTAACGGTACAGCTGTTCCGTGAATGTAAAAAAACATTTTGTGTCCACCTAAATTTAGTACTGTGCTGCATACATGCGTCCTCGGGCTGATGTATGAATCAGTATTGAATATCAGGTTGAAATTGTAAAAAAAAAAAAAAAAGACAGAGATGTCTGCACTCGTCAGGTTGCCGTGTCCCTAGGGTCAAGCGAATCGCTCTGCCAAGCTAATGCACCGGCATATCAGGGTTTTGGGGGGCAAATTTGCAAGCAGGCAGCGATCCCATGAGTTCGGCTTTTCAACAGTGTCACCGGGTAGGCGATATCCAGTTTCAAATTACGATCAATGTGATGAATTCATTCTTTCCAGAAAAATCATCATTTGCCAGTGTCCGGTTACACGGCAGTTTCTGGATGACTGTTTAAACTACACAATAGAAAATTTTGCCAATCATAATGAAATTACGTCGATAATGAATTAGCATTATTATCATTAGCAATGCCAAAGACTCTTTGTATTCAGCAGGGGAAACTTAGCATATTCCACAATGATTCAATAGTTTGATTATCAGAGACATCTGAGGATGTTTGGAGCAAAGGTTTCAGCTCTCTTATCTGGCCAAGAATTGAATGCAATTGGTACTACGATTCCGACCCTAGTAATGTATAAATATTCTTCGCCATATTTTAAATTGATTTTCAACTTAAATGCATTTTGATGTTTATTTCATTTGTTAAAAACCTTATAACTTGCCTGTGCGATTATGTTTTCATAGATACACATTTTTCCCACCTTTCTACCCTTCTTAAATACCCAGCACTAATTGGCATCGCTTTTGCGTAACCTTACAGAACACATTTTAAACGTTTGAAATGTCACATTTTTGACAAATGAGGGCGCTACCTCTGTGATATGTTTTAGGAAGACACTCTCCATTTGCGCACTTTTCTGTTTCAGTAGTGAAACAAACATTGTCACTGTTTTCACAAGAGACAATCGGCCAAAAATTGTGACTTTTCCCGAACTTCTGCTTGTGTTTGGCAAAAACAACCAAGCTATCTGATGCCTACAACTTTGAGCAATCATTTTGACCAAAGCTATTGACATCAGTCGAATGACGATGATTTCCATGGGGCAAAGCTTAACTAAAACCGCATTGTTCGCTTTCACGAAGAGATAACATTGACTTCCACAGATATTACATTGAGCAATGAAGGGCCAAACTCATTCTTATGTTTTCGCGAAGAAACAAAGTTGACTCTGGAACGATACACAAAATGCAACAGTTATGCACCTTGGCAAAAGCCACATGTGCTACAGATACCGTAGGCCCCCTATTTATGGTCTTTGAGTTTCACTAAAGAACAAAGTTGAAGCGACTGAATTTTCCTTATTTATACTGAAATTAAGAATTGGACCGTAGCATGTTTAACATCTCATGATAGGTTAAGATATGTGTTTGCACAAAGTACTGAATAAATTCAGTTCTTGAGGTTAATCTCTACAAATCCTCTGTTTTCAAAAAATGATCACTTCAAATGTAGTTTTTTCGAAAGTTAAATTTTACATTGCATGCAGAGTTTTCAGGGTGAAAACGCTGACGAATTTGTTCATTGAAATATACTCCCTGGCCTTCTGTTGCGTATATGTGACACCACAGTTTTTACTCATAACTTCGCAAACTCACATAAAATATGAAATTAAAAGCATAGAAATAAAGAAGGGAACCAACATGCCCGGAAATTTCAAACTGAAACATTTAACCTAAATTAACTGGGTTACAAGGGTTCATTCTAGAGAAATGCGTTTATAAAAATTACACCGTATGTAGTCTTTCAATTGAAACATAAATATACTTCATTTGAACAATCTTAGTAGCAATGTTTTTCATTCAAATGGAGATGATCTAAACGTTATTGTAATTTCGCCTATGAGACAACTGCTCACTGGACTCTCGGACCTGTCAGAATATTGATTGCAAATGACGTACAGCTATCACTCAAAATGGAAACAAGAGGTAGACATCAGGAAAATATGGCATTATAGTGTGAATTAACTTCCCAATATCTGTTGTATACGTCATTTCAACACGGACACTTGTACAGGAAAATAGCCGACTCGGAATGGCGCCATTTGGCATAACGAACAAAGTTCCTTTTCCCAAGTGAAGTGCTTTAAATACACAATCTTATCTGAGTCCACAGACACCGATTCATGCCGTGCTTTTCTCGTCTTATTTCATCGACGGTTTCATTCCGAAGTCTAGGGAACGCAACTGATCCGGAACGCGTTCCACGACGGCTGGTTAAGAATGATTGATCAGAAAAACTGTGTAAAAAAAAATCAAAACTTCGCCTGCTCTTTGCGAACACGACTGAAAATCGAGGTCTGCCGAGCAATAAAGCAAAGGGTGAAAAAACGTGCCTACAGTGCCTCTGTCTTAGCTTGAGAAATTCTGATAGCATGGCTGCTGTTTATTGCTTTGTGATGTTGTTGTATCACAAACTGGTACCAGCACAAAATAATTTTCGTTACATAATAAGCACCTGTTTGATTGCTGTCCTTCAAGACATATACATGAAACAGCCGCTTCTTTTGGCTTTCTGACGTCAACTCATTTCTTGTTTGCTGAGCATAACCTTGAGAACGATATAGCTACATGGGACGAGGATTACTGTGTCAAAAATGGCGGAAATACATGCATGTAGCGGTAACTTGTAGTAGAGTCATAAACTTTTCCCCACTGGAATTATACACGCTCATGAGCTCAATGTAATTCAGTCATTTTAAGTCAAGGTATACCACAAACCGGTATCCGTGCAGATAAGAGACAAACACCATTCTCTCTCTCTCCACGTTTTAGATAATGCCTCATGGTTCACATGCTTTCAATTCTCTGTCGTATAGTAGGCAAATGTATGGTGGTAGCATTTTACCGATTCACATTAATGGGCTAAGACCAAGACAGTTTGATGAACGGTAATTCAAGCAAAGCTCGTCTTCCTCTCTGAAGCTCATATTGCATGCCTAGTGTATTAAATAATCCATGGTTAAGAACATGTTATTGCACATTTTTATTGGCCCTAAGCCATTAAAAAATACACTCATGAAGCAGTACCTAGGCACGGCAAAATGCGAACTGTAATACAGTTTTTATCAGCACATGTATTTTTGATTTCAGCATTGACAGAAAATGGTTATCTCAAATACCATCGGCCAATCTTAACCAAGGGAGGAGGGATAATCTGAAGAAATTTAGTGAATCCCTGCTTACATCAAATGGCTATGCCTCTTTGCAAAATATCTATGCCTCAAAAGGTCATCAGCAAAATTCGATGAATTTTATTTTAGTTTTAAGAGACAGTAGATAGGTTTTTGTGTCTATTTGGGAAAAGAGTTTGGCTTCGGAAGTAACCCGGCCGTTAAACTCATGGTGCACCCTTATGGTGCACCCTTTTTATACCGAGCTCTACGTACAGGCGTGTTCTTGAGTTCATTACCACCCTTAAAGGGCGTTTGGATGGGCTAATTGCGTCAGGATGCACGACGTAATTTCTTGAGACTACATCTCTATCTCATTGAATAGAATGTGTTTCAACAATGAAACGGCTTAACTCTCCGTGCACGGAAAACGCACGCACTGAGTGAACGGGCACCGGTTCAAGCAGCAGGCTGGCCACAATGGTTTGCACCATTTTTGAAAAGGATTAACGACAAGCAGTCCATCTTCAGAATCACAGTCACCAAGTTTGGGCGGAGTTGGGATGGTTTATGAGTCATGAAATGTGGAACCAGTAAATGCACTATCGGGTGTTAGTCACTGGTGTGAATCGATGCTTGGTGTTGCTCAGTGTAAGACTAATCTCCGCAGGATGAGGCACTGAACGGATGTCGATAGGAGTTTTCCATTGACAGGAGAGAAGAGTAGATAGAATCAATGAATTATTGCCCACAGTCTGAGCCATGAAGAGGCTAGGCAGATTACAACGGCGACAACATTGACGCTGTTGGTGGACAGGAGGGCTCAACTCGTCGCCAAGAGGGGCATCTTATTACTGAGCTATTGCCTTATGCATTTCGAGACAGCGTAGCGACAAAATATCGTCGTCATTAGGAGCAGGCTTAGGCGATAAAACATCGAAGATTTTTTGAGTAGTATCGCGTGTAACGTGACTATCCCTTCAAGATAATTCATCAGCGTTGGTGTCTCTGTCTTTGTGATAGGTGGGCGTTCCGCATGCACCGTATTCGCATGCTCCCTGCAGGAAGGCGGGAGGGGATCCTGCGCTGCTTTACCAAGCCCCCATGCTATGCCAGACACAGTAATGGGAGTCTGCTAGCAATCCATTTTCTTCTCTAATTACCTCGAAACTGACACACTCAGGAATAGACCGGACTTTACACCGCGAGGGTATCTGGCACTGAGATAGCCATCACCAATCTAGATGAAGAAAGAGTACAGTATCCTTTTACTTGCCCGTCACGACGCCTTGTTGAAGTAATGTGTGCTGAGGAGTGTGTACGTATTGAACTGCACAGACATGCTCTGGCCCTGATGAACATATGTACTTTGTTGTTGCATTTGCTACAAAAGGTTCTGTAGATGAGAATACTGTATCTCCCTCAAAAACAGTACTTTTGTATGAAGAGGCATTTTGTAACCAGTTGAAAAATTAGTCAACAATAAATCTATCAAGTTCAGCTTTTATTTGGTATTATTTGCTCTTAGATTTTGAGTATTTTATTGCAATTTTATGAACGTTTTCTCCTGTGAGATAAGTCTCACTGGAGAAAACATCTTTAGAGAAGGCTACCAGCTGCCACCAAGAACTAGGCCTATAGAGAGTCTCCTTCAGGTAGGGTCTAATTTTCTTACATGGCGTTTAAAGTGATCCTTCATCAGTAACTAAAATATAAAAAACATTTTTACACCCTATCCGTGAAGTTAAAAAATGCAACACCCTTTTTTATTGGCTGGACCACATTAGGAAGAAAAAGAAGAAAGCAGGCACTTGCTTGCTTCGCTTATGTCAAAAGGTATAACGCGCTTCTGTGTGATGTGCATGGAGCTACAAGCACAAGGGTGCAGAGACGCAGAATGTAACAGTTACTGAATTTAAGAACAACATCAGAGCTACTAAAAGGTAATTAATGAAAAATTGGGACCCTCAAATTGATCATTAATGCAAGAGTAATGTAGAGTAAAGCAACCGTGACTGTGGTACCAAGAAAATCAGATTTATTATCTCTCTGATGTCTTCAGAGGCTACTTTTGTAATTTAACCCTAAAAGACCTGCCCCCTCGACTTTATCATAGATATCGCCGCAAAGCGTTTTTTCACGCGCCAAGCCTTCAGGAGTTTTTAGCAGCATCTTGCTGCTAAAAATTTTGACGCCATTTTTTTTTAATTGTAGATAAGGTTTTCGCACAGCGCGAATGCTCCCAAACCAGTTCAATCAAAAATATATTTATATATATATATTTTTTCATGGACTTGCTCGATGCAAGCGGGCCAACACGCACGAAGCCATGACCTTCAGATGACCGCAGCAACAAAACATTTGACTCCAAATGAAAGTCTTTGCATGCATGCCAAATTATTAAAAAAAAATCTGGAATGGGACAGCTGAGTTCTCCTGGCGCTGTTGGACGCTCCAAAAATCCCAGCTCTTGTATGATTAATCTGGACAGGACGAAAAGTCTATTTTTCAACGGAAAAACGCAATCCTGGTACACACGTCTGCATGGTGCCGCGGCTATGTACGGAAGCTATTCATGCTGCATACAGCAACAACGCCAACGAGTCTGGAGTCTGCTCATCGTTTTCACCGTTTCTATAGGAAAAACAAATTGGTTTGAAAAGAAAACCCACCTTGGACAAATACACAGGTCTGCGATGCTTGTGGCGCATTATTACACATTATTTACATAAACTCCTGCTCCTTTCTTTCCTTTTTTTTTCTTCTGTTGAAGTCTCATCTACAAACGCAATACCGGTCCCATGTGAGATATCAAGATTTCTATACACTAATTTACACGGTCCTGCTGTTATTCAGGTATAGTAGGCTAATACCTTTTGTGGACAATTTTTTTTAAAACATTAATTAAAAATGGATTGTTTGGTAAAGAATTAATCCCACGACTGCGATGCTTCTTTGTCGTGTGTAATGCATCAAATGCCATACAAACCAATACAGGGGTCCGTACACGACTCCAGGCATATTACATTATTCTCATGAACGAGCCGTGCGATAGGGAGAGTTGCAGTCATTTCCCATTCGTTCTCATCAGACGGCAATAATGTTGCGATTAAATGTTTTTCTTATGGTCGTGAGACGTTCCTGAAATTATCTGGCAAGCGCAGACGGAGACAGTTTTCTGCCGGGGCTTGGCCTGCTCCCCCCCCCCCAAACCGTCGTTTATCATCACATCTTGATGAACAGAGTGGGAAGCTCTATCACTTAGCATCAGGCCTGAAACGACGCTAAGGCATCTCCCCACAAAGTGCTGACATTTCAAAGGCGAACACCGTCAAGTCAAAACAGCAATTTCAGGTGAAACTGCCAAGCTAACGCATATCGTCTCGAGGCTCGCAGGGCCTAAGCACGCATATGCATGAGGCCAACACTTTTTACTGATGGCTCAGATCGCAGTACAGGCAAGTCTGCGTCGAATCGTCGGTGGTTGAACAGGGTTTCATGCTGGGACAAAAAAACCAAGGTCGAATGCATGCGTGGGTGTTCAACCTACTTCAAGATGGCCACTGCCAAAAAAAAATACTCCCAATTTCACAATCACACCTATGGCATGTACGCCGCAGACAGATATAGAGAATAAATTGCAGCGACAGAAGAAAAATCATTCCTGTAACATAAAGCACAAATGAACCCCCAATGCCTCGTTGCAAAACAGGAATTTGTGAATTGGTGTATATAAGCACTGGAGATCACTTTAATACTGAGCCTCGCGCGGTTGTTTGTGTGATTCTCCATTTTTGTGGGTTATCGCTGTGGTGGATCGGACCTTACACGCTAATGAGATTGGGTGAAGCAGCTGGAATGAACTAAACGTGACTAAACCTTTATCCCCTGAATTCTGTGATGAAGTTTACAGTCTTTTTACTGTGACAGTACCGACACTGTTGACTTTTTTGTCTGAACCGATGGGGTCTCCTTTCAACTGTATAAGAAAATTCAACTTTCTGTACTTCATGTGTGTGAATCGCTATTAACGGGTAAACGGTGCGATGTCTCATTATATTATGTTATGCGATATTATGCAGACAGTTGTTCTTCGCTTTTTCAAACCAATGCAACGAATCAATTAGATGCAACAGCTAGCTCAACCTCACTGGCGTTGCTATGGCTTAACTCAACGGATGTGAACCGCTTAACAAACGATAAACGAAGCTTCAGTTATTAAACAAGTTGGAGTATACAAACATAACCCATTCAGTTAGAAAATGAACTTATAAAGACAACTCTTTCATTGTCAGTCAACATTAGAAGCCCGAAATAAAAGCCAAAACTTACAGAAAAGGAAAATGCAACAAAACACATAGGGGGACATAATTAATTTTTATGTATAAGCTGGTGTACTTCAATTGTCATTTAATTTTAAGAGTGTTATTAGACTGCAGTGGGTTACATTCAGTCGTATGAACAAGAACTAATTAGAATATGTGAATTGATGTACCGGTAATGTTTCACAAATCTCGTTCAAGCAGCCCTTCCCCTCTATTAAACCTGAGCAAATATTATTAGAATTGCATTGAAAAGATTCCAACAGAATGGATGTTCGATTAAAACAAATTCTCATCTAGAGAAACCAGGGAATGACTCAACTGTCGTGCTGCGTTATTAGCTATGGCAAGCAGAGGCCATATTTGCAGTATTCATTTCGGGTAAAGGGCCCTTTTGCAGCGTGCAGAGAGGATTAGTATTCGAGTGCTATGAGTAAACAAAACCAAGTATACACACGCTAAGCACTCGGTCAATTTAGTGATGAATCCATTAAAATTCATGCATAATTCACCCGTGGGCATTCACTGTAAAGTGCAGCTTCATGTTCAGTATGAGTTGTTTTCTTGACGAGTTGAATTTTAATCACGAGAAAGACATTTTTATTTAAATGCAAGAGTGCTACAGATTCGCAGTATCTAGTGTGTTACGTAACAACTATTGTCATGTCATTTACAATATTGCTTGATTGTAACCTTCCACTGGCATTGCTCTTCAAAGCTGCAACCAATGTTTACTACTGTCTGTCAATGTGGGCCTTACTTTCTTAAAGCCAAAATAACGGGGGGTTTGTTTATTTATTTATTTATTTGGTTGGTTGGTTGTTTGTTTGTTTGTTGTTTTTGTTTTTTGTTTTTGCTGTTCTGTGCTGTGTTCCATTTGGTTCCGTTCCGTTCTGTTCTGTTTGGGGATTTTTGGCCCTGATACTTATGTTTATTGAAAAGAATCTTCGTCTTATCTGAGCATGTTCCGAGGGGAATGAACTGTCCTTTTCACTCTAACAGCTTTTCCAATTCAGAAATATGACTCTGTCTCTAAAAGTCACAAAACTTAAGACTTTCCCCGGAGGACCAGAAGTTTGCTCCTGTTTCACTGAGCTCCCCCGAGTGGATGAAAACTTACCTATTTAATTTGATGTATAACGAGGAAGTGTAGAAAAATGACAGGAAGTGATAAGAAATATGCGTGACGCGTGTCACCTAGAGGTGTCAAGTTATCAGCATTCAACGCTCGGTACGTGTCGAAAACAAGCGGCAATGTGTTGCACTGCGCATCCATGCATTAGGCTCTTGTCTTTTTCTGATCGACGGTGGCCGAGGTTCAACATTCTTGCAGGTGCAAAGAAAAATGTTTGTTTCTTTTAATGAGGAAGTCATAATAGGCGCAGTCAAATCCAATCAGTAAAGCAAACGGTCAGTGATGCATGGGGGTAAGCCGGTGTAATGGACAAAATCCCTGGAGAATCACACTCCATCTATCTGTCTATTCCGAAGTCAACTGAAGCAAAGACGGCTCCTCCAAGCATGACGCAAATACACGAAGGAAATCCCGCTGACGAGTGAAGAGAAATGGCAATGTTGGAACGGGTATCGTTGCGGCTACTTCCCAAGTCACTCAACACCATGCTTAATATTTCAATTCCAAAGTTCGGTGGTAGGTGTATTGGTGTAGTTTGGTCGTATTTAGCACTTCCTATTTGCTAAAACATTTCTTAAATAATTCTGTTACCGTAGTTATATAGATATATGTATATATATACTGACTTGATCCGACATCGAGTAGGGTCTACCTTGTACCTCCACATTTCTAAGGCCGTCAATTGTTTTGCTATTAGTGTCTCTGGCTCATAAAGATTGTGTAGATGGCAAACCCATTTTAGACGTCAAACTAATCAACAATCAAAAATCAAGGGACAAAGGGGCCAACAAAAGTGGCTGTCGATCCCTGTCCCATCTGGGACCCAATGGAAATCCATGCTCTATGAAGGCACAAGCCTCACCAGTTTCGCTGATGCAGCCCTATCTGGAACGCTCTGCTCATTATAGGTCTGTTGGTTTGTTTGTTTGTTTTTTTACGACGGTTAAATATTAGGCTTTGTTTTCTGTTAACAAGGTTAGGAACTGGGGAGTTGGGTTGGCGAAGTAGTTCTTTTCTGGCCTTTCACCTCTGCGGCCCAGGTTCAATTCTTGGCTCGGTCTACATGTGGATTCGGTTTTCAGTCCCTACCTGATTCCGTGGGTTGTACCCAGAAATTTCCTTTCTAGGTTTTCCTCGCACCTCTAAACTGTAACTACTTCTTATTGTCGCCTCTCTACATGTAAGTGAAATCGAGTCGTTTGTTGGCCGCCCAAGGTGCCTTCGTATGCCATTGGCTCGACCACGCTTAATGCCTTCATTGTACAGCGCAGTTGAACATGTCTGTGTGAAATTTGCACTTTAATGAATGAATATAGCGCTTTACCAATGAATAAACTATGGTTATTATTACATTATAGGAGCTGCAAAATGGACAAGAGACGCGTTATAAGCGCAATGGTAAATTATGGAATTTCTCATGGCGAATGTACCATCGTACTATATCTCAATCTGTGTTACAGATATAATTGTCATGACAGCTACAGCGCCGACTATCGTTGCTTGTAATAAACAACCTGTGAGTCACTGCACTTCCAGCTGGGGAGTACGTCAGCTGCACACTGTCCAAATCAGCATGCTATGAGCTCTCGCAGAACCTCGGCCATCTGGTGAAGCCCGCCGAGACCTTTTCCCCTTATATCGAGACAAGGGCATTGAAGACGTTGCTGTCACGCCGCTAAGGTCGTGCAACCGACACGTTGCAATTGTTTGATTTGCGTCTTTGATAAACAGGAACACGCGTCGAAATTTGAGTCAGATGTCGGGACGAACTAAGAGGAATCTGCAAGAAATAACAACAAGCTGCTCACAAGCCTGTCACCTTGTTAATTTTACCATGGATATCCCCAATCAAATGCAAACTGTTTCCTCAATGAGGCCACTTCATTAGAATATACTGCAGTGATGGGAACCATTTCTGGAGAAGAGAAACTCATTAGTTGATCAGAACCAATGACGCTCGACTCCGGGTGTACGAACGAGATTCCAGACACGAACCCATTATTATACACATACAAGATGAATTGGAACATCCAACTGTAGCCCATTGATGAAAAGGAAAGTTCGTTAAAGGTGAAATGGCTTTCTGGACCGTCATGGGTCTGGAAAAGTCTGGTCATGGTACGCTCTGCACTTGCTCTTTGATCTTTGCTTATTAAGCTTCTCAGTAAAACTTTGGTGGAGATAAGCTTTAAGGGGGAGGAATGTAAATATGTGATTGTATAATTTATTTTGTTTATGGCAGTTTTTGTAATTTCACGGGCTGTGCTTTTTGTTATCTACCTATATCTCGGTAATCTAGTGGGCTGTATTCGAGGTTATGAGCCTGGCTGTCAGAAGATGCATCACAGAATTGAATCTGAGATGATCATGGTCGAGCGGCAGTGTTTCTAAGACTTTGTGAAGACCACCCTCATTTCGCTGGTATCCAGGCGGACATTACGTCTTTAATTCGCCTCCAAACGAATATGCAGACTTTATCTTGGGGGCAAGGTTGACTGTTACCATTTGGATCCCGGTTAGGAGGAAAACCCAGTAGTCCCAACTCTTATTAAAAAATCCTCCCTCCCTCCCTCCCCGGATCACATCTTTTTAGCTTCTTCTTAGCCAAGGGTGACAGGCCACTCGTGCTTAAGTCAACACCAACCGGCCTCCTCTCGCACCTCTCGCCGCCCACTTAGAAAGCAATTTAATTAGAATTCTACCTCATCCCCAAACCCAGACTCGGGCAAAATTTGTCTGTGGAAAATGATATCTAATCTGAAGGAGACGACCGGAATGATGCTAATATGATTGAGGCTGTCTCATTTACGCGCGGCCAAGACTAACAGTGTGTGTTCCGGTAACCCACAGGGTTTTTCGGCGGCGACCAAAGGCCGGCACGGCACTCCTCTTTTTGCAACAGAATCCAGTGTTTACTTGCCTTCTTGGCCTCAAGCTGCGCGTGTCACATTACGTCATTTTATGATGGAAAAGTTCTTCCACAATATTTGCAAACTTTGGAGAAAAAAGTTACAAAACGTATAGTGGTGTTCATTTACTTAAATGTTATCAGCGAGGGAAGGACATGGTTGTTTGTAACCAATACAAACTGCAAAATTAATTATGTCAGATTTAAATAAACTTCTGTACGTGGTATTACAGGCATGACACATAGGTGTGCATTCTAGTACAACTGATTTGTAACAAAAACCGCCAGTAAAGACTAAAAAACGTCTCACCTTTTCTTATCCAGGAAAGAGCTGGCAATAGTGATAAGCAGAGAACGCGTTTCCGTTGAGGCCTGTCCCGCACCGCACGCGTATCGTTCTTTACCGCGAAGAACTTTGGCAGAAAGATCCACGGTTCTCACGAGTACCTTTCCAACATTTACCCCGGGATATCAAAGCGAACTAACCGGGGACATTGATCCTGCCAAGAAAAATTCAACTGTAAAGCGTCAAATTCACTCGGAGAAGAATTTTGAATAGGCACAAGCAGCACTCTTGGAGTAATGGACTATTTTCGCTTAGCGATGCCCTAGTCCCTGGGGATGAACGTACTTTCGCGGAAACGGTAAACTAATTTCCAAACATTGAATGCTCAGCAGCCAACCGGGTCGTGTGCAGGCACGACCCTTTTTTTGAGTTGTTTGCCTCAAGCCCACTTATCCCTTCAAGAAAAACAACCAGTTCACCTGCGAGACTACAGCCAGTTTCAGATGATTTCCAATGAGTGGTTTGGACTAGTTTGAGTTTCATTCCACACTCTCCTTTCCACGTACACCTTCTCACGTCACTTAGCCTGCAGCTGTTTCTCCTGAAACTTGTGCCAACGTTTAATTTACCCACAAAAAGCAATTATTCTTTATATTCCTGATGCTCGGGGATGTGATTAGAAATTTCCAAGTAGACTGAATACGTGCACTCCACTCGCACATTCACTGATACTAAACCAAATTAAAGACCCAATGCCATGAAGGTGCTCAAAAGTAAACACTGCTCTGCAGACGTTTGTTCTTAAGCAGCTTGACTTATGAAACTGGCTCACATTACCGGCCTATCCCATGATACCAATGGGCATGATTGAATGCATAGTATTATGTACATAAATGGGAACACAGATTTCTCCTCATTCAAGCGTTTCCTTTAGAATATACATTTACTGAAGAGGTGCTTACTTCAAACAGCTAGGGCACAGCCCCAAATTTACGTAACGCCACGATTAACCACGAGGACCCCTGCTAACTAGAGAAATCTTGTCACTGTCAGATTGAGGTGAAAAGGAATACAATAAATGATGAGTATTTCCCTGCTTTTTGTTGGCTTATTGAGTTTATAAGTAACCGAATATGGAACACACAATTCATAGATATTGGATCGTCAATACAACTGACTCCACAGAGCCTGTAGGGTGACGTGAACACCCTTGTTCCAATATAATTTACTCTGGCAAAAAGTGCTCATTATGGATCGCGAGTGATGACAACATAATTGCTGACATCAGGCTGGGTACTGTTCCGAAGATAACAAATGAGACGGTTGGTTAACTCAATGTCTAGATGTGCAGCAGGAACATCAGTATTAAACTCTCGCGCATCCCCCCCCACGTGAATTAGACTTGCACACCAGTCGGCTAATGAAACATATGCGGTATCATTGAGAGCCATCAGGCCGTTTCAAACTTCGCAGGTATTCTCCATCAGCGCTCGGTTATCCCTTCCATTGTGACTTAATATACAATCAATGCCTCTTTTATCAAATCCTACCATTCACTGCACGATTAATACGGGAGATAAGCTGTCTAACACACGCAAGTACGCAGTTCGACACATGCAAAATACATGTACTTCGATCATCGTGTTTGAAGGTTCACAGAACTTCAACACGCAGCTGAACTAATCATCATTGTGCAACGTTTTTAATATTCAATAAATGAGAGAGAGATGCGTGACAGCCAAGTCTTCAACCTCAAGTCTTGATTGTGATTAGGCCTATAAATGTTTGCATGTGTCGCACACAGGCTGTCACAATTTCACGTCCGTGACTGTTATATCCAAAGAAACAAATTTTGTCCACGTCTTCGGCAGTGATTTGCAATGTATTAATGAATACTTGGCATTGTGTATGTCATGTACTTCAATCTGTTATTAAACAGAATCGATATTTCCTTGTAATGCTCATAACTCAATGTACACACAAAAGTGTTTTTTTTATTAATCTACAAATTTGGCACAATTTGGTATAAGTTACTCATCAAAATTTACAAAACGTGCGCGTGTGCCACATACGCCTACATGATCTAAATGGCGATTCAGCATGATAATGCATGACATACCAGAATTAAATATTATTTGCTCCTTGAACACGTCAATATTCAGCACTGACAAAGTATAAGCTGAAAATTCCGAGCGACCGTCGAGAGCTTTCATACTTCTTTGAAGCGCCGAGGTGGAGGCTCCAGATGCATGATGTCATGAGGACCGAGTTGTGTAATAGCATTGTGTAATGGCATTGATCTTTTACGCATGCCGGGTCTAGACGATCACGTGCAATCGATATGTAACAAAACAACCATTTTGTCCACGGAAAAAAATGAATCCACTTGACTCGACATTGGAATGGGTTAAAATGCACTGCTTAAAATACACTTTAGGCGTGGAACTATGAGAAATTTTGCAAAATGTACATGTAAAAATCGGTGACTACACTCGTTCCTGAAAGTCAAGCTGCTTTAGTTCAATTTGTTTATTTGCTCCCATAAATAGAAACCTTTCCACAAATAACGTTACGTAAGCCGCTAATTTACTCTAAATGACTAATTGAGCATCAGTGCAATACCTGACTGCGTGCAAAATTTGCATTTTTCAAGACATGCGCTTACAATTTGAATGACATTGAAATACATTTCTGCAGATTGTTCCTTGGTTCAGGATGATGACATCCATAACGTGGCAGGTTTTTTTTAAAAATGTGTTGTGAAATTCAGTCCCTCAATGTAATTCAGTAGCAAATTTCGGCCTTCTTCCCAGGCTTAATTATTCTAGAGATTTATGGCGATTACACTCTTTGTGACGTGTCACCATTTTAAACCGTCTATTTGTGAAAAATATGTTCCAAACTCGAGTTTTTATTACAGTATGTGGCCGCTGTGTTTCCGGTTATTGATTTACGTGTGCGTGCACAGACACATCATGTTAGTTTCAATCCCATTTTTTTAATTAAAAGGAACATTGCCGATGAGCGGCATGTCATGATAACTAAATACATTTTGTATCCGAACACCTGCTTTTATTTTCGTGTGCAGGCACGCGTGTTAGCTCGTGGATGGTTTGCATTTTGCGAAGAACATATCGTTAAAATAATGTGGTGATTATGTAATCCATTCACAAAAAGTCATGAGGTCTCGCCCAGCTCCCCTTGATGTTGCAGTTTTGGGAAGGACTCCTTTCCATCATTGAGGAATAAAACATCCACTCATTATAATGAAAGCTACCAAAGGACTGTTTTTTTACAATCAAGGTTACTCGATTTAAAATTGATAAACAAGACTAGTACCCCACCGGTCAACTGGCATACCTGGGAGCCGGGACCTATTTTTAATCGTATCTTTCCCCCAACATTGATGACTTACCTTAATCATGTTTTGGTTGTTCCCATAAGAAGCTTCGTAATCCGGTTTAATTATGCCTGTCGTTATAGGCCGCGTCTATTTTCGTCGAGTGATGACGTCAATGGCTGCTGGCCATGTGGTTGGTGGGGGGGGTGTCTCGTTGGCAACGCCGTCCCACCGAGGACACGAGGCTGTCTGCCCTTCGGGATACCTTAAGAGAGAGAGAGAAAGAGGGTAGACAACAACGATTGTGGTTGTAACAAGACACTGAACGTGGCAGGACAACAATAATAATTACCGTACAAAGTAACAATCGGATACCGCACTGACATTAGAATAATCAGTGCCCTCGAGCTTTCAGGATACCGTGTGACATTTTAAGGGGATAATTGCGGTTGTCTTTCATGTAAGTCTAGTCTTAGTCATCTAGGAAGTCTACAGGGTGTATGAGCAGTAGCTGCGCCCGTCACGTTCGTGTACTTTAGAGAACAAAAAGCATCCTTTCTGAGATAACTGAAATTCATCCGCAAATATCAGCTTCTCTTCCGTTTCTCAATTGACAGTCCGACACAAATTTTGCAGACCAACAAAGGAGCGACTGCATTGAGATCATTTCTTAGTGTCTGAATGTTTGGTACAGAATATGATTGAGTCTGCTGAAATCGATCGTCAGCTTGTTCAAACGCCCATAACGTCGAAGCAGTGTCCATAGATAGCCAAAGCATTGGCTATTTATGCTGCTAACCCTGGCACTTTATTGTTCGCATCCTCATGCTTAATTAAACAAATATGTCTGTTTTACATTTTCCCTTTGCCACGGGAACTAATTTTCAGGTGGGCTGAAAACAGCTACTGTGTCTAGTTGCAAAAAGACATTTTCTTGCGGTTCGTCCCCCCACCCAATTTTTTTTTGCGACTACTAAAATAATGTAAATTAATTTCTACGCAGCACGATCACGCTCTTAATGACTAAGTAACGGTGAGGGGGCTTTCTGGGTAGGACTCTCCAATGCCTCGATCAGAAAATGACTGACGCGTGTATAAGATGCTTGCGGTTGTTTACTGTGGGTTCAAAAAATGCACGATGCCACGTCAAAGGTGTTGTCAACGTCACCAATAGATTGCACGGTCCCTCGAATCCATTATTAATCCAAGACTTAGGCCTATGTCAAATTAAATGGACGACACACATCTGCCGTTACAAACATGCAGCCATGTGCAGTGAACTGTTGCGGCTACCATAAATTATCGTGAGTACAGGGCGTATCACGTCAGGACACCGAATCATTTGGGAATTTCGCCAATTCTGTTTTTTGTTTAGGTTTCACATCCGTTCTCGATTAACATGACAATGTAGAACCTTAAGCAGGTGTTAGTTTGCTGTCCGAGACCTGCACAGTATACTTTTGCCAAACTATATGCCATGCAATTTGTTGGAGAAGTTGGCTCAAATTGAGTTGAAATTTGTTTGCTTGTTTTTCTTTTGAAAAAGGGTCCAAAGCAAAACGTAGTTTGGTTTAAAATCGAGAAGGAATTAAGACGTTGCAGAGGAAAAGCGTAAAGAAAGATCCAGTGTGTAATTATCCAGTTCCAAACTATTGCGTGGACAACTAACAATTGCATCAAACCTATTTCAGCTGCCGCCACTTGGAGTTTCAAAAAATAAGCATAATTTATGACTCGGGAGGATGTGATTCCTAAGCAACAAGAAAACGCGCTGCTCGTTTAAGCAGCGATACATGTAACAGCGATCCCTGACGAACGACAGAATGTTTAAAATGGAAATGTAACGCTGACGTCACATCAGCGTGACATATATTTCTAGCATTGCAAATGATATGAACTTAATAAATCTGTGGGCACAGCCTGTTTCCCACTTCCCAAGGGAAAGCTTTTTTTTCTTTTTTTGGCGGGGTAGGATCGAATTCTATATCCCCTAACTTCACGTATAGAGAGAACATGACAGACGCATATTAAAATCGGCGCATAATTCAATCATTTATAACCCTACCCGAGAACGTGCTGTATCCGTCAGTGCCGGCTCTTTATCAATTTACCGTCTGACTCCAGAGCAAACAAGGCAGCGGGTTTCTTCCGTCGTCGCTTTTTATTCTCCCTGGGGAAATTAGGACCCTCGCAAACCGGTCAAAAACAGCCCCCAAATGCTGGCCATGTACTCCCCACCCCCTCCTCTCCTCCCCCCGCCCACACACCCGCCAGTTTGTGTAGGCACATGAATGTGTACAGTTGGAAGTCAGAGTAGAAGGGGGGTGATGAGCTTGAGCAATCAAATGTCACGGGTCTCCTGAGTAGAGAAGAAAAACACACAAAAAGGCGACAGGCACGGCAGGTTGTTGGATAATGAAAGCACTCGACTAAACTAGGACAACTGTTGGAGACGTGATGGAGACCGAATTTGGGCTTTGAGTGAAAAGGCACTACATTCAACACCCTTTGCATAAGATGAGTTTGAAGAGCCTCGGGCTTGGATTGTTACGGAGTGGGATAAAATTATCTTTGTGTTCAAAACATTTCAACGCTTTTTATTAGCCCGATTGTTCATGCGTTGTTGCTATAGTGGTAAAGGCTTATTAATTTCTTAGTAATGAAATCGATTTTCTTAGTTGCGTGAAGCAGTTTGTTAGAATTAGAAATCGGTTCCCGAATTCGAAACTATTCTGGTAGATTACTGGATTGCCTTTGGAAAATGCAAGCGGATTTGGGTCCAACACGTTAATTGCAAAATTGGGTGAAAGACTAGCATTTCATGTGTTGAGGATTGTTCTCCAATATCGAAAACTACGGAACGCTGTACCTGTTTTATATCCTGTTTTATGCTCAGCAGAATGGACGTGTTTTTTTCTCCTGCAAGGCTTAACCTTCGGAGTCTAACGAGTCCATTCTAAAGTCACGTATAAGAACTATTGCGGGAAAAAAGAGTGGACTAATCCTTTTTTTCATCTGCACGAACTTTTACTTGAACACTTCCGGTACAGTGTTAGTGTTGGCAGAACTGTTTGTGAATTACGATTCATATTTTCGTATTTGATAAAAAGAAGGGCATGGTTATGATTGTAGCGTCGTGGTCAGTCCAACAAGATTCTGTTAAAATAGTCCTCACCTTGGCTGTTATCGACAAAGCCCTACAAAAACAATTAGCAGCTGATTAATTTAAATCATCAGATTGATTCGAAGAATACTGGTGTGATATTTTGGCATTTTCTGGCAAGCCCTTTGATGACCCCGCTGCATATACCTTCAAAATCTACTAGATGTGTCTGTCTCAGGAATCAACATCCCGAAAGTTGCGTCCCCCGTGAAATGAAGAAATATAATATCACTACGGCTTTCATCTTCAGTGATGAAGTTTCCCCTGTAAGTGTCATAAAACCACAGTAACATGTTTAGCTTGTTTTCCTAGGCCTTAGTATTAACCAATGGGTCCCAGAGGCAACGCGGCTTCCGACTGAAAACAGACGGGGCGCGCGGGGGAGAGCGGTAAAGTAGATCTGCGAGTGGGATCTGTTCGATTCTGAGCTCTACCGCGCGCGATTGAGTTACAACCGACTGGGAACGCGCGTTTGACGGAAATTGAACAGTTTCCAGCCATTAAAAATTGCATTATCATATTGGCTAGCTGAGATTATTACTTGACTTTAGGATGCAAAGTGGTGTGATTCCGGCATGCTGCCTTTCACGTTATGGTATGATGTGCACATAACCCTTGCTACACGTTCCTTTCATCTTTCATCTCTCTAATTTTGTTGTTCTACTGGGCCAAACAACTGTGGTCTGGGGATAAACTCCTAAATCTCCGCCATCTGAAATCCAACCTTGCAACCTGCAGATTCCCACAACAGTTATGGGTCGACGCCGCCAGAACCCACATAGTACCCTGCCCAATGACCGCGCCTCCTTGAAAGCCTGGATGCTGGGGTGCCTCAAAAACAAAGTGGTCAGCACGTTCCAAGTGGAGTGATGAATGCCCCAATTTAAATTCTGCAGGTGAAGCTCGACTGCGCCACGGAGAACGTAACCAAACACCAGTTTTTTTAAATTAAGGTGAACTACCTTTCAGTGGTGGTCGTCGAAAAATGATAGATGATCGCTAATACCCCCGGAGTAATATGACCAATCGATTGGCTATATAAAGGGGTCTCGTACGGGTGCATTAAACAAACAAATCCCGAACAAATGTTTGGGGAATTTCATTGATAAATGGTGGTCGCCATGACGACGCTATAGGGCAAATGCTTAATGAATGATGCCCTGTGTACAATGTCTGAGCTTCGTGTCACTAATGTACTCGAATTGAGTGGACAAATATAATTAGAGGTTATTTTGAATACACTACTTGTCCGTGAAAGCTAAAATATCTTAAGTCAAATACCTGTTTACTATTATTTCTAAAGTACTAAAAACTGCCACAATCTTTATGCCTCTTTATACTGCCCAGAGTTCGTAAAGGTATTTTTTTTTGGTGCTGATGTAGATCCTCATCGGAACCTTACGAGTGACTACACAGAAAGCTGAGGAAAGTTAAAGTAATCTTGACTGGTCGAAGCCTCCTTTTCATTTCCCTTTATCAACATATCCGAAATTACTTACACTAGACCTTTGCGTTTTACTTCACAAACAAACACGACGCGATCGGACAAAGAGGGGAACTGGTCGTTTCGAAATTCCCCCAATCACGAGACTGGTTATAAATAGCCATTCGTCTTTCTCACTACCAACTCTCTGCACTTTTCCCTTCGTACGCGATGAACGGCTTTATTCACCACCACACATTTGAAATTTGAGGTACTGGTATTTCTCTAGAAATTTACGGTCATGTTTTAGTAGACAGAGGTGTCAAAATCGTACAGAACATCAATCTAGCACCGTTTTAAGAAAAGGTTCACATTGGAGTAGTGGAGACAAAGGAAAAAATGGAAAAAGTTCGGACTCCACCTTTAGCCCCTTTGGAGTTACAACATTCACACGATCTAACTCAATGTGCGATCCTCGGTATGTCTTCGAAGCAACCAGCCTCACAATGACAAGAACTACAGTTGGACTTCGGGCCCACCAAGTCGACGCAACAATAAATTATAAGAACAATCTACCGTACAATGACAGGTTCATATTAAAATTGGTTGGGCTCCGACTGACCTATATAATGCATCTATGTCAATACCGTCATCCGGATTTTTTTCTCAGGTGATTGGCAGAAAGACCATTGAACCCATCAAATCAGACTTCATCGAAGATCACCTTGCTTGGCTTTGGGTTTACGAGTATTGATCCAATAAACGCCTGTTTCAACACAGCACTTGTAGAAACTCTTCCTTTGTTGACTATAGAATTACCAGAGTGCGGGCAATTTCGTCAGCGTTAGTCTGGAATTTCCCCGGCAGATTCTTCATCTCCAAACACGGGAAGAGAGGGATTGACTTATGAAAACATCTTCGGACGTTTGCTTAATTACTGTCACGCTTTACTTCCACTTGAGGAGGTCTACAGGAGGACTCAATTATTGATCTCTCCTTATTCCGATCTAGGAAAATAAATAAAGGCAATCGAAATATGAACACACATTCGGACTTCGACACTGCATGGGTGATGAAAATAACCATATGAATTTGTTTGAAAGAATTCTGCAGATACCACTTCAATGTACAAAACGTACTGGGGCAAGGTTAGGGAACTGCGTTCTGTGGCAGAAAACTTGAAAGAGGGAACTTGGTACTGCTTCACACAACTGCTATGCCAACAAAGCATGCGCATGGAGACTGGGTGGATCCCGCGCTATTTACAACACACACCACCCAGGAATTAAGTACGAGGCTTTTGTTATACATGTAGAGAGGCAGTTTTGCCATGACAGGGAAGATACGGTTTAAAAATCCAACCCGTATAGGCCTAGAGAAAAAAAAGCCAAATATTTCTGCGATGCGTCGATACAGGGAAGCATCTTTTCAAAAAGACATTAAGGCAGCTCTGTTATAGCACGGCTTAAAAATATGGTTTTCTGGTCTCCAAAAGAACAAAGAATCGGGGTGAGCATAGACAGGAAGAGACAACAGAGCGTGACGGCACACTTAGACATTGGATTCTCTGAAATGACGAAGCAGCCATCTTTAATGGAGGTTTCTTTCAATAAATCGTAATCAGACAGGAAAGAGGCAGGCTCATGAGATCGATGGTAGTAATAAACATACAGCCAGGGAAATGAGGGAATAAAGATAGATGGGGATCGGATCTGGCGGGTTTTGGATTTGCAGTACTCAGTGCTAGGTGCCACAACGTAAGTAGCAATGAGTACTGGGAGGCCATCAATTATCCAACACCGCAAAAAAAATGGTACCGGATATACCCTTGAAATAAGGCACAAATAATTGGAAAAAAAGAAAAATGACCAGAAAAATGTAAGCTTATTCAATTATTCCATTGATCTGTGTGAAGGTCACATGTAGGCAGAGAGAGATGTAGAGATACCTTGCCTATGCTCAATTACTTGTCTTCAATAATGGCACACAGATGTGACGAGTAAAAGCAGATATTCAGATCGATCTGGATTCATGGTACCCATAACCAAACATATTTATCTGAAGGGAAAGTCAATCTGCCTTTCGCACCTATCCGGCCAAAACACCTATAACGTGTAACGAAGAAGAAGTAACGAATTTAAGGGGGAAATATAACGTCCAGTATTCAATTTACCATGTTGAGCGTACAGTGCAGCAGGTGTTACATTCTTCAACTGCCAGGTTTTTTTTCTTTTCATTTCCCGCGCTCCATTCAAGACACGATCAAGTGGGACCTAGACGACTTCGGGTTAGGCTGTTGATACTTTCACTGTCCATAAGGGACCGGGAAGAAGCCTGGGTTCGTTATATTTGCATAAAATTGACGTCACTTTGACGTCGTGGGAGACGTCGTTGCGAGCAACTGCAAATTTGATTTGCCTTTTGAATACCAATGTAGTAATGTGCGTCCTAAAATCTTCCTCACTGCGCATGAAACGGCTGTGGTTGAGGTACCTGACGACGATACTTCAGGCGTGGATGTACTTCCCATCCCCAGGAATACATGTACGTTGAGATTCTGTTCCATTTTTATTGATTTTTTGTCATGTAATTTTTTTCAAATAAACGAAAGCTGGCCCGGTCTATAAAAAAGTGGTATCATCACCTATGTGAAACGCAGAATGTAGAACCACCAATATCAGTTTATATGTATTGCAGGTATAAATTATGAGAACAGACAACCAAGCGTATACGCAGATAAAATTCAAAGCTATCTGCATACCTTAGGAGATTGCAATGGGACGATTAATTTATAGAAACCATGGGGAGCCCTTACCTGGTTTACCGCGAGAATGGCGAGTGTGGTGCACGTGCCAGCATAACTGAACAGATGTTTGGTATTATTTATACCACACTGAAAAGTAAAACGTAAGTCATCTGGTCTCGAGTTCCATTTAAATGAACTCGGACAAAGCGGATTATTAATTATTACCGTCCACTGTTAGCTGACCATATTTGTGAGATTTTTGTGAAAAACAGGGATACGATTGACTCCAATGCAACTCTGCTCTTAATAATAATGCCATTCCTAACGATACCGGCATCCCCTTGGTCAAATATCACATCCAAGTCCTGACCCACCCCGACTTTTCAGTGCATCTTTTCTTAATAGGGCCTGAGGTCGTAATATTTCTAAGATCTTTCCCACCATCTTCTAGCGTCCTCTGCGCCTCGAGGCGAGCAGGTTGAACCTCTTCGCGGGAGTGTATTGTTTGCCGCGACCGATGACGGCTCACACGAAAGGTTGGGGCCGGCAAATTGACAAATTGCTGGCCAATAAATTAGTTGGGAATGCTAAGTGGCGAGGTGTGCACTTGAGTGGTTCTGGCTCCCCCCGGTGCTGAGAGCAGACAGAGAGGATGCTGAATATGTGAGACCGGATAAAAAGACGAAGAGAAACAGCTGTAAAGGGGAGACCAGCTCACACTGCCCCAGATCCATAATGAATGAAAGTAACGGATTATGAATGACTGGCACGGGTGCATCTTATTTCCTTCACAGGCTCACACGCTGCAAAGCCCTCCCTCATTCCTTGATCATAAACCTGATGGTGCATCGTGGTGTAGTTTTCGGAACCTTCACCCAAGAAATAACTTTACCAATCAACCTCTGCTGCAACTGCGTTCAAAGTGTAGTAACTTCAAATTACTACAAGGATACCCAGGAAAAAAGCTGTGACAGAACATGTATAGATTTACTTTCAAGGCACACAACCCTACAGGCAAGGGACGTCTGAGAAAGTTATGGGTATAGAAATAGCGTACTAAGACATGGTTTTTAATTACTGACTAATTATCTTTCACTCGGTCAAAATTCATAAATACCTCAGACAGTCTCCCTACCGACAACGTACAAACTTGAGCGTGTATTCAAATTTGATAACGCCTGCTGAGAAGTGATAATGCCCGCTGCGTAAATCGCGCGCTGGCACCTTTATACGAGACAGTTTAATCGATTCTGATTGGTCAAGAGTGTGTGTGCACGCGGCACACATATAAGGAGATTCTGTTTGACTACTTGCACAAGGAATATACCATAAAATGGACAGGGGTGTTCGGGAATATGAAAGTAAAATTCTGGAACAAAATCGTAACACATCCAGTAGGCCTATATATTGACTTCTGTTGACTCTTTCACTAAAAAAGATATTTATGAATGGGAATAAACATGTGCTTGGCCTGAGCCGGTCTTTAAGACCGGCTAAGCACATATTTATTCCCTTATTAAAATTACAAACAAACTTCATTTAGCGCGTAAAACCAATTAGAAAAATCGATAATTCCGGTAGGTGTTGGCGCTCACACAGCCGTAATAGTTAATTTTATTTTTCAACGTATATGAAGATTTGTAATAGCACACCAAACCCTCAAGGCATAGAAAGACACTTTAAATGGTAAGATGAAGACTGAAAATAGAGCAAGTAGGATGAAAAACTAATTTATAGGACTGAACTAAAAGCAATCCTCGCTGGGATTCGATTTGATGTTACCGAAAACTACACTTCGCATTTTGCATCGCGTAACAAACAAACAAACTTAGACGCAGTGATAAAACAAGCTCATTGGAGTAGGCACCGATCAATAACTATCGACGATAAAAATGAAGTTGTCGGATAAACCGGCATCTTAGCATTCATACGCGATGAAACCTCCAAGGATCCATACTGCAAATTGATACTTCGCACCTCGTTCGTCAATAAAAGGTTCGAAAAGGGCACTGGGAACGGTGGACTAGCAAATTTAACACGTCACTGGGAAAAACGAATTACACTACAAGTACAGCGCATGAAGGGAAAAACTCGAACTTGTTTGTCAATTAAGGACTCGTGGAAAAGCTGCAGCTTTCTCATCAGTACCAAAACATGAAAGATAGTAAACCGACACTTGTACAAAGGTTTTCTCAAGGATTGTCATATTGGATTGGAACTAATTTTTAAATTACTCTGTAACATAATCTTACCAGAAAAACACCTAATTACTATATTTACTTCAAGTTAAGATGCATTCTCCTGAGAAGCACAAGACTTCCATAACGTAACGAAAGCGAATGGAACATATTGCCTAACAAACCAACAGCCATCTTTCAATAGACACTGTAATGAATTTCAAAATGAACTGTATTCCATCATACATGATTGCAACCAGGACATGTTAATACCTTCTCTTTCTCCCCACGTCTCCAATAATTATTTTCCCTTGCCTGCATGTAAATAAGGCTGTCACTTCATTTTGTGTTGTAATAACTCATTTATCTATCCATTTTTATGAACCAACGGTGCCGCGGTTATGGCAGGCAAGCTCCTTCCCGTGGGCATTATGAGAGATGTTTCTAGTGCACGGACAGGTGTTTTCTTTTCTGCAATCGGGGCACAACAGGTAGAGTGCACTTTGATGATTAGATGACTGCATCGAGTAAGAGATCACTCCGGGATCCAAATGTGCGATGAATCAACCGACCCCAAACAATACACAGGAGCCAGGGTAATAATTTTTGGGGGGTCTGTGCTGATGTGCACAGACGCACTGGTTAAACGGCGTGAGGATATCTACTTGAAGTTTGTCCATACATGTACATGTACTTGTGACCCTCCGTTGGTTTATTGGTCTTTCTTTCAGTCATTGGAAAATATTTTGTCCAATTTCGAATTTAAAAAGTAGGCCCAGCAAGCTTCGGCTTTTAAAATCACATACCTGCCTTTTTAAGTAACAGTAGATTCTCTGTTTTTTTACCATTTGAAAATTGACCATTTACCCGAAATTATTTTTCTTGTATACTGAAAAGAATTCAAAAGGTGTCTGAACTGATCGAATAGTCAAGTTGAACTGACAACACAGAGTTACTTAATTTTGTTTAATGTTGTCGGGAAGATAATTTAAATTGTAAATATTTAAACTCCCCAAATATTGATGGATGAAGTGCAGTTTTGTCAACATTGTTTAATTAAAAGGCTACTTTTTGCTGTTTAACAGCGTGTAAGTCAAGATTTGCCCCAAAGAATCATTTTCAGATTGCATCAGCTGAACTGCTAACTGATATGTGTCAGTAGGGGTTGCAGTAAGTTTACCAGCCGTGTATGTCTAAAGGCCAGATATACATGTACATGTAATCGGCCGGTACCGATATGAATGTTTGAACCATGATCTGTGTGCAAAGCCAACTCAATGCACGCGAGGGATCACAGCTTGTGTATAAATTTTTGTTCAGATTTTTTTTCCTACCCGCTTTGGAACACGAAAAGGTGAGGCCCTTTTCGTCCCCTGGTGTATTTTCACCAAGGAATACTCTCTGTCACTTAACAGGATCCCAACACAATGATGCGAAAACAAAATGTCAGGAAATAGCAGGAAGGAATTACGGGGCCTGCGAGATTTCCTGAGAAAAGACACCCGAGACGGATTACGAGATATCAGACGTGTGCAGGCAAGCATGCCTTATTAAATCTAGAAGACATCTTCCACCTGGCTAAGCACTTTGTAGCGTGATTTTTTTCCGGAGGAGGGGGAAAAAATCTAATATCGATATTTAGCGGGAGTTAATATAATCCGATGTGGCCGGATGAGAGAAGAATTGATCAGAATGACTTGGAAGTGTCAAAAGGAAGTCGTTACCAAGGATATGTCACTATGGTGATAAAGAAGTTGCAGCTAACTCACACCTTCCTGCTAAAACAAGGTTTCTTGTTTTTACTGAGAGATAGGTCTCAGATATTGAATTATCAATAAGTGTAGACATCCATCATAACGTATAAAGGACCCAATTATTTCGCCAAATATCTTGTCAACGTTTTAAATTTGATTAAATTGACATTTTTGACTGTCATCGAGATAGAATGGGCATACATGGGGAATATGAACCATTCTTTGTCTTCCGTTTTGGCAAACTTTTAGGAATTTTTTTTAATTCTAAATCAAGTTTTACTTTTAAGAAAGTATACGAATATATCTTACTTTAGGTATCTGAATTTCCTCCAGTAATAAAACAGAGGTCCCTTGCGCAGACACAGTAGCTCGGACTGAAGAAATCTTCATAGAGAAGATGTAGAAGAAAACCTCTGAATGGTCAGAAAAATTCATGGAATCAGGCGAGGACTGAAAACCCGAGTTCACAGGTCGGTCTGAGACTCTAAGTCTTGTCATAGAGGTGGAAGGAGAGGAAGGTACCACTTCTAACCCGAATCTCAAAAAAACAGCAAAAGAACCAATTAAAAACCTCTATAACAAATTAGCCGTGTCTTGTATACATAACAAGTTGATAGGATTACACACTAATAGTGAGATCTCCCTCTGTTATCGTAAATTCTCGAATAATTTGGACGTTATCTTGATTTCATATGCCTCTCATCCTCACTTTCTCGTATCTCAATATACATTTATCGAATTATTATAGTATATTTTAACCCCACTTTATAATATGAAACCTCGCTCACAATCCAAACCTCAATGAAAATGCAGCGTGAAAGAAGGACGAATGTAATTTCTTAAGAAGGCTTTGTCGAGACCTGTTCCAAACACGTCTTATCTCAAATTTTCCAACTTCTGCGGTTCCAAGACAATCCTTTCTTAATCTAACATAAAAACAATGGTCATCCGATCCTGATCTAAAATTTTCCCACTGACCCATACCCAACGCATTTTATTTGCTGTGCAACATTCTGTTAAAAAAATCAGTTGCATATTAAAGCGCATTCTAGCTTTACTAAATATAGCCATGATTGCTCTTCGAATACTTGGGGTTGATACCAGGAATCTAAACATTTGGTAATACTTCGTTCAAGCAAGGTGTAACTTGAAGAAATGTCTTCGTCAATTCCAGAATACTTAAAGCAACGGAGCAAAACATTAGACACCTGCCCGCATCGCGCGGCTTTCCACTCTTCTGTCACCCGATCTGTCTCTGTTGCATTAACCCAGATCAAAAATAGACCACCAAAGTTGGACATCAACAGAAATGGATCATTTGGTTACAAACAAGGCTGACCCGTGAAGCACGTAGTTCAAAAGGGCATACGGTTATTGCAGCACACCACAGAGACTTGACAAGACCTGCAGAACCTGGAAGTGAGATTTGCGAAATGAGGACGAAATGTACGAGTAGACGCAGGTGTCGGTTTTGGCGAACCGTCCGGACGGTTCAGTGGATAAACTAACGAGAACCATATGACTGATGGAAGGGTATCATAACTTAGGCTTAACAGGACAGAAAGTTAACACAAAATGCACTGAAATCAGAAGAGACCAGATATGTTAAATTCACTCAAATGATACAATAGTGTTGAGAGTTGGAAGACAATGGAGACAAGTATCATTGGGATTTTGAAACGCATTTTTGATCCGGCTGTGTCAAACTCACACGTATCATCTTGGGACATTTTAATATGAGCCCTGCGCTATCGATGTGGCACATCGAGACAACCTATGGTCTAAATATATCTCTCTTATTTTACCCTGTGAAATGTTTCGGCTGACGGTGTTGCCAAATTATGAGCGAGGCAGACGCCTTGTAGCACAATGCCGGTAAGGCGAATGAAAAGCGCTGTGAATGAGAGCAGTCAGGTATCTATTACAGCCTGATTGAAGGAGTGCAACACGGCGACCAGGCCGGGCAGACTTGGTCACGAGAACCCTTCACTTGCCGATTTTTCCATTAACTGTCCCTGGCTTTGAAACCCAATCACGAACGTTGCCAGGACGACAGCTGCATCACAGGGACTTTTTTGTGGGAATTGTCGGCAAGGGAGAAACAAATATCTCTGAATCGGAAGAAAGACATGGAATCGCTGTCAACTATTAATGAAAGTACAGACAAAAATGTGCACAGTGCCAGGTATCGATCGATGCCGATAGTCTGGGTAAGAAGCCACATAAGCACATCATTATGTGGGCAGCTGTGCGGCATATGGGCTATTCTGAGGCCATGGCGCGTGGCCACAATTTCAACTGCCAAAAAAAGAGATGCACTCACAGGGGCTGTCCTCCTGATGAAGGTGACGTCACATTACCCATTACGGTTTAAACCTTGGGTGTAACACTTTAAATATCAATGCATCCTTTTTTGGGGTTCCCCCTCTCTAAATTTTGTGACCTTTAATGACAAATTTTGTGGTTATTTGACCACTGTAAGTAACACTCTCTTTAAAACTAGGTGTGTTTTCCCGATTACGTCTACTATAGTTCAGGTTATTATGTGGCATGCATTTTTGTTCGAGCTTTCCATTCCACTTGCCGCATCTAATATTAATTTACAAGTGGTTTGGTGAGGTAGTGTGATAGTTAAAGTCGCTCCGCACACGTTCACCCAGTCGGGCCTCATGTTCGACGTTGTGGCCTTTTTAGCTATAGTATCAATCTCCTGTGGGCTGAGCACTTTTTTATTTTAACGCAAACGACCGTTTGCAACAGACTTGGACTTGCTGTGGTTCTCGGTCCCAGTGTAATGCAAACCCACACACGAACATAATTTGTTTGCTGTGCATGTCAAGACTCCTCACGTGGCTGGTACCTCAGCTCAACTGATTCGTTTTGTACACCGTTTCTAACTGGAGACAACCGGCCAACGGATTATTGTTTCCTACACCCAGCAAGAAATGAGACCGAGGGGTACCCCCCCCCCATATCCAATCCCTATACACATTCCAGACTATTGTTACTTAACACATCCCCCCCAAGATGTTTGAAAGGAATTCCCCAGATTCCTGCGGGACAATGACCAACACAAAGCAGGGGGGTTCTCTCCGTCTCAACCTTGCTGCATATGTTGTTTTCACATATAACGCATTTGCTTTGTGGCTGTATTGCATAACGACACGCACAAAACGCCCAAGACATCTCTTAAGATTTGGTGGCCTGCAGGTACGCGATAAAACTTCACAGGTGTACCAAAATAATGTGACAACTGTCGATTTCTTTCCAAAAGCAGTTCTTTCCTGAAAAGTAAAGCTGCGGTATGTACATTTTTATTTCTGCTCCAACGGACAGAAGGTATAATAAAACTTCCGCGATAGCGCAGCTTCAGCAAGCCACATCTCTTTAAAGACGGCACTCCTAAGTATAAGAAACGTAACATCACAAGCCAACAGAAAGCTCCTCCCGCGGTCTATGGAAAAACAATATCCAACACCAGAGGCAAACAGTCCAAATACGGATTAGGTAAAGAGAACAAGGCAAATCACCTGTTTGCTTTTCCGTTGACGTTGAGGGGGAAACACCTGTTGTCCATTGAATTCCAACCGAGTTTCAAAATGGTTAGGAGTATGCGAGTATGTTGTTTTTAGTGTTTCATTGGCATCATCTTCGCCCTTATGGGCCGGCAACGCAGAGTTTAGTAACCGGTAATTTTTCATAATTGGTTGGTTTGGGGGTGTGTTTAACTTACAGTGGGTATCGTTTCATTGATTTGTTTAATTCTTTGAATTCACTGCTTCAAGTAAAGTAAACAAAACGCTGCTCTTTTTTAACATTCAAAATGCAGCTTGTCTCATTCCTCTTCCAACAAAAAATCCATGGACCACATGAATGCCTGGATAAAGCACTGGCGAGGTCAAGTTGCAGATTAAAGATGGCTCCCAAAAGACGTATTTTTCACGGCTTCAATGAAACGCTGTGGATTCGTCAAATAAAGAACACTCCATCGTGCAGTAGGCCTAAAGTGACTACACCCATCACAGTCACGGTTCGGCGACAGGCGCATGCACGACCACGTCACACATTCATGTCACGACATGCACGTCGGTCAAAAACCGTCCACAAGTCGTCATTGCACATCATACACCTTTACGGGCTAAGGAGTTATTGTGAAAGGAAAAATGGGGAGTTATTGTCTGGAAATTGTAGGCTTTGTTCAACTTCAAGACGACAGACATATTGAACAGTGCTTGGACCAAACCATTCTATTCGGGGGAATAATGAAATGGTGATATTGTCACGCGAGATAAAATTTCTTTTATGAAAACGAGTTTATTTTTATTAACCAATCCAATTCTCCATCACCCTATCATTCCAGTTGTATATCTATTTTGTAAGTTGATTATGTGTTTGGGAGTACCGAAGGTGTATTGGATGCGTTTATTGTAATGTAACCAATTAAAAAGCAGTAACTGCTCATATAGCAACACGCATCACACACATTTTGTGTTGCGCCATTTCTGTTGGTATATGTTGAACGATCGTACTTCTGGACGCTCGTTGGAAAACGTATACATTTCTTTTTTCTCTACCTGTCTCTCGAAAATGATGGCATTCCGGGCGGAAAGGTTTCACATCTTGTCTGACGCTGGCATGTACTTACTTTACAGTAAGATACTAAGCACAAAATCTGATAGTCCAGATTTTGAGCCTCGACAAAATGGTGTAGCCGTTATACTGGCGATTTCGAGATTCTACCAACAGTGCATGCATCAGGAGGCAAAGTGGACGCTTCAGAGGGCAAAACGGATCGCTCACGACACTGCAGTTCCATTTATCCATCCAGAGAGTCACATAAATCCGAGGCCTGAGCAGATATCTGAGTAAATTAGCTGCATGGTAGTATAAATGTGTCCAAACAAAAAAGAAAGACCCGCAGGTCTTTCAATAGTACCTGTGCGTGGGGCGCTTGACAGCAAGACTAGTGCTGCGCAACTGAAAATAAGGTTCTTTTACAGGTACATCTTTCAGTCACATCTTGTTGATCGTCTCTTGAATTCCTGTATGCACTTCGTATACTGATCTCATGCCTCTTACGACCATCTCAAAAATGGTGGTATTAGGCCCTCCTTTTTTTCTCCATCCGTTGATCTCATTTTATTTACTGATGGCGGGTGTATTAGAAGTTTCGACTATCATCTCCGTTTCTAAGCTTCCACTGGGGATCCATCATAAAGAGACGGAAATTGCCTGGTATATATATTTAAAGCTCAGCCCTGGGCTACATGGTGAAATTGGCTTACGTCTGGCGATAATGAAGACGGCACTATGGTAGGCCCACCAACGAGAC
Organism: Acanthaster planci; assembly: GCF_054643075.1. Taxonomy (NCBI): domain Eukaryota; kingdom Metazoa; phylum Echinodermata; class Asteroidea; order Valvatida; family Acanthasteridae; genus Acanthaster; species Acanthaster planci. The sequence continues at coordinate 17,126,111 of NC_141779.1, read as the reverse complement.
AGATTGCAAAACATACCGATTTTTGAAGGGACGGAAAAGAATTACTGAAAGTCTGTAATGTGGATTTCAGATACAAACGGAAAAGGTCTATACGGGCATGTAGTCATTGACAATAGCTTCTGCGGTTATTCGAGTTTGAAACTGCGTGGGTTGCATATGCCTTTTACCATTTCTCGGTTCTTTTGACTCTTTTTCTTTGGAGGAGCAAAGTTAGAAGCCTTTAAGCTTAAACACGCATCTTTGCTATTTCACTCGTCAGTAAACGTCACTATGTTCTCCTGAAATAAACAAGGTACCGGCAGGCCCGCATAACCAGGCTGTTTTGATAGGTCGACGTATTCGTGCTTTGATCTTTTCCGCCACCGCGCAGGAAGATATTTGTTTGTTTAGAAGAAATTCAGTACTGAACTCCAGACATGAGGGATTAATCGAGGGATTAGGCGTCTAAACTCCCTAATACTGAGTGTCGGTTCTTCAACATAGTGACATTTACGCTGGAGGTCCATCGGAGAATTGGAGAATATCCTGAGCGAAAGTGACTGTTAACAGAATTGAGCCTGAATGTTGACCCCGATGGGGCACTTCCAGAACCCTTGGATGGGGGGGGGGCACGTGCAAACCTTTAGAATTTGGGGGGGGGTGTTTACTTCTTTAAAAGATTACCTCTGGAAAAAGGCCTTCGCCAAATATTTGCTATAGTATATGAATTTACAGACACTGAAAATAACCTGAAGTAATAGACAAACGTTGAACACTCACTTCCAAAAATCCAAAACACATGACAAGAGTAATTCTGTGTTCTCCTACACAGATCAACAGTTCAAAAGTTAAATTTAAGGGTAGTCATTCGGTTATGCTGAAATAAAAACAGATAAAACAGATACGTCTCGTTTTTTACAGTAATACGGAAATAAACTTTTATAAATCATCTGCGTTTCAAAAATATTCTAAAGTTTAATATAACCTTTGCTGACAAGGGCTTCATCAGATCAACCGGACTGAATCTGGAGTCCAGCGACTGTAGGTGGGTAAAAATCTTCGCCACGTTAAACAATCTCGTCGTCAAGTAAGAATATGAAGTGACGACAAACGTGCATGAACAAGGAGACATAGGAACGATAATGCCGGAGGTGAAGAGTCTTTAATGGAATTCGTTTTTCTTTCCCAGTCTCCTCATGTTTGCTTTTCCAAATATGATTCTGTATTCCGCATTGGGGACAAATTTGTCTAGAAATGTAAGCATATGATACTTTTACAAGCGCTGATCAAAACATGTTAAGCAATCAGTGTCAGTTTCATGCAGAATGAAGAATACGAAATAACAGAATTAAAATTGACTTTCAATAAAGTTCTCGAATTTAAGTAAACATTAAGGTAATACAACTTTTGATTCTTTAATACAAGAAGGCCTGCAACAAGCAGGAACTATATCAAAGGATACTCGAACTGGGCAAAACTTTCCTTCCTGATTTGTGCGGTTTGATAAGGCCCGCTTTTGCCTCATTGATTAACGCGTGGGCTTAAATATATGCAACCTGCGCAGGGTATTTTTTTAAGCCAATTTGTGCTGGTACATAACACTACCTAAGGAACCGAATCAATCCATATTTACCGCGAAGGGAAGAGAACGCGGAATGTTGTTATCACGGAGGCTTTAAGAACAACATATTGGTTCGTCGGACTGGAAGGACCCGACCTTGACAATGTTTTCCCACACGGGAGAGGATGTCAAACGACCTGGTCCGACTGAATAGCAAAACTGAAGGAAATGTCAAGGTTACACAGAGTTTCGTAAGCGATGAGTGTCTTCGTAGAAAAAAAGAAACATTCTGATTTTTTTTTAAAGATGGCTCACTGATTTCAATTCTTTTTTGGGGGGGGGGAGAGGGGTAATCCTTGTGAGGCGTATTATTGCCAATACATTTTAAGAAGTCTGTTCAAATGAAATTTGATGTTAATTTGAAGAATTAACATCCATCTGTACATTACAAAAGAAAACACACAAGTCAGCCAAAACTTTGTTGAATAACAGAAATTGATATATATATGTGCCAACCCGATTCAAATTTAGCAGGATGAAACATTCGGCACAAAAGCCTAAAATGTTACCGCTATCATCAGATTCAAGAGTAAATTCTGTCATAGTATTGGGACCGGATATAATTACTCGCAACCGTGTTTCTGAAAGAGAGCCATCAACATAAACACATGATCTTTGTCATCGAGGCCGAGAAGTGAGAATCAAAGCGTTATTGTCAAGCTGAAAGCTTATTAATTCTTGTTTGTCCATGAATCCAACGGGAACTTATCAATCAAAGTAATATTGGGACAACCACTTTGGTCGTTTGTAGTCTCTTTCTCTAGCGATCCAAATGGTACTATCATTCATTTCCGAAAGGAAAATCCTCATAATACTTGACATCCGATGGCCGTCCTCACACCGTCAACAAATCGTTGGGCTATCCGTCATCACAACCACGTGATTCCGCTGGATAACCTCTCCTGTACGCCCACTGCCTTCTTGACAAAGACCTCTGCACTGATAATGGTCACACTTTGGTTACGTGCGTGCTTTTCTATGGTCTTCGGTGAACCGTGACCCCATTGACTCCGCAGGAAAGAGCACATGTGAATAAAGTGTGACGTCATAAGTACATAGCCTACTTAGTATTAGTACATAGGCTACTATACCACGATCAACTTATATTGTGCTACCATTTGCTTCTGAAAGCAATCCTCAAGGATGGTCTCTCATCACCTGATTTCATTTCTGTTATTCCTCAGTCTGAGAGCGACCACTGACATCTCAGTTACAGCCAAACGAGCCTCATTCGCTCCTTTAACACCACTCGGATCACTCTTTTATCAACCGAGAGAACAAACAAAAATTGGTCACACGATTCTGCCATTCCATCAGTCAAATCAGACATCGGTTTACTTATCTTCAATTGGGCTAGTTCTGCTCTCTATATAGGTATACTCCGCTACTGGAATATTATGTGAATCCAAGTTACGATCCACTGAACCGCCGTGTATCCTAGGATCTGTCTCTGCGAATGGAGCCCCCATCGTCAGATCTACTACCGGGTTCATCAAGACAAGCCTCCTCGTTAAGATTGTAATTGTGTACAGGCGTGTCATACATAGTGTGGACCTCGGCACAAAAGAAGTCCACATAATGAAGGGTACGATGGCGTTGTGTGGACTTGCACATGTCCATGCAATGTTTCCCCTCCCTGGAAAAGGGGTTTAGAGGCATTTTGGGGTAGGGGGTCATGTGTGGTAAAAGGAAGAGTGAGTTTTCTTAACTGCATGAAAACAAAGGAATGTCCACAGTAGGTACCGGTATGTAACGTAAGCGGGGCAGTACGTGTGTGTGTGTTGGCCTCACGAGTAACAAACGCCACAGTAGAAACTACGTGCACTGGCTACCAGCCTGCGACGTTTAAAACCAACTTTTAAGACGGGGAATATTTTATCAAGTGCTACATGTATTCAAGTGCTCTTGAAGTTTAATGGCAGAATTAACTATTGCTGTGTGCTTGGTTGCCAATTAATAATTATTTAGTTACCTCTAAAATTACTGGTAGTAATTATAAAAAAACATCCATTATAAAACAATCGTTAGGGTCCAACAACTCAGTATATTTGAAAAGATAATGAGAAATGAATAAACTGATGTAAATTAAACTGGATAGATGAAGCTGGAAAAATCAACAAATAATTATACACACTCATGTAACGTATAACAACATAAAGAAAGAGTATGTCCCAAATTACTAACGCAAAACGACGGAGAAAGGATTGGTGCAACGAAAAGATCATCGAAGATTATTGAAATTAGATTTGTACAAAATAAAATATGATGAAGGACTCGCATAAATTCGTGTCATAATTTAGGTCAGTTAAGAAATTTTCTGTCACGGAAATTCGCTCAGCCTGCACATTTCAACATATCCATATTGTTCTCAACCTCCCTTCTATATCCTCGGGGAATAAACAGGGAAATCATATCGGCGCGTGGAGCCGTTCAACACAAAGTCATCATCTGTCATCAGAATATCACGGCATAACTGATAAATGCTGCCATTTATATCAGTTCCGTCCCAACTGGGGCGGCTTCTGCACACACTTTGCAGGGGATACGGCAGGAACTGCACGGAAACTAATAGAGATGGATTGCACTTGTTGTCTATAGGCCTCTTTAAAACTCCCAACGCAATCCAAGACAGCTCACGATTTTAAGTACCGAGAATGCTATATGCCTACTCATGTATTTGAAAAGTAGGTTATGCTGTAGATTCATTAACCAATCAGCTTTGAGTTTGCAAGCTGTGCCTTTGATAAAAATAATAAGCATGCCTGTTTCACACGATGTGACTGAGTTGGCATATAATTCCATTAGCCTACAACGTTGTTTTCAAGACTAAGAAAACTTTGTGAGTTGGTCTGCATGGATTTGTTATATGATTATAACTGAACAGTACTTCAGTAGCTTTGCATTTACATGTTCAGGTTTATATACAACGATATTCGATATTTGTGCTAAAAACAAAAAATCGATATTCCTTTTTTCAAGGTCCGATTTCCAGAGTGTTCCTTGAAGAGATCATTGTGCTTAAAGGCGAATTTCACGATGCATGTGTATACTGAGTCATGATACCTGTTTGCCCTATGGGCCTTGTCACATTAATAACTAAAACTGATTTTGAACTTTTCCCCAAAACACATAATGTCTGCATGGGGTAAATCTCAACCGATGCGAATTAAATTTGATGGAGCATAACAGCATGCTTCGCTGTCTGCCTGGGATTGAGAGCAACAAAGTCTAGAGATGAGTGGGAGAATCATTAACGACAGAACTAGATCGCAGTCGATGAACTTTTCCAAGAAACTCCTGTCGGATCAAGATGAAAGAACAGCGTGATTCCTTAAAGTAGTATTGCAACACCCTATAATGCTCATGCAAGACTTACAAAAGTTCAGCTCGAAAAGAAAGAAACCTCGAGCCCCACTTGTGGAAATAAATTGTCTAATCTAAAGCCATGACATTCAGTGCGTTCAGAACGGAAGTAGCGTGTACTGGAGTGTTTTTGCACAGTTCATGGCAGTGAAGTCATATCTCAGACCACTGCCCAGTCCATTGTAAGTTACTCCTAACGATCAAGTAGATAACCATGCACTGCACATATGCCAGTTGTCAAGAATCAGATGTAGAAAGGAACGCACTTGCTCGAGGACACTGGAGTTAAACATTGACATCAGGTCTTAACTCTCACATTCTCACATTACAATTCATCCAGTTTGAACTTCCATAAAACGCAACAAAAACATTTCACCAAAGCATCAGCAAGGCTCGCAGGGCAACGATGCTTGGCAGTGGTTCAGTCTAGTCCCGCGCTGGAGAGATTCAGTGCCATCTTTTCCGTAGCTACTTAACCCTGTTTGATGGCTTGTTTTTTTTTTTTTTTTTTTGGTGCTACTTACACCTCTCCTTTCAAAAGGAGTCCACAAGGTGCGCTTTCAACAGCAGCCGGGGTATCGATGAAACATCGTGCAACATGTTCAAAATTCTAGCTGCGTATGTGGCTGCATGACACCGCTGAATAAGCCTTCATTAAGTACACACAGTCGACCGACCGTCAACTGTCTTATTTTTAGGTTAATTTTTAAGTGTGTTTACATTGCCAGTTATTTCGCCCCTTGTCTTGGAGACACAGATGATAACCTGGTAAATATAAACCCTTTTAAGGCTTGATCGTTTCGTATTTGCACATGCTATTATATTTTTAGGTACTGTTGCTGGAAACAGTATCGAGTGAACTGGTCTTGACCAGTGCCGCGGTGAGAGTGAGTTTCGTTCGTACTACGTGACACGCAACCCAACGTGGACTCCTTACATGAAAAGCTTTAAAGGGGCAATGGAATCAGTGTACATTACGGATTTACCCCAGGGTGCTTTTCTTGCAAGCTTACTTTTCCATAGAGAAGCACCCAAGACGTATCGCATTCACATGTATGAACAATATAAATGCCTCCCCGAGAGTGTGGTACTTTTTCAATCGCTTTAATAGTATTGTAAACACTGCATAGCAAGACTACAAGTGGACCTCCACATGGGTGCATTTCGTTTTATCTTTACCAATTCTGTTTGATTTTTAGTGTAATCCTGGACTGCTGCCTGTAGTCTAATTGATAATGTGCATCATGTTGATGTAAACGTGATCAATTTATAGTTTTCATAACATTTTAAGAAAGCCTTATAACTTGGATTGGATCAAATGGAATTGAATTAAATTGGATTTAACCGAACTGAACTAAACTTAAATTGAATCAAATCGATTGGAGTCGAATTGATTTAATTTGATTAATCAAATTGAATCGAATCGAATCGAACTGGATTGAACCCAACTGAACTTCATTAAATTGAGTTGGGAACGATATGTACCATTTTCTCGAATTCGGATATAAAGATGCATAGAAATCTTCAATACTTGTATCAAGGGAAAAAGTGCCTTTTGATAAGTACTAAGTCCCAGCCTTCTACGCATTCAACTACATTAACTATAATGCCAAGTATCGGCATTTTTCGTTTCAAACACTCCATTCAGATCCAAGCATACTTACTGCAAGATGCAGATACACTTCACAGATACTAACCGAACCGCTTTTTATATCAAGTCATGATTCAACTTGTTTCCCAACATGTGAAAATTTCTTCTCTCGTGTTTCAATTTATGAATATGAACATCACAAGTGTTGCAGAGCTGTGCAGCGCACTTTGCTGCCTTCATTTTTCCCTCCCCTCCTCCAACTGGCGAAGCAATAACCGCTGCCATTTTGTAACCCCAAACCACGGGTGTAAGTCTCTAATAAACCAATCACAAACCAATTGCAAGTCTAGTCGTATGTGGGGTCACAAGTACACTGGAGGACGAGGAAATGTCAAGCAACGCCTGTGTAGGATATTTTGTCTGAATGACTTGTGATTGTGAGCGTGTGGATTCTGAACTGACTTCTGCAGACGTGTGATGGCAACATGGCAACTCTGACCAAAACAACTGTCTTAATTTCCCCACAGACAGTAATTTTGTCCTGGGCAACGCACAAGTCCCCAACACCTACCCCATTGTTTACTGTTCGGATGGGTTCTGTGAACTTACCGGGTTTACACGGGCTGAGGTCATGCAGAAGAGCTGTGCCTGTAAGTTCTTGTTCGGTAAAGACACTCCGCAGGAGAAAATTGAGGAGATTCAAACCGTGCTGGACAACCAAGAGGAGTACAAGACAGAGGTTATCTTCCAGAAGAAAGACTGTAAGTAAAACACACCAAAATAAAAAGACACGTAAATTATGTGCATTGAACAGAATGTCACAACGTCAACCCCGTTGTTGAGTTTAGTTTTAATTCGATTAATTTAGTTGACACCTTCAGTGACCATTTTAACTTCTAACAGCAAGACAATGTTTTCAAGATGTATTTTTGCGTTGGGGAGATGTTAATTATATATAACTCTCGGACAAGCACTGAGCATACAGTGCTTATTAATATACGTTGGGTAAGGGCAAACCTGTTATATATAAGCAAGACAATGGTTCGAAATTTAATTACATGGTTGTCCTCAAGTTTGCCTAATTTAGCAAAGGTTTTGTCTCTCCACCAAATTGCAAATTCTCTGTACTTCCTATACTTTCTCTCGAAGTACTTCAAATTTCTCTTTGCGGAAATGAAGAGCTTTTTGAAAGCTGAATCTCATTTTGTTTTCTCGCATGCAGTGACTCCATTTTGGTGCCTTCTGGATATTGTTCCCATAAAGAATGAGAAGGCGGAAGTTGTTCTATTCCTGGCATCGCACAAAGACATCACAAAGTCGAAAACAATGAATTCCGTGAACGGGCATACAGGTAAGCTTGGTATCACATAGTTTGACTTCGGGTTGTTATTACGAAAAATCGAGATACACTTGTAACTTCCAAGACTTCGAGTTGATTTACTGTTGCATAAACAACAGTTACTTGACACTGAATCGGCAATACAAACATATGTAAAGGTGTACAAAGCTAAGTTGGCTTATCATTTCTTGCCGTTGTTCATTTCATAACCCTTAATCATGAGCAGGAAATTAAAGTCAAATCATTCACTTAAAAACAAACTTAAGCAACATCCCCACCTAAAACACACTGGAAAGCTGTAGGACAATTTTTGTCTGAATCAAAGGTGTGCAGTACGCTCGTGTCAGGAGTCTCCCATAGGAAGGATGAACTAGGCATAACTACACGGACAACAGAGGACTGGATTCAGAGGGTGAAGATATGCGATCTTTTGATAAACGTCTTACTTTGACGTCGCCTTGCAATAAAACATTATCTGGGTGGCATGGATGACATGAAATTGGAATGCATTTGTCCGACTGAAAAAAAGTGACTTCTCCAAGTTCTGATAGAAAGATCGTTTTTAAACTTGAGCTTCATATGTTATGCTTCCGACTGTCTCGATCTCAGAACCGTTTTGTAGGCTATGAAAATACTCTAAAGATAGGTATTGGGCTAGGGTGTGTAAAATTCAGGAATAAACTGCGAAACTGAAACCTTCAATCGAAACTAAGAAAAGAGCCGAGAGTTCTCGGTGTTATCAACTGTAAGGTTAAGTCATTATGGATAAAGTGATAATGGAATATTCGAGTATTTCAATCGAATATTGGAATACGCGTTCTTACTATATATACCGGACGATTTGGAATCAACATAAACAAAAGGAGTCCTTAAAATATTGCTAAAACTTCACAAAACAATTCCGAACAATACTACAACTGGTAACCGTGGTAGCAAAAAGCACAGTACATAAAGCCTTTAACAAAAATTTTAAAAAAATTACTCATTCAATGCTAGAGATTGTGACATTGAATAGGCCCTATTGAGTTTACTTGAATTGTTAGTTAACGACCGATCTTAATAAACAAATAGATATTCTCAAACCATTCACCACCTGTTATACCCCTACGTTACATCAGTACGGACAAGAGCTTGCTGGGCCTTATTCAGTAATGTTTGCATTATCTCGTGAGAAACGGTTAAAAAATCCAATATGTCTAGTATCTCGTGAGAACCGAAGAAAAATCCAACCTGTCAAGAAAAAATAAAGAAAAAAAAAAGCAAAGGGCGCTCCCAAATGAAGCAGAAGAGATCGTACCGATATTGCCAGCAAGGCACGGGAAATGCTTTTAACTACTGACCGGTAGTCCTGGAAGGCCGACTCGCTGCATGGAGCAAGGATTGATTAGTTTTTTATCCACATGGGTGGATCTGAAAAAAATTAATCCCATCCAAACTGACCACACACTGGCATTATACAAACAACCCTGTACGCGGACAAGCTGGACAAGGCGTGTTTACGTATAGCAGATGAAAACAGTTTGAAGGCGAATTCAAGGAATACCATAAAAAGACCTGATCTTGATTATCTTTTTTTTTTTAATTCGTAAGATGTTCAAGCATTAATCACTTCTCAGCTGGCATGAAGCTTCGTGTGTGTCTAAAATATTCACAAGATATGAAGGCTTCAAAGTCATAGTCTGTCGACGTTTGTATTGTTCGTGCATTACCGATGTTGAACTACATTTCAAGAAAAAATCGTTTAGACCGAGCAGCAGAAAAACATACAAATTTTCGGCCACAGTAACTGGCTGTTAAAATCTCGTGGGATACTTAAAATCCGTCACAGTGCATTTAACAGTGGAAGTAAGACTTTTGCGGCTGCAGTATCATACCGAAAAGATTTTCCAGGGGTACTGCTCCCCGAGAATTCCTGGAAAGATTGACCGCAGCTATTTTTCATAATCATTTCTCAGTGTCGTTATTCGTGACCTTTCACCAAAGAACACCGAACTCAAATAATATTCAGCTATCAAAACAATCTCCAGTACTGTCGACAATTTCGTCTTGATTGGAAAATTGGCAGCTCCCCCAGACGCAGATTAAGGATGCTGGCATTTCCAATTCATCGGAGATTACAGGGCTGACTTGATGTCGACCACCCCAAACCGATGACTATCAGCCGGTCCTCTATCGCTACGCATCAGAAATTTTCATTTTATAATCAACAAGGGTACTTTGTCTTCGAGCTCTGGACAGAGATGCGTGCATAGAAATCGATTGCAATTGAATTGCAGACCAGATACGCCATTACAAATGAATAAAATCTCCCCGAGGAAATTGTCTCTGTGTTCATTGCCTTTTGTACACTACTTATTTAAGAGACAGCGAGTTGAACAGTTAACAAGACTGGGCCCAATGTCACGAAGATCATATGGCAGGGCTTTACAGAAAATTCTTCTCCGTAAAATGAATACGGAAAACTCAAACTAGCTGGAAATCAACCTAAAGCGGCATATTTACATGTACACTTGAGTGGTAGCCTGTTTAGGCTGAGCAAAATGTGTCCAGAGCGAGGCAAAGGTCGGTGCTTTTCAGATTAGTGAAAATTTCCAGGGATGTTTTGCGTCGATGACGTTTATTTTTTGTAAGTGATAGTGACAGGACCCAAAGCCATAGACAGGACTCACTTGCAAGCCTTCTATCTCAGTCTGGGCCACCTTGAGGGGCTGCTTGGTAAGATTGACTGGATTCAACTCGAAATCTTTGACAGGATATTTTGTTTTCCTAACGGGATAGAGCATTTTCTCTCATCAAGCTACGAATTATCATGTCATCGTTGACAATTCGCGAATGTCACAAGAGACCACCTACAGAGGCTGGTGCACTGAGTATCCAATTACACTAAACAAATGAAAGACATTGACGGTGCCACAAGAGGTCAGGCAAAACAAATGGAAACACATACGAAGGATTTCTCTTTTTTTTCATATAATTTTCCACCTCTACATGTGGATGAGCGGGAGATAATATTCTATAGGCCTACTGTTAATAAAGTTCTCTTGGGCACAAGGTTTCTGCAATTTTGACTCTTTTTCCAATGAATGAAAATAAATTCTTTTACATTCATATTTAGTTAAATGCAATGAAAAGCGCACTATTTTTAACACTCAGAACACCAACGCTTTCATTGACAACTGAGGGCGTTGTTGATATGATGTCATTCAAGGAAGACATAGTTGAGTGCATGTTGAAATCGTGAACCCAGAATTCGCTCACTGGTAACATTACTGAAAAAGGACTGATACCTGCTTATTGCTATGCACATAAGCTACGAGGAATCAGCAAAGACGACAATTTACAAAATCTACAAAATTTGAGGACTTTTTTGTGTAGAAATCAAAGTAACAGTGAGACTCTCAGGGATGCCATCACAGGTTTGCAAATAATTATGGAAAATCTCATTAGCATAAAACCACAAAGGCAGTTGAATACCCTTTGAGATAGTGACGCAAAAAAACTTAAGATAAGGTCAGCTTAGACATAAAGGTTCACTTTGATGGTTTGGTTTTATTTTTGAAAAATGGCATGCAGCTATATTCTTTTACGATATATAGTTTTTGAAAGCAATCTGGACGTGTTTTTAGCCAAGGACTCAGAGGCATGCAATCACGAATTACCGTCTCTTAGGGGACACAGCGCCAGTTTTCTCCTGTTCGTTTTAACTCCGAAGACATAGATAACATTTTTTTACAGAGTTGCAATGACTCGAGTCAGTGACTCGACAATAGTCCGACTCAAGTCACACTTTCGGCGTCTCAAAGACGAATCGAATCACACACTTGACTTGGATCACTGCGAGAAACATTACTACAGACATGACTTGAATCACATTTCAGCGACTAATTACAAAGACTGTGACACCATGCACATAAACATTTACTGTGTAAGCATTTTAACGAAACCGACAAGATGACAAAAATGAAATTAATAACTCTCAAATTCTAACCCAGTCTCAATAACATCTCTACTATAGTCTATGACATATATACACCAATAAATCGAACTCGTTCAAGCATCCCGTATTCCCCATTTGGTACTCGCTTACAAGCAAGTTAAATACTTGGATGTTATATTTTACTGCCTCATTCAGTTTAAGTGTGAAATTTGAAGGTTTAAATTCCAGGTGGAGTGTAAGTTTCCGCTTACTGATCAAACTGTCTATCCCGTCTCTTTTCTGATCTTGATGGAGATATTACTGTCCCTTTCTTTCAGTTCGAATGTAAATTTCCTCAATTAATTTTAAGACTTTTCTCTCTCCCTATTACTTCAAACAAATCTCTCACGTGCATTTCATATCAGAGAGTAGATCTCAGGAGAAGTTTTCACACAGTCGAACACGCATGTTACAGTGTTCTGACTGTGAATTTCTGTTTCAGGTGATGGTGAAGACGAGGACGACGAGAACGAAGACGAAGATGACACGAACAACTACCTCAGCGACAGTGACGAGCTCCCATCAAACTACAACTATGCCAGAAGGCGGAGCAGGGCTGTCTTGTACCATCTGTCCGGACATCTCAAGGAGCAAGAGAAGAAAAAACGGAGAAAACTTAAACTCAACAGTGTAGGTCTTAGGATCTGACAGACGCTACATGAAATCATTAACTAGCAGCATCCATGAATAACTGAGGATGGATCTGGGGTTTACAGATGTTCTGACCCCTCCTCTTTCCAGTTTTGCCTATTTTAACAGAAAGTGACAGGTGTTTGAAAAAAAGGAAACCTTTTGCATAAAATGTGTGACATTAGTACAGCTCTTCACTCATTCATACTGATGCCAATTTTACCATGCCACTACTTCCGGGGGTCGGAAGCACTTAGGGACCAAATTGCTTTCAAAGGTCAGACTACCACCCTTAAAAAAATCCTGAATTTGTACCTGAATAAAGAGTTGCTCTTCTTGACGTCATACAGGCATTTAATGCTCCACACGTTACCAAGATCCTGTGCTAACTGAAGATACGTTACGGGCATACTCATTCGAGACGCGTACCTTTCATATTCTCGTTTACTATAATGAACACGAGTATCCGCTTGCCTATCAAAGTTCTTAATGTCGTCTGACCTAAGTACAAGTTTGTTATCTGGTACTACAACCAATGATGGCAATTGTTGTCATGGTAATTGGCGCTTCATATTAACGCAAATTTACATCACACTGACGACAGACAGCATCTCCTGTCGATTCGTCATCCGGCTTCGTCTTTCATCGGTACTCGTTTTCAAGTACTTGCATTTGCTCAAAGTGCGTTTGAGGAAGTATCTAATATGGAATGCGTGCTTACTTGATCACAAAAGTCTCACAAAAAACTCCTTCACCTTGTTTTCCTTGCATTGTAAGACTTTCGGATTTCCATACGTATCACAATAAAAGTACTGAACACCAATTTCGAGCTAAATTTCCAACACAACAATTCCAAAACAAGAATCAGTAAGACGCCAAGAGATAATAGATTATGTAGAAGTTAAACTGCAGTCATCCTATAATATAAGCATACCTTAATGTTTTCATCGATCTCCAATCGTATTCATGTAAAAAATACAAAACAGCTTTCATACATTCACAGAAAACAAGAACTGGACGGCAATGTAATACTCTTGGTTCAAAGCATTTCAATCTTATTAATCAAAAGGAACCAGGAATGTCGAATGAATTCCATTTGTCACAGCTTATTTCAATAACTAGCGGTTCGAGACTTACTGACAACAGATGAGTGGATGGCAATTCTATTGGTTTTTTTAAACATTTCTGAACCCTCACTGTTTTTTCTTTCTCTCTGTACCCAAAGCATAGCCTATTAGCCCCCAAGAGGACAGTCCTTCCCGAGTACAAGGTGGCCGCCATGAAGAAGTCTAAGTTTATTATCCTCCACTACAGCACCTTCAAGTCAATATGGGATTGGTTGGTACTGATAGCCACCCTCTACATAGCCATCGTAGTGCCATACAATGTAGCAGTAAAACCTCAGAAGCACACAGTCACAACAGTATTAGATATCATGGTGGAAGTTCTCTTTCTCACCGGTGAGTGGCGGTCCCTTTGTGCGTGACGTGGAATTGACCAGAGCTGTTTATAGCGAGAGTTGCGACGGGAGTGTCTCAATTGTTCGAAAGAAAATGGTGGATTAGATGTTAGTGCTCATGAACGATTAAGCGCACAATATCTGCATGTGGCACTGCACACATAACCAACAGCGATTTTGGTTCCAAAATCTGACGTTTGCGCTACTCTCTCTATTTACAGCTCTGAAATGGACTGCATGTATTAACTACAGATCCAAGTCTGTTCCCCGGCCCCGTGTTTAACTGTGAGTTTGTTTTACATACTTTGTGTAGACCTGAGAACAAAGTAGGTCCCAACTAATAGGCCCACAAGGCTCGAAGAAGTGTGCACCTTCACAGGTCCACATAATATCTCCCCTCTTTGAAAACCAGTCTTTTTGGTATTACAAAATATCTTCGCAAAATGAGGAGGAACACTTGTGGGGAAAAAACTACAGCTACAGCGATGAGAGAAAGTGATTATTTTTCTCCAAATTTTCTTAGCTACAGAAAACACAGTATGCCAAAAGCAAGTGTGTATGGCAGTGTTGTAACGAGTCACTAAATTTGGTGACTCGATTCGAGTCATTTTAACATTGTGACTTGAGGCGAGCCATTCGGTCAAGAAGTCGACTTGAGTTGAGTCATTCTGTGTAGTTGAGTGCAGTCAATTACCGAGTTCGAGTCCATTTAAGTCACAAATCTTTGAACAATAAAAACACAACTACATGTGAATCATTTTTTGGTATTTTTTTCATTTTCACATACATGTATTGAAAATAACTTAGGGTGACTGGTATCTAGCAAACTAATTTTTAAAAAAAATTTGGGACTCGAGTCCTATAAGCTTGTACTCGAGTCTAGTCTCCATAAGAGATTCGAGTCGAGTCATTAACCCATTGGGACTCGAGTCATTACAACTCTGGTGTGTGGGTGTTGGTATGTGTCTACATTCAACAAAGGTTTCACGAACTACTTGTTCCTAGAGCCTTATGAACATGGGTAGATTCATCCGTCTATTCAGCTATGCCGTGGCAACTTTCTTGAGTCGGAGAAAAGAAACTACAAATAAGAGACAATCAAAATACGTCCTAGGTTACTTGTGTAATTTGTCCAGCTCTTCGTAAAGGAGACAGGAATCGTTGCAAACATGAAATGTTTAACCCTGTATGCATTAAGTTCGCCATTTCCTTAGCGTTAAGCCAATCATGCAGTCACCAATTAAACAAAGAACATGTTACCAATTACCGGCCAATGAATACATATGTTCTTGCCATACAGGGGAGAAGATAAGTAGAGATCCTTTGAATGGCAGCCTCTAAAAATGACAACTTATGCTAGCTTTGGTTGCAAACGAGGGATATGTACGATACAAGAGTAAACCTTTAGTGCACCGACTGGTGCTGATGAAACCAAACCATATCAAACCACATCAAACCGTATAAAATAGAAAGAGAAACTGGAAAGAAAAGGAAAGACGGACATAAAAAACAAGATGGGGTGCTCCAAGGTAAGTGAAATATCCAAGGAAAATTATGAAGTACACGTATTTTATGTAGAGTTGTCTCTCCCTTTGCTTTTAATTAACCTTTCCCTCTAAATGCTTCTCTTCAACAGATATTGGTGTAAATTTTACAACGACATTTGTCAGCAAGACGGGTGTTGTGGTGTACGAGAGGAAAGAAATTGCTATGCACTATGTCAAAACGTGGTTCTTCATCGATGTTCTTGCAGCCGTTCCCTTCGACTTCATTGTTACAGTGTCCAATATCAAGACGGTAAGGAAATTCAGAAAGAAGAATTCGTCACAAAGGACGAAATAATGGACCCTGCTCCTGCAACTTCAACTGTCGACTTTTTTATTAGTATAATGGACGTTTCACGGTTGAGCGGTTACTTGGTAAAGAGAAAACTGAAGTTGGGGTGCTAGACGAGAACAGATCGAACCTCTAATGAACCATTTGTTTGAATGATGTTTCCATTGTATATTCCTGCCTTTACTTTCCTTGCCATAAACCACTCACATTTACAGATGACTACGTGGGAGATACCTAACATACTCATCACAAGTCATCCAGCCTAAAGTCGTGCGCTATAGACCCCTTGCAGTTGGTACTCAGTAATAGCTCCTTTTACATGGCAGGGAACCACTGAAAAAGAGTGGAGTGCAATCTCTCTATTCAGTGTACTGTAACGAAGGTGCTCCTTTGCCACAGACCCTTTACAATACATTGTACTTGCAATCTGACTTGCGGTATTACAGGTTGCCACCATTCAGCTGCTGAAGCTGGCTAGATTGCTGAGGTTACTCCGCCTGCTGCAGAAGATTGAGCGTTACTCACAGTACAGTGCCATTACTTTAACATTCCTGATGATTGCCTTTGCCCTGTTGGCTCACTGGCTGGGCTGTGTGTGGTATGGAATAGGAACTATGGAGAGAGGAAACATGGAAACCTGGAACCTCGGTAAGCAAACGATGACGGTGGCTTACTTGAACTGCATAGTTCCAATATACGCCCTGTTCTTGACTGGCAAGAAGTAAAACACTCAGGGGTGGGCGCTAATCTCTCCCACTGCACTGACCTATGCGCTATACCTACCATCCGGTGGTGTTTGCAAAGTCCAGCAGAAGCCGAAGTTGAACACACTCCTAACTGACGTTATGTGTAAAAACATGCTGGTATATGGTGTCTCGTGAGGAGCTTTTTTTCCTCTAAATCAGAAAAAAAGTTTACCCCTTAAATGCTCCAAAACCCATACCTCTTTATTCGGAGAAAAGCAAACAAACTGATACTTAGTGCATGTACTTACAAATTCAGATGCAAAAAATATTGTCCTGTCCTTAGTGTGAGAAATAACATTCTCTGACACGACATTGTTCCGTCTGCAAGATCGTTATGCTCTTTGTTAGGAATTTTCCACACTTCACAAAGACAATAAAAACTGTATTGCAGGCAATTAATGACCTTTGACCTCTAAAATCCTCAGACCATGGAGTGCGTGCCATAAAAAAAATCCAGCTAAGAAATTGGAGCAAAAATGACCAATAGCATTTAAGCTCAGAGTGAACTCTTCTCCAGTCGTCTGTGAAATGTAACTTTTAAAAGATGCACGTGTCATTATATACCCCTTTTCCAAATTACAAGTTATGGTTTGATCTAAATTATATATTGTGATATTACAACAAATTACAACATTCAGATAAAATCCAAACTATATTGTCAGTGTTAACAATTCTAAAGACTCTGCCGTAAAGATTACAGCTAGATTACAGATAACTTCATCTGTGACTTTAATCCTCCTTTTTTTAAATTGCAGGGTGGATTAATAACCTCGGAGTTGATTTGAATACACCCATCGTCAGAAATGACTCTGACAGCGGCCCAAGGGATGCAAGCAAATACATAACGTCGTTGTACTTCACATTAAGTAGCCTTACGAGCGTCGGCTTTGGGAATGTCTCAGCAAACACGGACATCGAGAAAATCTTCACAATCATCGTCATGTTGATTGGAGGTGGGTAAAGTGCCGCCAAACCCTTGCGCATGTTGTTATCTGGAAAAAAACAGCCCTCGTACAAGGACCAAAAACTTGCTGTCGAGTTGTAATTAGGATACTGTAGGATACACAATGAACATTTGAATGCAAACATAGCTTCATTTGGAAAGGACAGCTATTGTAACATCTCACATTGTAGACAAATTGCCTTCCTCAAAGCCCCAACCAAATAATGCGACTCTCAAAATGTATGCTCTCCATTTTTTACTGCTATTCCTATTTCAATTTTGTGTACAATCGCCCTGAACACTGTTGTTTCTCTACTCGACCAGCACTGTGCCACGCAGCAGTATTCGGTAATGTGACAGCCATTGTGCAAAGGATGTACTCCCGACGAGCACTTTATCACCTCAAGTTGAGAGATCTTAAAGACTTTGTACGTTCTCACCACATTCCGGCAAACCTGAAGACGAGGATGAATGAGTATTTCAACACCTCGTGGTCGAACAACATGGGTATCGATACCATGGAGGTAGGCTAATGGTATTAAGGTACAACGATTATTATAAATACATGTACGAACATGCCTCTTTCACACAACTTTACGTCGCATGGAAAAACACTCGGTACTGTAAGTTACATGACCTCCTGTCGAGACCCCTGTTTAGTTGACTGTATTTGACTGTATCGTCAAACTGTACACACCGAGTATTCAATATTAATTAACATCGCAACTGTGGTAAACTTGTCATCGCTGCGCTGTGTGTGTCTTTTAAGTCGTCACATTCAGCAATAGCCGTCCCGTACTCTGAGTAATGTCCTTGTCGTCAAGCACTCTCTTGTGTCGTGTGTGTTGTACCAATTTCTGTGCCGTCATTGTGCCGCGTGCATTGTCATTATTGTGCCTCGAGTGCCGTCAAAATGCCGAAGTGTCATTGTGTTTCTTCTACTGTCTTACGGTGTGTGTGGCGTCACACTGCCCTGTATGCTGACCTGGAGCGTCAAGTGTTGTCACACCACCATTTACACCGCACCGCGTGTGCTTGTCACTGACTGTACACGTTCATAAGGCTATAACAAGACAGTGGTGTCACTACGCCGTGAGAGTGTGCGCTGCACAGTACATGTGCTAAAATTTATGTCTGTTACTTGTACCATCGTGCAGTGAACATGCGGGCGTTTATCTCAATTTTTGCCTCAAGTTTTCTGCATTTACATGTTCTTCGCGTAACATTATAGACTTTATCTTTTTGAAGTCATTGTTGGGGCCTGCACCTCGGGCACTTCATTGGACTTGGATAAATTGCTCATGAAACTTATTGTTTTCAGATGTTGCATCGGTTTCCAGAGGAGCTGAGAGCTGATGTCACAATGCACTTGCACAAAGAGTTCTTACAATTGCCTATATTTGGTGAGGCTAGCCAAGGATGCCTTAGGTAAACAAGAAATGGCATGGTCCTGAAAGTTGGATAGGAACTTTGTTTAGATGTATATACATCTCTTTCAAATTAGTGAACTTTCCACGGTTTTCAACAGATCTCGTACAAACACATAAAAGTAACTGCGTTCTTTGTTCAGATTTTGTATTCTGTTTGACAACTTGATGCTTTTAGAAATGAAAAAAGATCTGATTGTTATTTATATCTATGTTTTACCAATATTAGAATAAACACAGCACTCAAAAAGTGTCGTTGTTGTTTGCCAGGTCATTGTCTCTTAGGGTGAAAACGGGTTTCTGTGCACCTGGGGAGTACATCATCCATCAGGGAGACTCCTTAAATTCTTTATATTTTCTCCTCAACGGTTCAATGGAGATCTTAAGACAAGGAATGGTTGTGGCAATATTAGGTAAGTATTCTCTTTTTATTTTTTATTTATTTTTTTTTACTGTACAAAACCGCACAGACGGGCGATGTACCTCGTAATTTCACATGTCTCTTTCTGTTCTCAGTTTGTTATGGAAAATGTCATGATCTCAAAGTTAAATGTTTTTAAATTTCTGTTAGTGAAAAATCACAGTGACTTCAATTCATAGTTATTGATACGACTGAAAAAGTAGGTGCATTAGTTTCAGCGAAATTTAACCTCTAAAATTGAGCTGAAGCAAAACGTGGCGGAAGTCTGGCAATAGGTATATTTCGATAAAGGTGGCTGGCTCCAAGAAAACACCGTTGTTTGGCTACAAAATGCAGAGTTTACAAATTTATCTTCATACTGAACTTTCAGGAAAGGGGGATCTATTTGGCTGTGATCTTTACGACACAGATACATGTATTCAGAGTAGTGGAGACGTCCATGCGTTGACCTATTGCGATCTGATGTTAGTTTCAAGGTAAGTAGGCCCATGCTGTTCTTGAAATGTCAATCAACGGCATTGTGGCAACTTTTTGTTCTATTTTTGCGTATTCATAACGGTAAACTTCAACATAAATAACATACGCTTATATAAAACTTAATTGAATGTGGAAGTAGCCTACCATCTGCAGAATAAGGCGGGGTATTCTATCGGTGGTCATTTTATGCTGTGCTGTTCAATTAATCTGTTTATTGAATGACCACACTTTTGAAAGACGACTTTTGTGCAATGATTACAGGTTATCTTTCATTTTTTACTTATTCAGAGAAAAAAATCTGTAGCTCGCGTATATGGCATTGTTTTGATTCCTACTTGTCATAAGTTATAAAAGATATTTTAGGGGATTACCTCGCTTTTAAATTTCGAGACGGTAAAACTAGCAGGTTATTCATTTTGCAGTGTTAATAATCCAGCCTAGTTTTCACTTTTTAATTCAAGACTACTTTTTATTTTTATTATTTTTCAGTATTCTTTTCATATTTTTTTATTTCCAGACATGAACTGCAAGATGTGCTGAACAACTATCCAGAGTACTTGTCCAAGTTCAAGGAAGAGATTTCCAGAGATCTGACCTTCAATCTGAGGGAGGGGTGTGATCAAGACGTAAGAATTGTGCTCCCTGTGTTCCACTCGAGTTGTAAGGTTGTTGACTTATTTTGAAAGCCCCATGCATCACTATGGAAAATTCGGCTTACGATTGTGCCGTTAAGAAACCTGTCAGTTAGGTTCAGTGACAGCGGATGTAACATGAAAGGAAATTAGCTAGATCATTATTAGCAATGATTCTATGTAACCGAGACTTAACGCTACTTTTCCCGACGCTGAAAGGAGAATGGCACCAATGAAGTCAGGAAGGAATCTTTAAAAAATCTCGCTAGGAATACAATACAGTTGTCGGTTACGTCACTGTGCGATGTTATAATATAAGCAGTGACAAATTACTGGTCGAAGTATTGCATAACCGTTGGCATATGTCTGGCAGATGAATCTAAAATGTGCTTTCTAAAAAGAGTGCACACTTTTAACAAACTTTAGCACAAAGAAATACTAACTAACTTGTAATATTAACAGCCAGACCCGTTTGCACCAGACTACGAAGACAGCCGCCCTTCCCGCCTCACTTCCATCTCTGAACTCAACGACGAAGAGGAGGAAGAGGCCGCCCATGCCGAGAAAGCCAAAGATGTGGAGAGCAGAAGCGTTGGCACAGAAACCATTGAAATGAGGCCTCTAGACAAGAACAAGCATATGCTGCTAGATGTCAACAACTCAGTGAACAGTGGCCTACCACCTGATCTCAGCCCCAGGTAACAATCCCCGAAGGTTACAAATTCCCTCTTTTTCATTCGAAGGAGCTTGCGCACAATGGTCTTCTTTCACCATAGACGGTCGTTTTTTGACGACTTTGGGTCAATGATCCCTCCAGATCAGTGTTAGTGGTATCATTCTTGCGAATGAATACGGTCGATTCATAATAGTGCGCCTCCAAGAGTTTGCAACGCGTTGACCAATCACAGTGCGTGAAATCTGTCGACCCTTTCCAAACACACATTCAGTCAACAGATTTAGCGCTGTGATTGGTCAACGCGTTGTTAACTCTTGGAGGCGCACTATTGTGAAATGCCCGTATTGGATACACGTTTTAATAGCCCTTTACAATGTCCTTCTGACAGAGGACACTCAGGCTGCACTGTCCCACTTAACACCTACAGTCTTTAAAATGTGTCAAATATTACTCAAGAAGTGATATTTTATTGGTTGGTCGTATTTAGAGGTAATTGTGTACTGCACGTTAAAATAAAACACAGGTGTAATTTTGTACTGTGAACTGGAACTGGCAGTGAAACGGTTCCCTATACGGACGCACGGTTCCATTTTTCACATAAACCCCACCCTATTAAGGTTTGCCTCGGTCTTGTTCCAGGGTTGTTGATGGGGTCGAGGATAATACCAACGATTACAAGCGGGAGCACCGGTTTGATTTTTCTCCCAACACCCACCAACAAGCCTCCAGACATCACAGCTTGACAATGGCTCCCAAGCAGAGACTCATAAATCATTACAACTCAGGCATGAGGCAGAGCTTCACATCGCCTCAATTGGCGCATGGTAAGCACTGTTGGAAGCATACATAGCAGGGAGGTACATGTACACAAGGAAGCTCAAGCTTCACCCTGGAGTCAACCTCCTTTGGCAGGAAGCATTGGCTCTGAGAAGAGCCGGTGGTGAGAATTCCAGACGTTTGCTCTGTAGCTTTTCATGTTCAGGAGAAGGTGGCCCATTAGAATTTCTTTAAACCAATACAAAACATTGGCTTTCATCCAATCCTTTTAACACCAACAACCGGCATCAATGTTAAAAACCAGTTTTCAACAACTAAACGGGTGCGTGGTCAGGCAGAGAACAAGTGCCAAACCTACCCAATAGAAGAGTACTCCCTCGTGAGTGAAATGTTGAAACAAGTGTCAAAGGACAGGGCCTAGAGTGTTGTAATCAGAAATAGGGAACGAATGCAAACGTGCTTTGCTTTCAAATATCGAGTGCCCAAAGTCGATTTTTGTCTTAAAGGTACATTCCATACATGAGCGGAAAAAAACGAGTAGTTGTTGGGCTCTGTTGACGCCTCCACTGAATTTGAACGTCAGGTGTGCTGAAATATTTCCAAAAAAGAGATGGCGGTGCAGTGTTTAATATCCAGTGTTTGCCTCTCTCATAGTTTCCCGGTCCAGGTCGGTGTCTTCAGAGTCGATTTGTACGGAGGATCTCAAGCACGAGATTGAATACACGAGAAATAGCGTGGAGAGACTTGATCGACAGGTGAGTAGTAAAAAGGAATATGCTTTCTCTTCCTGCCATCTCCCAGTTTCAAATTCTACCTGCCAACTGTATCATTAATATTGACTAACTTATGACTGATGTACCAATGCAGGTATCTAATCTTAGCAAAGACGTGTCTAACCTTAGCCAAGACCTCAAGGCAGTTGTGCGTCTGCTTCAAGTCATCTCGCCAGCGACTGCCTCGACTTCCAACCCAAGCGGGGTCAATAATGGTCCGCACTCCAGTCCCGTGAAGAGTCCCAACAACGGTGGTGGGTTCGTTGCCCGGACGAAGCCAGGTGCCAAGGAGACTCGTTTCGAAGACATTGTCCACGTCCAAAGGAGAGACGGAGTCCTGGAGACGAGTCTTGGCAGCGGGATTCTGGAGACGAGCTTAAGTAGTGGCCTTCCAAGCACAAGCAGCATTCATAAACCCCCGTCGTCGGCGTCATTGCAGTCGCTGGTGGGAGCAACAGCCAAGCCAGAAGGGCCTGTGAGAGAGACAAACATCATCTTGTTCCAGGACCCTGAGCCGTCAGAGCAAGCGCAAGGCGGCAAAAAGGACCTTTTCGACTTTGATTCTGAGAGTGGTACTGACTTGTGACAATGAGAACCTCTGGATCCTTCCAAAGTGCTATACCTTCTTACTTCGAGTTCTGAACTTTGTGAAGACATTTCGTACGCGTTTTTTTTCAAAGTCTTTATAAGTTTATCTTCGTGATTTTGTTGAGGGGTACAACTTGATCTTGGTTGAGAAAGGATGTATCAAACTAAACCCAAAGTCGTTTGAACTTCAGTCCATCCGACATGACCGAAGTGACTGTTGCATGCCCCTTGCGTTGAATTTAGAATAAGGCAGACCTTGCCGAAAACATGAAGCACAAAATAGACACCAGATTAGGCCAAATCTATTTTGCCTTAAGGACGGGTCTTAAACCTTTTCATTTAAGTCCAACTGTTTAGCGACCAGTGCAATGATGTAATCGAAATCAGAAACGCCATTACATTCAAAACTACTGGGGAGCTCACTTGCAGTTGTACGACCCCACTGAAATACAAATGTGAGGAAAGCCAGTTGAAGTTTTAGAGTGAGTGAAAGAAACTCATATTTGGGGGAAAGTCTCAAACATTCCAGTAATTGTGTGTGCAGTATTTCTATCATGTTTACCTCATTCGCGAAGGGGCTGTGGGTGCAAGCATGTGTACAATTTCGCACCTGCTTTCATTCATGACATATTAGCAGTAGGCACAAACGTGAAGCGTGTAATTTTACCTTTCGCTGTTTTAGTACAGTATACATGGTAATCATGTTTAATAAAACACTCAAATCACATATGCCAGGAAATCACTGATAAATCAAACTCTAAAAAACTCCTATATGTTCCTTTTTCCAAGGACTCACTCCAGGTATTTTATGAAAGCCATGTGCCTCCTTTCAAACACCTCTATTTGCTGATTTTCTCTTTAGAATTAAGTGATATTTCTTTTCTCATCAGCCATTTAGAACCCGCTCATCAATTTCAATCCACGAGACTGACCCTTTTTCCAGAAATACGTAGTCGAAATGTAATTTATTCATCTCCAGATTACTATGTACTGTGTTCCGTACAGCACAGGATTGTTCACACTTGTTACTGGTGTCTCAAGATTATTTTTAGATCTTCAAGATTAGTTTAGTTCTTTCCTCTTCATCGGTGTGCACTAGTTTGGAATTAAATATAAGCCTTTCGTTATTTGCGCTAAATTAAAACTATTTATTATGGGTTGGCCATGTAAACATCATTTTTTTCTTCTTTTTTTAAAAATTGTTTATTGTATACAGAGGCCCGGTGATGGTTTTGTTTTGCTGTATCTCTGCGTATTAATTTCAATATGAAGAATTTATTCATTATATTATTAGGTCCAGTTTAATTTCTTATAAAGATAACAATGTCTTTCCAGTCTGGTATAAAAATTGTGTGGGTTTTTAATTAATTGGAAATCATGTTTTGTCAACATCATAAATACAGCTATTTATTTTAACACGGCAGTACTAAGGATAAACAGGGCACATATCTAATATGTAGTACGCTATACTGTAAGTGTCCCGAATTTTAAATTACAATTAAGATTCTGCGTCTGTCTAGTTCTTTGTCTGTACGCTAGTCTATTTCAAACGAAAAACACGTATTTGTAAAAAAATAATTTCTCTTTATTTTATCGCTCGCCGGTCTTAATACGAATGTAGTAAATCTAATGTACAGATATTTCATACTTTCATTTATAACAATCAGATTTTGTACATTTGTTCATATTTGGGTTTTATATATATTTCAGTCATGTAAAGAACAAACGAATGCTTCATGTACACACTGTTATTTTTCTCCCGAACATGTAAAATTGTACATATGACTTGCCAGTATTTATTCTTACTTCACACACTATTATGCTATTAACAAGTATAAAGAGCAAAGAATAAAACAAAACGGGCAGATGTCATGCCTGTTGGGAAAAAGGTGGGCTCTTTTCGTTTTTAATGGTTGTCTTTCTTTTGCCGATTTCGAATCCAATCAGCCACACGTCCAGTGAGTGGGGATTAACAATACCACTAACCAAAGAAAAGAATGTCTGTGTTACAAAACGTAATTATGAATAGCACCTAACTCCACAGCATTGAATTAATAACCTTTACATTTTCTATAAAGTTGTCACAACCCACTCTTTAATGCAAATAACCCAAAGAATGTTTTTCCCGACAAGTCATTGACATCAATTTTATAAATATCCTACATACCGTTCTCTCGAAATGTTCTTTTTTTTAAGCGAGTATAGCCAACATCGTTAAGTTTTCCCATAGACTGCAGTCATCATTGCACGGGGCTCAGTAGACGGGCGCAAGGGTGAAAATATCAATGACGTTATTATCTTTTGATTAAATTCAAACTCCAGGGAATACGCAGCCTGGGTCTATGCATGTCCAATATACAATAGATATTTAGCAGTCGCCGGCAAATTTAACTAAACCATAGTTAACCGGCTAGAAGGAGACAGTGCCCCCCCCCGTTTGATGTTTATACACGATTTAGCCTGTAGAGGCTCTTATAAAAGTTCCACCAAATTCGAAGTACATGTACGCTCGGCATAATTATAAGGGGAAAAGTCCAAAATTGTTAACTGTTCTGATTCCCACCTCGTGATGCCAAGTCACAACGGGGCAAAACCAGACTGACATTTGTCACGGTAAGAATGTGTAAGTCAAAACAAGTTACTGCGCATGTGCCCAGCAAAATATTTTTTTAGTTGAATTTGCCGGTGACGGCTTAATATTCACTGCCTATCATTTCTTAACTGTAGAGACGGGTCTACCAAACCCAGCCCTAGCCGTTATAGGGTTACATTATTATGCATGTTGGCAGTATGGTGGTTGGCAATTAATGACTTGAAACTGCGAATGATGATGTGATTACAACTTTGGTATTTTGTCTTTGATTACACTTAAAATATTGTTTACTTTAACCAGTCTGTCCAGCGTCAGTGATAAATTGGCTCCAGTGTGAGCGAGGAGTTAGACGAATGGATTTTTATGCGATAATCTGTGGTTCTGAACACAACCGAATCACCAAAAGCATCGATTAACCTCGACTACCCACCATTTTGAAAAGTTACAGTGACTTTCGATTGACGCAGGTGGAGTTTTGTTCCAGAGATTAATGGGCACGCTTTGAAGCCGATAATTGAGCATAGACCTAATTCCAACAGTTGGCCGAGCGAGCTTTGGGGCGTTTTTGATTTTGTTTAGGTTTTGTTCGGATTTGTTTGTTCACGGGAGTTTCTTTTTGCTTTACTTTGGTTGATTTTAGTGGGCGGACAGCCGATTGGAAAGGAGTCGGCCTGTGATAATATGAAGTTTGAATAGTGCGCAATTTGGGGGAATAAACATAGGCCTCTACCTATCACTCAGGCATATCTAGCAACGTATGAGACGGAGAGAACCCCCGTGCTTTTTGTTGGTCATTGTCTCGCAGGAATCTGGGGAATTCCTGTCAGACATCTTGGGGGATGTGTTAAGTAACAATAGTCTGGAATGTGTATAGGGATTGGACATGTTGGGGGGTACCCTCGGTCTCATTTCTTGCTGGGTATAGCCTACACTCGGGTTAATTATATAGGCCTAGGCCTAGGCCTAGATAGACTATTACACAAGGAAACAATATTCACACAGACATAGCGTGCGGTAGTGCATTCCAACAGCTTGGCGGCCTGACCGTCTGCTGCATTGCAAGTATTTGTGCCTTCCGCATTTAAGCCTTTGACATATTTAGAGGCCCCTGTGCCTACCATAACAACGAAATAAAACCGACATGGAGACTTTGAGTCTCAGCTTTACTGAGCATTCATGAGTTTAGAATACGCCTGAACGTAGCCTAAGCTTGTAGATGTGCAACAAAGCACGTTGGCCAAAATAAAACACGATGCAAGATGGCGTCGGGCTATGCACAGACCGATACAGAGTAAGGCTGCGTTCAACCTCATCCTTGCACCAGACTGCGCCTGCAAGCTTTGGGCGTCGGACATGGGTCAGACCTTATGTATTTTGAACGTGTCACTTACCTGGTGAGCGTCACAATTCCACACTCGGGTCTTGACAAGCTAATTTGGTCCAGGTTCAACTTCATATACACGCCCAAGTCATCTTGGAATGCCAAGCATTTGCCCCAAAGTTTTATATAGAGGAATTCAAGGGGCTTTATGTATCCTAGAATTTCCCTTGGTCCATTTTAAGCTCCACACGTGGTCCTGCGCCTGCCGAGTCAGTTTGCGCCCAAACTTGCATGTTTCCTGAAAACCAGCGTGATAGACCCTTTCTACTGGTATTTCGCCAGACTCGCCAACCAGTGGTAGACTGGTACCATGTTCAATGCAAGGTAAACTTTCAGTGCAAACATTACTACGCATGTGCACTTGTCCCCGTACCGCGCCTACAGGGGAGGCTGGGATTAAAACAGCTAGTTCATGAAATGGTTCCGTCAACCATATAGTGCAATTATTTCATCCTTCATTCGCTTTCATCTCTTACACGTTTGAACACACAGATTTTGAGGGGGTTTTATTTTGTGCAGAGTGGTGTCGAGATGATATCTAACAACGATACAAAGCATGACATAATGTTTAACATAGGCCTAATTCGGGTAACAATATATTTCACATTTTGTTGACAATGGATGCAAGTATTATTTCTTGTTTTGCGACAGAAATTTAATTATTAAATATATAAGGCAAATTCGAGCAAAGACTATAGTTAACAATAGTTAGACAATGGTCGCCCAAGCAATGGACGTCGAAACGGTGCATATATTCCACCATTAATTTGAACCAGGCCATGGGGCATGGCCCAACCGAAGGTTATCAGTAGCAGATTTAATCATAGAGCAAAGAAACAGAAAGGAAACCCGATTCACAGGAAATATAATAATACAGTGGCATCTGTGCGCCCTGCGGATTTGCAGCCGGCAATAAATTCCGCGTCAGGAGAAACTCACTAGTTTCTTAGGTATTGAGGACAAAATTAAAGTCTCTTTCTTTTTAATTTTGCGTGGGGCGACTTATGGAGACATTTCCATGCCGAAAGAAGACAAAAGACCAAAACATTTGTGAAGCCCACACACTCAGGCTATTTTGAAAATTTATGTCTTTGCACTCCCAGATGAGAGGGCCCTTCGATCGGGGCACTCCGTGTTTACCCAAATTCCTCATATAAGTACTGAAGCTGTCAGACTTGTTTTGTTTACCTTGGTGTTTTTTGGTTGTGTTTATTTTGTTTTTGTTGGGTTTGTTTGTTTAGATTTTTTTTTACAAACCCTCAGCCTCCAGTTCGCAGGAAACAATATGCTTCAGTGGAAAACACTTGACAGAATGCAAATCGTGACTGGGGCATAATAAGGGCCCAAAACTATGGCGGCGCGGGAGAAGTATGCATGTTTTAGAACAATAGAGGGTGCTGTGCCTACCAGCCGGGTTAGGTACCGGTAATAACCGGTTCAAGGTCAGTGACACCAACAGGTCGCTGCCGTACCGGTGCGGCTACCGCTGCATTATGTAATCGTACATACGAATCACTACTTCAACAAAACAGCACTGACCACGCAGATGATTGATCGTCAAATCAGAAAGTGGAGCCCTTGGGTTCAACTCAGAGCTACAGTGTGTATTTTAGGTTGTATATGTACTCCTTCCTTCGTTATGGGAATTCGAATAAATTTTAAGCGCAGCTGTGCTGCATTTTTAGCTCTTTTGTCGGGGTCTGTTCAGTTTTGTCTTTTCTTGTGCCAAACTTTACTGGATTTGTACCCAGGCACACTTGCACAGCAAAAGTATATCTGGACCGGTTCATGGTCAAGACGCCACTACCTAGAGGATATTAATTTTATATCATGGTTGTCGATATCCTGAATATCAACACCTCGATAAATTGGCACCCAGAAGTGGCCTCGTGCTCAAAGAACTCAAAGAATTTCAGTGGGAAATTTGGTACAGGGATTTCTTTTCACGTTCTTTCCAGCGGTGATAGGTTGCGGTATAGGCGGAACGTCGGCTTCCTATTTTCTCCGCTAGCAGCTTGGGCCGTCAGCAATTATTGATCTGTACGAGCCTCGCGTGATAGGTGGATGAGTCGCCACGGTTAACATTTCTGGCCGTGACTACGAAAGCGGTGGCACTATCATCCATCTAAGTACATGGTGGACTTTCGGGAGGAATTTGGTAAGAATCTGGGAAGGAAAGAGTGCTTTTTTCCCTCTTATCTCCACCAGCCGGTTCCAAGCTCAAGCATCAAGGCTACATTGTATGTTGACTTTAGTGATTTACTGATTTACTGTGGCATTTACAACATTTAATATTTTCCCATGTTTTCGTACACGTTTTTCAACAGCAAGACTAGGCCCTTTTTTGATCGGACACCGTATGTATTAGGTCCACACTCGGTCCTCCTCTGGGTAGACAGGGTCCACCCACATGTCATGTGACATGGCATTTAAGGTGCAAATTTCAGAGGCCTATACCTCCTGAAGTACATGTCCGATTGGGTTGAAACTTTGCACATAGTTCGAAAGGGATGTACCAAAGACGAAAAGGGAACACGTGATGATGACATCATGAGGTCACGTGACCTTAAAGGTGCACTCTGCCAAGTCACCTGATATTAAAGTTGCCCTCGTAAAAGCCCTATATCTCCCGAAGTACGTCTCCCATCGGGTTGATGACGTCATAATGACGTCATCCTCTAATTTTTTTAATTTTTCAATATTTAATTCGGCCCTTGAATTTAATGACATCATTTTAGTTATTTTTTAAATGAATTTTTTACATTTTATTTTTCCCAATTAAACAACTTGAAATCCAAAACATCTCTGTTGTTGTTGCTCTAACCATGGCCACCACTACCTCTTGTGTATCTTTTTCTTGCCCTCTTGGTTGCAGGTTTGAAGAAGAGAGCGAGCCATAAGAGGCCTTCTGGTTTCTACAATGGAGAAAAGTTTGTCTTTACACAAAGCAGGTGGACCATAATAACCATACTGCGATTGCTGTGGCGCTACGGACTGGATTGCTACTACATTTACAATCATGTGAATTCTGTGCTGTCTGCATTTAGTAGGTACGTGAACACAGTGCAGTTTGCTCTTTGACTATTGAGTTGTGTTTAAGTAGGAAGCCTTCTTGAACCCCACTATGGAGTCAATATTGAGTCATTATTTTGTATAGCGTTTTCAATGGGCCATTTTAATGCTCCATCTCAGACATGGCCGCTGATTCAAACTCCATGCAAACTTCAGTGTAAATCAAATTCATTAGGATTAATGACAAAAGTTACAATGACACTACAGTCATGACAGTTATTGAAGCCTTAAAATTACCTCGGTCACTTTCATATGAAGAATGAAATGACCTTCTAGGGAAAAACTATGTGATGTACTTCTGAGCATAGAATTCTGAACTAAATTCCCTTTTCATGAGAGATACTAGAATGGCATGATTCTAAATTGCCAGTTGAAGCAATTGCCAATACTAACCTACACACACTGCATACATCTGTTAGGTGTCTGCACATCAGAAGCATCATGGATAAACACTGAAATGCCTTCAG
This sequence comes from Acanthaster planci, assembly GCF_054643075.1. Lineage (NCBI taxonomy): Eukaryota > Metazoa > Echinodermata > Asteroidea > Valvatida > Acanthasteridae > Acanthaster > Acanthaster planci. The sequence goes on along the minus strand of NC_141779.1, from coordinate 17,095,344 downwards.
CCAAAAGCATTGGGCAAGTTCAGGCTATGATTCTAAACAGCAGTTGGATCAAAGTTGGCCGGAGCATGAATTGCTTGGATCATCTACAGGTGGAAAGGTTTGTGGTAGCACCATGCGGAGGAGTATATCTCGCTTATGAGTATGTGTGGTTCTGAAAAGAACCGGGAGTGGTCATCACTGGCGATTTCCTTCGGAAGTACGGAGGGAACCATTCACCTTAAATAAATCCAGTAAATGATAAAACGAGTAGGACTGAGTAACAATGAGATTTTGTAGAATATTTACCAGTGTCGTTCATGACTGAACTGCACATGGACATGATTAAAAAGGCAATTGCTGTGGAAACTGTAATCTTTTGCTGATGAGTGTTATGCATGGAACCCATTTTAAATGTATTTACGAAGTTTGTATTAAGCCACTTCCAATTAACTTGGCTTCAACTGGGGGATAAGACTTATTCCCATAGCCGCTAATGGCTAATGGCTGTTGTGACTTCACCTAGAGTTGCACATAATAGAAACTAACAGCCTCAGCCAAGTAAAATTTTGGTCGCAGCCTTAAGATAACTGATGATGGTAACATGATCTTGTGAAAGTCCCTCCTTCTCATGGTGCAGGACTTATCAACTACAAGACAAGGGCCAAACATTTGCCTCCCCTGCTGACATGCTACAAGCGATGGGAGGGGAGGACTTTGTGGAGTGGACCCACACCCCTCTGCAGCAAGTGTTGAAGCACCAAGGTTTCTCAGACCGCTTCATTGATGAGGTGGCCTCTGTGGCCATGAAAGATAACCACAACATGACTAACCAGTGGTTAGTCTATGAAATGTATTGAGCTTGCATGTGATTGCTACACGTGCAGTGCTAAAGGACCTCGTTGAGCAGCAGTCAGACATCATCAAAAAGAACTGGCATCTTGAACCCTGCTGTGTGGTGCCTTGTGACTATCTGAAGTAGAATGCTAACCTCACTTGATTAGTGTTAGTCCTTGATTGAACCTGACCCTTTCCGTGTACACAGACTCTCAGCAAAAAACAAAATAGTGGCCAACAAAATGTGACAAGTTGCTTGTGCTGTAAGCCACTTCCAAGATGTCTGTGGTGGGTGATGTAGATGTACAGTCATGCAAAATTTGCCATCCCTTGACCTGTGGTTCAAGATTTTGTATCCCCTACTTTACAAGTCTTGGATTTTGAACAGAGACTGCTGACTTGAATCATCTCTCTTTGATGCAGGTATGGTATCCTTGGCAGGGGTGCAGCCAGGACTTTGGGCTGTTCACGGTGGAAACAAACTAATTCCTGAAGCTCTCCTGAAATCCACCCAAGCCATCTGGCACCGCGCCAAGGTGAGCACTGTCAAAAACATTACCAAGGAAGGAGAGTCCAAGTTTGAGATCACAGCAGTCGTCCCCGGGACCAACCAGATCTCCACAGCAGAGTATGACATGGTCATTGTAGCCACTGACTCCTGGTGTAGGCTCTAACATCGAGTTTCAGGACTTCAAGCCAAGTATTGGGCCCTTTGGTGGACGGTATCAGCACACGGTTTCAACTTTCATCCACGGCCGACCAAACCCTCAGGCATTTGGGAAGAAACCAGATGAATTTCTCCCTGATGTTAAAACGACCTGCAACATCAGCCTTAAAATCCGCACACTCGCACAAAACATTCCAGTGGATACAACAGAAGGGGAAAGGAAAGCAGAAGACACGAGTGCGGCAGGGATCTATTGAGTGACGAACAAATCAAGACACTGTTTGTGTCACATGACAGCAAAAAGGTTGTTGACTGGCTGGCGTATCCACATTACACAGTTGACGACAACCTGCCACCTTTCATCTTGAGCGAGGGATTGTTTTACATTAATGACATTGAATGGGCTACCAGCGCAATGGAAATGTCAGTGATTGGAAGAACGTCGCACTGCTAGCCGGTAAACACTGGCAAGGAAATGATTCTATGCAAATTCATGATGAAAAGCAAGTAAGGAAGGAACTGTAGGTCGGTATGAGCAGGTGAAATCACCTAAACATTCAATAATTCTCCCTGGACACATACATGTACGTGTACTCCAAGAAATGTCACAAAGCCTGTTAATTGTAACAGTTCAGATGAAAGCAAGATCTTTCAAAAATTATCTACTGTGCATGAGCTTAACAGCGTAATTTGTCCTTCAAGGTTTCAAAGGCAAAAGCCTTGTGACAAAAAGCGGTGAAGCTGCACCTCTCTGGTCACAAACCTCCTTATTCTGATTCTGACTGCTATGAGAGGGGGAGAATTAAATAAATACTTGAACAATTTTGAAGTCTTTCATCATGGGAATTTTAAAAGGAGCTTCTTTTCAAATTTGGAATTTTGATGATTTCAAAGGATAATAGTGTTTTCTAATTCTTACGAATTGCCTTACAATACAAAGCTTATTTTGAGATACACGTAAAATGCATATGTTGCCCATACGTTTAATTCTGTAGTCCAGTTGCAGACCAATTCATGCTGTTTAGTTAATGGAAGTACTGATCTTTTCTTATTGTAAGAATGTGGGCCGTGTCTTTCAAGGCACATGGATAGATTGTATCAAGAACTGTAAATATTTAGATGCAAAAAGTATAGAAGGGTAATTTATAAAGACAGAAATTATGTAGCACACATTATCTCATTTGATGTCATCAATAAGATTGCAACATTTGTATTAGCGCCTACATCAAATTGTTCAATGTATACGAAGTGAAAATAGCTCAGGTTCCTAACCCTTGTGCCTTATCTCTTTTGAGGCTGCAAGGAACATGTAAGTTGTACATATTCCCAAATGAGTCTTGTATAACTGTAGTCCGTAATGAGATAAATGGATGTCTCGTCTTGGTGTTTTCAATATTCTCACAGCAGACTGGTGAAATTTCGGCAAATTTTGTAGAATAGAAGTACACTGTAGACTGCATCCCAAATTGTGACATAAAGAACATTAAATTATTACAACAGAAAAAGAATATCCTGTTATATTTTGCAAAAATACATGTAGGTCAAATAAATTATTTAAGATTATTGAAATTTTAACTTTTTTGTCAGAAAGCAATTGAAACAGGTCATTTTAATAGACAATAAATATATTGTAAATTTAGAATGTCACGAGTTAAGCCAATTATTGTCCTTCTAACAGTAATTGGGTTACTTCCCATGTAAGTGTAATAATTGTACGTGAATTTATACGTCAAACTTTTGCACTGTGGTTAATCATGCGTTTTACTCAAGATGAGATCGGCGGAAATAAAGTTGCCAGAGGGGGCACTGATGGTTCTTGTGATTGCCAGGATGGAGGCTGTTCTTTCTTTGATGTGTCACCTTTTTCAAGCCTCTGTAACACTGCGTAATTTCAGTGAAATAAAGAAAAAAAATCATTTATGTTCCCCTTCATTCGTGCCAGCATGTTGTGCACCTCTGGGAGGCCGCACCCGGGGGTGGGGTCACATCTTTCGCAGGGGAGGAGTGGCTGCTGCAGTAGCATGGTGTTTCATCCGTCTGTGCGGCCAACTCGGCAATTTTTTTTCTCCTGAGGCAATCACAGGATATGCAAACTTCAACACATTTAGAGGGAAGAAGATTTGTTTCCAGAGGCTGATTGAACCAATATGGAAGAATGCCAGGGATTTGTTCAGTGAAATACTCCGAGTTTAAGTACTAAAGGTGGCAGACATGTTTTGTTTGAATTGGTGGGGTTTTTTGGTTGTGTTTATTTTGTTAGTTTTTTGTTACAAACCCTCAGTTCCCAGTTCAGGGTGCACCCTCGTATTTAGGCCAGAAATATGCCCGCCGAGCTCATTGATTAATAAGAGTTTTACACTCAAAATATTCTATGTTAGAGGGCCCTGAGAGCCATGGAACCGGGGAATTGAAGAAATCTGAGACCGTCACCTTTGGGCTCTGGACTCGGGGGTTCCAATTCCGAGCAATTTGGGTGCAATCGGGTCCGAAAGTGGCACTATTTGAGCCATTTTGCAGAGGAATGGTTTTTCAAAACGGCTACTTTTCTGGACAGGGACATTTTCTTCATTTCAGGGGTGGTCTGCTTCTGGTGAAAATTTCTCAAAAATTCGTTGGTCAACCCCCCGAAAATTGAAAGGAAAATGAAAGGGGACATGTGGAACATAATTTTTCTGTGCAGCCTGAACACCTGAGAGAGTTTTGAGTATTTTTTAAATATTTGTGAAGTATGGGGATTTATCACTGCTCTCTATGGGAATTTATTTGAAGTGGTGTACCCTTCACGGGAAACAATATGCTTCAATCAAAAACACTAGACGGAATGGCCCGAAAAATAGGCGGTGGGCGCAAAGTGTGTACGTTTCGGAACAATAGAGGGCGCCTTGCTTACCAGTCGGGATACTGTACTGAAGATCAATCTGGTCGCTACCGTACCGCGACTTATGCAAGAGTACATTCGCTACTATACTTTCACTAAAAGAGTACTGACCGTGCTAGCTGGCAATTAGGCCTGCATGCTGTTGATTGATCGTCAAATGGAAAGTGAAGCGATCAGACTCAATTCAGAGCTACAGTCTGTTCTGCATCTATATCTGCACACCTTCCAGCGTTATGGGGATTCGGGCGAATTTTAAGCGCAGCTTTGCTGCAATTTTAGCTCTTTCGTTGGGGTCTGTTTTGTTTTTTCTTTTGGCAAACTTTACTGGATTTGGCCTGAATCTGTTGCCGATGGTTGCAAGTGCGGCTGAAGTGTCACAAAATCCACAGGACAGCCACCGAAAAGAGTCACCGCGAATAGGTGAGAAGCAAGACTATTGTGCCCTGTTTATCTGTTTAGGAGGGTGTTGGGATAAAAATGTTGCATCCTGATTCCACTTTGCTCATCATATATCATCTCAATAAAAGTCAGTCATTACAGAAATGCTGGAAAGACACGAATTCTGGACTGAGAAACATTTGCCGATGTTGTTGGGCAATACTTACAAAATTGTCTTCACTCCCCATAGACTTTGTACACAACTGCTGAAGTGGAGTCAGGATGCAACATTTTTTCTGGGTGTTGCCCCCCCCCATACACACACCCAACAGATTGCATGGACGCCTCCATTAGGATAGATACCAATTAACCATTTTACTTGCAAGGAGTCAGTTCCCTTCTCATGTTTAAGATTAGCCCCATTATGTGGCTCATAATCATACTGGACAAAGATCCGTATGTGTAATCATGGAGGAAAACAGATCCTCCGTGGTATATACAGTGAGCCATACGATACCATGGCCTTTAACATGTAGGGAGAGGCTCTGGCTCGCCAGCGGTTGCTCGGGTCCCCCCAAAATGACCAGCATATGAGCCACATTTGTGGGGCTGGTTTAAGATGAACCATTCCTAGATGGTGAATGCAGTTTCATGACTGCCATGGTGCTGGCTTTGCATTGCATAAGGACATTTAATGTTAATGGCTCATGTCTATATTTTGCCATGAACCAGCTGCATGTTATATGATTTTATAGCCACCGTTGAGTCAATACTCTGTGGGCTACCCGAGGGAGTGTAGAGATAAGCAGTTTAAGGTGTCTGTGCTTTGCTTTATGGTGATGTGGTCCATTCTGAGGTGCTACAGTTCCAATATTATCCATTTGATGTTTTTAATATTAATATCCTGAGTGAAATTGCTAAATATTTCACTTTTATCCTCAGAGGGTTATTTATTAAAGGGAAAAAGCAAACTTTGTGCTAGGCCTGAATGGCATCTTGTGAATAAATTCACAAGATATGTTGCAGTAATTTTACCTAGAAAGTACCCAGGCACACTTAGTGTGCACAGCAAAAGTATATCTGGACCAGTTCATGGTCAAGAAGCCACTGCCTAGAGGATATTAATTGTATGTCAGGATTGTCGAGATCATGAATATCAACACCTCAATAAATTAGCACTCAGAAGTGGCATCGTGCTCAAAGAACTCAAAGAATGTCCGTGGGAAATTTGGTACAGGGATTTCTTTTCACATTCTTTCCAGCGGTGATAGGTGGCGGCATAGGCGGAACATCAGCTTCCTATTTTCTCCGTAAGCAGCTTGGGCCGTCAGCAACTATTGATCTGTACGAGCCTCATGTGATAGGGGGACGAGTCGCCACAGTGAACATTGCTGGCCGCGACTACGAAAGCGGTGGCAGTATCATCCATCCTAAAAATGAGTACATGGTGGACTTCCGGGAGGAATTTGGTAAGAATCTGGGAAGGAAAGAGTGCTTCTTTTCCTCTTATCTCCACCAGCAGGTTCCAAGCTCAAGCATTAAGGCTACATTGTATGTTGACTTTAGTGCTGTGAATGTTTAGGAATATGGAGGTTTGAGAGTGCAATCTGACTCGTGAGTAAAGGAAGTGTCTTCGTATTTGTCAAAGGACATCAGGAGTCCTTTTTTGCCAAGTCCTTTTCAGCATGGCTGTTTGTCTAAATACCCAAATTTCCTGCCCAAGTGAAAAGGTCCACACACATGTAGTTAACCTGCACTGTGTCAGGCTTATTTTGCTACTGTACCATTATTATTTTTAAAAATCATATTGACAAGTGTAATTGTCAAGACTGGGACTAGGGCTTTTGTGCCTTGAAATGGTTGATTTCAGATGCCTTTGACATGTTTGAAGTTCTCGTAGTTATCATTTCTATGACAAAAAAACCAAAAGATTTATTCAATTCCCATGCAATGCATCGAATCAAGCAGTTTCATACAACTCTACAACTGTGTTAATAGAGTGTGTTGTTGACATTTAATTGGGGCCAAAATTCTTAGTTCATAGCAACTGGCTGTGCACAACACCCCCCCCCAAAACTAACCCATCCTAGATGTGGGAATTGTCTTTATGTAAATACCAGGAATACTTACCTGGTGGCTACTCTAGAGTGCAAATCGTGCACCATCCATTGATCATCTTTGATTTTGATGATCTGAAATCTTGGATAACAGCGTAGGTAGTGTACAAATAGTGAATGCTTGTGAGTTCGGTGCAGTGGTACATGTGCAAGCATGTCAAATGTGCAGTGTGAGTTACAATGCGTTTTGAGCAGTGGCATGCAGTAGTGAGTTATGCGAGGATTTTTCCTGATTTCTAGATTTTTTAATCAGGATTTTCTTGGTTTCAGGATTTTTCAAATAATCTCTTTAATATTTGGAACATCATGATTTTGCCATGACAGTAGTTAACATAGTTGATATAAAACACAAGAAATGGGGTTTCTTAACCCCTTCTTGACAGGAATTTCTTTCTGAAAACTGACTCCAAGAATTCTAGCCTCGCTTGCCCACGAAGGCCACCTGTCAAACCACAAATTCTCGGTTTGTGGCCTAGTGTGCTCTGCACGCTTTGAATTACACGGTGAAAAGGCTGATTGTTCGGTGGCATGCAGCTCTACTCAAGCTTCCACATTCCCGTTGCCTCTTTTCAAAGTGGGGACTATTGAGAAGCTGGTGATTATGATGCAAATTCGGTCTTTTCATTTCTAGGCTACACACAAAGGCCAATTACCATATGTACAAGAGCCAGGGTCTGCCTTCTTTCACCGTGTTCGCTTGAGCGTGGGCCGAGAATAATAGCTGAAAAGCGGGCTGAGGATCTTAATTTTTACGGCGTGTCTTAACGCGTCCCGGCGCGAACGAAGGGGTTTAATAAGGGTTGCCTTGAGGCAAATAAGAATGTATACCATAGACCCTGCTCTGCTGTGGGGTCCTTAAATCCTCTGCAGATTATTTCATGGATATTTATTTTCCTCCAATCTCATCCCTGGTTGTGAAATGATTATTGATACTTATTTAGTTGATTTTTGCTTGTCCTCTTGGTTGCAGGTTTGAAGGAGAGAGCGAGCCATGACAGGCCTGCTGGGTTCTACAATGGAGAAAAGTTTGTGTTTACAGAGAGCAGGTGGACCATAATCACCATACTGCGATTGCTGTGGCGCTATGGACTGGATTGCTACTACATTTACAATCATGTGAATTCTGTGCTGTCTGCATTTAGCAGGTGTGTGAACATGGTGCAGTTTGCTTTTTGACTGATGTTTCATGTGAGCAGTCAGGAAGCCCTTTTTGAACACCGCTACAGAGTCAATATTGAGTCATTGTTTGTAGGTTATTTTGAATTGGGTACCTCAACACTCAAGACTAAACCAAAAACGGCCTCAGCCAAATAAAATTTTGGTCGCAGCCTTAAGATAACTGATGATGGTAACATGATCTTGTGAAAGTCCCTTCATCTCATGATGCAGGATTTATCAACTACAAGACAAGGGCCAAACATTTGCCACCCCTGCTGACATGCTACGAGCGATGGGAGGGGAGGACTTTGTGGAGTGGACCCACACCCCTCTGCAGCAAGTGTTGAAGTACCAAGGTTTCTCAGACCGCTTCATTGATGAGGTGGCCTCTGTGGCCATGCGAGACAACTACGGCCAGAGCGTCAACATGACTGCGTTTGCAGGTAGAGTGAAATCCAAATTAAGGATGGACAAGTACAGTGGTTAGGTTGTGGTTGGTTTATGAGAGGTATTGACCCGGCATGTTAATGTTATGTGTGCAGTTAGACAGCGGTCTTGATCTCTGCTGTGGGGTGCCATGTGACCATCCATCTGAAGTAGGAGGGTTAGAAATGATTGTCATGACCAGTCCATCAACCATCATTGACTACTTGATTAGAGTTACATGTAGTCTAACTTTGCTATGCAGAGGTTCCTGTGTACAAAGACTCTCAGCAAGAGGTTACTGGTCAGTGGTGGGTGATGCAAATGGGTTACTGGTCAGTGGTGGGTGATACAGATGGGTTACTGGTCAGTGGTGGGTGATACAGATGGGTTACTGGGCAGTGGTGGGTGATACAGATGGGTTACTGGTCAATGGTGGGTGATGCAAATGGGTTACTGGTCAGTGGTGGGTGATGCAAATGGGTTACTGGTCAGTGGTGGATGATACAGATGGGTTACTGGGCAGTGGTGGGTGATACAGATGGGTTACTGGTCAGTGGTGGGTGATACAGATGGGTTACTGGTCAGTGGTGGGTGATACAGATGGGTTACTGGTCAGTGGTGGGTGATGCAGATGGGTTACTGGTCAGTGGTGGGTGATGCAAATGGGTTACTGGTCAGTGGTGGGTGATGCAAATGGGTTACTGGTCAGTGGTGGGTGATACAGATGGGTTACTGGTCAGTGGTGGGTGATACAGATGGGTTACTGGTCAGTGGTGGGTGATACAGATGGGTTACTGGTCAGTGGTGGGTGATGCAGATGGGTTACTGGTCAGTGGTGGGTGATACAGATGGGTTACTGGTCAGTGGTGGGTGATGCAAATGGGTTACTGGGCAGTGGTGGGTGATACAGATGGGTTACTGGTCAGTGGTGGGTGATGCAGATGGGTTACTGTTCAGTGGTGGGTGATACAGATGGGTTACTGGTCAGTGGTGGGTGATACAGATGGGTTACTGGTCAGTGGTGGGTGATGCAGATGGGTTACTGGTCAGTGGTGGGTGATACAAATGGGTTACTGGCCAGTGGTGGGTGATACAGATGGGTCACTGGCCAGTGGTGGGTGATACAAATAGAGTGCAGCATTTGCTGTTACTTCACCTGTGCCTGAAGATATTTGTTCCACTTGCTTGACTCGCTGTGAATTGTCCACAGAGATTGCCGACTTGAATCATCTCTCTTTGATGCAGGTATGGTATCCTTGGCAGGGGTGCAGCCAGGACTTTGGGCTGTTCACGGTGGAAACAGACTAATTCCGGAAGCTCTCCTGAAATCCTCCCAAGCCATCTGGCACCGCGCCAAGGTGAGCACTGTCAAAAACATTACCAAGGAAGGAGAGTCCAAGTTTGAGGTCACAGCAGTCATCCCCGGGACCAACCAGATCTCCACAGCAGAGTATGACATGGTCATTGTAGCCACGCCACTGACTCCTGGTGTAGGCTCTAACATCGAGTTTCAGGACTTCAAGCCAAGTATTGGGCCCTTTGGTGGACGGTATCAGCGCACAGTTGCAACTTTCATCCACGGCCGACCAAACCCTCAAGCGTTTGGGAAGAAACCAGATGAATTTCTCCCTGATGTTGAAACGACCTGCAACATCAGCCTTAAAATCCGCACACTCGCACAAAACGTTCCAGTGGATACAACAGAAGGGGAAAGGAAAGCAGAAGACACGATTGCGGCAGTGTACAAGATGTTTTCTGGGGATCTATTGAGTGACGAACAAATCAAGACACTGTTTGTGTCACATGACAGCAAAGAGGTTGTTGACTGGCTGGCATATCCACATTACACAGTTGACGACAACCTGCCACCTTTCATCTTGAGCGAGGGATTGTTTTACATTAATGGCATTGAATGGGCTGCCAGCGCAATGGAAATGTCAGTGATTGGTGCTAAGAACGTGGCACTGCTAGCCGGTAAACACTGGCAAGGAAATGATTCTATGCAAATTCATGATGAAAAGCAAGTAAGGAAGGAACTGTAGGTCGGTATGAGCAGGTGAAATCACCTAAACATTCAATAATTCTCCCTGGACACATACATGTATGTGTACTCCAAGAAATGTCACAAAGCCTGTTAATTGTAACAGTTCAGATAAAAGGAACATCTTTCAAAAATTATCTACTGTGCATGAGCTTAACAGCATAATTTGTCCTTCAAGGTTTCAAAGGCAAAACCTTGTGAAAAAAGTGGTGAGGCTGCACCTTTCTGAATTCTCTTTATTCTGATTCTGACTGTTACGAGAGGGGTAGGAATAAATCAGTACTTGAACAATTTTGCAGTCTTTCATCATTGGAAATTTCTGAAGAAACATCTTTTTTAAATTTAATTTGGAATTTGGATGATTTCAAACAATGACAATTTCTAGTTTTTTATGAAATGCCTTTCAATACATAGCTTATTTTGAGATACACGCAAAATGCATTTGTTGCCCCTACGTTAAATTCTGTAGTCCAGTTGCAGACTTATTCATGTATTTTAGTTCAGGGAAGTCCTGATCTTTTCTTATTGTAAGAATGTGCGAGTGTCTTTCAAGGCACAGGGATAGATCGTACCAAGAACTGTAAATATTTAGATGCAAAAAGTGTTGGAAGTGTAATTTATAAAGATAGGAATTATGTAGCACACATTATCTCATTTGACGTCATCAATAAAATTGCAACATTTATATCAGTCTCTAGTGTTCATTACATTGGTTAGCCTTAACCTTCCCCAACCATACAGAATTAAATAAAGTGAAGTGTTTAATTCTGTGGGGATAGGTCTGGTAGGCCCGTAACAGCTGGCTTTTGCATTGGGTTTGGCATACCAACTTTTTGTGAGTGGGGAAGGTTAGGGCCAGCTACCCTTGGGGGGGTTAGGGTTAAAGGATGTGGTGTGAAAATAACTCAGGATCCCAATCTTGCGAGGAACATGTAACTTGCACATGTTCCAAAATGGGCCTTGCAGTTTTTGGTTCAAACGGGTAGAAACCCACAAAATGTAAAACCGTAGTCTGTAATGAGATAAATGGATGTCTTGTCTTGGTGTTTTCAATAATCTCACAGCAGACTGGTGAAAGTGTGGCAAATTTTGTACCATAGGAAGTATACTGCATGCCAAATTGTGACTTGTCACATGTCATAACTCCAGAAACATAATATAAAGAACATCCAAATTATTACAAAAGAAGAATATCAAGTTATATTTTGGAAAATAAATAAAAGTGAAATAAATTTCTTAAGATCATTGAAATTTACCTTTTTTGCCAGAAAGCAATAGAAACGGGTCATTTTAATAGACAATAAATATTGTAAATTTAGAATGTCACAAATTAAGCCTATTATTGTCCTAACAGTAATTGGGTTACTTCCCATGGAAGTGTGATATAATTTTAATGTGCATTTTTATATTTCAAACTTTTGCACTATGGTTATTCATGCGTTTTACTCAAGATGAGATCGGTGGAAATAAAGTTGCCAGAGGGGGCACTGATGGTTCTTGTGATTGCCTGGATGGAGGCTGTTCTTTCTTTGATGTGTCACCTATTCCAAGCCTCTGTAAGACTCTGCATAATTTCAGTGAAATAAAGAAAAAATCAGAACACCCAAGTGAAGCAACAAAATAGTCATCTGACTGATCACATTCTAGACTTGAGTAACTACAGCTGCCGCTGTGATATGCGTGCATGTCCAGTGATGAATTATGCATATTACATCACTGCCTGCTGATGACCTGCAGATTGTGACCAATCAGAGGGCATTTACTCAATGACGACATTAAACAACATGGCGCCCCCAGGCCAGTGGGCAGTTGGTACTTTCTCCAATAAGGAGTGTGGTACGTCAACAAAAATGAAAAGTATTTTGCTGCACTGTCACGTTTTTTCCCCCGTAAATATCAAAGGAAAGGATTCCATCCTATAATGGAATGACCAGTTGTTATGAACTGTGATCAGTCTGGAGTGCTACGGTACCACATGTAGGCACAGTGACGTTTCCCAGAGCCTCCACAGATACAGTAATTTCTGTCCGACTTCAACGTAATTTTTCTCAAGGTGGCAACAATGAATTTTGAATTGCATCAGTACAAACGTGTTTCAGAATGTGTAGATGATGTCTGTAATGGTCTTTTTTTTGCACAGCCAATCAAATTTTCACAAATGGAACCTTTTGGTCGATGTTTTTTGTTCCTTATGCTCCAATGTTTAAGAAAAGCAGCCTGTAATATGGAAACAACCACATAACAGGCCTTGTGATTGGTCAGATTGCGATCTGTGACATAGTAGCTTGTCTAAATATGGTAATACTCCATGCTGGTGATGCACTACTTTGTTTTTCGTCCATTTGAATTCTGTTAATGTCATATTTGTCACTGGTGACTCACTCTTTGGCAGTTTTTCTCCTGGCGTCAATGTCCATTTCCAGTATCTTGGGAACAGTTACAAGATCAGTCCCACCGTGCAAATTTGACGGCATCTGAAAAAAAAGGGTTTTAAGCTTAGTAGTGTTTAACAGTATGAATTTGGGATATATATTTTTTTTATTTCTTAAAAATAAATTTGGGAAGGAAAAGGGAACAATTTGGTTAATTTTAACAGTGAAGCATTTTGAACAGATTTCACATAAAAACTTAACAAAAAGTGTAGTTTGAGAAAAACAAAGCGTGACAAAAGGATCTCAAAAGAAAGTGACAAGATTTTTTTGGGAGACAAATTTGGGGTCTAAAATTCCCCTAAAAACTGCTATTTTCCCGGAATATTACTTCATGTCTGTGAATGCAACCTAGGTTCGACCCACCTTCCAGAAGGGGCCATGATCCCCGATCAGTGTCACGCTGGTCCCGATCAGCTTGTTGGTCTTAAACTCCATGGGCACCTTCATTCTCACCCCCCGCGGGCCCAGAATCGGGTGGGCCCTGCTCCTCTTAGCCCTCCGGAAGATGGCCACCTTCTCGGCGGGCCTTGCCAAGCTCAGGCCTGTCTCCTGGCCAACCACATCAAAGCTAAAGGCAAAATATAAACAGCATAAGATGCTTTTGTCTATCATGGGGCCTCAATTCCTTTTGAAATTAGTTGAATCCTGGAGCCCCTCTGATACTCAGTACAAAGTCAGATATTATAAGCACTACGTCCAAATTTAAGGAAAATAGAATTTTCTACGGGTCACAAACGAAGACTAGTTTTATGGTGTCATAAGTAAGAGCAGTCAATATTTGTTAACCACTCCCTGCCAGGAATTCCGGATCCGCACAAGTATGCTTCATATGCGTGGCCGGGGTCTCCAAACTCAGACAACGGGAACTGGGCCTTGTAACAAAAGACCGTACTCAGGAACAAAAGTTCAGGCTGCCGGGAATTACCGACATTTTTTCACTCTCAAAAGTGGAGATAATCCAGCCTTGTTTTGAAACAGTATACCACGGTTTGGGGCATTTAGAGCAAGCGGATTACCACTGGGGACAAAAGCGCTCCACCACCCCAGCGATGAGCCACACAGCACCGCTGCATGCTAATCTGACCCCTATTGGAAAGAGGTCAGCAGTGCACTGAGCCAGGTTCGTGAACAAAAGAAAGTTATATAACACCGCACAATGTGGGCTCTTTTTACAAGGCTGCAGGCCTGGCTAAAATACTCGGGCATCAATAGATTTTGTCTGTCAGGCTCAAGGGGCCACCAGACAGTCCTTCACATGTTTGTAAGTGTCCAGTAAATGAAGATAGGAATTTTTAAAGAATTTTGAAACATAAAAAATGATAAATATCCCGGCCCAGCGTCATCAACATTAACCCTAACCCTCCTCAATCCTTCACCTGTTGGAGGATTGAGGAGTGTTAGGGTTAATAACTGCCCCGGCAGGAAGTGGTTAACACCTTGGCTACGGATTCTGCGCAGTTAAGATATAATTCAGTGAAATAAACCCAAACCTAAAATGTAAACCTGTTTAATTTATTATTAAATTATTCACTGCATTTTCATAATGTGCCACTGCCAGCCCAGTGACATATTGTGGCTGCTGTGGTCACCACACATTTTGGTCATGGCACAGCTTTGGCAAGTGGGAGGTAACACGGTGAAAGAAATGCTGCATACCACATGACAATCTCTCGGTCAATCAAGAGATCACATGTGTTAGTGAGGTATTCACAAAACAAACATTTTGGCAAGTTCTAATAAGGCAAAGGGAAAATCCTCCCCGGTTGGGATTCGAACCCAGCCTTTTTAAGGACTCATCCACATTCTCAATCATGCCCTTTAAAATGTCACCATGCCAGCGAATGGGTACAGTTCACAGATTGACTCACATAGCTAGCATCTGCTCATACAGATTGTTACGCTCCTGCTTGATTGCCTCACGCTTCTCTCGCCAAGTGTTGATGTTCTAGGACAATGAAGTGGGACCAGCATAACAAGGCTTTCAGAGAGACTATGATTTTCAAATTTTAATGTTCACCGTTCCAGACTGTCAAATTTAACTCATTAAGTAGCTCAAGATTATAAAGCAGTAGCAACCCAGTCAAACCTAATTTTCAAACCAAAGACAAGCACGGCCCTTTCTCAAACTTTGTGACTGGTTTCATCTGAGACTTTAGCTATTTGAAATAGTAAATCTTCATTTCAACATATAAAAAAATGTCCATGAAGTTAATCAGAAAGGACTACATTTTCACTAGACTACATCAATCCAGCACTGAAATATATTCATGAACTCATGAAAGAAAACACATTTTGACTGCTAGCCACAGGAATACCAAAACACATACTTCACTCATACGTGTCTCCATTCGGGCAAAGAAACCCTGTAACTTTTTGTCCTGTTCCCTGGTAACGGGCCCCTCTAACTTGGATATCAATTCAGCTACACAAGAATAACAGGGGGTGAATGTGAGAAAGGTTAAGTGTTTGTTAGTCATGTTGAAGGACAAAAAAACTGACAAGTTAGTAGGAAGAACAAGAACAAAAAACTGACAAGTAAGTAGGAAGAAGAAGGACAAAAAAACCGACAAGTTAGTAGGAAGAAGGACAAAAAAACTGACAAGTTAGTGGGAAGAACAAGGACTAAAAAACTGACAAGTTAGTAGCAAGAACAAGGACTAAAAAACTGACAAGCTAGTAGGAAGAACAAGGACTAAAAAACTGACAAGTTAGTAGGAAGAACAAGGACTAAAAAACTGACAAGTTAGTAGGAAGAACAAGGACTAAAAAACTGACAAGTTAGTAGGAAGAAGAAGGACAAAAAACTGACAAGTTAGTAGGAAGAACAAGGACTAAAAAACTGACAAGTTAGTAGGAAGAACAAGGACTAAAAAACTGACAAGTTAGTAGGAAGAACAAGGACAAAAAACTGACAAGTTAGTAGGAAGAACAAGGACAAAAAACTGACAAGTTAGTAGGAAGAAGGACAAAAAAACTGACAAGTTAGTAGGAAGAAGGACAAAAAACTGACAAGTTAGTAGGAAGAACAAGGACAAAAAACCGACAAGTTAGTAGGAAGAACAAAGACAAAAAAACAGACAAGTTAGTAGGAAGAAGGACAAAAAAACTGACAAGTTAGTAGGAAGAACAAGGACAAAAAAACTGACAAGTTAGTAGGAAGAACAAGGACAAAAAACTGACAAGTTAGTAGGAAGAACAAGGACAAAAAACTGACAAGTTAGTAGGAAGAACAAGGACAAAAAAACTGACAAGTTAGTAGGAAGAAGAAGGACAAAAAACTGACAAGTAAGTAGGAAGAAGAAGGACATAAACTGACAAGTTAGTAGGAAGAAGAAGGACAAAAAACTGACAAGTTAGTAGGAAGAACAAGGACAAAAAACTGACAAGTTAGTAGGAAGAACAAGGACAAAAAACTGACAAGTTAGTAGGAAGAACAAGGACAAAAAACTGACAAGTTAGTAGGAAGAACAAGGACAAAAAAATGACAAGTTAGTGGGAAGAACAAGAGACATGAAAACATGAAGGCTACACAGACTGTGAGTATAAATAAAAAAACCTTGGGAAAACAAATCTGAAAGGTGAACAAAAATCCTAAAAGTGGAGTGAGAAATATCAAGAATGCTAGTTTTGCACATCTTCCCTATTTATTTGGGGTTATACGATTACTGCAACCCCGAAGTACCAAGAATGCTTCGTGGAGGAGGAATAAAGTGACAATCCTCAGAACAATGCCTAACAGCCCACAGATCATAACAATCGTACAAAACAAAACACCAGAAATAACAAAGAAGGCAACCACTTGCAAGCCTGTTACAAATTCGCCTACAAGGTTTCCTTCACTACACCTTATGGCTAGTCTTTCCGTTCTTGAGATGTGGCTACTTAAACCTTTATATAAACTTAAAACTCTTCTTGTTTTGGAACATACTATTGGAACTTCTTAGTCTGCCCCCCCATCAATATCAAAGAAATTAGGACATAAAAATAACAAACATAACAGAACAAAGCTGAGCAACAGATTGCAGGATGTGTTAGTAGTTTGAAAAATGACACAGCATGGAAAAGTTAATGTTAGTGTGGAATTGTGATTGGATTACATCCTGCATTTTGCCTCATTTTGCCTCAACTGACCTTTTTGCTCCTGCATTCTCCTGAAGATGATGTATCTCTCAAACATATGTCTCAACCTCATCTCAGGCACCTCGATTGTCTGCTTGATGATATCGCAAGTGATCTGCACGAGACATCATCACTAATTAAGTTACTCTATGGGCATGTACTCAAGCTATCTAACCTAGTGCAGCATCCAAAGCTAAAAGATGCAGGCATTGTCAAAACATTCTAGAAACATTTAAAAAGTTTCACACTAAAAACAACCCCCACAAGAATGTGCTTTACTACATGTCAGAGTTCAACCATCCAAGAGTTACCATTTTATCATACATTATTTTCATAAAAGCCTTCAATGATTTTGTAGTTTTCTTATCTGGGTTTCAGTAGCCAATTTCTGCAGTAAAGAGTCCCTTTTGGGAGACTTGGAGAAGGGCATAATTGGGTGCAACAGGTAGGGCATGATGCATCTACATGTGGGTTCCACTGAGCGCTCCATCTATGTAAAACCCAATCAACTCGAATAACCAAGTAATTGTACATGACCTGGGACCAGACAGAAACAACCATAACCCCTAAATGGATATCTGAGTCCCCATTGAACCAAATGCTTATCTTCTGGTTACATCTGCCGTTTGTTCTGCAGATTCATTTTGGTAAAAAAAAAAGGGGGAGCCAACGTTCTTTTACCGTGTGCAGCTCCAGTGATATCTTGTCCTCCTTAAGAGCAGATTCCAGCATTTCCAGATTCCGTAGCTGGTCGCTCACCCTCAACCGCAGCTGGCCGATGTCTGGAGGTGGTTTTTCAACACGCTAGAGAGCAAGACACGGGTAATAACAAAGATAGAGAGATTTGTGGGATGGATTACCCTGTCATCAAGGCTTGATATTGGACACATCCTTTTTATGCTCACTAAATTGGGAGTTTTAGGGTAATGATAAAATTCAAACCAGGATTCCAGTAACCTATCAAAATTCATAAGTATTATCCAATCATGACGTCTGTAGATGATCATGGATCACTATCATGATCACTGCATGCATGGTTGCACTTGTTATCTTTCAAAACACTGAGATCCAAGTAATGATAATCAGTCACTCACTCACCTTGCTACTCTCAATGTCCATCTTGAGTTGAGTGACCAGTGTCTGTTGCTGTCTGGCCTGCTCAGCCATGCTGCCCTTCATGGAACGCAGCTTCATGTCGCGCTTCTTTGTCTCTTCTCGGAAAGCCTGCTCACTGAAATGCCAGCAAAAATGGAAGTAGGAATATTTCCAATTTTGTGAAAACAAGAAAAATTTCATATGCAAAAATACGATTTGCACTCATATATTTGGCATTTCCATAATTGATTAACAGCCAAATTATTGATTTAAAATGAAAATAATTGATAAACAGATTCTTGACTTATAACCAAGCTAAAGAGGTAAACGAGCACAGACAAAATATCTTATGTTCCAATACGCGAACAAGCTAAAATCAATCCAATTACAAGCCAATTTTTCAAGGGTAAGACCAGCACTCAAACTGTATGGGCAATTACATGCTGTGTTACAGAATAGGATTGTAAAATGTGGGAAAAGCCGGCCTACAAAATACATACAGTGATTTCATCTCGCGTTGCAAGCTACTGCTGTGAAGAATCAGAGCTTTGTGACGATCCAGCAAGGCCTTGTATTTCTCATCCTAGGCACGATGTGGGCAATGGGGATAAAAAAAGAGAAAAAGGACAGAAAAAAGTGGACAAACTGAAGTCTGAACTGACAGGAATGGAACGAAATAAGAAAAGTTACATATATATGATATATATACACACATTTGAGAAATGAAGCAGACAAAAGCTCAAGTTATTTGTTACAATGAGCTGTGGCTCAAGCTACTTGGCGAGGACTGTCTCTCATGAAAATATTCTATTGTGTATTAATTCAACTCAATCGAAGTAACAAAGAAACAGCCACAAATATACAGCATCCAAAAACTGGTTCATATAACATCGCTTACGTTTATTCTTTTTGTCTCGCTCAGCATAACCTCGGTTGCATGAAGAAGCTCTTGTGCCTTTAGAGAAATTGGACAAAATGCTTAACACAATTTAAAATCCTTTAATCGAAATAAATAACGAGGATAGCATAATCCAGTCCAAAACCAAGATTACCTATTCAATAACCAAACCGACCCTTACTTCAAACTGTTCAACCATTCAACTCTGTGATTCTGGGGAAAAAAAACCTACAAAATCATTTTATCATGTGTTGTCATTTAATCTCTCTCCTCTTCTTCAATTCTTAAAGGAGGCAAAAGATCTTACACTTTGGGTGTACAGTGGAACGCCGCTATACCGAACACGGCTACACCGAACATTTGGCTGTACCGAACATCGTCCTCGGCTCCCAGTAATTTGTGCACAGAACCTAACACTATTCAGGTGCCGTTTGTAATTCCGGAACATTAACATGATAAAAAGGTCAGTGTTTTTCATGTTGGAAAGTGACAAGTGGCCATTATTTCCCCAAGGACTAGAAGGGAAAGCCACTAGTTGTCAGCAGTATTGAATAGACATTGATTTTGCGACTCCGCATGATCGGGTGCAAAACTGCACCTATGCGCACCGTGGCATTGCACTAACAATAGTCTAAAGAGGGCGCTGCTGATACACAAATCAACCGAGATTCGCCACAGCATACATCAGAGATCGACCCCGAGAAGTAGCTTCACGACTTTTAGGATAAACTTGATATCAATTTTGTGACTCAAGATTAAATAAAAAACAAAAATAATTAACAGATACATTTCTGGAAACCTTAAACGTGAATGCAATGGCAAAACATCATAAAACCAGCAAACTGTAGTATCACAAGAGGGTGCACTTCAGTTAGACAAGAGAGGGCGCTATTCAACATGGCGATGAAACAGTTAATTCGCTACACAAAATGACCGCTGTACCAAACATTTAGCGTGGACCCAGTCATGTTTGTTATAGTGGCGTTCCACTGTAGTGAATATTGTCGGGTTACTTTTAATGTTGTTCTGTCTTTCCTGACCCACCTTTTCAAGTTTCTCACTCAGGTATCCATTTTCCTTGGTCAACTTCTCAATCTCAGGATCGACTTCCACCAGCGGGGTCAGAGTTCTTTGCTTCGGCATCAAGGCTTCTTTCAGTTCCAGACGCTTCCAAAGTAATGCAAACATTACTGAACATTGATTACATTGAGTGCTTCCAGAGGTCAAAGTATTACATCTTAACCCAGTTGATTGCTTTGCTTTCATTAACCCCTTCATACCAGGAGGCGTCCACAGCCGCGGCTCTGTGCGAGGATTAGTGCATACCAAACCTACATTCTATTCACCATGCACCTGCGGTTTCAATGTGGGCCTGCTACTGGACAGGGCTTTGCATACTGGGCATACCGCAGCCCAGCAGTCACGGTCAACAGAATCCCGGTGTGAAGGGGTTAAGCCAAATGTCCAACTCAACTGGATACGGCTACAGCATGTGAGCCTAAAGCACTAGCCAGTGGCTCCTGCAGAGGCATGTATGATTTCCTGCAATTGCCACAACTGTCAGACACAACCTCAACCAAATAGTGATAACAGATGCAATCTCATCGATTCTTTTCCTCTGTGGCAAAGTGGTTGGTGAGTTCTGCATGAGTTATCAAGGCACAGTCTTTAAGAAAGAAGTATGTTAGCATGTAAAAATGTTACACTGTTGCTTTTATGCTTTATAATTTAGAAAGAATCACCAATAACTGTGGTAAATTGGAGGCATTTTGAGGTATGTGTACCTTATTCATCAAGGCTTGGGCAATTTTCAGTTCCAGGGATACGAGCACTGCAATATGAAAATGTAGCAACAGCAATATCCAATTTGAAGATAAATTGCAACATACACAGTGTTAGTGTAGAGGAGCAGAAAGTTACATGTATGGTAGGTTTTGATGCTACATTAACAAATGAAAAAAATGGAAGAGATACAACACCAACATTTTAGCAGGAAGTTTGTCTATGCAAACGCGGTAAAAGAAGGTAGTAAATAAGTTGAAAGTTTAAAAATTTACCAACTCTTCAAAAGAATATGCTGAACAAGGCACAGCAAGACCAATACTGGCACCAAGTTGAAAACATTACCAATCTTTTTACTGTTACATCAAGAAATAAATATGCAAACACCATCAGCAAAATTTTCAAAGAAGTGCTATGGCTAAGAAGGGTTTGTAATGCTGATCTTGTTAAAATCCATGATAACCCTCAAATGTATCACATCCTTTTAGTTTTAGTCTTCCACCGAATTAAACCGATTATATTCACTTGTGAAGATAAAGTTCCCTTTAATAGCTTGAGATAATAACTTACATTCCACGGCATTCCCAGCCATTTGTCCAAGGATAATTTTGACATCACTTGGTTTCTGTACAATAAATCAGAACAGTTTTAAAAACTTGCTAGAGTTTAAGTACAATACCATCCAAAACTGTTATCCCAAAATAGTGGTCTAGTTTCCTGCAGTATGCATGGTGAATAAATGGAATGGAAATCTTTAACAACAATGCCAGTCCATACCATTTTGTCAGTGAAGTTGGTCAACGTTTCTGATTGTTTACAAAAATCTGAGCATTACCAAAAATATACAGCACAGAGTAAAAATATAAGTGTATTTGGTTTCCAAAAAAATATTAAATATGCTGGACCTAAACTTTGGAACACCTTGCCACTTTCCCTCAGAGAATCAAAATCTTACAGTACTTTCAAAAGTAAATTGAAATCTTATCTACTGTAATAATGCACCATTCTCTATACAAATCTTCATCTTGATTAATTATTCTTATGTCGGTCTATGTCCACCGCTTTCATTCTGTATCGTTCATTTCACTGAGGGTCAGTGATTTCATTTACTCATCAGTTTGTGATTACACAGTGTTGATTTTTTGTATTGTTGTTTGTATTTGAATGACTTGTATGTAATTTGTTAAATAGGCTAGTCTAACACAAGTCTTTGCTTTTTAGGCTTTTTGCCCCCTCTTCTTGATGATTATTTAATACATTTGTTTGGTTAATACTCTATGACTACTTAATACTGTATTAGGCAGGCCTACTGCTATTATCAGAGGAGGAAATAAATGTCTGAAAATGCCAAATGTTCATAACCAGTCTATTTGAGATCAAGAGCACACTTCTCTTACATCTTCAACAGGAAGGTTACTCAACTGCCGCACATCATGAGCTGTATCAAGAAGACCTGTCAAAACATCATTTGTCAATTTTAGGGTATCTGAGAGTGCTGTTCATGTTTTCAAATAATTAAAATCAGACAATTACAAGTTATATTTTTTA
This sequence comes from Acanthaster planci, assembly GCF_054643075.1. NCBI lineage: Eukaryota > Metazoa > Echinodermata > Asteroidea > Valvatida > Acanthasteridae > Acanthaster > Acanthaster planci. The sequence continues at coordinate 17,072,992 of NC_141779.1, read as the reverse complement.
CGGTTCTGACATGATGTTGATATATATAAGAAAATGGAATAGCTCTTGCTCTAAAGAAAGTAACACTAAAATCCCTTTTGAACAGTTATTGTTTTCAAGGGAGCTATTTTCAAAAGGAGATAACAAGCCAACAAAACAATATTTTACAATTAAAGGAGTTTTCGAAGGTCATAAATAAAACTATTCATTAACTCTTTTAGGTTTTTTAGACAGAAAAAAATGTTTAGTTTCTAACAAATTTATGCTCATGTAAAAATGTTATTGTCAGAAATTATCCATAAACCTGTTACTTGCTCCTGTGTAGAGCTTGTAGTAATCATTAGCAACCTTGTAAAAATACAGTGAGACAGAGCAAAGATGTACTGACGGTTTACCTTCCTTTTCCAAGATGGCGGCCAGTCCATCTTTGAATCGGTTGACAGCTCGGAGCAAGCGGTTGCTCTCCTTCAGGATGTTAGCCAGCTGAAGTTTCATCTCATTCTCCTGTTTTCTCAAGGTGGCATCGCATCTTGAAAATCCAACGAATAAGATTAAACCATCTGTCACACGACTTGGGAGTTTTTTTCTTAATTACTCAAGAGTTTGCTAAAAACAGGCTCAAATGTAATTTCAGTTTCACTGAAAACTGGAAGCAACTGTCTCTACTATTACTTATGCTTCATTTTTCAGAAAGGTGCTCCTTAGTTTATATTTGGAGTAATATTAGTAAAATTGAGTTGACTTTTCCCCCATTTTGCCTGTTTTATGCTTCTACTCACAATGTATCAGCATACCAAAATAAAAAATAGTTCCAACACCGAAACAAAAGCTCAAACCCATCACTGGGGAGGCAAGATACATCCCCCTCCTCTTGGCTGTGAGCAGGTAAGATGAATCAAAATGATGAAATCCGCTGTGTATCACAAAGGTTCATGTCTCGTCTGGCAGTCTGGTACCAACCTTAGCTTCTCCTTGGCCGCATAATCTTTCAGGGTGTGCAGTTCCATTTCATGTTCCCCCTTCATTCGTGCCAGCATGTTGCGCACTTCTGGGGAGGCACCCGGGGGCGGGGTCACGTCTTTTGCAGGGGGAGGGGTAGCTGCTGCAGCGGCATGGTGTTTCATTTGTGCAGCCAACTCGGCAATTTTTTTCTCCTGACGAAATCACAGGAAATGCAAACTCAAACACATTTAGAGGGCAGTGGATGTGTTTCTAGAGGATCAATGAACTAACAGTGAATGCCAGGGATTTGTTCAGTGCAATACTGTGCAGCGTCTAGCGAGAAAATGGTCATGTGGGGTTGACGATTGGTCAGAGGAAGTTGGGTTGCAGGTATTTTACTGGTACTGAATAAAATGAGAAGACGTGGAGGGGCAGTGAGGGGGTATGGTGAAGTTAGACTTCAACCTTGTTCCTTGCCAGCTTGAGGGCCAATGTTATTGACAGACTACCTTGAATTTTTAAATTCAATCCATTACAGTCTCCCTACAGCAGAAAACATAACAAATACTGACACATCTTCTGCGTGCATTCCACAAGTCTGGGGGATCTTAAGCATACACAAGGCTAGAAAGAGAATGATCTGAGGTTTGGCTCCAGACAGCATGAGGACCTTCTTCTCTATACCTTGGTTCTTTCAAAACAATTTCTCAGGCCTTTTGATGTTGTTTGGAGAAATTGATGCAAAGGTCAGTGTCCTCCATTAATCATATACCTGCAGTAAGATAGCTTCTTCCTTGAGTTTGATAACGTCCTTGAGGTGAGTGATTTCTCTATCCATGTCGTCCACCTAGATCGAGGAAAAACAAAAATGTTCATTCCTTCAACCTCAACACCATGCACCACACAATGGGCCTCTGGATACCTTGCACTGGATTTCATGCAGCCGTCCATTGTCTGTCAACAGTCACTCTTACGTGATAGCCATACATGATTATTCCTATAGAGTACCGAAGTGAATACGTCACGCGCACAATTCGTGTGTCAAAGGCATTAGCGCGAGAACCAGCGTGCGAACCAACACGTGCGCGTACTCCATTCGTTTGCACTGCACTTTCTGGTTCACAGTGACGTCACACTTTGGTACTCTATGATCAAAGTGTGACCTGGTAACGGAATTCTCTCATCACACCTCCTGCTTATATTCCTTGATGCGCTGCTGGTATTGTTCCCTCATGGATGACTGCTGGGATTGCTTAGCCTCGCTCTGGAAATGTGTAATGTCCAACTGGTGGGCATACTCCTCAGCTTGTTCTGAACATTAGAAATAACATTGAAAAAAAATTATTGTTGTTTTTTCCTTCCATCTGAGTGAGATGAGGCTGAATGTTCAGGATATGACTATGAGGAAAAAGTTAAATGCAGGTGTTCTATCCTATCGCTTCTGTATTTTCAAATTGCCACGGGATATGACACTACTCAAGTACTAGTGCAAATCTGGCCGGTGGGATAAGAGTTTGTTTACCCTGTATGTCTGCAAGCTGTCCCTCCAGATTTTCAACCACTTGCTTCAGCTTGTCAATCGTGTCCTGAAGATAAGGTGGTCAGAATCCAAACGAGGTCAGTCAAATTCCTCACAGACCCTTTCAGTTCAAGTGGTGTGAGCATCTGGGGAGCATTGTCAGCCTTTCCAATATGCGCGTCAACACTTACACCAAGTGTTGTGTATCCGTCAAGATCATTCGAAGGGGCAATTTTTTTGGCCGAACGTAACGCACATATGTGTTAAGTTAATGGAGTCGTTTTTTTTTCTGTCTGTGAAAGTGAAACGCATGAATGCATCGTGTACGCAGCCCACCAAAAAAGCAGTACATATGGAAAGGCACCTTACTACTATTACACTTTGCCTTTCAAAGAGAGTTTCTTTGAAAACCTGGACAAAAGTTTATGAACATATGAGTACAACTAACAACTACTCCATGTATCTGGCAACTTTCATATTTTAATTTCCTCTGCTGATTCCAAATTGAGATATCGTGTTAAGTTTCTCTGAAGTCAATCAGATATTTGAAATGAATTTTTAACGAGGTAATTGGTTTACTGTGAAACATCTTCGCCATCACAGAGCAGCCAATCAACTTGACCATACCTCAGACATATTCATGTCTGAGAGCCGAATTTTCACTGGTTCATTTATCATCACATGCCAGGTTTTTTTCTGCTGTTTATCCAAGCGCACATGCGAGGATCCGCACCCAAGTCACATGGAACTGCTGCACAGGTGAAGTGCAGACGCATGAGCAATTGAGCATAGCCCTTACTACATTACACATGCTGCCTTTTCTTTGCTCCTGAAATTTTACAGGCAAATGACTATGACTGAGGCACGGTAAAACAGATATAGTATGATTTAATGCCTCAGGAACTTGCTTGTCAACTCCTGATACTCATCGAAAATCAGCTTTCCAACTTTAAAGTCAGCTGGGAACCAGTCACAAATTTATGCTGGTAACCTGATGTGGCCAACCAGTATTATCTATACTTCTGTATTGGTAGTTCAACAAGCTTGGATAACTTTGGGGGTCAAGTTCTTTACCTCTGCATCATAGAGTTTTGCCAGCGTGTGCTCAACTTCTCTCACTAACTCGTCTTCTCTGGCTGTGGCTTGTGCCTGGAGGGTCTTTATCTCTTCCTGTAATCGAGCTGCCAATTGAAAGTGATCCCTCGGTTGAAACTCGAGCAGCAAGGACGAACTGACATGTATAAAGGATGAGCAACCATCTCGCTATGCACCATTTTGGGGCAGAGTCACAGTGCTTCTAACGTGCTCTTGGTATGCTGAACATGAGTGATGCTGTCCAAAGCATTACTAACATGGTCAAGTGCTGCATCTGTATGCCCTCTGTCTTGCTTGACAAACGATATGACATGAGTGGGGGATTTCGATTTCCATTGTGGTAACTTGCAACTTGGAAATATTGGAATATATAAAAGGAAAATTCTTTGAGAAAAACCAACAAACCAGAGTGTGAATAATGGTGGATTTTCATTGGCTGTTATCAACAAACCAGAGTGTGAATACTGGTGGATTTTCATTGGCTGTTATCAACAAACCAGAGTGTGAATAATGGTGGATTTTCATTGGCTGTTATCAACAAACCAGAGTGTGAATACTGGTGGATTTTCATTGGCTGTTATCATCAGCATGCAAATATTAGACTGCTTTGAATTGTAGTAATAAATCAAGCTTCAGCAGAATCCTTTGCCAGGGAAATTAACAAGTTCCCAGCATTGCAGCATGATGGCATGGTTACATGAATGATGGAGTGGTTGCATGAGGTCTTTGGGTGTGTGTGCAGGGTTGCGGTTAGTTTGAGCAATAAATAGTTAATACGCTCCTGCCTTATCAAGAAAAAAATGCACTAGATCAGGCCCCATGTTCCATTTGAAGCTGAACTGTTCTCGACTGCAGGGGGCTATTTTCATCTAAGCGTTGGATCGTCCGATCCTCTTACCAGTTTCTTTCTGGGCGGCTTTGAGTGCAGCCTCGCGCTGCGCTTCTTCTTTAGGGTTGAGCTTCTTGACGGCCTTGGCCTGGTCAACGGAGTGCTTCATATCCTTCAGCTGATTTTGCAATTCTTTCTGAAATAAAACCCAGTACAAAAAGCCAACTGATTTTTGTACGTCTGCTAAAATACCCATTGAAAATGCTCATATACGACAAATGTCATTGGCTACGGCATTTCATTTACTTGACACAGGGTTGACCTCTGTGTGACCGTTTTCATGAGAAGCTCCCAATCTTCACTTACAATTTTTTGGTTCTGTTTCTCTGTGAAGTTCTCCAGTGCTTCCAGCCTTGTAGTCTTCTTGGACAAATCTCTCTCCAACTTCTCGTTCCCTTTCGTCAGATGGTTCACACTGACCTGTCACACAACAAATAAGCCATGCACCCTTATGAAAGTGATGATGAATGATGACTTTTTCAGTGGAAACATGACCGTGAATATCTGTCATTTGTACTGAGTACTGCTTTGCAGTAACATCTTCAAACTGGCAGTGACAAGACAATTTGTCCCCTTTCTTTATGTCCATTCCTTTACCCCAAACTCCAGTATCTGTTCGCACAGTTGCATGTTTTCTTCATTGCGTCTCTCCACGGCAACTGACATAAAGTTGAACTGTTTCAGGGCATTCTTGATCACTGAAACAGAGATAATCAGAAAAATCAAAATCTGCTCGATATTTTGGAGTTAATTGGAGTGCACAAAATATCAGTAGCTCAAAAACTGGTCTGCTTATAAAACTATGCTTGGGTTGAAAATCAGGCCTTGCCTTCTTTATGACATCTTTAAGCTGATGTAAGATATTAATATATATATATATATGCTTGATTTCAACTGAAAAAAATTCTTTTCTCTAAATAGGGAATCCACAGAGTGAAAATAAATTCAAAATCTTATTTCTTGGGCTGAAAAACCCCTTATTCAATAACTGAGTCCTTAGTCTTCCTATTGGTGAACCTCGGAGTGCAGGAACAAAAAATGTTTTGAAAAGAGCACCTGAAAAAGTGGTTCAACTTATAGGTGTTGAATGGGCCTACATCCTTCATACTAGCTTCAACATGTCCTTTGTCACATTTTTATCTTACCTCCCCCTTGGATGTCACATATTCAAATAGACCTGTAGTGGGTATTAAATATCCACAAACACGGCGTCCACCAAAAGCAATGTGTTTCATAAGAATCATTTACCACAAATAAAGTTGACTGTAGGTAACGTACTTGGACTACTGATGTGCTGGGTAGTATATCGTAATTTGGGTGTATTGTTTGTAAACAACAACTGAAACACACGTTGCTATGGGGTTGATACCCACTATAGGTCACGCGATTTAGTGGGCGCAAGCAGTCTATTATGTTACATAACAGAGGCCTAAGCATATTAATTAACTTAGCAAAATGAACCACATTTTGACAGATACACTTTAAAGGCTTTTTTGAGAATTTGGCACGACATATATCAACAGGGACCTTTGTAGTGTCCATTTTCACCAGGCTCACAAAGTATGTGGTACATTTAACCAAATTTTAGAATTAATTTTGTTCTTTATAGTGACAACAAAAACAAATCACTGAATAATTGGCTCATTTTGTCAAATCCAGTTACATACTACTTAATGAAGTTACAGAGATAACAATGATACATATCAGTTATTTCACTAATTAGCCCTAAACCACAACTGTGGTATAATTTCATAAAATCCTATTATATCCTATTATGGTTAGGGCTAATTGTAAAACAGACGTAGACTGGGCATGTTTAGGGCTAATGGTAAAGCAGACGCAGACTGGGCATGGTTAGGGCTAATGGTAAAGCACACATAGACTGGGCATGGATAGGGCTAACGGTAAAGCACACATAGACTGGGCATGGTTAGGGCTAATGGTAAAGCAGACGATGACCGGGCATGGTTAGGGCTAATGGTAAAGCAGACGCAGACTGGGCATGGTTAGGGCTAATGGTAAAGCACACATAGACTGGGCATGGTTAGGGTTAATGGTAAAGCGGACGTAGACTGGGCATGGTTAGGGCTAATGGTAAAGCACTAGACTGGGCATGGTTCAGGCTAATGGTAAAGCAGACCTAGACTGGGCATAGTTAGGGCTAATGGTAAAGCAGACGTAGCCTGGGCATGGTTAGGGCTAATGGTAAAGCAGACATAGACTGGGCATGGTTAGGGCTAATGGTAAAGCAGACGCAGACTGGGCATGGTTAGGGCTAATGGTAAAGCACACATAGACTGGGCATGGTTAGGGCTAATGGTAAAGCAGACGTAGACTGGGCATGGTTAGGGCTAATGGCAAAGCAGACGTAGACTGGGCATGGTTAGGGCTAATGATAAAGCACATGAAGACGTAGACTGGACATGGTTAGGGCTAATGGTAAAGCACACATAGACTGAGCATGGTTAGGGCTAATGGTAAAGCAGACGTAGACTGGACATGGTTAGGGCTAATGGTAAAGCACACGTAGACTGGGCATGGTTAGGGCTAATGGTAAAGCAGACGTAGACTGGACATGGTTAGGGCTAATGGTAAAGCACACATAGACTGGGCATGGTTAGGGCTAATGGTAAAGCAGGCGTAGACTGGACATGGTTAGGGCTAATGGTAAAGCAGACGTAGACTGGGCATGGTTAGGGCTAATGGTAAAGCAGACATAGACTGGGCATGGTTAGGGCTAATGGTAAAGCAGACATGGACTGGACATGGTTAGGGCTAATGGTAAAGCAGACGTAGACTGGGCATGGTTAGGGCTAATGGTAAAGCAGACATGGACTGGACATGGTTAGGGTTAATGGTAAAGCAGACATAGACTGGACATGGTTAGGGCTAATGGTAAAGCAGACGTAGACTGGGCATGGTTAGGGCTAATGGTAAAGCAGACATAGACTGGGCATGGTTAGGGCTAATGGTAAAGCAGACGTAGACTGGGCATGGTTAGGGCTAATGGTAAAGCAGACATAGACTGGGCATGGTTAGGGCTAATGGTAAAGCACACATAGACTGGGCATGGTTAGGGCTAATGGTAAAGCAGACGCAGACTGGGCATGGTTAGGGTTAATGGTAAAGCACACATAGACTGGGCATGGTTAGGGCTAATGGTAAAGCAGACATAGACTGGGCATGGTTAGGGCTAATGGTAAAGCAGACATAGACTGGGCATGGTTAGGGCTAATGGTAAAGCGGATGTAGACTGGGCATGGTTAGGGTTAATGGTAAAGCACACATAGACTGGGCATGGTTAGGGCTAATGGTAAAGCAGACCTAGACTGGGCATGGTTAGGGCTAATGGTAAAGCAGACGTAAACTGGGCATGGTTAGGGCTAATGGCAAAGCAGACGTAGACTGGGCATGGTTAGGGCTAATGGCAAAGCAGACGTAGACTGGGCATGGTTAGGGCTAATGATAAAGCAGACATGGACTGGACATGGTTAGGGCTAATGGTAAAGCAGACTTAGACTGGGCATGGTTAGGGCTAATGGTAAAGCAGACGCAGACTGGGCATGGTTAGGGCCAATGGTAAAGCACACAAAGACTGGGCATGGTTAGGGCTAATGGTAAGGCAGACTTAGACTGGGCATGGTTAGGGCTAATAGTAAAGCACACATAGACTGGGCATGGTTAGGGTTAATGGTAAAGCGGACGTACTGTTTCTGTCATTGTTGGTTCTTGCCATTCTCATGGTGTCTTCTAGGGCTTTTCTGACCTCTTGAGCTGCTGATTTCCAGTTGGCAGCATCAGCCAGAAGAGCTTTCTCTGTGAATTTGTAAGTAAAACCAGGAGGGACTTGCTGAATGAGAAGGCTACATCTTGAGGATAAGAAGCACCTTAACATCTGTCTTTTCTTTTATTTTGGGGAGAGGAAGGGGGTAAGGATCACACCAGGTGACACTGATCTAGCATGGCCAATGCACCCAGTCGCTGCCAGACAGCCAAGCAGGCGTGGACGAAACAACAAAAACATAGACCAGGTTAACTGAACCATTCATTTTAACCACTTCGTGCCGGGGCATTTTTCAACGTTGAGGATGCTGGGCCGGCATGACTATCATTTTTTCCATTTTCAAAATCCTTCAACAATTCATCATTCCATTTAACAGTCGTTTATAGCTGCACGGAGTAATCTTTAGGCACTACTCTTAGTTGACAGGTGACCTTCATTGACAACCGAATATTTCAGCCAGGCCTGCAGCCTTGTAAACAGAGCCCAGATTGTGCGGTGTTATACAACTCTTTTGTTCACGAACCTGGCTCAGTGCACTGCTGACCTCTTTTCAATAGGGGCCAGATTAGCATGCAGCGGTGCTATGTGGCTCATCGCTGCGGTGGTGGAGAGCTTTTGTCCCCGGTTGTAATCCGCTTGCTCTAAATACCCCAGACCCTGGTATACGGTTTCAAAATAATGCTGGATTATCACCACTTTTGAGAGTGAAAAATGCCGGTCATGCCCAGCAGCCTGGTCTTTTGTTCGGAGTACGGTCTTTTGTTACAGGGCCCTGTTTCCTTTGTCCGAGTTCGGAGACCCCGGCCACACATATAAACCATACGGCTCCGATTTCGGAGTCCCCGGCTGGTAGTGGTTAACATTGTTTTTACCATTGAGAACTTCTTGGGTTTCTTTGGCCTTGGCACGGATTGCCACCTGACGTTGTGTTGCCAGGCTACTGAAGGCTGGCTTTAACTCGCTGCCAGCGGTGCCTGGTCTGAGTGACAAAAACAATTATTTTTCAGTTGTGTTCGTTTGGTGCTTAATAATGACAAAAATCCAAATCCATGAACAGTTCTCATTGGATTCCATGACAAGCTCTGAGTTTCAATGAGCATTAACTAATTCTATAATAAACAGTGACCTTTGGTTACATTTCTGTCACAAATTTAGTGTCAAGTAATAAGTGTATGTAGCTTGAAGGCAATTTTTGACAATTGATTCAGTTACCAACACATTAGAAATTACATCTGAAATGGAAATCACTATGTAAAAAACAAAAACCACGTCATAAAACACAGCTGAATTGTAAAGTACTAGTTTGAAGAAGGTGGCAATTAAGCTCACTCCAGATTTTCATGCTGCGCCAACTCATTCATTGCCTCAAAGATCTCTTGTCCAAGATTCTTGAGTTTCTCCACATTTTTCCGAACAAACTTCTTGTTGTCATTCAGAGCTGCGCTGCAAGTGGCAAAACAAACAAAGCATACATCAAGGGCATTCAACATGAAATGTAACTGGGTGCCTAACGCCTTATTTGAAGTACAGTCACAACCGAGTCATATCACTCCCACATAATGAATCATTTGACTTTTTCCCACAGGGAATGTATAAACTTATTTTCCCTAGACCATCCCTCAAGTCTGTTTGCCAGAAAGGAAGAGCTCAAACAAATCAAACAGGTTGTAGCCTCTTAGCATGCCTAACTAAGAAAGAAAAGTTGCAAACAATACATGTTTGCCTCGTTAATTTTTGAAAACATCATCTGTGACGACCCCATTCCGTTTCCTTTCGCTGCAGGTTTCCCTCAATTAGTTTTGAAAACGTAAACAATGAACGAAAACATTCCTGCAAAAATGCGAGATGATGACGGTGGAGACTCACTTTGCTATTCGTTCCATTTCTATCTCTTCTTTGTCTCTCTCCTTGAAAAACTCATCGCTCAGTAAATTCTTTTCCTGCAGAGCAAAATCAACATGCGGAAATGTTGAAAACAAAAATTCACTGACCATTTTCTTTCAGCCTCCAAAGATTGTTGCCTGACCGTGGGCGGGACCAGAGCATTACAAAGAGGTCTTGCTGACTCCCAGCGATAAAACAAAGAGTTGGTCAGGGCAGAGCAGTGTTGTAGTTGAGTCCGTCACAGGTCCCTACAAGTCCATCGCAAGTCACCCAGGTTTAAGCCAAGCCAAAAGCTTTTCAAATGAACTGTGACAAAAGCATTCCTTTGTCACTGTTCATCCGGCTACTTATGACTGGTCTAGTGAGGGACTTGTGAAAGGACTTGGAATGCACCCGACCACAACACATGGGACAGGGCCAGATTAAGGACTGGTTTTCATGAGGTAAATAAATAATTACGGTACCACCGTCTATGGCAGCCTGTAGCTTTTTTCTTCTCAATGAAACAAACCTGCAGACAACAATTGTCAATAAATTAAAAAACCCACATATGGAGGCGTCATATCCCCCAAATCATCATTCAACAATGCCACTGGTCATAAATAACTCCTTTCTGCAACTGTACCGTCAATAAGAGAATGATTTATACATCTCAGCCATGATCAAAATTATGATTAACTGCATTTTTTCATTCCTTTGACTTTCAGATGTTTCAGTTTTTTTGTTTTGGTGCTTTTTATTACTTTCTTACTTTGTAAAACCAAGACCAAATGAAACCATTGTCAGACTCACCAGTGTCGTCTGTACATCAAACAGCCAATCCCCAACCTCATCAACAAGCTTCAAAATAACAGAAACCAATTGACAGCACTTTCATTTCTCATAAGCTTCAAAATGTGGTTGTTAGCACGTCATTTCCAGTCGCTCCAGAATCTTGATTTTCTTTTCTCTTTCCTCAGGTAAGTCAAGAACGCATTCAATTTCTATCAATTAACAAGTTGTTAATGATCCAGGCAAACTTGGTTTAAACTGAACTTTCACATAGCATAAAGAGCAATGCATTGAGAACAACACATCAGTAAGTTTTAATAAGAGCATCTGCTCACATCATATCTTTGTGATGTGAAAAAATGAGCAAAAAAAAATGCTAATACTGTTGCTATGCCATCATCAACTTGTCCCAATATTCCTCAAGCTGTGTTCCAAATTACTAACCAGTGACCTGGCTTCGACTCAAACAAGAGCCACGAGCTAAGAGGTCACTGTCAGAACTTACTGTTTCTCGGCGAATGGAAACCTGGATGAATTCATGAATTGTGTCCAAGATGTTCTGCTTGTGTAACATCTGCAACAGAATAGTTGTACAATATGGGTGTACTTCAAACATGCCAGATGATATTCTCTGGCCGACACGGTCACAATATACATTTTTGCCTCTTTCTCCAACACCCTGAAAATGCTAAAGATTACTGTTTACTTCAACACTCAGAAACAAAACTGAATATTTGATTAAATTGAGCAAATGAGTAAAGCACTTAATTTAAAATTACTTGCACTGTGCATAAATATCAGGAAATCAACTTGGTCCAGTACTTGTTTTAAAAAACCCCATAAACAGGGCATTCAGGAGACGTGACATTACAGAAAGTTATCTCTCTTCAAAATCTCAGTCAGTCATAAAAATATGTTCCTTTTTCATGGGAAACAATTTTCCTGACAATTTGTTGTATCGAGCAAACCTTTCATAAAGGTCTAAAATTCTAACGTGTCCCCAAAAACTTAAAATTAGACTCTTTTCGCCCCAAACCTCCACCTCTTCCTTCAAAAATTACCAAAAAGCTTCCAAAGAAGTATTAAGTTAGTCTTATCTGACAACAATCACTGATATCCCTACCTCTTCTCTCCTGGCCTTTGTTTGAAAGCCAGGAGGTCGACGCCTTCGCAACTCTTCTTCAAGTATCTGGACAAGAGAAGGAAAAAAAGAGGAAATCAAGAGACTATTTTGCACACCTCATAACAAAATGTAGATAAAGTAAAGACTATTTTGCACACCTCATAACAAAATGTGGATAAAGTAAAGACTATTTTGCACACCTCATAACAAAATGTGGATAAAGTAAAGACTATTTTGCACACCTCATAACAAAATGTGGATAAAGTAAAGCACGGTTTAAACATTCTGTTAGCAAATTGTAGCCTACCTCAGATTGGGTGGCGTGAATGTTGGTGTTGACACCAAAATGAGCAAGGGCCTGTTGGCGGGAAAATAGAAAAAACATTTTTATTTCTGTTTAAAAGAAATATGGAGGAGAACTTAAAACCCTCTTAAAGTCAATTTCAAAATGCATTATAAATGAAAACTGTATCTGAGATAAAACCTTTTTTCTAATACTATCTACACTCAATTGGATCTTCTTCATAAGTTAAAGACAATGCGTGGAATCCTCACAGAAATGAACAGTGGAATAACAATAATCCCAAATTTTCTTAATTTTCTGATTAAAAAAATGGGTATTTTAGAGACGAGAGTCTGAACCTTTCGGTCATAACACCCTGGAAATAAGTCTAAAACTAAACTGTTATTTTTGAAACATACCATAAAACATGAGTTTTCAAACGACACACTTTACAGATGAGTTGCTGGATAAGTTGCAAATATTTGTATGAGGAAAGCCCGGCTTCTAGTTCCCACACTGCCCCCCCCCCCGAGCAGGAACAAGAGAAGGCAAGCTTTTACTAAGAAACAGCTGTCCTTTGTTGGGAACTCACTGCACACGCGCAAAAGTCAATATGCATTTGGAGCTAGACACAGCGCTGAGTACATTTGACCAATTTCTGTTTGAATGTATGGTCCTCGTGTGTGTAAAATGGTTGAAATGCTTTCTGCGAGCCTGTCCCTTCTTTGCTGTCGAGGGTGCACTTCAACTTAGGGGTGAATGCTGCAAAAACATCCTTTCTCAATGTTAACTGAGAAAATGTCTGAACCTTGTTAATGGTGGGATGTAGCAAGGTAGAGGGCGACAAGAAAATAAAATACACTGGACGCCTCCAGGTCTTGTGTGTTTGGAAACTGCTTTTATTTGTCCATTTTCTGTCTCCGGCTCCACCAAAATAAACGCATGTCTTCTGTCTTTCCACCTTGTTTACCCCCAAAAGTATAACAATGTACAGTATGACAGTCTGCACCAGTCTGTGGAGTGGCCCTGTGACCCTTTTTTCTCCCAAATTACCAACCTATAAGTAACTCTACTCAGAGACTTTTTATCATAGTATGTTGTATGGCTCCCTCTTTTGACACACTGGTAATTATTATTCAGTACATATATAAAAGGGCAAATTAAAGGGCCCAAAAAAATTTTCAACAGAATATCACCATATTAACACAGATTTTAATGTTGCCAATGGGATGTCCACTTCGTTATTATAAAACAATTAACACTCCACTGCAGATTATGAGGGACCAATCTCATGGGGATCCAAAGCATCAAATTTTGTTAACCAAGGGAAACATTCAGCTGAAACAGGTCATTGGGCAAAGTGAAATGCCAGCATATTGCTTGAGACTAGCTCTAGCCCGTATTATGCTGAGCATACATGTACGGTAGTTGGTTCATTCTCTTCACACCTGCATTCAATAAATGGGGCCCGAGTGTTGTGATACCACCTTCCAAGACCGATCCAGTAAGCCTTGCCTACTGAGCATGTGGGAATATAACACATGCTCTTGTCCAATGCCACACTACATTTACCAGCTGCGCACATCATTTGCATATGCATGCATGTCCAACTTTTGTGTACACATGTCTGACATAAATTCCTGCTGTGATTGGTCAGAACACAATGGGGCGGGGCTTAGAGGATCGGTCTATATTGCAAGTTCAACTTACGGCTTTGACCCTGTCATGAATGGTGCACAACTGTTTGATTGTTCCCTCTTGTGCTCTCATCTGTTTGGCTAACACCACACCTTCAAAGACGCTGATAACCTCTTCTGGCACCTCCAGGATGATATCTTCAAGATCCTGGATAGTCATCTCATCTTGGGAGGAGGACATCTTAATTCTTCAAGATGCGGGCATTAAGAAGACTTTGTACATCAGAGAAAACAAGTTGAGTGTCAGAGCTGAAAAAACAAAACAGCACAAAATACAGGAAACAAAATTTCTAGGAGGCAACTTTGGTGCTCTCCTCATAGAGACCCTGCTATTGCGTAACATAAGTTTGTCTTCAACTGCACATTATTGGAAAGAATTTCATTTCAGCAACATCTTCTCCAAATGAGTGCAGGAGTAAAAGACTTAGTAATGTTGGGGCAGCAAAGGTAACCTAGGACCTAGGATCATTATAAGCTTTTTTTTAATGAGGACAAAACAAAGAGGTGTCTGAAGTATGGCTTACCAACATGATCACCTGCTTTTGCGGGGAGTATTACGCGTAAAGGAAACAATAAGTTGGTCAGTGATGACTAGGCCTAATAAAGTAACGTCAGTATTAAGTTCACATGTCAAAATGTAGCCCCACTAGTGTGGCACGGACTCTCACTGCCGCTCCATCTTTGGAGGATGGATGGATGGAGCGGGAGTACGTGAGAGTCCATGGCACACTAGTCTGCTAGTGGGGCTAGTCAAAATACAGAAAAAGTGTGATCGTCCAAGTTTACCAGGAAAGTGAAATGACTTGTACTAGTAGTTCAAACTATCTAGGTATGCTAGGCAACTCGAGGACAAGTCGGACCACAACGACCACACACAGGCTCCTAGTCTTACCCTTTGACGAGTTCGGATCACCTTGTTTTCTGTTTGGCTTATCGCTGTACTGTGCCGCACTTTGGGTTTGGTCGTTTGGAGCACAAATGTAAACAAAAACACGTGCTTCGAGCTACACCAGGAAGGCCCCTCGCGTGTTGCCAGTTGACGGCAACTCTGTATGTACCACGTGGGTAAACGCATTGTGACGAGAACAATCATCACGACGGTCCAAACACAACAATGGCACAACTATGCAAAGAATGTAAACAAACGCCATGTGCGTTTCAACATGCATAAACTTGTTCCTGAATTGTGTGGGTCATTAACCCTTATGTATCTTGCAGGTTTGACAAGTATGTTTGTGTCCGTATGAACAAAGTCTAGCTGGGGGAAAAAATGGCATGATTCAAGTTCTGCACACTGGGCAACAAACCAGACCCTTGAAGGTTATTAAACTAGAGGTAATTTACCGCAAAATTACTTCATTTTGAAAGAGGTTGTTAGAAATAAAATTTACTTTATCGCTAATAACAATTATTTTTTTATAAGTTTCACATTTTAGTTTGTAATTTAAGACAAATACATCGGCATCCTTGTCTATTTGTACAAGTTTCAACTTATCTCCCACCCCTGGAAATATAGTGGTTTCTTCCCTGTCAACAAGCGTAGGCGCATTGTAAAGAGTTGCTGGTACCCGCACAACACCTTTACACGTCTTTGATGCCACGGTTTACCACCTAATTAAATACCCACAATATTCGCAAAGGAAAAATCCTTGTTTTCGGCACGCATAGTGGCCAGATGCTGTAAATTCCGGTAAGTAATATTACATTTCCTTGTCAATTTGAACTGTTTGTGTATATTCTGCCATTGCAGAGTAAACACAAATGCCATTTACCGTCAAAATCTTTGAGTAAAAATAATAAAGGTAATGAAATCGCACTGTATTTGAGGGCAAGTGATTTGAGATTGAAGTGTTAACATCGTTAATGCGTGTCGACGTAGGGCCTTCGCGTGTTGTATATGCATGGAGATATTTAGATAGGAATGTGCGCGCGTGCTAATCATAATTATTTTGGTAGTTCTAGCAAATTGTTTTTGAATGGAATGCATTTAAAGACGGCTAGATTGTCGGTTTATTTCATACTGTAGAATTTTATTTTGTAGTATGCCATGTGCCAGACATGACTAGGCATCAGTAAGATTCTTGATTTCACTATTTTTTAAAAACTTATGTCTGTATGTTGATAGTACACCTATAGATGATCATTTTGACAAATGGATGAATAATATGGGCGATTCACAATGGGGCAGTGTAGACATTTGGAACTGTTGCAATATGGCAGGTACCGCGCCGATGAAATCAGCGACCATGGCAATGTACGTGCGCACCAGCCAGTCAGAGGATCGGGTTACACAATCTTTTCTTTGATCAGTACGTACGTGCGTGCTCATTGTAGTTGTTTTCAGTGGCACGATGTGGTTGCTACGTGCCATTTTGTGAAACTCCCAGATGTCCGTGCTGCCCCATAGTGCGCCACCAAGAGTTTGCAACGCGTGTTGACCCTTTCCAAATGTGCATTGGGTCGACAGATTTCGTGCATTGTGCTTGGCCAATGCATTGCAAACTCCTGGTGGCGCACTATTGTGAATCTCTGTATTGCATTCACTTTTGAAGCCCCAAGAATTGAAAAGCTTGTCTCTGATGTGATAGCCCAGTAGTTACATTGTACGGTATTAAGTAGATTTTAGAATTTTCTGTATTGTCCTAAAAATCATATTTACTTAGGCTTTTAACTGCTTGAGATACTTGCCACTTCATCACACAGAAATCCTGCTTGGTCATGTTGGTCACAATGAATCTATAGATACAGAAGACGAGCATGCACAGTATGTTTCCATTTTTAGAGTGTGAATTTGTCACCTCATGAAACATTTCATGGTTCAAATTGTAGAGGGTGCATCTCTAAACACAGCGCAGGTGTAAAAACAAGGCTAAGATGAAGAAACTCATCAAAGTATTGTTCAATTACATGTATCTCATGATGTACGAAGTGGACAAGGGACACAAAATCTGAGACAAAAGTCAACGTACAAAACTCCATAGGTTTACACATGTATGTAAGAAAGAGGTGTGGCTAACTCGCAAACGACGATAAGTCAAAATCATGGTCGGTGTTCACATCAAGACATACATGTACTTGAGACAAGTACCCTTCTCTCAGAATGCTTCAACTTGTGAAATTTGTCCTGGGATTTTACTGCATCTCTGAGCACTTTGCAGGAATGACTTGGAACAGGGTATTTTGGTTTGTTTTGTTTTTGTACAGATCAAAAATTCCTCGCGAAATGCGAAAGCTGTCTTCCTTAGTAAATTGTTGATTTGTATTGTTTATTTGCTGCAAGAGACTATTTTTTTCATCCATTGTGGAGTGGGGATGGGGTCTTGGTGTTTACTTCCTGTCACTAAAATTTTGAATGTTGAAAACTCAGAATGCATGAGCAAACCTTTGATATAAAGCCTAATACCATAAATACGGATTCTTTGGAGTCAATCACACAATATTTGCATGGTAGTTCTCACCCTAACCTCACACATGTATTCTGCAACCATCTGGAATGCCACCAAGGAGTGATACATGTACCCCCAGAACTGTAGGGTCCAACATCCGCCCTGCTCCCGCGGGAGAGGGGCTGACGTTGGACCCCACCGTTCTGGGGGTATGATTTACATGTACGGTAGCTGCAGCAAGAGGCTGTGTACAGCATTCAAGTTCAAGGTTAAACCCACGAGCTGCCACACACTTCTTGGACTTTGTTTGCGTGTTAGGATTTGCATGTACGAGCATGTACTGGTACTGGTATGTTTTTTGTGCCATACACCTGCCGGTAGTGACTTTGGGCACCGGCAAATCAGTTCATGAGTCCACCCTGTGTACCCAAAACAGCCAGATTTTGTTAGTACATCCTGCAGTACAAGCAGATTAAGTTAGACTATTTTGCACTGTGGAAGAGGGTACATGCACACAAAAATGTTTCAAGTCTGAATGCATTTCATGTGTATATAAGTAGGGTATGAAGACATATACATGTACATGTATATGCTTGGCTAGTCTGAAAGGAGAATGCATGCTGATTATGGACACTGGTGTTCCCATTGTTAAAGAAACTCCTTTTTAGGATCAGCTGGTCACAACAATTTCAAATTTCCAACAATTTTGTCCAACAGTGTCACTTCCATTTTTTTTCCCCCAAGCATCCCTGTAGCCGTGTTACGGTATCAGTGTGTGCCTCTCTTGAGTAGTCGTACACAATCTCCTTGGTCGAGTTCGGGCAGCTTGTTCTTAACACAGGTTTCTTCTTCTCACGCCCGAACGGTGGGAACACGACTCAAGAACACTGTTCTCGGAGCAGGATCACACACCACCTCCTCGTCAGGGTTTTACAAGAACACACGGAAAAACTTGTGAGATTTGGATTTGTGAACAGCTGCAAACATGGCAAAAAATAGAGCGATGGCATACAACACCAGAGATAATAGGAAACTTTGCAAAAGTAACATTAATTATTCTTCATAACACAGAAATGAATGTTCCTGTTTAAACAGAAAAGAATTCAGCCCAGTTAACGAAACATTAACTCTCGAATAACGCACATGTACATGGACGGCGCCATGTTGCATGTTGCTTGTGACTAACTACCAGCGATAACTGGTTGTACGTTCCCGGCGTTCGAGCGATCAACCCAAGAACAACAAATCGCGCTGTTCGTGAACATACGAGAACAAGCCGCCCGAAGTCAGCCCTTACATGTATGTGTACATGGAGATTGGCACATGCCCTGAGGTGGCACAAAACATGATGTGCCAGAGGAGCGACAACTTTAGGACTCGCAAATGCGGACTCACTGGTAGCCTTGCACAAACATTGAAGTGAAGACAGGAATGTTAGCCAGTGTACATGTAACAAGGAAACAAGGAAAAAGGGACCAGATTTCATAGATCAGCTGGCCGGTGCTGTACCAAATGTTAACGACTGTCCACTCTTGACCAACAGGAATGGTTAAACTGTCTTTAGTATTTATACAGTAAAATGGGAGCACAGGTCTTGAAGGACTTGACCATGATTTACCAAGTTGATCCTTCTCTTTGAGCCCAGCTTGTGATTCACTCCCATGCTTCTGATGAGGGCTCAAGTCCTAAAAATAAAGTCAGGCAGCATGGATGTCTGCAGTAATCTGTGCAGGATATGAAATCACTGGCCGGACACTTCATCTTAGCTATGAATAGAAACAGATAGGGTTGTCTGTGTTTACGTGCAGTGGGTGCACAAGTACATGTACAATACATGTATGTGCTTGCCTTTGGCACCGGTGAAAATGAGCACCAAGTTTACTTGTTGAGAGTGTACAAGCTGTTAAATGCACTTTGGTGGGTTTAGATGATATACATGGAGTTTATATGGCATCATATTCAATTGTACACATATTGAGAGTAACATGGTGAGAAAAGCACATGTGCATACATTTGTACCATACTCATGCATGTGTCAACATGCCACTCAATGTTTCAAGTCTGTACATTAATCCAAACACAGTCACAACACTGCGTGCAATTAAGCAGCCACGCTGAAGCTGCACGTGTATAAAACATTGATTGTACTAAGTATTCAATCGAAGAATGGATTCATTTTTTTAATGATTTGTCAATCAAGATCGAAAATATGTTGGCATTTACATGTACTTGTAGGCCCTGCAAATGAGTACTTTCCGTCCTACTTTTGATGCTGTTCTCAAATTCTGGAAAATTACCCTTTTTTCTTAGAACCTGACATTTCAAATGTGAATAGAGTGACCTTTGATGGTTAGCTGCACTTAAGTAAACCACAACTAGATCATAACAGCCTTTGTCAGAAGTGTTGGTGAAAAATGACTACAGGGTACACATGTACATAAGGCTGGCACATTGTTATTTTCCTGTGACATTTTGAGAAAGGGAAGTTAACAGACACACACTCACACAACATGCTACAATGTATTTTTTTACAAATGGTGCTGTTGATTAAAGGAGACAGCATTAATCATCATCTTTTTCAGTTGTCATAATTTTCAGTTTACGAAGTTCAAAATTGTCATCTTCAAAATTATAGACCTAAGTGAAAAATGAAGACATGTACAAGTTTGTATAAATTTTACACATAATAAGAATTTAATGAGGCAATTTAAGGCTGCTCAAAACGTGGAACATCCGGTAGGAGACAAAGCATACATTGCAAGCAGTCCAAGCACTGAACACAGGCTCACTGTTACATGTAGTCATAAGCTTGGATTTCATGAATATAACTTGATGAGCTCCATTTACAAATGTGAATGCACCTGTAACAGCTGTTTGTAGAGATTTCCCCTGTGAATTCTTCCTCCGTGGTCTTAGCAACAGTCAGTTGTAAATTCCATTTTCAGATTTACTGAATGATGAACTGAAAGGGATTTAAAGCTACATGTATTGTATGTTTGTATTTTCCTCAGCTGTCAGTAATTGAACACAAGGAAGTGTTCCTTTACGAGTGGTTAAAAAATCCCTTACTTTCATTACAGGTAGAAATCACAAAAAATGTATATACATGTACATGTACATATGTATACCGGTATGAAAATGTACAAGTGTAAATCCAAGGTGTTGCTGAAAGAACATACAGATACATGTAGTTTTTTGGTTAATTTGGCTCTATCAATCAGTGTAAGCCTTTGAACTAATATTGATGCATCAGGGGAGTTATGTACACATAGGTGTAAAATTGTAAGGGCATCATGAACAGGCTGTCATTAAGTCAGCAGCATATACACACATGTACATGTACTGTACATGCTCCCCCTCAAGGCAGGGAATGCAATGTGAGCCACTTGTGTATTCATGGCATGTAGGGTCGTCACCTCAAATAGTCAGCTCTAGCCGTACCCGCAAAGAAATAATGTATTCACCAGGTAGCTCTGTCTTTCAGTTGAAGATGTAAATCCTGTGATATTACAGATGTACTGCAAATAGCATAGGCCCTACAATATGTACACAGCCCCCTTTTTTAATTCCAAGCCAACACTGTTCCCAGCATTAGTGGCTGGCTGCAATCTTCACAGGAATGAATGTGGCCTGTGTACGCGTACATGTGCATGTGTTGAATACAGGGGTTGCTGGTCATCAAGAGAGAAGGGCTTTTTAATCACTGTTGAGGAAATGTACCCTGTATAATGTACGTCAGTCATAGTATGCCAATCACATGTACAATACCAGTGCCTTGGCCTTGTAAGTCAATCAGTTTTGTGTTAGGTTTAGTGGTATCAGTTATAATGCAGTGCAGCCGATGGCAAGGTGGATAAGATTGTTGGTGGTTTATACATGTAGAACAAACAGCGTTCAATTTTGGTATGCTTGCATAATGCATCTGTTATAAATAATTGCCGTCAAATCTTGGTGCTGGAAATAATCTATCATATACACATGTAGGACTGTGAAGGAATAATCTGTGATGGGCTACACATGTTATAATATAATCTGAACTCTAAAATATTTCAGTGGCCCATTGGACCCAGCTTTCCGTACATATTGGTTATATTCTTGCAATGTACATACCGGTATGTACAGGTAGGCTCCTGAACACATGTACACGTACATTTAATGTACACAAATGTACATCTCATAGTGTTGATACATGTATTTGCCAACACATTTGCTATTGATTACTGAACCTTATACATGTACCCCCATATGACTGCCTGGCATGTATTGTACTACTTTTGCATATACTAGGTAGGCTTATATACCCACTACACCCTCTTCACAATGAAAAAAAATGACATTAGCATTCCAGTCCCCTGAGGCATTGTTGCCATGACAACAACTGACATGCATAGTTGCCATGGTAATCAGCAATCTGTCCATTGACTGATGATGGCTGCACAGTAGCTACCGCTGCCCCGGCTGTTAAGTTACCTGTGAATATGGATTCGCGCCTGGATTAATTTCCATAATTATGTGATTGCAAACGGAGCGATCTTTTGTGACACTGGTGGCCAGCAATTGAACCAGGCAATTGAGAGATTACTTCATCAGCAGATGTTGCTTCAGACTAGACGTTGTGTGAATGTCATTACTGCTGATAGTTTGCGGTGTGTTGTTCAGTGTTTTGTTTGGTGTTGTTTCTTGTTTTCTTGTTTGTGTTTCAATTTTTGGGGGGAGTTTTTGTTTTGTTTTGCTAAATGGGGGGCACTTGACAAAAGAGGCACCAAAAATAGAGGCACTCCTAAAAATATGAATATTATGCATATATTGAAATTGATAATTTCTGTGGGTAAAGTTATTAAATAACCAGTTGAGAACAAAAGAAAAGGTTCTTTAAATAATAAAAAGTAAGGGGAGCACACATTAGGTGTTTTTCCTCTGAATTTGTACAAATACAAACATGACATACATGTAAGTCATTACATTAATATAGCATAAACTGAAGAGCATTAGAAAGGACCTTCAGTGTACGTGCACACATATACAATTTGACATACTGTACAGCATTTGTTGGATTTGAAATGGACAGGATTGTTAGGTACATGTACATGTACCACAGTATGTGTGTAGCATCATATGATCAATTGATTTAATTCACTACACTTGTTTCGTTATAATTTTTCACTCTTGCTAATGAGCATGTGTTTTTCCTCAAGAGAGATTGTTGTTTTTTAAACACTCTACACGCACAGCCCTCTTTCAGCTCCAAGTAGAAACCCATACCTGTAGGCTTATGTAGATGTACATGTACATGTTGTCTTTCTGTCTGTTGCATTGGGACATGTAGAGCGAAGCCCCTTGTAAAGTGATAGCCCCTTGGACTTTAATTAACAATTCGAATAATTTTTACAAAGATAGATTTGTATGAAATTCAAACTGCAGTGCACATGTGATTGAACAGTACATAATAAAGGAACTTTACCTGTTAACCGTGTATGGTATGCCTCACTTCTCAAGTACATGTACACACATGTACAGCATTAAGAATGTGAAAAATTCATTCATTTTTTACACAGCACTGAAGAAATCTGCTTTTATGTACATGTACACGTTGGAACACTCTTATCCAAAATTTCCCCCCCCCAAAAAAATTCATTTAGCTGCCCATGGGGGTCAAAGGTCAAAGTTCATTTTGCTTGACCTCATGTTGAAATGTTTACTTTTGTCTCATAGTTTGGAAATAAGATGGTTTCTTTGGTCATGAGTCTTAATGTAAGATGAAACTCTCTGATCAAAGATTCCTACATCTGGAGATACAGAGGTTCACATTTGTGAGAACTGCTCAATCAGAAGTTCATCAACCTCTAACTCACAAACCGTAACGCAAAACACTAAAATCAGGTGTTTGTAGTTTCCTAACATGACCAAACAATTACAGAAAATTTCAAGGAATCTAAAATCTATACCTCAAAGAATTTTTGATATTTGACATGGAATCTGCAACCTATGTACAGTACATGCACATGTAAATGTATATGCCTTACAGCAATATGAGGCCCCATGGTGCGTGGGACACTAACTTCATTTTCACAAATTCCATTTGCGCTGCTGTTAATTAAGCAAAACCAAAACAAAAATGGGACGCTTTCGACCAGTTTTAATTTTGTGTCTTTCCTCACCATGGTACATGTTATGTGTGTTGACAGCTGTGAAAAAACCTAGCATCATTCAGCAGAAGTAGTGCAAGGTACAGTTTACGAGTAGCCAGCAGTGGCTGAGATTACGGCAGATTTCCTTTTATGGTCATGTATGGAACATTCTGTGATCTGTCCTTAATTGAAGGCGTCATCACTGTGGACCCGCACAGGATATTTCTAATATTTGACAGGAAGCTGCGTCTATGTTATCACCCTGTGCTGAGTACGTATACCTGTTTATGGCCCACATGTTCCAACTTGCCTGGCTACTGTTTGGGTTGTGAAAAACAGTATTAGGAAAAACTGCATAGCAATTATACTTGTTCAAAGTGAACTGCGTAACTGCTGTACAGTGTATGTGACTTCATCAGAAATAAAATTGAAGTGCGTGTATGTGTACATGTACATGTACCGGTAGCTTTCAATAAATACGCGGGTACATGTAGTAATAGCAAGTATATTTGACAGTGGTCATGTGAGCAGCTTCTGCTCTGCATGTACACATGTGGAGTACATGTACATGTAAATACACGGTACATGTACTTGTTATCGTAATTTTCTGAATATAAGCTGCCCGGTTTATAAGCCGCAGCATGCAAAAATCAGCAAATTAAGATTTAAATTCGGCGTATAAGCTGCATTGGTGTAAAAGCCGCACCCCAGCACTGACGATCCAACCACAAAGGTCATCGTCCTGGGTGCAGCATGTAAGAGTATGTCAGTGGTTCTACTACACATGCAATCCTAATAAAAGTAAGCAAAATGCAAACGAGTGTCGCCACAAAAAAGTGAACTTTGAGTCCTCAAATTTAATTTTTTTTTGTGGGCTGGATGGTTTTCCTACGTGGACTATGCATCAGCTCTTGCCTTTTTTCCAGCGGTCAGCAAAAGTTATGCCGTCAGGGCTCAGGGGGACGTACAATAAAATCTTGGTACATGTGAGTCAAAGTCAGTTCAGTCAAAAGATTGTTTTATCTCGTAGGCTGACTGTTTCTTGCCAAAAGAATAGGCTTTTCTATAGAAATACCTCTGTAACTGTCCACAACACTACATCCGGTTATTTCGAGGTATCTTTAGGATACAACAATAAAAAAAAAGTATTTGTCTTTAAAAAAATACACCATGAGAATAAATAAAAAGCGGGAAAATAATCGCTAAAAATGTTGCCACAGAGCAAGTAATTATCCTTCACATTTCACGTATGTGTTTCTTGACTCATGACTCGAGGAATTCCGTTAACTCGAAATCCAGACAACTCATCAATTTTTTTTTATTCTCCGAAGTTCCATTTCTCAGATGTAAATGACAACCAACGAATAAATGACTGCGCCCCTAGCATGTGGTACGCGCCGCCGTACGCGGCTTTTGTGATTGATTTTTATCCTTCAAGTTTGCCTGGCGTATAAGCGGCAGAGACAGTTTTCAGCGTGAATCAATGTATGAGCCACAGCTTATATTCTGAAAATTACAGTACCGGTATTTGGCATGTGGGATTGTCCTTTTCGGTACACATATTTTCCCTTTGGTGTAAAATGTTGGTTAGACTTGAGTTACTTGAAGATCCTAAAACCAAGACTTGATTGGAAAACTGACATGTTATACAGGATGCTTTATGAAAGCTGCTCATTTTTTTTTTTACTAATCCTGAATGCCACAAAAGTGTAATGTTAGACGAGTTTAAATCCAGTAGAATCCAACAGGTCAGTTTTTTCTAGAATCTCATGACTGTTTGCAGTGTCAGTTATTGCTGGGGTTGGATTGATATTAATTAATGTCTGTTAGTAACCTCTGACCTCCGACTCCTCCTTTAACCTCCCAGCTTGAAGCCCTGTATACATGCCACCCAGCCAGTGCTTGCCATCTTTCTTCTTGCTCTGCCTGTCGTAACCATGGCAACCTTCTTGCCCGAGTCTACCTGCCCCGTCCCTCCCAGCAACAAGCGGAAGCGCTCGCCTAGCCCCTCAGAGGATTCCTGTCCGTCCTCCCCAGACGAGGCTGGCGGGAGTGGGGGAAGCTGCAGCAACTCCGCTGATCTGGCCACTGATGTACCGAAGCCATCAAATGGTATTACTAAAACTGTATCCTGTAGCGGAGTACATGTACATCCTCAACCAGAATAGGAATTTATTAGAGTGGTGGGATCAGTAATAATGTGTAACAGGAGAAATGGAATGATTCATTCAGTATGTAAACCCGCATTCCCCCCTACGTTTAGACCACAAGACTTCCTGAATGCTCCAGTTTGATTTAAAATTTCTTCCCCTTCCTGTCAGATTTTGCCATTAGAAGTATTCTCGGACCATCCAGGAAGAAGAAGTGTGTCTCCTTTGATGGGGTAACTGTCTACTACTTCCGCCGTTCTCAGGGTTTTACCTCCGTACCCAGCCAGGGTGGCTCAACGCTAGGTGGGTAGATGGGGAAACTTGTGATTGTTGGAACAAAAGTTGACACTTGTTCTGACACACCATGAAGTAACATACATGTGTAAAGTGTAGACTTTGTGTATATGTACATGTACAGTACTTCAGTTCCTGATGTGGCAACTATATGCGATTCATCACTCCGTAGTGTGTTGAAGATGTGTGCCAGGAACTTTAAACTTGCTGTTTCGTGAGAGTAGCAGAGGTGTTCCGGCAAACAGCCATTTGGCATTGAAGCTGGTCTTTCTAGTTTTACAGCTGTGTTCCACTGTTCTCGGACTCCAGGTTACAGTTGGGGTAACTCTACCTGGTATAACTCTACTCTGAAATTTTCGTGGCAATTTGTGAAATTGTTCAAACTGAGTCATGTGAGCTGTAGATGGAGAACTTAAGAGAGTTTATAACTGGAACTCGGAGAATAGTTAGTAATCGCGCGGTTATTATTGTTGCACTGCCAGCCAAGTGTGATGGACATACAAAAAAAAATTCTGAAGCATATTTTTTTTGACCAACTGACACATCTGATTTGATACCATAACAGCAGCCACACATTCTTCAGCTTGACGCGCACATGCATTTGGCAAATTACGACACCCTTTTGGTCAAAGAGGAATGTAAGAAGTGTGTACCACCTGTGTATGAACGCTGTGCCATCGCTGCAATGACTTCTAATTTTGGTTGTCAAATTACACTTCAGGCCAAAGTCATATAAGGACCATGTTCACAAACTGTAAAACTAACACATTTCTTTACCTGTGACAGCTTTTGGAGCAAAGCAATATTTCAATTAAACCTGATATTCATCACTTTTTGGCTTGTACTTAACTGTAAATCTATTTTATCAAGAGTTTGGTTGGACATCACAGATCTTTTTCCCTGTCCTGTTAGGAATGCTGCCTAGACATGAGTTGAAGAAGTCATTCTCCCTCTGCGACTATTCTAAAGAGCAAGAACGAATTCACCGCATCATCCTCAAGAGGCAGCTGATTGAGAGGCGACAGCAGCAGCTCCTGGAGAGTGGAGTCACAGACTTGGAGGACATCTCCGAGGAGGAGATCGAAGATGAACTCAACAGCATCAACATCTCCGACTACTACTTCTTGCAGCCCATCCCAACCAAGCAGCGGCGGGCCCTGCTGCGCTTCGCCGGCGTCAAAAAGGTGGACAACGTGGAGAAAGTGGACCTGAAGAAAATCCGGGTCTCGCGAGAGAGCTGCGGGTGCGACTGCCGGAACATCTGCAACCCAGCTACGTGCGCCTGCGCCCAGGCTGACATCAAGTGCCAGGTGGACCGTCTGTCCTTCCCATGCGGCTGCACAAAGGAAGGTTGCGGCAATCCCACGGGCAGGGTGGAGTTCAATCCCGTCCGTGTCCGAACACATTTCCTGCACACCATCATGCGACTGGACTCAGACAGGGACTCCAACGGTGAAGAAGGGCCCAGTAGCAGTGACGGGGGAGAGGAGGTGGGCAGTGCCTCGCTCGGAACTCCCGAGGAGTACACCACGCTAGCTTCCTGCACCAAGCCATGCTGCGACAACTCGTCATTGGAAAGGGAAAACGGAGCCACAGGGTACGCCCACTCATTAAGCCATTACAACAATGGACAAGGGGGTTGCTCAACAGTAGAAGGAAACCACTTGTTTCCCAACCAGTATGGTGGTCAAGGTGTAGAAGGTAATATCCCAGTGGAGGTTAAGCAGCACTTGAATGTGCAGGACCTTATTCCACGCATGCTGCACTATAATGATTCCAACGATGGCCTTCTGCATCCTCACCACCATGTTGGTCTTGGTTGTAGTGATCCTGTCCCCTCTCTGGCCACCTACTCCCAGTCAGATGACAGTGTTCTGACTTCCAGTTCTGATGCCAGCTCCAATGACAGCTACCAGTATAACCAGTGCGGCGAGTTTACGTTCAAGGAATCCCCGACTTATGCGGAAATAAGCAAGGCCTCTGACATATGCGTGACCAGCTCGGCGGACAGTAGTTTCACGGAGGTCCCCAACAGCAAGCTGAGCACATTAGATGAAGGCTCTGATTTGCAGTTAGGCTTGCCCCTGTGCAGCAACAGCACTTTCACAGATCTCAACGCCCACATTACTACCTTTTCAGGTAATTTTGGTGATAACGTCGTCACGCAAGCCCCGCCCTGTGCCTCGAGTAGCCCCAGCGGCTATGACAGCAGCATGATCATGGACTCCCGCATAAGCCAAACAGAGCAGTGCCACATACATGTGGACAAGGATGCCGTTTCCTCCACCACCCCGGATTCCACCCCATGCACGACCACGAGCAGTTACACCATCCTGAGTGCCCTGAATGCCATCGACCCCCTGGACGAGACGGAGCTGGCCACCAGCAAGATCAGCTCGGTCGCCATTCCCATGGGGGACAGTTTTGCTCACGGCACCACCAATCACTCGGAGTTTCACGAGCTGCAGAACTGTAGCAGCGCCGAGGCAGTAGTGTCAGGTATGGTCACAGTAAACTGTCCCGACGTGAAGCTTACACAGAGTGACACAAGCGAGAGGAAGCAGTCCATGAATTGTTTTGATTCTGCGAACAAAGTGGAGGATCAAAGCAAAGATGAAATTGTTGCCTCTCCTCGATTGATTTGAAATGAAAACAACTCCATTAAAGGGGCAGTCCTCCTGTCCTTTCCTGTAAAAATTTTCAATTCATGTGACCTACGGTATTTACCTCAAATGCCACTGCAACGGAACAAAACCCCCCAATGTGAATCACATTTGTCACCTCTGAGCAAACCTCAGAATGATTGCTCAGAATGGTTACAATCCAGTTATTAGTTGGTGCTCTTTTTCCATTAAAATACTCCAAGACACACGTCTCAGCCACCCAATATTATCAGTTATTTCTTTGTGTCACAGAGACCAAACTATTGTCAAATACAGTCAGTCAGAAGAAGTGCCAAATATTGCCAGAGATGTTTATTTCCATGATGTGAGAAGTGTCACAATTCTTTACCTTTGTAAGCACTACAAACTCAGTGCGTTCTAAATTTATGCAAGCCTTGTAAGAACGTGTTATTCAAGGAGTAGTTTTCGCAGTGAAAAAGCCTCATACATGTACATACTTTACAGAAAAATGTCCATGTATGGGAAAATTCACAAACAGGCAAGCAAACGGTTGAAGGAGTAGCATACATGTAGCTTGACACATGGCAGTTACATGTATACATTGTATTAAGAAACTGTTCTGATTTTGTCAGAGGACTACACACATGCAGTTTCAATCCAATTCAGCTCAGTTCAGGGCCCAATTCCACGGCGCTGCTTACCGTTAAGCCATATTGGGGGGATAACCGTAGCACAAAACTTGGCTCAACAAAAAGGATCTTCACAGCAAAGACTTCACACTTACTGTGCTTAGCACAAAAATTGCATGGGTGCGCATGGAGATTTTCATTGTTACATCACCAAGTTTAAACAAATTTTTCCTCCGAGGTAAGCATGCTTTTTGCTGTGCTTACTGCTTACAGTCTCCATGAAGTATGCCCATACTCTGTAAACATAAAATCATGTGCTTAGCAGCACTATGAATTGGACCCAGGTTTATGTAGAGTTACGAGGTTAAATTCTATGAGATTAAAAATCATTCTATTGTTTGACTCTTGACTGATTTCGAAGATATGTGTCCCTACTAAAAAAGTTCATATGGTTGGTGTCGTTGTACACTGACAAAAATGGTGGACATGAAGAGAGAATTAGAAGTGATATTTTATGTACATATCTCTTGAATCATGTTATGTATGATTTCGAGAAAAATTCTAGTAGTGTTTTGTGTAATTTCTAAATACATAATAATGTGGAGTATTTTCATAGTCACATTGACTTGGCCTGGTTGGGCATGTGTACTTGTATTGTACATTGTACACTTGTACATATAGTGTGTATTGTATAGACATCAGAAATGCAGAATAGAGCCTTGTACCATGCCAAATGAAAAAAAAAAGAAGTCAGTCACATATTCTGAACTATTTATTCTGTAAAAACGATGAAAGAGCAGCTTTTAAGCATAAGTGAAACAATATACTCTTGCCATCAACCCTGTATTTTTTGGTCATCAAATGAGACCAGAGACATCAAATGTGCTGCATGTTAATTCAGTTGTCACATTCAAAGCAGTATTTTAAACATCTTCAAGTTTACATGTTATTTATATTTCTTTTCAGAGATCACAAGATAGTCTATACACCAAACGTGTTTATGAACCTGCCCTTTCTATTTTGCGTGTTTTGTTTCGTCCCTTTTTTTAACAGGGTGCATTAAAAAAAATGCTTTCAGTTTCAGGAATGCATGTACATGTATACACGTTTATTTCTCAACTCTGTTCCAAATCATTTCAAATGACTGTCGACAGACTCAAGTATTTATTCATGAATTTCACAAGGTTAGTAAAACCAGAAATCTTTTTTAATTAGGTGCTCAGTTTACAAGGGAATATGTGCAATGTTGAGTACGTAAACCCAAACGGATGACTCAAGCTGGACGTTGTCAATGCATGCAAGAAATAAACTCACAGAATTCAGCTGTAGAAACCAGCAGTTGCCACAGAATGCAACTCAATGGTCATTCTATGCCGTTCTTGTAAATACTCTGTAGTAATGTGTTAGTCTACTAGATTTATAAATTGAACAAACCACATAAATGTTTTTCTCTCTCTCTCTCTTTCTCCGTCGTACAGATGTAGACGTAGCCAAGTTCCATTTTGCATTTAATGCATCACTGATAGACTGACAGTGATTGCAAGATGGTTGTAATTTCCTGTTTGCATCTGTGCTTGGTGCAGTTTTTTTGGGGGGAGGGGGTATTTTGTCTGCGCATAAGGGAAGGCATCAGTGAATTACACAAATAGGCATGTTTTCATGCAGGCTTACTTTGCCCAGATGTGTACACCCAATGATTCATGGGGGGGGGGGAATTCCTCAGAAGACCTTTGATGTATCAAACTTTTGCATGTTTCTCTCAGTAGCTATGTTTTGCAGTAATTTGTAGCATTCAAAAAAAATCCAAAAAAAAAACCAAGTGTTTCAGTACCCAGTTGATCTTCCTTTCAGTGAGTGATGACTTGTGATGTCCATTTCTTCCACCGGCCAATTTGATGTTGCATTTGGTACAGTACGTTGGTAATAAATTCATTTTGTGCGTTTGTTCAGATGGAAGAGAAAATGATATCTTCCAGTTCATTTGTGCAACATTCGGTGAGATCTACATACTGTACTCAGTCACGTTTCATGGCCATATTTTCTACCTTTGAGTCTGTGGAGTGTGTGTTCAGTGAATTAAGACTGGTTTAAGTACATCCAGGCTTTCCTGTTGATATAACTTTTTTCTTAAAGAAGTAGGGTGATGTACCTTGGCTTAGGAAAGTAAAGAAATTCAATTCTTTGTTAGAGAAGTTGTAGAATCCACATTCGTGTACATGTACATGTGGTTGTACGTGCGAAGTGTTTGTGTTGTGTGAGATTGTTCTTTCAGAATGGACCATTTGCTTCCAATACATTTACTTGTGTTCTTTCGTAGTATCTTTTCCAAGTTCAGGCACACATGTACTTATTCAATTAATTAATTACATGTACCATAAGATAAGATCAATGCACACGTCAATATGAGGATATTACTGTATACCTGGGGTACATGTGCCAGTCACTTGCCTCAGTGTAAATCTGACACAGTTCTCTCACGATGAATGAGGCCTCACTCCATGAAACAAGTTCCCACATGTCGGTGCATTCCCCTCCGTGAACACTTGTTGAAAGACGCACTCATCAATGCTACAAAATTTGTGCACATTCAATTGCAAATCCTTGACTACTGAATTTTGATGGCGGAAAGCTAGTTTGTGTGCCTTCACAGCACCTTCGAGTGAACCGAACCTAAAGCCAGTAGCAGGCTACGTCATGTACCTGGTTAAATTTCCAGCAGAAAGTATGCCTGATAATAGTACCAAAAAAACAAGAATCCTTGTGGTAACTACTTGTTTCAAAATGGAATTCAGCTCAGTTCACTGAATTAAGTAAATGTTACATGTTTCAAACCAGTTTAAAATACTTGGTGATAGAACTAAGACAGTTCCATTTACCAAACACGAGAGTGGCTTATGCGTTTTTTTTGGGGGGGGGGGTTGCAGTCAGCAGGGATGAAGTAAAGTATTTTTTCACGTTGGCTTGTATCCCACCAACTCCCATGAGATTTTGAGCAATTTTGTTCAAAATTATATAGGCAAATTTAAAAGTTCATGAAAACATATATCCAGATAATTTTGTACTTGCCAATGAGAATTGCCTGGAAAATGTCATGGTTCCTTGCCCTAGTTTCCTAAACTTCAGTAGTCCACTTGCATAATATATAACTTGTTTCAGGTTGACTTACGAGTCAAATCACCATATCCAACAAATCTTCATGAATTATGTTCTAGAACTGGAACAAAGTGTTCCACTGTCAAGTTCTATTCAAGTCATAAACACTAGTCTGCTTGATCAACATTTAAAAGCTATTTGTAGACAGCCTAAAATGTATTTAGTACCTGTAATGCCAAATATTTCAAAAGCCGAAGTCTATAATATTTATTTTGAAGCCCTCCAATATTATTTCAGAAAGTACATGTACGTGTATGTACACAAGTTACCTGCAAGGTTATTCGCAAGAGACTTAACTGATAATTCTTTTGTGATCTATAAATTTTCATTCATAAGTTGCTGAGACAGTTCAGCATTGTTTTTTTGAGGCATTCTGACACAAACCTTTAAGACTGGTCATGCACACATTACCTGGAATTCCCTTAACCCTAACCCCCTAGGGTTGCTGGCCCTAACCTTCCCCATTCACACAAAACTAAACACCTATATGGGACTTTGTGCACAGAGGCTGTTGGACTTTGTTTTTCTGAGGAAGGCCTATGCCAAACCCAATGCAAAAGCCAGCTGTTATGGGCCTACCAGACCTATCCCCACAGAATTAAACACTTTACTACTGTTTAATTCTGTGTGGTTGGGGAAGGTTAGGGTTGATCAAAACAGACGCTGGGATTTATGTAGTTATTTGCATGCGATTATCACTTTCACAGCAGTATCCCTCAAGATTTTGCCGTTCAAGGGAACATGCTGAATTGAGCTGAAAATTAAACCACAGACACTTCAGTTCATGAAAGGTCATTACTAGTTATTACATTGAACGAGAATTGGGTGCCCCTAAACGTAAAAGGGAAGATCCGTTATGTTTGTTACAGTGCATACATGTAAGTGGCTTGTATTGTTCATATTATGGGTGCTTGGGGAGAGATCTCCTTTTTTCCAGATTTATCGTTCAGCAGTGTTTCCCATTTTTTCATAAATGAGGTCATATTAACTAATGGGAATGAGAGAAAAGGGTCAAATTGATGGAAGTTGAGTGACATTTCATGTTTTCAATTGTTATTTATACATGTAAAAGTCTCCCCTTCATTCTGCTCGCACTGTGACATAATGCTGTTCTGCGTGTGTCTTGCCTGTTTAACTTACCATTGGCAAACTTGTACTTTGACATTAGTGAATAGATAATCGCCAAAGAAGAGAAATTGGGTGCGGGAAGCCTTCAATTCAGTATTCACCCACCAGTTGTTCCTTCAGTGGATGTGTACACAAATCAGTGAGTCTCCCAGCTGCTGTTGTCTAGCATGAGGGGAGTGGTGCTAAAAGTCCCCACAACACTGTTATTTTTTTTGTTTCTATTAAACCGCAGAATTTAATGAATAAGGTTTACCGGGTAGCTTCTGAAATGTAAAAACAAACTTGAAAGACATCTCAGTATGACTTGTATCTTAAATCCTTCCCTGGGAAAAATATCTGGTCAAAAACTGTGCCTGGAGCATTTGTTTCAAGAAAATAAATACTTCAAATCATATTGTCTGCTTTCAAGAGCACTGTTTTCATAGGTTTGGTGAAATGTTTCCCGTGGTTGCTTCGTCTTTTCCGTATTGATGTAGATATCTTAATTAGTGTTTAAAAGTTGGTGCAATGATGACGATGATGATGTGCATGAGGTCATGAGGTCAAAGTTAACAATTTGCATGCTGGTAATTTTTTTCCCCCCTACAGAGAGTCACCTTGTCATGTAGGGTCTTTTTGCTATGTAGAATGACTGTGTAGAAAACGTCAAAATAATCAACACTGCGTAACGTAACGTAACTTGACACTTTATCCAGTGAAGTACATGTCATGCTTGAGCTTTGTACGAAGCAGAGGAGATTAATTAAAAAAATATGAAAAAGATGGTAGTTTTGAGTTTTAGTTGTGGTTTATTGTCAGTAGTGAAATTCAATTTAGTTTCAATCTAGCATTGCCAGATTTCGGTTTTCACCACCTTGAAACTTCTGAAGTACAAGTTGAAACACCACTAACAATTCTGGAGGGGTACAGTGCATATAAGCCCTAACGTCCCTATAGTATTAACAATGTACATTACATTCAATATTTATACCCAAAGTGAACCACCCCATTTTAAACGTTTGACTGTTCATATAACGTATCATCAAACAACCTGAAGGTCCCTCTGGCACAGCAAAATTGCATCATAGGTGACGAGGAATGGCACTGAAAATGGCATTGGAAATGTTTTCGTGTCTTGAGGCTCAAGTCGCAGGAGACAAAATGAAGTTTCTACAATCAGAGTCCCCTTAACTGCTGAATGTTACATGTTAATTTGAACATTTATCTTCAGGCAAACTTGAATTCTCAAATCTGATTGGTCAATCCATGGTAACACAAACGGTGTGATATATAACTGTACTGCATGGTTCATATCAATGCCTGTGTAATGCGCTGTTCTAACTCAACACAGCAAAATGCACAACTGCAAAATTTACTGTTTAAAATTTACACCCGTACCGTTAAAAATGGTGCTGATGTGAGACACATACGCAACTCGCAAAAACTGGACAGTTTTATCACTGATTTGTGCCGATATTTCAAAAACCTAGGTGTACGCGAGCACATTGATGTGAAATGCTTATTGCTTACAGTGTGTGGGGATAGAATAATCAATAGAAAGATTTAAACACCAAATTTTCTGAGCCGCATACGTATCCCGTAAGCATACCGTTAATATATATTTACAGCGCGTCACGTTTGCTTGAAGATAAATTCGTTATCACGCTCACAGAACACAGAATAATGTAGTGCACCTGTTGTCCTGTATACGGGACAAAGACACACCCCATTATTCTACGTTCCACTCGCACTCGTGTGATAACTAATCTGTAACCTTTAAATGTGGTATTTATCTTTACAGTAAAGTTGGCCGTAAGACCCAAGATGTCTATTATAAAATAGCAATTTCAATGCACTGCCTAAGTGACGGTATGACTTCACAGATGGGCTGCCTTGATTGGTCCGGAATATCTTTGGCTTAGGACAAGCCTGAATGACCTGACATTGTCCAAAACTGCAGTCGAATCCATCACAGGCCAAAGCCAATGACTTGCCACAACAGAGCAGCTGAACGACAACGAGGACGTCTTCATCACTCTTCATGTCAGCGGCTTGCCATGCTGCCGACTGGATGACCTTTAACTGAATTGTGATGGACTGACTTGTCTACAGCAGGGGCCAACGTTAATCTTTCTTGAGTTCTTCACCAGCGGGAGTTGTCTGGCTGGGTATATCCAGCAGTCGCTGACAAGAAGGGTGGCCCATGGCTAGCAGTACCACAGAGTGTGCTATAAAAGACCGGTCGTCGTCTGAAACAATGGAGACAAAAATATCAACAAAGTTCAACAGAGACAAACATCATGCTTTTTTAAAATGACACTGTTAGGCTCGGCTATTCTGACTAAAATGAGTCAAAGAGCAAAAACAAACTTACTTATTTCTAAATGTTATTGCAGTGCATAGCACGACATTAACAAGCTGTCTAAATGTCTAAGCTGCATGACCATGAAACCTCAAAATTCAAACAAAACCAACCGCTTCTGAAGTCACCCAACAATGCACTAAGCCTTTGAAAATGTGGCTGATCAGAAATGAGTTCAATAGTTTCCTATATCATTCAAATGTGACAGGCAATCTAAAAAATGTTCCAAGGTTGAAATCCCTCTCCAGCGAGTTTCTTGGTTCAGCTTATGTTGCACGGCCTTTCTTCTCCAATGGGCATGCGCACCTACATGTCCACACATTTATGAAGTTTTTTGGACGATGCAACAGAACAGGAATTCAAAGTGAACCCACTCAAATTCTCCACTGTGATATGTTAGTGTGTTGTTGTCAAGTACTTTCAAGTACCACGTTCTCTGCCAAATATTTAACTAGTTAAGAGGGAAAAAAGCTGAAGTACATGGGCATTTGATGATACATGCACACAGATGAGACTACAAAGTAAAATGGTAACTTCCGACCATCACTGTTTAATAAAAATTACGTTTTTAGGACAAAAGTACTCCAAAAAAGTACTTCGCCAAGTACTTTCCGAGTACTTTTCTTCTTAAAACTTAAATTTCAAAAAATGGGAGGGTCTGAAGTCTTAAATTTGGTTTGTCATCTTACCTTTGTGCATATACTATCAAATTTCAAATTCCCTCTTACCCTGCTCAAGATTTGGCAGAGAACCTTGGTACTTGAAAAGTACTTGACTGCAACACTGTGACATCGGTGAAATGACTTGAGAAAGTCTCTCCTGAATGGAAGCACTTCATTCAGGATCTCACTTGTCTACATCTCAATCCAAGACTCACCAGTGGTCTTTGCTGATAATTCTAACCACAGACTTAGCCAAGCTTCCAACTCTCTCTTGTCTGAGTGTACAACGTTCAGGCCCCTCTCGTAGCAAAGCTGTGAGAACATACAACAGAAATTAAATCACGTCCTAGTACAGCTGAGTCAATTCAACCTAACTACTACGAAAACACAAAGTTGACCTTTACTCTGAAAGAAATGGATAGCATGGTAGCCGTGTTTTTTTTCAGTAGCTGTAAGCTTTCCTGTTGAGCATGATATATGAGCTAGCAGAAATGAACTGTGCCCTTTTGCATGCACTGTACCTCTGTGATGCCAATCATGCGCAAGGTGGCATTTCGGTGATGCTAATGGGCCCTGAGCTGGACCAAAAGAAGGGGCTATTTTCTTCGTAACGGAGGCTCCTTTATTCAGAACTGAACTTTGCTGGTTCACGAACAACTAGGAAGTGCATGAGTCACGGTCGCATCACTACCAACAAAATGAACACTCCCAACCAACGCGGCTCTTTCCGACCAATGAGGGGGCACTTCTGCTTGAAGCGGATAACAAAAGAGGGCTGCATCTGCAGTACTGATGTCACATTAAAGGAAAAATCTAAACACTGAAATTTAATTTCGATATCCTACTTTCTCTACTTCCAAGTGGTCTAGGGTTGAGACGCCCTCTTTCAGGATGGAGTGGTCCATCGCTTGGATTAGGGCCATGTTCTTGGTCAGTTTCCTACGCAGCAGAAAGCCTGGCATAAACATGGTGCGAAGTGAGCACAGGTTGCAAAGATATTTCTGGAAAGAGAACATAAAGGGGAGAGCGCGATCATGATCTGGACTAAACACGGCAGCCAGTGTCCTATGACACGGAACGTGAGCACCAAATGACAGAGATGACAAAATGAATCTGCGGAAGTTTATGAGATATTTGCAAATCTTTGGGAAATGCTACGGCCAGTCACAACTAGGCTGAATATCTTGGCACTGCTAAAAACATGACTCTACACTAACAGAGGCTCTGCACTAAACAGCAAGCACAGCATAAGACACGCTCACCTTTTTTTTTAAAAAAATTACTTGAAAAAAATGCCACAACAATGGAAATCTCATGAAATGTCATGAAATTGTACATGTCAGAACAACTTTTCTGCTGTTGAGCAGTGCCATAAAACTGGGCCCTCCAGCACACAATGGCCATGCAGGTAACTGAGTCCAGGTCCCGCTCTTTCAGACCAGAACTCATAGACCTTCTAAGCAGAAAATCTGTGCAAATTTATGTGTTAAACCAAACAAAAACTTGGCACCAGTGGTAAATGACAAACATACAATGACTTTTGGGGCCAATGACTTTTGGGGCCGGTGACCTATTTGCTAAGCAAAAATACAAAGCTTAGCAGGTCTACAAAATTGGCCCCTATGCTACGCTACTGCCATTGACTGGCCAATTCAACCAAGTTCCCTAGTTTCAACTACACCTTGCTGCATTATGCAGGGTGGTCATCAAGGACTGAAAAATAATCCTTACGATGAAAAGAACAGAGAATTTACCAGATGTTGCCTTGAAAGATTACCAAATCTGTAAGCGAGGAAGGCATTCCTGGCCTGCAGGGCTTGTTGCACAGTAACTGATTTTTCAGATTTTAGCTGAGGAAAAAAGACAAATAGGATGTTAGCAGAAATGCTACAAAAGACAAAAATGATTTCCACAAGACAGTTCATGACTACAAGGGTGACTATGATTCGTAAGACTTTGTTTTTGCCAGAGAAAATAAAACCTTCCATGATTCAGTAAAATGGAGTGATTTCAACAAAGCAGAGCAAAGCATGAACCACATACTTCCTATTATTACCAAAATCTGGATTTTTTCCTTATTTGCATGGAACATTGAAATATTTATTTTCCATTGCTTTCCCCTGACAAAAACAGCTCAATTTTTGGCGGTGAGCTCAATGCTCAATTGAGATTCACCACCCTGCAGCAGAAATATCACGCAGTCACATCTGAAATGAGCATTTCATGTACATGCCAATGCAAGCAGGTAGTCATTACCCTGTCTAGAACTGTCCGTATGGAGTCACTGTCTTCTTTGTTTTGAATCCTGCCGGCTTCCGCAGACAACAATTCTAGGACAGTGGGATACAACGCCGCCCTCTGTCGGTAGGATTTCAGATAGTACCGGAGAAGCTTGTCACGTGACAGAAACTGATTGGATAAGAACACTGTGGGATAAAGAAACCTGACGACAGGGGAAAAAAAACACAGGCAATAGGAAACACTCACATTGTGGGGGAAAAAATCGTGCACTTAAAAAATATGCACAAGTAAATGCATGAGCAGAATAAAAAAATAACCAAAAAATGATATTGCTGGAAAGATCATTATGACATCATACTCGGAATATTTCTTATTTTAAAAAACTTTGAACGGGTTGAATGCTGAGATCTGAAATAAGAAACTTACATCAGGGGTAAGACAAAGTAGTACACAATGGGTAGACACAATGCTATCACCGTGGGTGCCATCTTGGCAAGATCATTGGATACCTAGGGAGAAAAGAAGACCGCAGTAGATGTTCATGTGTGGTATGTGTTTAAAAATGTTGAGTCAATACACAAGAAGATTTTTAATTAGCCGATGAGCGAGTTTGGTACTCAGACAGCGCATGCTTAAAATGGACAAGGCCTTGGGTCATTCCAGGACACCAATACATGTATGCATCTGATATTGGCCTCATCACTGCAGGAATAAGGTATAACGTTAGGTGATTTGTTCTCAGATTACTTTGCCCTGTTGAAATACAGTGGAACGCCGCTATAACGAACAGGACGGGGTCCACACTAAATGTTTCTTGTGTGTAAAATGTACCTGTTTCTTGACAGTATGAACGCACTCATCGCTAAGCCACAACCTAAGTGTGTAAAATGTACCTGTTTCTTGACATAAAGGTCCTTCCAATGCAGATCAGTGAGTTGTAGCTTTTCTTTCCTGATCCTTTTGTTGATGTAATACACCCCCTTGGCATCCCCATAGAACTGCGCAAAGCCTGGGGAAAAAGGCACACAAAAGTAGCCGAATTTTAGCGCTGACAAGTAGGAAAACAACACCTCCAGCTCATAATTCAACTTGCACATATTTATCTGCCTCAGAATACTCTTGGAATCATGCACTTCACAAAAAATAAAAGACAGTTAACAATTGTATGAATTACAAGGAAAAACCGTAAGGTAGTCAATACTGTTTTTATAGAAGTGGAAGAAGCAATGCATAACTCAAGGCAATGAAACCACAAGAAATCCTCATCTGTTAAAACACAATAATACGTGTACACATCTCAGTGTGGTGAAATTGTAATGGTAAAATGGTCCGTCACATGTCAATATCATGCAACCACAAGACAGGTCACCAGACAAGTTGCAAATTGTGAAGTGACAGGTGCATGTAATGCAAGACAAGAGGAGTTCCTTTGTTATTATCAACATCAACAGAGTGTTACTTGAGATAGGGTGACTTGCAAGGACGTGTGATGCAGTCTTTGTTTGCACCAGGAGGCTTGGGTTAGTCTTGGTTCCAAGACCTCCGCATTCCTCCTTTTAGCTGAAATGGATTAATTCAAACTATGTAGCAGTTTGTCTGGAGATTACACCCTTCAACAGTGACCCTTCGTGATAGCGGAATAAACTACAGGGAGGTCTTGGAACCAAGACAAGACTTCAGTAGACAATTCTGCCAGTGCTCCAACGAGTACAGGTTTATCCATTCTGAGCGTGAATGAGAGATAGCATCTTTTTACACATACACAGCAACAGCACCCCTAGATGTACTATAGGCACAGTGACAGCTTAACCACATCCTGCCAGGGAGCCAGGTTTCTGACACGCATTCTTTATATGCACAGCAGGGGTGTCCGAAATCGGACAAAGGGAACTGGGCCTTGTAACAAAAGACCATACTTGTAACAAAAGACCAGGCTGCTGGGAATTACCAACATTTTTTCACTCTCAATAGTGGAGATAATCCAGCATTGTTTTGAAACAGTATATCACTGTTTGTGGCATTCAGCGCGAGCAGATTACAACCAGGGACAAAAGCACTCCACCGCTGCAGCGATGAGCCACACAGCACCGCTGCATGCTAGTATGGCCTATTGAAAAGACGTCCGCAGTGCACTGTGCCAGGTTCAGGAACAATTTGAAGAAAATTAAATCGCACAATCTGGGCTCTTTTTACGAGGCGGCAGGCCAGGCTGAAATACTACGACGTCAATAGATATTGTCTGTCAGTTTAGAGTAGCCACCAGACAGTCATTTGTGTAAGTGTCCAGTAAATGAAGATATGAATTTTTACAGAATTTTGAAAACAGAAAAAAATGAAAAATACTCCGGCCCAGCAGAATCAACATTTATAAATGCCCCCGGCCCAAAGTGGTTAATATGTGGTTGGCACAGGCCATGCTAAACATGCACAACCAATCTGTCAGATTGTACTGTACTTTTTCGTGTGGATTTGTGAGTACCGTTACTTTCTAAATCCTGGCTAATACCTATTTTGAAGTGCCCATATTCTTGCAGCATCCATGGAGATATTCTGCCCAGGAATTTACAAAAGACCTCGTCACTTTTGATCAGGACTCGCTTCAGCAAGCCAGGCTTGGCTGGCGTTGGTTGCGGAGCATTGCTGGCCGGCTGACTGTACCAACAGCAAGGGAGGTACGCATATCTGAAAGATGGACAAACACCTACAGACATGAATACAAATGCATTGGGTGACTCTCATTCAACGTACACATATTTCTGTTTTATTGTAAATGGTCTATGAAATTGAACATTACTTTCAAATAAGGTGATGTTGCTTCCCCCCCTTGCCACCCTACCCTCTACCTCTCCTCTGCTCCTGGTGGTGTGCACTTTCAGGGAGAACAAGAGAAAGAGGAATATAATATGAAAAACAAGTATGAGGTATCAAAAAAGAAACTAAAATTGGAAGCTGAAGAAAAAAGTAAAACTCAAAAAAAGACAAATGCATTCAAACTTTTAATGTACACAAAATGTCTCTTTGTACTTTGGACATCACAAACTAAATTACTGCTGTTATACATGTATTACTGTTACGCCCCAACTATAGCATAGGTCCCAGCTATAGTTGGGCCCCGTCCCAACTAGAGTGCTACAGTTGGGCCGGCCCAACTACGGCAGAGAGGTCCTGTGTGCATGATGTGCCCAGCATGTGCCAAAGTCATATCGTTTATAAATGTGATGTCATTGGTCACAGGGCTAGATGAACAGATGAAGTGCCACATTTTAGATGAACTTAGATAATGTTGAGACATTTGCCACATATTGGTCAACAATAGTTGGGCCAGCCCAACTGCAGCACTACAGTTGGGACTGTCCCAACTATAGTTGGGGCTTGCATGTATGCTATAGTTGGGGTGTAACATTACCACTCTGCTGCTCAGATGATTGGGAGCATGCAAAGGACTGTACCCAGGCCTGTGTCAAATTCAGAGGACTCATTTCTTCCAACATGATAAACAAGTTCGTAAAGTCAAACCCAAGTCAATAATTTGGGGATCATTCTGATAAGAGTTCCATAATAC
This sequence comes from Acanthaster planci, assembly GCF_054643075.1. NCBI lineage: Eukaryota > Metazoa > Echinodermata > Asteroidea > Valvatida > Acanthasteridae > Acanthaster > Acanthaster planci. The sequence continues at coordinate 17,030,728 of NC_141779.1, read as the reverse complement.
ACAGACATCACTACAATTTTCCCTTGCGGTACTTATTAAACCGTCAGAAAGTGATAAAATGTCCTAAAAAGTTAAGTTTAGCAGTGAAACTGTACAGGCATTTACTTACAAGACACAGTTTTCGAGACCAGTCTCATAGGATTTGTGCACAGGGTGCCAAGTGATGCCTGCAGAAGGAACTCTCTTTTCCTAATCGCAATGTTTGGCTACTATACATCATGTTCCCGGTTCACTTCCCACATACATGATAGGCTAGCTTTATTTTACGTGTAGGCCAAACTAGAAAATTCACGGCTTGCCCGTCATCCAGTCAGCCAATCCCATCAACAATGGGGCCGGGGCTGTGCTCTTTGCGTTAGGCCTATCTAGTAATACGTTACATTTCCTGAACATTAGGCCTAACGTGTATCAAAACAGAAGTACCGTTAGGCTTACATGTGGCCCAAAGTTAGACTTACCTAATACTGTACAGACCACGGGGATGTGAATGAAACGTATCAAACTGAAAACAAGATTCGTTCAACGTGTTCATGCTGGCGTTACGATTAATATTGCGAGTAGCAGCCCAAACATTCCGACGAATCAAGGAGAGCGCCATATTGAACAGCTGTGACTGCAACACGTGTTTCGTCAGGCTAGGCCATTTGGCGAAATGCGCGGCGCCCGACTAATTTTTTTTATAAATGAACATAGATAAAGAAATCAGGCGACATGATGCAAAATAAAACGCAAATTTCAAAACACGCTTCTCAAAATAACTGTAAATGTCCCGGGTGGTCTCCGGGTAAGAGCTGAAAATAAGTGGGGCACTGATGTAGGTGTCACAGTGATATAAATAAACATGAACATTACCTTATTCAGCCAGCCACTACTACTGTGAAGCATGTGCCTAATTTTCTCAAGTACCGAAGTACTAAACCACACCGAATTTGTCTACTGTCCCATTCAGGCATCTTCCTCCATGATTTGACGATATTATCAGTCTTGATATGCTTGAGCTCGCAGACGGTCGTTGAGAAATACATGCCTAACTTACCAGCTAGTTTAAAGGGCTGGAACCATTTCCTAACTTTTTGCTGATCAAAACGGACGGTGGCGAAACTCTTGCCTAACTTTTCCTTGAGCTGGCTAATGGTCTTGAAAGACGAAACACGGTGTGCCTAACTTTCCACTGGGGAAACATTTAGCCAACAAGGAGCCTATCTATGCGCTGGGACGTTCATGACGTCACGTGTAGTAAAAATCATTGCCGCTTGCCGCGTCCGAACTTTCTTTTGACCGGCCGACAATATGAAGAAAGCTTAGTGATTGATAAAACAAAGTGTCATAAATATGCAAAGACATGTGCGCACGTGTCACCAAATTAAGTAAGCATTGGCTGTTAATGCATCAAGTGTATTGGGTGTTGGTCTCTGTCCTTTTTAAATATCGTGTTTCCCCCCTGTTATCACACAACTTCAAATTTGAATTGGCTGGCTGGATGCTTCGAGGTTTTTGCAAATAGCACAAAAGCCGCGGCATCAAGCTAGCTCAGTGGGAAGTTAGGCAAGTATTTCATGACTGCTGATTAGCTAGCAGTGTCAAGTTAGGCAAAACTATCCTGACCATTATTTCCTCGATAAAAAGTTACACAAATTGAGTCGTGACCGTAATTAGCTTAGTGGATAACTGGCCAGACTTTTAACTACTGTTAATTTGGAATTAATTTTAATGGAAACATTTGGAAAAGCTATTTTTTCACAAACCGTTGGCTCACCTCACTGGTTCAGTGGAAATGTAGGCTATTTTCCTGTTTTTATATGGCCATAAACGGAAAATTGGCGGCAAACTCTTCATGATCGTTCTCAGGCTCCATTTGAAATTAGGTTTAAACTGTTGGAAAGTTCAGGTAATTTTTTCCTGGCCATAAATAGAAAGTTGAAGACAACCCTATCATGACCACTTTCTGGCTGCATTGTTAGCCTTATTATATTCATATGACCATTATTATGGCTGGCTCAGTGTTAAGTTCAGGCCTATGTTTCATGACCATTAGTTGGCTCAGTGTTAAGTTCAGGCCAATGTTTTAGTTGGTTCAATGGAAAGCTCAGGGTTTTGTTTTCATGACCAGTAGTTGACTTAAGGAAAAATTTGAGTTTTTCTCACAACTGATAACTTGCTGGCTCAGTGTGGAATTAAGGTAACTTACCTATGTCCTCTACTGTCAAATATTACCAAGAGACACAGTCAGTCACATTAGTATACACATTTATTTCATTCCTTGCACATATACAGACATCATTTTTTATATTTACAAATAGGGCCTATAGAGTCTGGGCACAGCTGCTTGAAGACAACATCACTCAGATGCCTCCATTTTTAACATGGAACAAATTCAGTCCACAAGCATACTTAACACGGGAACCTTTTGCTTGACGAATTTAGCTAGGTTACCAGCTAAAATATTTCTGTGATGCATCCTGCTTCTGGCTGGTTCTCATCCAATTCTTGGCTCTTTTTTCTCCTTGGTGGTGATCTGATCTGATCTTTTCAGATTCTGTCACATTTGAGGCTGATTTTGTTTTGAAGTTTTCAAAGACTTTGACACTTTGCAGTCTTTCTGAAGCAGAATCTCACAAGTCAAACTAACACTATTGGCAGAACAGTCTATGAAAATTCAAACATATGACTCTAGAAGTCACATGCTTCAAGCCACATACGAGTACATACATTGCTTGATCCTGGCAAAAGAACTAGAAAACCATAGATCTTCATTTACTGCTTCATAGCCTGCTTTGTTCCAAATTAAATTTCAGAGAGGGTCTTTATCTTTGCCTAATGAGTCCCATCGGACAAAAGAGTGTTAAATGTTGTTACATATTTCAAGCTGAGCTATAATTTTTGCTTTTATAATGCATAAAAGTACACATACATATAAATTATGCAGATACATCTCAAATGTATCGTAATTATCGATACAATATTTGGGTGATATTCACTCCAGGTGTGCTGTTACAAATGAAGTGCATGTTCTTTATCCAGTTCGTAAGTATGACGTCACTTCAGTTTAAACCACGCCCACTGCACACGTGCACTGCACATAGGGTTACATGCATTGATCGCCGTTTACATGGAACCATGTTAACGCGCAACTTCAGCGATCACCCAATGAGAGCCTGCAAATCGTGAGGGCATTCGCCTTTGTGACGAATTCACTTACAAACCGGATAATACTTATGTGAAGACTAATGAAATCCTTGATGAAGCATGAAATCCAATAAGCTTTACTTATCAAACTACAGCCACTAATTCCGAATTGCACATTTAGACGGGTCAAATGACAGAAATGAAAACCCTGCAAGAATTTTTGGAAACCGTATAAAATTTGAAAATAAGGCTTAATAGTAAATTGATCTGAACTGAAAGAGAATCAAAGTACGGTTAACATACGTATTCATGGAAAAAAAATGGACAGTTACATTTTGTATTCGAAATTGATTATTTTTTTGAGTGGAAACTGCATTAATAAAATTGGAGCAAGAGACAGCATAATAACTCAGAAACAAACGGCCGAATATCTGCTTCCCTCCCCGACAAAAAAGCCGCAGAATCTCACAATACATGTATGTGCTTTGTTTAAAACGGGATGCTTTTGCAAACAAAATAGGTCTTCTGTGTTGGCACTATACACTAGTGAAAACTGATGTCAGGCACACTACATGTAATTTGCCTCAGAAATTCACTTGTTTCTGTTAGAAAAGAATTGGCAAGGCTAACTTAAATCATGTTTCCTGATTAACCCCTTCACAGTGGGATTATTTTGGCAGCGATTGCTGGGCTGTGGTATGCCCTGAATGGAGGGCTCTGTCCAGCAGCAGGCCCCATTGAACCAGCAGCTGCATGGTGAATAGACTGTATGTGTGGTATGCACTAATCCTCACCAACGGTGCGGTAGTAGCAGTCCTCCGTAGCGAAGGGGTTAAAACAGTGAAACAAAACAGCGTATAATATAGGCCAAAAAAGCTAACTCAAATTATTGTCACTAAGTTTCTATTTCCTGAGCTGCATTAGATAAGGCTGTTTAGTCCTTCAAATTAAAGTCCTCTTAACTCTGTCAAATGGCAGGGACATTGACCGAAACGCCAAACTGTTGGGAGAATTTGCGGAGCTGTTCCTCGTACTGAACGTTCCGCTGCACTGCTTCCCTATAGTTGTATTTCAGATCTTCTATCTCCTCAAAGAATGCCGGATCAAACTGCTCCAGTTCTTTGCGAAGCTGAAAAAGAAGAGAAAAAACATAGGGAAATTCATCCTTTGTGTCAACAGCAACAAGGGTAGGTCAGGGAGTGATTTGGGGTGATACAGTAAAGAAAACAAGACAAAGACTGAGGTACAGAAGGCTCAGAGAAAGAAGCAATACGTAGAGCTGGGTGTGTTGCAACATGGCATCGTTGCATAGGGTGTGGCAGCTTGGGATGGGCAGGGTGTGGTGAGGTAGGGTGGGACAGGATGTTGGGCAGAGGAAGGTTATGGACAGATGGGCTAACAAATACAGCAGGATGGAACCGAAGGTGTGGCAGGGTAGTGGGACCAGGGTAGGTTTGTTGGGGCATGCTGACGCCATGCCATGGCAGATCAATGCAGATATTATAAGCGCAGAACAGGGAAGACAGAGCAAGACTAGCTGTGGAAGGACTGAACAGGTAAACCACTATGGGCACAGCTGAGCAGGCCCTGACGAGTGCTGTGTAAAGACTTTTTAGACGAGTGCAAGAACCAGGTTCCTAAGTAACAAGCAGAGCATACCTACCCTTTCATTATCTCGTCTGAGCCGTTCTTGTTCCAGCTGGAGGGACTTCATATCTGTTCTGAGTTCCACGTTCTCCTCCATCAGTTTATTGTAATTGTGGAGCCTTTCTGTCAGAAAATCATCCTTAGTGGAAAAAAGACAACAGAAACGTCAAAGAGGTTTAAGTGTGCTACAAAAGTTTAAGGGTGTTAATTTGATTGTAATCCCCACGTTCAGAGGTGTAAAAACTTTGCCTTTGACAAATTCGGTGACATGTTTAGCTGCTGATGCTGGACGGGAACAAACTGACAAAACTTTAACACCCAATGTGTATTTCTTATGTATTTCTTATCCACTGAAAATAGTGTATTGGTGAATGAGGCATTTCTCATGTAACAAATTAAAAGCTTGAAGGAATCACGAGATATACCAACAGTGTCTCTAGTATGGAGAATTTAAATTGCTATGTTCACATGAATTTAAAGAGCTCAATGTACCAGATTTTATCCAAATGTAACTCACAAAAGGGAACTCCCCCCCCAACCGGATAAGAACATGGCTACGCAACTGGTCACAGGTCATTCGAATAGCTTGCGACTCAACTTCCGATGTGATGGGATTATGAGTAGTTGACGACAGCAGTGCAATGAACCAAAAGAACAAACAGGCATCAATTTCACTTTTTCCCTCGGCTGCTGACCCACCCACAGTTTCCCAATGTAATGAGTGTTCACGAATCCCTTCCATACACAGACACACTGACCTTGTCCCCTTCAGTTTCTGCTGGCTGGCTGCCCTGGAGTCGGAACAGCTTCAGTTCATTCAGCAGCTCAGCCTTCTCGTTTTCCAGACGATTTGTTGTCAACCTGCAACACGAAGCAGTGACATCACAGCCAGCTGATTGCACATCAAACATTTACAAACGGTACCCTCCAAAGCTTGACAACATTTGCTGTACATACTTTCAGTTTTCAAAGTGAACTTGGTAGAAGGAACAGATTTTTGGGAGGTGACGGTTGGACCTGTTCTGCAAGGTAGATCCCACCCTATGCTTATGCCATCAAAAAATATGCAAGAGTATCTCACTCACATCCCTAGATACTGAAATACTGCGAACATAAAGTTAAAAGTATTCTTACCCTGAACTGCCTAAGAGTATGTGTTTTGAGAAACTTTTGGCTAACACAGGAACCCTTTTAACCATCCAAAGCCATCCAAAAGATATCCTTTTCATGATATTCCCTTAGCATGCTGGTGTACGTGTCTGAAGTACCCCTTGTCACAGCAAAAGAGGTTGTGCTTTACGGAGGAAAAATCAACTTGATCCATAATGCAAGCCACACGAAAATAAAGCACTGTTCTTTCCACTTCCTAAGCCTGTGAGTCCCAGGTTAATGTACCCTACTGGGCAGAAAAGAAAATGCCAGAAAATTGAAGTCCCAAACTCACCTTGACTGTTGCAATTCTCGGACCAGATCAGTGTCTGAAGTCAGTGCATCTGCTGGGAATCTCTCCAAGACGGCCACCTTCTCTCTCAGTTCCCCCACCTGCTGCATGAGAGCCTGCTCCCTCTGGGCTGAGTCTCTCAACAACAATTTCATGTCTTGAATTGTGGAATTCTGGGGGGCGCATGATAAGATAATAGTCAACGATACAACACGAAGACCGGTGTGCTGAATATGCTAGTTTCTTCTCAACTTTTTTTTTCCTTGAATAGAAATTGGGGGTTTCGTAACAACATTTACAATCCATGGCAAGTCAAAATCAGCACAATTTGTCAGGTTGTGCGATTTTTCTAAGATTTATATACATGCAGGTTATCAAGATAGCAGTATTCATGAGAGCTAAGCAGCAGAGAGTACCAGTTTGACTGTGTGTTCAAAGCTTGTGCATGAATGACATGCAGTGCATGGCACCAATTTTCAACTGTATGTGTACAAATCTTGGCACAGTTGAGAGAAGCATACCATCATTTAGAGTGCATGATGGCAACTGACACTCGATGTCCTCCCCCCAACCCGTATAATTTTGGATGCTGTGGGATATAGATACGCAGATGCACATGCTAGATATCAGCTAAAAACACACATCCTTTGGGAATTTGAGTAAATGTTACCGAACAATTCGTTTCCTGTTTCCAACTACCTTTTTCTCCATGTCCTGTTCCATACTCCTCATCTTCTCCTCATACATCCTGGTCACCACGATAGATTTCCAGCTCTTGCTGTCGGCTCCTTCCAGTTTGGGCCCCCTAGCCTGCTCAATTTGCAGCTTCTCATGGCTCTGTGGCATTACCGGAGAGTAGATAGAAATGAAGTATTAAAACCAACCATTTGACAATTCCAGGCCAGTGGAAAAAACAGAATTTTGCACTCGCTTTCAAAGAAAAATGCTTAAACAGTGGTCACAAGATTGTTTTGTCATATTGTGCTTGTAAGTCAACAAGATAATAGAAATATATCACACCACAACCTAAACATTATCCTAACCCCTGTACGGAAGCCTAGATGGGACATGTTTTTTCTCATCCCTTCAGGTCCTTACATCTTCCAGCTGTCGTTGCAGCCTCTCCTTATCAAGACTGAGCTGACTGTTGGTGACTCGCAGCTTCTCCGTGGACTCCACCTCCCTCTTCAGCTCCTGCCTCAGCCGGTTGTTCTCTGACACGGCCTTGGCCACGCCCTTCTGGGTGCTCTCGTAGCGGGTGCTCAGCTGGCCGCCCACCTGCCGCTTGAGCTTATCTAGTTCCGTCTGGTTGGTCAGATGGACGAGATCAAAGAAATCAATTCTTAAATGAGCTTCTTCCACCAAGATTGCTTAAGCTTGTGAAATACGAATTTGTCATAGTTATGCAACAGAGTACATTGTTTGAATTTCAGAAGGAACACCGCGCTACGACTTTCCATAAGATGAACAATTTCCAGCACTTTTTTCTCGGCATTTGCTGAGCATTTTGATTAACCATTTCATGTAAAACCATCAATCCCAATATTTTGTCCCACAAGTGCTATTCAAAGTTTTCGGGGAACGATTTGAAAGCCTTTTGGCTGGTTTTCATTGTGTCAAAAGCAATATGCGATAAACGAGTTAAACCACAATTTACCCATTCTCATAAAGGCAATTTTTAATTCCATAAAATCTGTCGGCACATGTACTGAACATTGGTAAGAATGTCATCAAATATTGTAAGCACTTGGAGACTTTCCAAACATTTTGAGCAACTGAAATGGTTTAGAACTGAAGAACGGTCAACAAATTCAACTTGCCTTCAGTTTCTGATTTTCCTCTTTCAGTCCGTGAATTTCGGTCTGGACCGTGACCCCCGGCGCTTTCTTGAGTTCTTCATTCTCCCTCTGCACACGCTCGACGACCTTCTTCATCAGGCCGATGGTGCGTTCCAGCTCAGGAACCGACTTACCACTGGAACCCAGCGACTGCATTAGTAAACAAAGGAAACGCTGCTTGTTGAATTATAAAGGTAATCATCAATGGGCAACTTTGGGAAGCGCATGCCGACTGCCATTACATTTACACAGAGACCCTTATTCATATTTTTTGGGTACACAATTCAAGTTGGAATTTTTACATGTGAATAAGAACAATATTTCTGAGATTTTGTATTTGTGCAGTTCTGCACTGTAATGGAGAATGGATACATATTAACAGCAGGAACAAGATATTGAGTTTCTTTCTTGTAATTCCTAGTCATTACTGGACTGAAGCTTCATTTTTAATTCGCTGAGACCCTAATGCGCCCTAATTCAAGCAGAGACCGAACAAGTACCAAACCTTGCCAATTTTTTCCTTCTGCCAATAGGAAACCTTGACGGGTCTGTTTAAATCGTGAACATTAAAGCTGGGTCTCCTTCTTATTCAGGGCTAGTTATCTCTGCATTCCTCATCAGAATGTTCCTCAGGCTTTGTGCATGAGGGGCTACGTGTCTGCCTAATCACCATGACCACCAAGACTCCCCCGCTATACCTTCTTGAGTCCCGCGGCCGAGCCAGAGGCGGCGGCAGAGGGCAGACGGCCCCTCCCCTTCTCTCTCTCTTGCTCCAGGTCAGCCTTCAACGCCTGGTTGTACCTCTGCAGGTCCTCCACGCGTTGCCTGAGCCTGGGCAGGTCTCGCTTGGCCTGCTCGGCGTCAAACCGCAGCTCTAGGTTCTCCTGGGACAGCTCCAGGATCTGTCTCTGCAGCTCCTGCTCTCGTTCTGGTTCAGCGGTCACCCCTGCACCTGGCACACTTCCTGACTTTTTTTTTATTTTCAAACATAAAAAATTTTTCATTAGAATGTCAGAACTCAATATTGTCATCTGCTTCCTCTTTGTATTTAGTGGTCAAAACAGGACAATTTGGGAAAGTGACATAGAAGTGACTGTTTTGTAATTTTGTCCTTTATTGAAATATATAGGGGAAAAAAACCAATATAAATGTCACATTTACAAAATGCCCAAAAAAATTAAATTACAAAAATGACTAACTTTCGCTGAGGTTGATAAGAATTACTGCAACTCTAGCCAGCCCACCCCCCTGAATTCAATGCAAAAATAGCCTGTATGAAATATTCTGGCGGTTTGTCTTTTGTTTCTTCTTTTATCACTATTCAACAGGGCAAATATAAATAAAAGGAATATACAAAAATACTCCCCGCATCCGATACAATAAAATAACTGTCACAGTTGTCTGCCAATACCTCAGTAGTTTGAGCCAGCCGCCGGGCCATCTGGCGTTCCATCACGTCCAATTTCTCTGTCAACTGTCTGTTCTGCTGCTGTACCTCCTCAAGGAGTGCACCTTGGCCTAAGGCTTGCTGGCGTTTCAACGATGATACCTAGCTCAACAAAACAACAAGGACTTTTTGTGGCAAATGTAATCACTGCGGTTTCAAAGTTTCAACCGAAGAGAGATGCGCTCAGTTGAGTATAATGTTCCATGAAAACCTTCTATCTTTCCTTTAAACTCACAAAATTACTTAAAAAGTTGAGCAAAGGATGAAAAATACAGGCAAGGCAAAATTCCTGCTCTTCGTGCAAAATCAGATGTATCAACTGTCCTTCATCAGCCATTGGGGGATTTTACAATCACCTCTTCTTCCAGCTCATAATTCCGTCGTTTCACTTCCTCAATGGCTGGGTCAGAGGTCACTGTCTTCTTTGTTGCCTCCAGTTTTGTGGATGTAGTAGGCTTGATCCTCTCCGCCCTGCATTAATAACAAAAGCATTTCCCCAGACTACTGTCATAACTTCTATCAGCTTAACCTTGCCCCAGCACAATAGAAGCCTGGAGACCCAACCTGATATTATACAGTTCATAGGGAGGATAGAAATACGTATATGACAGGCCTAGCTCAGAATGCCAAGCCTACTGATCTAGATATATGCATCAAGATATGTGCATCTAAATATTCAAATTAAGTTGAACTCGGGTCAGGGGTCATCAGGATATAACATTCTGGTACGGTCGAGTCATCCCAATGTCTAGGTATGATTTTACACACTAAAATCTTGTACGTCTAATTTTAAAGTTTGAGATGAGAGAGACCTGGACCCGTCTCACCTATTGAGGGCCTCCTTCATCATCTTTTTAGCCTTCTGTAGCTGTTCAATCTCCTTGTCTCTGTCCTTCAGTTTGTTGCGGAGACTCTCCACTCTCTTTTCCCACTTCTTTCCTTCCTCCCACTTGGCCACCTCTGCAGCACTCTGTCAACAAATCAAGACAAAGGAAATTGACCAAAATGATCAAATGATATTTCATTACTTGCCAGTAGCTTTGAATCGTGGGTTAAACAAATTGAAGTTTTCAACATATTTCAACAGCATGGCATTAATTTCTTTTTTAAGGTATCTCAATCAGATAGATTGTAATCATGCCATGTCTCCTTTACCGATGCTCATGCTGTTGGATGTTGTCTGAAATTAAACAAGAAAAATCTCCTCAAAATTTAAAAGCAAGGTTCATCGAGAACAAAGCAGTTGACATCATGTCAGCTCAAACGTGCTCAGTGCATGAGTTGGTGTATGACTATGCTCATAGGCCAACCCCGCACGTATTGATGTTCTTCAGTGACCTAAGACACATTCCATTTTGAGACTGCGCTGTTGAAATATTAAACTGGCTATGAACGACAATCATCTTGCAAGATAAATATAGTTTTAAAAAGACACCCACTACTACCTGCTCCTTCTTAAGGTCAGAGGTTGCTCCTTTGACATCTGACCCCTTTGTTTGTTGGAGCTGTTCCTCCAGAGATTGGATCTGTTTCTTGAGCCTGTCAACCTCGGCAGAGGGCCCCCTCTCTGGCTCTTCAGCCTGAAGGAGAAGGGAACAAAATTAAGTGGGAAAAAGTATGGAACTGAAAACTCCCATCTTTGACCACCTACAACATCGTGAAACAAACCAATGATTAAGAATTTCTTCAGAGTTTACAGTATAAAAACAAAAAAGTCCTCAAAACTTGAAATGACACAATAAAACCTGAAAACAAAGACATATTCAACTTAATCTTTAAGAAAGCATGGAGTGGATAAAATACTTATATTCAAAAAAAAAATGTCTTTTGTTTGAAAAAAAAATCTGTTGCCTTTTATTTTTTTCCCAAAAAATTTCAATTTTGGTCCTTTTAAATTGCCATGGATAGAATTTCCTTTTAAATCTAAATGTTTCAGGATCAAGCCTTCTCATTAATTACGACGATTGTCAACAATATCAACAATTCCCCATTCATTTAACTGCTTTGAAGTAACAATTCCGTAGTTTCTGACCTTATGACCTCTGGTCTGTGCTTCCATCTTCTGCTGAAGTTTCTTGTGTTCTTCTTGCAGTTTGAGCCACGCTGATGACTTAGTTTCTAAATCCTACAAAAGAATGCCACAAAACCAGAGAACAAATTCTATCTTTGCTACAAGGTAATCAATGATTGCTTTGGTCAAGACTGCTTCCATAACCTTCTCCAAATACTTAAATAGTGAGACCAACAGTTCAGTTTGTAGTTTGAGAATGGATTCACAAGCAAGGGTGAGATTGGAAGAAAAAGAAATATCCGCAAAATACTAAGTAGGGTCTATGGTATCTACTTTGTGTTTGCCCATCCGCACCCCTTAAATATTTCTTGTGTTCTACGTCAACTTTTGTACATAAAACAACTTATCAGTAAACTATGGGTTTTCCATATTTTAAAAGAGATTATTTGAAAAATCCTGAAATCACAGAAATCCTGATGAAAAATTCTCCAACAAGGGAAAATATTAACAAATGTAAAGTACACAATGCTTTGACCTTTAAAATATGAAAGTACAGTGTTTTTATGAGTCAAATTAAACAGTCATGAAAACTACATCTTTACAGGGTCTTCAAAACCTCTTGGTAGGACATCAAATCTAAGACTCACATGACATTTCACATTTAACTGAACACTGACTTGAAAGTCCATGTTTCCCGACCCATGTCACCAATCAGCAAATATTTACAATTGAGGTAAAATAATCCTGAGCCATGCCCTTTTAGTAGATCCCTCTAGTTATCGTCAAAAGAGAGAGAGAGAGAGATGTGTCGTTTTACCTCTTTGAGTTCCTGAACTTCGCTGCTGAATGCAGAGCACTGTGCTTTCTGCTTCTTCAATTCCTTCTTGGCCCTGTCCAGCTTATCCCTTGTCTCTTCCAGCTGCTCCTGTGGTGGAAGGAAACCATTCTTATGGCTTGGAGTAAACTGCCTTCAGTGATCACTTCATTAAACACTGGAGGAATCAGCTGATGAGACCTCTTTCACCCAGTTTCCAGGTCAAAAAAAGTAAAAGCTTAATTGATAACTTTTCCCCAAATACTACAATAGTGCTGTACCGCCGCTCCAGTCAGTCCTAGATTGGCATATACACCCAGGTTTTTGGTCAAGGACACCAGACAAGAACCATGTACAAGCATGTACTGTGTGGTCAGAATCATACTCATCAAGTCGAAATGGCAGCTAGCATTAAACCTACCAAATGTATTACAGAGGGGCTCTGCCCATAACCCGTCCTGATTTCTGCATTCTGTACTCCAGTTCCAATGTTATCAATTTCTCTGAAAACTGGCACTAATTGGAATTAGTAAAAGGTAGAGGGGAAAAAGTTTGATCCCAGGATTGCCTTTCTTGATGCCTCTTTCTGGAAATGGTAACTCAACTTTGTAGATGAAAGCTCCACGGGGCATCATTTCTTCCAAATATCCACCAAAAAGGTTTTTGTTGTTTGTGCCCTTAAATGTTTGTCAAAAGGTTCTGTGTCTCTGTCTTGTTACTTTACCTTGATGTGCTTAGTCTCCTTCTCCAGCAGTTTTTGCACATTGATCTGTTGCTCTTGTTCCTCTGCATTAGCCTTGACATTTTGCTGGGCGGTGTCCACCATGTCAGCTCTCAACTTCAGAAGTGCCTGACTCAGAGACTACAAGATCGCAAGACAAAAAAAAAATCAGAAATCAGTGAACAACACAAAGATTGAATGAATTACATTCGAACCTTGCTAAATAGTACCAGACATCACACGCAAAAGGCATTTTTAGAAACAATGAATTTTTAAGGTGAGGACTACATACTTATTTCTAAGGACGTTTTACAAAATATTACATTTTTGTGCATAAAAGAAATTTGAATAAAATTATTTTTTTAAAAACTATGCGTAAAATATTCGCAAAACTGACAGCTAATAACAAAACTGTAAAGGATTCTACATGATTTGACAAGAGCAAAATTTTGTAGTTCAAAGTTCACTAAAAATAGTACAGGACAGTGTGCCTTTAACTGTCGGAACATTAAACATGATTTTTTTCTTCCTTTGACATCGTGAATTATATAAAACAGCAGCTGGATGCATGAATGCTTTAAATATGCCTGGAACCTCGTTACCTTGTGTTGTTTCTCCTTCAGTGCCAAATCGTGTTTTAGTCTCTCCACCAGAGCTTTCATGGTTGTGGTGGGAGCTCTGGCATTGGCTTCTCGCTGGGCTTCAAGGTCAGTCTGTAAGTTCTTTATCTGAAATATGGCGTACACAGAGACTTTAATCAGCCAATCAGCATTACCCTGCTCGCCTCTCCTTTTCCTCACGGACTTTGTATTCATCAAAAGAATTATTCTTCAACAGGGGAAGGGGGAATCTTTTAAATCATAGCGCCACTGCTGTGGTTGCGTCCATCACAAGTCCCTACGACCCTGTCACCAGTCATCCTGTCTTTAAACCAAGCCACTAACTATCCAAATGGAATGTGACAAAAGCACACCCTGATACTTATGGCTGGTCTCATGGAAGGACCTGTGACTGGACCGGTGAAGGGATTTGTGAAAGGACTTGTAATGTTTTCAACTACAGTACTGCCTGACGTCCCTTCCCATACCCTTGAAAAACCATCAAGAAGCTGTGAAAGGTATTACAGGATTGGGGAGGTAACAGAGGCACTGACAGAGACACCGCTTGATTTCCATTAACTGTACAAACTCGTGACATGAAGTCAGAATCTTTTTTAAAAAAACAAACGTTACCTCTTCTTCTTTTTCCTGTATTAAAGTCTTCAAACCGCTGATTTCGCCTTCCAGACGAGTCACTTCACCCTTGTGCCCTTCCATCAATCTGACGGGGAGGGGACCAAAAAGTAGCCATTAGTTTTACAGACAAAATTCAAAGATTTCTGGGAAATTTGTGAAACTGACTGTAATCAATGGGATCTGAAGGGACATAATATGTTTTTGGAGGGAGGGGATTCACTTGAACAAAGACACAAACAGCCAACACCATGCTACAAAGTCCAGTCAATTTCTTTCCTATACCCTATGGAGTATCAAAGTGTGACGTCATTTCGAACCAAGACGGGCAGTGCACTTTGGTACTCTACAGGACCCAGAAAGTCAGAATGCTGAAGAACATTCCAACAAGATCACGGCTTGTTTCAATCATGGACACCCGCCGTCCTGAATGAGAAAGGTCTGTGAGTGTGGGTACATGGTAATGGCATGTGTGTATGTGAAATGGGAATAGATCAAATTCCCACAAGGACTACACAAAGTTCCCTCATGGAGCATTCCAATGTGAGTAGGAACCGTTTGTCCTTTGAGACGCTCCCTTCCAAATGTCTTGACACAGCGGCTCGGCTTGCTGCGACCTGCCCCCTCAACGTACCTGACCTTCTCTGCCTTGTGCTCCTGCACCTTGCGTTCCAGCACCCCTTTCCACTTGCTGGTCTCGGTGTGGGCGGCCTTCAGCTTGATGGACATGGCTGACAGGGAGTTGTCCTGCTCCGCCAAGAGATCCTCCAGCTCCTGCAGGCGAGCCAGCTGTTTGTTGGTGGGCACGGGGGGTCCCGGCTGATTCACCAGGGTCTGGTGGTCGGGCAGAGAGGAAAGAGGGTAAATTCATCAGAAGAGGGTGAATTTGTATTAAATTTTGTGATATGCTGTGATATGGCTGATTTGATTGATCTGTAATTATAACTTCACAGATATTGCCAGAATGATCACCTACTACGTGGACAAGGTACGCAGTGCACTGACATGGTAAATAGGCTTGTTTTCTGATGACGTCACACATTGTTTAAAAGTGCACTTTCTTACTGGAGCCAGGTGGGACGACGGATTCCAACCTCCATAGGAAAGTGTTAAATGTAAACAGATTAACACCATCAGTACATAGGCCAGCTGAGTCTCAGGAAATGTCTCCTCTACCCACCTGTCCAATGGACAGGACAAATCTATTTTGGAAAGGCAGTTTTTGCTTGCTGAAACATTTAGCCTTGCCCATTTTGTTCCACAAACCTTCAATAATGGTGGGAAAAATAGTTTTTGTATCTCCTCCCAAAATACTGTGCTCAATGGAAGCCCAGGCTCATGTTGTGGTAAGTATCAATTTGAAGCATCTCGGTTAGAAATGAGCAGGCAGTTTCTCAGTATTCCCTGAGAGAAGACAGACGGACAGTTGATCCTTGATGAGACCTTAGTCTTGGCTCGGGCAATCACTGAACCCATGATGGACACACTTAGGGGTTTTAACCAACAGAGATAAAATGCTAGCCTCACCTGGGCAGCCTGCTTGAACTTGCTGAACGCAGAGTCTGACTGACCATGCAGTTTCATCTGCAGGGAGTGCATGTCTTCCAAATGTTTCTTATGCTCAGCTGCCGATTCCTGAAATGGCCAACAAAGAGGGAAATAATACGACACTCCAGAGAGCAATTGGAGCCATTCAGTAGAGTGCCTTTTTCACTGCTCTGGAAATTCTTCCGCGATACAAGTCTATGTAGTACAGCTGAAACAATGTGTTGTAACTTTGCACGGAGCACGTTAACATTCCCATTCCCTCTAAAATGAACCAAAAACCACTGAAAGTATTAATATTTCCATGCATTCACGAACCAGGAATTAATTAGTATCAGTGAAAGAACGTATCAAGCTCTTGCCCTTCATGAACACACCTGCCGTGCTTCTTCCAAAAGTCCCACATATTTCTGCAGTCCTTCCTCTTTCTTCTGTAAACGAGCCTGTTGCAAAACAGAAGAATAAAAAAAAATGTATATTCTATGTCTTCACAACCTGTTTTAGCAGCTCTTCAGTTTAAACCCAGCAATGTCCATTATATTCATAGTTTTCATGACATAAAAAGGTGGCCGGGGTCTCCGAACTCGGACAAAGGAAACAGGGCCCTGTAACAAAAGAAATGGCTGAAATACTCGGGCGTCAATGAAGGTTACCTGTCAACTTAGAGTAGTGCCTAAAGATTACTTGGTGCGGCTATAAACGACTGTTAAATGAAATGACAAATTTTGAAGGATTTTGAAAACGGAAAAAATGATGGTCATGCAGGCCCAGCATCATCAACATTGAAAAATGCCCCGGCATGAAGTGGTTAAAAATGTCACAAAAATAGGAAATCTCCAGTCAAGATTTGTTTTAAAAGTATTCACCTGTACGTCTTTTATATACAACCGGGCAACCTTGAGGGCCTACATGCTTTGCCTACATCTAAAGCCAGGACTAACCTGTAGGCCTTCTATCTGAGTCTGGGCCACCTTCAGCACCTGCTTGCTTAGCCCGAATCTAAAGCCAGGACTTGCCTGAAGTCCTTTTATTTGAGTCTGGGCCACCTTGAAGGTCTACATGCTTTGCCTAGATCTAAAGCTAGGACTCACCTGTAGGCCTTCTATCTGAGTCTGGGCCACCTTCAGCACCTGCTTGCTTAGCCCACATCTAAAGCCAGGACTTGCCTGAAGTCCTTTTATTCGAGTCTGGGCCACCTTGAAGGTCTACATGCTTTGCCAAGATCTAAAGCCAGGACTCACCTGTAGGCCTTCTATATGAGTCTGGGCCACCTTCAGTACCTGGTTGCTTAGCCCAAATCTAAAGCCAGGACTTGCCTGAAGTCCTTTTATTTGAGTCTGGGCCACCTTGAAGGTCTACATGCTTTGCCAAGATCTAAAGCCACGACTCACCTGTAGGCCTTCTATCTGAGTCTGGGCCACCTTCAGCACCTGCTTGCTTAGCCCAAATCTAAAGCCAGGACTTGCCTGAAGTCCTTTTATTCGAGTCTGGGCCACCTTGAGGGCCTACATGCTTTGCCTAGATCTAAAGCCTGGACTAACCTATAGGCCTTCTATCTGAGTCTAGGCCTACTTCAGCACCTGCTTGCTTACCCCAAATCTAAAGCCAGGACTTGCCTGAAGTCCTTTTATTCGAGTCTGGGCCACCTTGAAGGTCTACATGCTTTGCCAAGATCTAAAGCCAGGACTCACCTGTAGGCCCTCTATCTGAGTCTGGGCCACCTTCAGGGCCTGCTTGTGCTCACAGGTCTCTTCCAGAGCTTTGAAGCGGACTCCCTGGGCCATGCCGTCCTTAATGATCTCATCCCTTTCTGAGGAGGCCGGGAGACGAAGGCGCAGTTCATTGATGATCTTGTCTCGCTGGAGGAGGTTGTCCTCCGTCTCCTTGAGCTGCGTCTCCGTTTCTGCCAGTTTCTGATTGGAGGACCAACGATACGCAAAATTTGAGCTTTTCTACAGCCAACACACTGTCATGAGCAGGCATTTCATAGTGAGAATGGCTTGGGTATAGCATTACACGAATGCAAGGTTTAGATGTTTGAACAACTTTTAGCAATCTGCAATTCCAAGACCAAGTTTTGGTATACCGGTAGCAGGTACTTGCTCTTCCACTGAGCCAAATGTCGATGCCAATGGGAGTATAATCAGACAGTGCTCGCTACCTTCTGCAGGGCTGTGTTCTCTGCCCTCACATCCAGGATGGTCTTGATGTGGGTCTTGATGGACCTGATAGCATGCTCCAGCTGGCTGGATATGGGCAAGCTTGGGTCGGGCAATGATCCTGTGGCCTCCTCAAACTGAGAACGGAAAACAAAGTGAAATAGATGAAAACACTCCTGCACCGTAGTTGCGGGGACATAGACTCGACAATTCACCTATTTTGTGGGGACCGAAAACGTTGTGGGGACTCAGAAATGTCCCCACAACTCAGTCAAACTTCCCTAACAAAAGAATTTGTTCCCTGAACGCGGTGAATGTCTACTTATCATATCCCATTGACTTCAGGATAGATGCCACTTTAACAGTACTCCTGCACATGTCAAATTCCTGAGAAAAATATCACCAAACAATACTGAAAGAAAACTGCGTAAGCCACAAAATGATCTGAGCCTCCACAATATCAGGAACTCGTGAATATTCACGGCAAGTGCTTGACCTTTGAAAATCGTGCATATTCAGAGCCTACCCTGAGTGCAGCATTGGCCATCTCCTTCTGCTGTCTCTCCAGGCTGTCAATCATCCTCTCCAGCTCCAACTCCCGCTGTTCCCATAGCAACTGCCTCTCCTCAGACTCCCTGGTGACGCGGACATTGTCCTGCTCCAAGTACGTGATGGTTTTCTCATGCTTGGCCGAGAGTCCGTCCAGAAACTTATTCTGAAGAAGAGTAGATTTAAGAAAGTTTTGTTCAGTTTCTCAAAATTGCTTAGCCTATTTTGGGTTTGTCCTCCCGGACGTGGTGTGTGGCATGATTTTCTCAAATTTTCAGAAAGCCCTAAGGTAAATTTTCTTCTTTTCTCACAAGCTTTCCGAAAAGAGAGACAAAACTTGGCCTAATAGGCCACAACTTTGCTACGGAAAGCACGGCAGTACTCCTGTCTTTTCCACCATCCATCTTAATTCTGTACCCGCCCACCGTATCATCCATGCTCTGCCCCTCCCACCCCTTACCTCCCCTCCTCACCTGTTCCTGCAGACGTCCTATCTGCCTGGTCAGCTTGAGCTGCTGCAGCCGGGTATCCTGCATCTTGGCATGCCATTCGGCCACCTTGACGGCCCCTTTGCCGTCCTGCAGGGTCTCCATCAGCTCCTGCAACCCGTGGTGCTTCAGCTCCAGCTCTGCCAGTTGGTCTGAGACCTTCTCCCTCTCGTACTTCAACTGCAGGACAAGCAGAGTGATCAATGTCCCCAGGTTAGTTTCAGCTCAAGGTGTCACTGACGTCAACTGTAAGATCGAGGAGCACTGAGAATTCTTCAGCGTCAAAGGCTCCAAGGGAGTTAAAAGTCAAATGGACACATTCACAGCCTCTCAACACAGTAACTGAATTTCAGCACCTCACTTATTATTACCCCCTTGCACTAGTGATCCCAAGCTTTATCCGCCCCGAGCTGAAGTGCACCCCCGATCGGCAAAAGAAAGACAGATGGTTACAAGCGGGCTTTTGCACGCGCTCTGCGTGTACGCAAAGACCATACATTTCGGAATTAATTAGTTACGCATACTCAACGTACTCCGCATCAAATGCGCATATACTCGCACGCCTCGTGGCATCCCTAAGCAGTGGGTACCAAAAAATGCCCTCTTTTGTTCCACTCCAAGCGGATTACATTGCATTCTTGGCATTTTTCTACATTTTGACTTTGTCTTCAGAATGGGCTTCAACCACAGCTCTAGGCTCATGAGGACTCTGTACTAAAATGATCTGAGCTGTGGACTTGAAATACTGCATTTTGTGTGGCCAAAAATGAACCATGCCTGGGCCGTTTTCCAATACTCAACTTCGTCTCTGTCTCATCAGGCTTCGTTCCCAAAACCAATCCCCGATTGTGGGCCTGAAGCGTTTAAATCAAATTGGATTACTGTAGGTTTTTGCTCTCTTGCATCTTATTTGACGTTTTGTGGCACTATTAGACTAATTAGTGCATTTACAGCTTCATAGTCAGGTAGTAAAAAAAACAGTTGAAGCCTGAGTTGAAGCTGAGTATTGGAAAACGGCCCTGGATTAACATTTTCCAAGCCAAGAGGCCTAAGTCTGTAAAACTGGGATCTGAAAACTACTGCTACAAAGCAACAATCTTCACCCCTATTAAAAAGCCATTTCAGAATCTGTAAACTATGCCCAGCTAGTGGTCATTCAATTCATTTATAACAACAAAACAGAGAGGAGAAGGTGTCTCTCAATACTAATGCTCACTTCAAATCCTTACCACTTTGACTTCGCTTTGCATTTGTTCTTTTTCATTCTTTAGCTGCAGCATGGCTTTGGAGAATTTCTCCTGGTCACCGAGTGGAACGGCCCCACTGAACTGACGTCGTAGTTCCTGCAAGAGGGGATGAGGAAGTCAGGAAAGAAAAGAACTTGACAAGTGGTCAATAGGAATAAGCATGCGCACTAGAATTAGAAAAAAATTCATAGAAGCCAAAAATGAATGCATCGACCACTAACAGTTGGCACTCACGGAGCAGCCTGGGACAGTTAGGCTCCAGAAACAGGTGGCCACAATTAAAAGGTGATCTGAGTATCTGACCACAAAGACCAGCTGGCTGACAGCTGATAACTTATGAGCAGTTGAAAAAATAGGTGGACTCAGTGGAAAAATGGAGGAAACAATTTAAAGGTGGCCTTAAATTTAGAACCACCAAAATGTCTTACTCATTACCGATTTAAACTTTTAAGGGAGCACATGGCCAGAATAGATAAGTGGCCAAAATAGAGGGGTTTTCAATTTCTGACGCAGTCAAACATTCATAAAGAGAAACATTAACAGAGAGGGCTTCTTGACTAATACATAACAAGGAAAGATCTCCAGCAAACCTTTAAGTGTCACTTTTCTGTTCAAATAGTCATTGCCTGGCACACTTGCATTAAATAAACAAAATTATCTACATCTTCAGTTCCGGAACCCACCACCCCATCAACGTGACTTTTTTTTGACGTGGCCTGTACCTGGATCGTTCTTTTGAGATGCCTGGCCTTGTTGCGCGCATCCACCTGACAGTGGTAGAGACTCTGTGCCTTCTCGTCTAGCTGTCGCTCCAGGCGAAGCACCCGAGCTTCCATTTTCTTATTCTTGGCATTGGCAGCTTCCAGTTTGCGGACGGCCGTGCCTTCGCTGATTTGGAGAGCCACAATGTGGTGGTGGAGCTTCCCTGGGGAAGATTGGAGGAATTATGGAATCACATGACGTAAAAAATGAAAACAAAATATAACAAAAATTGCATGGACTCTACAGAAGCTAACTGATGGTATGAAAATGAAAGACACGTGGTAGGTGAATGGAACCTAGCATGCACCAGTTTTCATCAGAATTTGTACAAAAGCAGTTTCGCATCATTCCAAAAGCAAACATACCACAGTATGGGCATGCATGCAAAATGAAATAAAAGGATATGTCAACAATAGAAATGTTATCTCTAACCCCCTAGGGTGTACGTAAAAATCATACTGAAATCCGAGGATTTGGGACTGTTAGGGTTACTTGAATGCTGGACCCCAAAAGTGACTTTCCTGCTAGCGAAAAACTCTTTATTTTTGTCCTCCCAACATTGTCCAAAAAAAAAGAATGTTGATGCAAGTTTGGCCTCTTTCACACCTGAGAACAGGTAGCAGAAACAGGAAACAATTCAATTGCCTCTTCAAACAAACAAGTGTGATTTCACTCTAAGTAAATTTGTCAGCATTTCATGCATTTAGTACAGGGTCCTTCCAGGTGAGAAATTTCATTCCAATGGTTTGACAACCCTCCCCAGAATATTTTAATCTCTGGCCTGAAAAAAGCAAGTTGGTTGAGTGCATACTGCCTATGAAGCATGCACATTCCACTATTAATAAGAGGATCCTTCCTACCTATAATTGCCTTCTCGTTGCTTTGGGTCTGAATGTCGATGAGCTGTTGCCGTAGCGACAGCACTTCTTTCTCCCTTGAGATCTGCCTGGATTCCAAAGCCTTGGTCTGGAAGGATGCGACATCAACCATCTCCTGCAAATGAGGAAGGTGCACGTCAAATCAAAAAAAATAAACCACAGAAGACTCCTGTTGAGAGGGTAGCATCAGCCTAAACTTTCTGGCAGGCAATTCAAAGTTCTATTTTCCCGAATTATGTACGATGAAAATAACCCCCCCCCCCCATTCAGGCATTTCAACTGTTCAACTATGACCAATTGACTCATTTTTCTGGAGCTTCAGGCAATAAATGCAATTTCTACTGTCATTTAACTTTAAAACAGTATCTGTAAGAAAGCTTTGATGGTAATCAGTAATTCTTGAATCCATGGTTTGAGTTGGACTCCAGTTAAACATGATGAGATAGCCTCTTTAATGTTTCGTAACCAATTTTAGAGTAAAAACGAAGAATAAATTTCAGACACCGAGAGAAACAGGAAATGGTAGCGAGTGAAACGTTAATGAAAGGAAGTTGACAGCATCAAGGAGTGAATGAAGGAAATGAAAGATAAATGTGAAACCTTGAGTTTTTCATTCTCCAGTCGCAGCGTAGCCTCTGACCTCTCCAGTTCACCGATACGTCTCTTGTCCATGTCGCTGGCTGCCTTGGTGACGCAGGTGGTCAGCTCGTCACGCAACTCTCTCTCTATCTTCTGCCCTTCAAGGTTGAGTCTAGTGAGCTGCCAACAGAAAGGCAAATCATTATACCAATGATCACAAGGACACAAGCTCTCCTGATCTTTAGGAATTGTGCCATAATGTAAAACTTTGATAAACAAAAAAATTGGAAAACTGAACAAAATGGAAAAATGCCAACCAAACTTCATTTTCTTTGTAAACACAAATAATGAAGCTCTGTGAGAACCTATTCATGTGTGCTTCTGAAGCAACAAATTTACAACAATTTCCTCCTCTAAATGATTTTCTCCCAACTTAGGGAGCATGCAAGGAAACAGGGAAACATAAAAATTCAGAATTTATGCAGGCCT
This sequence comes from Acanthaster planci, assembly GCF_054643075.1. NCBI lineage: Eukaryota > Metazoa > Echinodermata > Asteroidea > Valvatida > Acanthasteridae > Acanthaster > Acanthaster planci. Next base: position 17,007,755 of record NC_141779.1, on the reverse strand, counting down.
GATGATTTGGTATGCATAGTCTTTTGGGAAAGGCACTGCTCCTCGATAACCGGACTCCTCCTCATCACCCCTGATGGGTACCAGTGGCCACCAAAGTGGGTTGGTCATTTTGTTTGAATGGTCTATTGCAAAAAATGCAAGATTAATTGCGGGCCTGATCTACAGTAAACATAATGTGGCATCTTGACCCCGATGTTAGGTACGGCATGCTGGTATAACTGCAAGATTCTTGGATATCTCAAAAACGGTGCCAAATTCTTTCCCGCTCACCTCTGCAAATTTTTGCTCCAGTTCCAGGTTTCGGTTCTCCATCTCAGTCAATGTCTTGCGCAGTTGGTCCTGCATCCTCACGGCATGTTCCGCTCGCTGCCTCTCGTTCAGTTCCTTCATCTCCATGGTGGTCAGTCGCTTGGCCAGTGACAGGTGCTCGCTGGTCTGCACATTGGACTTAGTCCCAGCTCCCCCTGTCGAAAGGTAAATATGGTGATTATCGGATAAAACTTGTGATTGGGCAGAGGGCAGCAGCTTCAACAGCAGCATTTGACACAGCACCAACAGCAGCATTTGACACAGCACCAACAGCAGCATTTGACACAGCACCAACAGCAGCATTTGAAACAGCACCAACAGCAGCATTTGTCACAGAACCAACAGCAGCATTTGACACAGCACCAACAGCAGCATTTGAAACAGCACCAACAGCAGCATTTGACACAGCACCAACAGCAGCAGCAAAAGCTACAACAGCAACAACAAAAAGTGGTTTTGGCAACAGCAGGCAAGTTCGAGCGATGACCATGGATAACTATAGTGCAACTAATACCACCCAAACAATGGATGATTTGAACTATCTAGTCGATCATTTGGTACCAGGCTCCAGGGCATGGTCGCACCGCTGGTTATCAATAACTGATTTCATTTATCATTACGGAGGGAACCATTCACATGAAAATTATTGATCTTATTAACCATGTATGCTACGAGAACAGCAGTGCACTGTGAAATGTGAGCAACGATGACATTTTGAAAAATTGACTGACCAGGGTCGTTCGAGTGCAACTGAATTGAGCATGCATATTGTTAAAAAGCAATTGACAACTGGTTGAACTACACTTCGCACCCAAACTTGCCCAGTGCAAGCAGTAAAAGTTGTAGCATTCACAGTGACAAAAACAACAACTCCAACAGTAGCAACAACAGAGGTTGGTAGCAATAGTGTGAGGAACAGAAGTGACAGAAGTAAGTCTTGTATCAAGAGCAACAACAAATGCAGTAGTAAGAAAACAACGCAGCGGTCACAACATCACCAACACCATACAAACGTCTTCTTACCTCCTATCCTTCCTAGTTCCTCCACAGCCTGCTCTAGGGTGTGGAGTTTCTCCTTCTCAGTGGCTAATTCTCTCTTCAAAATGTCCACATCTGACTCAAGCCGCTTATTTTCAGACTGATATGACAAGAAAGAAAGTATTTCTCAACCGAACAGCCACAAGATTTGAACCCGGATGACAAGCCAGATTCAAGTTTAACCCTAACCCTACTCAATCCTTCACCTGTTGGAGGACTGAGGAGTGTTAGGGTTAAAGATGTACTTCAACTATGGAGGACATTTTTCTGCAGTATGTCTTCGAATGTAGAGTACACCCATATACATCACAGACACGAGGTCGCATTTTTTCAAACTGTGTATTTAAAACTCAATGTGAGAAGTAAGTTTACAGTTTTTGGGTCTGGTGAAGAAAAAAACAACAGTCGTCAATTTCATTTTGCCATTCCATAAAAGTGTGACGCAGTACGTGGGAGTCCGAATACCTACGACTGTTTGCTGCTGTGTAGCATGTACACAATAACGTATCATGCCGTAATTTTGGCCAACTCACATGCTGCCCTCAACGACAACTTTTAGACAGATGATGATTTTCTCCAGCCTGGGAAATAAAGTTCTAAAAGTCTTTTTTAAAATTGGTCGGATGGCAAAAAGCACGTTTATCCACACAAGCCAAATTTGACACAAGTATCCTCCATTGTTGAACAACATCTTTATAACTGTTCAGAGTTGCAATACAACTGACAATTAACCCCTTCACAGCAGGATTATTTTGCCCCGCGACTGCTGGGCTGTGGTATGCCCTGAATGGAGGGCTTTGTCCAGCAGCAGGCCCCATTGAACCAGCAGCTGCATGGTGAATAGACTGTATGTGTGGTATGCACTAATCCTCACCAATGGTGCGGTAGTAGCAGTCCTCCGTAGCGAAGGGGTTAAAAACAAAATTATAAACAATGAAAAGAAAATGAATTTGATCAAGCAAATAAGGACTTACACCCATCATATACATGATGGGTCTATGGATTTGAAAATCTAACTAAAGCGAATGACAAGCAACTTCAAAATGACGGCAATAGAACATGGCACATACCTCCAGTTGGTCGATGTGTGTGTTTCTGGCAACTAACTGGTTGTCCGTCTGTAACAGGTCTCTGTACTTGGCGGCCAACTCGTTGTACTGCCGATTTGAAGACTCCAGTTCTGAGGCTGGGACACTCTCGTCCAAGGCTCGCTGGAGGGCGGCTATCTTGAATTGTGATGCTTCCTGGATAAGGCAGAGAAGGTGAAATGAATGCAACAATGAAAGCTTTAGCTGGATAGGAAGATGAACTTCCACAAATGCTGACTACAATTGCTCAAGTGTGATGCAACTGTGACAACCCGTCACATGGAGAAAATGACATTTTAATATGTGGAGTATTCGGATAAAATAAAGGTCAATCTCATCCAAAGTGTCTGGTAACTTCAAACACAATGAGTATGAAAGTATATCCAATTCTGGAAGGAGTACGGACAAGCTTTGGACAAGCTTTGGACAAGCTTTCATGCTCATGAAACATACTGAAAATTTTCACCATCCGAGTTTTCACACGTCACCTTAATACAAATCTGGTAAAAACAAGGACTCCCTCAGCTACTATTTATACTAGTATCCATTTATTATTAGAAATTGTTGATACCACGGTGTGGATAGACTTCCTTCCGCTTATTCAGCAGCACACGAGTTGATGTCTCAACCATTTACGCCCTGATAAATACGCTCTCTGCTTCTTTCCCACCCTGTGCTTTGAATGAAATTTATGTTTTAAATCAGCCAGAGGCACACTGGGGCCCAGCTTTGTTTAAGAGGGAATAGTCTGTGGATAAATTGGGTCATCACTTTTTGAGCCAGGATCTTAAGTTCAATGTTCTAGCTGCACAGGACTTAATCTTGGACCAAATTCAATATAATTTTCAACTTGAGGTGTCCTTCCATGAATCCTGTTCCAACGACACACACCTTATGTCTTTGAAGATATCCTAGTCTCTCCGTGATGGCCGTTTCCATCTGAACCATCTCATTGCGGAGCTTGTTGACTTCCTGGCATCCAAAAGAAAACAGAGTTAACAACTTGGGAAGCAAAAATAAATGTTCTGCAGTCCTCGATACTAATTATATCAATGTGGGTTAAACATATAATAATAGACAGAGCATTCCCCTCCCTCCCACACTAGCTCCTCCCCTTGCCTACCTTCCTCAGGGTTCCCTCCACCTCCTGACTGACCGTGAACCGTCTAGTGAGGGCTCTCTCATTAACTCGCAGAACAGTGATCTTCCGGGTCCCCTCGGCAATCCGACGTTGCTGTTCGTCCCCGCTCTGCTGAAGAGTGTCTAGGAGTCTCTGAAAGGAGCAGTCAACACACAGCTCTCATTTGAGCTCTGAGCATGAACCACAAAGGGTGCTTTAAATTGTCATCCCATTGCCTAGAGTATCAACTTTACACTTCTGTGCCATATTATCAACATCTTGCACCGAATTCCTTAACCTTTTCCTCCAGCTGTTCTATGTAGTCTACCAGGATGTCGTTGCTTGTCTTTATCCAATCGTTGAACATAACACCATCATATTTATTCATCTTGCCTTTATCTTACACTACATTCCTAAATTCTGGCCTGTCACTTCTCTGTCTGGTCTAGTAGCTTCCTCCAAGCTATATCCCATCCTTTACAATAACACCATCGTATTAAATCACTCATCTTGCAAAATCCTACACTGAATTCCTAAACTATGACCTCCTGCTTCTCCATCCAGTCTAGTAGCTTCTACCTAACTTTATCCACACCTTCACCATCATAAATCCGTCACCTTCTTCCACTCGTCTTGCCCACATCTTACATTGAATTCCTGAACCTTGGCCTCCTGTTGCTCCATCTGGTCTAGCAGCTTCTGCTTGGCCTTATCCCATCCCTCCGACTGACTTTCCCATTCCTCCTGCTTCTCTTTGTAGTCTTGGTACAGCAGACCTTGCTGATGTCGCAGCACGGCAAACCTGCGTCGGTAGACAACCAGGGAAGACTCGCATCGGTTCACCTGATCTTCCTTGTTAGACAATTCCTGAATATGAAACAAATATATACACACCGTGGATACTGTAGCATTTATATAACAGGTTTTGCCCTTACCCAACGTATATATTAATAAACAATGTATGCTCATTGCTTGTCCGAGAGCTTCAGAACAAAGTCACAAGCTTACTCGAGTCCCATCCGACCCGTTATAAATTAACATCTCCCCAACGCAAAAATACATCTTGAAGATACTGCAGCACTCAAGTGGTGTCTAACGGAGCCCAAAAGCTACATATTAGTGTAGCTTCTTGAAGTGGTTAAAACTAAAACTAACCTAAGCTTGTTCAACTGTTCATGTTACCGACATTCAGCAATAGCACATGTACAAGTCTTCTGTATGACATGTGACATGGGCCCAAACAGCTAGGAAAATTGAACAAGAGAGGACTCCCAATACAAGGCTGTAGAGCCCATTCGGTGCAGTTCCAGTACGGTATTCCAAGGGTCTCAAATTCCTATTTTTCTTCAATTAAAGACTGAATTAGAATGTGACACCTTTTTAGGAAACCAGCACTGACAAACATGATTCAACAGCTTACGAGCAGAATCACAAAAATGTTAAATTTTCAGGAAAAGAATAAGGTTAACAACAAAATGGCACTATTTTACCTTCAGAAATTCTTCAGAAAAGTTTTTAACAAAAAAGGTTTTAAAGAAAGGTAATTTTTCTGTGATACATTTCTTCAAAGTTCTTACTTGGTGATCCCCCAAATGGTTAGCCCATTCAAAGAGCAGATACATCATTAATGGCCAAGAACACAGACTACCCAACACACAGATATGCAGACAAACAGACAGACAGCTCGGCCTACCTGTAGTGCATGTATGAGTTGCTCATTGAGCGAGCTGATGACTTCAGCACTGGACACAGCCATTCCCTGTGGCAGCTGCATGTGGTGGAGGGTGATGGCACCCTGACCCGCATCCCTTAGCGCCTGCAGGTCTTGCTCTAGTCTGGTGATCTGCGCGAACAGAGGATGGGTCAACAAACTTTAAAAACTCACTGTGCACAAGATTCAGAGAACCAAAAATCTGATGGATGGAAATGGTCACGTTTTGCCTCTTCTTCATCCGAATGCAAGTTTATGACTCTCAGAGAATAAGTACAGGATTTGATTTGCAAATGAAAAACAGACGTGACAAAAAAATTTGTCCATTCCAGTCCACCATACATCTAGTCAGAGTTGATAGGATGAAGTTCTTTTGGAAGATTTTTGGCCTCTGCGCAGTGTCGTGTTACAAACCTTGTTGTTAGCCCTGTCCAAGTTGATGCCAGCCTTTTCGCATTCATTCCTAATCTGGCGTAGCTCACGTCGTAGTTCTTCATTTCTGCCGGTGAGCTGGTCCAGCTGCGCCTTCATGACAACTTGCGCCTCGTAGTTCCCACCTGCCGTTTTGGCCTCAAGAAGCTGAGAAGCAGAAATGACAATCAGATACACACAAAATAATGACTGCATAAAGTGTCCATTCCAATTCTTGTTCTCCTTTACCAATACTGCATTTAGAAATATTTGATCCAAGATAAAACGGTGACAGAAATAAGCCAAAGTCAATCATTTTCCTGCTAGAGAGAACTAAGGTCGTGTTTAAAAAAGTACACTTGGCGTGAAAAGCTGTGCTACCACAAAAAACACACAGAGACTTTTGAGGAACTCACCTCCCCAGATACGCTGCCCTTTACTTCACGATCTCCTGAGCTTCAAGAAAGCCCAGCTCTGTTCCTCAAAATCTTTCTAATCTCCCGCCCTTGCTGTATCCCTTTAAAATTGACTGTTTGTAAAAGTCTATCTTTCCTGAAGGTTTTCATAATGAGCAAACTCCATAAACACTCTCAAGACAAATTTTTTTTCTTTCATCATTACTCCTCTATCCTCCATTCACTTTGGGGACGATGTGACCTAATTGTTAGGGTCTGTATTTCCGGTTCATACTATCTGGGATTCTAATCCAGCTGCTGGGCATATGTTGTGACCTCAGGCAAGGCAATGTACCCACACTTGCCTCTCTCTTCACCCAGTGAGGGTAGAGATGGTCATTGTGTTTGATGAGCTTTTGGTGTCTGAAATGGCGACATCAAGCTTGATACTGCCCCGGGGAATGGAGATGGTTTCAGGAAATGTTTACAAGTTCGGTGAGCAGGGACAGTAATAAAGCAGTGCCTTGAGCACCAGTTATAATAATAATAATAATAATTTATTCATTTATAAAGCGCAAATTTCATATAGATATGTTCAAATGCACTGTACAATGAAGACATTAAGCATGGAACAATAAATACATTTAAAAATGGTTGAGTCGATGGTATACAAAGGCGCCTCGGGCAGCTGCCGAACGACCTACATTCACCAACATCAGTCAAGGGGAGACAGTAAGAAGCCGTTACAGTTTTAGAGGTGTGAGGAAAACCCCAGACAAATAGTCTGGGTAAAACCCACGGAGTCAGGTAGGGACTGACAACCCAATCCACATGTGGACCAGGCTGGGAATCGAACCCAGGACCACAGAGGTGGAAGGCGAGGAAAGAACTACATTGCCACCTGACTCCCCAGCACTGGTGGATATGTGCTCCCCATTATTACTTTCTTCAGTACTTACCGCTACCAATCTCTCTAGGTTAGGGATCTGTAGCTCCCCACCGGTGCCCGCACCACTGCCTGCTTGTTCCTTCAAGGCCTGCAGGATCTCCTTCATGCTGTTCTCTAGCTGTCTGTTCTCCTCTACCAGCTGATGGTTGCGGGCCTCCAACTCCGCCACCTGGTTGCGATTGCGTTCCGTTACCTGGTCGGCTCTGACCAGTTCCTGCTCCAGCTGCTTTGCCTAAGGTTGGACAACATTTTTTTGATTCCAATGCTCTGAGATTGCATTATTTCTTTCCTCCAAGGTTTCTAAATGTGAAACTCAAAGAACCCCAATTCCCTGAACAATTACAATGACAGCGGTGTCCACAGCTACGTTACATTCAAACTGACCAGCCAGGGTCAATAAGGTAAGAAGAAATGTGGTTAGGACATCTGCACCAGTAAGCAGGAGGTCAAAGGTTCAAGTTCCAGCCAAGCCAAACTTCCTGGAAACTGCCAAATAGCATTAAGGTAGAGGGTGCCTATGAAATTACTTTGGCAAAGAGCAAAATTCAACATTAAAAGTCTTTGAAGAATGTCAGCTTCAAATTTTAGAGCAGACCTCTTAACAATCCTGTCTGTCTTTCTAGATGATATACAAAACAACAACTCTTCCACCCCTCCAACAGTCTGCAGTACTTCAATGAGTTCAAGGTTTTCAAAAAATTTGTCGCCAATTCTTGCCTGGCACAAAATAGAATTTTGAATAAAAATAAAAGATAAACTCTCGACTGAATCCCACAGCAAGTTTGGTCCACCAGAGAGGCACCTGTGTCTCACCTTGAGCCTGAGTGAGTCTGCCGGGCCTATCTGCTGCTCTCCTTTCACCAGCTGTGTCACCGTGTCCCCCAGCCCCACCCCTCCAGTCTTCTTCTTGGTCTTGAGACCTTCCGTGAACTCCTCAATGGCCACCATGTCATCCGCAGACAGGCCCAGGGCCACTGCCCTGGATGGTGAAAATAAAAACGGAATCGAGGCTCACAGACAGGGGCTAATTTTGCTTCACAGGAGTGACATCAGTAGGTGTAGAGAAATCTCCCAATCGTACAGCTACAGGGTTGTTACAATATTAGGACTTTTCAGGGGTTTGGAGAGAGATTTCCTTTTTCTGAGAAATGGCTACAAATGAGTTAATCTTTTTCCCTTTCTATTAAAAGTGCCAAAAAGTATTCTAAGCATAGAAACGTTCCTAAGTCACTAAGGCATTTCACGAGGAACCCTGCGTGAGATTGTCCAATACTTTAAACAAAATACAAACCAGCATTGCTGGGACCCTACCTTTGTGCTCTCTGCTGAGCCAAGAGACGAACCTGTTTCTTCAGTTCCAACCTCTCTGCTTCAAGTCTCTCCAACTCTTGGCTCAACACCTGCAATCAAACCAATCAATCATCGTTCACTACTCCTATGTTCCAATACCTAAACTTGCTCCATGATGAAATCTGTCACCTATGCTAAACAGTGAAATACAGGAGCTGTTTTCTAAAGGGCAAATTGCTGCAACCATTGCTAAGCCAAGATGACACAGATTCCTAGAAAACCAGTGTTAGGCTGTGTCAGAAATGGGCATTGATGAGCTTTGGGCAAGAAACAAAGTAACAACTGCAAAATACCCAAAGTTGCTAAAAAAATACCCCATCCCTCAAAAGCTGATAATAATTTTGTGCCACCAAGCATCATGCATTCCATTAAGCAACAAAAGAATTTGTTCCATGTTAAATTCAGCCGGGGTGAGAATGGAAGGCAGAGAGAGAGAGAAATCAACAAAAAATCCAGCAGAGGAGTTGTAACGACAGTGAAATATTGCAACTCCTGTGGGATTGAAATAGTTAACAAGGCATGAGTTCTCCCTTTACAATCGCTCTTAAAGATGAGAATCTTGCATTTGCATTTTTGCTAAAAGTGCCAAGAACAAAATTAAAAAACTTAAAAATTTCAGGGTGGAAAATTCCAAAACCAGGGAAAACTAAATGAGGATTCACACCTCTGGTAGAGTATTCTGTGAGCACAGTCTTTGTGAACTCACCTGATTCAGAGCTCTGTCCTGCTGGTGCTGCAAGGCTTTGGACAGTCTGACCTGGCCAAGGTCGAGGGGCTCCTTGGGGTCAAGGCCTAGCCTGCCTCGCAGTTCCTCGTTCTCTTCCAAGAGGTCATTCAGGCTCATCTCCAGCTTGTTGACATTCTGCGTCAGCTGCTCAATATTTCTGTCAATTTAAAGGCCACCCAAAAAATAACTGAACAACTCGATTCCCAGAAATAACAGGAACAAACACATGAAATTCAAACATTTTGAAATCAGTACCAATTATTAATCATCTTTTATCCGAGATCATGAAGAATCTACAAACTGTATGCAGTTCACGGTGCAGAAATAATCTGGCTGCTTATACACTAATTACTGTCGGAAAAACATCTACGGAACAGCGAAATTAAACCCAAAACCAAGATGGACAAACATTCCTACCGATCTCGTACAGCAACATTTTTCTTGCACTCCTTGATTTCCTGCACAGCTTCAGCTAGACCATATTCACCCTGACATCGGAAAGAAAACATTTTATACATAACTACTGACAGACCCGATATCCTTGTGAAATTGATAACTCTTTTCTTACACTCTGGGAGTAACACTGTTTCCCATTTACAACATCTCATAACGTAAGATCCATGAGATGAAGCACTCAAAACAATTCCAAGGTTGGCAACGTTTGTTCTTGAGAAACTAAGAGTCAGCAACCATTGGTTGGAATCACTGGTAAAATGTCACTTGATTGGGGGCAACAATGTTTCACATGTGTCCACATTAACCCCTTCAAGGCGGGATTATTTTGACCGTGACTGCTGGGCAGTGGTATGCCCTGAATGGAGGGCTTTGTCCAGCAGCAGGCCCCAGTGAACCAGCAGTTGCATGGTGAATAGACTGTATGTGTGGTATGCACTAATCCTCACACAATGTTGCGGTAGTAGCAGTCCTCCGTAGCGAAGGGGTTAAATCACTGTCCATTAGTTGGGGCTGAAATTAGGCTTTCTGTCACCAAAATTAATCTAATACATTACTGGTGAAATTCCACTCCAGTCAAAATATATCTCTTGTGGATTTTCAAAGTCACTGTCAACACAAAGAAAAAGTCTCCAGTTCTGATTTGTGGCATTCTGCAGGGTTCCCGTTTCAGCTGCGTTGGATTTTTGTTGCATTTAGAAAGGTGCCCAGAGGGGCTACGGTTTATAATGGCTGAAGATTCTGCACAACATTCTCCTCTAACCCCTGGTTACTTGTACTCACTGCTTCATATTCCCTCATCCTAGCCAAGGCCTCGTTCAGCTGCTTGTCCTTCTCTCTAGCATCGGCCTCAGCCTGCTGCATACCTTCCTCTGCTCGCTTCCCTTCCCTCTCTTGATCCTTCAGGGTGGCCCTCAGGTCGCGTATGGTGTTCTGCATCCGCACTCCTGGTGCTGCACAGAGAAATGCTACACTGAAACTTTCCTGAGGATGACTGGGCTATGTAACTAGATGAGAAAAGCCCAAGTTTTACCATCTCCTAAGGGATTATTTACACAGTGCTGTCAGCTAATTTATTGCAGCCATTTCAAAATAACTGTAAGATATTTAATACTACTCTGTCACAAAAAAGTGTCCACCTCCAAATAAAATACAAAATGCCAATGACACAAAAGTGAAACAAGGCAATAACTCAAGATAACGTAAGTCAATGCAACTTGGCTCAAACACAGAAGGCAAATTCCATGTCATAAAATGCTTGCGGCCAAATTTAGCCATAGCTGAATTGTTTGCATTTTTGGCAAATGATCCTCTTTTTTGACAAGTTTTCTGTAATCCTGTTTATTTCATCCTACTAATGGTTACTCTAAACACAATACACATTACCTTTTTTTTTCATATTGTTACTGAGACTACATTTTCAATACTATCCAAGGATGGGAGTCGGGGAACCATCCTTACCTCCACCCTGTGTTGCATCCTTCTTAAGCTCCTCTAGCTGGCTGGTCAGGTCAGCCATTTCATCTGCTGATTTTTCCAGCTCTTTCTTGAGGGCTTCCAGCTGCAAGTCTTTGTCTTGCAAGGCCTGGATTTCACCACAAGAGAAGTGAGGGTACTCATCAGTGACTTTTTGAGAACACACAACATTCCTGCTCTGCATTGGATGCTTCTTTCCAGAACAAGGTTACTCACAGTATTGGCAACAAGACAAAAATGTGGCAGCGTTGGTGATCTTTTTCTGCATTTTAAATAGAAACTGTAAGTTGATATCAGTAGAGCAGTCAGTTTGGCGAAAAAGTTCTTTCCTCGCCTTTCACCTCTGCAGTCCAGGTTCAATTCCCGGCTCGGTCCACGTGTGGATTGGGTTTTCAGTCCCTACCTGGTTCCGTGGGTTTTACCCAGAAATTTCTTCTCTGGGGTTTTCCTCCCAACTCTAAAACTGTAACTGCTTCTTATGTCTCTTCACTACAGATGTGGGTGGATGTGGGTCATTTGGTAGCAGCCTGAGGTGCCCTTGTATGCCCTTGGCTCGACCACATTTAATGTCTTCATCGTACAGCCCATTTGAACATATCTGTATGAAATTTGTGCTTTACAAATGAATTATTATTATTACAAGCAATAAAACAAGTGAGATTGTTTACGTGAATGTTGGCAAACCCACGGTTTTCATATCAAACATGGTTTCACTAGCCATACTCATTAGGACTTAATACCTCTACCAAATCTGGGTGTGTTATCTCAGGCCTGCATGCGTCACTGTAACAATTGAACTTTAAAAGCAGTGAACTAAGGAATTCAAATAACGTGTGGAAAAAAAAAAAACACAAACAACACTTACTGAACTATTCAACTCCTTGCTTCTTAAAGATACCCAAACTTTGTAGGAAAAAAGTCACTTGGACTCAGGAAAAAAAGGCACTGGACTTGGCCTCCGAATCACGTGCCTCCTTCAGGTACACAACATGCCATGGAGAGCACAACAGCAGACAAATATACAGGTATGAAGTTCACATGATGTCTGTTTGCTTTACGGCAATCCTTTTTTCAACACATACCTGTGACAGCACTACGACTGATGTCTTGTCGGTGTCCATGTAAGCCGCCGTTAACTGCTCCTTCTGCTGTCTGATGATGTCATTAAGTTCAGCCATCTGTTCATCCTTATTAACCAGCGCTTCCTTCAAAAACGTACAGAAAAGGTAAACTGAGATCTCAAGATCATTAGGAAGAATCAATTTGATTCTAAGCCTGATACTGGGTCTCTCTAGCATAAAAAAACACACTGTAAGTCACACCTTTCCACCGTCGATCAAAGAATGCACTCTCACATTCAACTGTGCTTAATGATCACCAGAAAAAATTTCAAGTTTTACTTTGCTGGTTTTATGTTCTAGAAATCCGAGTTAAAAATTCCAACTTTTACCGACAAAAATGCGGGATAAATACAGCATTGCTTCAAAAATCTGACCTACCAATTTCAGTGAGATTGCATTACAGATAAGCAATCTAATCTGCGCTTAAAAGCTATGCATTATAACTAAAACAAATACCCATCATTTTCATTTCTATGGCTCATGCATGTAGTTCTTTTCTCTAATTATCATCACGTTTGTGTGTGGAGTGTTGACATATTATCTAACTTGATTTTAGTTTAAAACAATTTTATATATATCGTACCTATAAATTTACTAATTAATCATGAATTATTTTTAATATATGTTGTGAAGCATTTGAGACAACCTGTGTAAAATGCTATATGAAGAATAAGGTATTATTATTTTTATTATTATTTCAATTTCCTCAATTAACCGTCCGAATTTCTTGTAAAAGGAGGATCAGTTGATGAGCCTTGAGACTTACTTTCCATTCATCTACTTTCTTGTTGAGTGCTTCCATGATTTCATCATCAGCACCAGACTTGCCACGGAGCTGGTCGGTCAGATCTTGGATCTAACAAAGTAGGATAACCACAACAATTAGTGGACTACTGAGTGACTTCTTTCCACTTTTAATTCCGAGTGGGTGCATGAAATTTCAAACTCTGATATCAAGAAACATCAGTTACTTCATACCGCATGCCAACCTCATCAAAACGATGGGTAGCATTGGCAAAAACAGCTATCATCATCTCAGTTCAGGAAATGAAAGAGTACAAATTGTGGCTTAAAAGGATTTACAGCTGTTTAAGTACAAATCGGTTCACCAACAGCCATCAGCAATGCTCCTCATGTAACATTCTAAACCTGTTAAGTACTGGCATGCAACTCGAACTTTGGCTTAAAAAAAAGGAAGAAATTCCAATCTTTATAAAACTTTGTACAGCATTTTTCAATTTTTAATGGCATGAGTATAAAGTGAAAAAACAAGGAAATCAGCTGATCCAAGGAAAAGTTGCACGCCTGAATAAAGTATAATTTCTTTAGCATTCAGTAGGTTTGTAAGCATAGCCAGCTCCATAAACGCAGCTTCTCCAACGCTGACCTGCTCTCTGAGTATCTCATTCTCCTTGTCCAGTGTCTGCGTCACGGTGTCCGACTGCTGCAAGACCAGTTTCAGCTTGGCGTGGGCTTCAGCCATGCTGTCCATGTCCTTGGCCGCCGTCTCCAGCTTGGAGGTCAGGTCGGCACATTGGTCTTGGAGCTTCTCATTGGCCTCGGTAAGATTCTGGGGAAGAAGAGGGAGTCTTTTGAAATTCAATCTTATAGACTACATGTACATGTTTTAATCTGCTGAGGTAGACACCATAACAATCCAGACATGCTTCCTGGCAGTCCCTACGACTGGGTGTTGTGAGCATTCCATACATCAGCCTCACATGGCACAGTAACCTGCCTATGTGAATATCAATTCCTAAGCCTGACTGTTTGTTAAGAAGCCTTGAAACAACTCTTCAGGACAAAACTGATTCATCTGTAATTTCACTGTATTCCTCTTCTCAATTAGGAAACAAAGCATACTTTATTCCAGAGCTTTTAGGAGCAAACATCTTGTGCCACAGTGTTTGCAGCGATAAAAAGTTGTTGGTCGCACGATGACACGCTATCCAGGGAGCACCAACTCTAAGTGGACTATACATTAGGTGTAGCCAATGAAATTTAGTGGGGATGGATACACAACAGCCTGACGGCACAGTCTCAATGTGCCTTACAATCAAGATCTCCTGGAGATGAACGCAGCACGCTGTTCACAACACCGAAGAATTCCTTCTCATCATCAGCTCTTCTCCTTTGTTTCCGTGGTGAACCCTCTTAAACAACCCACTTCCTTGTGCATGATACTTTGATACATAGCTTCCATCAACACTTACTAAAGATCTTCACTTGTCCCTGCCACACATACAGGGCACAGGGAAGAGCACATGCCTTTCAAAAACTCATGTGAGAAAAATATATCGCAGTTACAGAAAGGGCAGAGCACTTCCCACATTCATTCACGTAAATTCAGTGCACATTGTGTCACATGCTCACGGCAGTGTTGACCTGTGTTACTGTTCCAGTAAGTCTATCCAGTAAGTGCATGACAAAAACTGCATCAGGCATCCTTCCCAGCGACCTCTCCGGCAGTGAAAATGAGAAAATATTATCTTCCCTGCAAAGTGGTACCGGCCTTGCTACACAGCAAATGCCCCCAGCGGATCCTGACCTGAATTTCCTCCAATTGGTCGTTCAACTCCCTGTTCTTCATGCGCAGCTTGTCGTGAACCTCCACGTCATCTCCGCGGCGCTGCAGCATGCTCTCACGCTGTGATTCCATCTGCCGCTGGTAGTCCCGCAGATCTGTACGCAACATGTCATTCTAGGAACCAATAAAAGAAGAATTGTGAATTCAGGCAGATTACGAATGAGTCATGAATTTGAAACCAAAACAGTTTGTCATAAATCAACAGACAGATGTACATGTATACAGTTATGCCAAATTTTCATGTAGTTTTCACACTACAATACGGGCGTTTCACAATAGCGCGCCCCCAAGAATTTACAACGCATTGCCCAAACACAATGCACAAAATCGACCCAATGCACGTTTGGAAAGGGTCGACAGATTTCGCACATTGTGATTGGCCAACATGTTGCAAACTCTTGGAGCCGCGCTATTGTGAATCACCCGTATTGTTATAACTACCAGATTTGTACACGATAACACTCTTAGGGTAAATACTTGGCCCACCATTTTTCTGAAAGCATAAGCAAGAAACTGCAAAGCACAATTGCCTAGTTATAAAACTTATAGTCTTAAAAAACAAAAATGACATTAGATTAATACAAACAACTGTGCCAAAATAAACATTTTTAAATATTTTCTCGGACTAACGAAAGGAAAACACTCCGTATGACTAGACAAACTGGATGTCTTGTAATATTTATCAAACGTCACAGAAAACAAAATCATTTTAATTTTACAAACTTGTAAAAGTATTAACCCCTTCTCGACAGGAATTTCTTTCCGAAAGCCGACTCCAAGAATTCCAGCCTCGCTTGGCCACGAAGGCCACCTGCCAAACCGCAAATTCTCGGTTTGTGGCCCAGCGTGCTCTGCACGCTTTGAATTACACGGTGAAAAGGCTGATTGTTCGGTAGCATGCAGCTCTACTCAAGCTTCCACATTCCCGTTGCCTCATTTCAAAGTGGGGACTATTGTGAAGCTGGTGATTATGATGCAAATTCGGTCTTTTCATTTCTGGGCTACACACAAAGACCAATTACCATATACACAAGAGCCAGGGTCTGCCTTCTTTCACCGTGTTTGCTCGAGCGTGGGCCGAGAATAATAGCTGAAAAGCAGGCTGAGGATCTCAATTTTTACGGCGTGTCTTAACGCGTCCCGGCGCGAAGGGGTTAACACTAAATGTCCACTTGACGCATAACAAGGAAACATGACAAGCATGGTGTAACCAAGAAATCTCATGGTGAATGTCTCAACTGTGAGTTATCTCAATAAATCCTGCGGGTACAATGGCACGAGTGATAGCAGTACTACACATGAATCCAAGTCAAATCTAACACAAGATGACTTCGTCAACTTACATCTCGCTTCAGTTCCCTGATCTCTCGTTCAGCTTCCTCCGCTCTTGATGCAAACTAAGAGGGTAAACAAAAATAAGTGTTTAGGGTGTCAATGGGTGAACAAAGCCACAAAAATCTAACAAGTTTGCTGCAGAAAAACCAATGTTTCAGATTTGTAATCATGTTTTCAAACAGGAAAGCAACAAGACAGGCTCACTGAAATTGATTTGCTCCACAAAACGTACATGTGAACTCATTTAAAACGGACAAGGATATTTGGAAAATGCAGATCATATATTTATGTGTGGGACGGCAATGCTCTGGGGCACTTCTGAAATCACATTGTTTTCTGTGCTTCTTGATTCTATGTAGTCCGAAGGGCCTATATCTGTGGAAGTCCACCTGGAATGCAGTGCCCATAAACATGGCTGTGGGCATTCAAACGGGTTGGCCCTTATGTCACAGGAGATAAGAGCAATAGCATGCTAGCTGTTCTCTGACAAACGCTGTCCCTAAATTACTTGGCTACGGCTTGAAATCACACAATTCTATGGGAAGTGGTCGTAGCCACAACAATAGACTTGTGCGTAATTTCAAGCTGCAGCTAAGCAATTCAGATGCGGCATACACCGCACCAAAATTAACTAGCTACAGTTAGGAATAGCGCCTGCACCTACGGAAGCAACTGGGCTAGTGGCTGTGCACGGTCACTTCCCCACAGCCATGCAAGTCACTGCGAGCAGGAACCAAGTCAATTAAAGTCAGCCATACTGAGATTGCTACTCACCCTCTCACCGTCTCGTCGCTCCTTGATCAGCTCTCGGTCCTTCTCCTTCAGCTCACGCTGCAGGAGGTCCGACTGGCGACTCAGCTCATGGATCTCATTCTGGAGGGAACGGATGTCCCTAGAACCTGACGCACCACCCATACGCTAACAAGAAGACAAAAAATCTCATTACCGGAAACCAACGTAGATGCATGCTACCTAGTATTGCATAGGTGAGGAACAAAACGGCTGACTGCTTTGACCTTTTCTGGTGATCTGTTGAGCATAAAGTTTTTTTATTTTCGTAAAATTGACATTTTTAATGATGCAAATTTTGATTGTAAAGAAAAGGAATCGGTTTCATTCATAATACTTACAATGTTGGTACACTGCTACTTTGTAAATAATACCATAATTTAAGTTTGCGTTATGTGTCCTGATACATATCACATCATGGCCTGTGTAAATGCATGACATATTACATCATGAAAGCATTAGGGTCATTCCCCCATAAGGCCTGATATTTACCTGCAGCCTTCTGTTTTCCTCTTCCAATTCTCTGATCTGATCCAGCAGTGCTTGCTCTGAACAAAAATCCAAACGGTAATCAGATCATTTCAGTGTGGTGAAGCACAAAGCTCAAAGCTTAAGAATTGGATAGAACACCTCCTTAAAAAACCATGGCCATTTTCTTGGCCAATTAAAAAGCACACTCAACTGCCAGTGAACAAGGAAGTTACAACAGCAAAAAAAATGGGTTATTTACACCACTTCCGTCTGATTTAAGGAGCATTTGGCATTCAGTTCAGCATCTCTGTGGATTTGACCAATTCTTGAATACTGTTTACTGCTAGGGGATTACTTTCTAGCTGAGGTTTGGATGCACCGCAGCATTCCAACCTGAGGCAGTTCAGAGATGAGAGGGTTTTATTTTAAACTGTCTTAACCAAAGATCGTATAGTGCCAAAGGCGCAAGATGAATAACTCTACCCAAAGGGTGTAATAACCATGGGCGCCATTTGAGCAAGCGATACACCTGCGCAGTTTACGGTAATGCTTAATCGCAGGCTCACAAGGTGCACGTGCCTGCCGTGGCGCCTGCGCCTATGCATTAATGTGCATTGCGCAGGCGTATCGCTTGCACAAATGGCGCCCATGCAATTACAACATTTTACATGTATTCACTGTGAAGTTCGCCATCTTGCGCCGCTTCGTGGCGTCATACGATCTTTGGTCTTAACTACCTCAAGCAGAGGTAACAAAATGGCTATATCCTCCTTTGACACACTACAACTAATCCTGACAAATGCTTCCAGTAAACACTCACAATGGACAATAGAGCAAACATCAGTCAAACTTTTTATTGTTATTTACGGTTGACAAGGAACTAAGAATTTCCTGAGATGGAAGGATTTGAAAGGGAAAATCAACCCTTTGCCACAACAATAAAGTTAGCTTGATAGTCAATTTCAATATCCACGCATGTTTGTATAGTGTGCGAGTTGGATGCAGTTTGATGTTCGATATTTGACACTCACATGGGACTGTACAGTGAATGTGTCTGTTCAGCTGTGTATGTTTTTGATGCAGTCCATTTGGATATACTGTGAGTTGAATTCAGACTGGAGGGCTTGTGATAGTCTTGTGGGGTCTTACGACAGTTTCAAGTGGCCTAAACTAAAACACTGTCTGTGACATGAGCGGGCAGACGTCGCAGGGTACAGCTTACCATTGCGGACTCCTTCTTGACCCTGTGCCTGGGCCATGTTCTCCAGTTCCTCCATGGCCACCTGGGCCTGTTCACTCTTGATCTGCATGATGGCCCGCGACACTTCAAACAGCTGGAGCAGACGGTCCGGGGCATCGGAATCTGACGGGTTAACCTGCATCAGTTAGTTGCAAAAAATGCAAAACGAATCAGATTACATGCTGTTTTCCTAATTTGCCAGTGTAAAAGGCAAGCTACTGTTAAGATGCCGCCACTTGATAAGTCAATTGCGCTGACCTATTAAGTAAGGAATCTTAAATTTTACTTTCTCTTTTCAAAACAATCTTCCATAACCATGAGTTACCAAGGAAAGTGATTGGCTGATGGTGGAACCACAAACAGGTTGTGCCACAAGATCAACAGATAGCACAAGTCATAGATCACACCGACTGAATGAGTGTGCCCAACATTATGGAATTAACTTGGCATTCACAACAGAGCCTGCCACCTGTCACTGCGTGTTTCCTTCAACAAGATCACACTTCAAAGTCACTGTCCGTATCTTGTCCATTTCATGTTTCAATTAATATCCCTTTCCAAACTATTTCTGCACAATGCCACACACACACAAAAAATACCCTTGTAAGTTTTGTATATGCA
This sequence comes from Acanthaster planci, assembly GCF_054643075.1. Classification (NCBI taxonomy): domain Eukaryota; kingdom Metazoa; phylum Echinodermata; class Asteroidea; order Valvatida; family Acanthasteridae; genus Acanthaster; species Acanthaster planci. The sequence continues at coordinate 16,988,564 of NC_141779.1, read as the reverse complement.
ACTTACATGTAATATGGTGTACATGTATACAAATGGAACGAGACGAACATTGTATTTGTCGGTAGACAAACACTTGGCTGTTTCAGGAACCTTTTTGGTTTAATAAAAACGGAAGTTGGAACGGGTGGGACTTTGATGACATTTGAAGATTGCTGAACAACCAAAATGTTGTGTTGAAAACGTGTACAAAACATATGGGAAAAAATTTAATATTTGAAATTCTATAATAAATCAGGTGATGATGTCATGATGACATCACGATTCGGCATACATCCTCAGGAGGTAGACAAAAAATGTGCCGGGTTTGAAGTAAATCAGCGGGAAGTCAGGACCGAAAGTGGTGTGCAGAACGACCCAGTGTTATGTCAATAGCAAAAATTTGAAAAAGAAGAAAAAAAAACGAGAGCTTCTTTGTATGTTTGCAACAGAACATGGGCTTTTTCGCTTTTCAATGAAAATGTCATCATCATGATTGCATATCTGCAAAGTGTCATCCCACTGGGACATGTACTTTTAAAGATATAGGGCTTAGTAGGATGCACATTTCATGTCACGTGACTTATCAACTGATGATGTCATTATCCCATGAGGTCAATTTCCATCTATCACACACTCCCTTCAAAATATCTGCAAAGTTTCAACCCGCTGGCACATGTACTTTCAGAAATATAAAGCTTTAAATCATGCACCTTTAATATTACGTGACATTTCAACTAATGACATCATCATTCTATAACATCAATTTTTGTCTATCACACATTCCCTTCCAGATATATGAAAAGTTTCAACCTGCTGGCACATGTACTTCCAGAAATATAAAGTTTTAAATGATGCACCTTTAATATCACTTGACGTTTCAACTGATGATGTCATCATTTTGCCAGGTCCTGAGTATATGCCCTACGCACTGTGCGCCGTCTATGTTGCAGGCAGATACATGTATTGGGCATCCAGGCATACAGTAGCCAATGCACAGTATGCGAATGGGAGTTTCGAGTTGGCAGTTTACATTGTAAGGGGGTTTTTGTAGACGGTGCTTCATGTGTTTGAAGAAGTACATTGTACATGTACATGTATACCAGTTATGCACTTCATGCAGCTGACTCCAATGTTTTAGCTGTCATCTTGTGCACAATTCATGCTTATATCTCTTTCCGTTGATTTTTTACCAAATTTTGAAGACTAAAAGAAGTTTTTATTGTAACTTCCAGTCTGATGACGGCATCGGCCAAAAAACCTCACACACGAGTTGACTGGGTGAAGATGATCATCTACATCAATTTTCAGGCAATTCAGACAAAATTTGCCAATGACATCTATTCAAAATTCATTTTTCAGAATTTTTAACCTGTCGCTAAAGGGCGCTCGACAATTAGGTGACGTCATCAGAAGATGATTTGAAGAAAACTATACCCCAACAGACTAACACCGTTGCGGGAGGCCATGGTTGATTTTATAAGGATTTTTATAAATTTAACGGGATATTTAAATATTCACAATTTAATAATAAATCACTTGATGACATCATCATGACATAAATATTTCAATATTATCTTCGTTTTATAGTTAGTGCTTGCTGTAACTTTGACTACGATCAACGATTACTAAAGTACCAAAATAGTGCCTCGAAAACGTGTACAAAGTGAGTGGGCTAAATTAAATATTGAAAAATCAATAATAAATCACTTGATGATGTCATCATGACGTCACTCTTCGGCACACATCTATGCAATAATGACTATGCCAACTTTGAATGCTGTGCGACAAAGATTAATGGCAAAAGTGCTGCACAGAAAAAACGTGTGCAAAGTCTATGGGCTTTGGGCCCAAAAAGAACCCCCCCAACAAAAAATCCTGACGAACAGATAGGCTTTTCACTAAATTGCAAAAAAGCTAATAAATAACAAAAAAATGAATAAAAAGAAAAAATATTAAGAAAAACAAAAGCTGTTTCGGCCGATGACTGAAACTGCTAATTAAATGCCTTTTCACAGAACTTTTTATTGGCTGCATTATTGAAAATTTATTAAGATTGATATGCCTTCTGGGTACATACACCGTTTTCAGCCAACTCACCTTTGAAAGGGTACTGAGCAAATCATCAGCAGTGTCTTCTGTCAGCTCCTTGGCATCCAGCCCCATGATGTGATCCCAGTCGACGGGAGCCATGCTGACAGATGCGCTGAGATGTCTCCACCTGGCTTACAGTACTAGATTATAAATGAAAGTGTCAGAAAATCCAGGCCCGAGTATAAAGAGACTGGCCACTGCACCATAAAACATGCATCAAATTGGGAGAACCACTGCACTGGAACACCAAGTGGTTCTTCACTGCCATGCTGAGAAGCCTGTAGCATGATTGAGCCAATATACGGACAGTAGCCATTCACGCACAAACACACTCAATGCATGCATATTGTGTACGCATACATGTACATGTGTAGGCCTACAGTGTGATTGTCAATATGTTGAGGGTGGGGGGGGGTAAAAGCTTCAATTTTTTTCTGAAATATGATTTTGCACAATGGACCAAAGGCATTGTGGGAAGGAAGAAAGAAATCATTGAACCTTTTGCCCTTACAAAAATGCCTTTCTACCATTGTGCAAATTACTAATGCGATATCGCCTAGCATGCCTAGGCCTATTTCAACTTCAGACAATTGCCTTTTCTTTCTAATTCACAATGGAACTTGGAAGATGATTTTTCAAATAAGTGAAGTTAAATGGAGGGAAAAAAATGTTGCATCCTGACTCCACTTTTCTCATGAAAGGATTATATCATCTCAATAAAAAATAAAAGTCAGTCATTACAGAAATACTGGAAAGACACAAGTTCTAGACTGAGAAACATTTACCGATGTCGTTGGGAAATATTTAGAAAATTCTCTTCACTCCCCATAGACTTTGTACACAACTGCTGAAGCAGAGTCAGGATGCAACATTTTTCCAAATGGATATTTAATACAGGATATTTACTGGAGAGCACAAGGCTATCGCACAATCGTGTGTTCAGGTGTTGATCGACGATCGCGCAGTAGCAATTGTCCGGAATGTGGGACAATGTTTTTTCCCCTTCATTAAACCGGCACACACAATACCTCCATTTTAATGTATTTCATTAATACATCGAATGTTACCATGCTAACTTACATCGATTATTATCTGTTTCTTATGAATGCAGCTGGGTTGACAGAATTCATCTTTTATAGCTCCTTTAAGCGCAGAAAAATATGGCGCGTCCTTCGCAACTGTCAAAGGTCATCACAGGAAACGATCTACCAACAGAGGGCCTCCTGAATCCTGAGCTACAATCCAGGACAAATCTCGTTGGGGGGTGCAGTCCACTAATTCCAGCAATAATTTCCGCCAGGCTCATTAGCATTAAAAGTGCCCCCACAGTATCTTTCGAAAAAGGGGATTGTTTGGCCCCCAAAATGGTGAGATTGTGTAAATCTTTGCCAGGATCGAAACCCTGGTTCTTTGGGCTTCCATCTGAGGGCGGAAGAGATAAAAAATACGGTTGACAAATGTTCCCAAAGGACCGAGAAAGTAGAGGGTTGCCATTTGAAAAATGGCTGCGTGCTGACTTGGGAACTTCGACTTTTGGGGGGTTGGTTTTGTTTTGGGTGAATAATTAAAAATGTAATTGGTTAACCCCCCCGAAAATTGAAAAGAAACTGAAAGATTAATGACTGAATAATAATTAAATTTTTGTGTGAGACACCTCAGGGATGTTGGCTTGCATGTTATTGAGCTCTGAAGAATGGTGATTTTACACTGTTTTCAATGGGGCTTGAATTAGTGGACTGTACCCTGGGACATGCCTTCCTCCTCGCCCCGTGTCAATGTGATTTCTCATTGGATAGGGTTGGGCCGAATCTTGGTCCAATAAAATTGAAATTACCGCAACATTGAACAGGGCAGAGGAAGGATCTTTTCACCGCGCTTCCCACAAGGTGTCCCAACTATTTTGTCCAGGATTGTCTGAGTTACTTAGTGGAAAGTGGGTGTCATGAGTGTGGGTCTGTGTTACGCGCTAGGGCGGGGGTACGCCGCGTTGCTGTATTGGGCGCTGCTGTGTGAGGCTGTAAGCATGAGATGGTTATGGAATGAAATAAATAATGACTATTATAGGCAAGGTGTGGTAGTATGCCCTGTCAAGAGCATAATAACCCGCCCCCAAGAAAGTATATGTAAATACGTACTTCCAGCTATGGGTTATGATCATCACCCATCGGTACGGGATTTGTTTCAGTGGAGGGGTTCATAGTAAATTTGCGCGGATGGGATTGCTGTTCGCAGGTATCCGCAACAAGAGGCAAGTTGGCCATTCGAAATGGGATAAGTTGGGCGCGTCGTGAACGGTGCACCATACAATTTCAGCACATATCTCTTTCAAATGAAGTTTTTTGTTCGGTCTGAAGGGCTATATGGTCACATGAGGAGTACACAATTCTGTCTGACCTGTTTTGACTTCCTGGTTGGGTTTCAGATGAAACATTGTAAACATGAAAAAAAAAAAAGGATGTGACTGACTCTCCTGTTTTCAATTGAGGTGGTGTATTGTTGCGGATGTCATCGCGCTCGCGTGTATCATTTTTGAAGAGCTTGATGTACGCGTTCCCTGTCAGGGTTAGGCGAACTTTTTACAGACAATCCAGCACAAATCTCGTTGGAACATGCCTCCCCCCGCCCCCTGTCAATGTTGTTTCTCATTGGGTAAGTATGGCCAAATCTTGGTCCAATAAATGACCGCAACCCTGAATAGGGCAGAAGGGGGACCAGTCACCGCGCTTCCCACAAGGTGTTCCAGCTATTTTGTCCAGGATTGTAGCACCCATAGTGCATCCATAGACATAAAATGTGCTTGCACCACAGCAAGTAATTTCCCACAGATAGCAGTGACAAATCCCCATACTTCACAATTTAAAAAATAATAATAATTGGAACTCTCACAGGTGTTCAGGCTGTGCACAGAAAAACAATGTTCGACATGTACTTTTTCATTTTCCTTTCAATCTTTAGTGGGTTGACCAATGAATTTCGAGAAATTCTCACCCAAAGCAGACCATCCCTAAAATATATATTAATATATATAACATTTCACTGTCCGGAAAAGTAGCCATTTTGAAAATGCACCCCTCTGCAAAGCGGCGGCTAAAATAGTGCCACTTTCGGACCCGACTGCATCCAAATTGCTCAGAATTGGAAGCCCAGAGTCCGGCCCAGAGGTTCAGTCTCATATTTATTCGATTCCCCAGTTCCATGGCTCTCAGGATCCTCTAATATAGAATATTTTGAGCGTATAACTTATGAGCTCGGCGGACATATTTCTAGCCTATTTACATGGGTGCCTCCTCTTGTCGATCGAGCTCTTGGTTATGATCTGTGGTCAAATTGCATACATTCAGCTAACCATTATGAGAGACTCACGTCGACAAAACAGAAACTACCCAAAAAGAATCATCCATCTAACCTTTGAAGGAGTAACACAATCGAAATATTACGCACAACGAAACGCGAAAAGGTGCCACCTGGATAGGCATTGGATCCGTACAGCAAAGAATCAATCTCATGGCCGCGTTTTTGTGGCTGTTAGGTGTTGGTGAACCTACATTTTCCATCAGTTTGATATGAGGTTCTCGTCAACAACAGAGTTTCCGCTGATGAACGTCAGCAACGATACAAAAGTGGTCCAACTGTTTTCTCCAGACACATGCGTTTCCTACGGGACTTGTACTGTTTCAAAGGGTCCTATCGGACAAATGGGTGTCACTGGATGCCAGAAACAATGGGGGAGAGAGAAATGGGGATGGTGCTCGGATGATTCGGGTAAGAGACCAGGTGGGTTTGAGGTCATCAAAGGGCATGGAATCTTCGCACATTTTGGTCTGTCTTCACCTGTTGACTAAACACTCCATTTAACGAAACTATCTGATTCATTTGTTTCCTCCTTAGCTTCTCCTTTTTATATATTTACGACGATCAAAATGTATAGAGCAGGTGGTTATTTTGACACTTCATCAATTATACGGGAAATGGCCGGTGCGGCCGAAGCGCTCTTCTTCCATCTACGTTTTTGGTCGGTTTTTTTTTTTTTTTTGCTCCAATGTGTATATTTTCACGGAATCTATCAAGCGCTGCTGCATCAAACAAAGTGCGTGCATTGAGAGGAAGACCGGACGACGTGCAGGGTCTACCTGTTCATGAAAATAAAACTTTAAGGGCGGGATTAATATAATCAGCTGGTTTGCCTTTTTTCGCTTTCCCGTTGTCGTTTCACCGATAGTAGAAAGAATGTCGAACCGGAAAGTTGCGAAATGCTTTTGTAAGGTGTCGCTCGATAACTTAAGGGGTGATATGACGTGAAATGCAAGTTGTTAACCATCTCAAAGATCCTAAGAATTTTTGTGACGCAAACAAGACCCACACCCAGAGCTGAGAATTCGAGTAACGTCAATTTCGTATCTGGTTCTCTGAGAGCAGGGCGGGCGTGTTAAGTAATGTGTTTCATGAACTATTCACTAATAAATTTTGAGTTCACTTTGGGAGTGTTCAGTGTTCCAATCATGTACGCTTTTGCGTTAGGGTACAGAGCCTTGTTTTCATAAGCAGCTCTTTCTAAGGCAACGGCCTCGTGTTTGCGCTTTCTACGTCACTGGTATATTTTTCCCCAAGTGACGAGGAAATTTGGCGCTGGCTGCCATTACGAGATGTACTAAGTGTTAAAAATCTCACGCTATACCATCACAACATATCATAAACACTACACATGCTCTACTCAAATATGGAAATCTTCTGACACTATTACATCAGGGCATTTATAAATTCTGAGGTCTGACACCAATCAAGAGTGATATTTCCACAAATACCTGTAGGAAAAGTATAGGGGTAGAAAATGAACGGGGCGGATCCAGGACCTTTCCGGGGGGTGGTCAGGCCGAAGAATATATATATTTTTATGTGTCATTTTGTTGCGACAAGCGACAACGATGATGAAACATATATTTGTTTACAATTGATACACTTACTTTAGTTAAGTTTTTTTATTATTTCCCCATGTTTTACTTTTTAGTCTGAGAGCGGGGGGGCGGGGGTCACCCCCCCCCCTGAATCCGTGCCTGCTGAGTTCTCTCCACCTATAGTTTGGAAAGTCTTTTATGTGATTTTCATTCAAATGTTTACATTCAGGAGTTGTTTCTATGAACACTTCCCCACAATACCGACGCACATTTTACAAGACGGGTAGTGCTTCACATCAAAGGTTTTTGTAGCTTGCAAGCTATGAAGCCTCCCTTCAAAATGCTCAGGTTGCAACTGGGAAAACTCAGCGTACTGTACTAAAGACTGGTGTGATTTTCAACCAATGATGCCGTGACCTTTGAAAGTAAAATTAACGACGTTAAATTTGTGCCGGGTGTTGAGCAGTCTTTAAACCTAAAAGATTATATATGGCGTCTAGGGACTGCAGACACACAAGAGATATTATTACATCAATACCAGCTGTGCAGACATACACTGGTCTGTACATTTTGACTGAATTTATTTTATTTGGTTAAAATCTCAGCACAGGTTACTTACCTCTCGGGCTATAGCACACAGCGTGTCGTCATTTTCTCAGTACAAGTATAAAGGGTAACTGTGGAAAAAAATTTAAGGGGCATGGGGGTGCACCCAATTTTTGTCGAGGGCGCCCTTGAAAGCAAACTAGCAGTGACTTGTTCTCACGTTGTGTACATTTCAAGAATTCAAATGGGGTAGGGGATGGAGTGTGAGTACCGGGTGGCATGGATTTCCTGGGGGGCCGGCCCCCATGACAGCCCCCTTCCGGTAGTAAATGTACATGAGTTTCAATGACCTGTCAGTCTTTTGACTATTAAGTTTTAGTTCCATTGTCATTAGCTTGAAAATGACGTCACACTCATTACAAGGCAGGAGCATGTGCAATATCATGACATATGGTTCGACGGGGAGTGAGTATAACATAATTTATGTATTTTCCTTTTGTTTTTATTTTATTGTGGATGTTTTCTTTTGACTAGGGTTTCAGCAGGAGGGTTTATTTGTTCGTTTGTTCGTAAGTCGCTGTTTCCCCGTTTATTTGAACGGTTTAATGGGGGGGGTGTTTTGTTGGCCCATCCGGTTCGTATCATACAAACGCACGCACCACTGATAGCAAGCTTCCTTGGATGAGCTCTGAAGTTGCGCGTTTAATACCTTCCAGTTCCACTGGTTCCGCAGCTCTATTGCAGTGGGCGTGGTTTTAAACTGAAGTGACGTCACACTTATGAACTGGGTAGTGTCCGAATATCCTCACAAGGAAACAAGCCCATTTGTTGTAAAAGATGATTTCTGGCCTTATACTGTATAGTGAAATTACATAAAAGTCGCGAAAGGTTTCACTCAAATTTTTGAATCCCAACACAGATTAAAGGCCTTACCGTGAGGCAATGTTATTTGAATGTCGACTGATTCTTAACTTTTCTCAGTTTTTTCAGTCCATCTGCAGACAGAAAACAACTGACAAAAGATCAAACGATTGACATTTAAAATCTGACTGAATTCTTATCGACCAGAAAACATCCAAGCCCTGTATCAATATTCAGCTTGTAGAAAAAATTGTTAGAATATTTGCAACACTGATTTTATATTCATTTTAGTGAAGTAAATGGAAATTGTGACGATAAATAATCGCCTGATGGTACTTAAAATACTAAATCCCAGACAATCACACGATATTAACAAGACCCTTTCTTTTGTTCCAACTGCGCCCTTTTGTTTTTCCAGGAGGGGAATCCGAGGGATTTCTACAGCCACTACATTACCACCACCGGAAATACTTCATCTCTGTTTCCTTTTTTTTTGCCTCTACATTAAAATACGGGCGATTCCCAATAGTGCGCCTCCAAGAGTTTGCAACGCGTTGACCAATCACAGAGCACGAAATCTGTCGACCCTTTCCAAACACGGATTTCGCGCAATGTGATTGGTCAACGCGTTGCAAACTCTTGGAGGGGCACTATTGTATTTAATAACTTCGATGGACGCCCCTTCCCAAAAAGCACTAAAATAGTACGTAAATTATCGTCACCCGTATATGAGATCTTTCTCAACCAGCTGACACATTATCGTCTGAATTGCTGGCGTCACTTACGCTTGTTGCGTCCATCATTTTGACAGCTTGTGTCCTGTTTAGTTCTCGCCAAATCTGCCGTGGGCAGCGGTGCACAGCGCTAGCGACGTAGCCCCGATCGTGCTGGCAATACTGTCCGGGACCAGGTGGTGGGTTGCCTGTAGTGTGATTGTTCAAGGGTCGGAAGTCAGGCAGGTTTATAAAGAGAGAAGATTTCGCGACAGAGCCTCACAAGTCCGGTGGATCCTTGGTACGCGCCTAAAATACAGAGAGTTGGTATACGCAAGGGGTTTGACGCTCTTCACTAAACAAACAACTGTTTGACCGCTAGACTGTTCTCAGTATAACTGTCATCAGGTAAGTGAATTTTCATCTTTAATTTTTCGTACCACAGTTTGTTTACTGTTTAGAGAGTTTGCATAGCTGCCATCATGCAGGCTAGTGCTTTTATTCGACATGGTATGCACAAAGCAAGTTTCCCTGTGGAACAAAAGACTGTCCTATAAGACGGCTTCCGTGCAAAGCCTGTATAGGTTTTGACAGAGAAGCTACATAAGCGCGGCGTTGCCTCGCACTCACCCGCCCGGTTAGCATGACCCTTTTCAAGTGAATACCGGTATGGCGTAAATTTCTTAGTTGTAGTGTTGGTTAGTTAGTTAGTGTTGAGTTTCACACTTAAAAAAAAAAAAAAGCTGATTGCAAACTTCGGCAGTGTTCTGTGGCGGAAATAAATTGGTGTGTGCTAGCTCAATCGTTGGTCAATTCAAGTGGGAATGGCGAAAATGCATACGTGTTAGGAACGAATTTTTAGCCCTCTCAGTTTTGTCTTGACAGTTGATATCCGCTTCTCCGGTCGAAAATGTACATCTAGGTGAAATTTGCTCCTTTTTTCGATTCGTTTTAGGTCTAGAGATTAAATTTTGAAGACATGTAGCTGTAACAGTAAACTCTAAATCGTCCCATATTCAGTTAAAACATTTGTCTTGAATTTTGTAACATTCATGTGAAACTGTATTGAAAGGGAAGGTATACTGTCGTGTGTTATGAAGAAAAGGCTATGTATTGCTAAAATAGAAGAATAATTTTGACTCAAATTTATTCCATCTTAACGGAAAATGTCCCGTCAGTGTGCTAAGATATACTAATCGTCTTATAAGAAGCATATTTTCTTTGATTAGTGATTACACACTAATGCTAACAATGACTTCCACCAATGAATGCGGCGTTTGCCCGGAATAGCGAGCCTTTTTCCTCCTTGCGATATTTTAATTCTTCGGCGCTTGTTTGCTTGTAAAGACCGCCAGCATTTCGGAATGACAAAATGAGCCGGATAGCCGAGGAAAAGCTGAGAAGTTAAAATTGGTTAAACTTTGATATTTGTCAGGGGAATCAACGTTCAATATGGTCTCCGACGTAGTGCACGCGGCTAGAAACCACTACTCGGTTTAACCTATACAAGAAGCGAACGGAATTCGCCCCTCTCCCCGACAATTTCTCGTCCCAATGCATTTTTCTTTTCACTGGCCAAGCCTTAATGAGTTTTGAAAATATTTTGACACTGTTTTGTTAAATTCGTATATACCGTTCTTGCAAAAAGCCCCTTTCCCAAGTCAGGTCAGTCAAAAAGTCAACTTTTGCCATATACGCGCTCAGTGGACGCGAACCGACACGCGTGAGGGTCATGAACTTCAAATGACCACAATAATAACAACCCTGCGTTGGATTTAATTGAAAGTTCTCACATTTACTCACACCCATGTAGTTTTCAAAAGATCGAGCGTGTCTGGGACAGCCAAGTTCTGAAAGAGTACCCTCCCCTCCAGCCGCGATGGTCCAAAGAAAGCCGGGTTCTTTTGGGGTTAGTCGTCATCATAACTGTATCTTATACCGTCGCACGTCAAAGTGAAACCAACACGCAGTCAACCAATTTGTCCTTTCACACGAACCTGTTTTCATATACGGTATTTGCGCATTTTCTCAATCACACGTGCGCGCGCTCAAAATGGTTAGTTCAACTCGGGTCTATATCGCGTCGCTGAAACCCGGAACACTTGGACTCCACGTTCAGCATATTACAAGGCGAAGATGTCGCACTTTCATCGAAAACTCATTTTTCTGGAACTAACTGCTCATTACAAAAATCACACCATCGAAGGCATCGGGCCAGGAGCCCTCCATCTTGTAATAGAATAGTTCACACGTTGTAGAAGATGTTTCTTCCTCACACTTCGCGCGTTTGGAGAATTGTAAGTATAAGATTAACCGTCTCCTCCCTCCGGGATCAAAATGCACGACAATTCAACCTCGACATCATGCGCTTTCGAATTTAAAATTGGCGTACTGCAAAAAAATAAAGAAATTTTGTTATAAGTTAGGAGACCCTCTTATTTCGATCCAGTCGAACACGTTTTTCCATGAGGCAAAAAAAAGACACCGTGGGACAAGCACAAAGCGAAGAAACCGGATGCGGGAAAAAGACGGGGGAACGCCGGCCTGGGGAAGAGTAAGAAGACAAGATCATTAAGGGTTGGAAACTGGCCTTTTACTAATATTGAAGATTTATTTCATTCGTCGTTAAATATGTTTACCGCGCCCTTTCTTCCTCTACGACTGTCAATATTGTTTCTTCGGCGTGCCATATCCTGATAACGCAGCTGGCAACTTCCGGTTGCGTTGTCGCCGCCTTTGATCACTCCTACGTTTGCCGCGAAACCTGTGACTTGACGGGAAGTGAACTCGTACCATCGTATCAATCTATGAAGGGTAGGACAGATGCCGGTGGTCACCGAGACTGTAGCGTGGTAAAAAAGAACAATAATGAAATTAAAGCAGATCGTTTGAAAGTCTACCTCATAATTCTACATGCCTCTGTTTGACAAGTAGTCATCTGGGTATAACTTTCAACAGGAATTACATATGCTAACGACCTGTTTATGGATCATATATCATAATGCGAACTGAAGACTTGTTTTCGACAGTATGTCTCTGTAAGGCAAATCCCTCATCAGTTTTAAGTTCGGCAGTGTCTGTTACATAACATAATAAGGAAAGTCCATTGCCACTTCGCAAGCTGGACTGGATCGTCCCATACCGGTAATCTGGAAAATACTCGAACACAGTTCTTGTGATTTGGACGCACGCATGGGATCACAGGGCGTGCCACGCAAGGCAGTCCACCAATGATGTCACAACACTCTGGTGGTTATGCAGATTGAGGTGGTAATGACATTAGCAAACGATGACGTCACACTCTAAGGTGTAGTGGGAGGAGAAGCGGTATTACTCTTCCGCGTGTTTACACCATGAAATGCGCTTCGGTGAACAAATTTTTTTTGCATAAGGAGTGCATAATATACGCAAAAGCATGGCAGAATTTAAGAGTGGAAAAAAGGTTTGCCAGAGGAACGACTGATCGTCTGACTCAAACCGGCCAGCCAACCAAACCCAGCGAGCTGGATCGCCAAGTGGTAAGACGCCTGCCCTATAAGCCTGAGCAGGATGTCGAGGATTCGAGTCTCACCAGAGTACCTTTTTTTCACAATCCCTCAGATAAGACCACACAGCATGCCGGTATTATCCGCGAAGGGCAATACTCAATGCAAAATTTCAGAGTCAGACAATTGTTTTGCGAGCAAAACCTCTCGCTCGGGACTCGGACAGGAAAAAGCTTCCAGTTCATTTTTTCCCACTTGTAGCGATATTATCTACGTGAAAAGCAAGGGACATTAGATACTTCATCTGATTAGATTTGTATTTTTTCCCACAACATTAGAGACCCTAAAGCCAACTTACGCCTGTTACAAATTAAGCATCATGTTGAAGATGGTGATAATAATGACTAGAACCAGGGCCGTTTTCCAATACTCAACTTCGGCTCCGTCTCAGGCTTCAACTGTCTTTTTACTAGCTGACTCTGAAGCTATAAGTGCAGTAATCAGTCTAATAATGCCACAGAACACATCAAATAAGATGCACGAAAGCCAAAAATTACAGTAATCCAATCATTTAGACGCTTCAGGCCCACAATCGGGGATTGGTTTCGGGGACGAAGCCTGAGACGGAGACAAAGTCGAGTATTGGAAAACGGCCTATGAGACATGAAGAAATGAAAGTCGACTTGAAAACATCATGTTAACCTATTATGGAAGCGTTAAGTACCCTTTCCCAATACAGTGCAAAACCACAAATTATGAAGGAGGTAACGCACATAAAACTCTTTGCTTAAAACGTCACAGAGGAAGTGCAGAATGTTATGACTACCCACATACACTGTCACGTGTCAGTGATATTTTTTTTCACATCGAGCGAAACCTACAGTGAGCGATGTCTCATAAATGATACTAATTACTCAATCTAACTGTTACTTTCATTTGTCCCCTTTCGGAGTATACACGTCGTTAAGTCACAACTGTCCCTATCACACTTACATCAGAAACCTTAGTTTCTTGACGATATATGTAACCTTGGAATCAAAGAAAGCAATTTCCAGAAATTTCCGGTTCAGCAGCGTATCGACCGCCTGCATGCGTCAGTTGCTCTGTGAGCTAGAGCTGGCGATCAGATGTTGCTCAAGCGCGGGTGGTAAGGAGAATCATCCGAGTAGACAACAAAGTAGTGTTGGTTGGTATGCCTAGCATCATTGCAACACCTGTACGCTCTGGGTTTGTGGTTGTTTTATTCTCTTTTTGTGGGAATGACTTATTCATTTTATTATGAGAGGTGCCAACACTGTTTTGTTGACTATAATTGCTATTTATCAGACACCTCGGTCGCCGTGCATTCAATGCATTACACGTGTGATCAAACTAACGTCAGAGGTAAAGTCGCGCGAAATAAGCTGTCAACAATATTAAAGTTTGACGTTTTATGAAAACGTTGTCGTTGGATAACTTTGCTCTATTTCTCGTGATAGAGAACTCACATCCCTGAAGTTAGGTACACTTTGAATCACGATGTGCTGTACGTAAATTATAATTATTTACTTTTGCAAACGCTAGTACTTGAGAGTGAAACTGTAAATTGTCTTATCCGGTTTTACGGTTTTGGATGCCATTTAAAATTAAAATGTATATTTTTTTGTAATTGTAAATTTAAAATACTACTACTAATAATACTTACCTATAGTTGGCTTGTTACAACCATTTTCTAGTATAAAATTCTTGGTGCATGCGCCTCTGGTTACATCAAATTTCCTGACAAAATATTCACTACCTAACGATGCTTCCCCTAATAGGCACCATGGCCAACAACCTCCGTCGTCGTTTCCAAGCAACATGCCTGGTTCTCCTCATATTACAAGCAACCATCAACACGGGAGCCGTCGGTGAAAAGTTCTGCGACAACGACTTCCACTTGGCCGTCTATCAGACCTGTTCAACCCACAAGCGGGGTGATGGTGAGCCGGTGCTTAGCCTGAAAGACGTATTGACAGGGAGCCGCTTGCGAGGTGAGTGATGTTATGCAATGGCTGATTTCGCTTTAATAGAGAGACTGCTAAGGATTGTAATTTGAATTTTTCCATGATGGAAAAGTTGTTAATTGCCTTGGGAGGGGGGATCTGCGTTAGCACAACCTTTAAGTAGGGGAATTGTAACGAAGTCTTAAAAAGTTTTAAATTGCCAGTTTAAATCTCTCGAACCTTTACTGAACTTCGCTGGAAATTTCTCAGTGTAAAGCTGGCTCATTTCTCCAGCTGCAAATCAACCGTCACAAGGGTCATGCCCCCTCCCCCTCTTGATACGCTTGAACGCGGAAAATACAAACCAAGAACTTTGTTTTCCTCAAAGCTACAAGTGCATTCATCGAATGCCTCTCAAGGGAACGAGGTACTAAGGCTGGTCCCCCAACGCCGCATTTTGTACCCTTTTTAAAAGCTTCTGGATCTACCTGTTGTCACGATTGAGATTTATTGGTCCATTTTTTGAAAAGAAAGTTGTTGATTAGTTTTCATATAGTCAGAGAAGTTTACAAATTAATTGTACAGTAAAGTGATCGGAAAGTATCAATAATGAAGTGATCTTTCAACTGTCTGTGAAGTGCACTCTTGTTCAGGCTGTTGCCACTCGCAAAGTGCCTTCCCGCTCAACGTTTCAGTGTTACAGCACAGTAAAATTCTACTGGCGAGAAAGGCTCGAGACCAGTCATGATATCGAGACCAAAGGAGACCGAGACCAAGACCGAGACCGGCAGAGACCGGTCTCGAGACCTACATCACTGTTGGTGACTCCAGAGACTGAACCCCAACAAGAACACATCTGGTCATTGTTATATCATTGTATTTCGAACTTTCACCGATGCAGGTAATATCAAACGGAGCTTCGGATCTACATTGGAGGACGAAGCCTTTTTCGCGAGCAGACTGGTGAAGAGGTCTGAATACGACGGCATTGCCTCTTATTGTTGCATACACGGATGTACACCGAGCGAGTTGGCTGTCGTCTGCTAAACCCACGTGGACAAATGGACACCTATCAAAGTTCACAAAATCCGGCAAGGGCAGGACTTTCTGTCATAATTATCCAGAGGAATAATTGGAAAATTGTTTCTGGCTGCTAACAAACTGGAACCATAAAAACTCCAATACGTGTACTCAAGTTACTCTTTAATGTGCTTCTTTGGCACTTTGCACCGTCGCGCCTAAATTTATCATTTTTTTTAAGACAGACAAAAGGCTACATATAGTGGCAATGACGTAAGCACCGAGTGGCACCTTGACGGCCTACGCGACTCCTTGCAATTTGACCGGATGAAATTGTAAAAATGCCATGCCTTTGAATAACAAAGCCAGTGTCGAGACGATATATTAAGCAAGCTTAGATGTTTATTTGTAGTTAAGGGCATCCGTAGTTTATTCTATAATTCTTCTTTTTTACTTAGAGAGGGAGGGTCAGTGAGGGGGGAAAGTGGATCATTGGTAACAAAATATTGTGCTTTCTATATAATAATTCAATTTTTTCCCGGCAAGAAATTTCAGACAGGATCGATGGAAAGGTTTCCCTCGATAAGAGCAAAAAAGGGTCGGTCGGAAATGGGAACCATGGAATTAACTATACAGACCCCTTAATGGCGAGCATGGTCCGTTTCTTAGTTCGTAAGGCAGTGGGTACATTATCTCCGTTGAGCAGGTCTACTTTGACTTCTCTCGAAAGCTTTCAGCAACAACGGTCAAGAACTTTGGTTATCTTCGATTCTACAACACAAAGAGTGCATAAGTTTGACCTAGACGACTACAATCACTGGTGAGGAGATATTGGAATGAAACATGCCGAAATGGTGTGAGGCATGTATAAACTTATCTTTTGTGTGTACTGCACTTCATAGCACTTTAAGTAGCGGGTAGTTCAAACACGTAAGCCACGAGCTAAGTTCAGCGCGTATTAAAAGCCATGTAATAGTCTCAATTTTCCTTGATATCTTTATGACAGGAAAGGTAACTGGACCGCAGTTCGGGTCGTTTTTCGCACAATATTTACTTTTTGACTGCATTTGTTCATTCAAACTTTGTCAATTTCTGAACGCAGCAAACCGTGACGAGTAAAATGGGGCCATTTTCTTAGCTTTCAAACAAAGTAAATGATGGTAGAGAACACAAAATCATATTACTTACGATAAGTTATAATATGATGTTAAAGCGCTGACTCATTTTCAATGCTAGTCTGGTCTACTGCTTTTTATTACGCGTCCAATAATGCTATGCTTGTTTGATTTTAAAGTTTGTACCGTAGCGTTGGAGAGTGCCAAACTGATCGAAGTATTTTAATGGTGGTATTTTTCTGCATCTTTTTTTTTCTTGAAGTAACTAATAACAACATTGTTTTAAACTTACTGCTGATCACCCCAAGACTGGTACACTTTGTGGAATGTTCATTTTTCAAAATTTTATCGTCTACCTTAAAGAATGTTTGTACATAGAGTATAGCGCGGCGCACGGTATCTGCATGCAAACTGGAGCTAACAGCCAGAGCCTAGAACGATAGAGGGCGTCATTTTTAGTTGATCATCTCAGGTTTGTCTTATCCTTTGAAGCCGTTATAGCGAGATACGTAGGCTAGATTCGCTGCGGCGAACAGGTCCTTTAAGTTAGGAAGCTGTTCGCAAGCGGGTTCACCCATTTCCAGTATAGAAGATTCACTGTTTGCAGCTAAAGCAATGCAACAGTTGGACGCAACTGTTCACAGTACCGTTCTTTCATGTCACACACGTTAGATTTTACAGGAGCAAAATCAACACAATATGCCGAGCTACAAGGTTGGCTCTGAGCTGAAATTGTCAGAAGAAACGCGTCCCATGTTTTTCAAAATCCGAGGGTAAATCACTGGCTACGGTCTGCACGGTTATTACGTTTTTTTAGATTCTCACCAAGACAAATTTTCGAATTAATGTGTCGACTGCTGGGGACCGTAGTTAGCTGATCATTATTATTTAGTGTGAGCTCAACACCCTGTTGGTCAAAGAGTCATGTAACGCGCGCGTATACCACCTTGCTGTCCACGAGCGTTCTGCCATCGCTGAAATAGCTTCTCATTCTGGTCGCCGAATACATTGTTAGGCAAGAGGGTGGTTGTCTGCCCAAGGACGTCTCATATGGGTATAGTCCACTAATTTAAGCCCCGTCGAAAATAGTTTAAAATTCAGGGCCAAATAACTCGGGCACTTGGGACCATTTTTCAACCGCATGTTTAGCCATTCTGCTCTCAGTCTCAGATGAAAGCCCAAACACCCAGGGACCTGATCCTGGTAAAGGATTTACACAATTTCACCATTTTGGGGGCAACAATTTCCTGTTTCAAAAGACGTTGTACTGTAGAGGGGGCACTTTAAATGCTAATGAGCTGACCAGAAATTCTCACTTTAATTAGTAGACTGCGCCCATTATGGAGCTGGTTCCGGCGCGTGCTCCTTGTCCGTGTTCTCCCAAGTCTTGGCTACACAAGTACGTCCTCAGGCGTGATCTTCGGACCTTTGATACATCCCCGTTGGCTTTTCGTTTGGAAGACCATGGCACAGGACCGTGCGCAATGGCGATCTGCTCTCTCTTCCCTCCTTCTCTCCCCCGTCCTCTCTCCCCCTCTGGGCGGGTTTCGATTGCCTTACATGACGCATGAGGAACGCACAGCTTTGCGAGAAGGCTGCCGTGTAGCTAGACAAGTCAAGTCCTTGTCGAAAGCATAGACTACCATGAATTTGGGGTATGATTATGAGTACAGTTATTGCTATCAAGGATGTTTTTCCTGCACTCTAACGAAGTCTGCATTCTTGCAATAGGTGTGACGTCGTTGCAACTTAAACCACGCCCATCTATGGCGTGCAAAGGTAACATTTAATCCGCGTACACAGAGCTCTATTCCTAGACGTGTCAAGTTAACGTTTATTCCCGGAATAGAGGTATCTCTAGTAATAATAGAGATATCTCTATTCAAATAGAGAGACAGTATATCTATTCCTAATATCTCTATCTCTATTAGGAATAGAGATATCTCTGTACGTGGATAGCCTTACACGCCACATCCGCCAACACAGCATTCAATGAAACCTTGCACTTGTAGTGAAAAGCTGTGTACTTTGCTGTTCGACGTTATTGATCAATGGGACATGCGAATGCAATGAAAGAAACACACAACCCTTAAAATTGCACCCATCTTAATTAATCATAATTTCAATTTTTGAGTTGCTGGCTAAAGGGCTTTTTTGTGCCTTTTTGGTTTTACGTTTGTAAATGCGTATTAACACTGTGATGTCATCACGAGAAAACAGCGCCAATGCTTTCGTTGATTTGCGCACAACATTCATTCTGGAATTGTTTCATGTCTTTGATTCATGGTAGTGTAAGTGCACGGCACTAGCCAAAGCAGGACTAAATCCTCCAGTTTCTATGTATTGATTGTGAGCAATCCTTCCTCAGAAATCTGGGTTTCAATAACAAATTTCGGTTTCACAATTTGAACGGAAAAACCTATCAAATGAAACACGTCTTTCACGACCGACATTGGCGCCCTCAGTTGTCAAGAAAAGCATGGACACTTTGAACTGTTGAAAAAGGCACAGTTCCATTACACAACCTAAAAGGGATGTCAGGTACAGCAATCTTTACACATGGGAGTATAAAGTTTCGCAAAAAAAGGCGTGTGTAAGAAAAAAAATCGTAATTTTAATTGGACTCCCTAAGTCAAACAACAAAAAATGAAACACGTGGCATCCAAACTGGCATCATGTGCCGAAAGAAATTTTAATTCGTATTAATTCATATCAACATTCACTGGTTCATTTTACAGATAAAGTACTTCTGAAGAATTAGTTTGTAGTGATATAAAAGCAACCGAAAAAGTAGTACATATACCCTGAATCCTGAGCACAAACGAGCTTCGTGTCGGCATCTGACGAGGGCGTAAACACTAAAACGTGGTGCGTTTCTTAATTATAACACACATTTTGCTTAATTACTGTAGAAAAAAGTGCTTTGTATCAGTACAGAACGACCAGCACTAATCGTAATGGATTAATGATTACAACCCTGCGGTTTTAAGTTATTTCTTGCCAGTCAAAATTGAGAGGTCATAGTTTAGTAACACTTCTGACAAAGCCATGCTCCTTTTTAAACAAAATCAATAAAACAAACTTAACAAAATAAATAAGACTTTTTCTGCATCTATACGATTGACCTCCAAAGCGTGTAGACAAAAGCGTCAAAAGGAACAGCCAGAAAAGTTTTGTTTTAAAATGGCAACGATCTTTCACACATTGATCTAGGACTACATATATTACCATACCAAGAAATACCGCCAATGACCCGAAGTCACTTTGACCATCTTTTTTCCCCCACAAAGCGTGCAAGATTTCATGTTAAAAACATTTTCCTGAACGTTCAGCCAAGCAAACATAAAAACGTGCATCAATAGGTTTCCTAATGCAGCTTTTATAATACTATTAAATCAGTAAATTACCCGAGGCACTTTGGCTCGTAAGCCTGACGGACTGAAAAACTCAGTGCACATATGAACTGCACCTCCAGGCCGCGGAGACGAATGGCGTAGACAGAATCACTAGGCCAACCTGACTCCTCAATCATTATTTATAATCCTAATTATTATAAATTCAGCAATGTGGGGGTGTACGTTGCCAAGTGGCAACACTGAGATCACAGCAGTTTAGGCAAACCAAAATGGCAGAAATGTGACTTCAGGTACCGGTAGAATGGGCCAACTAGCTGCGGAGCCTGTCCAGACATTACAGCGGTCTGACCGTGCGGAATAGAACGCCAGTGAAATCGAGTAAAGTTCACGACGCTAACAATCCCATTGTGCAATGAACTCATGACTAACTTCATTGAAAATTTCCAATACATACATGTATATTAGAAGGGACCTATGCGCATAAGAATATCAACAATTGGAACCCACACCTTTTCTAAGCAGCTCCTTAAGCATGGTAAAAAGCAACTGAAGTCAAAGGGTGCGGCTCATTCTTTAACTTTAGGGTCCAAAGAGAGAATAATACGGGTAGACGTTCTTCAACCATTCAATTTAACTAACAGTTAGATTGCTATAGTATCACTTCCGATTCACAATTACAGATAGGTACACCTACTGAATTCAAACATAAACCAATTACATTTTTGTATGCAAGGTAGTGTGGCCTATACAAATCCGCGATAGTATTGGTGAATACTGAACTTTTGAACCTTTGAAGTCCATGCAAAATACAAACCATAATAAACTCGTGCGTGTATATTACAGCTATACAGTTGCGAACTTACAAGTATAGTTGGAGTGTGGTTGTTTACAAAGTTATATACGGAAGATTTAACGGGGAAACGGCACAATCATGGACCACGTGCAATACACGTGTCGGGTGCTAACGTACATGTAATCCGTGGTCTATGACAGACATGCCGAGGTACTTATTAGTAATTTTTGACATTTATTTCCTGTTCTTCACCTTAATCCAGAAGTTTAGTGATGTGGAGATTTCGAGCGAATTATGTTCAGGTCGTTTGAGCAAAGAACTTGGGAGAAGGGTTTTCAACTTAAAGCCACACCGAAATCCTGAAACCAATCTAGGCTACAAGTGACAATTACAATGAAGAACGAAATAATTAAGATAACGCATAAGACCTTTTGAAAACAAACAAACAAACAAACAAACAAACAAGACTGGGGATAAGCTATGTAAAATAGAACGTAAAATATAGCATAGACATTTGACTTGATATCTAAGACATCAAAAAATAATGAAATTATAATGGTTACTGTTATTCAAGTATATACATGAACACGTATTATAGTTTCCAACGTAGGCCTATCTGATAACAACTTATCAATCTGACTTTTTTTTCTGAAACTAGGTCACCAAGATGACAAAATTTCATTCGAATATGACAAGCATTCGAATATTAGTGAGAAGCAGACAAATTCTCGCTAATGGAACTTTCATGGAGTACAGCAACAAAAACCGTGTAAGCTGTGCACGGCTAATTGCGCATAAATCGAAAAGCACATCAATTTCTATGCACGAAATGTATTCATGAGGTATTTGGAGCCTTGAGACAAGCCACGATAAACACAGAATTCGCGTTTTAGTTTTAGTAAAAACAAAAATCGGCGAGCCACAGATTCTTCACACTATACAGGCGCATAGACTTCCTGGATCTTCAAAAAGACTGTATGGGAAAAGAAGGTCAAACATACAGACATGTCGACAGTTCCTTCAACATGTCTTCCAACAAGTTCAATGCTTCGTACACGTTAATATGCTTCCGCGATTTCCGTTGCCATACTGACAAAACACCAGTAAATTTAAATGTGCTCAGATAAAAAGAAATAAACGGGAAATCCTGTCCACCTGTTTCTAAAACTATCTACCCACAAATTACAATATTTAAACTAAAAGAAAACTGTGGCACACTAAAACAATTTCCAGAAATTAAATACATGTATTGCGAAAAGTAAATATATTTACACATTATTCAGCTGATAGAGAACTTTACAATCACAAAGTTGGGTATTGTGGATGGTGGAAAACCTCTCCACAATTGCGCCACATATACATGTAGGTAACAAACAAACCTGCGATGTTGCCTTCCCATCATCTAATTGTTAAATCATACTCTTTGGACGACCTTTCTTTCTGGAGACAAACATTACAAAAATATCGTTATAAATTCATGTTTTCACGCGTTCACTGATGACTGAAAACATGATGCAGATACATTATAGTTGTAGGGTATGCTCAGCCCTCGTTTTGTTGATGAAAATAGGGCCAAACACTAACAGAGTGTTTGGGTTTGACAAGAGTTGCGCTCAGGGTTGGTGAAGCATCGACACAAGAAACAACTGAACCGATGACATGAACCGATGCGATTAACCATCACACTTTAAAGATCGCAACAAGAGAGAAATTGTGTTCAGGTGCTTGCGACCTTCTCAAAGGTAGAATGAAAGTGGGTTGCACACAAAGAGAGTTGTAACAAATGTGCTTGCAGTATGGTAAACTGCTTAATGGTGTATGCTGCCATCTGTTGCAATTCCCTTTGCGGCACTCAATATATTCGCATGTGGGCGCCCTCGCACACATTCCAATATGGCGTTGCATTTCATTGCAACCCGTACCCAATACATATATTTACAATTACAAAATGATCAACGTCTGCATAAAAAACATGTACTCGCATAAAACGACCACGGCTTTTTTTTATAAACACAAGTTTAAACACTCCCGTGTAAAATACACTGCTTACAATATTCATTAACCGCTTACAAGTCGACACTACTTTTTTGCATTGTTGTCATTTCAGTCACAAATATAATTTTAAAAGTATGAGTAACAGTTTTACATCGACATCATTCAATGAGCATTTTGGTTACCGGAAACCTTACTTTAGTGAGGTTACCAGCAATCCGCAAAGGGATTAAAAACGCACAAGAATTCCATCCAGAGTGAGGAAAGTGCAAGCGTGGAGAACGACATAAAAAGTTGATACAAGCTCCTCATTACATACAGCGTTTTACGATCGACTACAGTCCCGGGGGCTGCGCCTAAACAGACCCTCACAAACATCTGTTTAAATCAGCCACATGGGTTCCAATATGCGGAACACTGACACGGTCCATTTATGCTTAGGAGTAAACGTAAGGCGTAGTAAGCTAGCGACAGGTGAGACCATACATTCTCAGAGTATACCACACAAGAACACTTTTGGGATCGTGACTAATCCAGTATATCATACATTTGCTGCTCATGGTAAAAAGTCTAAAAGGCAACGTTCACCATCTATTCCAGCGGCGAGATTGTATTAAATACACGAAGCAGCAATAGGCCGCCGCACTGTGTTTTCACTGGGGTAGTTCATCAAACAACTATGCTATCTTAAGTACGTGACTGTACCCGAGTCTCCACTTGGACCGAGAAGTTTTGCTCCAACTGATGACGAGCGACGAGGTAAAATGCTCCAAATTCAACTTCAACTGGCACTTTAAACTTAAAATGTAACATGAACGATTATTAACAGGATGAGTCAAAAGGGATAGGCATACGTGCATGAAGTCCATTTCGTGCAAGTACATCATGTTACTGTGTAGGCCCTATACTACGGGGGGGGGACCTCATTGGACTAAAGATTTTGGATTCGTCGTTTCATGTCAACGTAAGCATACACTGTAGCTACAGACGATTTGAGGCCCGCTGGAACAGTTGGCTTATACATGTACAGTGGTTTGCCAAATTTACAGTTAAATAATACGACACTATAAAGTAAAAATGGGATGTACGTATAAATATCGTACATTCTTTGAACATTAGTTTCGTGTTTTGCCATATAACTTATGACAGCTTACAAGATTTGCTTGTAAAAGTAGAAATGGAAGTTTTAGAGTTAAAAGGTATACCAATCACCCAACGCATTAAATAAAACATTTTTTACGCGCAACCTGGATTGCATCGTTTTCCTGAGGCCTCCCCTGACGTCTCCGTCGAGTAGTTACAGCTGATATTGTACAGTTTCATGCAATCAGCAATCAGGGCAGCTGGCTTTTGTTTGCTTGCATCGTAAGAAGAGGAAAACCGATCAAACTTTTGGGTAAATCAAGCTTCGTGGAGGAGTTGCACACTTTCGCTCTCTCAGTCTTGACTTGAAATCAAGAAAACACCTTCAGCCCTAAAGTACTCGCTAAATACGGAGGCACGTCTGATTTGCGTTGCCCGGTTCCAGGAGCATTCATGACACATGGAGCGTCAACTGCATGTGCATCTTCATTCAGCTGGATCAAGGGGCCAAGACGGCCACAACATGCCTGTGAAAACAAACGACTGAAGGGAACGGAAGGTTGATATTTGCCATGATGCGGGTCGAACCGGTCTTACCCACTACATCAGGTAGAGGCGGTTGTTTCACCTCCGGAGAAATTTCAGTCGGGAAATCTCAACACAGTATAGTCAACATTGCGAAGACTCGCTGGCTTCAGTCTGAGTGCAACTGGATTGAGCAGGAATCAGTTTGCTTTGCCGTCCATATTCTACGGTTTGTAGGTTTCAACGTGCATGTCCACGTTGTAAGTATATCGATACTGGTTGGCATATTTCCTGACCACCATGTCGTAGAACAGCATTCCCATGCCGAAGATGCAAACCATTCCACCCACAAAGCCGGCCCAGAGAGCTGCTCGTTGGTCGTCCGTTAGCCCTCCTACGCGCGAAAGGAAAACAATTTTTAATTCACAGACAACCTAAGCACTAAATACAAACACTGTGGTGTTAGTCGGTTCGGGATAAAGATGAGGCTAGTTTTATAGCCTTTTTTCCATAGAAAATCCAAAATCTACTGTACCCCGTAAGGAAAAATGTATCTTACCAGTGAAATCCCGCTAAACAATATGTTTGATTAAGTACAAATTAATTTTGATTTAATTTAATTTTGATTTGATCATTAATTTTTTTTAATTGATTTTTGACAACAAAAGCTTAAAAACCTATCCCACTGACAGGCGCGGCCATAACGTTGTAAGTTACAAGGGACAACATGAGGTACAAGCACTTAGAAATTGAAACCACAAAACTTTGTATAATTACTTTCCTTCACTTAAAAGGAATGAATATTCCGATCTATGACATCTGTTTCAAATTCATATCGTAGACAAATGAACACCAAGTTTGGAGAAAGTTGATATTTCATTTGTCACACATTCAGATGCTAAAGCAGTGGATGTTATCAACATAATGCTAAAGTAGTGGATGTTATCAACAAAACATGATAACTGGCCGTCCAACGACCGAGTCTCAACTCCAAAAGTCGTTCACATAATCAGTCATTACCTACCTTCACTCTGAGATTCAGGCGGCGATGCTGGGTTCTCCGATGCCGTGGTCGGCAGCAGCGTTGTCTCTCCCTCACTTTGGCCGTAAACAAGGGCTAGCAAAAGCCCAAGGAGCACGGCTACCCTCAAGAAAGCGTTCCAAATCATTCTGTTAGGGGAAAAAACATAACTGTTATTCAACCCAAACAAATCTTCAAAGCTGTACCCGCTCTTCAATCAAATCCTCGCGATGGATTCATCAGCAGTTACAATCACGCAGGAACACCACCAGCGTTTTTGTTAGTTTCTATGATTCTGTCGAACTATGCCAAATACCAGATGAGTTTCTGCTAAAAATCTTGACAGGATGGCCGACCTCGTGACACCGGACCCTTGGACAAACCTTTGAATCTTAAAGTCGCACTCATTGCGTCACACGCTTGGTTGCACTAGAGTTTCACATGAAATAAGGAAATGGTTGCATGCACGGACATCACTTGACAACCTGCGTGCCAAACCCTGCATATGAGACTGGTCTGAAATTTGAAGTGTTTTCTAAGTAAATAAGTCTGTTCAATACTTTCAGTGATAAATGCGACTTTTTAGGACCTGTTATCTCTTTTCGATGGCCGGCAAACCACTGCCGGTGAAAATTAGTAATGTTCGGATATGGAAATCTATACCTGAAAGAATAGATCATTCACTCCTAAAAACCAAGAAAAGAAGCTATGACCATTTCCACAAAAAAATAATTCAATGAATCAAAAAACAAACAAACAAACAAACAAACAAACAAACAAACAACTACGGCCATCCACAATATTCTTTATACTTTTTCACTGTTTGAAAAAGGGAAATGAAAATTGCTATGTTATTGGATACTAATGAAATCCGATCGAGAAAGTTTAATTCGATCAAAGTAGTATTTGTTAACGTTTTGTTGTCCACCTGTGAGCCAAGGCAAACATTTCCAAAGTCAATTTTTAGGAATAAAAATTACACGACCTTTGGCAAAATGCAATGCAAAATATTTCAATTACTTAACTGCCGCTCATGACCAATGGGAGGAAATTACTACACATTCCATAGTTACAGAAGGGTCTCTGACTACTGCACCATAACGGACAGGGCACATTGATTGTTTTTTTTTTACCAACGCACGTCAAAGATGCACATAAGCATACCGGTATCATAAAAACGGGGGTTTGATGCATCTTGTGAAAGAAGTTCATCTTATTCAGCTCCACTGCTTCTGAATCGGAAGACGTCAAAATGAATGTGTGATTTGCAGATTGTAAACAACTATTAAGTGCGACTCTAAACCTTGAAAGGAAGTTTCGCAAATAGAGCTTCTTTGCCTTTTAGAAAAAACACAAAATACATGAACTTTGTTTCAAAGCAGAATCTGCGCAAGCGGTGCTCTTTAATCACTAATGTTGGCACTTGCAACATCTGTTGGCAAACGTCACGTTGGGTTTCCCAAGGGGCGAAGACAGAGCAGCACCGCTTACACATAGGGGGTGACTACCAACAGCAGCAGCCATTCTTAATATTTGAACACCATGAATCATTTGTCGACACTTTACGATAATCCCCGCTATAAATGCCAGTCAGCACAATGTCACCCGATGCACGCCAATCTGCTTACGTTTAACGTGAACGATGCTCGACCTGCCTCCATCACGAAAAATAACTGACGTGAACTTCCATCGTAATTTGTGTGCCGGCATTTTTCTTTTAAACATACGTAGGGATATATGTTGTTTAAAACTGTTAGATCATTCGTAATTCAGTCTTCTAGCTGCGATGACGAGTTGAATAAAACACGCATGCGCCATACACCATGGGAAGCATGCCCCCAATACATGTAACCAATATTGGAATTTTAGCGAATCACTGTAAAAGTGCAGGGCAATAGTTTTGCCCAACGCAAGGTACTGACACCTGGTGATAAACAGTTAGCACGATGGTTCTCACATGATTGTGTGAACTTGTCTCACTTACTCAGTAACAGTTGTTACTTGCACAATCACTTTTTTATGATAGTTTTGAGTTTTTGGGACCATGATCAGCAGTTCTCCTGGTACCCTACGTTGAGCAAAAAATTGCCCAACTTTTTTTTAATAGTGTTCCTTTAAAATTACGCGCATTTGCATCTTTATGGCGATATCGCACCAACACACCTACGTTACAAAAGCCCTTTTGTGTGATAAATATAAAAAAGTCTTCGCCTATTTTCCAACATTGTCTGAATATCCATATATCACTTTATTGGCATTCATTGGACTATGACGAAAAATCGACAGAGATACAAGGTTGCAAGCACTATATCAGCGGTCACGGCCACCGCGTGACCATTTCACAATAAACCCTCCTGCCACTGCAGGTATAACAGGCATGTTACCTGCCGTCACCGGTATGTATCATCAACAAAATGGAGAGTCTATAGGCCTACATCAGACACTACGTACGACTTCTTGTGTACTTGTTTTTTAATTGCTGGGACTTTTGTATTTTGTCCTTAAATCACGGTCAATTAAATGATTGACATTAGCTTTTATTCACCTGATCGTATCAATGTTATAGACATTTTCTGTAAGGAAACCCCTGACCTACGCGAACAAATTTGCGCAAAACAAAACACACCGTTCTTTCGAAAGATGGGGGAGAGTTGAATGAACTATTTTAACACTGCAACGGACTGAAGAACACAGGCCATCGCACACCGAAAGCGGCAAGAGACAATTCTCCACATTTACGTTTATCTACGAAAATCATCTCGTACATTCCTCACTGCCATTAATGGGTAGCGGATAAAACCACACTCGTTCTAATACTGTTAATTGATTTCAGATTTTTTTATTCTTTGCGATTATTCCGTATATCCATGACACAAAATGACAAAGCTGTTTGAAAATGTTACCATCTTGGCAATAATGCCACACAAACCGGATTTTTACCCCTCTTGAACAGATTAAAAATCAATCAACTTGTCCAATGCATGCATTCGAGAAATGAAATGTTTCTGCGAACATTTTTTCTTACAGAATTAGACGATCTCAACGTACAGTGTATCTACCAACAGCGTATGAAACTACGATCGGGCTAAGCATTAACGCACAATATACGACCTTCCTACTGAATATGATAATGACGGGCAGTGGAAATTTACAGCACGTGATACGAAGTTCTCGTTCGACATCAACATGATCAACCCGCAGAATAACAGCGATTGGCCTGTATTGATTTAGTCTGCAACGAACAATACACGTGGATCGACTTTCTCTTTAATTCTGACTAAAACTGGGCATTTGTCCAAAAACAAAACGAAGGAAAAAGACAAAAACAAAACAGTGTGATGATATGAGTTACAAGGTTAAATGAAATTAAAACTCTGTGCCATATTTAACTGCAATGGTTATTTTCTGTTTATACCAACCACGGCAACTAAAACAGCGTAGAATTGAACCAAAAGTCTAATTCAAGTCGACAATCGTGTTTCTGTATTAAGCAACACATCAGCCCAAAACGCACACATTGTAGGCCCTAAAGGAATTCACGTCACCCCCCGCACTTTCAAATTTGAGGCCTCAAAACAGAATTTTCTGTTATGTTCGGTTATAATGTTTATGACCCTGACCTTTTCGCGAACTATTGGATAAACAATACATTTACAAATGTAAAAACGAAGAGAAGCCTTTGTTTGTACTGCAACTAGAAGAGATAACTTAGCTATTCATCAAAGAAAGTGGTATCCATATTGATGTAATCAAGTATTTTCCCTTTGGCTCTCTAACCAACGTTTTATTTGTATTTATACTGCCATGTCTGAATTGTATGATCTCAATTTTTGCTGCACTCATGATTTTTTTTTAAATATTGCAATCATTCCTTATCATTTGCTACCCGTACTAAACCTTGGCAGTGCTTCGCTTAATTGCAAGAAGATCCTATACATGGGTGTGGCAGGGACCCGGGGCAATAAATTTTAAATAGGGGAAAGTGCAAAAGCCAAGGGAGGAGAGACAAGAAGGGGAGGGAAAGGGAATTCTGGTGGCCAGCTCCTTTGAAAACGCACTGTTTCTAGTTCGCAAGTCTGCCAAATTCGAGAGCCCTTCCTCCTAGGAAGAGTCGCGACACGTCCCTTCCAGGCAACGCCCCTGCACGAGGGCACAAATAGGACAATCCACGGCAGACAACAGAAGGCCATACATGCTGGCCTGTACTCCATAATCGTCAGTCTTCGGACCACAAAGAGCAAAACTGCGACTTCAGTATGCTGAGTTTTGGTTCATTTTTAAGGGCATTGCGAACCACGTGGGCTGCTTGCACCACTTGGGCACAAATGCTGCCATAATGAGTAACAGGAGCAAATATGGCCGTGGTTTACACCCCAGCGGTCTCGGTGTTATCAAAACATGCATACCCTATTTCTTCCAAGTACAAAATGGTTAGATCAATTACGACAACTCCTGTGGAGTTTTTATTAAATTCAAAAATTTAACCAACACAACACCTGTCATTTTGAGGAGTAACCACTTCATCGTGGACCGTGTGCTGAAAAAGTAAATGCAACTGTGAAAGGATACAAAGCAAATCCACTCCGAAATTTCCTTTGAACTTCACAAGTGTAGGCCTATTGGAAAAGAAACTCGGTCATGAACAGTGCACACTGTCAAGTAGTGTCTTGTCCAATCCACCATGCGTCCATGCATGAGGAATTCGCCACCCTTCACAATTTCAGTCATGTATTTGTGTTTAATTGTCGTTTCCCAGCTGTTGGTCTGTACGCCTTTGTACAACACGACAAAATATCCAGACGCGATCCTTCTGAAATCTAGAGATACAGCATTACATGATAATTTGCAAGAGTCGCAGAGTTACTACATAGATTTTCCTCAAAAATCAAACAGCCAGAGAGAAAAAAAACACAAGTACTGCATGCAGTGTTCATGTGCATGCATGTTTACCCAACAGACAACAGAAACTGCAAACACAAGTAATAAGAGATTCGAGTTAAATATTCCTTATTCGAAGTGGAATTTTCCATGCTATGTGAGCACGGCTCATTGGCTCAACGATCTCAGCAGAGCCTGGGGCTTTGCAAGCACAAATAATTATAATACAGAAAAGGAGGTCCGCCGCTTGGGTTCAGCGGTCACAGGAGGGGATTTCAGGAGAATGCGCACAGGTACCGGGTACCGACCTTACACTTCGAGATTCACCTGATTCGAACTGGAATTTTGGTTACGATCCCAGTCAAGGACACTCACTGCTAAAGTGCTGAAATGAACTGACTCTGGGACTGAAAGGTTTAACATTTTCTTAGAAAATACTTTTAAAATGTAAGAAACTCTCCACAGACTTTGTACACAATTATATAAGGATGTTGCAGTCTTTCCTTTAGTTGTTAAATCAGATACTGAGTTAGCACTGTTGGATGGAGATCGTTTCCTTCTACGTTATTAATAGAGCGTCCAAATCGATATCCTGTTCATCCAACAGTGCATTTAGCGCCAATTACAGGATGAAGTGATAATGCAACGTTCAACTTAAACACAACCCTTCAACAGCACTTGAAAATGTGTGATCATGAAACCTGGGAATTTAAAACGTCTCATCCATAATGGCTCATCTCCGGAGCAGTGAGCAAGAAGATTTGTGTCCGGTTGGTGGTTTATTCGTGTAATTAAAGTTTAGTTTCCAACAAACCAATCCCCTCGCTGGGCTACCCTAACTTGGAGGTGGGGTTATAACTAACAGGGTGACTTAACCACCCCTGGAGCACCATCGCCAGTGAAGCTTGCCAAGAGCGATGCACTGGCATCGGATACACATCACCACCTTGAAGTCTACAGCTTGGAATTGAAATAAAATCTGTCACACAGGGTGGGTGCTGGATGGGTGTGGTGAAAAAAAACTGGGGTGGGCATAAGCGAGGAATAAATAAACACTGTTCGAAAAACTTGCTTTCACAAGAAAATTTAAGGGAGCTGAGTGCAAGACAAAGTAGGTGGGTCTACTTTGCACGTGCTACAAAGTGCAGGCCTAGATCATGTCCTTGTTTTAAAAATATTTTTAAAATTTTGTTATCGTCATCAACGATGATTATCTCCATAAACTTCCACATACGAAAATAAATACGACATCGTGCGTTTGCGTGTAAAAGTGTATACGAACTCCAACTATCGTCCATGCAAATTTCAAAATCCAATCGATCTTCTCTGCAGAATGTTTTCATAAGCCACTTTGTTTAAGGTGAGTGACTCGTTGGAGGTTGGGGACTCATGACTTTTTTTCTGTGTAGACCTTTTTGCTGACGATGTCCTTTTGGGAATGTTCCTCAGCTAGCTGCAAGTATTTGCATTCTGCAATATTGTTAGTTGTAAAATCTTGCCTATATTACTATCAATCATCAATCGAGATTATCATGAGGAAATAAAACGGCTTTGCTGTTAAGAAGTGTTAGGATTACTAAAACTATGGCATCAGAAATCAAGAAATCGTAAATTTTCTTACATGGGGCAAGGAAACGAAACGTGCAGGTCTAGGAAGAAATGTGCCACACACTGTCTATGGACCTGTACTGACCACGACACAACCGAAGTAGGCCTACTGATGTGACCATACCGGCATGACACGCCGGCCATGGATCATGGATGGATGCTGCTGACGCATACAAAAATGGCCGTTAACCATGATTTACTTACCTCGACAATACCCGTGAAATAATACATACATACGGTCTTGTCTCTCGCCAGATTGCGGGCAGAAACGGTCCAGTAGCAGAGAAAATATTATTCACTCCTTTGACACTGATAAATATTCGTTATCTCTTTCGCAAACATGGCTCTGCAAGCATGGGGAAATACCTTACACGTTTTTATGGCGCTAGCTCGATAGCCTCTTACATGTACTGTACATGTACATGAAAAACACGTAGATCATCAGCGTAGTACGTTTGTGATATATAGTGCGTGGTGGATGACTGTATTGCATGCACTGCGCATGTGCCAGCTCCATTCATAAAGGTTGTGCCCGAAAGTTACGGCTGCGGCTGAATGAGTACATGCAACTTCGACAGCCGTTGAGCATGACAAGCAGCTTTACTCCCAGTTGATTCGGTCAGCCAGAGATTGTTGGCATAACGGTTTCTTCGTGCACGGTTTATACGTACATGTACATGTAGCTATGTACATGTACGTGCCCACAGGACCCAACGAATGCTCCGATACGCATGGGTGGTTTTTGAGAATGCACGCCCGTAGCTACTGGCGTTTTCGGTTTACAAATAAGAGTTATTTAACTGCACTTTTATTTTCCTTCCTCCATGGTTGCACCATGGTCACACCATGCATGATTTTTAAGTGCACTCAAATCATGCAAGCCATTTCAATCTTTCATTGCGCTACAGCGGCCTCTATGGAGGATGCCACCCTTAAGTTGGGGGGGGGGGTCTCAATAGTTCTAGTATTTACTATGCTTACTTGTTTGTCATCCAAAGTTCAGTGGAGGGCGACTGGAAGCGACTTTAATTAACTGCACCTGTCTGCGACCAATATTCCAAACTTGTCCCGTTATTCGGGCTTAACTGCCTATGCAGTGCATCATAATCAAGGTGCACAGCATGGCACAAAACATCAGCACCAAAACACCAAATACCAAATTAAAACTAAAAGCAGTAGATTACGGACATGTCCAATTACACCCCCCCCCAAAAGAACACTAACAACATCATGCTAAAACACAAGTTGACAGTTATAATAATTATATCTGTCTGTATTGTCAATATCTTTTAAAATCCTGTATCATTGTAACATCTTTGCAATTTGGTTTCTGTGCCACAGTAAGAATGATAAACTAAAATAAAAATGCATTCTAACCCAGCAAAATACTGGGGACCTAAACCATATTATATTTTTGCTAGTATACAAAAACACAAAATAGGAATTAACAACGCCGCAATTTAAGCTTCATATTGTATACCAAAGGTGACAGAGAAGTCACTATACAACTAGCTTTCATAGAGCTAATTAACCATGTACATGTAGTAAAAAAGTATGTAAAACATACGAGTAGAAAATAAAATAATGAACGGCTATTTTTAACAGGATCAAAAATTGAATATTCCAAACTTGGCATTTTGAATAATTTGGATGCAGGAAGAATAACTGGGCGCAAAATAGCCCACACTGACTAAATCACGATTTGCTGCCATATAGAGTCGCTTGCTTCTTGAAAATGGATGGTTTAAAAGTTTGGACCGGATATATGCAGATATTTTTTTGTATTTCAATATTCCAATTTTGAAGGGAATGCACTGCAGGCATTCATTTCAAAATGAAGATGGACTTCATTCACTTCAGAAGTACTTACAGGATGATGATTTTTGCACGAAAATTTCTCTCCGTAATGCTTAGTGGTCATGGGACCCCCGAAAATGACCAGAAATTGCAAAATGGTTAAACAATATTTGGATATTTGTAACCTTTCCCCTTAAAAATGAACCGTGAGCACTGGCGATGGAAACGGGAGGGGTGCGCCCACTTTTGCGACATGGGTCACAGACCTGGCCCCCCCCTTTTTTGCAGGCTCTGTAATGCCGGCTGGGCTTGATGGTCTCATAACTGGTCCCTCGTTAACCGTTAGAGTCCAACATTTAAGACCCGATGAGAAGTTTTCTGACTGCAGACTATGACAGTTTCGAGCACTGAGCTTCCAGAACGTTTTAAGAAAAGAAAATCATTTATAGATCCCGCTTTAAATTTGCACTTATACAAGTCAAAGTTCAGTCAACTATTAAAATCGGATGAAAATCAGTGAAACAGATATTTGTCAATGAACAGGACTCACAGAATGAGATTCATCTGCAAACAAAAAACTGACACCGGTAAACTCCAAGAATTATTTGGCTTTGCCGCATCTTAGGCCGCCCTATTTAGAAATTACAATAATTCCTGACTCATTCTGCCACATTTATCACTGTTGCCTTAAAGTTTATTCACTTGCCTGCAAATGTTTTCACCATCGCATTTCTGAGCTCGATTTGCAGTAGGGACTGGGACTCACTTGAGAGGGGGAAGGGGGGTTGGGTGCCACTGGGGCTAGGGGTTGCAGCGGGTGGCGACAGGCAAAGGGGCTACTAGTGGTGACGATTTTTTTTAGGGAGCGACTTCCAGAGTGATTTTTCACTGAAGGCTAATTCTCTGTGGAGCGGGAGTTACATCCAGGCTAGAGCTAGGACTAGTCTGAAACTAAATTCATTCATTCCTACTTGCTCGTGTTGATCAAATAAATTCTATGAGGATAGACTTTCGATGAGCAACATTGAAAAATAAGGGGGAGAAAAAGGGTGATGTCAAGAATAGGGTAAGGATGGGTAAAACAAACGGGGAAGCAGGCGAGAAGGACTACTTATTCCAAGAGGGGGCGCACTACAGTTACGATCAACGATATCCACAGCTAGCTGGAGCTAGACCTATGATGAGTCTATGGTAGTGGCTGCAGCCAGTTCCCCCTAAGAGTCGTGCGTAATTTCAAGCCTCAGCCAAGTGATTCGGATGCGGCTACCGGCTTGGTAAATATATGCTTGCGACGATCACGCGCTTGGTGTGATCGTCGAACGAAACTTTTGTTCTCAATGCTGAATAGAATCAAAGTCCGCTTTTCTAACAACATTGTAAAAATGGAGATCATGCAGACGGATCCTCAGTTACAAGGCAGGCCACGAAGTTACGATGACTCCCTTGACAGAATCAATTCCAGCGGCAGAACTTCGGAGGACGACTGCACAGCAAACCCCGCTCGTCCCGTCAGTTTCACCGGAAGTATTCAGTGCAGTATGACAGAGAGTGAACGTATTGACGTTTGTGGTAAGAACTCAATCTGTCCCATTTTCAGACACCTGTGGCACCTTTGACCCTGGGAATATTTCCTTGCTGAGGGGCATTCATGTGATAACGAAGAAGGACATGAAGGACAAAATGCAGCGTCCTCCTGTCATTGTCATGCCTGTGTTATTAACTTTATTCTGTGATGTCTGTCATGTCTAATATTTATAATACTGCTTAGGCTAGGCCTTACAACACAAATATAGTCTAGGCCCTGAAGTTATAAGTTGTAACGTGCTTAATCGTATAGTTGGCAGGGCTCTTATTTCCCTATTTACTGTGAAACCAATCAGACTTGACAATAGGTGGCAAATTAGAGACCTGGAGACTACTGTCACACACGTTAGTTCACTGAGTCCGTCATGTCAGTAGTTGTGTAACAGGACAATGTACCAGTCGATTATGTAGAAGTGCATAATGGGAAGGCAAGTCTCATGGTTTGTCAAGATGGCTCCTGTGGGTTGACTTACACACTGGAATAAATGTGGTTGTTGTTAATTGTTATAAATATGTAATGAGCCTCCACTGATGTCTCTCATTATTCCCGTGGCCATCCAAACCTGTGACGATGGTGCATGTGTACACCGTTACACTGGCGTAGTCGGCAGGATGGCATGTGTAATGGGAGATTTTGATGGACTGTTTTTTTACCTGTTCGTGAACACCTCATCCACCTCGTCCACAGCGAGGTGTTCACGAACATGACCAACAGGTCGAAAAATCTCCCACTACACATGCCATCCTGCTGGCTACGCCAGAACCTTACACATGCTGCTCGATGCGAGCTCATCGACTTTAAATTAAGACCAACTTCACTGGTTCTGCTAATCTTCCGGCTCTGCTGTTATGTAACTGTATGGCTCTACCTGATTGTGTTTACGTCTGTAAATACACCCTGTGGACAGCTGGCTGACTCTGCTGTCGTGGTGGCCCCTCGAAAGCCATGTGCTAGCACCGGAGAGTCCCGACTGTTATGTGAGAAATTCTGTATTAACTGTTTGTCGTTCTTTCGATACTGTGGACAGCCGGCTGACTCTGACGTTGTGATGACCCCACGAAACCCACGTGTCAACACTAGAGAGTGCTAGTGGCGAGTGTCATGCGTAACTGTTATTCCTGTAACTGTCATAACCATGCTTTTTAATTACATGTACTGTGTCATGTGATTGCCAGATATCTGCCATCCCTGTTAATCATGTTTCAGGCCTCGAATTTCCTGACGGCCACGATGGCCATGACCGTCGCTGCCCTCCCATTTGGCTGTGGTGCCTCCAAAAAGTGATTGTGTTTCACTGCCAAGATGGCAGTGCCCTTTTTTTTCTCTTGGCCGTAGTGCCCTACACATGCCTATCAACTGCCCCCGTTCAGCGAGGCACAAGGAAAGCAGCATGGAAAGCGACATACTCATCTTTCCGTGATCGTTCACATTCAACCAGAACATCACGCTGTGCCGCCCAATTGCGCCGCACGCATGCAGATATGCAGAAGTTGCAGGGGCGGGGGAGAGAATTTTTCACTTCAGCCATAATTTTTACAATGTTATCAGTCCATTTGTTTTTAAGCTTTAAGTATTCCCTGAAAGGTACATGTAAACAAACCGTTTTACTAAAACATACAACAAACCGTTTTAAAACAGCCCAATCCCGTACTATATTAACCTTTTAATTTATAGTGTGGCTGGTGTATTTGAGTTGTCCTTGAGTGTCTTTGTGTTTTTGTGCTCATTGTAAGCGTCATGTAGAGTCTGTAGTTTGTGTAGTGTACCAATAATGAAAATAACAAGTTTTGTCATCAAGAAGTTTCAGCTATGGCAGGATTATGGCGGGGGGAAATACATGTATTTAAACATGGACGGGTTTTTTACCACAATAACTCTACTTTTCTGCAAGAAATTTTCTCACTGCCACACACAAATAAACTACCGGTATTGATAAAGAAAGATAAATGCAACGGGTGGCAAGTTCTAATACTTACACTGTGTCATTGCTGTCCCATTTCCGAATTAATTTGCAAATCAAGCATTAAAAAGCACTCAACAAAATTATACATGGGTAATTCCGAAATTAGGGTCCAAAAGTGTGACATTTTTGTGTCCCTGTTAGAGATAACCTTTGTTATTTGACATGGAAATACCACTGGAATTAATGTCAAACTGCTACTATTTGTTTGGCAGGTAATTTGCATTAATTCATCACTCTTTGAAATTAGAAAATGTGTTCTGAACTTACAAAAATCATAATGTCAGATGCGACTGGGACACAAAACAAAAAGGGACCCCTAATTCTGGAATGACCCATATTTGATCTGTTTATGAACTACATGTAGTTACTTCAGCTTCTTCTAGTGAGGGTACAGTACATGTACGTGCATATAAATGCGGATATTCAAGGTTTCCGAGAAGTTCTGTAATTTGATTCTAAATCAGTTCCAGATAACACTGTCCCAATTGGAACTTACAATCTGGCTGTCTTGTAGTCAAATGAATAGATTGGAAATTCTTGTTTAAACAAACACTTACTGGTATTTCTGTTTCTTTGAAATGTGTCAGATACATGTAAATATGTAGGTATATGTACTTGTACTTCTGTTAAATATAACAGAATATGTTATGTCTGTATAATGTCGGGGTTATATCCTGGGTTTCTCTCCGAGCAATCCTCATTTGGATCCGATTGAAAATACCTTTGGTAATAAGTTTGAACAAAGGGCACAGCTTGACTCTAGTGCTGGGGTATATCATGCAAACAACAAGATTATGGAGACTTGTAGCCTGATTAACTTAGTTTGTATGGGGGAACTGCAAAATTTTTACTGCTCAGGGTAGGGACAGGACAACATCTAATATTGCCGTCAGTATTTAAGTTGTGAGAATGGCTGTAACTCATCAAATCTTTTGAAATCAGAAAAAGGGTATAAAGTCCATTAGGTAAGTATCCTTGAACTCATGACATCGCAGTACACAGTATCGAGAGTCCCATGAACTCTCAGTGTTGTCAGAGAATGACTCATGAAATGCATGGAAAGAAATTATCAGTGCTTTTAAATCTGTTTTTTTAAACATTATTGATAGCAAAAAGATTACAGTTTTGGCTGATGAAAATAGCAACATATTCACTTTGCCTTTTTTTTTGGGGGGGGAGGAGTTTGTTGAGCATGTTTTTCTGCAATCAAGTTTTCAATCTGGCATGAAAATTAATATCTGATGGCTCACAGGGAAAATTGACATGTGATCCCTGGTAACAAATCCCAAGGAGTCCGTTTCAGCTTTTGTAAGTGTCTTTTTTTCCTACTCTTCAGACTCAACAGCCCTCCTGCAAGCAGTTGTGTTTGTTGAAGATGCTGTTAAGTATCGTAGCATAAACCACAAGACAGACAGCGCATCCCTATGGTACTACCGAGTCTACTATTCCTGGCTTGTGCAATGGTAAGTTTCAAAAGAAGCCTTTTGCAAGTTAACTTTGACCCAAATCTGGTACACTGAGTTCTTAAAATTCATGTGAAAATAACACTTGAATTCTCCTTACTAAAACCACTGTTGGTATACCTTGTGATTCGGGGCAAGCTTTTGCTTAGTTTAAAGAGACGTCTTGCAACAATACACTCTTCTCAATAGATAAGAAGGGCACAAGGGAACCAGTCCATTCCAAAGATGATGGTCGCTATGCGAAAGCTTGCCCCGAATCACGAGGTATAGCAACTGTGTCCTTAGTCTGGGGAATTCAATTTGTTATGTTTATATGCAGTTGGATAACTCAGTGCACCAGATTTTATTCAAATTTAACTCGCAAATGGCTTATTGGGAAAAATGCCATGCTTGTCGTTTATGTGGAAAGAAAAGTGAAAAACAGCTATGTTAAGATACAATGTATGTGTAGAAGCTGAACCTTTTAGCCAGCATTTTAATTTATCAGTTTGCTCCAACTTTACCTGTCTCCTGTGAACGTGCCACTTGTTGTGTTGTTGTGCTTTGTCTTTGTCTGGTAGGAGTGTTCAGAGAAATTTAGGTCGTTGACTAAAAATAGCTTTTAATAGGCACATTTTAATGAAGTCCAGGGGAACAGGAAATTTAAATTCTACACCGATTGTATTGATACATTTTCCCTTTATATTGTGGGAAGACAATATAAAAATGTAACAGTCACAAATTGTTATTGAATTTCAGTTGATACGAAAGGAAGAAAAAACTCAAAACATCAAACATAAAGACTCTGAATGCTGGGGTGTCAGAAAAAATTCAGAAATACATTCATGTGCTGTTTGAATCCTTTTCCTTCACTGATTGTAGGACCCTCTATCTTGCCATCACCACCATCCTGACTGTAGCCTTCTTTGAATACCCCTCCTCGCTGACGACAGGCAATACTGCCGATCCACGATATCGCGGAGAGCGCAGGAACCCACCATGCGGCGTCACAGAGGCGATCGAATTCACCTGCCTCCTCATCTTCACCGCTGACCTGGTGATGAAGGTACATTGAAGGCTGTCTCTTAATTGGGTGTGGTGCATTAAAACCCTGGTTTCAACGGAGCAGTGATGAAAGTTTCACCATGTCACCAAATGTGGTCATAACTTTTTTCCAATTGGGCCAACTTGGCAAAGATTCCATGTAATCCTCACCCCAGGCATACACAACAAGCCTGTAGACTCCCATTGGCCAGACCCCAACCACTGCAGAGTAAGGAGTGTTGAAAGATCTGTAACCCCTAGATTTCCTTATGACTGGGAAATGACCTGGTAGTAAAAAACATCCACCATGCTGCTCGGAGTTGTTTTGGGGACGTGGCTACAAATGTACTTCCACAGCAGCATAATGAAATGTAGTTAGAGAAGGGACCTGAGGGATGTATTGGCTACCATAAAACAGTCATTTAGATTCAGGCATGACCGGGAACTCAGGGAACTGATGAGGGGATGATTTTCTCCGTGTGGAAAAAATGGGCCCCCTTATTTTGGCGTTGCGGCTCCAAGGCGCATGTAATGAAAAAGTACTCCATCGCTAAGAGTAGAATGGCTGAACAGCAGCTTTGAAACACTAGAATACTAATATAGGGTCAATATACGTTGGATTTTTGACAAAATTTTCGGTATAGACACGTTGACAGTGAAAATCATAGTAACTACATTAACTATTTAAATGGCTCATTTAGACTCAACAACCTTATCTTTGAGCTCAGAGGTACATGTACTCATTTATCGCTGGGTTGAGAGAAGCGATTCCCGGCAAATTGGCACATCGGCCTACCTGTTAAGGGCTGGACTTCAGAATGGACCCACAGTTCAACACTGCAGACTATTGTGCCACAAGAATCCATCTAAAAGCATTTAGCTCCCCCCCCTCCACTTGATACATGCATTTTTAATATTATGTAAAATTGATAGCGTGTCACATTTGGTGGCAGAAATTTTTATATACTGTGTGCACCTGTACAGATGTATATGTACATACATGTACATCATATGTCCTTACCTATATGCGTGACTTTTAATTGCAACATGTACACTGAAAACATATGTAATAATAGCAATGAGCATTTATAAAGTGCACCAATCCACCGAGAATCAGGTGCTTATGGCACTACAAAAGTGAACGTAAATTATTGCAGTTATGTGCAGGAAAAAAATACTGAAAAATACTGTTACAAGCTAGCGTCGTAAACAAGGTTACAAAAGTATCTCTTGTGTACAGTTTTGAAAGAGATGACATGGCTGAGAGATGTAGTTGGGGAAGAGGTTTGGAAATCGGGACTATTTGGCTCCCTTGTCTGACTTCTTTTCTCTCTTTCTGCACGTGATCTCACGCATAGCTGGGGCACAAGATGAAAGCACAAGGATTTTAATAAGATGAAATACTTTAGGGTTTAGGGTGATGACATTACCAGATTTTATTTTTCAATTCTTCTTACTTTTGGGGAATAACAAGCCCACCAAACTTCACCTCTTGAGACCTGTTGGATGTCTTCAATGGGCAACCTTCTTACCCTTGCACTGAGCATACAGTGCTTATTAATATACGTTGGGTACGGGCAAACCGTTATATATAATTAACATCTCCCCAACGCAAAAATACATCTTGAAAATAGTTCGCGGTACCCGCTGCTTCATTTGACTCGGACCGGCCAGCCGACCCCAGCAAGCTCTGTGGTCGAGTGGTTAAGACATCTGCACTAGTAAGCAGGAGGTCGTGGGTTCGAGTCCCACCCGAGTAAGCTTGTGAGGTCTTTTCGCAAGCTCTCGGACAAGCACTGAGCATACAGTGCTTATTAATATACGTTGGGTACGGGCAAACCGTTATATATAATCTTCTTACCCTTGGAGACAGGCAACTGTAGAAAAGTGTCTTGATTCCTACCATCAACCCCACCCCTCGCTGACTTGGATCAAATCAGACTAGACCACACTAACTATGTGGTTCTATTACTTACAACTGTTACTACTGGACAGAAATGCTGCTTCAAAATTCTACTTTGATGGCCAGTTTTACATCTCAATTGCTTCAATTTTGTGGGATTTCTCGCCTGATCAGCTTGCTTTCTGTTTTTGACAGGTGTAT
Organism: Acanthaster planci; assembly: GCF_054643075.1. Taxonomy (NCBI): domain Eukaryota; kingdom Metazoa; phylum Echinodermata; class Asteroidea; order Valvatida; family Acanthasteridae; genus Acanthaster; species Acanthaster planci. Next base: position 16,946,707 of record NC_141779.1, on the reverse strand, counting down.
CTCATCGGTACAAAACAGTTCATAAAGTCTCCGTGGCTAATAGCTTATGTACTGGTCATCGTCGCATCTCTGGCAGACTGGATTGTTACAATAAATGGCTCCTGTGGCAAGGTAAGGTTCAAAACCAGTAACACTCTTGGGGAAGCCCTCATTGTGTGTGCAGCATGAAGGAAAGTGATGCCAAAATGTGTTGTTAGTTGGATTATGAACCCACCATCTCTAAATAGTGCAATTTTAGACGAAAAATAAAGGGGAAAAATTGACATTGTTTTTCCTGATGGCAGTTGTTCTGTGTTTTGAAAAAAAAAAGAACTAGTTTCAATTTTTTCCTCTGACCCTAGATGAGTTAATTGTTTGGGATAAATCGAACTTAAGAATTTTACTTTTAATTTTTTCCACCCTCTGACCCCACAAAATTTCACGCTGTGTTTGTAATCCAATAAATAAAAACAATGCTGGCCTGACTGACTTGGCCCATTGGATTGATAGGGGAACTATGCTGATGTAAAGAGGGATTTGTAATCGGTGCTGAAACTGTTTACACTGTATGACACGGTGCTAACTCTCAGTACTTCTTAAAGAATTTGGCATTCAAATTTAACTATCCCTCTGTCTAGGGGTAATCACTGTCTCAAAGCTAAAAAGTAGCTGAGTTTCACAAAGGGAAAAGTATCTTTATTTCCATTCAGTGCATTATTAATGTGGATGTGGTCAGTCCAGTACCTTCAGAATAACAACTTAATTTGGGGGGTTTGTTTTGTCGATTGACAGATCATTCGGTTTCGTCGCATGCTCCGTCCGTTCTTCCTCCTGCAAAACTCAACCCTCATGAAGAAAACTGTACGAAGCATCTGTCGCACACTCCCCAAGGTTGCAAGGTAAGTTTAAAGTGTCCATGTTTCGTATCATTAGAGATTCTGTTGCAACAGATTCTGTTGGGTAGTTGTAACAGGTCATTTACTCCTCACACTGTTATTGTCATAACAATGACATGACTCACAGTGCCAGCCGTGAAACTTTTTTGCTTTCAGTCTCGCCTTCCACAAGTTCATATGAACTTTCATCCTTTGTTTGATTTTCGTTCCTTATTTACTTACGGGAGCCTTGGATAAGCTGAAATCGAAAATGAATGCTGCACCGTGTTTGTTTTGGAGATGTACCAGCAGATCTGTATTGGAAGATGTCAACTTCTTGTTTGGTCAAAATTGCCAATACACTGATGCTACAAATTTGACTTTGCATAAAGGATGGTGTAGTAAATTTGTACTTGCATTGGAGTCTGTACATAATAACCATATCAGTGAACACAGTGTCAAAAAGTTACCACTGTGGAAGACTGGTTCCTGGCTTTGCACCTGTGCCTTGGTGTGTTGCACTCACATAAGGATGGTACATTGTTTTAGTGCATTCAGTAGAAAGCATTTGTAGCACACAGTCTGCGCCGTGTACGTACATGTAGGCATACAAGTAAAAAGTGTAGATGGGAACCAGTGCTGGAAGAGTATATTTTTCTTGGGTATATGCAACACATACAGACTGTGTATGTAGTCTTTGGTGTCCTTGGGTTCATATGGTCCTTTGGCAGATAATAATGTGGCCTAGTACAGTTCCATGTAGTTAGGATTTGTAACTCCTCATCAAAGGGTCAGGGGTTTGAAACCAGTCCCTGGTTGCATCTTGCGACCTTGGGCAACTCACTTCAATACATGCACATGCAAGCTGTACTTGCTTCAGTGCACCCAGGAGTTAAATTGAGAAACCGTTGGGGGAGGAGATACACCTTATTGTGTTTGATTAGCTGTTTGTGCATGAAAACTTAGCATTCAGCTTTATACTCCAAGGGAGCTCAGCTGGTTTGGGGATTGTCGGTGGTTGCGGTGTGCAAGTAGTGCATGAAATGTACATGTACACCTACTAGTACATGTACTTGCATGAACAGGTTTTGTTCGGCCTGATTGTGGTCATTAATTATTATTATTATTATTATTATGGGACATATACCACACCAAGGTCTCGTGAGAGCACATGCCAAAGTAGAGATACCAACAGGATTTTGCTTTGGTTTCTTTACCTTTGTTCTTCCTGAGGACATTTCGTCGGACCACATCTGCCTTTTGTGGCTGATTTCTGACCTTAATTTCATACTCCGTGTAGGAATGATAATATTGCAGCTCCTTAATTAAACACCTGTACCAGAAGACCATGTACATACATGTATAGGTGCACTTTATAAATACACAAACAATTGTTGGGCTTTTACTTTCTTGTCAGACTGTTAACATGAGTCACATACCTGCCAATTGTGACAACTTCTAAGTTTTCAAAGGTCTGAAAATAGAAACATTCTGGGAAGAAAAACAAACATTTTCACTGGTCCCCGATAAACATGTACATGTAGATTTCCAGGGCACGTTGAGCTTGAAGAATGTTGGTGAGTAATAGTGAACCGCAGAACATTTACTTTGTGGGATTGAGTGTGAAATCACTGCCACACAGGCACACAACAAGGCACAGCTTGATACATATACAAACACCCTACAGCTGTTTCACGTAAACACATTCAGCGGTATACACACAGCTTCATCACACTTGTCCAGTTGCTTGTCCAGTCATTGAAGAAAAACAGCGTTGAAATCTACTTGCTTTCATTGTCTGTTGCCAGATCAGAAGATCCCGACGTGTTCAGTGATCGGTACATCTAGTAAATAAACGGTAGCAAGGAGTAAGACAAGGCGCTTGCACTATGCATGCGCTCTGTGTCCATTTTCTGAGTTTCCAATGCTGGCAGGTATAGAGTAGCGACTAATAGCTTCCCTTTCCTCTGCAGTGTACTCTTGCTCCTACTCATCCACTTGTATTTCTTCACCATGGTGGGCATGCTGATCTTCCCTCAGCCACAGGTGAGTCTGTTAAACTGTGACTGGGTTATATGAAGACGGGATTGATTTTTCAGAAAACGTCTTGGTTGGTTTAAAAGCGTGAAGTAAAATACTTGAAGAGTAACTTTTGAGGCCTGCTTTTTCCATTCTTAGGTCTGTACATTCCAACATGACAGTATGGCTGGAAGTTTTGGTTCAGTGGTTTAAAATTTAAGAGTAACAGCATTGAAGTTTTTTCTTAGAAAACAATTTTTCTGCAACTTTATAAGTACTCTTCTCCAATGTAATGAAAATTATTTGGCATCCGTATTAGGTTAAAGACATTGAAAAGTGCATTGATTAAAATTATCCATGCTTTCCTGACCAACTGAGGGCACTGTTGTGTGATGTTATCTTGGGTTGACATGGTTCAGTGCACAGGCTTTCCTGTTGTGAATCCCGAATTTCTCGCTGATAACATTTCTGCGAAAAGGTTACTTCCTTGCTTCGTGCTGTGTACTTACACAACAGTGAATTATCAAAAAACATTCAGACCTGCAAAATTCAAAGAAAATTCAGCAGTTTTGGTGCAAAAACCAATGTAACATGGAGGTTTTCTTCCCAGGATGACATCATAGTTTTACTCATGAATATGGAAATATCATTTGCATAAAAGGCAAAAAGGTAGCAAAATGCCCTTTAAAAGTGTGAAGCAGAAATCGAAAATACAGTTAACTTGGACACAAAAATGCAGTTCGCAGGTTTGTATCAATAAACAATTCCACTGCAGAGACCCTTGAAGTACTACGTTATGTCAGTAGGTACCTGTCAGAAACATGCATCTGAGCCCATCAGTGACTTCCAAAGTCTGGCCCAAAGGCTCTTGTGTCATTTGTGCAGGTGTCATCATTTCCTGATGAGGAAGTCATATGTTGTAGTGTATATTGAAGCACATACTGCCAAAAAAAGTTTCATACATGCCGTGTTTGCCTACTTCCAATTTAAAGATTGTTTCATAATGTATCAAATTCTCAGTCTCAGGAAATACAGTGTATCCCTTTTTCTTACTTTGCAAATGGTTTTGCAGATGAAGGAGCGCTCATTTTTTTTTAAAGCTTACAGGTCATGTGCAAGGTTATAAACAACCTTCAAGTTATATGGGTCATTGTTGTGAGTTATAGAATGTGGTAACTGACAGTCCAAATTGAAAAAAAAAGAACATTTTTGTATTGTTTCAACAAATCCGGAAATTCACAAAACACAATGTTTATTGTGTCATTCCTGTGTGTTGCCATGTTTCATTCATTTGTTTACTTGTTCCAACTGTTTCCTAAAAAAAGTCCTTGCTAGTGGCCTCAAAACTCTTGTGCCAACACAAACAAAGGAATTAATGTGCAAAAAATTATTTCAAGGGGATAAGACCAGCACATGGTACATGTATTTTGATAGGGTTCAAAGTCCAATTGATGAATCATTTCAGTACAATACAGGTACCCACTACTACTACTGAACCCAAGAGATATGCACATTTATGGAGGTTTGCAGCTGGGTCATTCCACGAAGTTCGGGCACAGTTTGTGACAGCGTCCCTTGTTACATCAGTGAAAATAAACATCTTTTTACCCTGCATGTGGATTCTAAATTGACATTGTTCTAAATCTTGCTAGGTTCTCGTAGTGGTGTGCTTCATCTTTGCCGAATAATAATGATTCAGTCAGTTGTAATGTGAAAATAATGGGCAAATAAAGGTTACCGATGTAACAAGGGACGCCGTCACAAACTGTGCCCGAACTTCACGGAATGACCCAGCTCTCAAATTGCAAGGAAGTCAAGCAAAATAGGTACATGTAATTAGAAATCACTTTAAACTGAATTTTTCATGTTATGTGACTCTTATCTACTTCTACTGCATGTGATAAACTTCCATGGCCATTTGTTACATGGATTTAAAACCATAATTTTTGGGTTGTATTTTCAGCATCGTTTACAGCCTGATATTCCAGGGTCCACAGCTGTCCCAACGACAGTCAAGGTATTTGGAAAATAAATTAGGTATTAAAGATACATTGAGACAAGTTGTTCAGACAAACATAAAACATACGTGAACATGTGCATGTACAACCCCATGATAGAGTATAAATTAATTATGAGAAATATAAACAGATAAAGTCTATCTCTCTGTCCTCAGGGCAAACCTACGAATCCACCTTTATCAACAGCTCAGGTAAGATACGGACACCATTGTGTTGTTCATTCATGGCGATATTTTAACCCCTTTCATTGCTAGCCATTCAGTGCAATTCAGGTTCTGCCTCCCTGCTTTTGTCCCTGGTGTTTGCTTGCACAGCTAGTATTCATTGCCTCCGTTGGAACATACCACACCTTGTATAACCTGTCACAGTTTCAGCAAACTTGGAAAAATGTAGTTGGAGATTTCTCAGACTTATCGGTTGTGTTTTTTTTTTTACTTGGTTTTGCTTATATAAACTATTTGAGGAGATGCCATCACTGTGGTGGCACTGCACTGTGCACTCACATGCGCATTCTGCAGCTTGACACGTGCGTGCATTTGGCCAATCACGACATCCTATCGGTCGATGAAGCAAAGGTGCACGTACCACCTGTCCACAAGTGCTGTGCACCACTGTAACGGCTTCTAATTCTGGTTTCTAAATTACACTATACCAAAAGGTCAGAACGGGTGATCCAAAATATTTTTTTTTAATTCGCAAATGCATGAAGCTTGGTGGTTTGGCAGATGATACTGCAGCAATAGTTGTGTTGAGTATTGTCCTTTGTCACCTAATGAAGATTTACCGGTTCACAAGAACATGTAAGTATGAATTCAAGAGTCTACTTAAAATGTACACCAAAGAAACCCAGTCTGAAACACATTTGTGGAACAGGAGATGCTAAACCATTGAAAAATTCTGCTCTGTCAAGGGGGAGGTCACAAATCACCCTGGTCCCGATCCATACCTGGAGTCGCAGAAGTTCTTCAAAGACATCCTGACGGGCTTTATGAGCATGCTTGTCCTGTTGACCACAGCCAACCACCCAGATGGTAAGAAGGATTGGAATTTGGATATTCCAGGATTTCTTTTTTTCATTCAACTTTTCCTTAAGTGTCCACCACCGGTTCTTCTCAGAACCAGACACTCATAAAAGAGATATTTTTTTGTACATGGTGCAACTGCAAGCCTACTTAACTTTTCCTTAACTAAACCAGTTATCCGCTTTACGTCACTCGACGTCTAAACGTGCAGGGACTTCCTGTGTCGAATTCGGAGGGTATTTAAACACATTCTGGTGACATTCAGTATGTAGTGCTTTGTTATGTCTACACTCGTTTGCATGCTTGAAAGGTTCCCATTGAGTTTGTACACACACAGGCGTGAAATAATCCATGGAGGTCATGGAGGCTCAAAAGCCAATGAAATCACAGTGTCCAAAAGCCCAAGTAACTTGTTCACACATGTCCTTTACAAGCTGTGTATTATTTAGTCCTTTCAGATTCCAGTGGTGTGGCATTATAGCTTTTCCTTTTTGTTCTATTTCAGTGGCAATGCCTGCTTACATGCTCAATCGGTTCTACTGTCTCTACTTCATTGTCTTCCTGGTTATTGGTGAGTTTCTGGAATGTTTTGACTTGGTACTGTGGTACAATATGCTAAAGATTTTGTGTCTACACTAATATGAGCGAGTATTATTAGTGTGCCTCCAAGAGTTTGCAGCATGTTGGCCAATCACGATGCGCAAATCTGTCGACCCAATGCACATTTTGAAAGAGTCGACAGATTTCGTGCGTTGTGATTGGCCAACACGTTGCAAACTCTTGGAGGCGCACTGTTGTGAATCGCCCATATTCACCAAGCAGAATTTGGAAACGTTACTGTATTGAACAGTTGGTGCACATACCATGCTTACATGCATATTCAACCAATCCGCCCCGAGCTGAAGTGCACCCCCAATCGGCAAAAGAAAGACAGGTGGTTACAAGTGGGTTCTTGTACGTGTTCTGCGTGCAGGCAAAGGCCATACATGCCAGAATAAATTAGTTACACATACTCAGCATGCTCCACATCAAACGTGCCTATGTGGTGAGTACCAAAAAGACCACACCCTCTTTTGATCTGCTCGGAGTGGATAGGGTGTTATGATTCATCTCCATGCACACACCCCTTTAATTGAAGGAAGTGCAGATGAGTGTGGTGCCTCTCCTCAAATTAGTCAATTAGTTGAAGCCCTTGCAAGTTATTACGTAATGAGCAGTCTGTCAATTTCAATCAAATTGTATACACTCGTACTGAAAAAGGCCTCTTCACCCTCATTCCTATGGCATTTGTTGTGGGAGCTTTCCTGAATCCCCAAAGTCATTTACCGGAACCCCATGGCACTTTCTTTGCTACTAGTCTTTTAAAGGGGCATCAACCCCCCGTCAAGAAATAGTGGAGCTGTGTCTTCCTCAATTCGGCAAAAGCCTCTGGGGCCTCTGAGCTAATTTCTAAGATTCTTTGAAAGGCATGGTTGATAGGAGCTCTGTTACAGGTACAATTCGGTTAAAACAAGTTGGGGTTCATTTGGGGGGAGGGTGGTTTAAGAATTGGAGATTTTTTGATGACGTGGTAACATCTTGGCAAAAGCAGGGTACTGAAAATTCTTCTGGGTTAATTTTTCCTCCGTTGCTTTTTCCCCTTGCAGGACTGTATTTTTTCTTCAACATGCTAACAGCCGTGATTTACAATGAATTCAGAGGATACCTTCTGGTATGTAGTCTGGCAGAAATAAATACAAATAAGATATAATGTGGCCACCTGTTTTTATAACATTGGAGGGAAGTTAAAGCAGCCAACTGTCTGAAGAAAGAGGCTTGGTCGGTATTAAAAACCCACGGTTAGTTGGTGGTATCCTGCATTCAATTTCCCAGCCATGTGGCAGTTCTATGGTTCAGAGTATCCCCAGAACATGTAGAACAACTATAAGACTTCCTATGGTAGTGATTACCAACCAGTTTGTTGTGGTACCCATGCTATAACTTGCACGACAGATGAGTAATTCATTAACTATATGCTTTAGAAGTGCCAACAGTTACTTTACTGATCACTTAAAGAGCACCTCCAAGGAAAACATGTTTTCTCTGATTCGATCTGTTCAAATAAATATGGAAGTATCCAAATTGAACACAGTGTCAATTGTCTTCAGAACTCAACTATAATAAGCTAAAAAAGGCTTTTTTCTGTTCATACCAAGATGAGAATTCTGAATGTGCCATTGAGGAGAAAATAGAGGGGAACCCTCGTAGTGGATAATCTCTTATGCATGCCAAACAATGCATGTAGGCATTGTTTGGCATGCACAGGGGTTTTAGAGCCAAGGTTGTTATAGTGTGCTGTGGAGAGGAAACAGTGAGAAGCACTCACAGTTTTAGAGGTAGAAGGAAAACCCCCCAGAAGGGTATCTAGCAGAGACTGAAACTCAGTCCACATGTAGGCCAAGCTGGGAATTGAACTTGGCTTGCAGAGTTGAAAGGCAAAGAGAGAACCATTACATCAATTCACTGATATGCTTCTTTTTTCTTGTCCTGTTCTTCCTCTGTTTCCCCAGCGCTCCATACAGAGCAGTTTCCTTCGACGCCGTCTGGGCTTCCAGGCCGCCTTTGAGATGCTGAGGAGGCAGGGGCGTCTGACCCTCAACACGGCCGGTGTTAGCATGGCCACAACGCTGAGTGTCAGCGTGGTCAAGGCGGTCATCCTGCAGACTGATATCAAGAAGAGTGCCAAGCATGCCATTGTTGCTGTGAGTTCCCCCCCCACCCTACCACCAAAAATTAAACAGAAATATTCTCTTGAGGATCTTGCTTTTTTTTCGGGTATGGCATTTTCTCCCCAGTAGGAAACAGATCTCTTTAATAGGTGTTTTATGACAGCAGGTGTCTGACATCACAGCACAGAACACTTTGTTGTATGATGTTAAGTCAAAACATCAGAGGCTGCCATACAACTTTTTCTCGGTAATGAAAAACAGTCATTCGTCAGTGTAACTTTGAACACTGCAAGGTTTTCTGCTGCATATGAGATTCAAAGCTTCAAATGAAGGAGCAGTCTGACTCCTGCTTGTTTGACATGCTGCACCTTCGTAATTCCAATGATGTGCAAGGCAGCCATTGGAATCAGATAAACAATGCCCAAACTTATAGTAGTTACAAAAAGGGATACTGTTTATGAGTCTTGACTCAAACTCATCCAGATACTGAAACCCCAAGTTTTAGTCAACCCAATCTTGATTGATTGAGAAAAACATACAGGTGTTAATATATATATAACGGTTTTGCCCTTACCCAACGTATATTAATAAGCACTGTATGCTCAGTGCTTGTCCGAGAGCTTGCGAAAAAAAACCTCACAAGCTTACTCGGGTGGGACTCGAACCCACGACCTCCTGCTTACTAGTGCAGATGTCTTAACCACTCGACCACCGAGCTTGCCGGGGTCGGCTCTCCGGTCCGAGTCAAATGAAGCAGCGGGTACCGCGAACTATTTTCAAGATGTATTTTTTTTTTGCGTTGGGGAGATGTTAATTATATATATAACGGTTTTTGCCCTTACCCAACGTATATTAATAAGCACTGTATGCTCAGTGCTTGTCCGAGAGCTTGCGAAAAAAACCTCACAAGGACAGTGCTTATTAACCCTTACCCTCCTGAATCCTTCACCTGTCGGAGGATTGAGGAGGGTTAGGGTTAATATACGTTGGGTAAGGGCAAAAACCGTTATATATATAATTAACATCTCCCCAACGTAAAAATACATCTTGAAAACATACAGGTGATTTTGTTTCCCTCAAATCTTCAACTTTCACATTGCCTAGGAGTTGGATGAGAATATGGGAGGGTCCCTGACATCCACGGACTTCCAACAGCTGTTTGACGTCCTCGATAGAGACACTGGCCAACGCAGGGTAAGTCCACAGATAACCAAACCAATGGTTATTTCATGCTCACCTTAGTAACTTTTCCGACATAGCATATTTACATAGGTATAGCAGTACACGTTAGGCTTGGGCAACTCTTGGCTAGAATAAAATATAATCAATTCTGAACACAGCATTGGAATCTTGGCTCCACTTTCTGAGGAATTGACTCGTTTATAGTGATGCCATTTCCCCCTCGTAAATTCAACTCTGTACATTTCAAATCAAATTTTGTGTGAAAGATGGTCACGTTCGAAAGAGATATCACAGCTTAAGGACTTCACATTTAGTGCCTTATCACTGATGTTATGGAGGGTTTTCCCACTGTTTTGAGGGTTAAATTTGTTGATGGATTATGAATTTGTTATGCTAGGATGGAATCAGAATCATTTTTATAAAATGTTGGAGTTTATATCCATGCCAGGTGTACATTTTATCTATTGGTTTAATTTTGGCCCTGTTGAGTCAAACCAGTGGTAAATGTTTACATTAAGCTCACTTATTACCAGAGCGATTACTGTGTTGAAGATGGACATTACTTTGTCGAGAGCAGGTTGTTGGTGTGATTTTTCATTTGCAGCAATCAAATGAAATATACTTTTCAGTAGAACGTAGTCTCAGCTCGGGGGGGGGGAAAGAAGAGCGTGAGGATTTCCTTAGAAGTAGAAAATGGAAGTTTTCTTTTCTGGCTCACTCAGAAAATGCCAGCTTTTGCACAGATATTTGCTTTCTGTGACACAAACCCTGTACCATCATTTTGAAAAGTTGATATTTGAGAAGCTGTTTACTTTCCTCTACACATTTTTCATCATATCAAGTCCATTCCAATGTTATTTTCATTTCCAGAAACCACCTATTGTAACCAAGAACGACCGCATCTTACGAAAGATCCAGTATTGCGTCACGCATCAGTTTTTCAACTACTTTGGGGCCTTGGTGGCCATGTGCAATGTGATCGTGATCTCGGTGAGTTGTGGGCCATTCCTAAAATCTGGATTTTGCTCCCAGCTTTGCCGCCAACCCAGCAAGTTTCACATTGTGGGGGGCAGAAGACCATTCAAAGTGAGAGTTTTGAGAATTAAGAGCAAAAAAGGGGAACAAATTCCAGCTGAAGTGCAAAAACTATATGTATGGAATGTTGAAGATAAACAGATGTTTGTGCTGATGCGTTATACGGTACCTATGGTCAGCTGTATTACTATCAGTTGTGGTTTGATTTGTTTAAGTTGAGTGAATGGGCAAAATGCACGGTTCTCAGGCGAGAGGATCATGCATGCCCTGTCATGACGACTTGCATAGTTGTCTCAGCCAACCATAATGACTTGATGCTGACAATCAGCAAAGTCCAACATGGTCCAACTTTGCGGACTATTTGCATCCATCTTTTGCCTCAGTGCACGTATTGCTAAAATGGTTCCAAGGGATGGTGTATCGACTGGGACCATTTAATATTGCTCTTTTTCATCTTATTGTGCCGACATGGAAACTAGGCTTCAGATTATTCTGACATTTTGATTTTTGCTGACTTTATACCACTCTTGCATTTTTGTGTGACATTTTGTCATCAGTTGGAAGTTCAGTTTCAGTATGACTCCAGCTTTTATGCAAGAGATAATGTCCTGGCTCGTGTCAACTTCAGCTTCATCTTGTTCTACTTGTTTGAGCAGGTGAGTCATTTCTTTGGCCCCCCCCCAATATACTTGAAGGGCTCGTGCATTAGGATTTTTAGAAAAGAATCCTTCATGTTATCCTTTTTTTCCCAATTGCCTTCATTTTTTGGTCTTTGTATTGCTTATTCAAAGAATATTCAGGGTCATTTTTTTTGTACGTTTGCTGATGCAAATTCCCATATTCATGAAAGGCTGATTTTGTCTTTTGTCGTCCCTGTGATGCCATCTGTTGTACACTGTAACTTACGCCAAAGGCTTGATTTGTGGACTTTGCAATAAGTTTGTTATGGCATTGTCAGCGACACTCTAGTGCCTTCATTTTTCCTGCCTGATTAGAGCTCACAATGCCCTCAATCACCAATGCACAGTGTTGATAGCCTGGTGACTGGTCTGAACATTGTCTGTTACCAGATTTTGAAGGTCTGGGCCTACGGATGCAGGCGATACGTAGCATCTAAGCTCAACATTTTTGACGGCCTGCTTACCATTATCCTCGTTGTAAGTTCTCCATCTGCTTGAAACCAACCATTTTTCTTCTTTTGCGTTTAATAATATAACTGCAAACATGCCATCTGGAATAGGGAACCATGATATGAGTTGGAGATTGAATGTTGGTTACATTGCTTTGAATGGTAGAAAAGCAAGATGGCTGCCCCATGATAGAGGTCTATTGTGCATTGAAAGAGTCAAAATTTTTTTCAAATAAATAGACATGTCATTTGGTAACGGACCATCACTGGAAGAAGTTGAAACATCTGGAGTTTTTTTTAGTGTCACAGTATTCTCATTTGGCCCGCAGTTTGTGGAAATCCTGTATGCAGTCGTCAACGGGAATTTGTTCAACCCTCAGGGGTAAGAGAGAGTTATGTGCGATGTTTCCGTGCCATCGTGAAAAGTAATAAATGAAGTTAAATAAAAATTTAAAATTGGTGATGATGTTATTCCAATTTTTTGATACCTGCTAAACTGTTTTGACTGTTGTGGACGTTTTCTGCTTTGATCTTAGGAACAAGAATGCCCTTTCAGAGGCCATTCCTCTGTACGACCTCGTTCGTGTCATCAACATCCTCATCATCTTCCGCTTGTTCAGGCTCATCACACATTTCAAGGTAAAGATTTGTTTTTGGATAACCTCACAAAAAGTGTCATTCCCCCCCCCCCCGAGAAAAAAAACTTGGGAGACTCAGCCCCGGAGTCTTTTGGACACCTTTATTGGGGTTCTGAGGGTATGCTGACATGGCTGAGATCTTAGCTGGTGGGTAGTGTATGCACCCAGTTCTGTCGGTGTGTGTGTACTCTACTGTGGTGACGGACGGGACGTGTTAGTGTGTGAGGGACACAGTGTGGCATACAGAGCAAAACAGCACTCAATCCAGTGACATTTAACAAATGTTGACTTCTGTGATGTGGGATACGACATTTTTAACAACTAAGGGAGGCATAGCGCCCCTCGTTCGCCTCGGGGTGCTATGCCTCCCTTGGGTGTTCCAGACGTCATATTCCACTTCACAGAAGTCAGCAATTGTTTCCTCATACCTCATACCTCTGTCTTGAGGAATTTATCCAAAGAAACAAGCTCTGAATTTTAAAAGGTCAGAAGACAACAGGCCTTCTGTCAAACTGTATAATTAACATTACAGGCGTAAACGATATAGTCTGTGAATGCACTGTTCCCTCACTTTCTTTTATTACATAAACTTTAACGTAAAAGTAGTGCGGGTACCTATGAGTACAAGTTCACATGTCATGTAGTCTGGTTAGTGCAACTTACCGGTACCAGTCTCTGCATTACCTTATATGGGACAGGAACAAGTATGTTATACAAGCGCAACCATTGATCAAATTCCTTCTCACAGTTGATGACAAAATGAAATGACTCAACTACTTCTCTTGTTAGAAGTTACAGAATTTAAGCAAACAGGTCACAATATGTTCACAATTGACAAACTGTGGACAGGCTTTAATTTCCAGGAAATCATTGGCTACTTTTTGTAGGTCCAAAAGTGTGACGTTTTTGTGTCCCTGTTACATCTGACCGTTGTAACTTGACATGGAAATATCACTGAAATTGGATTCAAACTATTTCTATTTGTTCGGCAGGTAATTTGCATTAATAAATCACTTTTGGAATTAGAAAATACCTTCTGAACTTACCAAATCATGCGTCAGGGGTGACAGGGACACGACAAAATCGGACCCCTAATTTATAGAAGGATCCTTTAATGATTCATAGCTTTTGTTCATCATTTTAGCCTGGTCAAGTTAGGATATTCATAAGCTATTGGTATTCTATTTTACAGACAATGTCAGTCATTGCTGCGACGTTATTTGGCCTGATACGAAACCTGTGGTCGTTCATTGGAATTTTAGTGGTTAGTTTTCTCTGTATTTTTCTATTTTCTTTTTTTTTTTAAATACACCTTCAACAAATTTATTGGTAACAGACTCTTACCTGTTGACTCAAGTAAGAGTCAACTAGCTGACTTGACACATAATGACGTCACACTCTATTTACATGAGCACTTTCCCATTGCAGTGAAGTGGGACGTGATCCATTGAGCCCCCATGGGAAAGCGCACATGTAAACAGAGTGTGAGGTCACTATGTTGCAGGTCTATTGCATTACCTTAATTGAGCCTGTGAGACTGAGGACCACACCTCATGGTATGTGTAATGTGAGGACAGATAATCTTTACAAAAATTTTGAAAGAAAAAGATGCCATGTTGGCCACATTCTGGCAATGATGGATGATTTGTTATTTATTTATAACGTTGATAATACTTCCATATCAGCCAATTCTTCTGTTTCATTTGGTCTATAAATTTTGATTTCATATAGCAGTTGAATTTGGTTTCATATGGCCTACATATTTATGTAATAGCAGCACATTTCTTAAATGAAAACTACAACAATTTGGCATACATAAGCGGTGTTATTTACAAAAAGTTTCCTCACCCCAACATGACTGGCCAATTGTTATCAAACCCAACACCTTTTCTTGCTTGAAATTGATGGATGTGGCATTTCACAGCTCAACTCCCCTTGTGTGAGGTTTGGTTTTCAAATTTTTCTCAAGACCAAACAATCTCCAACTGTTTTGAAGGGTCCTTAATCTTTGTCATCACACATCCTTGAAAATCCATCAAAATCCATCTGGGTAGGTTTGAAAGCCTTTTTCAGAATGTATACTTTCAGTTGGACTTGATGATGCCCTTGTTTGTTTTCAAGTCCAGAGAAATCTGCTTCAATGTTATACGGTTTCCAAGCCTGGGTCCTTAATGCTACAGTGTATTGGCAACTTGAGGACTTCTGCCTTCCCAGATCCTTCAACATCCACTGATTGGTTATTGAGAATTTGATTGGAACAAGAAGGGTAGAACCTCTTCACTTTTACTTGTTACGCAGTTCTATGCCCCTTGGAAGATGAGTTACCAAGAGTTTTGTCATTACTGGGTTCCTTCACAGGTATTGCTTTTTGAAGAGTTCAGGAAGATTTCCTGCAAAAGTACAAAGGCACTGAGCACTCCACCTCCATTGTCTCCCCACTGTTTCCCTTCTCTCATTCCAGGTCATCTACTATATCTTTGCCATGCTTGGCATGGAGCTTTTTAGTGGAGTGATAAAAGTACCACAGCCAAATGACAGTTTCAACAGGTGGGTGATCCATTTCGTGTCAAATAAAAAAAAATATATAATAATAAAAAAATCTCATTTTCCTATCATTGCCACACAAAAACAATTTGTAGTTGCTATTTGACAGTGTTTCATTACTACCATTTTTCAAAGTCAGCCTATGAGGCCCTTTTGGATTTCGTTAAAATCAGAGACTTTTTCAAGAGTTCTACTGCCCTTGTGATAAGAGCTTTATTTACTGTGTGACACTGTGTAATTTGATACTTGTCTTTACAACTTGCATCAAGATAATATTTGAGGTGACAAAGACCTGCAATAAACGATGCTATTGTACATTTAAGGAATTAAGCTTGAAAAACAAGACACCATAGTCCTCAAATTATTCTTTTACTCAATAAAAATCTGAATATTTGGTTAACAGATAAAAATGTTACATTGTTGTATTCGGAAAAGTACTAATATTTGAGTCCTAGTCCTTTCCCAGTTATTGGTACATTCTACATTTACATGTGTCTCTAAAACATGTTTTCATCCAGTGAGCATACCTGTAGAACTTAGCTCCTTGATTCCCTTTATCCACTTTATGTGTGAAGCAGACTATTAGTAGTGTTGCAGGTCACAGGAACCACTCATGAGTTACATGCCTTGGAAAGAATCTAGAACAGTTTCACTCGGATAAAGTCCCTTCGTTGGGATGCAAAGTTGAGTGGTGCATCAAAAGGAGATCGCTCAATTAGCTCGCTGTAATGCAAACTGAAACATCTACAGGTTTGTTTAGGCGTTACGATGAAACTTGCTTGCAGTTTTACATGAATAGCCCCCCCTTCCCCCGAAGAGAGCACATGTTAAGCAACAGGATTAGAAAAGAGTTGATCATTGTGAGTAGCCCTTTGATGCCAAGTGGACAAGGACAGGTCATTCTTCTCTTCTCGTGAAGATTTGTGTCCGATCACTCTTCAATTTTTTCTCCCTCCCCCCAGCACCGAGGTTGAATGTGGGAGCTACAGTCAGCTTGAATACTGGGCCAACAACTTCGATGATTTTGCAGTAAGTTTTATTGAACATTCACAGTCCGAGTTGTCAGTCCGATGCAAGCTTTTCATACTTTTGCTTGATGAAACCATTCCCACCATTGTCCACCTAGAACTGTGTTCAATTCACAACTCAGACAACCAGAACTCGACAGGGTGCTTTGTTGTGTGACATAGGAAGTCCCTAGGAGCCAGCACCCCTCCCTCGTGTGTCTTAAAATTTGTAAGCCCTTAGGATCCTCGCATAAGCAGGAAGCACATGTCAGCAATTCTGATTTTTTTCAGAAATTTTGGGCCAGTTTCTCCCCTTTGTCACCTGAGAATGGGTACTGTCGTACTAAGTCTCTAGGGTGCTCGTCCGATGTTGACTTCTTTCTATTCAGTGGTCAAAACAAGTTGGCTATTCCCTGTCTTCATCATTGGCCTGCAGTCATTGTTCGCTGCTGAGTCAGTAGGCTTGGATGATTCTGTTCCGCACTTTGATAAAGCCGATTTTGAAGGCAGAATCAGAATCATGACATAACTTTATTAGCCAACTTGGATTTCCCGGACAGTAAGACAGTCACCTTAACTGATAACAGAGTAAACTGTGATTCCGTAGTATCAACATGCTACATTCTTCACAAGACCAGTCTCCAGCTAAAGTTTAAATTGTTCTTAGAATTGTGTTTCACGGTCGCTGTTAGTGGAACTGTAATAAGAAGGGCTTTGAATTGCTACGTTACCAACGTTTGCAACAGTAGCAGCATGTGATGGAGTGTCCGATTTCTGTCGTTTGGTCTGATCCTTGCAGCAATGAAATGCTTGAATCACTGCAGCCCGATATTGCTGGCTGACAGTGCTATAAATGAAGGGGTTCACGATGCTGTTGATCAACTCAGGAATAGTGATCAGCCACATTTGCAAACTCCCTACAGTCGTTTGGAGAGGATTTGGGATGTCGGCTAAAAAGGAGATCCAGTCAGAGAAAGCGAACACAGGACTGACTGTCTGGCAGATGAAGAACACAACACCATTGACAATCAGCATCTTGGCCACCTGGTTTCGGATCTGAATCGCCCTCTGCACCCTTTGTATTCCTGGGCCAGTGTGCTTCCGTTTATTCAAGTTTCTTATTATTTGAACATACATATACAAGTTGACCACCAGCGTAATAAACCAGGGAATACAAAGTAGTGGGTAGACGTAGTATGGGACATTTGGATCAAAGCTGTTGCAGAAGGAATACGTAGAAGGAAAATCTTCAAACCTGTCATCATCCGGCCAATGGAAACACCTCACTGTGAGGGATCCCAAGCGGACTGTCCCTGTTGGAACTGATAATGCAAACCCTATCAACCAGCAGACGGCAATCATTTTGCAGGTTCGCCGCCATCCGCGAATTTGGAGATGCCTCATGGGCTGGCAGAGTGCCAAGTATCTTTCATATGACACTGCAGTCACCAGCACGATAGATGTAAAGTAGCAGGTTAGCACAACCGTCCAGTAGCTGATACATTCTGCCAAACTGGAAAGCGGTGAGTGAAATGACACGGGAGATGCTCTGTGGCGGCTGATGTGAAACGAAGAGACCATGGTGACATGCAAAAGGTCAGCCACTGCCAAAGTTGCCAAGTACAGGTTGGTGTCAGATCGCATTTTAGGAATGCGGAAGACGACATAGAGAAAGGTAGTGTTATTGATGATGCCGAGGCTTAGAATGATGGGTAAGACTATGGTAATGATAGTGGTATCCACAGGAGTGAAAAGCCAGTCAGAGACGTCCTCCTCACTGATGTTGTAAATGTCCTGAGGACTGCATTCACCAGATGTCACACCTGCACCCATGATGTGCACTGTTCACTGGAGATTAAAGTTAAATGCCTCGCAAGCTTTTCCAATCTTGCTAATATTTTTTCTAATGCTTGCTAATAGTTTTCCCCCACTACTATCGTCCAAGCAGACTCATCTGCAGTCCTGCAGGGCGTCACTCAAAGTATGCCCGCTTTGCCAGTACAACTCCAAAGCATTGTGTCACTCGTCACAAAATTGAAAGCATTGTGTCGGAAAAGGAAGCAAAATGGAGAAGAGGCTGTAGTACAGATTTGGAGATATTTTCACAATGAAAAGTGCAACAAACAGGCCAATGATTGTAGATGCAGCCAGTTTGACGTACGGCTTCACAGTCCCACCAACAGGATGTGCACGCAGTGAATCGTTTGAACTACTCGTCAGGTTTCCTACCACACTGACTGAATCAAGTAATCCATCACTTAAAATATCGAAATTAACCAGATGAATGCTGTTTACCATTCCAAAATTACGCTCGCAAACAGTGTGGCTCCGTGTTTCACTTTCCGCAGAATTGAACCTGCGGCATAATTGAATTAATTGTTCCAGTTAAGTGGGACTGTTGGCGTGACCTGGAGACCCAGGGGCAGATTTAAAGTCATTCACTTTGCAGGCTTGTTTGACCGCAAACACTTCTCTCAATGCTGTAAAAAATAATGTCAACATCAAGTTTGAATCACAATAGGGATTTTTTTTTATCAAAGAGCTTAAAGTAAATGTGACATCACAGATCACAGTTAAGTTAGTGATAAAAAACTGCCATTCATTGTGTTTGAGGAATCACTCTTTGGAGTAGTGCATCCTGGTTTCATAGAGAGTGTTCCAGGGAATGCCTTACATTTCTGTCACATTGTCACATTATTGTCACATTGCAACTAGCAAAATGAACACTCCCAACCGACATGGCTCTTTGGGCCCAATGAGGGGGTGCTTCTGCTCAAGGCGGATTAGAGAACAGAATCCAATTCTATAAAGTGTCAACGTGCTATGGTTTTTGCAAATTCAGTTCAACTGCAGTTTATTTGCATTTAAGCCATTTCAATCCCCTTTTTGGGCAAGTGTGTTTCGTGATAGCTGTCAGTTATGGCCAGTGGCCATCAGTGATTAAGGTTTTCCTTGGAGAGGCTGTGGTCCACCACACTGGCAGTGTTTGTTGGAGAGGCATGTCGCTGTCCTCTGATCCGAACATTGAAACAATGAAATGTTTGGATTATTGCAGCTCAGTATTGCTGGTTGGCTGCACCTTTAACCCTAACCCCCTAGGTTCCTGCACTAGAAAGCATACTGAACCTCACAAAATCCAACAGGTTCATGTACTTGTCTATGTTATTGTACATGCAGGTTACTGTACCAAACCTGATAAACTCCAACAGAATGAGCCCGTTGGAGTTTGAGTGATATGGTATGGATGGGTCTATGCAGTATAGGATGACTTGCACTGAACAGTACCAAACCTGACAAAATCAAGCATAGTCCAACAATTGGTACAGCAAGCCAGACACTGCACACAATGAACCCTGTGTGTCCCAACTCACACAGAATCCAACACCATCTCCCTGGGCCTTTCATCCCAAGTCTCACAAAATTCAACAACAAGTTCCTCAGGTACGGTACCAAACCTGCCAAAACCTCACAAAACCTGCTGTTGGAGTATGGCAGGTTTTGGGCAGTTAGGGTTAATGAAAGAATTTAGATTGCTGTTGGTCAGCCCAAGAATGGTTATCAGCCACATTTCCGCACTCCTGGAGGCAGTTTGGGGGGGATGCAGGATATTGGCTATGATGCAAATCCAGTCTGGCAGAGGATCATTCAACATATGTCATCTGCATGTTTGCCACCTGGCCCAAAAGCGCTATTTCAGAAATCAACAAAATGAAAAATGTGATGGTGGGAAAATGTAAGGAAAAAAGAAAGCAATGTAAATGGAGAACAGACTGTAGTTAAGATTTGTAGAGACTTCACAGTAACAACATGGCGTTTGACCAGCCAGTCAGTCATTGTAGACGCAGCTCACTTGTACAAAAGCAACACACTCTCTCCAGCTGGAAATGCCCCAATTTGAACAAACTGTCTAGTTTCGTGAGGTGTAAGAATTCTTACATCCAAGCCCACTTAGCTTAGTGACACATTAACTGAGCATTAACGGACCTTTAATAATAATTTATCAAAGTGTTAGGGAACTATAGGAATCTGATTTGGCATTCCACAAAATATGAGCACATCATGCACAGGCACATGATGTTTGTGGATGACATGCCCATAGTTTGTCCTTTCAGTGAAATTGAGTCTTGCAATTGATTGCCCTGGTTAATTGGAGCTGTTGGTATACGTATTTGAGGCTCGGAGGAAGATTGATTAATGGCACCTGTGCAACTGCTGTACACATGCAGTATCTACCTGCACTAACCTAAAGCCCAGCACCAAGCTGTTAACAATAGCCTGAAATCAATGATGTAACCCAGTGGGTAACATACTTCTGTACTATTACTATACAGTATATTGTAGTGTAATATTAAAATTAAGATAGACTTGCACACCAGCCTTTGCTGTTTGTCACAATATATTAGCATAGAGTAGAACCTTTAATTTATTCACAGGGCACTTTGTTCACATGTATACTGTCATCATGTTGGGGCTGGTGGGAACAAGCTTCAACTAGCCTCCCTTAAGATGCTCCAACTGGCCCCAGTGGCCTATGTGACATTTGTAACGTTACTTTACAAACCAGGAATGAAAAAAATGCATTTGTAACTCTATTTATTTTAGCTCAGTACTAGAGCCCAAAACACTCAAAAACTAGTCACTATTAATTAGAAACATTATTAAGAATAGTGAAAAATTTACTCTGAAGGTGAAAAACGAACTTATTTGTCCCACTTGAGATTTATTAAACGCTGGCGCTGCAAGAAGTGGATAGTGGATGGCTGTTGCTAAGGACACTACTAGTGGGCATCATTTAATTAAATTATCTCTTGCTGTGGAAGAAAACCTGTTCTTGCCAACCTCTATTGCCCTTGCTGACCAAAGAATTGTGGGTATTTTCAGAAAGCAACACCACACTCTTTGGTTTCAATTGAAGGGAATTTGATGTTGGGAAAATATGTGTGAAAAGGGCTTCTGAGCTAGACTTTTTTTACATGCCAGTGATACAGGAAAGGGTTTAGAACAAGGTTTGTCCTTTCTAATGACAAAGAATTCACTTCTAAAGTGTCTTTTTCCATATTACTTTACAAATTCATTTCAGGTTTAATTTAGCTGCGGTAAAGCCAGTTGATTTCCCTTTTTTGTTGTTGGGTTTCACAGTAACTGTCAGTTTAAGTGCAGTGGTTGTCAGGGATTGAGGTTTTGCATGGTTATGTTGTCATGGTCTGCTACACAAGCCGTTTGTCTTGGAATGGCAGATCTTTGTCTTCTGATCCGATCCTTACAGCAGTGGAAGGCTGGGATCATAGCAGCTCTGTATTGCTGGCTGACAGCGCTGTAAATGACTGGATTCACAGTGCTGTTGATCAGCTCAGGAATGGTGATCAGCCAGAGTTCCAGACTTCCTGTAATGGTTTGGAGAGGATTTGGAATGTTGGCTAAGATGCAGATCCAGTCGGCGAAAACAAGAGAAGGACTGACTGTCTGGCAGATGAAGAACACAACACCATTGACAATCAGCATCTTGGCTACGTGGTTTCAGATCTGAATTGCCTTTTGTGCCTTTTGCATTCCTGGGCCATTGTCCTTCCGTTTAGTTAATTTATTTATGATTTGCGCATACATGAACAAGGTAGCCACCATTTAGACAAACCAGGCAATGCATGATAATGGATAGGCATAGTATAGGACATTTGGGTCTAAGCTGTAGCAGTGTGAGTATGCAGATGGGAAATCTTTGTATGCTTCATTGTCTGGCCAGTCGAGACAGTTAACACGGTGGCTTCCTAAGCTGAATCATTGACTTCCAACTGGTTACAAGCTAACTTATCTGGATTCATTCAGGCGTCATCTGATCCTTGCTCTGTGTTTCAACATATATTTCTCAACTTGCCTTGTAGTTGGCTGTTCCACTTTTCTTAAAAGTTCCGTATCAGCTATCACAAAGGTTGGAAAGCACAGACAAAACGGTGAAGAGACTGCAGCAGAGATTTAGAGGAACTTCACAGGAACAATATGGCATTAAACCAACGCATCAGTTGCAGATGCAGTGCATTTGACCAATGGCTAAATAGTCTCTGTGGCTGGAAATCCCCAGACTGAATTGTTGGAACAAATGGTTAATATGCTAAGAATTCTGAAATTCAATACAACTCTACTAAGTGACAGATTAATGGAACCTTGCAATCCATCAAATGTGCAGGATAATTGTAAGGTTCTTAATCACCATCCCACATAGTGTTTGCAAATAGTGTTGTCATTCCTTATTGATAGTGAAATTGAGTCTTGTATCAAATGTCATATTAATGGCCCCCAAATTAACCAGCACAGTTGTTGTATTAACCTCGAAAGGCCTTGGTGGACTTTAAGTTGATCCCTTTACCAACCTGAGTTACTGCGAGCATCACAGCCAATTCTATACAAGAAACTATGTAAGTGAAGATGAATCATGACAGGTGTTGTCAAGAAAGAGAGATTACAGAGCTCACTTCCAAAGTCAGTAGACTTTGATGACTAGAGGCCAAAATTAAATGAAATTGATCCCACATTTGTTATAAAGAAAGTGATGAGATTTTTTTGAAGAGTCAACTCTTCGTAGCATTATAATTTCTTTTATTTAAATGCGGTATTTATGATTTTATGTTGTAAATGCTGTGTGAGAATTTTTTCAGCACTTCATGAATGATTGGTTTACTTTTTGCACTGACAGCCAGCTACAGTTCTGGTGGCTATTCGTTGCTGTGGCATGTAGAGCGAGCACACCCGAGTGATGAAAAGGGAATCTAGAACAAATTCAGTTTAAAATATGCCTATTACTGTGAATAATGGTTTGGTTAAAACTGTCTACCATTAAACTGAACACCCGTGGTCTTGTTAATTTGCACCGCCTGAATCCTCCCAGAATGAAAGCATTTAATTCAGACTTCGCACAAGTTAGGTACGAGCAGAGCATACTGCTTGAAACGTCGAGTACCACTGGTTCTTTTCAGAACCGCAAATACTCACAAAAGAGATACGTCCATGGTGCTACCGCAAACCTACTTTCTATTGTACCTATTCACCATGCAAACCTTCAAGACTTATCTACGATCGCTCTACGGGGAGCAGACCTGCGCACAAGTTAGGTACGAGCAGAGCATACTGCTTGAAACGTCGAGTACCACTGGTTCTTTTCAGAACCGCAAATACTCACAAAAGAGATACGTCCATGGTGCTACCGCAAACCTACTTTCTATTGTACCTATTCACCATGCAAACCTTCAAGACTTATCTACGATCGCTCTACGGGGAGCAGACCTGCGCACAAGTTAGGTACGAGCAGAGCATACTGCTTGAAACGTCGAGTACCACTGGTTCTTTTCAGAACCGCAAATACTCACAAAAGAGATACGTCCATGGTGCTACCGCAAACCTACTTTCTATTGTAATTCAGACTTCAATTAGCACTGTTCAGATTGTTGATTCAGACAATTGGAAATCCAGGTTCTAAGACACCGCTTGACTGTGCAAATCCAGTTCAAATGTAATTTGTAGGCATTTAAGCCAGTTGAATTTGTACCCTTTTGTAGTTGGGATTTACAATAGCTGTCCATCGAGGTCAACTGATGTCACCGGTGGAGGTTCTGCATGGTTACTGCTACACAAGTAGAATGTCATAGAATGGCAGATCTCTGTTGTCTGATCCAATCCTTGCAGCAACAAATGACTTGCATCTCTGAAGCCCAGTATTGATGGTTGATTGCACTGTAAATCAGGGGATTCATGATGCTGTTGATCAGCCAGATTTTTTCACCCCGAAGATTCATGGATGTTTGCCAAGATGCAGATACAGTCAGAGAAAGCTGGAAAGGGACAGACTATCTGACAGAGGAAAGAATATACCATTGACAGTTACATGTAGAATGATGGCTACCTGGTTTTCGATCTGAATACATGTTGCTTTTTGTACCATTTGCATTCCTCATCTTTCTCCTTTTATTCAATTTCCTTTTGATACGTGCTCGTACATGTACGATTTGGCCATCGTTGTGACAATAGATAGGCTGAGTATGGTGCATTTTGGTCAGAGGTTTGGAATGGATATATAGTCGAAAAATCTTCAGACCTGTCATTGTCTGGCTAATGAAAACACCTTATTTCAGGGTTTCCATAAATGATTGACACCAATGTACATTTAACCGAAAACACAAAAACCTAGCATCCAGCAAATGGTAATAACTCCAAAGGTTCCCAATCACCTATGAATTTTGAGATACCTCAGTTGGTGGCACAGTGCCAAGTATCTCTCATGGGGCACTGCAGGTACTAGGACAATGGATGCATAGTAACGGGATAAAACAGCTGTCCAGAAACTGATGCAGTCTACCGAGTGTCCAGAAACCGATGCAGTCCACCAAGCTGTACAAGACGAATGTAATGTCACAGGAGATTCTGCTTAAAGTGAGATGCAAAATGAGGAGACCAAAGTGACGTGCAGTATGTCAAAAAATGCTTGGGCCGCCAAGGACAGGTCTGTGTTGGATCATGTTTTGGAAATGGAAAGCACGACATAGAGAAATGAAGCGTTGCTAGTGATGCCAAGACCCAGAATGATCGGTAAGACAGTGGTAATGATGGGCGTGTCCGCAGGAGTGTAAAGCCAGTCAGAAATGTTCTCCTTGCTAATGTTGTAAATGTCCCATGCTACACATTCACCAGATGTAACACCTGTAGCCATGCTGTATGCTTTTTATTGGAGACGCAAACATCGCGAATTTATTTGTATTGTGAGTGATTTTCCAGCTGAATCACCTACTTCCTTTAATGCGCTGTCCAAGTGGGCACAAGGTCATCTGCAGTCCTTAAAGGTGAGATGTGTGCCTATCCTTGTTCATTGATTCAACATACATGTATGTTGTCTCACTATGCTGCATGTTTGTCTGTTGCACTTGTCTCCAAAGTGCCGTATCAGGAAGCACAAAATGGAACGTGCGATGGTCAGTCACCTAAGACAAAAATGAAGAACAGACTGTTGGTGAGATTCGGAGAGATTTCACAGTAACAATGTGACATTCAACCAGCCAGTCAGTACTTGCAGAGCTATCCCACTTGACCAACAGCACCATAGTCTCTCCAGTTGGAAATGCCCAGACTTAATTGTTTGTACAAACTGTGAAAGATTGTGTCGTACAGTTCTCAGTGCACCAGTTTGTCCTTGAGTTACACATTAACCTACCCTAGCAACCTATCCAGTGTGTAAGGTAATGTAAGAAATGTTATTTGTCATTCCATACAGCACTTGAATAAGATGCAGTCATTCTTTACTTTTATTGAAATTGAGATTGTGTTAGAATTTTAATCGATTGGCTCCATTAACTTTTGCTGATTGTTTGTCTTCGAAGCCCAGAGGCAAATTTAAAGTGCATCATAGATCACTTTGCCAACCTAAGGGACTGCAAATGCTACTCTCAATTCAATAGAAAATAAATGAATTATGGAATCACAACAGTGGTCATTATTTAAGAGACTGCGGGAAATGTAACATCAAAGTTCGTTATTGAGTTAGTAGGCTTGGATGATTAATGGCCAGACGCAAATAAATTGATTCCAAATTTGACGCGAGGAGCATAGTCTGACCATTCTACATGGCAGTGTGTCATGGTTTTTGCCGAGATTCTACTCCAGAGGAATGATAGTTGCAGATTTGGCATTTACAAAAAGGTGGACGCACAGCAACAGTGGGGGATGCCAATGTTGTGTGTGCCAAATTCTTTGAAAATCAATAGAACAAGGGCCCGACTGAAACCAAAAACTGAGGCCAAAAGGATCTATCAGTAATCAGAATTAAACAAATTTAATGTTTACAAAAAAAAGAGAAAAGTATACAATTGTTGAACCAATCCACTTCAAATAATATCTAAGGAAATTATACACAAATTGGATGGCAAAGAAGAGATTACATAACATGGTGATTAACCCTAACCCTCCTCAATCCTTCACCTGTTGGAGGACTTAATAGTGGGTACAACTAGCATACAGTGTAGGTGGGGCTCTGGCGTGGCTGTTGCCATCAGGGAGCTTGGGTAGAACATTAGCACTCTGGTCAGGACAGGTGATAGCACGATCATCTACGGAAAGCACTGAGACGGTCTGGCCCAAGCCTTCTAGGGAGAGCGCTGAGCCAAGCCATCAAAGATTACCAGACAACAGTGAGCCTGCGGACGGCTCACAACCATTGAAGAATGAGTCTGGTGGCATGGTGGGCAAAATGCAAGCCCACTCTCCTGCATTCTCAGGACTCTTGAGCTTGTTTTTGGTGTTGGCTACCAAAACTTTATACAAGTGGGGGCCACACATCACAGCGATGAACGGAAGTGGACGAAGCCGCTGGCTGACGCTGTGGTGTAGTTTAACGTGTGTGCCATGAGCATGCTGAAGCCCAGCCTTTTATGCTCGTTGAACTCCAACCTGACGATGCATTGTTCATTCTACAGTGATTAGGGACAAAATACCCTGTACAAATTCAACAGAGCATTTTCGTGTGTTGCATACTGCAGACTTACACATTTAGAAGTGGACGGTGGGAGGTTTCCTACTGGCTTGACCATGTTTTCAATTATATGCAAAATGATAAATAAACTTAACCCCTTGATGACGGGAATTTCTTTCCGAAAGCCGACTCCAAGAATTTCAGCCTCGCTTGGCCACGAAGGCCACCGGCCAAACCACAAATTCTCAGTTTGTGGCCCTGCGTGCTCTGCACGCTTTGAATTACACGGTGAAAAGGTTGATTGTTCGGTGGCATGCGGCTCTACTCATGCTTCCACATTCCCGTTGCCTCTTTTCCAAGTGGGGACTGTTGTGAAGCTGGTGATTATGATGCAAATTCGGTCTTTTCATTTCTGGGCTACACACAAAGGCCAATTACCATATATACAAGAGCCAGGGTCTGCCTTCTTTCACCGTGTTCCCTCAAGCGTGGGCCGAGAATAATAGCGGAAAAGCGGGCTGAAGATCTCAATTTTTACGGCGGGTCTTGCCGCGTCCTGGCGCGAAGGGGCTAATTTAGTTCATGTTTTACGCCGTGTAAACAAAATGCATTTAATTATTATTAAGTTACACAATGTCAAATTTAGTTTGTTTTATTACATTCAAAATGCATTTGTGTAATAGACACTCGCACATTCAGATAACACTAACTGTACTTGTAGTAATGACTAGTTTCTCAATTATTCTTGGTACCCAGACAGTGTGTCAGTGCTAAGGTTGCCTTGCCCTTAATGTGAATAAATCTCAATATTGAACTCTTGAAGAAGTCAACTCCACCTTTTGCAATCTTTCGCTCTTGTAAATAATCTTGTAAATCAATCAATTTCATCTTGTAAATAAACGTCAGTGGATAGTGATCATCGTAAACTAGAGTTGGCTTAACAGCTGTACCCAAATAGTCTTCAAAATGCTGTAATGACAGCACCGGTACCAGACTCTCCCTCTTGGTTGTGAAATAATTCAACTGGTGTTTGTTCAACTACTTTGGAAAATATGACACTGGGTGGCCATTGTTCTGCTCTTCTTGCATTAATGCAGAGCCAACACCAATACCACTCGCATCTACATCAAACTTATAACTTACAAAAATCTGGTGCTATTAAGATTGGTTCGTTTGTCAACATACTCTCCACTAACTCAAAGCCGGGTTACATTTATCCGACCACACAAATTTCACTTTCTTGCTGAGCGAGTTTGTTGGGGTCCCAAGAACTTTACCTGGGCTTTACCTGACTGACTTTTTGCCAGGACTAGCTTAACTTAGCTGTATGTAACCTTTCAAAAGAGCGTGAATGTGCTCCGCCATTGTGTCATTAAACGCATTAATATCATTTATGTACGCTTCTACATTTGTCATGCCCTATAACACATTATTCATTAATCTTTGAAAAGTGGCCTGTGCATTTTCCAACCCGAAGGGAAGAACTCTATACTGGTCCACGCAGATACTTCTTTTGCCCGAGGAGTCAAGGGGACTTGCCAGTAGCCCTTTAACAAGTTGAATATGCTAATGTCAACCCTAAGTAATGGAATTGTGTCCGATTTTGTTACCGTGTTAACTGTCCTAAAATCTGTGCAAAATCTGAATGAGGAATCTGATTCAGGTACCAAAATACGCGGTGACGACCGGTTACTCTCGCTGTCCTTCATAATGAAGTTTCTTCTTTCATATAATTGAGCTCCTCGTTCCAATGTGCCTGTTTCACTGGTCCTATGTGGATGTTGCTTTACAGGGTATCATCCCCACATCAATGTCATGAAAAACTACATCTGTTTTACTTAGAACATGAGGAAATATATAATAGAATTCTTGTATTGATTTGGACACATGAGACGTTAGTTCTGAAGTTGAATGACTTATCGTCCAAGTTTTATAAAACTTCTGAATTTTTCAACCTCACAAATTTGTTTTCATTTTCCAGGCCTGGAAAAGTCATGGAATTTTGTAAAAATGACTAAAGTCATGGAATTTTGTAAAAATGACTAAAGTCATGGAATTTTGTAAAAATGACTAAAGTCATGGAATTTTCAAATGTTGTATGAGATTTCTGGTATCAGAAATAAGTGCATAAAATGCGTAATTTTGTTCGCAACTTTAAAAGTCTGAATAGTCCAAGAAATGGCATTATTGGGTCATGGATTTTCATAATTTGGTCATGGAAAAGTCACGGAAAAGTCCTGGAATCTAATTGCCATTTAAGGTAAGGTCCACTGTAACGAGCACTAAACTGACAGTAACACACATACCTTGTCAACTGGTCTAAAGTTATGATCTCCTAACCTTTTATTATACCATGCCCTCGTGCCTCGCTGGGCTCTTTTCAGACTAGTTTGAGCCAGTTCTCACGCATCTTTTAATCGGTTTGCGGACACTTTCCTCTGTCTGTTCAGAGAGTCACTTTTCTTTCACTAACTTCAACAGTCTCCTTACACTCCAACCAAAGTAAAGGGGATTAGAAATGCCCTTTCTAATGACAAAGAATGGAACCCAATTCCAATTCTGAAGTGTCTTTTTGCTTTACAAATTCATTTCAGTTGTCATTTAGCTGCAGTAAGGTCAGGTGATTTCTTTTCTCATAATTGGGTTTCACAGCAACTGTCAGTCAAGAGCAGTGGTTGTCAGGGATTGAGGTTTTGCATGGTTATGTTGTCATGGTCTGCCACACAAGCCGTTTGTCTTGGAATGGCAGATCTTTGTCTTCTGATCCGATCCTTACAGCAGTGGAAGGCTTGGATCATAGCAGCTCTGTATTGCTGGCTGACAGCGCTGTAAATGACTGGATTCACAGAGCTGTTGATCAGCTCAGGAATGGTGATCAGCCAGAGTTCCAGACTTCCTGTATTGGTTTGGAGAGGATTTGGGATGTTGGCTAAGATGCAGATCCAGTCGGCGAAAACAAGAACAGGACTGACTGTCTGGCAGAGGAAGAACACAACACCATTGACAATCAGCATCTTGGCTACATGGTTTCGGATCTGAATTGCCCTCTGTACTCTTTGTATGCGTTGACTATAAATAACTTTCCGTTTATTCAATTTGCGCAGTATTTTTACATACATGTACAAGTTGGCCACCATTAAGACAAACCAGGCAATGCATGATAATGGATAGGCATAGTATAGGACATTTGGGTCAAAGCTGTAGCAGTGTGAGTATGCAGATGGCAAATCTTTATAAGCTTCATTGTCTGGCCAGTGAAGACAATTGACACGGTGGCTTCCTAAACGAACTGTTCCCATCGGAACCGAAAACGTAAACCCTATCAGCCAGCACACGGCAATAATTTTGGAGGTTCTCTTCCTCCCACGAATTTTGAGATGTTTCAACGAATGGCACAGTGCTAGGTATCTCTCATATGACACTGCTGTCACCAGCACAATGGATGTAAAGTAGCAGATATTAACAATAGTCCAGAAACTGATGCAGTCTGCCGTGTTGTCAAACGGCCAGTGAAATATCACAGGGGATGCCGTGTACCTTGAGATGTGGTACCAAGAGTTCATAGTGACATGGAAAAGGTCAGCCACTGCCAGGGCTGCCAGGTACAGGTTGGTGTCGGATCGCATTTTGGGAATGCGGAAGACGACATAGAGAAAGGTAGTGTTGTTGATGATGCCGAGGCTTAGAATGATGGGCAAGACTATGGTAATGATAGTGGTATCCACAGGAGTGAAAAGCCAGTCAGAGACGTCCTCCTCACTGATGTTGTAAATGTCTTGTGGGCTGCATTCACCAGAAGTCACACCGGCACCCATGTTGTTGATTGTTCACTAGAGACACAAGTGAGGTTTCTTGCACGTTTGGTTGACTGGACTGTTCTGTGCTTGATTTTCTAGCTGAATCATTGACTTCCAACTGGTCACAAGCTAACTTATCTGCATTCATTCAGGCATCATCTGATCCTTGCTCTGTGTTTCAACATATATTTCTTAACTTGCCTTATAGTTGGCTGTTCCACTTTTCTTTAAAGTTCTGTATCAGCTATCACAAAGGTTGGAAAGCACAGACAAAACGGTGAAGAGACTGCAGCAGAGATTTAGAGGAACTTCACAGGAACAATATGGCATTAAACCAACGCATCAGTTGCAGATGCAGTGCATTTGACCAATGGCTAAATAGTCTCTGTGGCTAGAAACCCCCAAACTGAATTGTTGGAACAAATGTTTCCTATTCTAGGGTAGAAGAATTCTGAAATTTAACACCACTGTACTTAGTGACAGATTAACAGAATCTCGCCATCCATCTACTGTGTGAGGGAATTGTGGGAATCTTATTCATCAGTCCACGTAGTGTTTCGGAATGTTGTAGTCATTCTTTATTGTTAGTGAGATTTTAGCCTTGTGTTATATGTCGTACTGATTGCCCCAAACTAACCGGTGCAGTTGGTGTGACCTCAAAGGCCCATGGTACACTTATTAAAATAGATATCGTTGCCAACCTCAGTTACCCCAGCACCACTCTCAATTCTATAAAACCTTTAGTGATTTCAGAGCACACTGCCAAGTCAGTACAAGTACATATAAGCTTTGATTAATAAAGGCAAAAAGTTAAGTGAATTAATTCCTCATTTGGTGTAAAAATACACCTTTTTAGGAATCGACTCTTAATGGCAGTATAGTATATTTTATTCATAGTAATGCAGTATTTATGTTTTAATTTTCTGTGTGAGAATAATTTTAACTCTTCATGAATGATTGGTTTACTTTTCCTATTGACAGCCAGCTACAGGTCTAGTGGCTATTTGTTGCTGTGGCATGTAGAGTGAGCACACCCCAGTGATAAAAAAATTATTGGCAATGTACCAAGGTTCATTACAGTCACTGTTACTAATTGTAGGGAATCTTGGAAAAAATTCCTTTTAAAATATTCCTATTACTGTGCAAAATCATTCAGTTCAATTTGTCTGCCGTTAAACACCCATGATCTTGTCAATTTACACTACCTGAACCCTACCAGAATGAAAGTCTTGAGTGTGACAATTGGAAATGCAGTTCTAAAATAGCAGTGTGCTTTCTTCTTCGCAAATCTAGTTCAACTGTCATTTGTTCGCATTTCAGCCAGTTGCATTCCCTCCGCTTATTGGTCGTGTGGTTTCACAATAGCACTCCATCAAGATGCAGTTGATGTCACCTGTTCAGGTTTTGCGGGTTTATGTTGTAGCCAGCTAGTTACACAAGGTTAGCAACAGTAGCAGCATATGATAGAGTGGCAGATCTCTGTTGTCAGATCCGATCCTTGCAGCAACAAAAAGGCTTGGATCATTGCAGCCCAGTATTGCTGGTTGACTTCACTGTAAATCACGGGATTCACAATACTGTTGATCAGCTCAGGAATTGTGATCAGCCAAATTTCCTCACTCTGAAGAGTTGTTTTCGATGCTTGCTAAGATGTAGATCCAGTCAGAGAAAGCGAGAAAGGGACTGACTGTGTATCTTGACAATTAAGATGCTGTTTACATTGTGTTGGATCTGAATTGCCTTCTGTGCCTCTTGCATTCCTTGGCTAATATCTTTCCTTCTTTTCAACTTCCTTATGATTTGCTCATACATGTACAAGTTGGCCACCATTGTTACAAACCAGGCAATACATGATAATGGATAAGTGTGGTATCGTGCATTTGGGTCAAAGCTGTTTCAGAATGGATTTGTAGATGGGAAATCTTCAAACCTGTCATTGCCTGTTCAATGGAGACACCTTCCTTCAAAGTTTCCTGGGCGGATTGATCCTAATGTTACCAAAAACACAAAACCTGTCTGCCAGCAAACCGCAATTATTCTTCAATAGTTGCTCCTCTGCCTGCAAATTTTGAGATGCCTTACTAGGTGGCACAATGCCTAACTGGGTGCATAATGCTTCACATGGTGGCAGAATGGCTCACTGGGTGGCATATTGCCTCACTGGTTGGCACAGTGCCAAATATATCTTAAAAGATACTGCAGTCACTAACACAATGGATGCATAGTAACAAGCTGTAATGGCTCTCAAGAAATTGATGCAGTCTGTCAAGGTGTAAACCTCGAAGGTAATGTCATGGGAGATGTGTGTGATAAAGAGACCGGAATTATGTACTGAAGGTCAGAAACTGCTCAGGCTGCCAAGCACAAGTTTGTGCCTAATCACATTTTGGGAATATGAAGCACAATATACAGAAAGGAAGTGTTGCTGATGATGCTGAAACCCAGATTGATGGGTTAGGCTGTGGTAGTGATAGCTATGTCTCCAGGAGTGTGAAGCCAGTCAGAGACACTCTCCTCGCTGATGTCGTAAATGTCTTGTGCATTACATTCACCAGATGTTACACCTGCAGCCATACTTTTCATCCGAGATGCAAGTTTTGCAAATTTACTTGTACTGTGACTAATTTTCCAGCTGAATCACTGACTTCCTTTAATTTGTTGTCCAAGTAGTCACAAGCTACTAGTAACTCATCTGCAGTCCTTAAAGGCGTGATGTGTTTCTATCCTTGCTCTTTGATTCAACATATACTGTCTCACCATGCTACGTTATTATCTGGTGCACTTGTCTCCAAAGCGCTGTATTGGTTAAAACGGAGAACACACTGCAATTGGGATTCAGAGAGATTTCACAGTACATGTAACAACATGGTATGCAACCAGACGGTCAGTTTTTGTAGAGCCAACACCCTTGACCAATAGCAGCGTAGTCTCTCTAACTGGAAATGCCCTGATGTAATTGTTTAAATAAACTGTAAATGTTTTGCCTTAAGCTCTCAAGAGCACCTGTACCTTACCGAGTGATTCATTAACTTATCCTAACCAGTAATCCATACAGTGTGTATGGTGATGTAAGGAATCAGGTAATGTAAAGAAATTTGTCATTCCATACAGCACTTGGAAAAGATGAACTATTCTTTCGTTTTTGGTGAAGTTAAGTTGTGTGTTGTAATTTGAATCGATTGCTTCAATTAGCTTGGGCTATTACAGTGAGTGATACATTAACTTACCCTAACCAGAAACCCACACAGTGTATATGGTGATGTAAGGAATCAGGTAATGTAATGAAATTTG
The DNA here is from genome assembly GCF_054643075.1 of Acanthaster planci. Taxonomy (NCBI): domain Eukaryota; kingdom Metazoa; phylum Echinodermata; class Asteroidea; order Valvatida; family Acanthasteridae; genus Acanthaster; species Acanthaster planci. The sequence goes on along the minus strand of NC_141779.1, from coordinate 16,913,016 downwards.
TCGGTCCATACAGCACTTGGAAGAGATGTACTCCTCTTTTGTTTTTAGTGAAATTGAGATATGTGTGGTAATTTGAATCAATTGCTTCAATTAGCTTTGGTTGTTTGTCCCAAATTCTCAGAGACAAATTTAAAGTACATCACAGATCACATTGCTAGCTTAAGTGGCTGCAAATGTCACCCTCAATCCAATTTAGCCTTTTGCGAGTTAAATTTGAATAAAATCTGGTGCACTGAGTTATCTGACTGCACATAAACATAACAATTTGAGTTCCTCAGACTAAAGACACAGTTGCCATATCATGTGATTCGGGGCAAGCATTCCCATAGCGACCACCATCTCTGGAATGGACTGGTTCCTTTGTGCCCTTCTTATCCATTGAGAACAGTGTATTGTTGCAAGGCGTCTCTTATGTAACTAAGCAAAAGCTTGCCCCGAATCACAAGGTATAGCAACAGTGGTTTTAGTAAGGAGAATTCAAGTTGTTATGTTCACATGAATTAAAAGAACTCAGCGTACCAGATTTGGGTCAAAGTTAACTCACAAAAGGCTTATTGAAAACAATGTTAAATGGAATCACAACAGTGGTTATTATCTAAGAGACTGCGGAAAGCGTGACATCCTAGTTCACAAGTGAATTAGTGGGCTTGGATGATTAATGACCAGACCCAAATAAAATCAATTCCAAGTTCCACGTGAGGATCATAGTCTGACTTTTTTGAAGAATTAAATCTACATAGCAGCGTATCTTGGCTAGAGAATACTCTACGATAGTCTCAGATCTGGCATTTACAAATATGGTGGTTTCACAGCAATATACAACAGCTAAGCCCTACAATGTTCACAGAGCATATTATTAGCGGTGAATTTTGTCACAAATGAAGAACAAATGGAGCAGTAATGGAGACGGAAGGGGTGTCTGCCTAAAAGTGATTAAATGGGAGGGGGGGTGAGCACACCGGTTGCCCTCCTCTGACTTAGGCTAGTTCCGTGGCAAACCAATTATATTTATGGGGGGTAGCCATCATCCGCTAAAATAAAGCATGACGTCCTGTCTGGGATTCCCGTCTATGTTTAGATGGAGCAGGCATGTGACTGTTAAGTTTTGTACAGTAACCAAAGTTTTGCAAAGGAGGAGCTCAAAGTGCAAGAAAGTACCAAGAAAAGTGAAGATCTTTTTCTTAATTGTGATGCACGTGGGGAAATCTGTCAACAAGGAGCACTTTATATGTGCCCAAGTTTCTCATCGGTAACAGTACTTGAAAATCAGTGAATGGTCCAGAAAATGTTTGCTGGTTTCAGAACTTCCCAGAAATACTTTAGTTGTGACCTGGTGGCTCCTGGAGTGACTGAGATCTCTCAAAGTAATCAGCATCTTGTAGGCTGGGAACCAGACTACCTCTGAATCTACTACTGATCTGACATTTGGGAATACCAGCAGACTTTAGAACCAGGAACCAGAATATTTTGAAATTTCAAAGCCACTGAGCTTACAGGTTGATATATAGAGATTAATGATGCTCACTGGCTAGAGCTCAATATTGGCTGACGAATTGTGGGTTATAGGCAAAGGCACATTACAGTCAGTGTAAAAAAAGTTTAGAGATTTAAGTTGGGAAATATTGCTTAAAAATTTTTGTATTGAAAAATCATGAGGTAAAAACTCAAATGTCAAACACCCATTCATTTAATAAATTACATTACCTACATCCTTTTAAAAGAAGTGAGTAAGACTTCTGTTGATACAGTTCAGGAGTCTAATTTACTAATGACAATGGTAAAGTAGACTCCCACTCTGAAGTATCAACCATGAAGTGTCCTCGATGAATCCAGTTTGAATGTAATTTGACATTTAAGCCGGTTAAATCCCCTTTTTTTGAAGTTCGTTGTCACCAAAGCTGTCAAATGTGACCAGTGGCTGTCAGTGATTATGAATTTGCAGGGCTATCAAACTTGTATGACTCATGACTCGGACTCAGATTTAAGTCTGGCTCAAGTCACATTTTAGGGACTTGGACTCCCGTTACTTTGACAAATGACTCTGACTTAGACTCAACGCTGCAAACTCGGACTTGGACTCAACCTGCATGACTCTTGACTCGGCAGATATTACATCATTCCGTTGTTTTCTTTTCACTGAGCAGAACAGCGCCTGATATGGCGCACTCGGTGCACTCGTGGGTGCCAATATATTAATTAGGGACATCAATGTACCAAAACATGTACCCCATCCAAACTTGATTCTGCATAAATACACGACGATATATTCAATCTCAGACTGTTCTTGTCGGACACAGACTGGTGCCCTGCCAAGCATAAGCTTTCAGTAATGTGTATTTTTGTTCGAAGAGTCTCAGTTGCAGCTGGTAATGGCTCTGACGATCTGATGTCAGGTGAGTCTGTGCATTTGTGAAAGCACAAAGATTGGTCATGGCATCCATAACATAGTCAATTCTGGGTTAATCAGTTTTTAAAAAAATGCAGACAGAAAATCAAGTGCAGAATGCACAAGAGGAAAATTTTTTCATGTCTGCAAATGAAACATTTAAATGGCATCATCAAAGATACATGTATGTTGATGTGTATTTCTCTTTTTGGTACTTCTTCGTGTAAATAGTCCATACAGATTTCTGCTCTTTATTCAATATTTTTCAAAAGCAAATTTATATTAGCTGAAAGAGAGTCAAACAAGCTACAAAGTGACGCAAAGGTTTCTCTCTGAAGATATAGTTTTGCTTTTGAAAAGTTGTTTTCTTTGGTTCACATGTTACCCAACTGTTATAAGTTTACCTTTCTTCGAGAAAAGCAAAGGTACCTACTTCAGCTGAATATATGGTAAAACTATTCAAAATAATTTTTGGGGGAGGGTAACATTATCTCGTTAGATACTACTACACTGATTAAGAGCATAATATTGAGGGGAAAAATGATAAAATGTCTGGGTCTTCAACCACAGTGACGTCCATCATAAAGCAGTGTACAACAAAAAATACACAGATTGTTAAAAAGAATGCAACTGAATGCAATAATAAAACACAGCCAAGTAAACTTTAAAGAATTAAGTGATAAAAGTAATGGTTGAGAAGACAAATCAATTTTTCGTTGAATTTCGGTCAAGCAGGTTACAGATTTTGTATACTGATCTTCCACAATGCACAAGATGTTGATTTGCATAACTTAGTGACATAAGAAGGCATAGTCCCTGATGCATTTAACATAACCCCAGGTCACGGACTACTGGGAGAGAATGTATACTGACCTCCCCCCCCCACCCTCACAGAGCAGACCTGTGGAGGATCCCCAGCAAATTTGGAAGAAACCTCAGATTTACTGTCATTCTGTCTGTCAAGATGTCTATCAGAGTGAATGAATAACTCTCTGTAGTAGCCAATTCTTGGTTTGTGACGAGTTGATCTCTGGTAGCAGTCCTTGTGATTTGGAAATTGCAGGCGTGCAAAGAAACCACTCCTGGACCTTTCCAGGTGTGCAATTTTTCTAGGAGTGTGATTTTTAAACAATGAATCAAAACCTTGGGTCAATCAAGACACAGTAAAATTGGGTCAACATTACATATAAACCATCAACAAAACCAACAAGAAATAATGCAACAGTTTCAGAATACACCTGATTACTTCAAGCAAACTGGAGGGGATACCAGTATGTCCAATACTTGTAAAAAGAATAAAAGTTTTCTGACGGTCATAAAATCATGCCCCTTCCATAATAGCAGCCTCAACGGACCATTCAGAGCTCCTCTTACTGAGCCACAAGATCACTCCAATATTCTCCATTAAATTTTTCCAATAAATCTCCTGATTTTCCTGAGGTTTCTTTTTGCCAAATCTCTTTCCTGTGAGTTATTTCCCTTCATAACACTAAAAAATTTATTGGGAAACATCACGACGTTTACGTGTCTGCACACAAAGATCTGCTGCGATCCACGCTGGCATGATCTCTCCATGGCTTTCACGCACTACATGTACTTGGTGCATCATGATTGACTGGTCTGGTCCCAGTCTCAACTTCAAAGGAATTTGTTAGTTCACCATGCATAGGGTGTGAGAGCCTGCGACTGCGTCATGAAAGCTTGTTGACTTCTGGAGATTATTTTGTGCAGATGGGAGTAAAAGCCCAGATATTTTTTCCGAAAAATGCCGTTGTTGTGATCGGAAAAACTTACAGTACAGACATCTCCATGAAATACTTGGGAGAATCAGGGAATTCATTGGAAAAATTTGACTGAGAAGTGGTGTGACTTCGTGGCACTGCGTGTGACGTTTACAAGCTCGTAAAGCCATGTACAGTCTGGTGTATGTAGCATTACACATGCAGCAACGGTTGCTGCAGCGCTGTGCGACGTGCGTGTGCTGAACGATTGTACACTGACAGAGCTGTCATGCAAAACTGTTTCGCAGGGAGAATCAAAAATGATTCTGTCTTCACTAACTGTTAGGTAGGCCTAATGTTTGATTTCTCTTTGTTTCACTTTTCTCACAAATGGCAAAGTATAATTTTAAAGTAAACTTACGCCAAGGAGTGCGGTACGGATGGTTTCAGGCGTGCAATTATTTGCACTTCTCAGGAAGCTTTTAGGCGTGTGATGCCGTGGGAGTGCGATCGCACACCTTAAAACGAAAGGACAGCGGTAGTAGAATCCAACATGAAAAATAGGACCAATGTGGAATCATCCCGAAAAAAATTGAAGTCTATCACAGCAACAGGTCTGTATATTAAAATCAGTGATGTTCATTAATAGAAGCTTCACATTGACCAAAACATAGGTACCGGTAAATACATATCTATTATAGTCAGTTTCTCTGTTTACAGGAATTGAAAATTATTTGTTTTTAACTGTACACTCAAAGACCTTAGATCTCAATAAGCGATACCATCTGTATCTTACTGGAATAACATAGTGAGCAAGACTAGTTTGGTTTCGTTAGACATTCGATGGTGGGGTAAACTGGTTAAGAGGTCTCCTTAGCGATGACTGCTGGAGAAGAAAATCAGATCAGTATCCTGTACGCTTTGCAAGGCCAGTTGTTGAGGTAGAGTTTGATGCACTTTAGGCAAAGTTTGATTTTCACTGTTAAATTAAATTGGGGTTTCATGAAGACAGTTGTTTGGGTAGTTGTTACAGGAGCCGCGATGAGTGCGGGTTTGGATAGTTGCATTGCCTCGATTTGCTACACCAGCATTGTTTTGTGAAATAACATATTCCTTTCGTTTGACCTGATCCTTGCAGCAATGAAAGGCTTGAACCATTGCAGTCCGATATTGTGAGTTAACCACTCCATAAATGAGGGGATTCACTATAGTGTTGATCAGCTCTGGAATAGCAACAATCCATTTTTGAGTTGTCCTTGTAGCATCCCTGAAATGATTCGGGTTGTTGGTTAAAATGCAGATCCAGTTAATGAAAGCCAAAACAGGACTGGATGTCTGGCAGAGGAAAAATACAACTCCATTGACAATCAGCATCTTGGCTACATGGTTTCGGATCTGAATTGCCTTCTGTACCCTTTGCATGCCTTGGCTATAAAGACCTTTCCGTTTATTCAACTTACGCAGTATCTTCACATACATGTACAAGTTGGCCACCATGGAGACAAGCCAGGCAATGCATGTTAATGGATAGGCATAGTATAGGACATTTGGGTCTAAACTGTTGCAGTTTGAGTATGCAGATGGGAATGCTTGATATTTTTCGTCATTTGGCCATTGGAGACAAGTGACATGGTGCCTTCCTAAAAGAATAGTCCCAGTTGGAACTGAAAATACAAGTCCTGTCAGCCAGCAGACAGCTATAATTTTGCAGGTTCTCTTCCGCCCACGAATTTTGAGATGTCTCATTGGGTGGCACAATCCCAGGTATTTCTCATAGGAAACTGCAGTTACTAGTGCGATGGATGTAAAGAAGCACATATTAATAATTGTCCAGAAACTGAGACAGTCTGCCGAGTTGTCAAATGGCCAGTGATTTGACACGTTGGATGCTTTGTAGCGAGTGATTTGGCACAGAGAGCTCATTGAGACGTGCACAAGGTCAGCCAGTGCCAGGGCTGCCAAATACAGGTTGGTGTCAGATCGCATTTTGGGAATGCGGAACACTACATAGAGAAAGGCAGTGTTATTGATGACGCCGAGGCTTAGAATGATGGGCAAGACTATGGTAATGACAGTGGTATCCACAGGAGTGAAAAGCCAGTCAGAGACGTCCTCCTCACTGATGTTGTGAGTTTCTTGAGGGCTGCATTCACCAGATGTCACACCGGCACCCATGTTGTATACCTTTCAATAGGAATACAAGTAAACTGTCTTGCCCACTTTCCTATTTAACCCTAACAGTCCCAAATCTTCCAATTTCAAAACAATTTTACATACACCCTTGGGGGTTAGGGTTAATGTGTATTTCAATTGATGTTCTTTGTGAATCGCTGGCCTTCCCTCAAGATTTTGTCCAAGTGGTCACAGGCAAAGTCATCTGCAGTCATGCAAGGTGATATTCCACTGTCCCCTTTACTGCTTTAAGTTGAAAGCACGATGTTGTTCGTCAGAGGTTACAGGGGAGATTCAAGATTTCACGATGAGAATGTGGCACTTAACCAGCAAGGTGGTAGCAGAAGATGGAGCCCAGTTGACCAACAGCAGAACAGTGTTTCCTGCTGGAAGTGCTGAGTTTGGATGTTTTATACCCTAATCAGCTATGCAGTTTTCCATGACATAGCACATCACAAACCCTTGCACCACTCCATACAAAGTGATCCATTAACTAAGCTAAGTCATCCATTAAATGTTTTAAGTTAATTTTGGTGATTGGATTTATAGTTCATTTCTCATTGTGCTTTCCAATTGTGTACTCATTCTTTACGACGCTGAAGTTGAACATTTTTGAATTGATTCCCACGGTTAAGCTGGGGCTTTGGACGTGATCATGAGGCCTGGAAGCAGATTTAAAACAGATCATTTTTTTGCAGCCAAAGTGACTGCAAATGCTACCCTGATGCTTTAAAGTACAAAATTTATAAAAATTAAAATGTGATTGATGCCCGAATCTTTATAAGTTATCAGTATTGTAGAGACTGACAAAAGCATGACTCAGTAATCATAAAATGGCAAACATGATGATTATCAAAAGGAAGGGGGAAAGGAGGAGGCCCATCGTCAGTCAATAGGTTGCAGTTGAGAGGCGGAATTATTACAGCCGACTTGACAAACAGCTCAAGTTCTCTCTAATTAAATTATTTGAACCAACTGTTCAGTTTTCAGGGGAAAGGGAGAAAGGGAGAAGATCCATTAGCTGTGCAAATTAATTTGTGAAGTGCATAACTTAATTTGGTGTATTTAATATCTAATTCCAACTCGTGCTTGCGAATAATACTTTTGTCTTTTTCGTCTCAGAAATTGAGCCGTGTTGATTGATGGGGATCAAGCACCACGGTGGAACTAGGGCTCTTGATTTTAGACCCTCATTCTTGCCCAGATCTAATTTAAAATAGAGAAATATGGGAGGGCTGCATAGCATCGTGATCAGAATATCGGCAGGAATATAATATCAAATCAGTGCTCTGAATTACTTGATTGCTGAGCTTTTGGTAACTAAGTACCTTCTTCAGGGCAAGCAGATCTGCTTGCCTTGAAGAAGGTGCTCGGTTACCAAAAGCTCAGCAATCACATATTTCAGAGCACTGATCTAATTTAAAATAGATCGGTTGCCCAGTTCAGGTACATGTAGTACATTGTAGTACTGGTAAATAAGTAAAAATAAGTTGATGGCTTTTGGCAGATGGTACTCTCTAAACCCAATGAGAGTGAATGTACCATCTTTTCAAGGAGGCTGTGTACCATTTTGTGATTGACCCTGCATAGTCCACGACTTCCTGTATATAAGTATATATCTGGGCTCTCTTCTAAAATGCTATCAATGATGTGTGTGCTCAGATCCTGAACGTTATCTTTCCATGATACTTTTTGAATTCCAGCCAGCGCTATTTGTCACATTTGACTGTTGCTGATTGCAGATTAGCAGAGCAGTGTTGAAGCCCCTCAAATCTTCTAACCAGTACCCTACACTGACATGTGAAGTAATCAGTAATTTCATTTCCACAGAAACTGTCTTTAGACCTGAAAAGTTACCTTTTCCCAGAATATCTCCATCAGGATAAAAGGTGATACCTCTGCTACCCGAATCCTTTCTGACTTGAAAGTGGTAAGGAAATTAACCAGTCGTGATAGTGGATTCTCATCTCACATGGGTAAATAATTTCCATGAAATGATGTATTAAAATATCAGAGTCTATGGGTTGCATCAGCCTTGTAGAAAACCTGATATGATCTTTCTCTGGTTAATCAATTGAACAGCTTAAACATTTCCACATTCTGGTCACATGACAAGAGAGTGATCCTCCAAAATAATTTCATTCTCTAACAAAGCAGTTGCTTTTACATCTGACTGCAGTCATGGAATTATGGTAAACCCCTTGGTTTGGATTCCTTTTCATCCTGCAAACTAAAATGTCAAATTACACTGTTTGGTTTTACGAACTTCTTTTTCTTCTTACAAAAATTTCTCCTTGGAGGTAGGCTTTAAATCAGACGTTTGTCAAGCAAAAACATCCACATACCATTTCACCTATGGAACTTATCTGTGATCACTGACCTTCCAGCCATTCACTTGACCATGTTGTACAATGTACTTACTTTATGATCAATTATCACTCAAGCTGACCTGGGCAGATCCACTAGAGTCAGTTACCCACTTATCTGGGATAAGTGATTACCCAATGATTGCTTTGTTTCTGCAGGAGGCTGTCTTGGATCTAGTTGCAGCTTACCTATCAAAAGTTGGAGCTAGATTGTTCAAGCAGGGTAATGACAAGCAATACAGTTTGTTTGATGTAAATCAAACTTGATACAATCTTACAGCAGTCAGGGCCCTTAGAAGCATGGTATTGGTCTTTGTGCCTGGTGAACTCAAAGAGTTTGAGATGTATAGCCATACACACTCAAAGAACCACAGGCAAGGAGACCCTCCCAGCTGAAGAATGTCTGCCATATGTGAGTCTAAATATAAGAATGTACTACAACTGAATGTGTACAAACGAAAAGAATTTGCATTAGAAATCTTAACTCTGGCTAATTAAAACATACTAATATTTGGGAAATATTGAAAAGTCAAACCAAAATAGACAGATATGTGGTGTTTCTTCACTGATGACAACTGGAAAATAAAGTGATCTTTTGCATTTTTTTTACCTGTTGTTGTGGTGTTCTTTGTTGGCGTTTAGACAAGTTGGATTTTCTCTATTCAAAGTCGAGTTTCATAAACATGGTTGCATTGATTGTTGTTAATAGCTGGACCATTACAAGCAGGGTTTTGAATAGTGACTTGGCTGCCATTTGCTGTGCCAGCAGCATGTGGAAGGGCACATCCCTGTCCTCTGGCCTCATCCTTGCGACAACATAATGCTTGGATCATCGCATCCCGGTACTGTGCACTGACTGCGCTGTAAATCAGAGGATTCACGATGCCGTTGATCATCTCGGGAATTCCGATCAACCATAAGTTATTGTTCCCCAGAGCTGTTAGGATAGGATTCTGGATTTTGGCCAAGAGGCAGATCCAGTCGCTAAAATATAGGAATGGACTGGGTGTCTGGCACAGGAAGAACACAACACCATTGACCATCAGCATCTTGGCCACCTAGTTTCGGATCTGAATTGCCTTCTGCTGTCTTTGCATTCCAAGGTTAATGCCCTTCCGTTGGTGCAATTTCAGTATGATTTTGACATACATGTACATGTTGGTCATCATGGTAATAAACCAGGCGAGGGATGTTACTTAGTCACTGTAGTATGCTGCATTTCATTCTAAATTGTGGCAGAATGAAATTTTTGATGGAAATATGTCGTCATCTGGCCAGAAGACACACCTTTCTTGGTAGATTACCGAACTGAATGCCCCTCTTGGAACTGCCTACACAAGCCCTATCAGCCAGCAGATGGCAATCATTTTACAGGTTCGTTTTTGTCCACGAATTCGGAGATGTTTCATCGGCTTGCACAGGGCCAAGTACCTTTCGTACGACCCTGCGGGCACCAGTGCTGTGGATGCATAGTAACAGGCAGGCACTGCCATCCAATAACTAATGCACTCGGCCAAACTGGAAAGCAGCCAGTGGAATACAACGGGGGACGCCGTGTAAGAGTTCATAGTGACGTTTAAAAGGTTTGCCAATGCTAGGGCTGCCAGGTACAGGTTGGCGTCAGATCGCATTTTAGGAATGCGGAACACGACATAGAGAAAGATAGTGTTGTTGATGATGCCAAGGCTTAGAATGATGGGTAAGACTATGGTAATGATAGTGGTATCCACAGGAGTGAAGAGCCAGAGAGAGATGCTCTCCTCGCTGACATTGTAAACGTCTTCAGGCCTGCATTCACCAGATGAAACACCTGCACCCATGGTAGTATGTACTGTCTGTTTCCACCGCAAGTAAGATAACGTTTCTACTCCGATGGCTAATCTGTATACTGAAGTGTAGGAGATTCTGGCCAGATCACGGCCTCGATTCCCTGTTGAATCACTGACTTTCTTTCATGCCTTTGTTCAAGCATTCAACATATAGTCCTTGCTATTCATATCAGTATTGGCAAAATGCAAAGTGGGATGATTGATAAGAAAAAGTTGGGAACAAGTTGGCACTGAGATCAAACAGATTTCACAATGAAAAAGATGATACTTGAGCCACATGTCGAAGGTGCAGCCAACTTGACCAACTGCAGAATGGTCTTTCCAGCAAGAAGTGCTCAGAGTGAACAGTTTGAGCCAACTCTCAATGTTTCTGAGGTGGAATGGTCTGTGAATGGATGAGTTCTGTGCATAAATTAATTGGAGGGCTCTAATTTTCCCTTTGACATCGTGCTTGCAGATGGTTTGTACTCATTCTGCACTTCAGTGAAATGGAGCCATATCAAATAATTTGCATTGAGGGCAACAATTAGAAATAGGGCTGTTGGTGTGACCTGAATGCGTGGAAGCAGATTAATGCTGCCCTCAGTCCTCGGGGCTAGCCCAAATATTTAGTTTCAGTTCAAAGTATAGTAGAGCCTTTTGCCAGCCTAAGTGACCACAAACGTGACATTCAAATATGATACAACATGAAGAATCAAAATGTTAATGAAGCCTGAACAGCAGTGATGTCATTGTTTAAGAGAGTGAGGAAAATGCATACGTTGCTCTAATGGATAATCTAATTTAAGACTTTCTTGTATCATATCTCAGAAGTTGATATTTTTCAAAGGTAAGCATTAGGTAAACATCGTAGTCACACTGTTAAATGCAAAAAAGTAAGGAACTGCAAAAAATGTGCATGCAGCTCAAACCTTGGCTACCTTTGCAAAGTTTGCCATCTGGATCCTTGAAGTAGTTGAGGTGTTGGACTCATTTGTAGTGATGGCTAGAATCTCCTAAGTGTGGATTGGAACCCAGCTTGGGGATAGATGTATTCACAAGCAATGAACCTTGCCACAAGGGCTTTTTATTCACTCAGTACTACTTGCAGGGGCAACCCTAATTTCCTGTCCTGGTGTTGGATCGGCATAGTCAGGTTAATAAATGCAAAACTAAACACATCAGATACCTGGTGTCACCACATGATCAGGACACATGTCAAGGATGATGTACCATGTAACTACAATTTCTCAATCTCATATTCAGTGGTGTTTGAAATTTGCCCCCATCCTTCCTGAAATCAGGTTCCTTTTACCTCAGAGGGAGTCCTTATTTAGTTTTTATGTATTTCGTGGGGCACTGTTGATTTTTTTGTGTGTTAAGGATGTGGGAACTTCATTGCTGTGACCGCACTGTGGAGGAACAAGGGGTGGCAGTTTGATGGGGGACAGACCAAGTGTGCGCAAAGGTTGTGCTCAAATTGGCACAGGTTTTGCTTAGCACATGGGACCAGTTTCTGCTGGAGTGGGTGGTCAAGTGCGTACGCCAGGCACCAATTTGAAATGGTTCCAACGACTTCTCTCTTTAGCAATCAGGGAGGCTCTGATTTCAGAATTGTACCATCTGTCAGACAGAAATCTGGATCTTGATGGTTTTTCTGAATGCCAGGCCTTTATAAATTCACGTGCAGATTTCTTTTTCAGAATTCAATGGTTTGGACTGTACGCTGATCTTACAAAACTGAGTATTTTCCTAACAGCATGTGTATTCAGTTCTTAGAATGATGTCCTTCCGGGTTTTTTTGTTTTTTTGTCTTGCAGGCTGCATTGGTGGTTCTCTTTGATATCATGGTTGTCAATAACTGGCACGTGTTTCTGAAGGAGTATGCTAACGTAACAAGCAGGTAAGTTTCCAAAAGTCAATCAGTAGGTGTATTCCTGGTGTTTTGCCCTTTGATTCATAAAAAAAGTGAAGTTCCATTGATTTTGTGGAATAATTACGGGGTTCCCATGGTCAGAGAAAATTCTGAAAAATCCTGGGGAAAAAAGTTGTCCTGAAGAGTCGTCAAAAATCATGCAAGGGTTCTTTTTTTGATGGAAGGTCATGGAGAAGTCCTGGAATATAGTTTTAGATTTTCTGTGTGAACCCTGACGGATTGAGATTTTTAATGGCAAATCTGTTATGGGGTTGTTTTGCCTTTCACTAGCTGGCAGCAAGCTAGAGCCTTATTTTTCTCCAAAATGTGCCTCACTTGTAGACTGTACCGTTTCGGCAGAAACTTTCCACTTTCAAAATAGGCCAGATACTTACATATACAGCCGAATACCTCCAAACAACTCGTACGTAAGAGTCTTTTGAACAAAATTCATGCAGTATTTGTTACTGTGACCTCGTATTTTTCAAGACTCTTATTATCACAGTGTTTCATGTGGAACAGCCAAGTTCAAGTTCAATGTCAGGTCTGCCTCCGTAGACTTCTAAGACTTTGTGTGTTCGTACATGCACAAACCAAATTGGGGATTAGCATGTGCTCAAGCATCAGCCATCAGGGCACACGTGGCAGTACAACCCATCAGCCATGTCTGTGTATCACCCCAAGTTAAAGTGCACCTTCACCGGCAAAGCAGAGACGAGCTGGTAGGAAGTTTTCCCACATGGATGCGTGCACTCTCCTGGTGCTCATGCAGAGGCCCGTATGTTAGAATAGAAAGTGGTTGTGCTTCCTATCAGCATGTACTGCTCCGAATGCGCATAAAAAAGTTAAGCGCTTACCTGTTGAGTTCAGTCAAAAGACCACTGATTCTGTGAAAAACCATACCCTCTCTTGTTCCTGTTCAGAGTGGATGCAGATGGCCTGATCACGTTTAAACTTCGTCCAGCCTGAAGTGGCTCAAAAACATTCAGCAGCCTAATTTGGTTTTGAATGTTTGGATTTAATTTCCTCTCTCATGCAGGTGGTCCCATTTATTTTTCATAGCCTGGTACTTCGTGTCTGTTCTGGTCTGCCTAAATGTGTTTACTGCCCTCATCCTCGAGGTGAGTTTTCCCATGCTACATGTATATGTACCTTTGTAGTGAAATTATCTCCAAGTTAAATTCTTCTGCTGCTAATTCTAAAGGTTCCAGATTTTTTTTCCTTGTCACAGCCAAGAGCAGGGCCAGAGTGTATGGGACACAGGATTTTCATTCTCAGATTTCTTTCCACTATTTTCACTTAAGCACTGTCTGTTAGGCACCAAAATGGTACCTCACAGTTTCATAAAATTGTTTTCAAAATGTGCGCATGATCTCAGCAGCCAAATTTGTATTTGATTTTGAAAATCCTCGATTGTGACCAAAAATGTGTTGTGGTACAGCACCATTGGTAATTTGACGTGTTACTCCCTTTCATCTTTGTGTTTTGGTCCCTCCAGAATTTCATCACCAAATGGGATCGGGAGCAGCAACAGCAAGCTTCAGGGGATCCCAACAGTCAGCCAAGCTACCAGATGTCGGTTCACAACATGTTCAGGTGAGTGCTCCGGCAATTCCATGCAGGATTCTTATGCCTGATTGGAAGACTAGGCAAGACATACATGTAGTCTTGGTTCCAAATCTTGGTTCCAAGACCTCCCTGTGCTCCTGTAGTTTATTCTCCCGATCACGAACCATAACTGTCAGAGGGTGCTTGAAGTCAGAAGAGGAACCAAAATATAGCGCCCTCTGTTTGAATTAATCTGAAAAGGAAGAGTGTGAAGGTCTTGGAGCTGAGACCGGGAATGACTCAAAGAGTTTGAAAAATCCTTCATAGGAGTGGTGTGTACCCAAAAGAAATTCGGTTTCAACTTTAATTAAGATCTGTATGTTTGTATTATAAATCTTAGGTAAATTCATTCTTATTATGCTGAATCTCTTTAAAGTGAAAGAATTGAAGTCTGTAATAACAGAAAAGGCTGTAGATTAAAGTAGCTGTAGATAGCATTAGTGTTAATAGGATTAGAGAATGACAGTGTATTAAATGGGTCGTTGCCACAGGATGTCAAGTGTAAATCCTTCAGGATTGAGTTAATTGTTGGTTGTTGCCTTCCTGGTCACAGAGATGCACTCATTGAGCCTACCGAGGAAGAACTAATGCTTGCATTGCGGAACCACCCACACATGAAACATCTGCACCTATGACCCCAGGGTCTTGACCTCTGAGCTGGGATGCCCAGCGAAAGCTTGCATAAATAAAGGGACAAACTGTGGCAGCTGCATTTTTGTGCATTCCATGCCGAAATTGGCAACTACTGCAGTGCATCATGGGAGTGTCTGCAATGCATTGTGGGTATGGATCTGCTGAGATTGCAAGGTCAGAGGTTGGCAGCCATGCTACGATCAACAGTTCCAGGTGGGCTCTTTCCAATTTTTCATGTCGTCCTGCCATTAAGAAGAGGATTCTACAGAGTTTTTGGCAGTATTCCAGTTGTAACCAAAATATATTTTAAAAACTATTGAACGGAAGACAGAAGACCCTCAACAGTCAAGAAATATCTGTAGAATCCTTTCTTGATGGCTGTTTTCAGTGTGGGAAAAATCATGTCTGACGCATGTAGAGGACAGCAGTGCATTATGGGAAGATGATGGCCTCCTCTCCAGCCACCATTTTGTTGGCCATAGAACAGAGTATTGTACTGTTCCTTTTGCTCTTGGATACTCAAACCATGGCTGCTGATACAGCTGAACTGCAATAGCTACTCTAACAGACTTTGGAATCATCTTGTGCCATAAGTAACAATCTCTGAACAGTTTATTGATGTGGAATTTTTGCGATGATTTACAAAGGACATGGACTGATGTGCTCATGTTTATCATACTGGTATATCATCGGAAACGTTGGTAACACTCTGCTTCTGATGCCGTTTTTGTGAGAATGTGGACCGTGTGCAATGGAGACAAACAGAAAGATATGATAGATAATGGAAGCCATTGGTGCTGTGTGTGCTTGACCCTTACTTAGAGACACGGCAGGCGTATCAAGATTGTACTTATCAAGAGGAAAATTGTAGAAGTCCTGTCTTGCACCATGTGCACATGCACCATGACCTACCCTTGTTGCTCTCATTAATGGCTATGTACATGTATATGCATTGATTAGGGCTGAGTCAATTCGAATAATTCACTATTTGAATATTCAACCTTCAATTCAATCGAATATCTGAATATCCAGCAGATTGTTAATGAACAAGCCATACAAAATATCAGTTGCAATAGCACACACGATCATACATTATAATCATTATGATAGCTTTTTATGTCTAGGAGTATATCTCCAGCCACAATTTACATGTAGCAGGATTTAAGAGACGAACAATACTTCTTGTCCTGTTGAACATTTCCAGTCCTTTTAAATTTTTTAATGAATAATTTGCTCTCTGAATCTTGGTAAGATTTCTGTGGCTTTCAATTTGAATCTGCATGAAACAAGCCTCCATAGTGCAATTAGTCTCATGTAAAACAAAAGGAAATTCTCCCTTCCTTGTCTTGAATTTTACATTTTAATATTCAAATTCAGATAATTTATAATCGATCGAATAATCGGATATTTGTCACAGCCCTAGCACTTATATCCACTGTTCCTGCATTAAACTCATATATGCAGTAAACCTGGTGCCATTACAGGCTCTGCCTATGGCTCCATGCTCTTCCCAAATGTTGGGGGCTGTGGCTAGCAATGACGTGTGTGCCTATGGAAGCCACTGGCTGAGGCTTACTTCCCTCAATAACATGTGTGACTACCAGCCACAGCCGTAAATTTTTGGACACAGCCCGATAATGAAAAAAATGTCTCTGAGTCCACGTCTGCTGTACATTGCATGTATGCCAAATGCAAATCCGTATTCAGTGACAAAGATTACAACTGTCAGTCTGCGAAAATTGGAGTAATATTGCATGGAGAAATGTATGATCCTGTCCAATCTTGCAGTGGTAATTTATTCCAAATGTGTTGTACATTATATACTTCTTCAGTTCACCTTGGTACTTAAGACCATGGAAACCCTGACAAGAAACAACAGAAACCTCTGCTATTGCAAAGACATATGACTTATGTAGTATTATTGAAGCATTTTATTTTATCAAGACTTCATATATAAATGTGTACATTTTGGAAAAACAATTGTTGTACTGTGTTTTATTTACTGAGATTATTTTGGACCAAATTAGGAATTTCTTTTATTGATTTCAAAGACCGTTTTCTTTCTTTGAAAAATGACAATGTTTTTCAAGTATATTTATATTGGTCAAAGCAGGTTAAAGACTTACTTTTTCCCTTCAATTTTAGGGAAATGCATCGCAATTTATCACCAAGCACAATCAGTATGTACGTTCTGCTTTAATCAGTTTAAATTTTAACCATAAGTTTCTAAGAAACTGATGTGAGATGCACCAGGTATTTATATGCTACATGTATTTTTTAACATGAGTGATAAAAATAATGGTGACATGCTTGTTGGTAAAATACATGTACACAGTGATCAAGCATTCTTGTATGTAACTGCAGAACACTGATGCATGTCATGTATTGATGTGCCTAGTATCAAGCGTTCTTGAATCACAGGAGATGCCGTAACTGCGGCGGCACTGCACTTACACTCGCATTCTTAAGCTTGACATGGACATGTACATGTATTTGGCAGGTCGCTGCACCTGTTTGTCGCAGAGGCACATTAGGAACATGCACCACCTGTCTTCCAGCATTGTGCCACCACATTCTTGCCACCTCAGTATAAATGGCTTATCATTCTAGTTGCCTAATGACACTATAAAAACCTACTTGCAGCCCTTGGTATAGCAGAAAATAACATGCAAAATAGCATTGTTTTGATGACATCAGTAGCTGTTGACACATTCACAGCCTCTTGAGTGGAGTCATGATAGTTAGTCTACCTTTAGGGCTACACGTTCAAAGTTAAGGTGTGTGTGATGCACCCTTGTACAGAATGTGCGAGGTCATCTGAAACACAAGTATGCCAAAGTTGGGCACTGTCAGTGCAGTTGCATCACAAAGCACGGTGTATCGGCTTCCATTAGTTAACCTTCTTTGTGTCCATCTGGTAGTGAACGTCTTAGCATCACGGATTTCAAAGGAGCAGCTGTAAAAGCTTCATTCAGGAAGGTGGCTTGTTTCATATCTTAACTCTCGAACACATTTTGTCATAAGTGATTCCAAAAATACTAACAGCATTCAAGTAGCCAAATAAGTAACTTTAACATAACGACTCACAGTTTTCGGATTACCCTACCGGTACTTGATATGTCCATGGTAGTCCCTTAGAACCAGAATACCTGCATCATGGCCTCAATAACATGTGCAGTGTAATCTGTGTATATGTATCTCATTAATTTGCCTCAATAAAGCAGTGAAACTGTATGCAGGTTTTAAAAATCATGTCTCCTTTCATTTTGGACCAGAATCCTCTCTTTGATGTTGTACAAAAACAACTTCTTAAAATCTTGATTTGTGTCTATATTTTCTTATTTTAAGAGGGCCTTTGTTTACTAGCTTCCGATATCATGAAACTTCATGAGTTGGCATAATTTGCATTCCACAACTTTCCCATGTGAAAGTTGTACGTGTTATGGCACCCTGTCTAATTCCACTTCACCCTTTTTGCTTCAAAGTGCTGTAATTTGTACAGTGTCTATGTGGTGGTTTAAGTAACAGTGTATTTATCAAAAATGAATGAGTTCATGTAAAGCCCATTACTGTTCAACTTGATAATAACCAGAATGCTGGTTTCCCTGCTGGGGGATTTCAAGAATTGCTGCCCCTTTCTCGAGACGTATTGAAGACAAAATAGTTTGTGAAATTGCCAGTGGAGCTACTCCAAAGATTGTTTGTGTCTGGTATTAATTTATCTATGTAATGTACACAAATAGCAACTGCACTAGGTTATCTTCATTGGCATTATTTGAATTTAAAAACGTTGTATAGAGTACCAAAGTGTAACGTCATTTTAAACCAAGAAGTACATTACAAATGAATTGAGTACACATGTGTGTTGGTCCACATTCTGGTTCTTGCGCTTCTGCCTTTGGCACACATAAGTGTGTGCATGATGTGCTCACTTTAGTACTCCATAGTGGGCCATAGTTTTGCAAAATCAGTTCTTTCATGTTGGGCAGCAGGTGTTTGAGTTGTGCACATTTTTGTTACATTGGCTGCAGAACTTCTAGACTTTTGGATTAATCCAAATCCCTAAAACAATTGCATTTGCCAAAGTTGTTGGTGCTTGCTCACTGTTGTGATTTGCAGTTTGCATACAATTGAAAAATACCTTCATGCTTAAAATTTATCTGGTTGTGTGTTTCAAAGCCTTAAATAAATCAACAAATAACACCCTAACTTGAAAATGTAGCAAAGTTCCCTTTCCTACCAAATACTGGTCAACATTCTTAACTTCAACACCTGTCTCCCCCCTCTCGCCACCCAATAGAAACCTTAAGGAATGCCACTCCTTGTATCATCCATCATCCAAAGCCTGAACTCATCAGGCAGATTTTTGTTCCTGCTGGTGTTCTAAAAATAAATACTAAGAGGGCAATTTCGTTTTCATGACATTAAAAACTGTAGAAAATTTAGGGAGAAAAGGTTTTGAAAAAGTCAGCAGGGGGAACTGTTAATGACCTAGGGATCGAAGGGAGTGCCATTGGTCCCGAAAGACCCCTTGAGAGGCACGCTTTGTTTGCTGTTGTTGGGAATCAGTCAGGTAGAGAACAACCGACCCCCCCCCAAAAAAAATTGACAGTACAAGTTGTCAAAACCTCTAGAGTGGTTTTTTCATTAACAGTGAACTCAGTCCCACTTGAACTTGGACTCTGTTGTGACAGTCACAGAGAACAGAGTTCAGAAGGGAGTTTTCACAGTGGTATCATGGTACTTATGACATTTGGGTTTTAGATCCCATTAAGGTAAATGCACGAGAGGTGAGGATTTTAGCTGTGAGTGTTTTGCAAATCACTTGTAACAGGTGTTGACTAGACCTATACTTGCATAAGATATTCAAGCTTATGTATGTTCTTCAAGTTTCTTTTTGGATGTCTAGCCTCTTCCATTTTGCCTTTATCTGTCCCCAGGTTTCCCCCCAAATCTGTAGGGAGCAGGCAGTTGGACTGGTATGTTTTATCCAACTTGTTCAAAATTGGTCCATGTCCTTGAACTTAACAGATATTAACGCCTGGTATATGGTCATTGCCCAAACTAGTTAGGTTGATTGCTTTTGCTTTGCTGTGAGTTACTGACCTCTTCCCTTATAATGTCAACACCTCCCCCCAATCAAGCCTTGACCCATCTGTTACTAAGTGGCACCCTTTGTTTTTATTTATCCGTTTCCTTGAAACGCTGAAATACTGCTCCCGTGAAAAAAAGACATTTGGGTCTATCAAACTTAAGATGTCTTGTTGACAGTGTAGTCTTAAGCCTATGTGGGAATCATTGATTGGCTCAATGGTCTCCTTTAAAAACAATCACAGTCCTTGAGAGGGCTTTTCTGTTGCCCTGTAAAATCTTTTCTTGCAGGAAAGCTAACTAGACCTGTGATGGGGCTTGGCACTGTTTTATTTTCATTGTAGCCATTTTTTCAGCCTATCACCCAAGGATCTGTTTATTATTGTTTTAATTTCAAAAGATGCCACTTGACACCCTGTGCATAAACCCTATGGAACTGGTCTGAAAAATTTGAAGTGTTTTCTAAGTAAACGACTTGTTTTTTCCATCCTAAATTGAACTTTTCTGGACATGTTTTTGCCATAATAATAAGTGGCATGCACACCAATGGAAAGATACTTTCCTTTGGCTTGTGTGTTACTGCTGGTCATATATGTAGCAGTTTTCAAGCATGGCCTGATCAGGCTGTCTTGGGGCTACACGTGCAAGTGTGTATCATGATTTGTAAATAGCGCCCTCATGTGGCATTTTTCTGTATAACTTGCAATTGTGATTTACAATGTTCAAAGCAGTGGAAACGAAAAAGGCTTTATTGTGTGTAAAATACCTTAAACTTGTGTGCACATTGACTGATTCTAACTGTTGACTATTACAATTTGCAAGCATGCACCTTTTTCCAACCCCAAATTAAAGATGACTTTTCCCAAATTGATTTGTGTCTTCCCGAAGTGCAAATTTTGGTCAAGTCTCTTGTTTCTGTTGGGGCTCATTTGCTTTCTTTTTTATCCTTATCTTTTTGCAGAACTTTTGTGAATGATAGGCAGATTGCATCCACTAAGCCATGTGACCTATCGTCTGTATCAAACAGCAACAAACACGGTGTAATCCCATGGCAAAGAGCATCGTCAGTGTAATTTACCAAAGCTAAAGCCAACAGTTGGTAAATTACTCAGACTACTGATGTACTGAGCACTATGCCAAAAAACGGCTTCATTTTGGGTAAACAACACTCATCTCACACTTTGCTGTGGGAGGACCCCATGTTTCTTAATGTTTGATGCCCACTATAGGTAACGTGACTTAGTGGGCACAATCGGTCTGTTGTTAAATTTTACATTGCTTTTTATGGTTGACAACCAACCTATGATGAGTGGACAAAAAAATCCAGACATTCTATTTTGTTTTGTACTCGGTTAACAACTGAAAAAAAATTCAAGGAATTCCCGTCACAAACAATTTTTTTCACACTGCTAATTTTTAACTACCAGTGGGATTAGTGGTAGTGTTTGCAAGTTTGAAACTGGATTCTTATGAACAAACGCAATTCGTTCTATCATCTCTTGTTACGTGTCTATTCTGATCTCACTGCAACAGCATATTATAGCCTTTTCTCTGACACTGTCCAAGAGGTCAAACTATTTGAAATGAAGTTTGGGGAGGTTAAGGGAATTCCCGTCATCCTTTCTGATGCGGACAATGGATGCATTCTTGCAGGTAAAGCTTGTACACGTAGGCACCATTATGTCCTTTGAAACCTTTTTATTTCCTGAAACGGTGATCTTTTTTAAACACCCTCCGGCTACACTTCTTGGCCTTAAAATATGCTTATTAATGTCATTGTACTTATTCTGGTATTTTAATTGCTGAGTTGGTATTAAAAAAAAGGCAATTGCAGGTAAGTTTAGTTGTTTGAAGAAATGATTTCCATTTTGTGTGAATGGGCTGTGAGGATGGTCTAGGTTAATTCTGCTAAATTCCCAAATTAACTTTGCCATAAAACTGAAAAGTGACTCGGATATGATCTCCATGTTGACCCTGTGAAAGAGAGTTGTACATGTCACAAAAAGGGTAGACAAACTCAATCCCAGCAACCACTAGAGTGCTATCCTGTGTTGGATGCCCATAACAGCACAACATAAAAATTGTGGAGATAAGGGTTAGTGCATTTACCCCCAAATGCTAAAGTAGTTCAAGTCAAGGGAGTTTACTGCTTTTTTCATTATTGCAGTCATGCTCAGTCCCACGTGTTCTTTGTTAAGTATTCCCCCAGCGCAGGAGTTTCTGTAAATTTAGAGTCTTTAGCAGGGACGATCTAGCTTTCAGGAAAGGGGGAAGGGGGGATTAATGGCATACTGAAGGGATGCCCTGCTCAGGGATCCACCCAAAATCGATGTAATTGTTCTATCTATAGATGGACGCTGCAGTCTTCCTCCAGGATTTTTTTTTTTTTTGGGTAGGCCTACTCATTTTGTATCATTTCACTGGTAGTTCCATGAAGTCCGGGGCTGAATGAGGGGGGGTTGGGGGTTGGAACCCCCAACCTCCCTGTAGATCCGCTTCTGTTTAGTGAATGGAAGTTTGGCAGAAGTTTGAAACTGTAGGCCTACATGTATGTATAAGTGTACATTTCATTGGTGTTCTATCTGGGAAGTGTCTTTTTAGGGTGGAAGGGTTGGAGGAAATCTTGGCCTTGGACCATCGTTCTTTCTCTATGGTTTGACAAATATTCTTGCCCTAAATCTAGTGGATTTGTCTTTCTCCTTGGCACGCAGACACTTCAAACTTTTGCATGTGCGAGTTCCTTTCACTTACTTTGCTAACGTGCTCACTTATTCCACGGAGCCACACATACAAGCCAAAAAATGTCATGCAGTATGGCATGTATTGAATTTTTTTTTTTTAATGCAGTTGCCAGTCGATGGAACTGGTGTGCTTTATTCTTTAACACATACATGCCTGGAAATAACAGGTACAGTTCTGTAGGAACACTTTGGCTAATTCCCAAGGCAGTTTCTGTGTCACATGTCTAGTACCCTCCACCAACACCAACGTGCCACACCAGGCAGTTCTTTGTTACCTTTTTGTCTGAGGGCTTCTGTCACCCTGAACCATTTTGTGTACCTGATATAGAGGGTTGATACAGAATATAACATGTGCGCATGCAGTGACATGAATATTGATTATTGTTGCATACCCACAATTCTTTGCATTTATTTGTGTTTCTTTAACGTGATGTTTGTTAGAACTAGCAATTGCTTCAATAGTATAGTGTGCGGCATGAGAGAACATAAGGCAACAGAGAAATGAAGTTGAAATTGAAATTGAAAAAGTGAGTGGGAAAGAATTCAGAATTTCTCTAACAGCCTGTGATTGGCATTGGCTTTCAACAGCAAAGAAATGAAACTGAATATAGATCTTTGCAGTGAAGTCAACTGAAAATCTGCTGACTGCTGTCAGTCAACAGAGGGCACTGTTCTTCCAGAACTAATTTGCGGTAGACTAGTCTTGGAATTCATCGGGAAGGAATTTGCCATGTGTGACATGTCACTCTTGTCTGTGGTTGGTCAAACCACTTTCAGCAGGTCCTAAAAAATGTTGGGGCCCACCTCTTTGGGAAAGGGGGCAAAATTGTTTAAATGAAAGCTAGTTTACATCCTTAGAAAAAAAAGCCAAATTGAGGACCAGTTGTTCTCAATTTATCAGCCTTATGGGAAGCACAAAGCAGACATAATTTTCTCTCAAGGTCCAGAAGGGCATCTTCTTAATCTGAAATGAAATGGATCATAAATTTGCCCAGTTTTTGGTGCCTGCCCAGGGATTTGACATTCAAGGAATTTGTGTCTGTTTCTTTCTACCTTTTTCTTGTAGATTCAAGATGGGAGGAATTCTTTTCGTTTCAAGCTTGGAGTTGGTTGGCTCACTGTGGCCTAGTTTTGCATGTAAATGTAGGGGATATTAGGTAATTTGTTTCTGATAGTATGATTTTAGTGTGATTTCATATGAGGGGTATGAGGGAAAAGTTTCCATATGCAGTGGGTGAAACCATGGTAAGACGCTTGACTTTTTCAGGCTGTTTATCTGAGTTGTTTGAACAATTGTGGAAGACAGTGCACATGAGAGTTTGTCTGCTCATGATGAACTGTAGACTAACCGCTGGGGAAAATTAAGCGTCTTTGGTGCCAATATGATGCACTCTCAGCTTCAGGTGTAGTATTAGAACCTGAGCTTGGGTCCCAGCCCAAGTCTTAAGATCAGGTCTCATGAGTCAGAGTTTTGGCCCAGAGGTCAAGTTTGTCATGACACCTCGAGTTCAATATAAGGGGCTGATTCTCAATCTTGTACATTGGCTTAACTGAAAAAGGAATGTTTTTAACTGTTGCATTGCCCCCTCCCCCAAGGGACTTGCTTAAAATGTTGAAGTGTAGTACATGTATATGTTGTGCGCGCAGACCTTAGTTCCTTTGCACTGTTTAGTCCTTTTAGCTTTTAATCATTGTGCCCTGTCTGTCTGTCTGTCTGTCTCTCTCTCTCATGTCAGAATAATCTGCTTTTGTTGAAGCAGCAGCGGGGGAAACAAACAAAAAATGCAAGAGAAACAAAATCACTGGGTTTCCTTTAAGAGTACACCTCGTTTCATGTATACACAGCCTCAAATTGTAGACATAACAAGAGTGACCCAAAACACATAGGAGTACAGGCACTCCCTTTTTCACGGTGGCCCAGAAGAGACAAAAGGGTGGAAGTAAATCAGAGAAGCTTGAAAGTGTCTAATGATGTGATGGGATGACCTTTTCATGATGGCAGGTCAGTTTTTATCAGGTATTGCTAAAGAAGTGAAAGGAGGAGAATGTGATAAGAATGGAGATGGGATACTTTGCTCAGTATTTGAAGAGGAAGGATATTTTCCTGCTTGTAATTAACTTTTTCAAAATTTTCTCAGAACTTTTCACAGCCATAGAACTGGGAAGGAAGTTTAACATGCTTGGCAGAATTGAGATGATATTGCATATTAAAAAGTTTCCATTTTAGTGTTAGAATTTTCCAATTGGGCCTAAATTAGCGTAGCATATGACATCTTGCTCTGCCACACTGGTCAGTTTGTATGAAAAAGATTGATTGGTCAGTTTCTCTCAGGTGTCACGTTGCTACAGTCTAGAAGCATTTTTTTTTTATATCCAGCTACAAGTCCGTAACACAAGCTGTCTAATTTACTTGGCACCATGTACTTCCCTGTTGAGGGAGACATGGATTGATGGACCAAGGGTAATAAAGCCCTATCCACCACTGCTACGCCACACGCGTGCTGTGTCCCTTCAACTTTCAAGGATGGCATAGGCCCCGGAACACCCCTGGGAGCCTGGCAAAGCTATAGCCCACCCATTGGCAAACCCCATAGGGGTGTTTGCGTTCCCAGACCGCAGGAATGCCAGGCATGGGTAAGGTCACCGAAGGGCTAGTTCAGAGGGGTGAGATGGGTGCACAACCTTGGGTAGGTCACCCCTTTGATCTTTCCAACATGGGAAGTGATGTCTGGAGGTGACTCCTGGGCAGGCTGTGCTGCATAATAAAGAGGGGCTCAGTAAGTGGGTTAGCTAACTGGAAGGGGGGTAAAGGAGCTGCAACTTCTGTCATCAGGGAACCAAGTCTGTTTTCTTTCTTTTTTTTCATGGATTCCCAAGGTATACAAATAAATGTTGTGACTCACTTTTGAGGTAGGTTTGAGAAGAGGATTTGGAGAAAGAGCGGGAGCTCCTGGGGCCCTTTGATTATTTTCCTTGTCCTGGGGGCTAAGTACATGCACAGAGAAACTATCCAAACTGGAATGTCAGTGCTCACATCCCTGCCAGCTTATACCTTGTAGATTGTGATAAGTGCGTACTTCCAATTTCTGCTATAAGAAGGCCACAGTAGAATGTTAGTACAAATGTGCAGCATGCAAAAAAGAACTAAGGGGGGGGGTCAGGAGGGGGAGGGGCAACTGAAACCATTCCCCCCAAAATGAAGCCCAAAGTATTTTTTTTTAAATAAGAGAAAGGCAGTTATTGGTCTATTTCAATTCTCTTCCTTCCAAAAAAGTTTAAAATGTTCCAAAATGAGGTCTTACCCAGCACAATAAAATGTGCACAATTTTGGGGACTCAAGAAACAAGTTTGCTCCCCCCTGCCCCCCAAAAATTTGGTTCTGGACCCGCCCGTGAATAGAACAAGATAAAAAGTTCCATGGATGTTTTTTGACAGGATGAGTGTATAGGACAACCGCTGAACAAATCTTACATGCAGGTTTGTAGTAGAAATCAGGGGGGGAACAAAACACAAAACAAAAGCGGTATTATTGTGTCTTCATTGACCCCCTCAAGACTACCAGACTCCTGTCAAGCAAAATATGCAATCTGTGATTGTGGGATCTCATATTAGATTCTCTGTTAATGGAACTCATATTTACCTATTTGATAAGACGTGGTTCCGTACACATTACCATAGCAGACACCTAGACTTGAGGGGAAGTCACATTGTTTACTCCAATGAGGTAAATATTGATTATAAATTTACCACTCTGGTGACATTCAAATATACATTTTACGCAGTTGTTTTATTATGGAATACCTAGTAGACTTGGCAATGTTCATGTATTTCCAAATTTCAGGACAACTTGTTTTCACCTGCTGTCCCAATTATTGAGGGTTCTCTAGTGAAACACCTTCTCTTTCAGTTCTGATTACTTCCAAACCAGCCCCGCAAAATATTTTGATGCTCCCAAAAATGCTTGTGGATCGAGGCAGCGAGTGTCTAGTACTGTGACTAGGACCAAATGGGAGTGAGTTGTCCGAGGAAACATGAGGAAGACATTTGTGATGCAACAGCCCCCTCCCATCTCATGTCCTCTCCCCTCCCTGAATATAATCCCCCCCCACCTTCTCCCGGTTCAGATCAGCAAGGTCCATCTTGTGTAGGACTCGGCATACTTGCTTGTTGAACAAGCTCTGCACGGATGCTGTGAATTGCTTTGATCCTGCGTACGTAATTGCTTCTAGTATTGGTTCAAGAACTTTGTGTAGGACTAGGAGTACATGTACATGTACTTGCTTGGTGAACAAACTCTGCAAGGGTGCTGTGGATTGCTTTGATCCTATGTAAGTAATTGCTTCTAGCATTGGTTCATGGTAATGTTCCATTAAGAACTGATCCAGCAATAGCTGTGCATCCTGACGTTACTGGTTTGAATTTGGTCATCACACAAGAAACAGGCAGGATGAAATACATGTATGCCGTAAGGATGCCTGACTACTGCGGAAGGAACAACATGCAGACTTTTGCAGTGCAGGTACAGCAAGATCCCTCAGTGACCACTAACATTTTAAACCAAGACTAGGTTACCTCAGAACAGCAAGGCAAGCCCTCTGATTTGAGTAATGTCTACACGTACGCATGCTTGCTGTATTGGATCACATGATGACTAGAGTATGGCGGGGCAAGAGCAGAATGTATTATCCAGTGCCTACAAGTTTCTTGACTTGCCAACTCTACAAAACATAATCCTCCGAGAGCAAGTTAACAAATTAATCACACATGTCATATCAATTTGAATGCAAGTCTGTGTTTTTCCTTTTGTTACTGGTTCACGTGACCATATTTCTGTAGGTTATCCCAATTAGTTTGAAATGTAAAATCCAACAGATCACAATCTTGCGTGTGTGTGTGTGTTTTTTTTTTTTAAGTGTCTGGGTTTCCACCCACACAGTGTTTCTTAAATGCTGGAAAAGGTCGTCTCATATTTTTAGTTCACGTGATGTAGACCTGGGCAGAAATCATCAAAAGGGAAGGGAAAAAGTTCAGTTTACACCTTTTATTGTGGGACTGTATTCTGTGGGTGATTCCCACCAAAATTCATGCGCTTGTGATGAAAAGTGGCAATGTATTTTGGTCTGTGTTTACCACCCAGAACAGGCTTCCAGTCATGGGAAAGGTGTGATGGCCTTCCTGACACTGCATTGATGTGATTGTTGTGTATTTTTCTTGATCCGTATGTTCCCATGGCACGGCGAAGTACACTGGCACAGAATTTTTTTTTTCTTTTTTGTACTATTGTGTGTCACACTGATATTCATAAATATCTTTGTATGATGCAACCTTGGTTTATATGGAAACCCAGTTTCAAAAAGTTGTTCTGAGTTATGATACATATAATGTATTTCTGTCGATCTCTTTTATAATCCTTTAGAAGTAGTTTTTACAGTAGGTAAATGAATCATTATCATTTTTGTAATTTACCTGGGATTCATTGTGATTCAGCAAACAGTTTAGGTAACGTTTTCATTTATTTTTTTTAACAAATTAAGCTATGTTATATTTATTTTTTCCTGCGTGGGATAATTTGGTCACATTGATAACATATTTCCAAGGTTTCCTCTTCCTAAAGAAACTGATTGAATATGCTGCTCAGTGCTGCCCAGCACCCAAGATTACTGACCTAGTTATGATACCCAATCCCTGCAGTCTGTCAATATTTGTCAACCAGAAGAACAACTTCCCAAATATCCAAGTATAATAAAAAGAGGAGTGTTGGGGGTTGAGAAACTGTTTGCTTGGTCGCTTTTCGTGGTAAAATAATATCTCACTGTAAATGTTGCAAGGTGGTCCGTTATTGGTTGGGCAGTCACTTTTATTATAAGTGGTGGGGAACTGGTATGGCTCATAAATTTTTTATAAGTCCCTCATTTTCAGAGGCCTTCCTCTCCTAGATATGTGCTATTTTGCATTGCATTTTGGAGTTGTGCACTGGCTTGTACAAGTACGGAATTTATCTTCATCAGAAAGTGAGCAAAATATTCAAACTTGATACGACTTTTGTCATTTCCCGGTGCAAAGTGCCACTGGAAATAGAGAGGATGACAGTTAAATATTTTCAAATTAGTTTTGACAATATCACATTCCAATGTGATTGAGCAAAGCATAAAAACAATTGGTCCAAGATGAACTTCTCTTTTGGGGGGCGGGGGGGGGGAAAGGGGAGAAAATAATATTGCCTTTTAATGTTGGTAACAAAATTTTCAAGCTGAGGCCATGAACATGCCAACACTTCCAGGTACAAAGGGGTATTTCAAAAGAGAAAACAATGCCCTTCCCTTCCTAGTCAACAACTATTCCGGTTGGGCATGAAATAAATGAGCCATGCATGAATGTTTTCCTTAGTCCCTTTTCAAATCATATAAAAGACACATTATTTTGAGGTATGTGGGGATTTTTCTGCCGCAAATGCTTTGCGTGAGATGGCAAAGTGGGAATTTATGAAAAGGGCTCCTTTTCAAGTGGTTTGTGGGAATATCATGCCCTGTACTATCAAAGGCCCTAGTTGATAAGGTTGGTCAGGGCTCTGCAAACCTATTGAAACTAATTTCTGGGAAATATCTAACCTGTAGGTAATGAAAAATCAGGTGGCTGATGGCATTAGAAGAAAGAGCAACTCTTCTGAGTCATCCAAGAAGCTGGTGAGGAGCACCTATCCCATCAGCAGTGAAGGGTTGAACAAATGAATGGCACCTAGTCTTTCAAAAGTTGCATATCACAGTCTTCTTCGATACTGTTGTGGCCGAAATCGATGTGTTGGAGGGAGCCAATAATCAAGAATGGATAGAGTCATTGTCAGAATCCTCCAGTGGCAGTTACCTGGTGAAAGCAACCAGTTAACGCCACAACAGGGTCAGCTGACTGCTATCAACCAATCACCAGCCTTTCTGACCTTATTGGCACTACAGGTTCTAAAGTCAGCTTCTAATTGGGTAATGTGTGCTCTAGTGACCTGGTGATGCATAGTCTTGGCCCAAAACTGGTTTTATTATTTTGGCCGGTGCAGATGACATGGCAGATGACATACTGGCAAGTACAGCCGAATAGTAGTACAAGTAGAGGGTGCTATATTCACAAGAGATGAACTGCTAGAAAAAAATAGTCTTGCAAAAATCCTGCAGGCTTACCCGAAAAATTCCTAGCTTACCTCATACGCTGAAGTTACCATGAATAATTGTGCACCAAATTTTGTGCCAGTTCTGCGTGGTGCACGTTTTTCCGGAGTGCACATGCTCAAACAGTCAAACCCAGTCATGAGGCAAGATGAGTAGCATAGACATGCATAATATGATAATTTCTGTGGAAATATTTTTCTCAAGTCACAGGCTTGTGACTTGTTTCCATGGTCTGATTTCTCTGACAGAAGAGTTGCAAGCAAGTTAACGGAGTTTGGATTCTTGATAATGTAATAAATATGTTCAGATGGAAAGTTTTCTTTGTCATAATTTTATGCAGTCCCACCATGGGTGTTATTTTGAAAAGGGTTGAAGGTCACTGAACCTCAGTTCTCATTCCTACTCTTTCTGAGCCATCTGCATGGGAGGCAAAATTCAGTCTGTCTGGCCCAACTCTCTCCCTATCCCTACCAAAATATCTACAAGAGTGAACCATACTAAATTCCAGGGTACAGGGTCCAGACAGCCCACCCCCGTCACGGATGAGGTCGGGCCAGGTAGTTTAGCAACAGAGAATTAAATACAACACCCTTCCCTAGGTCAGCATGCAGTCAAGCATATTATGCATTCTGTGCCAGCTCTTGAAATAAGCTAAATTTAAACCCGCTCTCCAAGCAGAAGTAACCACACACAGACTGCAAAGCCGAGAATGAAACGAAAGTTTGATTAATTCCGGCAAGCAAAATGAAAGGTTAGATTTCCCTCCCGGTGGCCTTCCCACGCTCCCTCTCTCCATTTTTAACACACCTCTCTTTCTTTCCATCTTTTTTTTTTTTTTTTGGTCCCTTTTTTTTGTGATGTAAATAAATGTACCACTGATGTGTGGAATGGAATGCATGCCTGCCCTTTTTCTTTGTGCCGGAAGTTTTTATTGTCACTTTTTGTGACTTCAGTGAGTGTCTTCCTCCCATCGTTTGGTGGCTTGTGAAGACTTCATGTGACTGTTGTGACAGACAGATTTCTTTTAACACATCTATGTAATATGAGACCAATTGTCCAGAAAGGCAGTGCATGTACAAAATATGAACAGGCCATGGTTCATGTCCCACACAATAGGGACTTTGTAGCCTGCTTGTATGCAGATTACATCAAGTGAACATGATACCAAACTCCTTGCAGAGCCCCGGCCCCTTAAAGTATCATCCCTTCTGTTTACCCATCCATGATCCACCCGCTTGTGGAAAGTTCTGAAGATTGCGTTGTATGAAAAAGAAAGGAAAGCTTTCCAAATTCTTGGAGACATTTTAATTGAAGGATGACACAAAAAGTGTTTTTTGCTTATTGTGAATGAAATACAGATGTTATGTTGAATAGATTATTAATAGAGTAAAAATTTTGTATCGAAATGGATGAAGAGATGTAATTAAATGTTGTGAGTGCTTGATACCTTACCCACTTGATACAAATATGTGTGCATGTACATACACATGTATGTTCACTGGCACCAGTTTAAGTTGGGATGATGGTGTCTGTTGTGAAGAAATTAAATTATTTTTAATAAAAGTGACTCCAGCACTTGGCAGATCCTTTTCTCTCCGTGAACGCTAATGATGCTCTGAAAAAAATGTAGCTGCATTAAGGTTGGATTTTAAAAGTACTTTCCAGTTTGTGATCTTTGAACTGGAAATGATCAGGTGATTTATATTAAACAAACTGTTTTGTCATATCTGCATTAAATTTACTTCCATCCAGCTGAAAAGAATTAGATATTTAGTATTCCACAGTGTTTCACTGTTTACAACCATTTGTGCAGTGGAAAGCAGCACATTTTCCGATCTGATTTCGTTTTCAGAACTAATGTTTAGGTTTAGTGTTAGTGACTTTAGTATACCAAGGTTTCCCAACCAATTCAACACTGACTGGCAATTTGTGTCCTGAAGACTTTTAATAAAGATTCCTTTCGGCTTAGCAATCAGACTTTGAATAAAAATAAAGAGAACAACTCGTTAGAATATAAAGGTAACGAAGGCTCACTTTCCAGGCGGAAAGCTTTGATGATGTGGGCGAAGAAATTAATCACCTCTCACTTTGTTTGGTCCTTAACTTCCCTACCCTTAAAATATGTGGCTCATCTGAAAGATGATACTTCCACATAGTTAAATTGTACTGTGTAACCTCACAGGTGACGGAACTACTTCATAATTTTGATCCAGAGTTTGGATACACGGTACGACAGACTGCTTAACCTCTGTCCTCCGTCTGAATTTTTGCCACCGAGGTTTTATGATTTGTCTGTTCCTTCCCCCACATGTTTATTTGCTGTCTCAATGATGTCCTCAGTTCGAACTTCTTCATGGCTGTCAGGTTTTATTGTCGCTGATACAGACCTTTGATAAGCCATGCAGAATGGAAGCAGGTGTTGCCGTGGTAAACAATCACCAGAAGAGATGGTGAGACAAGTGTTAAACTAACAGTTGGAAAACGCTTGATACGTTTCTGTGATTTATTTTGTATTTGGAGAGGTAGACCTCTTTTCACATGGACATACTTGCATGTTGGTTGTTTCCCAGTTCACATGCCGGTCTTCACCTTGTACGTGGGAACTCTCTTGGAAAAAATCCAAGCATTCAGTTGCATTTTATAATTGATCCCAGGACCAACAAAATCAAAGTGTTTTACTTGATCCTATTTGAAAGAGAATAGCTCTAGGTATTGCATTTTACTGTGGAATGAATATTTTGGAATCTTCACCTCCCTCACCAATTACTTGTATGAAATTCTCTTGTGTAGTTTGTGTTTTGGAACAGCCATAGGGTTACCACCAGTTGTTCTGTCTACCGCCCTCTGTTGACACCTTGAAGGAAGTTTTCTGTCTAACCAACCAGACCAGACTGTAGTTGGCAATCGAATACAGTTAAAAAGACTTGGTCATTTTTTCCCACACAGTTTTTACACCAGAAAAGCTTATTTCCGGAGATGAAGCTTTAAACCCCCCAAATTTATGACTGCCATGCAGGTGTAGGATTTGATCCTTGCTCTCATGATTTCTTGTGCAGCAGCCTTATCATGTAACTTACAAGGGCACACCTCAGGCATTACATGAGCCTTTGCTCACATGACTCCATTAGACTTGGGAAATAATCAGCACATTGCCTGTATGGCCTCTTGTTTTTGTTAGACTCACTGGAGTATCCATGAATATTACAAATAAGCCTCATGTTACCTGCTAGTGCTATTTGAGGGCTAGACCAGTGAAGACCCATGGAAGGATATGATTAGAATTGGTTTGCTTGTGCAACAACTACTGAAGTATGGTTTAAGATGTTTCTAGGATACATTTGTGTGATGGGCTCGCACTAGTAATGTCAGAAGCTGTGCAAGGAATATACAGCATCACATTGTATGCATAAATAATTGTAACTCTCACATAGTTCTCACATGTAGTGTCAGCATTAGACCCGGCAGTGTGGTGATGCAATGAAGAAGTTTATTACAGAATGAATTACTCTTAATAATTTTTTAGAAATACAGTGTCCAAACCTAAGCATAGGGATAAGATGCTGCGGGGGGAAAAGAGAGGAAAGTTACCTCTGTTTTCTAAGCATCCTTGCCTGTATGCAATTTGCATACCAAAAATGAAAGTATAAATTGTGGAAATCAAACTACCGGATCCCCAGGCTTTTTTTCCCCGGTATCAGTATAGTTTCTCTCCTTTCACTGCCTGTTTTTGTCTCGTGGATCTTTGGTATGTGGGGTTTTTTGTTCCCATCATCTGGGAGGGAATTCTTTTCAGCTGTGCCAAGGGAACCGAGACGCTCAGCTTCTTCCTCATTCCATTCTCTCCCGATTTAGGTCCAGTCGAGATGGTGCTGGATTGTGTTGCGGGACTTCCTGGAATTGAGCAATGACAAAAGAGACCAGGGCTGTAGAAAAAGGGAGGATGAAACGTAATGGGTGGTTTATTGTTTTAAGTCACCTAAGGTAAAGCCGTGAAAAGTCGTAGGGTAGGCCTCCACGGCATGGTGGAGACAGCTTCTTTGTTAGGAAAGTTTTTTGCCCCCACATAACAACACATGCGTAGTCCCCACAACTGCGAAACAAATATGTGTGTGTTTTCTATGTATCCTGTTACTTTCCCTGGGTGACATGCTAATCTGGCCACCAGAATTAAAGAGTCTGTGCGGTGCATTTTATTTACTACAACCCTTTCACATTTGTGTTTCAATGAACCATTAATTATTTCAATTTTGATGCTACTTTATGAGGTATTTGGGTGCCTGTTTGGTTTTTATGCCAATTTGAATTTCCATATTCATGACAATTAAAACTATAAAGTCATGCCAGGCAAAAAACCTGCCAAGAAACCGTTGTTTTTTGTATATGAAATTTTTCTGCTCTGTATTTTCCTTTCTTCAGTGACTCATTGTTGGAATACATGGCAATTAAGGCAACAAAGAACCCTTTCTCAGAAACTTTCACTAAACATATTTTGGGTTCACAAGTTACACAGACGACATTGACCGAACTATGTTTTCTCTGAATGACATCACAGAAACAGCTGTTTAAAAACAGTGCATTGTTTCTTTCTCTTAGCACCAAAAAATATGTATCTGAGAAAAAAACATTGCCTGGACCCTTTAAATGCCAAATGGGGGTGGTTGGTGGTACCATGCTTACATGCAGGTGGTACATGTATGTGCATGTTGAATATCTCTTTGACCAATAGGATTCTGTGACTTATTGAAATGTATACAAGTGAGTGTGTAAACGCCTTCAATCGTGGACCTATAACAATAGGGGTCAATAGGGTCCACGGTTGCCGAAGAGTCCACGGTTGGAAAACGTGTACAAAACATATGGGAGGTCTTCCGAAAAAGTTAGAGTATGAACAAGAGTATGAACAAAAGAGGAACAATAGGGAATCCACGATTGAAGGCATTTACACACTTGGGTGTGTGTGAGTTTGTTTCTGCATGCAATTGGGGACCCTGAACAATAGAGGACAATAAGGTCCCCGATTGACAGAGGGTCCCCGATTGACAACTGTGTACAAAACATATGGGTGGTCTTCTAAAAAAGTTAAAGTACAAACAAAAGAGGAACAATAGGGGGTCCCCAGTTGCAGGCAAATACACACTTGTGTGTGTGAGTGTGCTGCCAGTGCAGTGAGGACCTCTCCATAGGTCCACATGTTGTTGGCCTGACTATATGTAGGAGTACATCTTACAAGAGCCAAGAGAGAGGATTGCCAATTACATGCAGCTGGTCAGACAATGAAGCTGGGAACATCTTTTCCAGAATATCTTCTGAAACCGAATTGAAATGTCTGTTCCCATGTCACTGCTAAACTGGCTGGAACCAATGTTCACCTTGCTGCATATACGTGTAGATGGCAAGATTTCAAGCAAATTAAAAGCAAGCAGAAAGTGTCTTTTGTCTATTGTTTGTTTATTTGTTGAAAGTGGAATTTTCCTTGGCAAATCAGGAAGAAATACGAATGAGAAGAAATCCAGAATTTTTTTTTGTATCTTTGATTTGGAGGAAACGTACTTAGCATTGGTGTCATCAAGAATGTGGGTCAGCCCTGAGTCGAAAAAAAATGGGGGGCCCAGTGGCTACCCTGTCCCCCCCCACCTCAGCTTCCACTGCCAGTGTTCTGAGTTTTTAGAATGAGTCCAGGCATGGACTTACCTCAGTGTCATAGATGCTTAAGCTCAGAACCCAAGGACTTTGGTTCCAGCCTAGAGTAATGCAAGAAGGAATAGATTGACCCTCATGTGCCAGTTTGTTGACAAACCTTGTGACCAAATGGGTATTACTACAGTGCATGCCAGGCTGCAAAAATACAGTGCAACTAGGGAAGGCCTTCGCAGTTACAGCATACTAGCTCCTGCCCTTGAAAACGAGCAAAAAGGGAGGGGGCATGCAAAAACCAAACCTCGTGGCCTTCCCTTCCCCTTTGCTATCTCTGTTTACATGATAAAAGTCAGTCTTGGCAACCCCCAATGACCTGAGCCAAATCTGGGTCATGTGACTTCATCAAAACATCCACTTTCTTTTTGGGATGTACATGTACATTCTTGGAGCCTACTTAAACAAAGGGTCCCTTTTATGGCCGGGCCACTTAATCAACTTGAAAGAAAAAGGAAATAAGGTAGTTGAATATCTGAAAAGGTGATGTATACTGGCAAAACAGACAGCCTTGACTAGTCTTCTCTACTGTGACTATCACTTTACACTGAAATTACAACTTCTATGATGCACTTTTGTAGTACATGCAACACCCTGTCCAATCACAAACACACAGGTGGTTTGCTTTTGCACATGGAAAGTGGGTGCCATCTGGCCAAAACATGCAATTCTGTGAACACTTGGCACAATTTTCAGGGGACAAAACAAACGTGTTTGTGATGTTTATTGTGGAGACCCGTTTTGGGGGGGTACCCTGAATGGGCTGCACCTTTCCCCTTGCACTAGATTCGTAAATCGGGGAAGTTTCTTTGTTGAAGAGTAGGGCTGAGTTTGTTCTGATGCTCGATGATGATGTGCAAGGTATGCCAGTGCGCTTGGGAACTTCCAAATGGTATACATCCACTGGTATGTGACATAATTATTAACATAAAAATAACAGCATAAATAAAAATAAAACAAAGACAAATTATATTTTAAAACAATTAGGAAAATCAGTCCTTAACATAACGTCTCCATGAAAACAAAAACTTTTAGGACCACCTGCCCTACATTTTTCCTTAAGAACTGTGTCACCTGGGGAATTCATTCCCTGAAAAAGAAAGACTTTCTGCAGTGGTCAGTGTGCATGCCAAAGCTTACATTGTGTGGGTCCACTGAGAATGCTTTCAAAAATGACGTTGGCATTCTTTCCCTGTTGAGAGCCAAAAAAGAAGAAAAAGTAGTTTACATGGCGCTTTATTTCAAAAATGTTGATGACTTTTAATGTGAAAGCGTTGGGGGGAAGGGAACAAGTTGTGAGGTCGATCTTTTCTTATCAGAGGAATGCAATGTGTTAGGCTTTTGGCACGCTAAGCGGCCTTTTCACGAGGTGAGCATGGTTGGTATGTGAAACAGCAATGGTCATGTTGCAGGAATCAAGCTTTGCATCTGTTTGCACCCATTAAATTTTGAGGCTGGCACATTTTCTGCATTTGGCGGGCACTGATAATCTGTGAGAATGGAGAGGGTTGGGCAACTTGGGGCTGCGTTCCCCACCCAAATATTTCACAGGCTTGTCTCCTGGATTGAACTGAATGGTAGAAGCACCATAAATGGTCAAGTCAGCCTTGTGTTCCGATTTTGACAGTTGCTGTGATGTGGCCTGTTGCTGGTCACTGCATGGATATTATAATGTTGTAGATATGTGATGTATTTATGCATTGCAATCGTTCCTCGCTTAGCAAAATCACAAGACTGGTTGGATTACATTCAAAGATAAAAAGGTCAAAGGTCTTTACACATAAAAGAGCAAAAGGAGGTTTACAAACGTCAAAGCAATATTTTAAATATATGTATTATTTGGATACTTACAAAGAATAATTTTGATCGAAGGAAATACATATAGATTATTGTAGAAAAGAAATGAAAATATAAAATTACTGGACGTTCTACAAACACCAAGGTAAAAAGCTGTTTTTATATCTGTTTGGCATCTAACTGGATGCATCTCTTTACAATCCCTTAGGACAAAACTCAAAT
Source organism: Acanthaster planci (assembly GCF_054643075.1). NCBI lineage: Eukaryota > Metazoa > Echinodermata > Asteroidea > Valvatida > Acanthasteridae > Acanthaster > Acanthaster planci. Next base: position 16,875,708 of record NC_141779.1, on the reverse strand, counting down.
GTAACCTTTTCAGGAAGAAGACGATTAAGTTTGTGATCTTGATTCTGAATCTGACGGAAAAACTTACATGCACATCTTCCTACAATCGGATATCTCAAAGTTGATAGACAACACGGATCTTCCTTCCACATTCCCAACCTGCACCATTCTCAAATTTCATTTCAGTGCCATCTTCTTTGAATAATGAATAGAATGAAGAACCAGTATTTGGTCGACCCGGCTTGGCAATTTTAATGAGGAATGGACTTTTCGAAAAAAAAGTGCTGATGCTCCAGCTTTAATATGGTTTCCCAATTTTCGGGTAGGTAAGGGGGGTTCCCCAACTGCTTGCCAGACAGAAATGTGGTCTGCCGTGATAAAAACTGCCGCCACATTTTGCTGTTGAGGTTAATGGCAACCGTAATGTTTTATGCACGTTTATCTTGAATGCAGCCGCAACATTTTAAATGTTTACCCTGTTTTCACCAGCCGGAAATAACCTTGTTTTCATTGCAGGGATCACTCCTGTAGATCAGATTTTTGTTCTGGTGATCGTCCCTATCAGGTCCAATTGCCTTCACATAGCTTCCTCTCTGGAATGTTGAATGTTGTCCCCTTTCCTGTCAAGTTGTTCCTAATATTGGACATTTTATGGAAGAGACAATAATCTTGTGACTTTACCGCTCAACTCTTGCTTCAAACACTGATTTTATTACCATACCCTGCTTTGTAAGTTGTATGAACGCTTCCTGCCGTCCCCAACACTCCCCTAAAAGTTTTTCACCCTTTCCTCTGCAGAGGTCTGTGAAATGTATGCTTGTCATAGGTCAAGTGTTCAACAAGTGTAGTATTTCTCATATGCTGTAAAGCAGGGAATTCCCAAATTTCTATGTATTTCCACCACAGAAGATCATCATCATGAAAAAGGAGGAATATAATTGTTTGAGAAATGAAAAGCATTCTCAGAAGTGCAGCATTTTGGGTAAACTTATCAACCATTGTACTGCCTGCAGGGCACAACTTTACTATTACTTGCAGGAATCTTGGGAAGTCCCTTAATTTGAAATTGTTCAGTGAGACTTTATCAATTGTAGCTAGTTGTAGCATTTTGCATGGCTGTAAACTGATATTAGTCAACAGACCAGTGCAGTCAATATGGAATTCTATCGGTGCCAAATACATATTTTTCTAATGAATTTTCTTACAAAAAATTAATGGGCCATTTCCAATTAACCTCCAGGAACGTATTAAGTTTAATCCTTTTTCTTTCATGAAGATATCCAATCATTTGAACTGAATACTCAAAAAGGTGGAATGACCCTGCAGATCCAAAGAATGGTGGTGGTTGAGTTCGCCACTTTTTTATTGGTTTCCTAAGTTGTTCCCTTTTCATACCCAAGATCCGCTGATAAAGAACAGTCCATTCTGCATGAAAGAAAAGCTCATCCTGCCATCGTTACAGAGCCCTTTGTGCTACCTGATCCCTTTGGCTTTTAAAACCTTCCCAACAGCAATTTTGCTATTTTTCACCCAATCAGTGAGTTCTTTGATTGGAGGATTTGGCTTGGTTGTCTGTGCACTTTTATGCCTTGTCTGAGGGTTGATAAATGTGCACTCTGGTATCTTGACCAAATGGAAATGTCAATCTCTTGGGCGTGGCAGGTTTCATTTTAAAGAGGGTTAGCAATTCTATTGGAGGAAATATTGATTCAAATGATCCTAACAGAATACATGTATGCCAGCCCTGCCCTTTTCAGTTGTATTGAGTTATCTTGTGTATTTTCATCAAACAATTTACACAGGATTTACATCTGTGTTTTATCTACGGTGTTTGCCCTTGAGAATTATGGAATACTATTCTCTCCCACAAGTTTCAAAGAAATCAGTGTCAAAGCCTGTAGATGATGCTATGTTCACCCTCACCTCCACCCTTAGTTCACTGTCTTCTTCTTGATTATATTCATTGTTTTACTAGTCTCTAGCAGTGATCACCTACCCACTGACTACGTCATTTGCTATGCATTGGACCTACTCTCAAAAAGCTGAATATACCCGATCAAAGGATGCCCCACTGGAGGGGGGGGAACCCACAGGCAAAATCTTCAACAAAAAGTCATGCTTCCAATGCAGTGCTTACATGTACATGTGCATGTACTTGCCTTAGACAGACTTGAGGTTATTATTTCCAGTGAGGGGGGGACTACTGACCTCGCTGCCAGTCACCCTCAAGACTCAACTAAACCAAGTTGCATAAGTTTTTACCATAATACAAAGCTTGTCATTGTGAGGACTTATTTAGTGCATTTCAATTCAGAGGTTTGTGTCCTAGCCAGTGAAAGAGAGTAAGATGTATTGTCAGATGTTCTGTGATGTGCAGGCATAGGACTTCTCTGCATTTGCTCATATTCAGGATTTTGACCCCGTTCTGATTTTTTTTAGAGGTTTAATCATTAAAGTTTTGTTACTGTTTTGCACATTGCACTGAAAGATACAGGCTTGTTCACTGATAAGAGTAATGAGCCATGTGTTTTATTCCTCCATGAATGAACAAACTCTCATACTGTAATACTACAAATATCAAAAATGTATGATAAATTTGTGGTGTGGTGATGATGTATTCAGTATGTGCACTAATTCTACATTGGTTCGGACAAGGAGAAATAGCAGATCATGAAGGCGATTGTGGCCCATGTGCTGTGTGCATATAAACACTCGCATTGTATTGAGGGGGAGTCTCAACCCAGTTGACTATGTCTCAACCCAGTTGACTGTATCCAGGAAACTGAAGGAAAAATCAAGATTTTGAAAACTACCAAGCACAACACAGCATTGGTGCAGTTCTGCCCAGGTACGAAACAGAACAAAAACTGCACATACATGCAAACCTACGGGGTCATCAAGTTGCACCAGAAGGCTGAGGGGAAAAGAATCTTCAATGTCCCTACTCAAAGATTAAACAAATAATAACTGGAATAATGTGAGGTGTGTAAACAGCCAAATAGAAATTTCCCTGAAAAATAATCAAATCAGTGTGACAAATTGATTCAGGAGCCATGGCAGCCCTGAGATTCTTAAGGATCATGGTTTTGTAAAGCCACATGGGATTGGCTGTCTGTCCCCTGCTGGTTGATTGAGGGCCAATCTTGAAAGATTTAAGTCCCAAAAAAGCACAGGAAAACTTTCTGATTGCCTTTTTTCCTTAGCCAGGACGAAAGTTTACATGTTTTTGTTCTAAAATAAAAACCTGGAGTTGAGGATCTCTTTACAAAGGATCAGAGAGTTTTCTCAAGGTATCTCTGAATATTTAAAATTTTCTCCCAAACTAAACTTAGGCCTGATTTCCATGAAGGTCTGATGGTGTGTCTTCCAGCCAGACTGGAACCATTGCAAAGTTTTCTTTGCATTTGGTTTCAAAGGCAACATGGGCCTACCCAGGTATGGGGCAGTTGGGACCACAAAGGGGACCTTGACGATTGGTAGAGGGGGGGGTGAATAGGTAACAGTACATGTTCACCTTGGCTGCATATAATACATACATCAGGAAGGATAAACAACCAATTATCCACCCAGACCCCAAGTTTTAACAAGGTAAGTGATGTTAAAGGATAGTGGTTATTGCCCTGTGGTTATTATGGACGAAGCCTGTTGGTTCCCCTGCAAAACCCTCAGATGTACACGTACATTTTGTCAGTATTATCCAATGATAATGGCAGTTTCTGATAGGTTTATGCAAGGCCCTGAATGTCGGGTACTGTCAGAAATCTGCCAAATAGCAGGTAGGCTATTGGTTTGGCCTGAAGTGTAAATATACAGGTGAGTCATAAACCTTTATAAGGAAATGTATTTAATTAAACATTGTAAGAATCTCGGCTTCACAGTTGAGATACCCTTTTTGTACATGTTGAATATCAGTAATTTTCCTTGTGAGGCCATGTAACTTTCACCATGCAAAGCTTCAAATTTTACTTCATTTTCCTTGTATTCTATGAACAAGGGATACTGATGATGATATCGTTATTAAACTGCGTTGTTTTGATATTTGGATATACATGTAGGCTGAAATAGCATGCGCATTTTAAACTTTCCCCCTTGTGTTTTGTTTTCTGCGTGGTGAGACAACATTTCTTGGTGGGTAGAAATAGGATGTTGAATCTATGTTACCACGGTTATGTTCAGCCGTTTGCACCGAAATGGCAGCACGGGGCTGGTATACTCCCCAGGGAGCTGAGATGGTTTCAAGAATGTTCAGATGAGATGTGAGCCCAATGTGCAGAGATAGTGATAATACGTGTGTCATGAGCGCCTTTGTGGCTGATACCGGCTCTTTACAAATGCTTTTATTATTATTATTATAATTTAAATTAGTATTATTATTATTAGATTAAAAGTTATAAATTGGAGCCTGAATGCACATGAAGAAAGGCTGGTTTGTTGTGCAATACCATCTGCAAGCGGTTTACGGCCGATAACTTGTAGAGCAGCTTTCACAATACTTCCAGCATTTCTGGGGGCTCTCTGAGCATTATTCTGATCATATTTGAATTATTCTCAACCCTGAAGGACTCTGTGATTGGAGTTGGAGTTGATAGGGGGGGAGTGTGGAATGGTTTTATTAGTTGATAGACAGAGCTTTAAAATAACATTTCGGACCTTGCTCCTTGGCCAGTGCCATTTAGCTCAGCAGTCAGTGATCGCAGGAGGTGACTTACCTAGGAGTGTTAAAATGCATGCCCTTGGCCTGGTCTGAGTTTCTTTTGTCAAACAACCACCAAGGTTACATGGGTTGTTAGCATAGGATGGCGAGATCATATTGGCAATGGTAGACAGACACCACAGGTCATTGTTGGTTAGTGGCAGGGGGTACTGGGTAGGGATTAGAGCTAAATCAGAGCCCAAGCACCATGTAATAAAAGAAACCCAACCTAGAATTATTGACATGGCTGTTGCTGTGATTGTGGAGTAAATGAACTTAATACCACTGTATATTTTAAGTGTGAGGTATCATACTTTTTTCACTCAGACATTTTCCTGAGTGGGAGTGGAATTTAGTCTTTGTACATCACAAATTATCATCATCTCATAAAGAAAATATTTTGAAAACCCTGCTGTACATTTTTATTCAAATTTATTTTGCAGCATTCCAGTCGGCCTGATGTATGCTGTAATTCACGAGTAGGCCTTACATGTTGCGGAAGAATATACAGTACATGTACAGTGTACAGGCATGAAACCAGCAGATTTTAATATAAGCATGAGCTCTCACATTTTCATGGTTGCACTGTTGCATTGAATATTGTTTGTAATTTCTTGGAATTGTTTAGGTACAAAGGTACAAAGCAAGTCTGGTTTCAGTAGGTAAGGACTTGCTTTCAAAAACTTTGCTTCCACAATGTCAAAGAGCCCAGAACGGCACCCTTTGCACATCAGCGTCCAAATTTGCATAAGTTGCTTTGTACAATGCCATTGGTCACAAGTCTCATGCAGCTCGGCCAATCAGTGCGCAGGTGGGTGTGGCCTAGTCAGAGTGGGTGTGGCTTTCAACTAGACTGCCTGGAAATTTGTATTATGGTGGTCATCAGACTTTGTTCACCTGCTGGGTTCTGGCAACCATATTCATGGCTGATTATTGGAAGGGGAATAGAAATGACTGAATTAACCTAAATAAGGTGCAGTTAGGCAGGTGTTGCTATCACAATCGGTGGTTTTAATGGCATGACGATGCATGCCTTTACATCAAAACAAGGGGTAGCCTTCAGCTGTCTGCCTGACCAAAGTACAAACTATTAACTACAAAAGACAACCACATCACATCATATCTTTTTTTTCATTTTGTACTGAACAGTAACTGGTGCATTTGCTGGTAACAGATGTTTGTTTTGAAAGGTTTCATTTTGTGCCAAACACATAAATAAGACTGACTGAATGGGTTCCAGAACTTGTTGTGGAGTTCTCTGTTATGTTTGTGTGTATTTTTTCAACCAAGAGCCCTGTTTGCTAATGTTCCGTAAAGTGAATCGGTTTAGTGTATTCTTGAGCATTATCTTTAGAGAATAATTGATGGTTTTGCCACACCTCAGGGTCTACAATTATCTTTGCAAATGTTCACCATCTGTGCTCCATCCTAAAATCTGTCAGTCTTGGGCTGTTTTCCTCATGTTTTATTAGGTATATAAGCAGTAGAAAGTTGTACCAAAGAAATGCCTGTTGAAACAAAATGGCCTCAAATTTATTAAAGGCTTGTTACATTTTTTATTTTTGACCCTTCCCCTATTACTTCCCCTGACCTAAACTCCCCAGATGAAATTAAATCCACAAGGGTCCTTTTAAGGAGTTGGAAAGGTACAACCCACTCTTTTTTTGACATGAGCTTAATGCTCCCTTAATGTTCAATCCAAAAGAATGTGGTTTCCATACATTTTGTATTTTGAAAGGTTTCTGGCCAAAATAGGGGGGGGGGAAATTAAGGTTGAAAATAGCTGAATGTACGCAGCTTTTTTAGCTTTGTTAACAAATTGGAAATGCAGAGGGATAAGGATCAAATGCTGGGGATTTATAACGCATTATCAGTGTACAGGTGATACTGCTAAATGAGCCAAGAAATATTGATTTTGAGGTTAACAATTTCCATGAAACCACTAAGCACACAACAGTTTAATTTGCAGCAATAATTGATCAACGTTATATATGACATTATTAGCTGATTCCCTCTCAACACTACAAATTTTGCTCTGTAGGATTGGGGTTGGTTGACTTTTCTGTTTCTTAGTAACCCACCAACACAGTTGCAAAGCTGGTATTGTGCGCAACAGCATCTTCTCTTTAGAATTTGCATTCAGGTCGAGCATCTGGCATACTGTTGGCCTTAAAAGTCTTCAGTGAATCCTTTCAACTGAAGGGCTACCAACGAAGTCTGCTAATCATGCTCTCAGGGTGTGTCTTAATAAAACCCCAGCTTCAATAAGGCATTGGGTAAGGGTTTTGTTTTGGGAATAAGGGCCAGTTCTGGAGACCGGATGATACGTCTGCCTGAGCCCCATGACCTGGCTGGCCAAAGCGAACTACTTAGGCATAGGTATTGTGTGTCTGGGAAGGGGATTGTCTGTTGGTATTTGGGTGTTGAGTTGAGACCCCTTTAAGTTGAGATTTGAAAAGGCATAGGCAGCAAAGCCTTACCCAGAATGCACGCTTGCCTCATTTTGTTCAGTCTACCTGTACTTTATAAACAGAAACACAGCGACCAAACAAGAAGTGCCCTTTCTCAGTTTCTTTATTATTGAAAGGAGCCAAGTATTTAACCACTCATTACTTTCCCAATCCCAGTCTTTAGTAGCAGCAGTTGAGGCTGATTATGAAGGAACCTTTTTTTTAAAGCTGGATTTAAAAGGAAAACACTCAGAAAACAGGATTGCAAAAAACATGACAAATAGTTCTGATCAAAAGGTACCATAATGGCATTTTTTCTTTTCTTTTCTTTTTTTTTCTTTTTTTGACAGCAGGTTCATATGCTGACGTATATTTCATCCCTTCGGAAGCTTGTCAGAACTGCAGTCCTTGAATGGTAACACGCGCAGCTGGGTGTTTGGAGACTAAGATAAAGGAAGGGGCACGTGCCACTTTCCCCTCAGTGTGATCGTGCATATCATAGATCTTTAGTAGCAAAGCTCTCTGTTCTTTCTACCCACTCGTTTTGTTGTTTCTCTTGTTCCTTTCATTTGGCATCAGTTTGTAATGGGGATTTCTTGTTGTCTATCTTTGAAAGCTGCGCATGGCTGCTTTTTGTTAGCTTTTTTTTTTTAACCAGGTGGTGTGATGTGACAATTCTTGTGAACGTCCCTGGTGTAATGCCAACAATTCACTGCATCTGCATTGGACAATATCATCAAGTACAAAGCCTCAGATCTAGCAAGAGTGCCTCAGTGTAAAGGCATTCAGAAACACCCACAAAGCGCCCTGTGAACAATTTTTTCACCCCCCCTACTTTTTTCATCAGTGTAAAAGCACCCATTTGGCTTGAAACACGTGCAATTAAAGTACTGGAAACCCAGCTTTTTACAGACCCATGCATGAGTTATTCAGGGTTACCAGAGTTTCCGGACTAGTTCTTTTGTTCCCATCTTCTGCATGGATGGGTTAGAGAGACAGGCTGGGACCGGATAGAACTGGTCTTTGAACCCAAGTGTTGAGCAGAAAGAGAATTGTGGTTTACTGGTCCAAATTTGAAGGTAGTGTGTAGTATAGCTGTGTGGGCAGTTGGTCATTGCATGAGAGGCCACTTAGGGGGTTCTGTTTGAACACTATTCGTCCTGCACCTTAATGTTGGGGGCGGAGAATTATTAGGTAAAGGAGGTTTCTGTTGATGGGGAATGGAGGGAATTGGACTAATATGCGCACCTCTTCCCAAATAATTTTTCTCACATCAACTTTTTGATGTGCGAAAATATTCACACATTTACCTTTCTTTCTTTGAATGTGAGCAGTATACTCAATTCTAAAATAATGGGTTTCCTTGAAAGCTTTTTCCTATTTCCTAAAATACAGTTATTCTGTCCTGTCTTTCCCCAATATTTTCAATCAGTTGTTAACCCATTTTCCTTCTTGGTTTCCAACATATTTTGCTTGGGTGGGTACATTCTGGATATGTCTTGGAAGCTAATCATTTTCATAGTCTTTGTCATTCTGATTAAGTAAGTTCTTTCATTGTTTTTCTTCTCTTGTTCCTGTAGATTTTCAGTCTTTCAGGATTTTTTACTTGTCACAGTTTTCACTCTAGTGGAGCACTACAATTCCCCACCTTCCCAAAAATATTCCAGTCAGACTTCCCCTGTTCCCATCATGGAATGCTGTCTTCCCAAATGGTCTATCACTTCCCTGTATCACATCGTCTGATGCTAAGAATATTGACCAGTCCAGAAGGTAAACTGGTCTAGTTACATTGCATTGCTGGCTTCAAACTCTCTCCATTCAGAATGCCTATGCCAGGCCTCATTCCTGCCTCTTTTGCATATTAGTTGGCCAGGTGCAGGCTAGTTTTGTTCCTTCTTCCACCAAATGATGAACTGTGATAACCTGTTGTGTCAGAATTGTTGCCCACTTTCAGATTGTAAGTGATTGAATTAGGTGATTTCAGCCCATCTAGAAAATCTTAGACCCATGAAAAGGCAGCACACTTGCATAATTATTTCCTTTTTTCTGTTATTTTGTAAAAAGTTCCATATCTGCACTCTGCTTTGCTACTGATAATGTGAGCTAGTGCCCACAGTGGTTGATTACGCTCACTGTTGTAAATGCAGGTAGGAGATATCTGCACTTTTTTCTTTAAACGCACATAATAATTATTGACCTCAGTAACATTTAATGTAGGATATAATGTTTTGTCACCTGGCGGACTCATAGCACCTGAGGCATAGCCCAAGGTGCTGTGCATCCTGAGGGTATATATGGAACATTGTAACAGTCAATGTTTCTTCTGGACTGAGAGGGCTCAATTTTCCTAACAACAGAGGTTCCTTTGGTCAGCACTGCACTTCGCAGCAAAACGAAGACTTCTGACCAGCAAGGCTCTTTTCAACTGATGAGGGGTACTTCTGCTGAAGGTGTATACCTCCTTTTTGAATTGATTGCAATAATGCCCCACCTGAAGGTCTTGGATTTAACAGAAGTGACAAGTGTCAAGTCTGTTTCTACACAAAAGATGTACAACATACGATGACTTTGTGCATCACGGTATCAGTTTGTGTTAGTCGCATGTGACTTGATCTAAAGCAATATTTTTACAATAGCATTTTTGATATAAGGCTTAGTTAAACTAGTTTGGGAGGAAAATCTACTTGTGTCTTCAAGCTTAGCAGACATTATGTTCAGGAACTTATGCAAAGAAATGAACTTCAAACGAACTTAACAGTTGACAAAAATTGCAGCTCTCCAAACAGGTCTGTTTCTCAGGGATCTGAATCGTAATCAGACGTTGGTGCACTGACACCAGAACCCTCATAATGGATAGAGCAAACCAGCTTTGGAATCACTCATTGAGATCCAGATCAGTGTGAAACAAAATGGCCCTGGCCAGTTCACTGCTCCCCCTAGTGTCAACTGTGTGGTGAAAGTATATAGCAGAAGTACCAATGAATATTCTGATTAACAGTCTTTCCATTTTAGTTTGGACTCTGTAATGGAGACTAGTGTATGATTTCATGATATGATGTCACTGATGTGTGATGTCCAACAGGGCATGAAAGTAACATGCTTTTTCTTATTACTCAGACACAAGTTTATTCTAGGCCAGTGAAAATGCAGTTTTTAAGTCAGGGGTTTAACAACAAGCACTGTCCTCTACTTCATTTACGTGTACCAGTGACTTTACTGTTGTTTTTCTTATGACTGTTTCATGTGTGTATATACTTTAAGTTTTTGCAACTCCTGTTGTTGGATTTGTACACACTTTCAGCATGTCATTATTGTTAACCTCTTTCCTTTCACCACGTCTACCAAAATGAGATCAGTGGTCAGTATTTCAAAGACTTCACTGTAAACCACAGACTCTTTGGAACTGTGTGAAATCTCCAAGCTGATTTTTTTTTTCTTTCAAAGGATATTTCTGAATAGGAATTACAGAAAAAGAAACTAAAATCCATTTCATTCGGGGTGATTGCATTTATTTATCAGCCAGTGAATAGGAACTGATTTGAAACTGGACAAGAGGACTGAAGGAAGGGTGGGAAGAGTAAGAAGTACAGAACATATGTAAATAACTATCCTGGGTGAACCCTTCTAAAAACTGCCTTATTCTTCAGGGACTAAGCTATTCTTTTGTCAGGGAAAGAAGAGATTTCTACTGTCTGCGGTTCGGTTATCTACCTTTTTGAGAGGATTTTGTTTGTGTGCGAGTCCAGGGGAAAAAAAATAAATGTGAGCACCTGGAGACTTTTGTCAATCAAAGTAAAATAAGGGGCCCACTTGTGAGAGAAGGAGGGGGTAAATTGGACAAATGTCCTTGCAAGAAGTTTAGAGGTGGGAGGGGGATATGTCTCGATTTGAAATTGAGGTTATTGGCCATTCTAAAAGAAAGATTTACTAAACCAGAAAAGCTGTGGCAGAACCCCCCCCCAAAGTTCTTTGTGAATGCATACTTCATGTTTTACCAGAAGAAACTGCAGTGCCTCACCTCACAAGGTGTGTGAGAAATAAAATGGTTCATCTCCTGTGAACACAGTAGGTATCAGAAGTCTTTGAGCCCTCCTGAAATGTTTGATTGTGATTTGTGAATCCCACACACAGTCACACATAGTGGTGACAATTTTTTCCTACATTTCACCGGGTGATACTTCTTCATCAAGTGATTTGCACAAATAACTGCCACAGAACAAGATTTACATTTGTTATCTTCACAGTGAGATGACTGTGTTACACCAGTTTTAAGATATTGTCCACCTGACTTCAAAAGCATACATTGTCAACAGGGACATATTTTCATATTTTTTCATATTTTAGGCAACCCTGGCCTGGGTTCAGACCCAGTCACAGATTATTTTCACCATATCCGTAGTCAAACTTTCAAACATTTGTTTTTGCATGTTGGGTTCACTGCATTTCTGGTTCAACCTTCTGAGCTTGAACTTTTTGCTGAACATGTAGAGTACAGTGACACTTTTGGCAGGTGTAGTTTTCCGGAGAGCAATTGTGACTATTTTGTAGTTCTGTTGCAGTCTATTAGAATATTAACCCGAATATCATTTTGTTAGCTAGGGAAAAACCAGTACCACCGAAACCCAACCTCTCCCCCCCCAAAAAAAACCTGCCATTTCATAATTGACTCAGTGAGTGGAACAAAAGTCTTTTCTAAGGGTTTTTGCTACTGATTGCTGTAATATACACTCAACTTGCATTAATTAACGCCTTGCAACTATACCCACATTTCCCACTAAAAGGTGCCATTCAAAGTCAAATGTGCTAATTGTGTCCAGGTAATAAATTTTGGTTTAACCTTTTCCAAAATGTGAGGGTGATACATCTCTTTTACACTATAGTATTCTTTAACCTTTTAAATATTTTCATTTGTGTTTTCCTTTTTATACCTTGGTATAACGATTTCCCGTCTTGTTCATTGTCTTTCTTCCTTTTATATTCTACTTTATCATTTTTCTCATATATTGTCCATTGGTGAGCGTGTAGGAATGCTCATTTATCTGTGCAAATAATGATAGAGTCTTTTTTGGAGGGGGCCAAAGGCAGTTGGCCAAAATGAAATACCCTTTCTGGCATCAAATTTACCCCCTTCAGGCAGGCATCATGGAAGAGTGTCCATTGTCCACCCCAAAATGACCAATTGTGCACAGCTTGACCAATCACACTACTTGTGTGAACAGTTGGCAGGCTGCCCCTTTTAACTTTTGAGCCAATTTCATTCCTTCGTCATTGGCGTAGATGAAATGACCGTTGGCAATCTTAATATTTATCCTATATCTTTGACCATATTGAACCTAGTAAGGTCATAGAGAAATTGGCCTGTTCACCCCGGAGCAAACCGTTGTTTGTATTGAAAGCTGGCCATACTTCCGCCTGTTTGTTAAAAAAGACTGAGAAAACCTAATCGGCCTTCCCCTACTAAAAAAAAAGTATTGTTCCTGAATTGTATAGGTTTTGAATTGTGCAATTCAGTGTGGTTCCTATCAGAATTTGTTGAGGTCAGGGGTCGGGCAGGTGATTCCAGGTGTTGCAAAAAAGACGAGACTCGTGCCACAGGTTGCCCGGGGAACTTTTTTTTCCCTATCCAAACAGGATGGGCTGTGATTGGTCCATCTCTCGTGCGGTTTACGGGGACAATGGGTGCCCCACGTGGAAGGCTTATTGTCTGCATATGAGTGGCACGTGCGCCAGGGCTTAATCAAAAGTTTCAACTGGTATTGAGGGGTTTAGTGTGTTTACACTCCAGCGAACTCTTTGATCTCCTTGATAAGATGTGGAGCCGCAAGTCTGCCTGCTCTTACCCTTCTGTCCCCCCCCCCCTCACCCACACAAGCAAGCTGCACTCTGCTGTTGTTAGTACCAAACCCCTCAAGTTATTCCAATCAGCACACTCCCTCCCCCATTTTCTTTTTCTTTTTTTTTTTTGGCGGGGGGGGCCTACGAGGAGGTTACACCAAGGCGAGAAAGGTTAAAATCCCATCAAGTGTTGTCAAGAGGGGCTGTGTCAAAATCTTACCCAAGCACTTTAGGTTGCAGATGTGAAGATATTCAGTACACTAGACCAGAAAAGTCCCTGATTGCATTAAAAATAGGTGTTTAGTTGCTCTATATAATCTTCTTTTTTACCATTTCACAATTCCATAGTTGCATGTGATGCCACACTGAAAATTCTACACATTGCCTTCAGAAGAAAGTCTCCAAAAACATTTCAGTGTAAATGAATGCTTAAATTCCAAATACGGAAAGGCTTTGGCCATACCAAAAATATTAAAACCCTTGGAAAAGTTCACAGAACTTTGGAAATTTTGCCATTGAAAATATCAGCATGTGATGCTGTTTCCTTATCTCAAAGAATGGTTTCCACTGGAAAAACCCTGAAAAGCTTCTAAAGAAGTACCTCAAGGGTCTGCTTAGTTCTAATCAGGCAAATCAGACTAATTTAATCTTGAAATCCTTTGCGATTGTTCCCGGCTGCAGACCACCTGCCCATATAGACATTCCAGCACACAGAAGGGTGTACATTTATTAGCTTTTGTTCTGTCCTTGACACGTGCAGGGGTATTGTTTGGCACGCGACCCTCTAAGTCATCAAACTAGCTCGCCCAGACGCGATTTTTTTTTATGTTGGATGGAAACCTCTACTTTTGTCTGTGTTTCTTTGTCTGTAGTTTCTACTTGGTTCTTTTCTTTTTTTCTTGTTGAGTCACGGGGGTTTTTGAGAGGCCGGGCTTTCACAGCTTGACGAGTTGAAATGGCGACAGTTGATTGGTTTGGCCTTGGTGTTTGCGTGCTGATGCTTTCAACCAATGAGAGAGAAGTTTATTATTAGGCATGAAACCACATGCCTCTGGCCAATAGAAATGCAGAACCAGTTTCTGTAAAGAAATGTCTGATACATTTTTTTTTTAGGATGCAGGAATTCAAAAGGACTTCAATATTGTCGTAAAGATCACCTGTTCACTTTTCTTGTTTGGACTTATGACCTTAAAACAAGAATTAAATATGATACATATATTTAATTAAATAGGTTGATAACTCTGTACCAATATGCACAAACAAGTTTTGGCACTGGCGTCCAAGGTGAGTAGAATGTAATTACTGCATGATATCAACGTGTCATATCTCGTTTAAAATCATGATATGCTGAAGGAAGGCCAGGAGGCATATAGGCCTAATGGACCCAGAAGTAGAAAGAGTTTGTGAAAAAATAGAACATCAGAAAACTGTGATTTTCAAGAGAATTCTTCTGGACTGGGGCAAAACGGGAAAAAAAAAGCAGAGCGATTTCTCATCAAGGTTGGGGAAGACAGGAGAAATATGCATACAGGGAATAATACATGTCAGTTTAAAGTGCTTTGCCCACATTATATTACGTACCATTGGGCCAACACAAAATACTATCAGCCAGGTATATACCAAGGATGTCTATGTACATGTAGTCATTGTTTGATGTCTAATGGTTATGTTCCTGGAAAAGAAACATCAAAATTTGGTCTGATTTTTAAGATGTACAGTCCAGTGACCCACTAGACTCGATGACAAACCATTCATTAGTCATGTGTTGTCTGTGATCTAAAACCATCAGCATGGCTCTAGTATAAGATAAGTAACATAATTCGCCGGGTTTTGAAAGTTCTAGAAGTTTGGGACAAGGCAACCAGCATTCCCTCACAAATGTAGAAATATGTGTGTAAGTGGATCATAGTGATATTGTGCATTGAGAATGAAACCAAATCAATTACCAACTTTGCACCAAATTATATTGACCCACAGAATCTATATGACAAGGCCTAAATTGTTAGGTGGGCACTGCCATATTCACCCCCCCCCATTCATCACCCATGTTAAATCACACCAGTTTATAGTTGTGAATTTCAGTGAGTCATTCCACTTACAGGAAAGTATTCAAGTATTTTGTAAACTTAGTTATTATATTTAAATTGGTCTGTGAGTGTTGCTCTCATTAAATCTGATCAAGTGAATGTAAAAACACAGGCTTGGCAATCATTGATGTATTTATTTAGAACCATATTGTGAACTAGACAATCAAACTTTGCCAAATCAATAAATGTCATTGATGCTGATACATAAAAGAGCTAGAATTAAACTTCACAATTGTTTCCTACTAATTTTTGATTGCTGCAATGTAAACTTTTACCATCAACCTCCCCGGGTTCCCCTTCCCCCTAACAAAATATATATGTTGTAAATATACATCATAAAACATAACACCAACCTTGTCCTATCATCTCATCCATACCTGTAAACTTACACTACATAATAGCACAAAGCACCTTTCCAGTGGTCCAGAATCAAGTGGGTTGTTGCTTTGTTGACTGAAATGGCAGAGCACAGACAAAATAAAGGAATACTACTCATTGTTCAGAAGCCGTTTTGCAAATTCCACAATAGAATTTAAGTACCAGCACAGTTGTACAGGATCGTTTTGGCCAATTGATATGACAGAAAATTCCTTTTCAACAAAAAGCACATTCAAAGACTCAAAATTCTGACAATAAAAACACCCCCCTGTATTTTTTTGAAAATGAAAAGAGCCCAGTGATGATCTGTAGGGAACAGTTGGTGTCGAATATAAAGGTTCACCCAGTTCAAGCCTCGAAAGCAGTGTGGGTGGTAAGATCCGGTTTTATTTAAGTCGAGGTATATTTCATTTTTAGTATATTTAATGGGAAAAAAAGTGAAAATGACAGTGTGTTCAAATGGAATCTTCGTTGTGCACTGGATTTGGGCCAGAACTACATTTTGTATGGATTGCATCCAAGCAGTTTCTATGCTGTCAAATTGTCTCTGCAGAAGTAATGGAATTTGAGGATTACGTGCTGCTTCACAAGGGAGATGACTTCCAGAAAAACTCTCATACAGTACAGAAGTAGACTTGGGTAGTTGTCTGGCCACTGCATTTCTTTTTTTGGAAGAGGGGGCTATCCTCAATTCTATTGTCAAGCAGACTAGGATAGTTGACCACCACCTCTTCTTTGGGGGGGAGGATTCAATATGGATGGAAAATGTAGACATTCATTTCGGGGTAAAAAATCATTCCTCCCCACAAAAAACCCTAGATATTCCACTGTTCCTGTCAGAATCAACACATGCTGAATTATTGGGTACGATTTCTGTATTTCCTCCAATAACCCTTGTCAACAGATGGTCAGAGTTTTTAAGAGTTATAATTGGCTGTGATTTAAAAGATAAGGAAAACCAAAACAATGGTCAGAAATAAAAAAAGTCCACAGGTGCATCTTCCCATCTCAAGTACATTGTATTTGATTCATTGAAATAAAACTTAATTGCTTCGCTTTGGTTCATGTCAGACTTTAGAAGTACAGGCAGAAATTGATGGCTCGTATAGCGTCCCCCCTCCAGAAAATAAAATGAATTGGAAATGATTTGGTGAAATCACAGAAAAGCAGCACTGTTCGTGGCATTACATTCTCTGCCAAAAGTCATCTCCAAACATTCCTGGATTGCGGATCATGCAGCAGGGTGTGAAGCGAACACTGCATAAATTACCCTTGTGAACCAGAGTGCAAGTTTAACTTTTTCCCCAATGAAGCTGCCCGCACTTTTCAGGGTATTTTGGGAATTTTTTCTTTTTTTTTTCCCTTTCAACCCCCAACCATCACAGTGTATCAAGTGCCCTAAAGGCACCAGGTCTTTGTAAGAAAATTCACCCCAAGAATTGACCTATTCATCTCGCTAAAGTTCAGTGCGGGTCAAACCATCCAAGGGGGGTAGTGTATAGTGGCATAACGTTAGGTGCACCTTTGTTCAAAGGGGAAAAAAGAAGACAAACTTGCCCGACTTTTATATCCAGTCAAGTGAAGTGGTTGGGATGGGAGAGGTCGTTGACTAGCCCGTATATGAGGAATGTTGACTGTTTTGAAATTATACATGAACGTGTACCAGATTGATATCCTGGGATCCATCATTTGAGGAATTAGGAGGCACAGGTCTTTCCTGTGGGGGCACAGACACCAGAAGGCCCCCCCCCATCCTTGCCACTTCCCAATCCTTCATCCCTCAAATATAAAAACAGTATACAGTATATAGCATACTGAACTGCCAATATGGAAACCTTCTTTACCTCGTACTTGGTCCACAGTAAAAGGAAAGTTGGAATAGAGACATATCAAAACCCACAACGAGCATGTAGGACTGATAAAAAATGCAAAGTATGTCTGTAGGGTGTGTTTGGGAGGTCTTTTATTCACCACATTTTATGGGCAATGGTTACTTTACAGCATGGTTATGTGAACTTGAAAAGACAGTGGAGATTGCAGTGGAATTCAGACAGACAAGGGGGGAGAAGAGAGGGTCGGGGACGGTGAGGAAGTTCACTGGGTCGCAGAAGTCACATAAAGGGGTTGGCGACAGGCTCCAGCCAGGAGCGTAATCAGCTGGAATTGAACTGGTTGTGTCAGATTATGCTCTGTGTGGCGTACAGGGTTTTTTCATTTTGTTTTGGGCTCTTTGTGGGCATTTTTATGTGTTATCTTTGACCCAAAGTCTCTTGCTTGTTTTGGTTTTTCTTTTAGTTGTCTCTGGAGAGAGTGGTGCGTGGAGTTCTCAAAGGAATGTTTTGCTCCCCGAATGTGTTGTGTTTGTAGCATGGACCACTCGCTAAAACTATGCATTGTTAGAACATAATGGTAATTTATGATGGGGATAGGGTATTTATCTTCTACTGAAACCATGGTTATCTCTAGAGAAAGTGGTGGTGGTTTTCATAGAACACATTTTTCGTGCACTTTTCATTTCTGCGTAGAAACACCACATTTCCGCGTAGAAACACCACATGCCCTAATCTAGTTGGATCAGGGCTTGATGGTAATTTATTTGATGACGCGTACCAGTCAAGCTTCTAGGACATGTTTTCATAACAGTCCGGAGTAATCAGACAATATTTCATTTGACTTCCAGCATTCAAAACAAGCTTGGCTTACACAAGTAAACATTTCATAAATAATAACTGAGTTGTTGGGAAAGAAAAATCAACATTTACTGCTGGGTACTGTTAAGGCACCCTTCTGAGCTAAATGAAATCAAACATCAAGAGACAGTAAAAGCCTGACAAATCCCATAGAACCAAAATGCTTGCACAAAAACACTTAAGGTCTTTGAATCAGTAGTTTACATAAAATAAACAAACATAAATGGCCTTCTGGTGGTTATCAAGTTTAGTGTGTACATACTGGCTTAGTTATTAGGTTCAGTACATGCATACATATCTTCTTGTAGTTCCTTGAAGTTGGCGCAGGTGCTTTTCCTGTCTTTTGGGGGAACTGTACTAAATGTATGGTAATGTTTGTGTGTTTGAATAGTCATTCCATTTACAGCAAGAGGTGGATTTATCAACTTCATTCATTGGGGGTTATAGATAGAATTGTTTTCCTCGAACGTTCAACATCAGTGTAATTTGATGCTCTCTTCTGAGCGGGCAATGTGAAATCTCAGAATTCAGAACCAAACTTGGAAAAAAAAATGAATTGAATAATTGAAAGCTATATATTACAAGCAGGTGCATCATGCCTTACCTACCCTGGATATCAAGTGAATTATTCCACTTTGAGGCTGTGAAGGATGAAAGTATAAAAATCTGTACAACAGGCATTTGTGTGCTGTGTCATTCTTCATTTGTTGTTGGGTTACCTGTCCGTCCACAAACTTTGCAGCCATGGTACCAAAATAAAAGAAGTGCCACACAAGGCGTGAAATTTCCCTTGTTGCCCAAACAGCAGGAGGTAAAAATCGGTGCAACCCAGAGAGAATGTAATGAAACAAACTTTGGCTCAAATATTATTCCCTCAGATTATGTGGGAATGGAGCTTTTTATTTTTTATTAGTAGTATTATTTTTTAAAGGCCTGTTCGTTTGAATTGTGAACTAACGCTGAAAAGTAGATCAGGCGAGAATTATGTGCCAGCCAGGGTTGTCTAGAGTTGTGTGAATATTTCTTTCATCTACATCATGTTTTTTAGCCTCAGAACCTGTCAGCTGTTGATTTTATGGGAGTGGGTAACAATTTGGGCTAAGACTTTGGTCCAAAGGTTTATTTAATTCTATTGGGTTTTTAGTCTAGATAATCATTGCTGTCTTGTAAAATCCACATGTGGTTACGTCTGCCGCCTGTTAACAAATGTTTTTTGTACATTCCTCTGACATTTTTTTTTACTGTTGAAGGTTGCTCTTATGACCCACATTCCCTTCCCCCAGTTGTCTTTCTACCGCCCCCATACAAATCTCTGGCTGATCTCAATCACAATGATTCCCTATGTACACTTCTGATCATATTTCCAATGTTTATTCCATTCTTTCCTCCACCCCCCTTCGGCTGTCTCTCGTGCTACCTTCCCTCCCCCCCTCCGAGGCTGTTCTATGTATTAACAAAGCTTCCTGTTCCTCTGGATTTGAGATGAAGTTTGCCTTTGACCGATGTTGTTCAAATTACCATAAACACTTTTGCAGTGGCATATTCAGGGGGGAGCCCCCTGACATGCTGCTAATTAATTATTATTTTGTAAGAAATGAAGGTACCAGCATTTTAGAAATGCCGGCACGATCTTTCTTTGGGGGATTTTTTATTAGACGGTCATTTTTAGGGCAAAATTCATTCCCCTCCCTGACCCAAGATCTGTCATGATATCATGATATCTGGGGGCTTGAGCTTTCAGGGGTCTTGTGAGAAAAGAAATGCATGGGTTTTATTTGAATTGCACTAAAAGCTTCAACCCTCTGCTCACTAATGCAGGCGTCTTACCACTGGATCTGGCAGATCTGCCAGAGTTAGTAGCCTGGTTCAAACATGGAGGAAGGACACAGAAGAAGTTTGAACTGCCTGGGCTGTAACATCTGGGCAATTATCACTTTCTAGCATGCCTGGTATACCCATAACAGAGCACTGTGAATGCCTGCTACTTACCACCTGTTTCACAACCATAAAACCCCTTTGTACCCCATGATCAGTGCTGCAATTTCTGGCTGGTAATCTGTATCCTTAAAACTTTGTGTACACCAGGAAAGGAAGTTGAATATTCATGCCATTATTGGTGCTTGGTATAATCTGACAACATCAAATTTAATGATGTACAGTTGCTTTTATTAGGTTGTGTGCCCTAAGTGTTCATGTGCAGCTATTGCCCTTATCGAACGCTTTATTCTGGAGTTATTTTGGGGATAAATGGTCAAGTTGTTTATGAAATACTGTGTGTTATTTGATTCATTTTTATTACGGCATTTATACAAGAAGGTATTTCATGAGATCTCTTGAGCACTCCTTGTGATGAAACAGTGCATTTTGTTTATTATGCACTTAACTGTCCAGTGGTGGTCAACATGTTGTTGGCCAGTCTTAGCCAAATTCATACACTTTGAAAACTGATGTTTTGGAGAGACAAAATAAAATTGCAACAATTGCATTGATAATGGAACACTGTATCAAAATAAAAAAAGTTTATTCATGATGGCAAAAGTAGATCTAATGTTAGTTAAACCAGTCGTGCCCTAAGCAAAGAGAAGAAGGGCCTTTCTTTTTGTCCTCCCTCAGTCAGAAAAACGTTTGAAACTCAGCACCATCTTTGGAAGTTTAGAAATTTCTTTCAGATTTTCAAAAATCACTGATGAGGGCGTTCTTCATTAATCCATATTCCAGTGGTATAAACCTGTGATGGAGACTCTATATGTGTGTGTGTGGGGGGGCTGTTCATGGTACAGATTTACATCTCAGTGTTATTCGTGAGCTTCCATCACTTAATCTGTCATCAACATGGTGCATTAAAGGTGTTTTACTATTTGTTCTTCATTTTTGCTGTAAGAAGTTCAAAATAACCAAACTTGCATTTTGTTGGCTCTCACCAACTAAAAGTGGGAAGGGGAAGGTATGACCCAATTGCCCCTCCCCCTTATAAAAAAAATAGGGAGATGCGTGTCTCCCTACCCCACACCTGTTCACTTCATTCTCTGTCTTGGAGATTTTGCTCTTTTTGGAGCTTAAAACCAGAGTGAAAAGAAACAGTATTTCCAGCCCAGATTCCAAGCAACTAAGATGTGTTCATCTACTTTAATCATTAGATAACTACCTAATTTGTTCTTGAGGGTACTGCAGTATCTGTGGGACAAGGATAGGCCTACCCCTGATAAAAACCTTGGCTTGTAATGGTGTTAGGTAGGCGACAACATTAATTGTAACTTTATTGAAGACCTCATCTGTGACAGGCACTTGGAGAGACCAAGAACACCTTAATTCCAACTGAAATACCTGAATAATCTTCACTAATACCCAAAAAGAAGAGACTAATTAATCCCTCAATCCTGTAATTCTTCCAACATCTCATAGTTCCTGGCTCAGGGGGATAATCTTGAATCAATGGTGGAAGTTGGGGATGAGTAGGTGAAGAATGCTAGTGCCCCCAAATTCCAAGTAGACTTGGTTGGAGGTATCTAAAGGGACCTTGCAGTCTTGAGGGCAGAATGTTTGCAAACTGTCATCTGATAACGTTGGCTTTCTGCAAATCAGCATAAATGTCATGAAGTAATTATTCCCATATGTGTTAACAAAAAGGAAGGGGGGGTTGACTCGGTGAGCTCCATGGATTTGAGAGGGGGCTGGACATTGGAAAAGTATGAAGGAGGGCATATACATTCAGGACAATGGAGATATTGAGGTGAGTGCCATACCTTTCCCCCCTGTAATCTTAGGAATTGGAACAAATACGTTTTTCTTCACTAAGAAAAGGATCTGATATCAAGCCTATTCTGTTGACCCATTTAGCTTTTGTGGGCAAATCTTTGCCCAGATTTGGAGATTTCGGGTTGAATAAACCTTCGGCAAAGAGATTTATTTTAAGACTTTCAAGAGTTCCTCTTTTGTGTGATGAAATTGTCAATAATTTATGCACAGTTAAGTTTTCTAAATCTATATTTATACTGTTGGTGCTACCTGAAATGCAGTGCAACCGGGTCAGTCTAAAATGACATTTTGCTAATTTTTTATATTGCATCAGGACCCGATTTTTTAAGGTTGCCAAGTCAGCTATGCTGCTTAGCACATAAAGATGCTTATCAGCAGCCACTATAGAGTTATCACTGGACATGTGGGCAGTTAATCCCCCTTCCCCCTTTTTGAGTTGATCATTGAGGAATGTAACCTCGGGTTTGTAGCTTTTCTTTGAAAAAAATCTCTTGCGGAGAAAAAGGTTTTGGTATTTGCCCAGCATGAGATACCATACATTATTTCTGCCTAGATCAGATTAGATAAAGCTAAATTAACATCAGCAACATCATGTAATGTAAACCTTCACTTGTTTTCTACAGGTTTTGGTACGTAGTTTCGCATCAGAAGGGAAACAATTACTTGTGAGGAGTGGCACAGGGTGGTCTTCAGTGTCACTGAAACTGCCATTGGGATTGGCTCTTCCCACTGACCCAAATGCCCATGAGACAGCTGTTTTGATTGGCTCTCCTAATCTTCCATGTCCATGAGAAAGCTCTGACAACTGACCCCTATCCGTGAGACAAACATGACAATTGGCACTCCCCATCCCACGATTGTCCATGCAATGGCTACAATGATTACCTCTTTCCCCAACCACTCTTTGTCCATGAGAAAGCCATGATAATTGGTTCTCTCCAAGCCCCTAATATCCATACAACAGCTATGATGATTGGTTCCCCTAACCTCCCTGTAAAAAAAAAAAGGGCGCCCGCAATAGTTCATCTATAAAATGTGAACACTTCTTATATCAACATGTCTCCTGTATACTTACCTAGTGAAACCCTCTGGTTACCTCCCGCATCCCTAAACAATAGATGATCCTGAGAAGTAGGTCTTGGTAGTACTCTCACTACATCCGTTGACCTTGTTAGTGTCCTCTTTATCCACTGCATGTCCCCTCTGCCAAAGAACCTCTAATGGTTCCTTGTGTGTTCCCCCTCCTAAGGAAGGGCACTTCTTCTTTTTTCAAAGGTTCAATCTTTTTTCTTTGAGGAACTGAAGAGGGACAACCCAAAAGGTATTTGCCTCCCCTTTGAGATGGCAGTACTCTTGTATCCATTGTCTGGTAATCCCATTTGGACAATGTGGGTGCCCAGGATGTCTAACTCCACAGTGTATGGTTTTTCTCTTTCCCCCCCGTGCTTGAGAGAAGAGAAAGAACCATTGTCACTTTGAGAAGAGAGAAAGGTTTTGCTGACTGCATCTGTGAAGGGTCACAGAGTTTCCCACAAGAATTACACCAGACACAGTTTGTGTAGATTGGAGGTGTAACCCCCTCCCCACCCACACACACACTCCCTGTTCAACAGTGTTTACAAAGGTAAAACAAAATTAATGCTGATTGTGTTACAACCTACAGCTGGCATTAACTGCATATTTTGTAATTTGTTTTTATAATCACCTGTCACCCTCCCTGATCTCAATGTTACCATGAGCCAAATGTTGGATTAAAAAGTGATCCATGGTGGAATGATCTGTGGATTTCTTAAGTAGGGTTGATATCTCTACCTTTGGTTTAATATGAATGAGGCTCTAGTTTCCATTATTTTTTATTTTAATGTAGGCCTAATGGGTAACAAAGCAGTCAGAACTCAACTTGTTTGTTTACAGATGTACATGGTAGGGATGGGGTTGAGAAGAACTGACAAAGTTCTTAAACTTCGCGCAAGAACTCCTCAATATAGTGCTTTTTAATTTTGAATTTTTAATATTAAATATTGCCTCTTGTGTTATCTTTAAGTTACCAACTGTGTACCCGTACCTGTTTTTGTGTCCACCCCTACCGTCATCTCCCTCCCCATCCCATTCAAGTCAACCTTTCTTCCTAACCGGAGACTTTGCCTTTGAGCTGTTGGTGTTTTCCCATTCCCTTTAAGCATTAGGGATAACTGGCTGATAAATTATTACAGCCCAGTGCCCGAGGCTCCAAAAAGTGATATAATAAGTCCCCAGAAGCATGGGATTTAGGTCACCCTCTTACCCCCCAGTTACACCCCATTGTTCCCCTAACATGCAAAATTGTTACCTTCCAGTAATTAAGAGAATATCTTAACGATTTCTCCAAGCCCGTGTGGTGTCACAAGAATCCCATGTAAACTCTGACACCCCTCTCGCTTAAAAAAGAGGGGAAGAATTCCCTTTGGTGGGAATACTTGTAAATTATTAAGCAGCCAGGCCCACTCTGACCTGGCATAACCTGTAGGATAAACCTTGGGACTAATTGTAAGGGGCCTTGCTCGCTCAATAGGGATTACTCTCCAACCAAAATGATCCGGCCGCTTTTAACATCTCTCTCTCACTCTCTTGCCCTGTATGTCCAGTGCAGGTCCCTTGGAGATCCTCCAACTCAACATGCAAGGGTTGCAGTATCAATCAATATTGTAAAACTACATTCCTCCCTCTAAAATGAGTTGTGTCTTGACAGACTGGTCTTTCAGAGGTCTTGGCCCAGGGTAGCCAGGGAGGGTAGGGGTACGGTAGCATGTCCCTTGAGGGGCTTTAAACCACAGACTGCTGAAGATAAATAGTTGGTACCATAAAGAGAACAAACAACTACATGTACATGTACTAGAAGGGATACATATACAGTATTGTGTTCAATTTTCAGGAAGTGACCAGCTCACTTAGGAAAGTAAGACCATTTTTAGTATACTTATTTCAGTTTGCATTAGAATGAGAAAGCTGAGCTTCTGGCATTTGATTATTCCTCATATTTAGCAGCCTGAGGAAAAGGGACATTGTATGGATGAACAATTTATACATTTCCACAGTTCAAGATTCTTTTAACTACCTGTAGGTCAAAATTAGCTCTGGTGACATATTACTCATTTTCACCATGGTGCTATGTTTTCACAGAGTGGGTAACATATTGGCAAATTAGAAGGTGAGCTTTCTTCACATGTCACTGTAATTTCACTTGCAACACATTAGGGTCAGCTGTTCTGTCAGTTAGCATCCTATAAGCACCTAGTCAGTTTCCCTACATAATTTGTTTCATGGTTTATGTTCAAAAAGCCCTATCTTCTTCTAGTGACCCCTGTTCACCACTTGCCAGGTTGTATCTGTTACTGGGGCATGATCCCTGGCTACGTGGTGTTTCACGTTTAATGGCTTCTGGCTAGCACCCCCTGAAGAAAGATACTGACAAATGGGAAGAGCCACCAACATAGGGCTGGATAGCTCAGTTGGTAGAGCACAGGTACGGTATTTCGGAGGCCG
Organism: Acanthaster planci; assembly: GCF_054643075.1. Classification (NCBI taxonomy): domain Eukaryota; kingdom Metazoa; phylum Echinodermata; class Asteroidea; order Valvatida; family Acanthasteridae; genus Acanthaster; species Acanthaster planci. Next base: position 16,850,318 of record NC_141779.1, on the reverse strand, counting down.
CAGGTTCAAATCCTGCTCCAGCTGATTTCTTTGTTCATCTTTATAATCATTTATAAGCACTTAGTCAGCTTTCCTTTATAATTTGTTTCATGAAGTTAGCTTCCGACATGGAAAAAGCTTCCAATATTGCAGACTTGACTGCGAAGCTTACCTTCACAGTTCACATCAACATTTGTAAAATAATTTTTTAACACAATGTGTCAGATCTGACATCAACCTTAATCATCTGTCGTCATAAATATTATGGAAAGTGCTTGAATGGGGATACGTGAGGTAGGTCATTTAAAGTGTTTCTTGCTGGTTGTGGTTTTCTCTGGAGCTCCAAACTCGGCAGTTGTAGGAGTCCACCAAAGGCTGTGATCAGTAACAGCATGTCACATTATCCAAATGTACCATCACCACATCACCTTCTGATATCAAATCACTGATCTGACTTTCTTGAAATGTGATCAGTAGTAATGATTGAAATACCTCCCACCTTCAGCAGAGTCTATAATGTTTGGTCTCACCTTTGAGACAGCGACTGTCTTGCAAGTTAAGCTGACAATTAATCGCAATCTTACGCTGACGATGAGATGCCTGGAGGATCGATCAATGCCCTGAGCATTGTTAAGCACAAAAATCAATTTTAGAGGTTACTCATGGCATCTAAAAACTGTTTTAATTAGTGTCCCCCAACCCTTCTGGAGTCTTAAATGATTCTACTTTTACAGTAGCCACGTTGCACGATATCGTCAAGGCATGTTTGGTTTCAAACATATTTCTTTCCACTGTTTGGTTTAATTTCACCTTCAGATCTGATAGCCAAGAAGTGTAACAGTTGTTTACCACAAACACCATTTAACGGAATTCAAAAGTCTGTTTCATCTCAATGCTACATGCTAAGAAATGCGAACTTCTGTTACTATTTTGCAGGTAAAGATCTCAAAAGCAAAAGGAAAAAGTGATTTTCGATGACATAGTCATAGAGGTCTTTACTCATATGGTTGTGCTCATTGTTCTTCCAGTGGTAGAGGAGTATTGGGAGGGACATTGAAAAACAGTGACTGCAGTGTTCGTCTTTCTGTGTATATTCTGGTAGCAGAGGTCACCCTCTACTCAATGCCATTGAGGCTGTTACTTTTGAGACAGGCGATTCAAGCACAAGTGGACCACCAGTTCTTACATGGACTTTATAGCTTGGGAACGATGGTTCTTAGCACACAGTAGTCTCTTCCCTGGCGTTATTCTCTCTCTTTTCTGATTGTCCACATCTCCCAACTGCTATCTAGACTCAGTCTATGCTGTTTGGTTTGTCCTTCTGTATTGCTTTTTCTGCCCCTCTGTGTTATCCTTTTCGATTCAGTTAGGGGCTCTTATAAGGAGGATGCCGTTCTTCAACAGCGGAGCCGCATTTGCCTGTATGAAAAGTTCCTGATGAGAGTGAGGTTATGCACCAAAATCAATAGAGCCCACTCAGAAACTGATTAACCATGCACAGCTATAAGCTAATGTAGCAGAAAATCTATCAAAACTTTCATCAACTGGGTTCAGCACCCTGTCACCTCATTGACGTCAGTGATTAACCCTGCATCACAGACTGAACATATACCCTTTATTGAAAGGGGAACACAAGCAGCCAAAAGTGAAAGCCAGAAGGAAACTGTTTAAATCCCCCTCTTAAAAGTGGTATGGCAAACTCCTTGCAACCTAACAGATCAATAGTGGGAACAAGTACAAGAGAATAAGGCAGCATTCCAGTGGGCTATTGTGTTTTCATTTGCTCACCGGGGCTTTTTTCCCCTTCCTTTTTTTCTGCCGCATCATCCCATGGAGCAAGCTTTTCAAAAGGCAACTGAGGTATCCCAATCAATTTAGTTTTGTTCTTGGCTGCAGGGCTTCCCTCATCTCATTATGTAATGGGCCTTGAGAAATCAGCCCAACGTAAAGATGAGTCTGTCCGAATGGAAAGTTGCTCCTGCCCTCCTTGATTTCTTGCCCACTTTGAGAGTAAAATTTCTAAGGTAACGTTTTCAAACCCTCCCTTCCCTGTTCTTACCATTTGCAATGAGGAGCTGTTCTGTTAAACAGGATTATCCTGCACATGCCTAGATGCTCTGCAATAAGAAAATGATCCATTTTGTAATGAGAAATGAAAGTAAAAGTAGGCCAATATATTGGTATATTTTATATCTTTTTTGTCTACAAAAGTATGTAGATTTTATCAGTTTAGGAAACAGTGAAGTATTTGGCAAGTACCTGTGTTTCGCAAGAAACGTCAGCAACAAATGTAAATTACCAACATTGACTTTGGACATTCCGCAGATACTTTTCCATTCTGTTATAATAATTAGACAAAGCACTGTATGTAAAGCTGGTGGCAAAGAAACAACAGTAGAGACACCAAGTGATAAATGAACACGATAAGGGCTGGCATTTATCAAAAAAATTGGTGCAGTCTTCAGCAGTTGTCAACAGTGCAGAGATTGTGCAGAGCTTGCAGGCCATTGTTTTTCCTATCTTTTTTGACATTGAGAGGACACACTTGAGTCAAAGGCTTTGAAGTCACCTGCAGATTACAAATTCATTATTTTGGCCCTTTGCACTGGTATCTATTGTACCTTCAGAAATTTATAAATTAGTCTGGGTTGGGAGACTGGACACAACTGCTTGCATGAAAGCTCAGGGTGTTTTCTGAACTTGTTGGTCCTCTTACGAAATTCTTGCCTTATCTGGTTTTATAGACACCTTCAGAGCCTGATTTGCTTGAACTTGTAGAGTTATGTTGGTTGTGTGAAAGGCAAGATTTGGCTCATTTGCCTGAAAGTGGGATGGGTTCAAGCCTGCTTTGTGACCAAAAGATCAAAAGTCAATTAACTATTACTTTTACTACTTGTGAAACAAACGTGGTAACCATAGACACAAGGGGAGGATCACCAGGATTATCTTCGTATCTTACATTCTTATCCCCACTTAACTTGGTTAAGTTAACACTAAAAACAAAATGTCTGAGATTGGCATGTTTAAATCCTGAAAAAGATACTTCTAATGCATTTCTAGCGCCAAAGGTTTCTAACCAAAAATTACACTGACCGTGTCCCTCCCCTTTAGTACTTATACCAGATCCTGTCCCTAAAATACAATAATGTTTATAGAGGGCCTGCGTATGATGTCATGTTAGAGGACATTTAGTTCTTCCTCTAGGATTAGGCTCGAGTAAACCTTTTGTGGATTCATTTTCATTAAATCTAAATAACAAAATATGTCCTCTAAGAGGGCGCTCCACGCAGGCCCTCTATTGCTGTAAGAGAGAAGAACAAAGAGAATCATCATTGAAGAGATGTCATTTGGTTGAATTTTTCATTAAGGGATATCAGGAATAGATACAAAGGTTTTACCCTACCTGTACTCACAGTGTTTTTGATGTAGGGTTTGTTTCTCATGACATTAAAGAACAAGGTAACATCACCACTGGCGCCATCTCTATCTTGTCATTACAGTCCCACAGCATCAGATTGAGAGTAGTGGTCACCCATTAGAGGTGCAAACATTGCCAATCCCCCACTGAAACCGTGATTAATGGGGCAGCTTTTATAGTAATAAATGCACCGCCATGAAAGCCTTTTGCACAGATCAGAATTAATCAGCTTGCCCATGATAAGGTACTCTCTTGGTTGTCAGTGATATCTATCTTGCTATTAAAGTTGTCTCCATCGCAAGTGCAGTCATCTATGTCCTGGTACAGCTCCAGGGGTTTAACTGGCACTGATAATTTTAGTTGGTCATAATTGTCCTTCATTGTGTGATGGTGATGGAGGTAAGGCTTTATCTTGCCATCTACTTATTGTTTTTGGATGGGTGCTCTCATTATTAATCTTTTGGAGGGGCTGTATTTAAGGTGAACTGTAGGTTGTGACCTTTTGCCCTCTTTTTGTGTAATCAGGACACTTCAGTGTTCGGAACTAAATTGCCCTCGGCAAAAGAGTTAAATCTAAACCCCGAAACCTACGCAAATTCAAAGGGGTTCTATCATCCATATAGTACTTTGAAACTGTGAAGAATATCTGTCCAAAATAAGAGGTGATATCAGACCGAAATGCTCCCTCTCCCCAACAAAAGTAAAATTAATATTATCCAGTAGCACCTTACCCCCAGTAAATTCCTTGTGGCCTGTTGCACATCCTTGTAGCAAAAGAGACAACTTTGCTCCACATGACCAACAGAGAATGTGTGGCCTGCAAACATAACCCCCTCTCCACCACACTTATGCCCTCTCCCCCTGAATTTCCACAAAGGTTTTCATACTTCCAGCTGGAAAGCAAGGAGGGCCATTTGTCTTTGAAGTACGAGTCCCATTGCACATTGTTTGGGAGAATTGTCTGCAAAGATGTAAATGCTGTAACGTCCATGCACACAGAATATCAGAGTCTCAGAGACTGAAGGTAGCAGAGTAAGGGATGGACATAGTATCTCTCCCGACCGTGATTTTGTGTGTTTGTGTCGAAATTGTCAAAATCATTTTCATGCTTCACCAAAAGATGCTTTCTAAATGAGCTCAAGCACTATGCATTGTCCTCTAACAATCACCGTAAGATGGAAAATCAACAGATATGTGATAAATTGACATTAAATTGACATACAAAGTCATGATGAGTAGTGATAATTATTTATAATGTAGTCGACCATTTTTTTCTTGGGTGGCTGTTTCCCTTGATATACCACATTCAAACTGCACACCCTGGTCGTGATTGTTCGGTATAACGCGTAAGTGCATGTGTATGATCAGTCAGTTTAGCCCACTTTTCCCTGTTAAGTATCTGTTTGCATTATCACCTAGCTGCCATTTGGTGTTCACAAGTTTATACACGATTCCAGGTGAGGCTGCACATTACCCCAGTGCTCAAAGGTCAAGCCATAGAAACCGGAAATATTTATCTGCGATAGCAAACATTGTGTTCTTTGTTCATATAGAACAGAGCGGATATGTGCGGATAGCGTAGAGAGATTCCAGGCGCCGGCTATTGGTCCAAAGTTCACAATTAGCTGTTCCATTTCCAGTGGTTTGTGTGACCATCAGTTACTAAAATTCCAAAGGGAGAACAGAGTTATTGTCAATTTGCTGTATGCATGACATAATTATTTCAAAGAGATTCACAAATGAAATTTGAACATTGTAATTTCACCAAAAAGAAAAAGATTTATTTTTTATTGTTTTAATTTACTTGAGAGTTATCTGATACCTTTCCATTCTTAGTACCAGGTTTCTATGATATACCTGTAAATTCCCATAAAATGAAATTCCTTTGTTACATTTTATCAATAACAGAAATACCTTTTCTCTGTGCATGGAGAGAAGAGAGGAAGGAACCGTGTGAAAAAATTCTTTGTAACTTTTACATAATTCAGATCCGTTGAGTAACAAACACAAAAGTGTGTCTGAGTGGCGTTATCTGATAAGACGTAAAAGCTGATAAAACTTTAAGTAAATATTTTTACTGGATGCTTCCACAAAAAGTTGTGTGTGTGCTTGTAAATTGAGAAAAGCAGCATCATAGAAGTTTGCATTAAAAAAAATTTTCATTTGTAATCTTTGTCAGGATAACTGTGTAAAGCTAGGCCAGGGACGAAGACTGTAAACATGTCAGAAATGATGAACCTTTACCTGAAAATTAACTTTTGACCAACCACTGAAGTGTAGATACCAAGGGATTTTGCCCAGTCGTTCAAAATGCACTCTCGAGATAAAAACCACAAAGACTGGTAATCTCCAGAAATTTGACCCTGTTGAATCTCCGAAAAAAAGACTGAAGTGTAATTTATAGTAAGAGACAATTCTTTCTTTTTCAAGACTGAAAAAGATCTCCCATTTCAATGACATGTACAAAGTTCTTAGGTAAATCTTTTGAAGTGCAGGTTTATGATTGGTTTATATTTGTCAACTTTTAAAAGTTTGTCATTTGTTATGGGGTGTAAGTAATTGAATGATTGGACAAATATTCCGTTACAACAATTCAGTACCATGTTTCACCCCAGTTTTTAACCAGAGGGGTATTTTTTAACCAGAGGGACATTTTAAACCAAGAAACTGAAACAGAAAAGATAACTTATAAACCACAGCAAAAATTGAGAGTCTTTTTCCATACAGAGGTTCCCCAAGCAAATGTGCCTTTCTGATTGTGCTTATTTCAAACTTCAAATCTTTGTAAATCTTGCTGTGGGTTGGATGAGGGAGCAAACACGTTTTTTTTAGAGGAGCAAAATGCCCTCCTTGCATCTTCGCGATAACTGAAGTACCTGCTTCTGAGCAGCCTCTGTTCTATGCAGTATTATGGTTGAAGCTATCAGAGGAACAAATCCCTGCTCATGCACCACTAGTCCCTCACAAGCCATCCTGTCTCATGTCAAGTCTCAAGCCATTCAAGTGAACAGTAAAGGCATTCATATCTTGCTTTACATTCAGTGAATCGGGAATTCACTTGTGAAACAGTTTGTTAAAGACAAAGTACAATTCTCAGAATTGATTTTGCCCTTTGTCAACAGAATTTCTGCTACATGAGTACTGTATGCGCAGTTCTTTATGAACTCGCTTGGGATTGCTTTCTTGTGCAGACATCTGAACCATTTTACCATCATGCTTGTCAGTGTCAATTGACTGGTTTTGAATAGTACATGTAACTGTTTGACATACTCTTATGTAAAAGGCAAGACCAGATGATTAGTGGCCTTGAATTTGAATTAACTTTTTCATTGTCAATTCTATACTCCGGAATTTCCCTCTGCTATTGTTCACAGGTATCACACGATATGCCATATAAGGACAGCCTTGCACCCTCATCAAAGCAGTGTGAACCACTGTATGGTTACATAATGGCCCTTATAATGTCTTTCAACCTGCTCCAGTGTCCACCAATTGAAGCAGGTGAAATCCTGTGATCTCAGCAGCTGCCGTAGTGTTTGTATTTAAGTCCTTGCCCATCTGATATGTACATTTAACACCCCTGCCTTTTTTTTTCATAATGCCATTCTATTCAAATCATGACCCAGAAAGTTTGCTGAGTTCAGATGACAAGGTTGCCAAGGACCTTGGTCTGATATGGCTGGAGATGTCAACAAAGTAAGTATCATTTGGATGAGGGCAACAGAGCACTGTATTCAGTGGTTATCTTGTAGAAGAAAATTTCGGTCATCTGTGGATTTTGCATACAAGGAGCCCGAAATTTGGCAATGGCATTGCTTGAAGGGTGAGAGGACAAAAAAATATGCTCCTTTTCTGTCAAGATTTGTTTTAACAATAAAGCAACACCACTGCCCAGGCAAGTTTCCTGCCCAAAACAAAAGGCCCTGAAAATTTGAAAAGGAGTCTGTTCACCAGCACTCACATCAAGACAGGAACTTGACATTGGGCAAGGTTTTGCACCAGTCAACCGATTCTGTACATTTAGAGTACCAGCTTGATCACAAGATTATGTCACTACCGCTCCACAAAGGCCCCATGTGACGAAGTAAGATTTCTGGACTTTGAATCTTTTATGAATGTTAAGTTTAGTTTCAGTGATTAAAAGCACTTGATCATGGGCATGGCATCCCTTCAGATCACCTGTTGTCTTTTCACTCTGTTTTACAGGTATCGTTTTTCACTTGCTTGATCGGAAGCAATTGTAGCAAATTGTCTTGCACAGGGACACTAGTCTTGTAATGGATTCTGTTGGAAGATCCCAACACTTCCATAATAAAGTAAATATACCAAGAAAGTCTAGATTCCCAAGATGTGTTACACAAATTCACAAAAAATGAAAATTGTGGAACCAATGAGTCTGTTCGGAAATGTCCACCATGTGCTCTAACTTTTAACTGAGACAGGTGTTTGATCAAGAACTTAGCTCCAGCTTGGAAACATATTCCAGTTGGATGAAATTATCTTTGATTACGCACCGCAACATCCTACCCTGTCATTGCAGGACAATCAAACCACCGTCATACAGTCAGCTGACAGCCATAACCCCATTAGTGAGATACCGGTGGCATTTCATAGAGACCCATATCATAAGTATTTGCTGGTTTAGCTCACACACGCAGTACCCGCAGGACAGCAACGATATCAGCGGTAGTCCTTGTTTGAGTTTGCAGGGGCTGACGTCTGTATTTGGTCATTCCAGGGAAGGGAATCCCTACCCAACTGCATTTGTTTACCGTGTTTTGTTGCCGTGTTTGCTGTAGGACAGAGGAGATAAGGGAGACATGTGTACTCTTTGTGGAAGAGATATGTGTGCCATCATAGCACATTCCACCTAGGCACATCGGTGTTGATGGGGGAACTGGGTGGGACCATAGGTGTCACAAACACCTGCTTTTCTGGGGGCTGGAAATTACTCAGACCAGGGGTTCATGAAAAAAATATGAGATGAAGTATGTGGCCTTGCAAACATTTCAGAATGGGGTCAACTGCAAATGTAAAAGAAATGCTCCTTGTTTTGTAATGCATAGCTTTTTTTATGAATAAGCATCACAGATCAGTGATATCCTTTTTGGATGTATAGAGCCAATGCTTATATGAATGGGAGTAATAGTTAATGTAACACAGAAAGCACACAAATGGAAAAGGAATTGCAAACATTAATACTAAATACTTCAGTAGTGCTACAGGTATCTGTACAATTAATTTAAATAGATAAGTTATGAAGTAAGTCTGATTGGTCAGGTGGCTGTGAACTCTCTGGCAGACCTTCTCACTGTCATCTTTGTTAGGATGGCCGACTAGTTCATTTGGTAAACTTAGGAAGGATCGCTCATATTTGTAACCCTGGAGAGAGTTTTGTAGAGCCTAAAGTGTTTGTGAAATTGCCTTATTTAGCCAAGGATGGGAGGGAGGTATTTTCAAAATGGTCACTGTCCCATGTTGTTGTGTTCAAGCAATTGTTGGGTAACGCGATTTAATATGGATATATTGCCAAAAGCAATTCCTGCATCTCCTAAATGTGAAAGCATGTGGAATATGATTTGTGTTTTTTTGGGGGGGTGTAATAGTCACCTAGGGAGTTGTAGGCAGTTTTCTCGAAAAGGTGTGAATGTTGCCCTCCAGGAAGGGATAATTTATATAGGGCATTTTCTTTTACTTTTATGTACCAAACCCATATGTGGCAATCTCTGGGAAACAATTTCAAATCCCAGAAAAGGTGACCGCTGCCAGGAAAGTTACCTCATCTCTCCCAGGATGTGCCAATCTTGTTTTTACACAACGGATTTGCCAAATGAAGCCCTGATACCAATGAACTCTTGGCTGAGCTACCATCACACCTCTCAGCTGAAATCTCCACCCTGGGTGACATCGGGTTAATTTGTCTGATCTGTGGCCAGGTATTTAAGCAACCGATAATAACAATATCAGACAACTGGAGTCCTAAATGTACACAGCAACAGGTCTGCCCAAAATAACCCAGCTCCCTGATTTGCCAAAAGTAAAGTCATGTGACATCCACCTGCCATTCCTGTGTGCTTTGTACTTGTGAATGACCTGCACTATCAGAAGGTGAGAAAACTTATGGCAGTTGCATCATTAGCATTTTTTGACTGGTTAAAGGAAGGTACAATGATTTTATCACCTCGGATGAGATTTATAAAACATTTTTGTCCTATAGTATGATTGATAGTTTTACTTGTAGATAAAGAAATGCACAAAGGCTCAGTAATTTTGGAATCTTGCATGCTTGTGACACTTGTCTCTTCTGTTCCAATCCTGCATTTAATCCATAGTAATACATTTTGTATTCTTTGTAATGAAACTATGATTTTTAACGAAGAAGACAGATTTTTACACATTCCTTTCAAACCACAGCTTTATGGCAGCAAATGATAGAGGGAACTTTTTGACTTCCCCCCTACCCCAAAATTTGCACTTTGCTGGTGAGGCATGCCTTTCGTTCTTTATACCAGCAGAGGTGGTTACACTGCTTCCTTCATTGTCATGCGAACTCCATTGAATTAATTGTGGGGTTGGGAATGGAACACTTGGCTCCAGTCCTGCAGGAGCTTTCCACTGAGGGGTAAGCTTTCCACTGAGGGGTACCTCGTCCATCCCTTCCTTCTTAAAAAACCTCTTGTTTATTTTACACAGAACGTGAAAAGTATCAGTGTATTGATAACATGAAAATATGTTCTGACTTTTCTGGAAAAAAAATGCATACCACATTAAATTTTGTACATGCCAAGCGTATATGGTGTGCCCTTTTGAAAGGTATGACTTGTCATGTACGCTGGCACCACATTTCCTTTAAGCTTGCTGTAATATATGTTGGGCCCAATGTTCAAGTGCATGTATTGTGCACGAAATATTTTTTGATAATAACCCTTCACTGAAGTAGGTAATTGGCATAAACTCTGCCTCAACAGCCTCCACAGAAGCAAGATGAGGTGTGAAAACATCATGATGTTTCTGGGGCATGTGTGAAGTTTATATATATTTCTTTCTTTCGGCCATCTTGACTGATCACAAGTTGCCTTGATTTTGTCTTGGCAAATGATCTGAGCTGTTTACAAGTTTCCCTTGGGACAAGGGGAATTGTGGTGAAATTTGTTTAATATTTTAGGTTTCCTCAGGAGTGATTTTACCTTAAACTAGTCTAGTTGGTCCTAGGTTCTCTCCTTGGAAAAAAAGAATGTCCTGTCCAAAGAGTAAATCAGGATCTAAAGGTTAAAGAATGAAAAATACTCGGAATTCTTCCAGGTAAACTGAAGTGAGGAACTTTGGCTGAAATTTGACATGTCTTGTGTGTCATTCAGAGGGACTGAATTTTCGCTTTTTTTAGTTCATAGATTATGGTAGTAGTATGCTGAGGTGAACTATATAAATTTCATTCTAGTATTTGTGATTTTGGGGGCAAGGGGGCGGTGTCTACTCAGTCACCATATCAATTATATTTCCCGCCAGACAGTTTTTGGAGATCAAAGAGGTGGTATAGAGGGTTCGCATGGCTGCCATCATGCAGGCCAGTGCTTTTGTTTCACAGGGTATATGCACGAAAGAGGTTTCCCTATGGAACAAAAGAACTGCCCTGCAAGAAGGCTACCAGGCAAAGCCTCTGTAGGGGGTTAGAATTTCTTTTTTAGTACTTCAAATATTCAGTGCTTAATAAATATTCAAAGCACAGCATGACAGTGTGACATTCAAGCTTTAGGCTTGTTGTGACTTTGTGTAAGCTCTAATCTGTGAGTCCTTTTTTTTGGGGGGGGGAGAAATTATTTTACTGAATAACTGCAAGGGAATCCCACAGGACCAGTTAGTTTCTTGGCTGCTGATCAGAATGTGGTCAATACACACGTTGAATTCTTCAGAAGATTGGAGGAACTTTCTTGGCACCACCCTCCCCCACCCCCAACTTGTGTTGATATTGCCCTTATAAAACCAGAGATTTTTTTTAGACCATCTGTGAAGGTAGAACCTAAATTTGCTCAGTGTCTTATCCACGTTTACAAGGAAATCCCATTTACAGGCCAGTGTTTGCCACAGTGAGCGGTTGCTTTGTTAATACTCGCAGCCAATCGGAATATTTCCTTGTGGGGCCTAATTTGCATACTTGTGATAATCTGCAGTAATGTGTAGTCATCCTGTTTCTGTTTACTGTTGAGGTTCATCATGGTAGCGGCAAGCTGAGGTAAAGAGGTGGACGGAGGTACCCGCCCCCATTTTCAAATCAACCATTTGAAAGTAAAGGACGTACTTTCCAATCACTTCCAATTCTAATAACCCTCCCCGTCATAATACCTGACCCCCTACCCTTCTTGGAGTCTTTCGGTGAAAAGCCTTGAACATAGAACAATATTTATAGTATATTACAAACCACACCATGCCTCTTTTGTCATCTCTACAAGTTTTAAGGAGTTGAGCTTCAACTTTCAGTACTTCTTTGTACTTCTTTATATTCGCCCCTGTTTATTTACACCAACCTCGCCCCATTTCAACTGCTGTCTCTTAGTCGGAGCACGTCTGAAAGTTCTTTTCACTCATGACACAATCCCTTGGCACTATTCCTTCCAGTTTGAAGAGTTTATTTCCAAAATGCGATAAGCCGCATTTTGGTATCTGCCGGGATTCTACCTTCTCTCTGTAGCCTGAAGTCAGTTTCTATGATTTCTACAACTTTTAGACAGCTGGGCAAACTTTAATGAGTGAAAATAGTGAGAAAGAAGTTTAGGGTCACATGGTACCCCGCTAAATCTCTTGAATTTACTATAATTGTGGGATAGTTGCATGTTTTCAAATGGATAGATCTCATTTTGGAAATAAATCCTTCTACGTATTGTTTGTTGAATTGTTAATGAGAACTTCGAAGATCTCCAATGAAGCCAGTCCCTGAAATATTCTCCAGGAAGATCACAACAAGGGTGTGTGCCCAGCTTGGCTAACATTTGTTCGTGTGGGTGGAATTTGAGTAACAATTGCCCCATCACAAAAGATGCGACCTCTTTGGTGTCGCATGTAAGTAAACATTTGGCACTTTACAAGCCGGAGTTCCCCATCTCATTTTTCGTTGTTAAGGGGAAGATAATTCTGTTTCGCCACATACCCTTGATGTAGGAAGGGAACATTCAAAACCCCCACTCTTGATGAGAGCGATTTTTCATGGAACAAACAGTTTGGAACTTCAGGAGCAAAAGTTTGTGGCCCGTTAAGCGAAGCTTATATATAATGTGTTCTTCCTCGTGTACTTGTACGTATTGCTTGGATGACAGATGGAAGCAGGACTTGCCATATCGCAATCTACACGGGTCAGTTCACGGCCGTAAATGTTCAGCTTCACTCGTGCAACCTATAGGTCCAAATCTCTCAAAGTCTGAACTAAATACTCCATATAAAGTATTACGAAAGGGTAAACTCAGCTAAAAATTTCAGAGGTTTTTTGCCAGTGACGACGTTTTGTCATATTCTGATGACATCCTTGAGCAGTGACAATTTGTTGATTGGGTCGACTGGCTGCATGGTGTGAGTCAGATATAGCAGCGGGTACCGCCAACAATTAGATTAATATTTCCCCGACGTAAATTCATCTTTAGAAATATTGTTCGCGGTACCCGCTGTTACATCTGACTCGCACCAGCCAGCTGGCCCCTTCAAGTTCGGTGGTTGAGTGGTTAAGACGTCTGCACTATGAGGTTGTGGGTTCGCGTCCCACCCGAATCAAGCTTGCGTTTTGTTTTTTGTTTTTTGTTTTGGTTTTTTTCACAAGCTCTCGGATGATCACACTGAGCATTCAGTGTTTATAACATACGTCGGGTATAAAAAGGGCAAAAGCCCAAAATTAAATTAATATCTTCCCTATGCAAGTTCATTTTTGGAAATTTTGTTTAGAACGATTGTGCGATTTGCAGAGAGAAAATTTTGCATGCATATACCAAACTACCTCGTCTTATTCCTAGACGTTTTAGAAACCCTTTCCGAATTACTTTTTTTAACACCGCTTCCAAATATCGGGCCTAAATATAAACCGACGTAACCCTGATTGTAATATAGTCTAAAATTCAACCCTGTGCAGACGATATCAAAGGATTATTATTTGGATCAAGGATGGATTCAGAACCAAATTTTCGGGGGGAGGAATGGGAGATTTTTCGTGTTAGCTTTTATACAAAACCTCTTTTATGGTGAAGCTACGTTTTGGGGCTTTTTACACGCTTTGGGAAGGAAGAGAAATCAACTAACTTAAACACAATGGCCTTTCTGTCATCAATTTTTGAAGGGCTCCTTTGTTGGGAGGGCGCCATTGACGCATGTAGCCCCCCTGTCATCTTTCTTAAGGATCAAAAGATATCGCATCCCCAATTAACACATTATTTTTCGACCTTACAAGAAGGAGTGATTTCACATTCTGAAATGCGTCAAACAAGTTAAACAAGCACCGTCATGATTTCGTGTGACATGTTTTCACGTCAAGATCGGAAGTGATTCTTCAACGGCAAGTCAAGTGGTTCTGTCAACACAAAGATAAAAGATTGCAATCCAAAGGATGGGCCTGGGAATGCATGATATTGCCCAACGATGGTGCCATGCGTTCAAAGTCCTCTATTGTGCGCAAACGCTGGGGTTCAGCCAGTATATAAACATTCGTGAGCGTTGCACAGACGTTTCCCGTCGTGGTCGAAACTCCCTCGTCATACGCAATGGCAGTTTATAATTTTTCATAACATTGGTCATTTTTCATGTGACACTCCCAGAGAGGAAATTCGTGGACTCATAGAGATTTGTCATTATATTTGATGTGCTGGTATATTTTCCTCTTTAATCTCAGCCCCCGGAATATTGGAACAATGATTGTAGGGGTTAACTTACATGTGGTCCACGTATCTATAATGAATTAGTCGTTGAACCGCGAAATACTAAAGTGTTGCCTACGTCATTCGTCATTGAAACTCTCCATACAATTTCCACAGCACAATCGCCCGTCCGTTCGCTAGAAATGTAAGACGTTTACTTTGAAAATGAACTAAAGTTGCTATCCGAGTTAAGAGAAACCGCGAATAGATCAGATGTTGTTTTTTTTTGGATTGAACTGTGTAGGAACGCAAGGTCAGCGAAGGGGTGGCGTGTTAGCGTGACATACATGTGAAATTAGGGACATTTCACATTTTCCATACCTAGGCCTACATGAAACCAACCGGATCCGCTTCTTTGAAATTTGCTATATAAATGTACATGTACTTGTACAATTACATGTACATGCTGTCAGTCACATACTGAATATCGTCTTCTTTATATCAAGAATATTCGTCATTTTTCCCTATTCATTAGCCTTCTACCTCTCGAAAACCAACAAGCGCGTCCGACTTTGAAAACGTCAGTTAATAACATTCGGTCAGACGTTTTGATGTTGCTCCCGAAAATCTCGGCAGATTCACTTCTTTTTGCTGTGAAAAACGCAAGATTGGAAATGGAATTTCCCGAAATGTATTTTTATTGTCCTGCTATCGATATATCAGTACAAACTAAAGATTGAACTTGTAAACTGTCAAAAGTCTGACCCACTATATTTAACGTGCTAAAGGTTTATAGACGATCATTATCCTGTGGTATTTTTATCGGCATGTACATGTACGAAATCATCTATATGTACTTAGTGTGGACTGGTACTCATGGGGGGGGGGAATATGGTATACGCGTTGTTCCCTGGCTGTATCCGGCAGCTAATGTGCATTGCGTGCTTTGTCGGAAAAGAAGTAGAGTAAACATGGACTGCCATGCCAGTAAATTGCTGTACACAGTTTTCAGAAATGTCGAAATGTCATCAGCCACGACGACCCCTTGAAGAGTTAATAGATGTAGTTAACTGAAAATAGATCTTCAATTTCAATATTGCTGTTCGATTTGGTTCAGGGGTTTGTCAACGGGGCTTTGAGTATCCTTTGAACAATTGAATCGGATTGAAAATTGAAAAGTCTGCTTTATCTTTATTTCGTCAGTTATCTCTGTCCTGAAAGACCCCCCCCAAAAAAAACAATAAATAAAACTCCGGATCGGGGTATCATTAATTTTTTTCATGGGTGGGGGGCAAATCTGCATTTACCTCTTTCACTGACATTAGTGGTTCATGTACAATTTTATATGTTACGTTACTGCCTGGATTCTGGAGTGGATCCAAGATTTTCCAGGGGATGTTAGCCGCGTTGCTGAATCTACGTGCACTATGACCATGATAGGTCACGTGTGATGCATCGAGATTTATAATGTTTTATGATATTATTTCATTAACAGATTATCGTTTTGTGTTGAGGCCCATCTGTCAATATATAGGCCAAAGCAGGAGAAAAGAGGAGACTTAGCAAGCACCACCCACTGAATCCTGCTTCAGCGTCGGTGTAAATATTGGTCATCGATTCAAAATGCGATTATTGTAGATTCTAAGTGAGAAAAAAAACCCTTGTGCGCAAACACCTCACCAGTTTGGTTGAATATCAAAAAGGCTATAAGCCGCAAGGCACAGCAGATGATAATATGGAAAACGCCCCCTCCCGGCTTTCAAACCAAACTGTCGACAATCCCCATTTTTTTTCAAGGATGAGCGGTTGGATAGGCCCTTTACATAATCATTAGAAAGATGACATAATTTTCCGAATCCTGTAAGAGCAAAGTTACTCTCAAGTCAATCTTTGAAGTCGCAAGAAAATATTCTTGTCACTGCATTACAGGATCGAGAGACGAACAGTAACAAAGAGTTACCCAAGTAGCTTGTCACTTGAGGCTGGATGAGTTGTAATTGACTTGTGACGACTTCTGCTGACATATGATTGACTCAAATGGAACTTTACTCAGGAGACCCGTTTTTCTGCGGTGGGGGGTGTTGGGATTTTAACTAGGTCCTCTGTCGTTGTTAACGGACAGTTTCGAATTGCATGCATTGTAAACTGTACTCGAAATTTTTTCAAGGACGTATAATATTGGGATAGATAAGAGTTTTAGGGGTGTGGGGAGCTTCAGTGTTCCTCAGCAGCAACCTTAATCGAAGCGATTATCGCGTGCATGACAATTCGATTAGGGAGAAAGAGAAGACACAATTTTTCAAACCACCCAAATACCTTGTCTTCAAAGAGCTCATTTTGTTTGTGTCTTTGTAGGCCAAGACTGCGTTATCATGCAGTTGGATGATATGTGGGGAATTGGAAGGTCGCAGAAATTTAGTGCGCTGTGCCATGACAACCGTGTAGTGCGTCGAAGTTTCGAAATCATATTACTTGAATTTGAGGTAGATGATCTCAGGCTGATATACAGATTTTGAAAGGGCGCGTAAAATTGGCTCACCTAACCATGACAACTGTTGTTAGGAGCCGACTTGAATTTCTTCAAACACTGGCTTTTGGAACAAATCGGGAAATGCTCTTTTTTCCATGTAAACACTTGTCGAAAATTAGTCGTTAATAACTCGATTCACTTTTTCATGAATTAAATCTAAGATGGGACGAAAATTTACCACGCCAAAATAAGAGATCCAAGACCAACGCTCTGCCTAAGTTTGATTTTGGCGAATTATAATGTCCCTGCCAATGTTTCCGGGGTCACGTTCACTGCGTACTTGTGATTCGAACCTAGGAATGAATATTGAAATGAGAAAAAATATGGAATTGAAAGTGCATTAAGGGACCACTGACATGACTGCCCTGCACATGGGATGTCCCTACGGAGCTTTTTTTTTTTGGTAATATTGATTGAGTTTTTTGAAGTGGACTTCCTCTCTCCTACTAGGCCTATAATATCTTACAATCGGAGGACCTTTTATTGACCTTGGAAGTCTGGTCGCGTCTGATACCAATCTCGGGCAGGAATCGGAAAATTTCCTTAAACATACAATTTTTTTTCTGTGAAACTTTCGAAAAGCCGATTGGACAAAAGACCAGTTCTGTTGATTAACCGGATGCGAAATATTTTCACAGGAGTTTGAGACAGTGTCTTTGCTGAAAGGAGAGCACAGAGTCTGGAGCCGTTATACATGAATATAGCGATTAACGATGAACTGAAAAGGGAGAAAGCTGAACCGAGTCTATGTTAATTGTGCGTGATGGCCCATCAGGACAAAACAGGACTTGAAATTTCACGTATAGAAAGACGTCATGGATTGCACACCATTTTGTGGTGATTTTGTAAGCTGAAAAATTTCCTGAAGACTCCCACTGAGAAAGGAGAAGTTTTGTAAAATGAATCGAGTCTACCGAGAGCCGAACGTTTCTTCCTGTATTAAAAGAGGATTATGTATACAAAAACAACCAAAGGTGCCATTCCAAGTCTCAGTTTTAATGGATTTAAATCTGAAAATTGTACTACCTTCATAATGTAACAAAAGCCTTTCCTCAGACGTCAGTCTCATGCCTTGTTTTTCTTATTTTGTTTGAAAAGGCTGTTTGTACAATAGTTTCAATAAGTTAAATTGTTTTTGTACTTTCAGTGTCCGACATTTCGAAGTTAAATCGTAGTCCCATGTAGATGCAGTTTCCGCTGTTCCTGTGTGTGATATCGACTGGTGCATGCATGGGATTATATTGAATGGGATGAATTATCGGGCATAAGATATGTCTGTATAAGGAAGAATTGGCCATGCACTGATGTTGGTCATGGGATTGAATCGCCGACTGCTCAACAGCTGGGGATAGTATCCAAAATGTCCCAGCTTCTCAGAGGAGCTCTTTTTCGCCCCGCGTCAACCTCTTTCGACCCTGTCCTTAACGTATTCACATTGAAGTTTATGATAGGAAAACGGAAATGGCTTTCGGTATATAGTAAACAATGCAACTTAAAAACCCCGACTGATCTCTGCCTGCTCCCCACCAGCCTGCAAAGGCAGATAAAGAGGTAGCACGTACTATTGCCCGACTAGATCAATTGACCCGAGATGATTGGTAACTTCCTCTACCAACGCGGCAACAAATATAGTCAACCTTCGCAAGCCTTACTCAAAGGCCCCAGCCAAGTACCCGTTTTGATATTAAATTTGTGCGACTTTACTTCGTGGTGGGTCCGTGCCGAGATCTTTCTATTGCTACAGACGAGTCGAACTTGTGATTTTGTGAGTAACCTATAATGTCGGCAGTACAGTTGAAAAGGGCTGATTAAACGCCCCCGTATCTACCAGTCCTGTCTGGAGCAATGTTGACATTGATGTCTGCTTGGCATCCTTGTTATATCTGTTGCTTTTAGTTGGTGCAATCTCTGGAAAGTAAGTGGCCTTTATGCTTTTCTTTTACAAACATGAACATTAAAGATTGCCTTCAATTTTGTTACTTCCCTTCCACATCTGTCCCATCTTGCACCTCTCATTTTCTGAGGCCGAGCCCTGCTCTCAATTACAGACACCCTTTCAAAAGCAATCATCACCTCGGGTCGGGTTGGCATGCGTATTCATGCACCCGTTTGAGCATATCTCCATGGCTTGAGCAACGGGACTGCAGTCCTAAAGATGATGCGCGTCCGTTGAGCTTTCATCATGTAGGCCTAAGCTTGATCGCACGAATGTTGTGACGTCTCGAAGGGACACCCTGAGCGTGTGTGCAACACAATTTTTCTTTCTTACCGACCACGAAGTGTCCTGTGCGCGCCCCCGACGTATATCCCGACAACCGTTACGGTCGTCTACTGTTTAAAAGGCAGATTTTATAGCTTGAGCCTGTATCCTGTGCAATTTTCCTTCAGATGGTAAACCTCTTCATTCGAATTACTTTTAGACCTTGAATTACCGCCAATATATATCGCTGAAGGACACATTTCTGGCAACAACATAAACATATTAATGCTGAGATCAATTAATATTCAAAAAGACCAGAACCACCTGTTTGTGATATTTGTCTCATAATTAACACATCCTTATTTTGATCACCCCCAAAGGACCCTGTATAGTTTCCGTGTTAAGAGAGTCGGATTGAACTCGGTCAGGATGGAGGGGTAATGGAAGGTGGTTAATCCAGTCAGTTACGCCACTAGCCCCTGTCCAGTAGGGGCCTAAGTGTCCACTCAAAGTAAAATACAGCTGACCAGTCTCCGTGTAGGACAAAACAAAATGAAAGATGTATTGGAATGCTGCTGTTGATCGGATTTTTTGGGGGGAAAGCTAATGTGCACGACTTGATATTTCAGCGAGAATTGTTAACAGACGTACATATCGTCAAACATTCTGACAGGGTCAAGTCAGTGGCGGGGAGGGGAGGGGGAGACGTGCTCCCCTCCCCATTTGAAATCTGCGAATAATCTCCGTTGAGTTTATATATACATGTATAGCTGCGCAGCTGCAGCGTATTTTCTTGTGGTGCCCCCGTGAAAAATGTGCACCCTCGGGTTTCCCCTGGACCTTTAGCCCTATAGTTACGCCACTGGGTCAAGTTGAAATCAGATATTCCTAGGGAGGATCGTATTTGAAATTTCAGAAAACGTCTGAAAATTTCTAAAATATAAAAATATTTGAAATTCACACTACAAAATTAACGTTGACACAAAACCAGGGCAGAATTACAGGAGAAAGATTAGAACAACATGTTATAAAGAGGGGCTTGAGATTTTTTTATTTCTTTACGTCGTCCATCGGGCCTAACGGCCAAATTTTGTTAGTGCATGTTCCGATTTTTAAATAAAAATATTTGTATTGAAAACGGGCGAAGTCGGGGTCTTTGTATTCACAGCTGATTAAGAACCTCAACCTCAACATTGGATTTTTAAATAAACGCCACAGGTGCTTTGGACTTGGTGTTACACCAGCTTATTTGGCTGTTTAGTCTCAAAAGGTCTTGGGGCTAAGAAAGTGTCGTGAAAAGTAATGGCTTTTATCAAAATATTTTCAAAAATAGTTTCGGAGTAGACACCCTGCAGATGGAGGCACTCAGCTGGTCAACCATACCGTTTTGTGTGTGAACTTTCTTGGAGTTCGTACGCATTCTTATCCATTTTTATTGCTCTTGTTTCGGAGCAAAAAGTAGAGTCGTTTCATTTAGTTACCCGGGAAGATGTGGAACTTTTCAACATTTCATGAAGTTAGTGGCTGTGATATCATATTTTTCCCCCATTAAGATGCATCGGATGAATCGAGCCGTCACGTTACCGCGCATGTACAGTCCTCAGTGAATATAATGCCTTGCCATTCATTGGTTGATACTGGCTTACGTCATTTACCATTTACAAATGAACGTTCGCCTTGCCTGGGTGAATAAATAACCGATTGCGCTTGTTCCAACAGCGCTCTGTCCAACCATGGTCCAACGAGTGCGTTTTCGATGCCATACATAAAATCTAGTGTATCGTCCAGTGACCAAGTTTCATGACCCGCTTCTTGAGGCAGTCAGGGTCAAGCACCAACGCCCATTGACCCTGTTAGTCCACGGTTGACAGACGTGTTACCTCAGCCATGGCAGTGACCTTTCGGGGTATGGCAACCAAGCGGTCACACTGTCGTCAGACCACCAACACCGCTAACTGCCTAACGGCTCTTTCATGCGGCTTTGGCTTAATTTAATGCGTGAAACGAAGCTCTCGGTATTTGTTCTGTATACGTGAAAATTGTGCAGTGAAATACAGTGTTTCTAAACAGCGACGTGAACGACTCTTTGTTTGTAGAGGTCTTACTTGATAAAGACTGTGAAAAACAATTAGCACTGCCGCAATTGTGTGTATTCGACTTCAAACGGTCGCCGACGGTTTGTCGCGATAGCTTGATATACTGGATGGATAAACGCAGGACAGCGTTACGACGAGAAACAGGTTATAAGAAACAGCGAGTGCATGGACGGTATATTGTTGGAAACATTTTTCCATTGGAAACCATCAGTGATGTCGCCGTGCAAAAGTTAAGGCATACGTGGGTAGCGATAGAACCTTACGAGAGTTCGCACTTCGAGGAAAAAAACAAACGAATTTTATCCAATGAGGCCAGGGGCACAGCACAGTAAGGGTCACCCCGTTTCGTCCGAAAATAGTTTTTGTCAGGTCATAGAAACACTATACACTATTTCCGGGGCAAACTATGCAATTAAAATTTGAGCTTTCTCTCAATTTCCTGGGCCGCGATAAACTTGCTGTTCCCATATATGATATGACACATAAGTGACCTGCGGCAGTTGTTTCCAGGAAAGTGACCGGAACTCAGGCAGAATATAATAATATGATGCCTGGGGCGCGGCCTACACTGCACCCATATGTAGCGCTTCTGCACAGAAGGAAAAAACGCTCAGCCTTCAGACCACCCTAACATACACTTGGGGTTATATTGTTCTGTTTTATCCGTCCCTTTTTCATCCCTTAATCATGAGTATATGAAACCGCTGTTCTCGTATATTACAGTAGTTGAACTTCATGAAATCAGCAGGCTCAGAAAATGAAGCTATTGGGGCATAGAACCTGTAACTAAATTAATCGAGGCTTCAATCATGGGACGATGAATCCTGAGAGTGTGGTCTCCAGGTCGCGACAAGGAAGAAACCACCATTTGTTTGTTACTAAAGAATTTGAGATATATCTAGATTTCAGACAAGGCCGATTTCCTTCTACTCTCATCCCGACGTATGTTTCTTGTCTGTTTCACGCCTGGCCATCCGGCCCCCAGCACTCTGCTAGAAGACGTGTACGTGACCCGTCGGCGAACCTGAGAAACGCCCGTAACATTTATCACGTCCCCATTGTTCTTGCAGTCGTTTAGTTTATCAGTTACCCCCTTCTTTTGTTTATGTTTTGCGGAGGAGTCTTGCACCTTCATAGCGCGCGCCTCTTTATTGTCTTCTGTTGTGGAGAAGACCGGCGGCCACGTGCCAACAAAATGCCGGCCGCAGGTGCTCGCGCTCGCACGCGTCATTAGGAAGCCCGTTTCCGGTTTGTGGGCGGGGCTGGGTGGTCCTCCGTTCAAACTGTCCTGAGGCAAGGGCCAGTTTCCGCGTTATTGAAGTCTTCGCTTTTATTTATTTATTTTCATTCATTAAGAATATGAAGTGAAAGATTTCCTTTGATTCTCGTCGTTAATCTTATGGAGAGTTTTGTCGTGGATTATATTTGTGGTATCTCGTGTTTCTCTAGATCAAACTGATATCCAATGGAGTAATTATGAATGTTATATAGTTTCGCCAGGCTGCATCATTGATTCGGGGGAGATTCACAATAGTGCACCTCCAACAGTTTGCTACGCGATGGCCAATCAGAACGTGCGAAATCTGTCGACCCTATCGAAACTTGCATTGGGTCGACACATTTCTCGCACTGTGATTGGGCAACGCGTTGCAAACTCTTGGAAGCGCACTATTGTGAAACGCCTGTATTCAGCATGCTTAACAGGAGATGGCTCCAAAAGCTTGAAATGATGCGGTCATTAATTGCATGCAAAATCTACTTGAGGGACCGCTGCCCATTCAGGTCACAACTTGGCATCTCGTACCAGGTGTAGTCTTGGAAAGTAGCCAAATGGAACTACTTTGTTTGGCCTCACTGACCTCACTGTAATAGTGTCCTCGAAATTTTACGGTTATTGCTCGGTACTGGCTTGTCTGTGGGCTCACGAATTGAATCTTCCTGTGACCTTGTCCAAGGAAGGTCAGAAGGACATCAACAGACTTTTCGACTTCAGAAAGTGCCCTACAGGACACAAGATTCTCTTATCAAACAGCGTGGGAAATGACCAGATGAAGTCTTGGAATGTGCGCTACAGCGGGCTCGCCGCAACGACCGTTCCGTAACAGCGTAAACTCCGAGACAACGTATTGAAGTGTTATCAAGTGCTTCAGTTCCATTCTACCTTGGAGAATGTCTGGAAACCACGAAATGCCTTACTTGTTTCTGAAGAAAAGTTTTACATCATGAACAGCGTAGCAATAACGCGCAAGCGCAAGGGGAGTTGCTTACTCTTTTGTGGCAAGTAACAGCCGTTGAAGAGCCGAGGCTGCGACCCCAAACAGCTGATGTCTCGTCCGATCCGTCCGCACTCGGATTCCAGCAGGAAGTGTCTAATTTGTATCGCAAAGTGGTTTTCCACTGACGACATTCTGCTGGATGGTGGAGGGTACTTGAATAGTAATGTGCAACAGTGACTGAGCCACCCCCCCCCCAAATATTTTGCGGGAATTTCGGAGCGCTTCCCGGAGCTCCGGGAATCTTGAGTTTATCTGATGCCGAGTGGGTCGACAATGTCAACATGAATGATTAAACAGACACACATTCATACACAATGAAAAGGAAACAGTTAACGATGTCGCCTACACATTGAATGTCTTTTGGAAGTATTTTACATGCCAAAAAGTCTCCTGCGTCAACGGTTGAAAAACTCATTTGCTTTCATAGTTTTCTCGGGTATATTTTGTGTAAGTGCTACTTTTACAGGGAAAAAAAGAAACATTAAAACATTCGCGCGTATATGAGCTGTCACATTTCAAATTTGTCACCCCATCAAAGTCAGAGCACTATTCAACTGTGCCAGATTCATTCCACACTGCGGTCTCAGCGTCCTAATTTGGTCTCCTCTAAAAAAAAAAAAAGCAAAAACACGGTGCACTTTACACCACACACAAATGGTATGGTCAGTGAGCTATTGTCCAAGGTCATATAATAACGGAATGCCAGTTATGCGTTGACCATTGATCCCTCTTTGAAACAACTCAAGGCGAAAAAATCGATTGGGAAATAAGCATGGACTATAGCGATGGACTGTATCCTTCCACTAGTTCCTCGCACGTGTTATTAAGAGATTACGTGTACAAATGCATTTAGTGAACATTATGGGGAAATGCAACTTCGTGTATGGGCGGTGCTATTTATAAGGTCTTTACTTTTAATTACACAAAAGAAATATTCCTTTATCCGAATCAGTAACGTTATATCTGATAAATGCTTACTTATAAAATGGCCATGTCCCCTTTTTTAAATTAACTGCTTGTGATTGTAAATTTTAATTGTAAATCGATTTTCGGATCAATCAGAGCTCTAACGTCAACATCGCACGAAACAACAGTTGTTAGTTCTACTTATCTCGCCCTCATCCACTGGAAATGTAACTGTACTCTCTTTTAAACTTTTTACATGGTCCTG
Source organism: Acanthaster planci (assembly GCF_054643075.1). Lineage (NCBI taxonomy): Eukaryota > Metazoa > Echinodermata > Asteroidea > Valvatida > Acanthasteridae > Acanthaster > Acanthaster planci. The sequence continues at coordinate 16,825,822 of NC_141779.1, read as the reverse complement.
AATTTGTTGCTTTAAAAGAGCACTTCTACAGAAAAAAACACCAACAGAAACAGAGTTTTGTACTTTTGTTACTCATTGAGCTCTGCAAACTTTCGAATTGATAGAAACAAGGATCCACGTTTTACCCATTGACTTGACCACATACCTAAGCGTGTTGTATAATCTGCATCACATGCGTGCGCCCACGCACAATTTAAAGGTTGTTATGTACTGTACATGTACGAAGTACAACGGAACTTGTACATTCTGCATGTTCACGAAATAGGCCTACACACGATGATCACAAGTTGGCGGTGGGGAATGGGTATGCGCATAGATTCAACCAATAGGAACGCTAGTTGCTCTCGAATGTTTGTCCGTCAATAGGCGGGAAAATGGGCTAGTCTTTTAGTTCATTAGGCTCGGTTTTATACAGCTAGTCGTCTTAATCGTCATATTCTAATGTCATATTCTAATGACTCCAGAATTTTTCTTAATTTTTTTATGTGGCTGTAAATTTTGGCGGGAAGAAAGAATGCATTGTAATCTAGAAAAGGAACACCACAAAGGATGATCCGGCCAATACGTCGCATGCGCAGCAGAACCACCGGAAAACTTGATTTGAGCATCGAGAATTGGTACCCACTTGACTAGAGTGCGTAACAGGAGAGAAAGAAATGAATATTCATGCTTCGAACTAGAGACTGGAAATGTAGTTTCATTTTTGAGCCAATGCAGACCCTATGGTCCAAGTAGGAGGGGCCTGGTCTTGGGCTGTCAGTCAAAACTAGTTTTATAAATAGCAAGTTCTGCCTCGCAACTTGTGCTGTGCCTAGCTAGCTATTGCTGGCTGTGTAGTTATATACGGAGCTATGGTTATATCCACCCGGTATCTCACATTAAAGGTCTGTACATTGCTGTGTCATCATAGGATTGGGGAAGTTCAGGCACCCTCAATCCCCGTCAGTTTCCTGCAGCTTTTACAATTAGTATTAATTACTGAAAACTGCTGTTGCTTGCACCTTGCAATGCATTTACCCCACAGAAGGGGACGTATAGGACAAGGGTATTCTTTCGGCATGGAACATTGTTGCCTCTGTTGCATGATTATCTCATTCACGCCTGTACATCAAGACAACTTGGACAGGTCTCTGCCAACATTTTCACGAGATTCGGCTTCATGGGACCTGCATGGTGTGATCCTTTAAATCGGCAAATTGTCCATCAAAACGCTCGGGTGAGCTGAAGGGGAGGGCTTACAGACATTTGGCGGGATTTGACGGGGTGCAGAATGTGTGATCCCCAGCCGCACCAACAAAACAGGTTTTCATTTTGGAAATGAACAAAGGGAGGAAATTTCATCAACTTCAGGCCAATTATAAGGTTTTCAAAACCTATTAGACTATATAGCTACAAATAAAATAAAAAAAAAACCGTGGAGTCTTTCTGAGTATGATAAATCTATGAAAAAGTTGTCCACAGAGAGTAGTTAGATTATTTTTAATGAATATAGTAACAATTAAAAACTCCAAACTCGGTTAAGACAAGCTGACTCCCGCGTGTACTTGACCTTGTTCCTATGAAAGTATTTTTGCCAACGGAAGCAGAAAGTTTATTATAACATAATACATGTGTTATTTAATATCATGTCATTTTTTGATCACTTCAGTAAAGCCATCTGTATAATCAGTTTGGGTAAAAAATGAAATTGAAATCAGCATCTTAAATTATGAAATTTCCTTGAAATGCATCAGCGCAATGTGCCTTTTGACCAAACTCTTTTGTTCAGCTGTAGCTAGCTTCACGGCAGTGCATGCAAGCATAATATGCAAGCCGGTCAGTGTGTAAAATAGTCCAACTACATGTATTTGGTCGACGTCTGCTCTCTGGATGAGCGCCGGCATGCTCTAAAAGGACGACTTATGCTGCATGAAACTCGCTAGATTACCTCCAAACCTGTTTTCTAAGTCTGAGGTTTGAAAGACTCATCTTTACGAACTATAGGGCAAAATGTGACTCGGTACACGGTCAACGCTTTTATAGTCTCGAATTTCGCGGGGAAAACACAGGCTGCACAGGTGGTTGGCCACGCAAAATATTAATAATAGACAGCACTGCAGTAGGCAGAGACCAGGTTCCGTGTTAGTACATGTCCTGTAACATGTTCTTTTGGCACTAAAGTTGTATTATTTTGAAATGAGTGGTGGTTTTGTGATTGTTAATGATGAGGATTCTCTCCTTCCAACTGATTAGATGCTTTTTCTCTTAATTTCTTTAACTGCGCTGTGAATGTTACCCCAGGAGTATCGTCTGAAACTTCATCAATGCATTCCTCTATGATCAATGTAGGCCAACAGACTGATACTTCAGTCTCTGCATGCCAATGCTCAGTTCCCTCGGAGTCCTCAGTGTATTATAAGGCGTGCTGCGGGGTTCTGAATAGAACGACGGTGTGGATTGGTTATGCGTCCCCCTGTCTGGTGCAACAGGGCAAGCACACAAAAGAATTCAACGCCATTTTCGCCAGGGCTCTATTCAGGTCAGCAGGTGCGTTTCCTAGCCCAGCGCGAGGCTTGTCCAGGAAGGGGACTGAATGGGGGGAGGGTTACGTCGACCATCATTGTGAAATGGCTTAGCAGCTGTTTCACGAATGCAGACTTTAGGGGGCAAGGGACAGTATAACTATCGGTATGGCGCAATTATATTAAACTTAGGCCCTAAGTAATTTAGAAACAAGATCTCAATTCTCATGTGGTCAGCTTGTACGTAGGCTATAACACGGAATGATTTAATTGTGGTTTTGCATTTTTGTGGTTTTACATTTCAGTACTTGAAACTCGGTCTATAACTATTTATTTCCTCACTCCATGATCTAACATACGAAAATTCGAACCCATTTCATTACATATTGTGTAAAGTGCTTTCTGTGTTCAAGTATACTTTTTGTTGGTTGGCCACCCCCCTGGCACCTTTTCGTGGCGTAACAAAAGCAGGTCCTTTTAAATTAACAAACACCATCTTGACAAAAATGATGGTTATTAATGACGTAGATACTGGATACCCATACATCTATCTACATGTCTGTGCTTACCGCTTGGTGGTGACAAAGCACAGTCCTATCACCACGCAAGTAACATGTACATGTACATGCACACTGTACATGTACATTGCAATATTGAAGATCTACATCCGTGACCTCTTTTTTTTTTGTACATGTTCATCCCTGTGCGTTGTGCGCGGTGCGTGCAGCCGAACGTTGAGGAGCTGTACAAGTGTGCCACGTGCTAATGTTTATTCATCAAGCCAACGTTCGTACATAATAATGCGTGCTGTTCGTGGTGATACCGGCGCGCCTTGCCGGCCTATGCGATATGCTTACGGGCTACAGTCTTCACATCAGTGTAGGGCCGTGTGGACGCAGCCAGCACCCCGAACTCGCCATTAATATCTTAGCGAGCCCAGACCAAAAAACTCCTGTTTTAACACCAAAACAGCGAGCTGCTTGGTCATAGGGAAACACATCGATTCAAAGGGGGTAAGCACGGCCCGCAACTGAAGAAAGCACACTGTCTCCACCTGGAAATCAATTATTTTGTTCATGTCTCATCTGTTTAGTTTCTGTTTAAAACTTCTAGAAAACTCGATTGTGAGCTTGATAAATTCCAGCGAAAAACAAAATCATGGCACAAATAGAACTTCTATGTTGTGAAGTTGAAAAAGTAAGGAGAGCCTACCTCGATCCAGTCTTACTTAATGACAGAGTTCTACGGAATCTTCTCGAAGTGGAGGAAAGGTATACGCCGTGTTCGGATTATTTTGGGAATCAATTTCAAACAGACATTAAACCTATCATGAGGAAAATGGTCGCGCAATGGGTGTTTGAGGTGAGTAGGCTTTTTTCCCCATTTCTTTCCTTTAATGTGCTTTAACTTCATGTCTGGATGGATATTTTATTCGCCTATAACTGTTATAACTATTTGCACACCTTGCTGCTTTTTTGCCGGGTGACTCCCCCGTGTTAACCTCCCCAATTCGCCCTGGCGGCGTTTGAAGTCAGCCGGCGATCAGCAATACCTCGTCTGACGTCTGTAATATCAGTTAGGCCTTACTGTGCGCGCTTGCACGTCTTTGCATCACGAGGTTTATTCGCCTCACGGCATCATATTTATTTTGTTAAAAACTGAGTTAGGTGTATGTACAATTTACGGCAGAAACTGCTCACTGACTAGGCCTACAATGACTTGAAATTATATAGCCATGGTACTCGGTACCCTGAACGAACAAATTAGGCTAGGGCCTGCGCCTAGCTAGAGGGGCGCTGACGTTCCATAAAGATTTTTAATGCACAAAGTATCGAAACGTTAGGACCTCGAACTTTAAAAAAAATTGCAGATTTAAGTAAATTTGACTGAGTGTAAGCGCTATGCATTTCTCATTCCATCGCTGAAAAACTAAAAAAAAAGTTAGCGCGAGGCGCATGTGCAAGGCTCGGCTGGCGTACGGTAGCTGTCGAAACATAGAGGCAGGAAAGGCATTAGCAGAGCAAACCGCCAACTTGGGTCGTACCACAGACCTGGAGGAGAATTTGTTGTACAACAAATTAGTACATCATGTCTTGTAATATATTAATAATGTAAATTGCGTCGGAAAATTACCCGCAGCAAACGTGGCAAACTAACTGCAGGACAGGCCCATATCGCGAAGCTCGGGAGTTTATAATTAGAGCCTCTTTCACAGCAGGCCCTAGTAAGTAAGCTGTAGATAGGCCGAGCTTTTGCTACTTCGTATAAACTTACGTCTATGGGTTTATTGAGCATGGGCTACCGAGACTGTCCATACACAGCCCGCCTACATGTAGGCCTACGTGAAAGAGGTTTACATCGCTGGATAACAGGCTTACTCAGTGTTATTATTTTAAACCACTGCTTTTGGGAAAAAAAACACGTTATTCCCCCTTTGTCGATTCTAGATTTATTTGCTATTAATATTAAGACCAGATGATCTGCGTCTTTCGGTGCCTAATTTAAAACCGCGTCTATGACAGTTGCCAACTTGAGCGCGCTCTCGGTGTTTGTGGTGCAGCGAAGTACTGCCCCTTTGACATTTCCCTCCGTTTATTCGCGGTTTTCCCGCTTCTTTCCTCGGTATCCTCTTCTTAGTTTAACTAGGCGATTGATTGTTTCCTTTCGAACCTGCTAAATATCCGGGGTTTTCTTGGCGCTAAACCTTGCAGTCAAGACAATGAAAATAACATCCTGGCCTTGTTTTCGGCAGCGCAAAAAAATGGTGACTAGGACTGTGTTGCTTTTTTTTCTCTTAAAACTCCTCAGTAAAATAGTTCCAATCGACCCGTTTGAGTATGGAAGATCAATCTATCGCACCCTTTTCCGACACATACGTTTTGAAAAACTTACTGTTTACTTCTGTTCAGCTTTTCTCCTCCCTACAGCTAAGTGGAAAAATGGCGCGCATTTTTTTCGTCATTGCTTTTCTTCGCTGTTTACGTTTTACACCCATTATCACCCTTTCAAAATGAATGCAAATTTCCTTTTTCATCAAAACTACAAAATTGCAAACCTGTTCTACTGGGAGGAAAATTCCAGCCCTATCCATTCCATCCCGATGGTACGACTACTAGCGTAACATATGTAGACTTTTAATTTAGTTAAGAAGAACTTTTAAAGTCACTCCTACAAGCCTCAGAAAATAAAAACGATTATCTTTAAAGTCTTTGGATGTGTCTTCTTCGTATGCCCTGTATTTCATGATGTGTATAAACTATAAACCCGAGATTTAGGGGCAGCTTTGTGTTTCGTCTGTTGACTTCCTACGCACCATCGTTGTTCTTGGACATGTTTAATTCAAAAACCACTTGCTATGAGAAATCAGTCACATGTCGCTCGAAAGTTTTAAAATTAACTGACATTTTTGTCAACCGTTCAAACATCTTTTATACTCCCTCATAATATGTGTAATTTTCCGACCGACCGACCTCCCAGAGGGTCGGAAGACAGTTCGGTCATGTTTTTTTCGCCTTCAGGATAGTAATGTGGTTGACCCATTTGATACTTTTTCCCTTCCTCCACACTCTGGCTTGCGATTTTTCATACCGGTGTCATCTCCTACATTATCTTTCCTTAACCAGGTTTGCGAGGAGCAACAATGCGAAGAGGAGGTGTTCCCCCTCGCAATGAACTATTTAGACAGATTTCTTGCCGTGCAGCGTATAAAAAGGAGCGAATTCCAGCTTCTTGGCGCAGCTTGTATGTTCCTTGCTTCAAAATTAAAGGACACCATACCTCTAACAGCCGAAAAACTCATCATTTACACCGACAATTCCATCACCTTGGATCAACTATTAGTAAGTATTATCCCCAAAATGGGTTTCGATTTTCGAGTGTTAATCACTTCCCTGCATTTCGTAAATAGTAGTGTCATTTTTTAATTGTTTTGTCGGGCTCTACACGTTTAAATATCGGGACTCCCTCTTTAGGTTTTAAAGAGAGCGATGGCACTGGAAAAGAGAGGGATTTGAAATTCCTTTTATCTCCACCGATAGACGGCCTCTAACAAGTGCTTTAGTGTCATTTGGGAATCGTCCGCTTCCTGTGGTGGATCCGTGATAAGAAACCGATGAATAAAGCACGAGTTAAAAGCCATGGGTTTCCCAGCTGCAATTTGTTGGGGCCACATCTGGTGGATCCGGAAATAAGTCCCCAAAATCTCATGCCGAATTTTTGTCATCGCGGTGGAGTCTAGATGATAACCAAAGTTGTAGGATTAGATCAGACGATCTGCCATCCCATTGGTCAATATAAGACTGGGTTGACAGTTTCTCTTTCGCGGCCTGCCACAAAGTAGACTTACACAAGGATTTGGAAGGTTTATGTGGGACAGAATTGATACATTTGTATTACTCTGGACCTTCAGAAATATTGTATCTTTTTTTCAGTGCGGTATCTGCCTAGAAACAGTTCTTTCTGTTCTATTTTTATATGACCTTGCCTGCCTGTAACCGTGTGGCTCTTTTTTCAGCGGCTGGCCCAGTGTAGTGGTTTTTAGTGCAAAAAAATCAAAGAGCGGCATAAAGTTTAGGAACATCCCTACCCCAAATTGTTGGCAGTTGATCTCTGTATTGAAAGGATAGGAGATATGGAAATTAGTGTCAATTAAGATTGATCTATAAAGGAAGATCTTTACCGGTCCCCTCCTTTTATGGTAGAGGGAGGTTGATCCCATGAATGACTTTTTGAAGAGCTTTTTGGGGGGCGCTGACGGTCATTGATTAGTGTAATAACATACCACTATTGTTTGCGTGGGAGTTGGTCAGAGTTCAAATGCCCTAACAAAGGGATGATGTGCCCCTACAGGTTCACTGTTATATAACCGATTGTGTGAACCTGAACCACTGTGTCAGAATCCGGTTGGCTTGAGGCATGGTGGCATTTCTGGGGAATGGCTATTGAGAAGGGAGCCTTTGTTGGAAGGAAGCCTCTGTGAAAAAAAAAGCTCACGGTTTAGATTGAAGAGTCAAGTTTTGTTGCGAAGATGGGGTTTGCTTACAGGCTTAAATTTATCATCTTACACCAGAGGAGCTTTGATACTGGTGTAGATATAGTATTTTAATTAATTAATTAATCTATTTATTTGTTGAGTGCCAAAACTCCTAAATGTTACATTTAATACTTTCAAAAGTTGCTTGGAAAACAAACAACAGGTTCAAAGATTGTTTTCATTTACACCTTTCCTGGAGAGCTATAACCTGTTCCTCTAACATTATTTATGAAAGCTTAATAACTCCAAAATGCTTGATTTTTAGCATTTATGGCATGAAGTTACTTTAAATGGCTTGGGTATTCGTCTTTATGGTGAGACGCTAAACAACTTATCTCAGTTTACCCGCATGGTTGCCCAAGTCTCAATTTTTTTTCCTGGGAAAGTTTTGAAGACTCCTCAACCTGGTAGCAACACAATATTGCCACTAGTCTTTGTTACTTTTGTGGTTTCCTTGGGGCATATTTCTACGAATGATCCTGTTTATAATCACCACGAGCCTGTGTGTAATTAGCACAGTACTTGGAGAGGTTTAAAGTAAATCTGATACTTCCTGTGTGAGTTGGAGGGGTTAGATGGTTGGTGGTCAGCTGGTTTGAGATCACATTAGTCATTCAGTCCTCCTCCTGTGAGGAGACAGACCATCAGATTGGGGTGGGACAGTTAACGGTAGTAGATCAGTCTGAAATTTTTTGTCCGGAACATGATGGGGAGTCAGGTTGGTGTAGCGGCTCTTTCCTTGCCTTCCACCTCTGCCATCTGGGTTCAAATCCCACCTAGTTCGGCTTGTGGATTGGGTTTTCAGTCCCAGCCTGATTCCGTGGGTTTTCCCTGACAATTTATCCTGGGTTTTCCTTCACAACTCTGAAAACTGAACATATCTTCATCATCTTCTCAATTGCCCCTTCTTGATCCTATGCGCTGTTGGATGGACAGCGATAACCCAGTTCATTTCCTCTGGCCTGTTCAGTTTTGCATAAAGTGTTTTTTTTTTGGATCATGTTTTCCTTGGTTTAAGAAATACCTGTGCTTCATTCTCTGATTGCTTTGCATCATTAGTTTATAATTTTTTTTCTGGTTTGATTGAGAGCATTTCCTCACTTTTTGAATGCAGAGTTCCTTTTGTAACTAAATAATAATTTATTCATTTGTAAAGTGCAAATTTCACATAGATATGTTCAAATGCGCTGTACAATGAAGACATTAAGCATGGAACAATGAATACGTTTAAACATGGTTGAGCCGATGGCATACAAGGGTGCCTCAGGCAGCCGCCAAATGACCCACATTCACCAACATAAGTAAAGGGGAGACAGTAAGAAGCAGTTACAGTTTAGAAGTGGGAGGACAACCCCAGAGGAATATTCTGGGAAAAACCCACGGAATCAGGTAGGGACTGAAAACCCAATCCACATGTGGACCGGGCCGAGAATCAAACCCGGGGTGGAAGGCAAGGAAAGAACTATCTTGCCAACCTGACTCTTGGTCAAACCAAAAATTGTTAATTGTACACTTATATATTCACTTAGTTGCTGTAATCTTGAAAATTGGACTAGATCTATAAAATCTGGAGTTTTTTATTCAGCATTTTTTCACTTGAATATTAATTTTTTCCGTTTCCTTTTTTGTTTTCTCCCTATCTTTTCTCTCTGCAGCAATTTGAGCTGATTGTGCTTCGTAAATTAAAATGGGACCTGTCTGCAATAACTCCAAACGATTTCTTGGAACAAATCCTCCACAGATTACCCATCTCAAAGGAGTGTGCCCAGAGACTAAGACGGCATGCTCAGACTTTCATCGCCCTGTGCGCAACAGGTAAAAAAATGGGCGGGGTTGGGGCAAAAAGGAACTTGTTACTTGAGCGTACAGGGCCACTGAGCAAAAAGCGTAGACAGAATTCCTGACTCATTGCAGGTTCATGGTATAAAAGATTGCAGCAGTTTTGTCTGTAACGCCAGAGGTACATGTATTTTGAGTTTTTCCATGTGGATTATGAATCTTCAAAGGGGAGAGGTGTATGGTCTGTGATGTACAAATGCCTGTTGTATTGAAATGTTACTTGCACACGCTGGATGCATACTTCTAAAGTACTCTTTTTACAGGTAAGTTTCCATTTTAAAACTTCTTAAATACAAGTTCATTGATTTTATAGCAGGGAAAAGAACTTCTGCAGTGTTAAAATTTGATTTGGGACATTAAAATAGTTTATTGTTTGGGAAGTTGTGCTGATCAAATTTATTATCTGGAAAAGCAATCACAAAGCAAAAACCCCTCATTCATCACCACAGTAATTTTACCTACCAACAGAGGGCGCTGTGCATGGTAACAAGGCCACCAATAGGCTAAGGGCATTGATCAGGGCTTAAGCGGGTGTCATGCTCCCACACATTGCACAATAAGACTGGAAAATACAATAGGCTGTGGAATGTGCTGACTGTTTGGTAGACATACTGCTACGTGTACATTTACATGGCCCCAAAGGAATAACAGCAAGAAAAGCAGAATCTTGGCAATTCCAAACTGTGCGTCCCGACAGGACTAGAGCAGTTCAAAGAAGTTTTGTCTTATTATAGAAGTTAGTTGTTTAACCCCCCTCCTGATCGGCCAGTTGGTTTGACAAGGATAGTGGCTCCATGGGAACAAGTATGACCTCAGTTGTGAACAATTTCTGGATTTCATCATGATTTCTTGTATCTGAAAACATGTTTCTGAAAGTGCAGATAGTCACTCCCCACATACCAAACCTACAAACTACATGATTTTACCTTGGAGCCTAGGCCCTTCTTGTTTGCCCTGGCTGGTAACTCCATAGGTAGTAAACCAGCTAACACCTTAGGTATTTTACTCAGGCATACATGATTGCATTGGCGGCTGTGACTCCAAACAGAGTTCCCATTCTTTAAGAAGTGTGGTATTCCACTGGTCACTGGTTAAAGTGAAGATCCTTGAGAATATCAATAAACCATGTATCCAATTGGCAGTTCTGCAGCGATGAAGCAAGTAGGCTCCGAAAAATTGCCATACCCCTCCACTCACACGCTCAGATTTTCATGATTTAATTCACAATTAGAGCCTACCCATTCTCTTATCTTCAAGGAGGAACTTGTACTGCCCCTTTAATCCATTGGAATTTAACTTAAAACTGCTATACAATGTAACTGCCCTTTCCCTCACCAAATGAAAGCAGGACCAAATGGACCAAAAGCATGCGTGTTGGCTTTTTAACTTTGAAGGGAACAAGGGAAGGGTAGGTGCTACCAAACACAAAAAGTAAACAGTTGCTGGCAGAAATGAAAGTTATTCCAGAAGAAGTTTTTTGCTGCATTCCACTTGGCGTACAAAATAATGAATCCCAAACTTTAACTACCGCTTTCTTTTAAGCTGTGGAATAACTTGAATTCCACTCTCGTGTTGACAAAGCCGGTGAAAACTAAAGGGACAAATATCTCCTGGTGATTATTTCAAGAGAAATTTAGTTTTGCAGATTTACCTGCAGACTCAAAGGAAAGGGTTAAAAGTATGAATGAACAGGTGGGAATTTAGCTCCCCCCCCATGAGAAAATTAGGGCCACTTGTAAAGTTGCCAGGGTTTCCTACCTAGGACACATATTCAGTCCAAATTGATAGTTCCACCTTAAGTTATAAATAATGCTTCAAATATCTACTCAAAAAAGTTTGTCGCATAGGCATTTTTTTCTTCTGGATTTCAAAGCCATCTTGTCATGCCATGTCATAGTTGACATGGTAGCTTTGTTGGATTTCCCTTTGTTTGTTTTGTGACTTTTCCCTCCCTTATTGCTGTTGAGCGGCGGTCACATTGATCATGCTTAAGCTGTTTCCTTCTTTGTCACGTAACATCGTTGTAACAAATGAAGTGATGAAACACCCTCCAGAAAATGAAATTGCTGGATTCAATCATGCGTAACTTTTGGCTAGAGTTCTGAACCCTTTGCACAACTTGCATTTTTTCTCCTGAAATCACTTATTTGAACAAAGATCACTTTTCTGTTTAGTCCTCCATTGTGCTGAAACTCAACTTGTATGAAAAACACAATAGCTATATGTATCGTTCCAACGTGATGCAACATAAAAGAGATTTTCTTGGTGTATTTTTCTTTCTTGAAAATCCTTTTTGAAAGAAAAAAATTATAACTAAGGATTTCCATGTAATTATTTGCTCTCTCTTTCCTGGTGAAAATTGGATTAGCAACATAGCTCTCTTCAGAGCAAGAGTCTCTCTCCCACGGTCTGCCTGAGAGAGCTACCTGGGTATGATGCAAAACAAAACTTTGGGCCTCTTCTGAGACTCATCCTGAGAAATGTGTCCCCTTGAGGCACCCCCTATTTTTCGAGGGGCTTAAGTGCCTCAAAGAAAGGAAGTGGCATCTCAAGAGGAACAGTGCCCGGGGTTGGTCCCTTTTCAGAGGAGAGCCCTAGCATGCCGGAATTTTTCAAAAGATTCGTAACGTGCACTGTCGTCTTTATTGACCACTTATTCATTGTTCCAGAAATGGACGAAAGTGGGGCTATCATTGGCAGCAGTCGCGGTTAATTTAAAGGAACAACCCACCATCTGACAGCATGGTTCTTGAATATGTGCTATCTGTGGCCAAAGAATTCAACATAAATGGCAGGGAAAAGGTCACTTCAAAAGAGACCACATGCCCTCTAATCCTAAATCTTAAAAAAACAATTGTTGGTTTGAGTCCTTTGTTAAGCATCCAAGTCAAAAGACAAATCAAGGAATGGTTTTGAATATTGAATTGAGTGAGCCGAGTTAAAATTTTCAACTAGGTATTTTTCTGAATTTGTTGATCAGTGGTGCATACTTAATTCCTATTTTAGGTACGGTATTTTGCACTTTTTATCAGACTTGATAAAGGTTGAGACTGTTTCAAAAATATAAATAAAGGGAATTTCAAGTTCTGTAATTCAACTAATTGTCAACCATTTCATTGTTTATTTAATGTAATTATTTAATACTTACATCACTTCAGACTTGCAGTTTGCCAGGAACTTGTTTGTGGCCTGTACCCCTTTTTGATGTAGACTGATATAATGTCACCTGAATGTGCCCATCTAAAGGATGATTTTTTTGGGTCAATGTGGTGACAGGTTAACCTATAAGATTTTGCTGTTTTCCAATGTATTTTGGATGTTTTATGAGCAAATGCCAGGCTCTCACAACAGTTGCCATTAATCTCACTGTAAGGTCTGTTCTTTCCTTCCATTCCGGATTTTTATTTCATATTTTAGAAACTACACATGCCAGACCCTTAATGGTATACAAGCCAAACTTTTTGACAGTGGGGACAATAGTGTTATGGTCCAAGTGTCATATTTGGGCTGGTGTTAATTTACAATGTGGACATTACAACCTTGATTTGTGGGGAAAGAGGTAATTTATGCTTTGATCCACCAGCTACTGTTGCCATTGATTCAGCCTTTATAAATCTACGAAAAGTGCAAAGATCCAACTAGTGTCATAGTTAACTGAAAGCATATCTGGCAGTTCTTTTTGGTTGACAGCTGGGGGGGGGATTTTGTGAGGACAGGTGACTTCCCAGAGCAGTTTCAGGTATTTGTACTTCTCACCCTTGAACCCTTTTGAAACCACGATAAATTAATTCTGCTGTATGCGCATTTTGTGCGGGAGATGCTGGATATAATTCAGTTTTTACCATTGTGTTTGCAAACACTGCAAACCTTGATCAAGTCAGCTGGCTACAACTAACATACTTAAAAGTTCTACCTTTTTTATTTTGTTTTTCAGAATACAGTTTTGCAAGGCAAATGCCTTCAATCATAGCAGCTAGCAGTGTAGGCGCAGTAGCGCATGGTTCATCACAAATGCCAATTCCGAAGCTGATGGACAAACTACACAGGATCACAAAGATTGAAACAGTGAGTAGTTTTATCCTTGCGTGCTTCCATTTAACCACCCATAGGTTGGTCATTGCTAAGTAGTGACATATCTGCTTTGACTATCTGTTTAAGTTTATACCTTCACTGTGATTGGCTGAAAGTTGGCATGCTTGGGGATATGTTAATGACTGTCTGAAGTGGACTGAAGTATTTTACATCATAATACAGTGTTAGCCCAGGCCCACTGTACACAGGTAAACAAGAGCTGACATACTTCTTCAAATGACTCTAACAGCAACCCAAAAAGCCCCTACATTGTCCAACTGCTAACTCTGTATACTCGGCTAGTGCTCAATTGTAAACTGGGTAAATTTATCTTGAGAACAACTTCGGAAATGAGACTTGTGTGCAGCACCAGCACAGAGGAGGAACTGTTTACCCAGTAGGCCCATGCCTGTAATTAGCACTTGTGCTTTTTTTATCGGTTCAAAGGACTCAAAACGAAAAGTCCCATGGCATACAAGGCCCCCCCCACCATACAATGTGTTTACCTAACAAATCCTAAACCCTTTTTAAACATGCCTGGAGGCCTGCCAACCTGTCCCATGGCAACCACTAATTAAAGACTACCTAGCAACTGGTGTCCAGAGGCATTTTGATTGGTCTGCGGTGTTGCCCTTGGAGTACCAGCAGCAAATATAACTTTTGACCATGGGGTCTCTCACTGTCCCCAATTTAATGTCAAACACACTTTGCACGCGTTAGGCAAAATGACTTGTCTCCTTCCCTGCTCGATCGCTATAGGTATAATCCACTCACTCTTTGTTTAGGGGATTGGTTTCCCAGTTTAGTCATCATTCCCTTTCTTCCTACTTTGCAGGCTTCTCATTGTTGGGCTTCCTTGTCAGCTTTTCACTGATCCATGTCAATGCTCCCTGGAATCATCCCACTACTGTTTTCTGTAGGCAGTGTACCATAAGACCGTGTCGTTACTGTCTCAATTTTCTGTTCCCCTTTAGAAATTCGGCTCCGAGAGGGCTTTTTTTTTCTCGTTACAAAATTCACAAAAACATTTGGTGGCTGTTTGTAGATGAAATCAGCAGACCACAGAATCCTGTTTGGCTGTGCCATGTCTTCCACACTGTGGCTAATCCTCATTGAAGCTTTTCAGAGCACCACAGTGCTACCGAATAAACCAATCTCGTGGATAAACATGGACATTTTCCTCACAGGCTCCTAGTTTGCACAGAACCGCCAGAACGATACCCAATAACTGCCCAGAAACATGTTAAATCCCTTGGCATGTGCACCCATAAAAACTGTGGCAAAGACACCCCAAAGATTAACACCAAGAGAGTGAAAAACTGCATCTACAATCACACTCCTTTCCATATCCCCGCCACACTTGTTTTTTTTTTTTCCATGCCAATCCCCCTTGAATTTTTCTTATTCTGAAGTCTTGTGCTTGTTTAGGCACACATTTTTAAGGAAAGGTGTTCTCTAAACATGACAAACTTTTGAATGGATGGTAATGTATTTTTTATTGACAGTGCACAGGTAAAAGTGCCCAAACACACTACACAGACTTAGTTTAATTATAAATGATTCGTAATTAGAAAGGTATTTGTGTGTGTGGGGGGGGAGACCTGACCCACCCCTTAGTTGGTGGAAAGGGTTCTCCTAAATTTAAAGAACTTGTACAAATTTAAAGAACTTGTACAAGTTGCTCAAGTTGCTCGAGTGGTTTAATCCAGACTCACTGTAGAGTACATTGGAGAATTTTTGGAGCGTTCATTTTCAATTTTCTCAGTTGAATTTAAAGAACTTGTACAAATTTAAAGAACTTGTACAAGTCACTCAAGTGGTTTAATCCAGACTCACTGTAGAGTACGTTGGAGAATTTTTGGAGCGTTCATTTTCAATTTTCTCAGTTGAATTCAAAGAACTTGTACAAATTTAAAGAACTTGTACAAGTCACTCAAGTGGTTTAATCCAGACTCACTGTAGAGTACATTGGAGAATTTTTTGAGCGTTCATTTTCAATTTTCTCAGTTGAATTTAAAGAACTTGTACAAATTTAAAGAACTTGTACAAGTTGCTCAAGTGGTTTAATCCAGACTCACTGTAGAGTACATTGGAGAATTTTTTGAGCGTTCATTTTCAATTTTCTCAGTTGAATTTAAAAAACTTGTACAAATTTAAAGAACTTGTACAAGTTGCTCAAGTGGTTTAATCCAGACTCACTGTAGAGTACATTGGAGAATTTTTTGAGCGTTCATTTTCAATTTTCTCAGTTGAAAAACAGATTACCATATAATGTTGTGGGACCAATATGTGTTAGCATATTTTCCGTTGGAGTTATATAAAAACATGTTTCCATTGTACATGCATCTTGATGAGAGCAAAAAGACTTTTAAACTTTTAGGAGTCAGTGACCCAAGCTGATGTCATAAAATTGGTCATGACCTTAGGAACCACATCATCAAGGGTTGAAGGAGTTTTTTCTCTGTAACCTGTCTAGAGGGACTTTGGAAAACCATTTCTAGAGTGGGGTAGAACCTCTTGGGTATAATTTGTGGCCAACTTTGATGCCTTTCACACTGTTCCCAGCCTAATTTGTAGTACATTTTCCTATGCCTTCAGCTAAATTGTGGATTGCATTCCAAACTGCCGGACAGCTTCTTGTCTTTTTTTTTTTTTTTGGCTTCAGTATTTTAGGATTTTTGTTTTCGAAAGTGGAGGAAATAGGACAATATGACAAATAGGAATTAAATTAATATCTTAAGTTTGATCATAAAACACTGGCAACAATCTGTGGCTAGTTGGTGAAATACAAAGATTACATGAAAGCTTTGGTTTGTTGTCTCGGTGGAACTGTTTGGAATATCGTTGACAGTTGGTTTCATTGATGTAGGCATGCATGATGTACGTAGATCCCATGTGACAGACTCTCCAGCTTTGCTGCATTGAAGCCAGTCAATTCAACTTTCATGGGTGAGCAGAATGCCTATAGAACATGCAGCATGATGATGGTCACCCCAGCTGCCATCAGTCTGTCTCCTGTCTCCATACTAAGTTCCCAGTAAATCCACCCTTTTCCTCCAGACTGGGGGTCTGCGATATCAGTACAAGAACAACAAAGCCTAGATAAGCCCACAGTTCCTGGACAATAATGTGTGAAACAAGGCGGGGATTAAATTGGAATTCCAATGGGTCTGGTCAGGAGGTGACCTGAGGTTACATCAGAATTGGAGCGCATTCCAATTTCCTGCACAATAAGGGTCTGCAAAGTAATTGCCCAGCTTTGTTGTGCTGTTGGCCACTACTTTTTATGCTGTGGCAGGTGCATGAATTTCCAAGCTTGACATCCACATGCATCATCAGAGCATTTCAAATGAAAGTATGTCATTCTGAATCTCAAATGTGTCTACACTGCATGTAGTTTTGCTTGGAAGTAACTTTATCTCATTGTCCGTGTGTGTCTAACAACTTTACATTTGATGGAGGACCACACAGGGCTTTCTTTTCCCGTCTCACAGAATAACTCCAGACCTTCAAAATGGACCTCAAATGTAAATTTCGCACAGGCACTTTCAGCACGGCACCATGCAAATTTTTTTTGGTAATGACTTTCTCTTGTCAGTGACACAGGTTGGCATGCAGTCTGGTAAACATTTCCTGCAGTTTTGAACATTGATGAGAGAGGCTTTTGTTTCAGTAGACCCCTTTGTTTTGGTTATGCTTTGCCAGTGCTCTATGACCTGACTGGCAACCTTGCTGTGTGGCCTTGCCGGTGCCTTTTTACCTCCCCCCTTTAAGGTTGGTCAATCATTTTTGATGTCAAAACCATTCTCCCTTTGTACCTTTGTGTGTCTGTTGGTGCCAGCTTCCAAGTCTTTCCCTTTGAGAATTTAGAGCAGCCTCTTCAATGGCTGTGCTGGAGAAGTAGAAAGTGATGTCTCCTGTCAGCTGACCTCTCCAACCACTAATGCTCTCTTGGTCCTTCCAAGTTCCAGCGCCCCTTGCAAGTACTTCTGTTTGCACTGCCCTGCCGCCAGTGCCAAAACTTCTCAGGTTCCCTCTGAGGTGGCCCCATAATTCAGAGGATCACCCTGTCTGCTCCCTTTTCAACCTCTTCCCTCAAATTCCTGTCTCACTCTCAGACAAGGCAAGTTTGTGCACACAGAGGAAGTTTACGCTGCAACAGGTGACCTACTTTTGGTTTACCCTCCCTGGAGTTGTTACCGTGGTGATATGGAGTTCTGCTACCTGATGGAATGTAGAGACAAGTTCATCAGGGCTGGTCAGCTCAGATGTGCCATTAGACACCTGTTAGTGGCTCCAGCCCCAAATCTCACATACCCTGAGTGACAGATGAAAATATTGTCCTGGTTTTTATTGGCACTGATAATCAATTAAACCAGTTCATTTTTCTCTGGTTTTTATTGCTTGGCTATTTGGACTGGAACAATAATTCTTCACATTGCCCTGGCTAGAATTGATTGTTGCTAATGGATCAAGGGCAAAAGCAGCAGGATTGCGCTCTTTTCCTGGTGAGGTTTCATCATCTGTTGGTTGAATAGTTTGAATGAGATCAAGTGTCACCAATAATAAGTGAGCTTACTTTTCACTAAACCCTACTAGCAAAGAGAGGTCACCCCAGGGTCAGTGCCAATGTGTATAGAAAAATAATCTGGGATTTGGACTTCCGACTTCTTTTCCCTCCACCCAAAACTGAGCGCTCACACAACAACCGAGAAACAAAAACAAGACCCCTCAAATGACCAACCAGTGAATTCAGCAAAGGTGCGCCATTATTTATTGATCTAAAATCAAGTCGTCTGGGGTTCCTGAGCAAACAAGCACTTGCAAAGGGATACATGTACCCTTTGGAGGGGGGATACTACATGTGCGTGGACCAGGTTTCCATGGTGCCCAGGAAGGAATGTTGGATTTGTGTCAAGTTTCTTGCCACTTCCAGTTGGCTGTCTACCTCTCAGCCTGTACTGGATTTCAGTCCTTTGTTTACGCATACATAGGACTGTCACCCACACCTCCGAAAATGACACACACACACACACAAAACAAAAGCTCTCCAGAAAGTCTTTCTGTCTGAATACTGTTCAAAGATTAGAGAACCGGTTTTCAGGGCTGTGATCTGAGTTCTGTCCAGTACATGTACATGTAATCATTAACCTCCAATTCCATCAAAATTTGTGTGGTTTGTATGTGAAGAAGACTGGTGGAGCAAAGCTGGGGCAATTTCAACTCCTCTTCTGAAGGGAAAAAAACATCACCACGATTGAAGTCAAATAATAAATCTGAACTTTAGGATTTCACCTGACTATTTTGAAGTACAAAAAAAAGTGTGTGTGTGGGTGTATGTGTGGATGTCTGTGTGTGGTGGGGGGGACACAGACGTGATTGTTGAGCCATGTTGATAAAGCCAATGAAAATTTAGACCACTGATTGACCTTCTAGCCTCCTATTAAGAAATCCTTGAGGCCAGCCAGGAATGGTCAGGCAAACTGAGGGATATATTGTTCCTGCGCAACCCAATGTGAGCTGATCAGTCCCTCTTACAAGGCTACTTACTTTACACTGGTGGTTCTGTTATTTCGGTAGGAATTTGGTACAAATTACATTGCCAGATCCGACCATGTGATCCAGCAAGGGCAAGCACCCTGATACCCTCAGAGTGGGTGGCGTAGATAAGCCTCTTGGTGAATTCTGTTTCTCTCTGTTTCTTGTTACACCCTTAAAGGGGCTGTCTGTACACAAAAATAAAGTTGTTCTTGGCATAAGGTGCTGGCACTGTGATGGGAAAACCAAAGTAACTGGCTAATTTAATGAAGAAGGAAACTTGATCAGTTTTGGAGACTTTACGAGAAAACGTGTTGGAAAAGTGAGTCTGGCAGCCATGTTGTGGCAGCAGTAATGAAACCGCGAGCAGGCCTTGATTTGACCGTCAAACCCAAAACCACCTTAAACATTTCTGTTGGTTGAGGTATGCGGTGTGAGTGGGCGGGGATGGGATACCTGTGGCACGACAGACACATGTTATGTGTGCAATCAACCTGATTTGTTGGTTTGAGATTGGAAGTTTTGATTTGCTCTGGACTTTATTCCTGCCCCACCATAAAGTTAGCTAACTTCAATATTTGTTCAGGGTGCTCTCCTTGTTTGGCCTGGCATACCAAGTACATAAATACACAGTGTGAGGGGGGTATCTGCTTTAGCTTTAGTTTTTTTTTGGGGGGGGTATCCTGTATCTGAGAGTCTTAAGTTGGCTGGTACAGCTCAGTGGCAAGTTTCCAATGCAAAAGTGGAAGAATAGACTGACTCCATAATTCCTTGTAGTGACAAATGATAACAGTCACTACACTCCTAGAAGTATTTTATTTGAACATAGAGATTCCAAGTGTTTATTAACATTGTACTGTTCGACAACTTAAGCTCAGGTATCTTTGGTGTCTAAAGTACAACGAGTCTAGCCCTACTTGTGGTGGTGGTTATACCAATTGCAGTACCGGAAGCAAGAACTTCTCCAGACTTCCTCCCCTTCCACTGTGGTCTAGTAATTGATAATATCTGCTCTGCTCAAAGTCGGATCCGATCTGGCCCCATTTATTTTTATATGTATTCCCCATTTGATGCCCGTATCGTCTTGCGACCATTGTTTATATACCACGGTGATACCTCCGGTTTGTCACGTTGCACAAATTGCAGCCGCCCCAGTGTCCCACTGAGGGGCCATCAGAAGCAAAGTGGCTTCCTCCCGGCACAGGCGACAATAAACCGGCGAGGACATACCCATGACCCCGGTTGTGCATTCTCATCAATTTGGAGCATGGGTTTTACAAAAGGCTGCCAAAATGAAAGTGAGGCTGACTGTAGCATGCTATGCGTCAACTGGCAGTGAATGATTCCCCGAAACTTGTCAAAAAAAGTGAAAAGAAATGACCCTGAACTTCTGTTACCAATCGCAAAAAGTGAAGAGTGCTCCCAGTGTATTCGGCTATTTGAAATTCTTCCCTGCAGTTCTTTTCACACAGCTAGAACAGCAACCAGAAATATCCAAAATTCCACTTCCAGACAAAAGTTCTTGATCCATGGCTAACAGGTTTTTTTAAAGAAACAAGTTAAAATCTGATGTAATATGCAGCAATGTCTACCTATGAGTAGGAAAGAAGAGGCAATTAGAATGATGCCATGTTGAGTAACCACACAGACAACGGGCATGGTGTATGTACGTGTACTTCACCTTGGCGGAAGTTTTAAGTAGTGATGTAAATGGGAGTCCCTCTGTGTGAGCCAAGGATTTATGTAGGAAATGTTTGCATTCCAATCACTGAGAAAAGCGGAGCGTCAGCTGACAAAACCCAACTAGAATTGACTCTGCCACCACAGAGGCATTGAGAGATTTATAAAACCATGCATAATGAGATTAAGTCCTTGTCCAATAGGCACCCTCTAAATCACTCACTTTTCTCACCCCTGAACCACTCAATGCCCATCAAACTCAAATTCTTGGTGTCAGACTTGAGTACACCAGGAAGGATTAAACTCCATAAAAATATTTAGCATCAGAAAGAGTTACATTTCATGTCAAGACGTAAGATCATTGTAAAAGAGTGGGAGATTTGGACAGATTGCCCAAGAATATTGCCAATGATGAGGCAGTGTTGTGGAAATTTTTTGAATCAGTTTTATCATTGGTCTGTTTAAAAAAAAACCAGAAGTTCTTCATGGGTCAAGGTTTTTTTACATTGAAATTTTATGCATTTATACATCGATACCTACAAAAACATACACCTTTTTTGTTCTATTATTGCATGATTTCCAGGCTTCCTTGTACTCATTTAATCAGTTCATGCTCTTTTTGCAACCAGTGAATAAGTTAAAGCAGTTGTGCTATTTATTATGCATTCATTTGAAGAAGAATCTCACACTCTTCTACCAGGCTGTATTCACAGCACGAGTTTCTCCAACTTCCTGGTATTGGAATTTAGAAGTATATGAATCGGTAGTGGCATTGCTCAAAACAAAACCATTCCAAAACCAGCCCCATTCAGTCACCAGAGCCAATACAGGAATGAGGCCAGGTCTCCCCAAACGCATCAATAATCACTGAACTTGGCAACACTGGCAGTATTGTGTGCACCGGAGTTGGCCCATTTCTGAACTTTTTTAGCAGACTTGAGAGTTTGCCCTGGCAGCCCAATACGCTGGGCCAACCATGGGAAAGAAAGTTCAATGCACGTTCCAGCTATGCCGCCATACAGGTGGTCATGCGTGTATATTAACTGTCCAGACAGGCTTTTTTTCCCCTATGGCATGCTGGGAAAGCAGCTTCGTTTTGCATTGAAATTCCAGGAGTGTTTGGATTTCTGCCTTTCTGCCATTTACTGGTTTTGCTGGATAGATTCCAGGCGCATGTGTGAATCTTTACATTACACCAGACATTGATCAAAGGTTGCTTTTGTTTACATGTACATGTGCCTTTCTTTAACATTACAATTGCTTGGAGTGGGATTATAATCTTTTCCTGAATTTCTTAAACTTGCTTTGCTATCTCTTCCCTTATTATGTTGATCTTTTCATTTCAACCTTTGATCTTCTCTCATACATGTACATGTATCAGTGACAACTACTTGATTACAAAAATAGCCAATGCTGAACTTTATATTTTCAGTTTTCTTCTTGCAAAACTGAAAATAAGTGACCTTAATGCTTCTGCAATGGCCCCTATTCTTTGGGTGAAGAAAAGCACTTGGCAACTCCATCGGGAAATTCCACCATGGACCAACTTCCGATGTTGGCCTTTTATTCTTATGGGAGGCCCGGTAGCCATCTCTTGCGGGCGGGCCTGCAAAGTAACAGCAGGTTGCTCCCAACCCAGCAGATTAGCCCAGGGGTTATTGATCAGACTTGTGTGGGGTTGCACACAGTAATAGGAATTTTATTACCTGGCCACTGATGAGGGCAGAGGGAATTAAGGCAGACCCGCTGGCTGCAATAGGCTCGACAGAGGCTTCTGACCTTCTTGTGGGTCAGGATGACCGAACGACCTTTCCAAAAGTGCCTTGGTGAAAATACTCAAAGGAAATACAACTGGAAAAAAATTCTGTGACAGAGATGCTGGATATTGCTTGGCTGGCTTCCTTGGAGAAAACGTTATAGGCCCGATTGAACTAAATGATCCAAAGCTATAGACACAGTTTGGAGATTTTTTATTATAACTGCTATGTTTTTGTTTCTTTTTTTCTTTCTACCCACTACAGGACTACCTCATTTCATGTCAGGAGAGAATGGAGTCCTTGTTATCTGACAGTCTGGCTCATCCGGCAAACCTGGACATTCCCGAGGCCAACAAGCACCATGAGAGTGAGTATGAGAAGGAGCAGCCCACAACACCGACTGATGTTCAAGACGTGTCCAAGCTCCTGGACCAGTCAGGAAGAAACATGGCAAAGATGGCAGAATCGAGGCTACCGGCTCCCCAGAGTTTATCGTAACGCTGGCTGGTGGTGTGGCAAGCATTTCCACAAGCCCTCCTCCTCCTCCCTTGTGGAATCTCTAAAGACTTCTAAAGAAGATGGACAATTGTATTATCTGCTGACAGCGCATTGAAGAAGTCTTCAGGCATTTTCACCGGGCCTTACAGTTTTATTGAGTGGAGGGGCGGGGAGAGACAGTGAAAAAAGTAAGGAACAAATTTGACTGGAATGGTACCAGTTCTGGATCCTTCTAGTGAGAACCTTATTAAAGTGATGTGTTAGAGTTGCATATCAGACAGTAGGGGGAAGACTATCCTTGGTTTTTCCCTTGGCAGGTCTTCATGCAGGGGGGCTTGAGGTTGCATTAAAATGGCTCTTTGACCTTTTAAACTCTAGGTCAGAGTTCACAGCAGGGTTGGTATTGTACAAACAAATCTATTCACTCTGTCCCACTTTCAAGCCTAGTCAACATTAGAGGGGTTTGCCAAATCCTGTCAGAGTTTGTTGGCTCTTTAACAAGCTACACATTTGCCAAATATTGCCATAGGAATGCTAAAGAATATACGGATTTGGCAAACCACATCAGCCAAAGTTGATAACAACCTCGCCCCCCCTGACTTTCTGTTTGGAATGCTTTGTCCAGTGACACAGCCACTTAGAACCAGTTGGCCATGTTGGACCTTGCTCAATTTATCTTTATGTTTGTTTCTTTAATCGTTGACAAGCAGGTGCCCGAGTAGAACGATTATGTCAGGGCTGGTCCCCTAGACTGTTACATCAAATTAACCCTTGACCCTTCACCTGCAACCTTTCTCTCAGAAAAAAAAAAGGATGTAAAAAATATGAAAAAAAAATAAATTTTGAAACTGTGAACCACAAAAAAAAAAAAATTGTGAGAAAGGTCAAAAAATTTCCAGCCCTGACTGGTGTTTGAAAGTGCGAATATTATACTGGTGTTAAAGACAGTGTGAAGCTGTAATTTCTGTGCATTTTAATGCAAATCCATTTTGTTGTGGTTTTTGTTGACGTGTTTTGTTTGTTTCCATATACTTTGTTTTGGTTTTAAGCATACTTAGACTGGTTGAGATGAAAACAGGGATATTAGGAATTGCATTTAAGTTTCAAAAATACATTTCTTTTTTCAATGAAAATTAATCATGAGGCCACAGTCAATATTTAGCTAAGTTCAGGCTTTTTTCCCTGAATAATCTGACATCAGATGGAAAACAAGAGAAACATTATTTTGTGGTGAATTTTTGTTTGTCTTTTGCAATATATTTAGATTGAATATATTCACCGGACAGCAGCTTATTATCAACAGTTGTGGAGAAAATGTAATGATTGTGTTTGATTCCCAAATGGAATCTTCCAGGTCACTGATACCTCACTCTGTTAAACTTTAAAATGTTGGCAGATTCCATTTGTGATTTGAGGGAAGAGTGTCATTCTATGCAAGTGGTGGTTGTGGTTTTATTGTGGAAATAGGATGGAAGATGAGACTGGGCCATTAAAATGGAACAGGTTTTTACAGTAGCGTCTTCTCAACAGTTTCAATGAATTTTTTGTGCACAAAATTTGAAGCATGTTCATTTCCTACATTGGTGAAAAAGTTTTGGACATACATTCAAGGTAATGTTTGCCCATAGTTACATTAATGTACATTATATAATTAAACCCAGGACCAAATTTGGCAAAAAAGAGATGAGTAGAAGATTCTGCATTTATGCAGATGGAAGTGCAGGTTTTTTCAGCCACTTTCAACATAATTTTATAAATTACAGGCTAGTTAATGTGTAATTGATAAACCAATGAATTCATTTTTTTGTGAAAGTGTTTTGAAACTTTCATAGCACCCAAAAAATGTGAACTGGGATTGGGTCATCAGATTAATTTTTTTAAGTACCATTTCACAATTTTGTGTGCGAAAATTATATAGCTATAACAACTGTTTGCAGTGGCTTTTTGTATCCTTAATTTTTTTTTAATTTAAAAAATTCTTGAAGAATGGCTTGAAAAACCGTCACTATGAAGTTGGAAAAAACATGTTTCCATTAGCTTTATTTACTTTGTAAAAGAATTCCTGCATTATTCATGCCCTGAAAAGGTTATCTGGGCTGTTTTCCAATACTCGACTTTGGCTCCGTCTCAGGCTTCAACGGTTTTTTTACTTCCTGACTTTCAAGTTGTAAACAAAATAGTAAGTCTTACAGTGCCACAAAACATCAAGTAAGATGCAAAAGAGCCAAACATTACAGTACTTCAATTTAAGTTAAACATTTCAGGCCCGCAAGAGAGGACTGGCTTCCTACACGAAGCCCGAGACGGAGACGAAGTTGAGTATTGGAACACGGCCCCGAGTATGTGCCAAGCTAGTCTTCCTGGCCACAGACATACAACAGTAATTTTCTTCATGGACTTTCACATTGGCACCTTTTTCCCACTTTTATTGCTGAAATTTGTTGAACGGGTATTATATTTTAAATTGCATACTGACTTCCTCTTTACTAAAATGCTTCCTTGAAGTACAGAATTGCCAACTATTCCCCTGTGGGTGTTGATTGAAGTTGTTTTCCCCCCTCACTTCAGAGACGCAATGCTGTTGAGAATGGGTCGGGAGCAGTCATTGCTTCGAACCAGTCTTAATCTGATACACGTACACGTTAATGTGATCCTTGTAACAATAGGATGTGCATCAGAAGGGATAAGGAGCTTATCCCCCAGAAGGCTTGGTAACCACTTGCTTTTCACTTTGTGTACACTTTTCCCGCAAAAGTGTTTCAAAAGAATGTACATATTTTTATGGAATGCAAAAATTTAACATTGCGTGTTAACAGTTGGCATGTCGGGGCTGTTGGGAACAGTATGTACTTTTTCACTTAAACTTTCTACAGAGTTCTTATATTGTATACAACTTTTTAGCCAATAAACTGTTGATTTTTTTTTACGGAGATTATTTTTTGTTACTAATTTTCTAGACCTTTTGGTACTAATTTCCTGGACCACCTTTCCCACAATGGTCTCATGCTGTGCACATTTTTCATGGTTTTTATGCATGTAACTTTTTACAATATTAGTCAGTCACTCAAAATTCCAAGAAAAGTGTATGCATATATTATGCTCTTGCATTTTGTATTTTTAGTACGGCTAGATTTGAGTCGAATGTTTTTGAGTGGTTGACACTGTCGTGATGAATATTCATTTTTGATTATTCACAGGTTTTGAGAGTTTTTATATTTACCCAATTGTTGTGATACTTTTTGTATAACCCATTAGAAAGCTGTTGACGCAATTTCTGCGAGTTTCCCGGTTTGCTCTTTTTAATAGGCAGTCTTTTTAATTTTTAGTCTGAGGTGAACTATAAGATGTGTTTTTTAAAACAAAAAATTCTAAATTCCAAAAAAAATATATCGAAATGTTGCCTTCTGTACAATCTGCATAATATGATAAACTGACAAATGAAACTTAGTATACGGCAGACCAAATGTTATAGCTTGTAAATTGGGAAAGCTTCAACATCCAACAACCATGTAATAAGTTCGTTTGCAGCTAACTTGGTGGAAAAAGTGTACTCCTTTTGTTTAAGCTTAAAACTGCATATTTATCCAACCGCTTGATTGCTTGATCAGCTTGTGGGTAAATGTCCGAACGTCCTGCAATGAGAAGGAGAAAAGTACTGCAAGGAAATGTGACCCCCCTTTTTATATAGGACTTTGACGTTTGATTCACCGGTAAGACGGAATAGGTGTTTCTGAAAAAGTCATTATTTATATTATGTGCACACAAGAAGGTGTGCACAAGGTATGGACAAAGACGATTGGTACAAGAAAAAAAGAGAGATTTTAATAAAAATGGAACAAAAATGTGAGAATTTAAATATTCACGTGTGTCTGCAGTTTGTTTACTTTGCCACAGCTTTTGAGAAGACAAAGACGAGTTTCTACTGCCATTCTTTGAAGTAAACTTAAAGTTTAGAGAGGCAGCATTCGACGCAATGAATAATACAATATGCGAATTGTCTTCTGCTCCATTCGGGTTGTCTTCAGAAGAGGGCGCTATGCATTTTTAACACTGGAATTCGCAATGCCCAAAGCCTCCGCTCTGCTCGAACTCCTCGGGCTCAAGAACTCGGATCGTTTGGAGTTCATTGATTTCCAAGAATTTGCCTTGGCGTTGAAAACAAAAATTTAAATCCACGTAATAGACGGTGTTACGCTACGTCGATAAAACTTAGCCTGTGTTGATTTTGTTCTGAGTTCATCTTATCAGCCCACCAGGTAGATCTGCTTTCTGCATTTGCAACTTCCAAGTCACGTTGCAACGCAACGACCACGATTACTAATCTTATCTGGCGCCCTCTTTTGATACTTTTTGTCACCTTACGTTTCAACACGTCACAAAACGGCGCAATTTTTACGTGCGTGCCGTAGTCACGTCATGCACGCGCTGGCTGTCGAGTCCAGTCGAGTGGAGATCAATCCAATGTGGCTGTGACATAGAGCACCATGTGATGTATGTTTGCTTCCTCAACTTATTAATTTTGCTTTCTAGTGTTCAGGGGTCGTACACTGAACTTCCAGCGAGCTTTTGTGATGGAAACGAGACTTATGATGGCATTATTTTGTTAGTAAGAGATCTTAATAAATCAAATATGCAACAGCGTTTTTCGAACAGTGAAAATTCGTCGATTTCCTCTCTTCCTGTAGCGTGACGTTAGGCCTAACAAATATCATGATGTTTTTGCAACTGTTTTTTTTTAACAAGAATATGAAACCCATAGGGTTGAAGCCGGTGCTAAAGTAAAGGCCTTCCTAAGTGTCATTAGCTTGCAAAAAAAAAAATTTTTAAGGCCATGTTCACGAACTTAAAAATCTGGTTCACGCTGTGATTTTATTCTGTCACGGCAATTCATTACCTAACCGAAAGTCCAGTTTATATTTGAATAGGGCAGATTTCAGTTGGGTTTAATGGTGTCAATAAAAATAATTTTATGATATATCAAGGATCCGTAGTACCTTCTGAGGACATTAAATGACGATGTTGCATAAAAATGACCTATAAATGGACGATATCACTTTCAACAAAATTTTTGCACTTTTGGCTTTATCACGTAGGCCAACTTGAATGCCAACGTCATTACGTCCTTTGCAAATACGTACGTGTATATGGGGTATATCTTCAGGAAAACACCAGAAATATTTTCAACGGTTTATGTGCACTCTGTGTCGGCAAAATGCCATGCGGCATCTGCATGTGAGACTACGGTGTTCACAAGTATTGACCACTGGCATTGGCTCTCCACCGCTGCCTCTTTTGATCAAAACTTAAAGCCGTAGTTATAGGAGACAGGACCGGATTATGGCTGCCGCCTGTCATGTACCACATAAACTGCATGCAATCTGGTGTGTTAACTAAATTGATACACCTGCAGCGCTGGGTAAACATACATGAACGTGAGATAGAAACTAGGACTAACAAATGTCGGTTACGTTAGGCCTAAACAGTAACAATGTTGGTCAAAACCAGTAGGCCTTTGAGCAAAGGAGATTTTTCTTCAACACTAACTTGCCACTTGACTGATTTCAACTTGAAGCCTCCTGTAAGGACCAGATAGTCCCACAAATCATGCAAATGGGCCCAGCTACTGGGCCCTCACACCATGCAGGTATGATACCCCATAATGCTTGACTAATGTATGCTAGTATGTGACTAGTTGCCAGGTAATTAGTCAGCCATCTAGTGTGAAGTTACCCTCAGGGGTTCATCACACCACAGGGGTTCATCACACCATCATTGTATTGTGAAATCAGGTTGGTTTTTCCTGTAAATGGTGAAACAGGACCTGGTGACTACATGTTTACATTTTGAGTGCATCTACTTAAAGGAACCAGGAAATATAGAAATATAAATATTTTTATAAATTTTACTAAAACCCTTGAAATTGCATCTTTGGGTTTCAATTAACCTGATTTTAAATTTTTGTTTTGCAATTTTAACCCTTATTTTGATGCTTTGTTGTTTTATACTAATGCTATTGGCATATTCAGAAAATTTGTAGATTTATGCAATGGCAGATTTTATTTTCCACGGCAATTTATTGCTGTGTAAGTATATGGCGATAATCCAGCAAAAATCCTTTTCACAGAGTTGTTCCCAGACAGCAAATTTGGGATTCACAATTTTAACATGAAAACATGCAACCTTCCTGGATTTATATCAGAGCAGAAGTGCCCTCACTTGTCCAGAAATGCTTGGTCAGTTTTGAATGTTTGAAAAAGTGCACCGTTCAGTTCACAAAACCCCAAAAAGATGTCAAATAATCTTCATACACGGAAGAAGAGTACAGAGATACTCAGAAAGTGATTTTACGAAAAATTCATTTACTTGTTCCTTTTCAAGATGAAATTTGTTTGTGTTTCCATGGAGCTTTTGTAGAGGTCAAAGTTACAAGGTTGTTTGGGATCCATGAACTAGCTAAAGTCACACCCTCACAGTAGACCATGCCTGAATTACGTAGGTACGGCTAGCTGAAATTATGCCCAGCTGCAGCCATTTTCAACAAAAAGGTTTGGGTGCGATCTGGGTAATCGCCTGAACACTCTGTGTGCAGTCAATTCTGCCTGAAATCTCTGCCTTTACTTAATTCCCTTTTTCGAAACAATCTTTCACAACCGTGAATTGGAAAGAAGAGGCAATTGGCCAATGGTGGAATTATCAACGCGCCACGCTCTAAGATCACAGATCGTGCAAGGATCCAGTGATCACACATATATGGGCCTATTCCACTCAGTATGCACCTGTTATAATGTTGTACGATACAAGGTATGATATTGAACAAGACATACCTGTTGGTCAAAACAACAGTGTAGTCTATCTTGTTGGCTGTGTGGATGTGGAGTATGGAGGTAGTGATATGAAAACAGTGCATTTAAGAAATGTGGGTCGCTGCAAAAAACTGACCATAACCTGTTGCCAAACTTGTGTTGAAAGCTTTGTGATATTGGTGCAAATAGAATACACAATACTTTATCTGTTTAGCTGGCTACATGTACATGTATGAGGCATCATACATGTGTAACAAACTGGAACATTTAATGCTTGGTAGTCACCAGTGACTCCTAGCCTACAAGGTGAAATAAGTGAGTGGTAGGGTATTCTGTAATAATCACAAGTCCGGTGGAAACTACAAAAATTGGCCAAAGTTCCCCCCCCCCAAAACCCCCATACATTGGCAGATTCATAATCTGAGAGTGTGGCCTTTTGTGTCATATATGGCAATGAGTGCATATTGTCAGCCTTGTGAAAAAATCTGGAAAATATGCTGTACAAAAGCCTTGTGTTCTTGCAGACTGTAAGACCCTCCAAGGGCATCTAAGCTGTCACAGGTGTTTTAGAATGTACAGCCTAATTAGAATAGATCCAGAAATTGACAGGTGTCTGGGGCAGTGCTTGGAACCATTGAATATTTTGTATTTAGGAACGTGACTACTGATATAATGTCATTTGCAAAACTTTAGGACTACCCATAGAAAACGTAATAACCTGAAGGAAAACCAAACTTAAACCAGTCAATCATGGCAACTTATGTTATTTTCATTGTGTAACCTTGGTACCTCGGTTGGACATTTTTGACTACATTTCCATGATTTGACATGTTAACAGTCAGTGTTAATTCAGTGTTCCCTCCTTTATTTCTGACAGCTTAGACTGGCTTTTTTTCCCAAGCTGCCTTACAGACAAAATGTCATACAAGACCTGCCTTAGCAAAAAATTTCATTCGAATGGGTATATAGCACTACACTAATGTTTATGCACCACTGTAATCTCATGTGAAGTAATCAGTCAAAGAGACAATGTAATGTAGGCCCAGTGACAGAAATACCTATGAAATTCCAGGTGGTCTCAAACTTTTGCAAAGGACTGTACATGTGTACTTTTTATGGGAAAAAAATGATTTCAGGAATCAATTTTTTTGCGGGGAGATTAATGTTTCCTGTGATAGGTGTAAGTGATAAAAATGCAAACTTTTTCCTTCCTTTTCCATTGTCATTTAACAGAGGTCTGTTCAAGTTTCCCTGAAAAAGAATTAAAATGAAAAAAAGTGCACTGGCTCATTGGAGGCTCCCAACAGAACCCCAGTGGTGAACTTAACATTCCTTACATGCACTGCATTGTTAAAAGGGGCATAAAAAACTTTTCAGGTCAAAAAGGCCCTTAGCAGCTAGCTCCCACCCCCAGGGGTTGAATTCTTATTTGCCGCTGACTTTTCTCACACCCTCAGAATTAGAAATCTGAACTTTTTTGATCCCCATATCAGTTCCGGTTAGCTGTGGTATGCTCACTTCATCATTCGTGCCTGGTAGTGGCATGTGGAACATTGAATTGGTGGAATTTATTCAAATACCTTTAATCAACCAACTTAGCACAAATGGCAGTGTCTATAACAATTGGATATACATGTACATTTGAATTAAGTTCCCATCTGTACAGAACACTAAACGTGCACACTATGTTTTGAAACATGACAGAGTATTCATGTTGCGTTGCCTGTAGCATATACACTACAGATACTGTCTACTCAATGTACAATACGTACATGCATGCTGTGCACACACTGTACTTTCTTTTTTGTTGGATAGAAATACTTGTGTGGCTGGAACGATTCTGGTTTCTTTAAATCTCTGATTTTTTACCTAGTTGATTTTGCTGTTAGACTTTCTGGGCATGTTCTGCTTGCTGCTGCAAGTTTGGGGTAAAACAAACACCACTATGAACCTGTATAAAAGCAGATACTTTTTAGATAGACCTTGTCCGGCCACAGGAAACAGAGAACACGACAAAGTAAAAGTGGTTCCTTGAATAAAGCTAGTGCCTTAAATAACTTACCAAGAACACTTCTTAGTGAGGACTGCTTTCACATTGCACTCATTTCCTGACAGATTATCTGGGGCGGCAGGTGATAAAGATGTCTGCCTATTTCCTCTGACCTTATGGGGTCAAAACAAAATTGAAAAGTGTGTGCTAAGTGTGAGGAAGTGCAGCAGGCCTATGGAATTCCCTCAGCAGGTGATCTCACCCACAAAGTATTTGGGGTCAACCTCGGGACACCCCCTAAGACCCTATTAGTACATTCCAACAGGTAGTGTTTACAGCCAACTGGCACATGTAAATGTACATAAAGGCACTCCATTTATGGAATATTGGGTGGGCAGGGGTATGTGGGCTGATACTACTTCATTTGCATATTAACTTTACAATGAATATTCGTGACTGGGCACTTCTCATTATTGTCAGAGGGGATTCCAGACTTTGGCTAAAATGCTACTGGCAAGTAATGTTCTCCAGCAAGTAGGTGTTTTAGGAATGTTTAGGGTAGAAGAAGCCCAGGTTGGATGCCACTCTTCATTAACGTAGTATGGTCAGGGAGTCCATCTAGGCTGGGGGTACTTTTAAAGTTTTAAAGTCTGCCCAGTGGTAAAAATATGAGAAGAACATCACGTTACCTCTGATAGATAGGCCTGCGCATTACTCCTGGCCACAGGCTAATAATTTAAACACTGTCTTATTCTGGAATCAATTCCATTCAGTTTTGGTGCAGAGTTACACTAGCACTAGCCTGTAAGCTAGCCTGGTGGTGGTGAGAAAAACTGTTTTGGTGCGTACAAAGTCTGTGAAGTTTGGAGCTTTCTATATATTTCAACCCGTTTTGTGCGTGTCAACTCATTTGTGAGTACATGTACCCTCTGCAAATAATATGCAGCCATATAAATAAGCTTTGTTTTATTTGTACATGTGTGGTACCCACTACAATGGATACAGAATTCATTCTCGTGTCATATGTCCACGTACACAGTGCAAATCTCGGATGAATCTGTCCTTTGAGTTGTTTTCAGATGCATCCGCGGCTTTGCCTCTGGCCTTTCTTTGCATTACCTCTTCTCCGTCTCGAAAATAATGGAGCATGGTGTAGGATGTACCCAGGGGAATTGGAAGTGATATAGGTTGTACACCTGCATCATCCTGGGATGCCGTCCACATTTGGCAGTACTGGCACTCTGCAAATACTCGTTACGCACATATTCGAGTTAGAGTAGTGCCATTGCAGTGGGCCCCCAGATTCTCTTGGAGCAGTCTGTTTGTGTGACATACGATGGCCTGATATTACAGGTCTCAAGAGTTTCTGTTTGTGTGCCAGAAGGGGATACATTTGTTGAGGTTGAAATGAGACAATTTGCCAACCCAGTTTGTAGCTTGGCATGTGGATATAGCAGATTTTAATTTGAAGAGTTTTCTCCTGGTCCACTGGCAAAATTACTTAACCCGAAAAGGGACGAGGGGGAAAGAGGTTAGGATTCATGCTATGCCCCCCCCATTTTATCCAATATCAGTTCAGTGCCTTTTTACATAAATAGTTTTCCCACGTATGTCTTGCAATAATTTACACCATTGTCTTGAAAATCAGAAGTGCCATTCATGTAAAATGTTTTTTTCTTAAACAGGTACGACCAAAAATGTTAACTTTCTCAATAGACCTTATTCATGGGAAAGCCATATTTTATCTTGTTCCCTAAAGCTTGTTCAATGCAGTCTGTTAAATTGGATGGTGAATTATCCTGCTATATCCTGCCAAGTATTGCTCTTGGAACTGTTGAGATAGCCATCTCAATAAGCCTTTTGTCAGTTAAATTTGAACAAAATCTGGTACACCGAGTTATCTGATTGCACACAAATATAATTTGAATTTCCACAGACTAATGACACTGTTGCTATACCTTTTGATTTGGGGCAAGCATTTGCATAGCGACCACCATCTGTGGAATAGACTGGTTCCTTTGTGCCCTTCTTATCCATTGAAAACTGTGTATTGTTGCTGGGCGTCTCTTATGTAGAAGAGAAAGCTTGCCCCGCATCACGAGATATAGCAATAGTGTCTTTAGTATGGAGATTTCAAATTGTTATGTTCACATGAATTTAAAGAACTCACTTTGCAAGATTTTATTCAAATTATAGCGTGCAAGAGGCAGGTCCCAGGATGAGGGAGGGTATGGAATCTGTCACTAGCCTGCTGATCCTTAGGCTGTGTCCGAAACAGGCTTCCAGAGCTACGGCTAGGTCTATTGTCTACGCGTCTCCACACATTTCCAATGGAGCGAAGATCTAGACCTAGCTCTAGACAAGAGACTCGGATGCAGCCTTAGTCTACAGATGGGTCAGAATACAGCATACATTGTAGCTACATTTTTAGGAACATGGGAAACTGTCAGAGCCAGAATTTCCAACAGTGCTGATCAATCTTTGATCAACCTTCAATATACGGGTAGTGATGCAACTTCCGTTCTTGACTATATGGATTTATCAAAAGCTACACTTGCTCTTTTCCGGCCCGGTTTTCCTTGAATTTCTCATGGCCACAGTCATCTATACTTCTCCCGTGGATATGAGCTGTATTTTCTGTGTATTGAAGATCCATGGCCACTGGGTCGGATGAAGAGAGGACGTCAACAGAGGCCAGCGCAACCTCCCATGAGGATCGCAGTTGATCGTAGCAGTCTGATGCACCTGTCATTAAAGCCTGCACTTTGATACAGTTGATAAGCCTGTCTTTAAGTTGAACTCCTCAAGTGCTTTGAGGGTATCAGCTCCAATTCTCAAATTTCTCTGATTCTCTTGAATTTGTTATCTGCATTCAAAGGAAGGTTTCTTTTCTGACACATAGTTAACTGTCTTAAAATCTGTCCTGATGAGCGACTGTGGCTTTATCAGGTGAGCATCTCAGTTTGAGAACATTTCTAGTCTTGGATGCTAGTCCATTGTAGATTTCTCTTTTCTCTTTGTCTAGAACTGTGTTGAAAGGGTGCTGAGATGTAATGCCCGTACAGCTCACGTCCATTGGAAGTTGTGGCTAAAGAAAGTGAGACATTGAACTTCAGCACCATGTAGCATGTCTTTGGAAGGTTAGTTGGGAGTTGCACGTAATATAAGGGAAAAACTGGTGGAGTGTTTGTTTTCTGTAGTCTACTAGTCGATAGCGCCACCGGAGCTTTAAGATGTGATAGTCTTGCCTGCCTGAGACATGCGAATGACACATGAATTAAATACCAATCTGAACTGTTTTCAGTGTAAAGGAAATCTATCTCTTTTTAGTAATTTGTTAAGAGATCCAAAATGAACACTTTCTTCATTCCTGCCTGATACTGAATGGATCTCAACCTCTTTGGCTGCAAGTTATCTTTAAGTACTGATGTTCTGCTTATTTGTCAACACATGGCACAGACCGAGATGGAAGTTTTCAAGGTTGTTTGTGAAGTTTGATTCTGTCTGAGTGCCCTGTAGAGATTGGCGCTGCCTTTGTTTTTGAGGTCGGAAAGCCTGTAGGACTCCTTAGGTTGCTGGCTGAGGAAGGTCTTAATACTGCGTCCGTCTGTCCCTTTTTCAGATTCACAAATTGTAGCCTTTGCCAGTGGAATCTACATGTAAGTGTACATGTACATGTAGGTGTTCCTTGTAGAAATGCCTTTGATATTGACTGGCAGACTTATCACATGTAAGTGCTTTTGCATGCGTTGCCTGTTGGCCTCAAAATTGTAATCAATCGGGTAGCGTTGCAGTCAGTACCTTTGGTTGTCAGATTATGTCACTTGAAAACATGGTGACAGACACTTTTCCTATGGCCAGTTGGGAGAGTTTAACAAATATTTTACCCCTTATCCTTGAAGAGAATCTGCATTGTGGCTTTTGTGCTTGGAATTATTGTTTTTCAGGAAGCTCACTAACTAACGAATGAACGTTTCCTTGACCAAAGCTTCCCAGTAATAATCACTATTGTGGGTTGCATGCATTCTGTGACAGCAGCACATTTATTTGAGTGGACAACCTTGGTACAGGGTACCAACCAATCAAAATACCCAATCATCTACTCTTCAGTCTCTGACCAAGAGTGAGTCACAGGTTCCAGTGATGTCTCCATTTAGCCTGGCCTACAGTGTTGCATTAATTTGTCCATTTCAGACCGACACTCATTAGGGAGTGGGGCTTTTAAGAATGGATGATAGTCTGTGTGTCTTCCTATACCCAGCAAGAAATGAGACCGAGGGATACCCCCCCAACATGTCCAATCCCTATACACATTCCAGACTATTGTTATTTAACACATCCCCCCCAGATGTCTGAAAGGAATTCCCCAGATTCCTGCCAGACAATGACCAACACAAAGCGGGGGGGTTCTCTCCGTCTCATACCTTGCTGCATATGTTGCAACCTGTCACTTTTGTATAGAGATTCTCCACCTTATACTGTTCTCCCATGTTTCTTGTCCAGTGCTCATGTACTGTGCAGTGGTCTGCATGGTGCAGTGCAGGCCTACTCTGCCCATTCACATACTGTACATGTACAATGTACATGTGCATTGCATATACATGTACATGTAGGTGTAGTGACTTGGGTGGTGCGTTCATACTTATATCCCCCCTCCCCTTAAAGTACCTTGCATTCCAAGGCTAGCTGATCTCAATTATGGAATCATTCCCCACCCCCTTCTCAGGTCTAAATGGTACTGCCCTCTCCCAGGGCAGTCTGTTCTGGTAGGATATTATATGGCTTACCTCTCATGAGGTTGATTAAATTTATTATGAGGCTGCTGGCTTACTCATAAGGGTCTCGTACAGCATATCATCAGATGTCTCATCAGGGGGCTCGTGATGGATGGTTTCAGCCTGGCTGTTTTTTTCCTTGATGATTCAATGCCTCTGGCTGACTGCGGCCCCGGAGTTGATGGAAAACTGACAAACAACTTAAAATTCTGCCTATTGAATTTTATTTGCTTTTTTAATATTTAGCCTTTAGCTGGCAGAAATCAAAAGCCCTGTTTACATGTACATGTAGTGTGTTCAGTTTGTGACATTTTGCTTTTGGTTTTACATTATTGTGTGTCTTTTACATTCATTTTATACCGGATGTTTTTATTCTAGTAATCAACCTTTCATCCAGAAAAAACCCTCAAGTTGCACACTTTTAAAAAGTTGTGGATCTTTCCAGTATGTTGTCAAAAATGAGTGCAGCACCAAACCATAGCCAAACCCAAATTAAAACTAAAACCAAAACACCCAAACTCCAAAACCCCCAAACCAAACCTCCCAAACCGAAACATAAACCAAAACCAAAACTCCAA
The DNA here is from genome assembly GCF_054643075.1 of Acanthaster planci. Classification (NCBI taxonomy): domain Eukaryota; kingdom Metazoa; phylum Echinodermata; class Asteroidea; order Valvatida; family Acanthasteridae; genus Acanthaster; species Acanthaster planci. The sequence continues at coordinate 16,788,760 of NC_141779.1, read as the reverse complement.
AACCCCCAAAACAAAGCTCCAAAACCCAAAAGCATGAACCAAAACTCAGCTTCCAAACTTCAAAAACTTAAACCGAAATCCCCAAAACCAAAATCCGAAACTCCAAACCCCAAACACCAAAACGCCCAACCCAAAATCAAAACCCTTCATCCAACACCAGAAAACCCCAAACCCATTTAAAAACATTTAATTTTAACTTGCATGTTACCAACCTTTCAGCTATGAAAGCCCCTCCAATTAAAACTGTTTAAGTTATGGATCTTTCCAGTGTATTGTCAAAAATGAGCGCACGCAGCATTAAAGCAAACCAAATCCAAAATAGAACTAAAACAAAAAACCAAAATCCAAAGACTAAATCCAAGAGCCAAAAAAACCCCACCCCCCAAAAATAACCCAAAACAGAAAAATAAAAAAGCCAAAATCCCACACCAAAACCAAACCTTAGAAACCCAAATTGCGTAGTTGATGAAATCATAGATTGTACACAAATTGTCAAGAATACTGTACAAAGTTAATTGACAAATTTCAGTGCTTCCATTTGACACTCTAATATTTTACAGAAAAAAGTCTTAATCTCCTTTCATTGTACGTGCTGCACTGGTATCATTTATGGAAAATGGAATAGTCACCTTGATGTGTCTAAATGTTTGCCATATTTGACCATAAGGGAGGCATTGCCTTTTCCTAAAATTGAAATTTGCAGTGTATGAAACTTAAGACCTGTCATACTGCAAATTAAAATAGATTCAGACAGGAAAGTCTCCTAAACTATTGTACATGGAAATGACAAACAGCTGCAGTTAATTCATTTTGGATAGTACATGCACTAAGGGAATGTTTGACAACTAACCATCCCCCTTTGTTAGTTTAGAATATGGGTTGATAAGACATGCTGCCGTACCTGCAGTAGACAGGTGCATTGTCTGAACATCAAATATTGGCTGGAAATTATCTTTGAAACAATTTGAGTGGTTGCCTGTATTTTTCAGTTATGTATAGCATTGATTTCACATCAAAACTTTTCCCCAAACTTTCAGGATTTTACCACTGCTAAAGTTACAGATTATCATGTTGGTAAAGGCTTAAGCTAAACAGTAATTTTTGATTGAAACCCTTTTTTTAAAATGTCATACTGTGGGCATTTTCTAAGAATGACCAAGAAGAATTTTTAGGCAATGTAAAGAAACTTTTGGATCAATATCAGTTTTAATGTTTCAGGAATCACGGTGGAAAATTAGACTTACCTTTAATTGTCAGCTTTGACAAGAATGAATTTTGAGTAAGAAAGAAGAAAAATGAGATTCCTTTTTGGGGGAGGGGCGATCATGATCACATGACCTATGCATGTGCATGTATGTCTGTAAACTTGGGAGCATAAGAGACTTAACTTCCTAGTTTATGATAATCTGGACTTTCCAAACCAGATCCTGTCAGGATTTTGTTCACCCTGTCCCAGTTTGCCAATGCACTTTAGCCCTCTAAGCATCCTGGAAATGAGGTCCTATGTGGAAGTTTGTACTTTGGGGCTGGAAACCAGAGGCCGCAGTATCCATTTCAAGTGGCTGTCTGCTGGCGATCAAGATCCTACCGTCATCCTGAATGGTGCTCTTGTGGGGGAAATGAAGGGGGGAAAGTTCCAGCCGAGGGCCCGGAAAACTAGTCTCAAATTTGAAAGTGATACGCATTCAGTCAGCCAGCATTAATTGATGAGACATATTGGGTTAAGGTGATTAGTATAGGCCTACTAAACATGTCAGTTTACATGTACAGTACGTGTATGTGGTAAAAACATTTCATCGTTGAAATTGTCCTGAGGTGTTCTAGCCTTCATCTTCATGGTTTCAAAATGTACACATGATTTCATTAGTTGTTAAAACCTGACTTGTTTCTGAAAGTTTGATGTGTTCGTAAAGCCTGTTGACACTGTGTAATATTCATATTTGAACCGTCTGAGAACCTAAAGAGTACCAAAGTAAATACGTCACGTGTGTAAAAGGCATTAGTGCGAGAAGCAGTGCGTGAACCAACGCGCGCATACTCCATTTGTTTGCACTGCACTTTCTGGTTCACAGTGACGTCACACTTCGGTACTCTATTACCCATGCAGATTCTTATGTAAGGACCTTCCTTGAACCATAAGTGTTCTCTCTTGAGGAGGATACCGATACTGCTTGACCGTTATTACAGACACGTGCCACACACATCTCATGATGCACTTGAATCATTATGTACAATCGCTAAAATAGATATTCATAGACACTTTATCTATTTTCTCCTTTTCTTTTGGAAAGAGAGTAATTGTCTCTTTTTATTTCTTGTTGTGTGTGTTGGAGAATTCTGTGTGTTCAGTGTGCTGCAGCATGGTTTGGAGAATTCAGGAAAGTTCAGAGTAGAATTGTGTAGGAAGTAATACATATCTGGCAGAATCCATGAACAGTTGTCAGTGTGAAGCTATGAACTCAACAGACACCTGCTCAAGTATGGCTAGCATGAAGTCCTTTGTCCGCTGCTCATGCTAATTTGGTCCTCAAGGTTCCAACAATGGCCAGCAGTGGGGTTGCGTATCGTAAGTCCGACGCCTCATAAGCCCGAATTTTTGGATTTATGAGGTGTCTGACTAATGAGGCATCCGATCCATTGGCCAAAATAAACTAACAAAGAATCTTTGGACTTTTTAGACGTCAGATTTAAGAACTTATTAATGCACTTTTCAGACTTACGAGGCATCGGACCTGTGAGGCGTCAGACTTACGAGCTGCCCCCAACAGTGGGCTGGGCAGCTTCTGTTGGATATTGGTTGATCAGTACAAAAGCAGAAGAGCATTTGTTCTCTTCTCGTTGAACGCTGCCAGCAGGCTGCAATCATTGCAAATGCTAGACTCTGTTCAAACAGCAAAGTCCCATGGAAACAGTTTCCAGAAAAGAGCCAAAGGGTGGGATGGAGATTTGGAAGTGATGGGGGGTGGAGTCTATCAACATGCACCAGTACTATGTACTCCTGTATGTGTATTCCTTCATCACAAAACTTGTAATTTTTCCCTGCATGCTAAGCTTAGAATTATTTTGTGCTTGTGTCCTCGTATTTTGACATCAATATGAAAATCTGGCATGCCATTGCCCTTTCATTATTAGGGAGCAAATTAAAGAAAAATACATCGGTACAAACATCAAAAACTTCCTCAAAGAAATGGCTCCCTCAGAGTTAATGGTAAAAATTATCCCTTCGAACCAAGAGTTAAGGGGATTCAGTCCAACCCTGTCATGGAAAATAACCCTGCTGTTCAGAGAACCTAAAAGCCCATGAGACTTACAATGCACACGTTACCGCAGTCTCACTGTACATTGTACGGTTATTTTGGTGAAGATAGGTGACAGGAAAGATGACACGTGATACCATCGATTGTCCAGCGTTCCTTGAATATGCAGAGTATTTTTCTGTTTTGACAGCCGGAGTCTTTGTACTTCAGGACATTGAACCCACATGAATAATATTTATACATCGTTAGAGATGAGTCAAGATTCATATTGAGGTTCAAAGATCCAGGGGGAACACAAACTCTGTTGACGTAATCGTGACTGTTAGTCTATTTTACATCCTTAATTTTATCAGATGTTGACAGCAGGTGATAGTGATTTCAACTGCAAGTGATATTGTCTGTGAAGATTAGTTAAATAGAACAGCAGACAGGAGTCACTAATCATAGACAGTGTTTGTCCAGTGCTTTGACACATCAGGGATTCCTCAAGCTGTTGTTTGCTTCAAACGTCTGCCAGTGGTGCAGATATATTAGAGTTTCAAAAAAAGAAAAAGAAAAAAAGAGATTAGAAAAGAAGGAGACTGTCTGCCCTTCTCTCACCTTTTGTTGACAGACTTTCCCATTTTAGCTGTACACATACATGTAGCACTCTGCGCAAACACATGCAGCCTGCCACTGGCAAAATATCACACTCACTGAGGAGTGTGACATGATTTGGTGATTGCCCTTTTTTTTGCTCTCGTGATGCATCTCTCAGAGCATTTGGTTTGCTCAACCTGGCCAATGGTAAACATTTCCCCAAAGTCGGCAATGGGAGACATCTTTGCTGTTTGCGTTAGGTGGAAAACCCCATTATCAGCGTAAGTATGGCTGTATCAAACGTTTGCTGAACTCCAGGGTACATTTCTTATGAATCCATTTAGGACTAAAGATCCTCAAAATATGTGCTAATGTAGTTTAGTGGTTGAATTCCAGTTTTTGTCAAATGGGGTTATTACATGTACACGTATTTAGCTCATATTAAGTACTTGTAATTGTATGAGATGTGCATGCAGACACGTTCCTTGATCATCCCCCAAGAGAAGAAAATTGTTTCAAGTTTGTGAATTGAGCGCAATCTACTTGTCACAGTAGCTAGGAATGATTTGCCAGGTCCCGTTAAGTTCTAGATCCACTATTGCCTATTCTTTCGAACTTAGCATTTTGAAGGCTTGCACTCAGGTGTATTTCCTAAGCTGTGTCATTTTTCTTTATAGTCAGCCATGCACATGCCACGTCCTGCATCCTTCAAGACTTGAAATCGTAATCGCATTTCAAACCAGTCTGCAGTGCCCATCATGCGACCAAACTCACCAGATCCTTCTGAACAAATAAAATTGGAGGCAAGCAGCAGGATATGTGACGCCAGCGGCAAGCGGCTCAGCAACAGTACTCTTAACAGCAGCTAGCCCCTACCAGTGCTACTGAACTTCAAGTTGAATATGTACATGTATGTGGGTTTTCGTCTTTCATCAAAGACACTGGATTCAGAAGCAGTGTAAATTTAACTGTTTTTGAGATGTTTTAATTGCATGGCACAGGTCAGCACAGATACTACACCGATACATTTATAATTGTGTTCTACAGTCACTAATTTGTTTTATAAGCTTCCAATAAATTTCGTTCTTGGCGGGCAAGCTTCCAAGCACTTTGGCCCCCAAAAGGTTTAAAGGCAGCCATGTTCAGCCTAAATAAATCAGAATTATTCTGACCAGTTCAGTTTGCTGTAAATGATGGGGAGGTGCTACTATAGCTTGGAATTTGGAGTCTGTTTTATCGTGGTTGTCTTTGGGGCTGTTTGCTCTCTCCTATCACCTATGATATATAATGTGACATTTCTGTTTTGATCTTGATGTGTTATATACTGAGAAATCACGAGATCATTTCTGTCTCATCAGAGTCTGATCATTTTTTCCCTGAAATGGGAAACCAGAGTCTTCCAAAATAACAGGGGTGAAAAGAAATCACCTGTGTTTTTTACTTCATGTTTGGTAAGGCGTCTACGTACCCTGCACCTCTGTTCCATCATCATCACATCTTGTGCAAATACTCACTGACATTTACAATGTATGCAAAGGAGTAAAAAAAGAAGGGAAAAAAGGGAGAGACTGTCATTTTCTCTTTATCGGCTATCCACCTCCCGTTGCTCATAGTAACCACGCTGATAACCGTCATCAGGGACACCAGTTCACCCCTGCACGATCAGTGATGACGTTAACGATATTTTTGGAGGTATTACGGGGCTCATGCATACACGCACGCACAAGCAGGCACATGCGTGTGTGTCATCAACAAATACTGGCTCTGGCCTGGATTGCCTGGGCCGAAATAATTAAGTGCTCTTCATGCAAGCAGGCCTCTCCAGGGAAAGATGCAATCAGATGGGACATCCCATTTCAGGGCTAGGGTGTGGCCTTGCCAGACTCTCCTTTTCATTTTTCCCCCCAAAATTTTATGTCGCCGAAATTTGGAAAGGTGCGGTAATCCGCATTCGAATTACCGTGTATGTTGCATTACTTAACACAGAATAAGAGTCAAAATGAAAATCGAAAATAATATTTGAATTATGTTCCTGTAGCTTCTTGTCTTTTTTGTAGTTGTTTTGAATATTCTTACACAGTAGCAGTCACACCTTTGGCATTTTGCCAGCCCATAGCTAACATACGCTGTTATAATTGGGTGGAGTTTCATCTTTAATGAGGTATAATGTGGCCGTTTTTGTAATGATGTCAATGCTACACTCACAACATGTATTCAGTAGATGTCATAACTTCAACATTCAGTTTGCTGCCTCACCCCACCCCTTACTGTCAAAAGACAAAAAGGCAATTCAGTTTTGCAGTGAAATGGTTGTTCTCTTCTGTTTCACTTTCACACAGAGAAAAAGGCCAGCTTGCATTCAGGAAATCTTTTACACTAATCGTTCTTGCTCAATAGACAACTCACACTCATGCAAATATGTTACAACTTCTCCCCAATTTTTTTTTTGAGGGGGGGCATTTTTTGGTCCTTTTTCAGACTATTTTCTTCCGCAAGTCGACTTTGGTAGTTTTGTAGATCTGATTGGCTTCAAACTTGGTAGACCTTCAGACAGTCATCCTAGGATGGGTCCTAAAAGAGATTCGTCATGATGACGTCATCAGATGATTTATTATTGAATTTTGAATATTTAATTTTTGCCCATAGGTTTTGTACACACTTTTCAAAAGTCGGACTTCCACACTGCTGTCAACCTGACTTGATATATGTTAGGTCAAGATTCTTGGCCCAACAGTTAGAGAGGGTTTGGGAAAATAATTGTCATGATGACGTCACCACGTGATTTATTATTGAATTTTAATATTCATTTTTTCCATAGATTTTGTACAAGTTTTTCTTACGTCTAAGACTGGTGCACTCGTACATCTGAGTGACTTTGTATTGGGAGCATAGGTAGTCCAACAACCCCTTGGGCTGTCAAAATAAGATTGTTACGATAGCGTCATCAGGGGTCACATGACATGAGATTAAAGTGGCAGTTTTCCCTATAAGTTTTGTACCCGTTTTTCTACAGCCTAATATTATTATTATTTTTTTTTCCCTGTTTGGTGAACATAGATTTATAACTTAATTTTTCATAATTTTTATTTTTACTTTTTTTAAAATTATGATTCATTTTCCATACTGTTATCATTTTATATTCCCTTCTAACTGATATGTGATGCCTTTAGATTATTGTAAATGGGGTTTTATCAGCGACCCTGATGTGGCTGCCTACTCTGTATATTTTAATTGAATAAACCAGAATAAATAATAAGTAAATTATCGATCTTAATGAGAGTAGTCCCGAACTTCGGCTGAGGATTACTATGAGAATGAAAGAAAAATCATATTTTTTTGGTCTTAGTTCAATTACAAATATACCCAAGAGTCCGAATATCCAATAATACTTCAGAATTTGTTTTCAATATAAACGCAAATCATGTGACTTCAAAGCTACAGTTTTTCTCCATAGGTTTTGTGCACGTTTTTTCTAAAGTCAAAGACTGGTGCACTCATACATCTGAGTGACTTTGTATTAGGAGCATAGGTAGTCCAACCGTGACCCCGTGGGGCTGTCAAAAGAAAATTGTCACGGTGACATCATCAGCAGTCACATGACCTGAGATTAAAAATGCAGATTTCTGCTTAGGTTTTGTACATGTTTTCCTACTTAACACTAATGACTGAGTAGTCAACTTTACTAGTAGTCAAGATTACTATGAGAAGGAAAGAGAAATCAGACTAAATTTTCCCTTTCCTTCGATTACAAATATACCCAGGGGCTAAAATATGAAGAAAGATTTCATGATTTTTTTTTTCAGTGTGAACACAAATTACGTGACATGCACTTAAAGGATCAGTTTTTCTGTGATTGTGTTTTTAGCCCATTGACTGTACATGTACATGTTTTCAAGCCACCATGCAATGTTTAGTCGTTGTCAAAGTTACAGCCATCAAATACCCTGATTCAAAAATTATTCTAATTGGATGACGTCATTTCATGATTCCTATTAATTTTTCAATAATTATTTCATCCCATTGACTTTATTGACATCATCTTCTGATTTCTTTCAACTAATTCCTTATATTTTATTTTCCCCATTAAACATCCGAAACAGCTCCGTGGTTGTTGCTGTAACAGCCACCACCTCTAGTTGTTTGGTTTGGGGTTTTTTTGGCACACTTTTTTGAGACCCTTGTCAACTTTGGGGAGACATGTTTTGCTTAAGTGTTTTTCATTGCTTCAAAAATGTTTGATCAAGAGCTGAGCTTGTATGGGACTGCGTTGCTTGGAACTGAAACCCCGTTTATCGAATTTTCTCCAATATTTCAAGTCAATTTGGTAAAGAATCTTCATGTTTCTATAGTTTTTCCAGGAAAACGTTCAAGCAGTGCTTTTACAAGCAGTGTGTGAAATTACGCCCACTGTTATGATGCATCTCAGAATGTAGGAGAAGTGCAGCTAAAGCCAGCATCCCAACAAAAAGCCCCCCAGGCTTTACAGATTTGTTTTTGTGGACTTCACCCTCCTTGCATCCCATCACCGTCCCCCTTCATACGAAATGGACTCTTCCAGCTGTGTTTGGATGTAATCAGTATAGCCTTGATGAATTATTCATTGCAGCCTTGTGGCTGTCTTGGGTTCTGGTTGGTCTTGTTGCCCCCATCTCAAGGCATCAGGCTCACACACCAAGGGAGATGGTACCGGACTGTTCCCTGAGGTCTCTGGCCGGCTGAGAACGAAGTGATGTGATGCAGCAGTGTACATGTATGCGTATGTGTTGTTTGGTCCACTGCATGCATTGATGCCCTCTCTCCCTCTTTCACCGGTTACTTGATTTCTGCGTAGGAGAAGGACGGATTGTTGGGAGGAATTCCATTCCTGAAATTACCTGCCTGAATGTTAACGGGGAAATGTTTGAAGTTTCCTCCTGACAGTCCACCATGGTGACAGCCAACCACTCGAATATAAATACAAATGTAGTGAGGTATTGGTGAGTACATTTCACAATACTAGACGTAATCTTACATCATACATACATGTATTATAATTCTAGAAATGGACACCCCATGGTTACAGACTTGTGGTACAGGTGGTGTAGGATGCATGTTCAAGGTCACACATGCACAGGACGATTTGAATGTGTTGAAATCAAGGAAATGTTTGTTCACACTGAAGTGCATGTTTTGTTTTTGATTTGTGCGGTTTGTGTGTGTGTGGGTGGGTGTTTGTGTTTGAAATTATGAGCCTTTGGTAGCTGAACCATAGAGCTAGGAACACGTTCATGACTGAACCAACGTCTTTTCATTTTTATCGAAGCTCAAAGCACTTTAGCATACAAAATATCCTCTAGTCATCGGAGTAACCTAACATGAGTTAGGTCACTGAGTTTTGTTATGTTCGGAGAAAATGAAGATTAGTGATGCCTCAATGTTTTGTTGAGAGATAGGATGATAAGATACATTGTTTTCTCAGCATTTTGATTACAGCTAACAGGTATTTTGTCAATGGGACAGATCATTTGATAAATCATTTACAGTTATATTTACTTGTACTTGTAAAGCAGTTAATATGTTTTTGCGACTGAATTCTTTTCATTATAAATGTTCTTTTTCTCCTGTCCATCTCCTATCTGTTCATATGCAAGTGTGTCTGAGCATGGGCTAAGCCAGAAGGTAATTTACTACTAGTGCCAACTGAACAAATATTTACCTAACACTGAAGGGGAAAAATGCATGGCTTGATATGCATGTCATGGCTCATTGTATGTCCAAGCACCCTTCTCTGTAAATAACCAAATTGTGGGCGGACAAATATCGAAGGACAAAACAACAAGATCTGTTGCCAGGCTTTTTGTGTTATGCACTGTCTACTGGCTACAAAAGGAGGCAGACTCCATCCACAGACAGACAAGGGCTATGAAAATGGTCTGGGCTTGTAAGCTGTTTATCTGGTCCTGTGGGTTCTGTTCTCACATGAGAAGCCAGATGAATGCATATGTTCATAATCACGAAACCTTGGCTCAACAAAAGCCACTGCAATTCCTCATAATCATATCAAGTAAACTATTTTTGTGAACTGTAAGCCCGCATGTGGTGATTGCTTTAAATTAGATTGAATAAGGAAAATAAGTGGAGCGGGGTTTGAACGGGCTGTATTTGCTGAAAATTGTCAAATTTCTGAACAAGTAATTTTATAGGGCGTCAGCATGATTGACATTATTTTATTGGATACGTGAACGTACATGTACATGTAGTTTGTTGAAGTGGTAGGCAAATCATAAAAGCTTTTCTACATGTAGTTAGGAAAATGGTTTGATTATAAAGTCAAACTCTGTATTAGTTTGCAAAATTGTGATGTGAAGAATTTCATTTGTACACTGAAGATGTCTGAACTACCAATGAGGAAGCATTAAAAATGCAAGCATTTACAGTATAAACCCTATAAATATAAAGAATAACACACCTTGAGACTGCAGCAATACAGAAGAAGTGCTGACCAAAGGAGGGGAGAGGCAGATGGAAGAAAATCTCAAGCTTACAAATCCATACATGATGCTTTCAGGGCATTACTTATGATCATAAATTTGTATATGGCAAGGTCAGTTTGAACTTTTTTCCAGCAGTTAATCATGGTTTAGACTGTGGAGCCATTAAATGGGAAGCTCCATGTTCAGATCAGTGTGTGCTCTTAATTGGACTCTGTCCTTGAGGAAGGAGATGGAATGATCATACCGGTATTTGCCTACCGCTACCTGCCCTTGACTAGCTACCTGTCTCACTAGTTAGAAGTCAGTGAGTAAGCTGTTCATTAATCGGCTAGACAAGTGGAACTGACCCAGAGAGATCACATAGACAAGGAATTTGTTCTTGTTAATTTCACCTGATTTCCCAATCACTTCAAGTTCCTGTGGGTAGAGTAGTTGGAGAGGTTGTGGAAACTTGTTGCAGTGCTCGTTTTGGCATATTTTGTTGGGTCATTGTGTTAGCCAGCTGGTTTGTTAGTGCGATGACTTGTATTGTTGACTTGTAGATTTGTGAGGGTTCTCTAACAGAGCTTGGTTTTCACTTTATCAATCTGAATTGAGATCTTGGGATGCGTAATAACATGAATAAGATAAATAATTTTAAATTAAGTTCAATTGCATTGTGTTGTTTTTTTTCCTGGATGAATCCACATGATCTAGTGCAATGGTAAAGTGGTTTGTGGGAGAAAAGGGAATAACGGCCAGGACAGTTATGGTCATTACAGGGGCTAATGGTTACAGGTGACTTGCCTGTAACCTTACTAATACATGTAAGTGTGACATCATTTGTGACCCATCATGGCAAAATGAGCATTAAGTCGCACTCCACTTTTTCCTATTTTGACGGTTCAAAGGGAGGTCATTTGGGGGGGGGTTTGTAATTTTGGGAAAGAGTAACCCTTGTTTTATGTAATTCCAACTTTTTAGCAGGATCAACTCGACAAGCCATGTTTCCTCCCAATTTTGACGATAGCATTATTTGTAGCCAGTCAGAAATGTTGAAACATTATCAGAAACAAAGACACAAAGCCACCGGAATATCTCACTGTCACCGTATTTTTTACCAGAAGTGTTATGCCATTTGAAAGCTCTTTTTCTGCTAAATTAAAAAAAAACCTATATCTCTCTTTTCAAAACTCTGACTTTCAGCCCATTTTGTGGTGACAGGTCACATTTACACGTTCAAATTTTTTTTGTCTAAAGGAAAGCATTTGGACCGAGCACTTTTTTGTACATTTAATGTGTTGTCCTTCCCCAGTCTTGTTAGTTGACATAGTATGAACATTTGCTGGTACATATTGTACAATATTAAACATGCACGGAATTTTTTGGGTTTGTCAAATGCCTTACATGGATGTATTTGTTTACATTTGCCACATTGGACATGCAAGGTTCAAATAAGAAAACAGGGTCAACAAACCTTCATGAAGCAAGCTTTTGAGAACTGAACTTTTTGCCAATATTTATTGAAACTTGATTTACGTGTAATTATTGTCATGACATGTAAAAAAGTCTTATTACCTGGTCAGAAAACTTTGTTTTCACACTGCCTCCAATTTGACTTTATGGTTGCCAGGCTGCAAAGAGTCATCTGTACTGCTGTAATTCTCGGTATATGTAGTGTGTGGGTGTAGCTATTCACTTGATGAGTGGGTAAATATGTCACTGTGCTAAAATGATTGCCTAAATTATTGATGGCATTCACAATCAGAGAAATCCACGTAACCCACATTCAGTATTCTGCCTACTCATTGCTGTGTACGATCAGATGCCTGTTCCAATACAGCCAGTTACATACGTGTGGATTAGAACATTCTAGTCACTACGTAGTCGGTGGAAAAATAAAAGTACGGGATACTGTTATCTTGTTTGAAGGTCAGAATATTTACAAACCTGAGATGTACCTATATGATACATGTACATGTAACTTTGCCTAGTCCAAAGACCCTTAACTGTGTAACGTTTATAAATATCAAGTCTGTGAAATTTATAGTTGTACTTCAATGAAATTGTAGACAAATTTGATACAGTGATGAAGGGACCACGCTATCAGTGTCACAGTTCACAACCTTGGGGTTGTACATGTACATGTATGTTGTGTAGAAATGTACACCCATACTCGTTACTGGGTAATAGGAATTACACATGTTGAAATAGACGTTATGGGGACAAATTCTTGCCCCCACAATCTGGTTCCGGCTTTCCTAACAAAGGAAATAAGCCTTTTATGAGTTAAATTTGAATAAAATCGATTTGATTGCACGTAAAGATAACAAGTTGAATTCCCCAGACTAAAGACACTGTTGCTTTACCTTGTGATTCGGGGCAAGCTCTTGCACAGTGACCACCATTTCTGGAATGGACTGGTTCCTTTGTGCCCTTCTTATCCATCGAAAACAGTGTATTGATGCAAACTACATGTAGGTATCTCACATGTAACTGGTGTTCCGTTAGTATTAGTTACCATTAGTATGGAGAATTCAAATTGTTCTTTTCACGTGATTATAAAAAAAACTCAGTGTACCAGATTTTATTCAAATTGAACTTGCAAGGGGCTTGCTCCCTTAACTCAGGAAGGCCTAGCAGCACATTATGTGCATGCATCTGTGTTACTGGCTTTCAATGAACTGTGCAATTGACTGCATCACTAATGGCCAACTAATCTCACCGTACGTACCGCTACTTGTAGGCCAAATGAGAAAATGTGTATACATATTGGTGGGCCTACACCACAGAATGTACATATGTATGTGAGCTCGCATATTCAAATGAGTTGTTTTCTGCATGTTGAGAAACTGTTAGTTCGTTATCCACAAATCCATAAATCAACAGCTTACACATAGTTGGTCAGTCCTCTTCCCCACCCCTAAAAAAAAGAACCCAGAGACAACAGTGAAAACCAACAAATCTTTTAAAATATAATCAGAAAAATGAAAACTGGGCTCCCAAAGTGTCAAGTTGAATGGAACTGCAGAGAACTCTCTTTGCCCCGTGGTATAGTAGTAGGGAATCAAACTTCCCTTCCAATCTATCCCAAACAAGACCACCCCCATAGCTGGCAATGGAGCAGTCCCAGGTGTGACTCAAAACAAGTAGGGAGCTTTAATAAAGCTGGCTCAAGGTGTTTGTAGCAAGAGCTCACATGCCCGCCCTGCTGGAAACTCATGTCACATAATGCAAGCTATTGGTCAACAGGCAAGGTTAGATTATGTAATGGTCTTTGGTTGGCCTTGTTGCAGGACAACAGTAATTGTTTTGCGGCTGGCTGTAGACTGTAAATCCAGGAATAGAACTGGTTGCAGCTTGTTCATTGTGGCATGACTGGGTGTTAGAAATTCAAGGTAAGTCCTGTCTTCTTTGCACGTCCTGTGGATTTAAAGACTGAAGATTATGAAACTTTCTGTTGAAGTTTCTACGAAAGATGAAGGATTTATTGAATCCTGTGATAGAATTTTGTTCATTGTGCTCACGTTCTCTGGTATCGGATCTATGAATAGATGGCTTGAACAATTGCTCAAAAAGTCCATTCATCTTGAATGTCAAACATGCTTTATGCTTAGCATAGGGACTCCCGTTTTATACTGGTGCTTGATACATGTAGCAGAGAGGGATCCGGGACTAGAATGAAAAGAGTTGGAACATTATCAGCTCATGATCTTTCGTACAATATTATCAAAGTTACATGAGTTTTTGCATATGACCAAGCATAGTTCTCTTAAATAATTGTTCAAATATATGCACAAATGCTTGGAAAATGCCAGATATCTGAGAGTACATATACAGTGTGTACATAATTTCAGCCTCTAATGCCAGTGTAACAAAGTGAAATCAAGTAAAGGTTGTATCGTTGACTTGTCTGTTCCAGATAAAATCTAACATACTGTGAACAGTAGGAATACAGGTTCTGTACAAGAGTGTACATGGCCGGTTTGTATCAATTTATTTCCTGGCCAAATAAGCAAATAGGCTAGCAAGTGAGTCAGTATTATTGTGCATTGGAAACAGATTGTTGGAAGCTTTTACTCCAGATTTATGGGCTCTGGTCTGTCTTTCTTTTCTTTTACACTCTGTGAAGGCGTATTCCAAAGAGTTCTTTTTCCTCCTTGAACCATGCATACAGTGTGTGTAAAAATGTCCACTGTCATCAGGATGCCAGACTGAGTAATTTATCAACACAAAGAGCACAGTTTGCTATTGCCAGTGCAGACTTCAACAGAATTACTTCAGAAATGGCCTTGAGAGTTATTTCTTGAGATCCGGCCACATTTACCGTTCAATTAAAATTAATGTCTGAGTGAAAAGAAGCCAGTTCCAAGTCCTGCAGTGTAAGGGTATAAGTATGCTTTTCTAATCGCTGGCCTAGGGAGTACGAGTAGACCCAGGAGTGTCATTGTCTTTTCTTTTCCTATTTCACTTCCCAATTGTATTCTTAGCTTGCGCTGAGTCACTTGACATCTTTAGGAGGCTTGTGAGAGATACAGTTGTGTCGGTTGCTATTGTTCTGATTGCCAATTGTCAGTGGCCTTGATTGCTATCTGTCATTTATCAAGAATACATTGTTCCTGCCTGGATGACAAGTGTTGCTGTGACAATATGCGCACCTCCTCCTATTGTTCTTTTCATTTGGTGTCTGTCTTTGTGCTTCATTGTATCGTCTTCACACTGTTCTTGGCAGATGCCAGAGGTAGGGCATTGCCGTAGGGTCTCTGCAGTTACATGGCTATAATGTCATTTCTGTGATTGAACGGTTGACTTAACCCTGTCGCATGGAATTGGTAGACTGGCACAGGTATGTACATGTTTATGTGTGCTGTACATGTACCGGTATATGTGCACTTGTTTTGTAGCTGGGAAGATTTGTTTGTCAAGGAAATTTGGACCAAGTATCGGGAACCGTAGTGTGCCCCCACAACGTGGGCTAATTTTTCTTTAACAGCCAGTGTGTAGTAGTAACTTGTGTACAATTCTGTTTGTACATGTTGCATTTCAGCAAGTGTTGTTGAAGTTCGCATGACATGGATCATTGACATCAGTTTCTTATCCTGATTTTTTGTATGTAAGCCAAGCTATGAACACCAACTTGAAGGGTGAAAAAGTGTTGAGAAATCCGTTCAGTGGAGCATGTATCTCCGTGGTGAAATTCTCTTGCATTCCTGCAGACGGGCTAGTTCTTTACCATTTTATGAGCTCCATGCAAAGACAGGTAGTGGCATATATCCACCAAGGCCCCTGAGACCGATAATTGGATCACTCTGCTCAGTAAATAAACAATGTTGTTTTCACTACCAACCAAAAATAACTGTCAGGAGTTTGCAACCCAACCATTAACCCAGTAATACCAAACCCAAAGACCCGTGGTCCCAGTGCTACAAACAGAATTCCCAGCCTGTCTCCATGAAGCAATGCTGCATGTTGTCCTCTTTTTACTCTCCTTGTTTTTCTTGTCTCAGAGCCAAACGCAGATCAATCAATATCTCTCAGCAGCATGCCCCTGGATTTCGATTGGCCGGGAGACCCATAGCCTGCGCATTACACGCACAAAACACCTGTAAAACTGTAAGCCTATTGAGGCTTGAACAAAAGAGAAACATGCCTAGACTCCTTCAGTGTTAAGTATGCCCCCCCCTGGAAAAAAAGATTGGGAGAAAGGAGAAAAGACACTTGAGTAGCAGATTAGGGTCTGGATTTTAACAACTGAAGTAATGGAAAAACAACTGAGGCTAGATAGTGACCTGATCCATGCCAGCTGCTGTTTGGAAAACCAAGTCTTGCCTCATAGCTATGTGCATAATAATGCTTTTTGAAATTAAACAGGTAAAATTAATCGTAAGACCTTCCTTTCAGGATTCATTGATAGAGCAATAGAATATTCAAAGCTGGTGATGCCAATTAAAAAAATCAAAGGATAGAGAGGTTCGTGTTTGTTTCATGTACAAACACTTAGTGATCCCCGCAGGCATTTTCTGCCTAATGTTCATGCTATAACAACTAGAAATGTCCTGAAACTGGACTTTTTTCAGTCAAAATACATTCTAGCGGTTGTTTACGCTTAACACAAAGCAAAATTGAAGCAGACTTGATGGCATCAGCAACTGCATATTGCTTGTGGTGGTTCACCTGCCCCTGATGAAATTTACCTGAAGTGGAAAGCTTGAACCATTTAGCAAGCAGCTACGGATGTAGATAACAGTTTTATCTTTCGTATTTCAAACAACTTGCATGATTTGTTATGTACCAATGCCTGTACTTTAGAAGTTTTCCCAGAAAAATTGAAGTTAGTGTTTGGGTAGCCCCAGTAGGGTCGTGGGTTTTTTCCTCTTCACTTGTGAAATTGGTCATAATGGCACCCCCCCACGCGTTGGACTTCTCACAATAGAGATGGATATGAAGGGGACCTGCTTCACTTACACAAATGGTTAAACATTTTTGATCCCATAGATTTGGTAGTTATGTTACACATACTCAACCGTTGTTAAAGAGCACCTCTAAGGAAAACATGTTTTCTCTGATTTCATCTGTTGAAATAGATATGGAAGCATCCAAATCGAATGCAGTGTCATTTGTCTTCAGAACTCAACTGTAACATACTAAAAAGGGCCTTTTTTCTGTTCATGCCAAGATTCGAATTCTGAATGTAGATTGCATCATTCTGAGAAAACAAGGCGAATCTTTGCCCTGTGTTCATAGTGGATAAACCCTTGTGCATACCAAACAGTAGCTACAAACAATGGCTACATGCATTGTTTGGCATGCACAAGGGTTTATCCACTCCTAACACAGGGTGAGGGTTCGCCTTGTTTTCTCAGTTTTCTCCGAACGACACAGTCTACGTTCAGAATTCGCATCTTGGCATGAACAGAAAAAATTTCTTTAGCTTGTTATAGTTGAGTCCTGAAGACAAATGACGCTGCATTCGATTTGGAGGCTTCCATATTTACTTGAACAGATAAAATCAGAGAAAACATGTTTCCTTAGAGGTGCTCTTTAAATCCTCTTTGATCCATGAAGAAATAAGAAGAATGTGAACTTTCAGGTGGAAACTTCAGTTTTGTTGGCTCTGAATTGTGGCCTGACCTGTTTCCTCGTGTGAATGCAATGTTTGAATCACCTATGACTGAGTGACTTCAGGGGTAAACTATGCCAGCTTAACTGTTGAAACTGGTGAAAAGCTTGAATTCTTTCTGTTATGAATAGGGGTTTGCCTGGCAAAGACCGGAAATATTTACCCACCAGACATTCCAAAACGGGACAATTCAAACGGGCTCGTGATCATCATAACACATAATAAGATTAAGACCTCTGTGGAAGTGTCTAGGTTTTTATAGCTTGTGATCTGTGGTTTTTGCAGGGGGGTTCCTTCAGGAAGGTGTTCCGGAGAATTTCCGTCACAGGTAGTGGTTCTCAGATTAATGGAAAATAAATCCAGTTGTGCATGTATCTTGACAATTCAAAGGAAGTGCACTCTCAAATTTGAGGATGGATTAATGAGAAGTCGGAGGTAGTTTTCTTTACAGTCCTCTTCCTCAAGGGCACTATTTGATTAGATTATCCTCAGAGACCTTGGAGGTTTTGTTTTTTCAGGGAAGGCAGGGTTGCGTTTGTTCAGCAGCTGTGAACGAAGGAGTTACAAAAAAAAGCCTTACAACAATGGAGGAATTCCCAAAATGTTCTCAACTGAAAAGGGTCCGCACAGTTTGTTATCCATCCTTTAGTTTAGACTCAAATTATTTTTGTCAAACTTTCTTCTTTTTTCTACCTCATTTAAATAAATTATCCTTGTTGAATGAAATTGAACCGATTCATGTTGCTGGTAAGACGAAGCTGCTGGCTTAATAGTTCGGTGTGCATATATTTTACATCTGACATTTCATAGTCCGGACTGCTTTACGTATGCGTTGGTTTGGGTGGTTCAGCAGAAGAACCCATCTGTACTTTCCCACTCTGTATGCATCGGAGCACTTAATTTTCCTCTACAAATTGACCTATTGTTTGCATCCTCTTGCTTTCTCAACTAACAAACAAAGCAGCTGCTAAAAGCAAACGCTGGACTGGATTGATTTACCAGCTTGGGGGTAGGACGCTATGGACCTTTCAATTTCGAATTAGGGCCACCAACGTGTACATGCCAGCTTACATGTAATAAAGACAAGATGTGCGCTGGCAAAGAAATGAAAAGGGGCCTGGTTTGGAGATAATCCTCTTAGGAATTCCTGACTGCCTCATCCTTCAAGTTTGAAAACAAGCCGGACGATCCCTTAAAGACTTCAAAGACACTGGAAGAAAGGACTGCCAGGATGGAATCCCAGCATTGCCAGTGTTCGAAAGTACATAATTGTAGTCTGATAACCGCATATCCGTAGAGTTGATCCGCTTTTTGCCGACGACTAATCGAATGAATTATAGTGATTAGCGCAGTCGCTGCTTGATGAACAGTGCTCTCTCAGCAGCCAGAAGTGAGGACCAACAGACAACAGGACATTGCCAAGAACTGAGTCATGTGCCTGAATTGTTTGTCGTCTCTCCCCCCCCCACGAAGTTCGGGATTGGCTGACAGGAGTAGGTTTTCTGATATAAAAACTCGCGGGTTTGATTGTAAAGCACCAAAGTGAACTGTAGGTATGCCAGGAGTGAATGTCACTACACACATTGGTTTGGTAGATTGCCAAGGTACATGTACCAACGTGTAGAGTAAAATAGCATGTACATTGTACATGAAAGAGTTCTGATTGTGTGCTTTGCATGTTGTTCACAATTCAATCTAACCAAAGCAGATGCCGTTTCCACGCAAAAAGTTCACAGTCTTCCCACCTTGTGGCATTTGTACAGTCAAGGGAAAATCTTCGTGACATTTATTTTTCTCTGACATGGTTGTGTGTTTCAGGGTCGCTTGCTACCAGTGCGTATGTGTTTCCATGGAAATGTCAGTCCAAGATTCATATGCGTGAATATGTCCACCCGTGTTTGTGATTGGGGCAAATTGTCACAACGGGAGAAGTGAGTGATAGCTGAAATAATTGGTTTGTCATAAATTCGGGCTGTTATTTTTTTCCCCATTTGCAGGTTTGGTCAGCTTGCATTCTGAGCTTTTGTGTTTACAAAGTGATCACCATGGGAAACCAACAAGCATGCATCCGTCCTAAAGATGCCAAGCTGACACAGAATATGTTCAAGGTAGGAACTGTGATTTTTGACAATTACCAGTTCAATTTGTTCTCACCCTCAATCAACTGTTGTCACTTCTGTGTCCATGTCGGTATGAATTTAAACCAATTGCTGGGAAATAACTCCTCCCCTTAAAAAAAGTAACTGCACAGTCTATTGAGTCCCATTCCTATCAGCAAACCTTTGTCATTGGATTTGGATTTATATCTAGCAATTCACCCAGAAAACACCTGGAATCCTCAGACTTTGTTGTTTGTCTGACTTTGTTATGCTTACAGACTGTGCATTTGCACATCCATTGAACATGGATCCTGCTTGACTGCTAGCAGCTTTCCTTGGCACTGATTTGGAATCCTGTTCATAAATGTATTTTTACTTAAATGGTCTGTGAAATGCCAAAGCTGGCTATGAAAGCAGGTTATTTGTAGTCCCTAAGTATTTCAGTTTTCCAAGTACTGTGCAAGGCCCGGACAGTTTCATTGTGTATACAGTTTCAAGTAACAACATTCCAAAAGAATAAGTTATCAAGGCGTATGTTTGGGCCTTTAGCTTGTAAGAAGAATCTTTTTGTTGTTTGTTGTTAAGCCTGTTGGAAATAATGCCAGTTTACAAAGCATATGGGTGATTCCAGAAATTAGGGGTCCAAAAGTGTGACATTTTTGTTTCCTGTTACATCTATCCTTTATCATTTGACATGGAAATATCACCAGAATTGATTTCAAACTATTACTATCTGTTTGGCAGGTAATTTGCATTAATTCGTCACTCTTGGAAATCAGAAAATGTGTTCTGATCTGACAAAATTATACGTCAGATGTGACAGGGACACACACAAAAAATGGATCCCTAATATCTGGAATTACCCATATACACATTGAGAAAAACTTGTCCCATGCTGTGCCCTATATTTTCAGTGTTCTGTGCTTTTGATTGTCCACCGTAACCTTCCTGCAGCTTGCTCCTATCTGACATGGATGCTCTCACAACCTTTGCCTCCCTTCATTTTTTTCCTTCACCCATCCCCTCCCAGGTGCGGAACGTTGACGACATGGGGTCCGAAATCCAGCGGGCTGTGATAGAGGTTACCAAGACGGACATCATCCTCCATCAGCGAGGCAAGGAGCCCATCAAGTGGCCCCTGAGAAGCCTGCGACGTTATGGCTTCGACAAGAAACTCTTCTCCTTTGAGAGTGGCCGGCGGTGTGCGACAGGTCCAGGTGAATACCTTGGGGATCGACCCTGTTTCCCCCCAGCAGCCAGTTATATTGTACAAGAGGCAGTAAATTGTCATCTGCTGTAGCTGTTTTAAAGTTGTTCATTTCAAGTAAACTGTGATCAGATTAAGTACATGTACCGTGGAATTTTCATTGCAAACCTTCCTGAATCTTCTATAATCCTACACTTTGCAGTAATCCAATATCTCATTCTTTCTTCTTCAATTTCTAAAAGGCATCAGCCCTCCTTACGTTGTGATAGTGTTCAGGAGTTGCCATTTTGATTTTTGCAAAATCTGCCATAAACCTAGTGGATTTGGATCTAGGAAGGCTGGTGTTAAGAGATTCTTTGAATAATACATGTATTTTCATAGGAAATGTTTCGGTCTTTATCTCATAATGCACTACGGGAAAAAAAGAAAAGGGAATATAATTTGGTCAAATTCGTTAACCTCCTGAAAAATTGCCGCAGCCTCCGAAAAGGAACACCATGGAAAGAAAATGAAAGCTTTAACCCTCGGCCCCTGCAGTCTTGTCAGCATAGAATTTTATTTGTTTTGCTGACATACGATAGCATGATAAATACTTAAACCTTGAAATCTCTCCCTTCTATCTGCTCTGCATGGGATCAGCATACCATAACCTTTAACCTTACTCAACATCAAAAAATAAACCAACATTCTTATTACCACATTCATACCATGCACTTGTTTTGCCATAAAAATTGCCACTGACTTTCAACATGTCAGTACATCTCCAAGTAGAAAAGATACTCACTTTTGCCTATGCTTCAAGACTGCATTAAAATTCTTGCCCTCTCAAAATTTAACCCCACATTCATGTGTGTCATGTGGCACACCCTTCCCCTCCCCAAAAAGAAATTCGGGGGGTGCCACAAGTCTGCCGTAATTTTTTCTGGTATATTGTGTTTGTACATGTTGTAGCTTGAGGAATTTCTGCAATTCAAGTGTTATGATTGCATATTTAGGCCATAGGAATGCGGGTATTGCTTATGGAGAAGTTAACTTTCCGTGTCTAATGGACGGCAGGACGAGGAGGTCTGAGTTTGTGTATTGCAAGCTTGCATGACCCGTGTATTATCAGCAACCATTATCATAAACTGAGAGTGTCAGATATTGCTGTCTTCATCTTCATGGATCAACTGAATGCTGTGAAATTCTAGCCTTCATGATTAGGCTGGTTTTTTTTGTTTCATTTCTAAATTGTGTTTTTACTTCTGATTTTTTTTTTTCAATTTCCTTTTCAGAATGGATAGTCTATAAAAATTGGATGAATTCTCCGTAAGTAATTTATTGCTCGTTTCCTTTGGCTACAGGTATCTACGCCTTCAAATGCAAACGTGCTGAATTCCTCTTCCGCCATGTGCAAGAGAATGCCCAGGCCTG
This sequence comes from Acanthaster planci, assembly GCF_054643075.1. Lineage (NCBI taxonomy): Eukaryota > Metazoa > Echinodermata > Asteroidea > Valvatida > Acanthasteridae > Acanthaster > Acanthaster planci. The sequence goes on along the minus strand of NC_141779.1, from coordinate 16,766,633 downwards.
TGGCAATGGCCGTTATGGTAGCAGCTACTCCTCTTCGTCTGCCGAGGCAGCGAATGAGGCAGCATCTCCCACCCACCAGCCCAGTTCCCCAGCCCTCTCAGCCTTCTCCACAGACTCGCCCAGCCTGGCCGCGTTCAGGAACGGCACTGCTTACGGAGGGACCAGCTACATTGGCAGAACGGCCTCAACTGCATCATCACCGGGTGCACAGACCCCTTCATCCCCGAATGCATCAGTGCACTACATCAATGCAAACTCCTTCCCGGATATCCCAGAATCCCCTCAAGAAAGCATGGTAAGGATTAACTTTAAAAACTTGGCATCGGCAGAAGATTCAATTGCTTTCTACCTCAGCATGTGGCTAATGAATACAACCCCACCCCCCACTTTTTTCCCAACCACTTTTTGCTCCTTGATATCAGTGAAGTTTACCCAGATCAAGGGCACATGATCATCGTACACATCAGGAACTTTGATTTGCTGCCTTTCTTACAGAGAGCTCATTTCAATTGACCCACAACGTGTGATGAACTTCCAGAACTTTTTACAACAGTGTCAACTTTTCTTTATCAGTGTTAGACTTACGTGCTGCTGCCACGTTTTTACATTAATGCTTCTGCTAATTGTTGGGTTCTTTAACTCGTATGTGTACAGTATCACGTCACCAGATTGACGTACATGTACCGGTACATACAGCATTGGTTCCTTTGGTTTTTACAAACTGGTGCTTGCTTCTGAAAACCCACTTTTGCGGTAGTTTTTGGATTTATTGCAAACAGAGAGGCATTGATTTTCATTAACGATGTTGTGAATATTTGTCTTTTCATTTTTGTGTCACTTGCAGTGCATGGTCTCATATAATAATATGTGGTTCTTCATCTATTCATCCATATCAATGTAGGCTGACTCATCCTCTGTCACTGCCAACTTGTTACCTCGGCTTAGTGAGGAGAACATTGGGTCTCCGTCAGAAGAAAACGACCCCAACGTGAACTATGCACGGCTTAAGCATGACATGGATGAGGATTCCACTGACGTTGGCATTACAGAGACTGACGCTGTGATGCTGGTCCAGAATGACGTCAACGGCAACATGGACAGAGTCGGGATGCCACCTCTGACCATGCTGAAACCCACCAGCCTCCCCGAGTCCCACTACATGAAACCCTCCTCGGTGCAGGACATCGTGAATGGCAACACAATGCCCTTGAAAAGCAGCCTGAGCTTGAGCAGCAATGCAGGTGTTATCAGCTCAACGAACTCTACCTCAGAGACAGTTACTCATGAGAACCAGACCAGCAGGGCCTCGCCTGTGTCAATTACGACTCCAATGAGTCTAGTTTCCCAGACTTCCCTCACAACTCCCAGCAGCAGGACTTCTGGGTGTAGCAGCTACTATGCGAATCTAGACATGGTCGGGGAACTCCCCCATAACAATTTTGTCTTTTGCTGTGACCTGCGATCACCCTGCAGTACCTCCTCCAGCAAAGGCAGTGGGGGTTCCGAGTTTATTTTTGATGGCAGCGTCGCAGGAAACCGATCACCAGCGAGTGAGCACAGCTATGCCAACCTGGACGCGCTGTCGGAAGTCGGGATGAGGTCGGCTGTGTACAATGGGAACTCGAGTGTGGTTCTCCAGCCGGCTCCCAAAGGCCGCATGAATTATGCTGACCTGGACATGGAGAGCTTGGAAGCGGTTCAGACCACACCCACAATCCAGACTCGCCAGAGTCGCAGCTCTAGCATGACCAGCTCCCCGCCGAAGACTCCTGCCAGTTTGAACTCAGAGGGTTCGAGTCGCCGGACCGACACCTATGCCATGATTGATTTCAACCGGACTACTGCATTGGCCAACTCTCAGCGGCAAATTGATGAATCAGATCTTCCCGGAGGCCCCCTGAGACGGACAAGACATGATAGCAAAATCCGATAGTTGAATCTGGTTTGATAAAATAGCAAGATTCCTTTTTCACAAACAGTCAGTTATGTTATTGACCAGTAGCATTCACTTGAGATTTCATTTCCATACTGATGCCAGGTCAGCTACAGCAGTCCGCCAGATTTATTTCCATTGTCAAATTTTCCAATGAGATCTACACGTATTATTACTTTGAATCGCAGACAGTGGCTACAAGTTGTATTGAATGAGTCACTTGAATTAAAATGCAAATCTATTTCAATTTAGATATTATCAAATGCAAGCATTGAAATTACCAGGACTATGTGAAAAAAAAGTGGTATATTTTCTTAGCAGCACTCATTATGTACTCAGCCAAATGAGCAGTCTCAGATGTCTAAGTATGGTGTAGCTGGTATAGCACAGTGATGCAGTAACACATCCTGTTCATTGTACATTCTTTGCCATTTTGCACCGACAGACACATAAACATGATCTGACTATCTATGCTCGGGCAAATCTGAGCTAATACGCCGTGGGGCTTTTTTTTTGTACACACAGACACAAAGTTGGGAGGGGGGTCTGCATAGGCAGACCATGTGTTGTAATTGAAACTGGCTGCAAACGTCACTTTGTGGGCAGGCCACCGAGGTGTTGAAAAGTATGCAGTTGCGGTCAGATATGGAAGGTACTATTCAGACGACTCTTGCAAACCAGTGGTTGTGTCTTCTGGTTGTACATGCACATGAGACGATTAGCTGACGATTTTGCCCTTTTCGGAAAGTGGAAATTCTCAGTCAACACTACATAAATAGTAACTGGTTAGCTGACTGATCATGACTGAAAGAACAGCTTTAATAGAACTTACATTTCCATTCAAGGGTTTATTGTATTTACAAATTTGTAACCTGTATAAATCTTGTGGGAAAAGGGGAGTTTTTCCCCTTAAGGAAAATGAGAGTTTAATTTAAATGCCTGTTTCCCAGGGACCATGCCCTTGCTTCCCTCTACTGTTGGACTACTAGACATTTCATTGAATTCCGCACCAGTGATCAAGTGTGATGCACACAAGGCCCGTTAACTGCAAGTTTTTCTTCGTGGTCTACATAGTAGAAACGTACTACAAGATTACCTTTCTCAAAAGCATCAAGGAAGCATCACCGTTACTGGTATTAAACTCGCCATTTCACCATGGGAACCTTTTTTTGCAGTTCTCTGTTGTGGGTCTAGGTGAGTGTAATAAACTTTGTGCATATTATATTGGTATTATCTTCTGCTATGTGCTTGTAGTGAATTTTTAATATAATCAAAATATTTTCAAAACACCGTTTTTACTTTGTAGCCTTTGTAGGCAGAATTTTATTCAAAATTTTAATTTTAGATTACTAATGCATGTACAGGTAATTACATGTTTTTTGTGCAAAGTCATATGGTTTTTTTTATTGTGTTTGTATGAAATAATTTCCTTTTTCATCCAGGTTTTATTGTTTGTATATGTAGTTTTTACTCCATGTAAAGAGATGTATATTTCTTCTGTCGTCTTTTTCTGTGAATACATTGACATTAAAGTAAAATGAAATACAGCCCGTGTACTGCCGTGCAGAATCACTGGGTGATGTGCATTCACAAATATTTTCCTGATTCTAGGTTTTTCCCTATATTGCAGGTTTCCACACCATCCAAATGCCTTTTCTGTTTGAAAATGTCATATTCCAAACTTACGACAACATTAAAACATGAAAAAAATACTCGGTCATCTCCTCGTACGTTGTTTTTAATCTGAGAAATGAGGAGTGTAGAAAGTGGACTTTTGTCTTGGCTTGTTTGGCGATAAGTAATTGTAAGATGAATGTCTATCAAACTTTGTATCAGTCACCGAAGAACTGTGAACGTGAACAGGCAGTGTTTTGATGGTGTATCTCCTGCCTCTGGTTTTTTTTGTTTGAGTGGTTTTTGTTCAAATGTGCTACTGTGTATTCAATTTTGTTTTGTTTTCTGTGATTTCCAGGAGCGTGCCAAGAGCAGTGGCATAGCATGGGGGATAGGGATATTGCATCCCCAATGTTTTGTTCTTTTTTCATGCGTGTCTCTTTTTTTTAATCACGAGTTAGACCTGAAAGAGCCACGCCTGTAGTTCCGATGTCTGCTTTGAATAGCCCAGCCATAATTATATCCAAGGATGGATTTGTGCCGGGAGAGGTTAATTAATTTTGGATTTTTTGCCTTGCTCGACATGCATTGTAACACTTTGTACTCAGTGTTTGTCCCCGAAGGCTTGTAAAAAAGTGTACTCGGGTGGGACTCAAACCCACAACTTCCTGCTTCAAAAATTAATATCTCCTTGGAGCAAATCCATTCTTGGAAATACAGTAGTTGTTCGCGGTACCCGATGATTCAAACCAGCCAGGTGACACAGGCAAACTCGGTGGTTAAGTTGTCTGCACTAGTAAGCCGGAAGTCAGTGGTTCGAGTCCCACCCGAGTACACTTTTTTTCCACAAGCCTTCGGGGGCAAACACTTGAGTATACAGTGTTATAATACACGTCAGGCAGAGCACAAAATCCAAAATTAACCAGCCATAATTATTACTGAAGCCCTCCAGAGTGGTGCATTCTCTAACATGATGCATCCTCTAACGCGGTGTGTCCTCAAACTTGGCACTATGAGTTAGCCATGAAGCATTTGGTTGTGTTATAATCTAAGCCCAAACTCCACAGAAAGCAACATGTTGGTGAATACCAGATATCTGTCTTCGTTAGCCTTAAAGAGCACCTTTAAGGAAAGCACAGTTCCCGGATTTCATCTGTTCAAATAAATATGGAAACAAATCTGAGAGGAAAAAGACTTTATGGTTTCACGGATGGGGATTGCATGAAATGGTTCCTTTTGAGAAATTAATTTATAAATAAAAGCTGTCTTACAATTTCACTAAAATTTAGTCAAAAACTGACTCCTTTTTTCTGCATCTTCAGAGCAATGTCGCCAACCCATACATTTCAAGATGCTTTCGATGCAATAAAGGAAAACACCTTGCTTGTCATTTAAAATTTGGCAAAACTCTAATAAGTTAATTAAAACTATACCAACTCGGACTTGCCTTACGACTGAGAAATGTTTTTGAGACAAGATTGTCTTTGACACTTCAAGGTGCTTTCTATGCAATGCAGTCCCATGTTTAATTGTTCACCAAAAGTTTAAAATAAATCTTCAGGGGTAAGACTTGCTTGCAGTCCAATTACAATCTTTTTCTTCAACAGCTCAGAAAGTTACTTTGAGATGAATTTGATTTATTTTTCACACACATCTAGGTTCTTTATAATTTTCCACCAACAAACATTGAAAAAAAACACCAGGGATTAGCTTTGCAATTCAATAAAGATTTGGTCAAAAATTGTCATCACAAATTATGGAAAAAACTGCCAGGGGTAAGCCTTACATTTTAAATAAATTTTGTTAAAACCTCAGAAATGCAGTTTGAGATGAATTCCATGTTTCCTGACACTTAGAAAATTTTGACGCATTTATGACCATTTTTAAGTTTGCACCAAAAATTTAAAAACCACAAGGGGTACGCCTTGCATTTTAAATAAATTTTGTCAACCTGGAATTTTTCTAAAAAGGCTGAGAAGTTTATTCCAAGATGAATTTAAGCTTTTCTGACAATTCTGGATAATTTGTATGCAATTTAGACCAATTTCCAATTTTGAACCAAAAATGTAAAAACTGCAAGGGGTTAGCCTTGCCTTTTAATCAAACTTTCTGGAAGTGGGCTTTTCCTAAAAGACCTCAAATGTAGGTCAAGATGAAGTCCAGCTTTTCTGACACTTTTAGATAATTTTGATGCAATATAGGCCATGTTCAAATTTTCACATAAAATTAACAAAACGACAAGGTGGTTAAGCCTTGCATTTTGGTTAAAATTACAGAGAAAGGCTCTCCGCCTTCTACAAATTGATGGACCTCTCAGGGCCTGCAGTCTCCCACTGGAGCACAGGAGGAAAGTTGCACATCTGTGCACCTTCTACTGTCAATTTTTCTTGCAACCAGGGTTGCCACTGTCAGGGCGACTTGCTCCTCAAGTACTAACTGCCCGTTTACTGTCAACATTTCCTAGTCCAATACTATGCTCCATCTGTCTTCATAATGTTCCAAGAACTAGCCGGTTATCAAATTCTCTTCCTTGTCATGTATTTCCCGCCACTCCAAATATGGATGCTTTCAAAGCTGCAGTGCATACATATTGACTATGTTGTAATTTATAAAAATGTATTTTTTGGTGTGACTTCTACAGGGCCGCTTTTCATTATTTCTGATGGCAACAGTAAGTCCTGAATCAATAAAAAGAATAAACAATTTCCTACATGACGATTTTTTTCCAAAAAGAGCTCAGAAATGTACTTCAAGATAAATTTTAGGTTTTCTGACATTTCTAGATCAGTTGTATGCAATTCAGACAATTTTCCAATTTTTACCCAAAATTGAAGAAAAACCAAGGGGTTAGCCTTGCGTTTTAAACAAAAATTCATCAAACCTGGAATTTTTCTAAAAAGACCTCAGAAATTTTTTCCAAGATGAATTTCAGCTTTCTGACACTTCTAGACAGTTTGTAAGCAATTTAAGACCAATTTCAAATTTTCAGCTACAATTGTGAAAACTACAAGGCGTTAGCCTTGCCTTTTAATCAAAATTTTGTTAGAAATGGGCTTTTCTACAAGACCTCAGAAATGTAGTTCGAGATGAATTGCAGGTTTGCCGACATTTCTAGATAATTTTGATGCATTTACAACCATTTTCAAGTTTCCACCAAAAATTAAAAAAAACTACAAGGGGTTAGCCTTGCATTTTGAATAAAATTAGTCAAAACTGAACATCTTTCTAAAAAGGCACAGAAATTTATTTCAAGATGAATTTCAGCTTTTCTGACATCCAGATAATTCGTATGCAATTTTGACCATTTTAACTATCAGCCAAACTTGCAATTTCAAGGGGTTAAGCCTGGTGTGTTGGTGGCCTTCAGGAATAAAGGGGTTGGATTCGTGCTTGATGGGTAGACTCCTCACTCCAGGGTGCTGAAAAGACAGCATGCAGGTTTGGGGGGGTGACACTGCCAAGAAAACTGCACTGAAAGCCAGCACTCTGCTTCTGCTGATTTATTGTCTGGAGTTCAAAAGCCCCGGGCCCATCAAAATGGAACAGGCACTGTCATGCAGCCCAACGTTGTCTAAAGGCGCCTTTCCATATGTACTTTTTTGGCTGTGTTGCGTAGGCTTTGCGTTTATGCATTTTACTTTCACGGACACCAAAGTCAACGCCATTAACATAACACATATTTGCATTGCGTTTGGCCAATTTTGATAGATAGGCAACACTTGGAACAAGTGTTGAAGCGCATGTGAAAAAGTACCTCAAGGCAGATACATATAACACATACAATACATGTCCAGTACACAATTAAACTCGGTTAGCATGGCTGGGATGTACAACTACAGGAAAAGTGGACAGCAAAAGTGAAAAAGGAATTTTAATAAATAAAACCTCAGATAATGTACCCTATTTAAAATTCCACACCATCACGAACTTCGTGTAACAAAATTGAAATAAGTTTGGAGTTATCTGTTGTGATGACCTCCAGTGAGTGTTTTGATTAACTCTGGGAGAGCTGGCACTGCAGTAGCAACATTGAGTACAATTGCACACATTTTTGTAAAAAGATAATTGGCAAAATTCAAAGCAAATGAGATACTGAAAAATCTTTTAATGGATATCTAAAAAATCACAAAATTGTATCCTTAGTTTTGTCATGCGAGACCTCCCTACACTTGCATCTTTATTAAAATTTCGTCAACACTGGGCTTTTTCTAAGAAGGCTCAGAAATATATTCCAAGATGAATTTCACCTTTTCTGACACTTCTAGATAATTTTGGTGCCATTTAGACCATTTTCAAATTTTTCCCCGAGACTAAAAAACCTACAAGAGGTTAGCTTTGCATTTTAGTTAAAATTTTGACAACAGTGGACTTCTTCAAAAAGAGATCAGAAATGTACTTCAAGGTTTTCTGACACTTCAGTTATAGATACTTTTGTTACAATTTTCACCAAAAATTTAAAACAAAGTTGCAAGGTGTTAGACTTGCTGTTTAACTGAAATTTCATCAAAAATGGACTTTTTCTAAACGACTTTGACTTGATTGTTTAAATGGCAAAATATAAGAACTGATCCAAACGAATAGCTGGTTCTGTTGTCAATGAGAAAAAGGAGCTTAAAAGCAACATCTGTTCAAATAAAAGAAACCCTTATACTGGTAAACTAAATTGCATTTAAATGTACAAGTCTGCAGTTGCATTTAATATGACTTTAAGGCAAAAGCCTCTCAAATGCAGAAAGAGTAACAGCTTTGACATCCCCAAAGGCAGGACTTCCAGGAAATGACAAATTTCTCAGAAAAAGGCATAATGTGCCAAGTTTTTTATTTAGGGGTATAAATCACACTTTGCATCTTGAATGTCAAATGCTGACATTCAAACTAACACCACCAGCTTGTTGTTCATGGGAAGGGAGGGGACTGGTGAGGCATAATGCAGACGCTTCCCTCCAAACAAACGTCTTCATCCAACACAAACGATCGCAAGGCACTGCCAACAGAAGTGTCATCCAACATCTTATTCGTTTGCCCCTGAATAACTCATACACTGTACATTTTTTTTGGGGGGGGGCAATATGTCTTCCCCTCCAGCAACTGCGTTATTTCCTGTCCTTTTTGCTGCCAATGTATCTGTCCTTCCTGTCAGGGTGGTCCTTAGAGTGTCTCTTACTATGACTCCTATCCTGTGTCATCCCTTCAACCTCGTTTTTGATTCGCAGCGTGTCCCTGTCTCTGAAGTCATGATCTTCCCGAGAGTTCTTGTGGTAAAGCTTGTCACAGACGTCTTTTGACAAATGATAATTGTGGGAATCTCTATCGCAATCCTGTCTAGCATACTATCATATCACTGCTGCCAATGATCATCTTGGCTTCTCCCAGGATCTCCAGATGTCCTCTCTTTCTTGATACCATGTGGCCATGTCCTCTGTTCCAATCGCTGTGATGCAGCTTGTGGTGGCTGCACATCTTGTATCCTCTCTCATCTTCACTGCTCGAATCCCTCCTGTTTCCTCGGCATTCATCTCTGTCTCAACTGCTGCTCTGCCGCTGCCCACCAGCTGAGCTCTCCTCCCTGCTGCTGCTGGTGTCCTAACTGCTCTTCCAGGGCCTCTTGTACTTTTTCTTCTCCCTGTGATGTTTCTCCGGCCTCTGATGAGCTGCTGTTGCTGCACCATCGCCTCTTGTGGCTCTTCTTCTCAGGCACGGACCCAGAATGTTTCTTCTCCATGCGGTTCAGCTTCCTAATCAATACACCACAAAAAAATGGGGTCACTTTTCCAAGGAAGAATTTTATCACAGACAGCTAGGTGCCATATTTTTAAAAAAAGAATTTATTTTCAAATCCAGCCAAAAGCAATTACGGGTTTTTTTAGTTTTGCCAGGCAAACTGATATTCGATAAATACTTCACAGAAAACAGCACTGACAGCTGTGAACAAGCAATGTTCACAGCTGTAATGTTTGTGCGCAGCCAATTCACCCTTATTTATAAAGCAAAACAGCATTAGCCAGTCTTGGGTAGGGAGTCATGTAAATTGAAGAGACTGCACTTCAAAGTCGCTTACTTGAGGTGGTTATTCCTTTGTTTCTTGGAGTTCAAGAAGGCTTCCTCGGGTCGAAGGCCATGATCAAAATCATCACCATCAATTAAATCCTATCAAGAAAAAAAGTGACTCAACAAGTAAATGAGCTTAACAAGGAATTAAAAAACATTTGGTGAATCAAAGGTGAATTTTAAGCCTTGTAGGTTCTCACTTTCAAATAATGTTGTGTCTCAATCCCTTGGCTGTGGCTTAAAATTACACACAACTCTATGGGAACTGGCTGCAGCCACTACCATAGACTTGTGCATTATAACAGGCCATAGCCAAGTAAATTTGGACACAGCTTGACACAAAAATCAAAGCCACTGACTTGCTTTGTATTTTTTGCCAGCGTCGCCAATAATTTTGGCTGTGAACCTCTGTCTGTAGCGATGTGGCCTGTCTGATTGCATTTCACACACCGTACATTCCGCATCACCTTGGTGTAACCATGGTATATAATCACGGACCTCATCAGTCAGTGAATGTATCTGACCTCTGGAGGCTTTACCCAACAAGGGAGAACTCAAAGTCAACAGTCTTCTGCCATCTTATTTAAAAATAAAGACCTTAAAAAAAAAGAAAATTGTACAAATCTGCAGAACAAATACACCTGTCTGATTGGCATGGATTCTGATAAAGAAATTGGCTTGAAACAACAAACAGATTTCCAATAAGCCACTTGGCAAATGTCTGCCAAGGAGACACCTCTGAAGAACAACCAGGATGCAGAGGTGGCCCGAACAATCATGGGCTCTGATGTGAGATTGAGTCATCTTGTCTTGTCAAATCGGCCAGTCTTCATTTACAAAGATGATGGCTGAAACTGTCCAACGAGCTATGGTGTCCTTCGCCGCTGGATGAAAGGGTTTTGTGGATGTGATGAAAAGTCTGGAACCAGTCTCACGGCGACACTTGGTCCTCGTGAGATACCATTTAAAGATACGAACCGGACACCATTTCTTGTCCAAGCTATCTGCCGAAAGAGAGGTTATGTCAGAGACAAAAATGTCCGGAGGCTGGCAGACAGGCGTCTGGTTCTTTGTCAGGAATTCGATGGCTGGGATAAGACGAACTCCATGCAGTTCCCAGCGTATGTGACCTTCAGCAGTTGACAGGGCATGCAGTTCACTGCCGCGTCTGGAGGTAACGATCGCCAGGAGGAAAGCCAGCAACTGATGCTAAGATGGAGATCAGATACATCAGACAGCGGTTCGAAGGGGGGACTGGTGAGAACACGCAAGACGTTGCCAAGGTCCCAAGAAAGAACAAGGCATTTGACGTGAGAATGCTCGACAAACATTCCCCAAAGTAGAGGAAGATGGCAGTGTTAACAGAAATGGTTGATCCATCATTGAACCCTGAATGAACAGCTGCCAGGACCGACCGGTAGTTGCGGATAGTAGCAGTCTGGAGGCCCGAATGAAAAAGATACATGAAAAAGTCCACAACTGAGCTTACAGAAGCTTTGGTTGGAGAAACATCGTGGTCGTCACACCATCTAGCAAAATGTTGTATTCAACTGTTGTAAATTTTGCGTGTGGAGAGTCGTCGGCCCCGTGCCACCATGGATGCAGCATCTGCAGAAAGACCTGACGCTCTGAACCATCGTTGGACAACACGTCAACTGAAGATCGTTCGGCGCTGCATGGAGGATTCCTGACCTGGGTTGACGAAGAATATCCTCCCTATGCGGAAGGACCAGTGGTCAACGAACCAGGAGCCTTGTGAGTCTCAGGAACCACAGTTGTTGAGGCCAGAACGGGACGATGAGGAGAATCCGGTATGGTTCTTGTTCTATCTTGGATAAGACTCGTGGAATGAGGGATATTGGAGGAATGACGTAACGCCAAAAGGCCGGACCAATTCACCAGAAGAGCATCTGTCGCCCAAGCTCGTGGGTGTGGAAACCTGGAGCAAAACGTCAGAAGATGGGTATTGTCGGCCGATGCGAGAGGTCGATGTGGGGGCACTCGATCTCTGCGAAGATTTGGGTGATCACGCTCGGATGTAGAGTCCACTCTGTAAGGTGGACAGCACCCCAAGAGAGAGCTTCTGCTATGTTGTTGGACATTCCCGGTATGTGAATGGCCTGGAGAGTGATCCTGTGATTGATCGCCCACATGAAGATCTGCCATGTAAGGGCGCATAGCTGGGGGGAGCGAGTACCACCTTGGTGGTTTATGTACGCTACCCACTGTGGAGTTGTCGCTCCAAAGATCGAGAGCTGCCCTCAGGTAGGTCAGCCATTGTGATGGATTGAGGGCCGACTTGTCATGAGAGAAGTACCAGAACTTGCTTCGTCAGGGCAGTGGCCGATGATCAACTAGTCGTCTAGTTGTTGAGAAACAGGGACACCGCCCTGTCGTAAGTAGGTGAAGACTCTTGGTGATGTTGAGAGACCGAAAGGAAGGGCCCGAAACTGAAAGGTCCAGTCGCAGTACTCGAAGCGGAGGTACAGTGGAACGGCGCTATACCAAACACTGCTATACTGAACATTCGGCTGTACCAAACATCGTCCTTCGCTCCCAATAATTTGTGCACAGAACCTACCGAACACTATTCAGTTTCCGTTTGTAATTCCCGAACATCAACATGATGAAACAGTCGTTTTTTTATGTCTGAAAGTGACAAGTGGCCATTATTTCCCCAAGGATTAGAAGGGAAAGCCACAAGTTGTCAAGTTGACACTGGTTTCATTTTGCGACTCAACATAATAGGGTGCGGAAGAAAACCGCACGTACGCGTACGGTGACATTGCACTAACAATACGATGTAGTCTAAAGATAGAGGGCGCCGCTGATACACAAATCAACCGAGATTCGCCACAGCATGCATCAGAGATCAATCCTGAGCATTAGTTTCACGACTTTTAGGATAAACTTGATATCAATTTTTTTACTCAAGTTTAAATAAAAAACAAAAATAATTTACAGATTCATTTCTAAAAACCTTAAACTTGAATGCAACGGCAAAACATCACAAAAACAGCGAGCAAAGGTATCACAAGAGGGTGCACGCTATACCGAACGACCGCTGTACCAAACATTTAGCATGGACCCTGTCTTGTTTGTTATAGCGGCGTTCTACTGTACTTGCAGTGTTGCTTGTGTATCGGGATATTAAGATACGCATCCCGTAGATCTATCGAGGTGGCCCAGCACAGAACAGGTAGAAAGAGTAGGACCACGCTCAGAGTCTCCATTCAAAACCGCCTTGGCCCGATGAACTTGTTGAGCGGTTCCAGGTTGATTATTGGTCACCATTTTCCCGGGTCTTTTTTTGAGTACGAGGAAAAAGGACGAAAGGACGCCGGTGGATAGCTGGTTTGGATGCACTGGTGTGATGGCTCATTTGCGTAACAACGCTGCAATCTCCTTCTCCAGAGCCAGGCCCTTGAGTTTGTCGCATGGGGAGGAGTGAAGCGGAAGACCATCCCAGATGGCGGGGAGCTCGTGAATTCGAGGAAGTAGCGGTGAGCAATGGTGGAGAGGACCCAGCTATCCGTGGTGATTTCCCGCCAGAATCTGATGAAGTTGCCCAGGCGGCTGCCGACGGGTTCGGGACCGGCGGCTGCCAAAGGCAAACGGAAGTGGTCACCGACGTCGTCCCCTGATGTAAGAGGAGCCAATGTAGGAAGAGCTCACTGCGGGGTTGATGACAGTGTAGCCGCTCAGAGTGGACGGCTAAAGGGGTGAGTGAGCAGAAGATGCCCGTCTTCTCGGCTATGGTGGAGGCTGACGGTGTGGAGGTGCAGGTTTATGAAGTGAGATTTTCCTTAGCAGTCTCCATACATTTTACCTCCGACTCAAGGACTTCGGTGAACTTCCCAGCAAAGAGATTGTCCCCCAGAAGGAGGAGGCCCATAAGCCTATTCTTGACGGACCCATAGGGAATATCCATGGCGTCCACCGTATTGGATCTGCAGGTAGAAGTGGCCAGAATGGAAATGCCAGTGAACTGTTTGAAGCTCGAATTAAGTCCCTCATCAAGGCCTCGTAAAGCTAAGGCCGCAAAGTCTGGAGAGACCAGAGAGTCATCTTCAAAGGCCTGGGCAATATACTCCGATAGAAGTAGAAGAAAAGCTGAACATCGGAGGCCAAAGCAGGATGCCATATCAATGTGACGGAGGGACAGGTCACCGGTAGCTTTGTCCTTATCCCGGAAAGTTTTCGCCTCGCCAGACTTAAACGAGATCTTGTCTCTGGCAGCGTCAGGAATATCTGGGGTTGACAGGAAGCGAGAGACATCCTCCCGAGGAAACCGGTAAAAAGATGAAGCTCTTGGTGGGAATGCGCGCCAGCGGTAGGTAGGAATGCCGGGAACCTGCAGCATAACAGGAAGGGATGTCTCATTACTCCCAACAATAATGATCAAAGGTATTGATGCAGAAAATCTGCTCAACCCGATGAATAGGTGTAGCCTTGGGGCCCGCCACCTCGGTCCCCCGGCCTGCTTGGCCACCCCGCAGCCACTGGTCGCAGCGCTGGGAGTGGGCATAGAAGACGACGGCAGGCTTGGCTCGGTGGTGGGTAGTAGTCATCAGTGATCAAGGGCTTCATTACGGAATTGCACCCTCAGCCCGATCAATCCTGGTAGTGGTCATCAGAGATCAAAGGCTTTGCTATACTCCGGTCCGCCTGATCTATAGAGGCTGTTTATATCTAGGAGTCGCGGTACTCTGGTTCTCTCTAGTCAAGGAGGGTATCAATCAGGTTTTGCGGTACTCCGGTCCGCCTGATTGTGACAATCCAGTCCTGGGGTGCCTCATAAGCCCCGGCCTATTCGGGTCTCTCCGCGTCGAGGCAGCTGATCGGAAAATGCAAAACCGCACCACAGGGGAGAGGGGCAGCTCACTAAGCCCCACTCCGCAGCCAGACCCGAACTATGTTGGGCTATTATTATTCGAACGCATGCACCACATAGTGAGCAAAAGGGCCCTCCAACCCTTTAACCGCCATACCCACATAACACATCACACATTATGGTAGGTCACAACCCAACTTATATATGATGCACAGAAAAAAAAAGGGGGCAGAAAAGAACCACAAGAAAACATAGCATGCAAGAAACAAAATAAGAAAATAAGAACTCTTACCAACAGACAAGAAAACACTCTTTATTTCGTACGAGGAATCAAGTCAATTCAATAGCACGAAAGGTACGGAACTCGAGAATTCGACGAGTCATTAAAGATACATCCCTAAACTATACGCACTGAGAAAAGGACGACGAACATGGCGGCAGGACCGCAGTGCGTTGTGGTGGGTCAGGGGGCAGCATGCATAATCAAGTCTTTTCAGCGAATTGTGATAGGTGCAGTGGGAAATTGGCATATGTAGGCTGGACAGGGGTATGTGAACCCAGAAGCCTGTTGAATTTTCACTCTCCAGGAGGGGTACCGGGGTCAAAAAGACTACTCTTTGTATGCTCTTGAAAAATGACAAAATAAAACAATCACTGGCAGAAAAGATAAATGTAAGAATAAACAAGTTGTTAAGTACTTTGAGTACAGTCACATGCTCACGGTTGAAGCTGCAGTAAAGTGAATATCCTGGTAAGGTTAGTGAAAACAGGGCCACCACGTGAAGGTCCCAGGATACCAGCCCCGCACGCTTTCGGCAATTAGCGGGCCCATCGCTGGACAGACTGGTACTACCCTGTGGCCGCAGGGGCACCATCTGCCACTGTCCGGTCCGCCCTCCCGAAGGAGAGTGCCCTTGCCTACTCACGCGCGCCCTCCCACCCCCGGGTAGGTGAGAGGACGTACCAGCGTTTTGCTAACCCCAGTGATAACAGGGCCACGCCCCTATGGAAGAGGTCCGCGGCCCTCAACGCGAGGGACACAACTACCTGCATCTTTTTTGGCTAACAGAAACGTTGGTAGGGCTAGACTCGCGAACTGCCTAGCCCCTTCCGCACAACTCGCATTGAAACCCCCCAGGACTCCAACTGGAGCGAGTTCCAATTTCATATCGTTCTCCGCACTCACCTAAGCCCTGACGACTTAGGGATATAGGAGATCCCATAGTCTCTGCACTTCTCAGAGGGATATAACAGATCCAACTGAGCTAAAGGAAAAAATCCTACAGTGAAACTGAAAGTTTCACTACTATCAAAAAAGTCCCTGAAGGAAGTTACCTATGCCCTGAGGATGACCTTCGCTGGTGGAACTTGCAGCAGGGACGGATCCAGGGGCAAGTTCCCTAACCTTACTCTGCACAATTTTTTAATTCATTTTCAAAGACCACAATGAGATATTTGATGCTGTTGCCATGACAATTACCACATATATATTCTCTCAAAGAGAAAAACTATGGCATATGATGCTTCAGGATAATTTAAACAGGCAAGCTCCCCAAGGAGCCGAGTTACCCCCCTTTTTATTGCCACCCAAATCCGCCCCCGGATGGACAAAGGGATATAGTAGATCCCATAGTCCCGCTGGTCTTGCGTTGGGGATGTAGGGATATAGAAGATCCCATCACCCGTCTTGAGGACACCGGGATATAGATGATCCCATAGTCCTTAATAGAGTTGGACTTGCAGGAAATGCCCAATTTGGGCCGATGACCTGTGAGAGACCACCACCACCGCACAATCACAACACATAACCCATCACCGCACAATCACAGCATGCAGCTGAACCATTCTGGGAAAATACTATACTGACTTGATATTGATGCATTTCACTGCTAACAAAGACTCTTGGCCAACATCATAAAAATCAATTTTAATTCCGCACTCTGTTTTCAAAATCAATTTTCAGAAACCAATTAGTCAACCATTATTTCTTCAATTTTTTCCACTTGGGCAAAGAGTGTCAAGCTAGTTAACAAAATTTGGAAAAGTACTTAAAAAGTGATTTCAAGAAAATCTCCCTGGATGGTTCAGAAGCAAACCTGAACAAGAATGTTTCAAGTTAGCTTGGATATAAAATGAAGGGTTACTTTACCAGGCCTGGTTGCCATGATCCGGGGTTCTTGTGCATGTTCACGCCTGTAAGAAATGGTTACCTCACCTTATGAACATGCAAGTCGTGAATTCCCCGGCCTCTACTTGGGATGATACCTCTCTCTTCTTGTACCGTTTTCATCAACAATCCCTTCGGCTAAAAATCTGATGAATCCTGCGATCCGGGGGTCTTGTGCATGTTCACAGCTGCAAAAAATGGTTACCTCACCTTAGTGAACATGCAATCTTGTCCCCCGGCCTCTACTTGAATGGTCACACCATCTGAGCAGATGCTGACACAAAATCAAGCAAATGAATCAAACAATGAGAAATTTGAAGGGTAGAAAAAGACAAATGGTGCGATGGTTGAATGGTTTGAAAAAGAAAGCTTTTGGTGATAACTTACCTTCGACCAGACTTTTCATCTCCAGTGTTTCAGCTCTCGTCATAATAGAGTGTGGTTCCTATAGAAATGAAAACATTTTTTTTACTGTATCGGACATTAATTAGAAAGAAATTTACATTAAAAAAATCAAAGAATTATTTGTAAAACAAGGTTTTTGGTGATAACTTACCTGAACCAAACTTTCGTTTCTTTATCTCCAATGTTTCAGCTCATTCGTCATAGCAGAGTGTGGTTCCTGTAGATATGAAAAGAATTCCTTTTACTTTATCAAGCATTCATAAGAAAGTAAGAAACTTACTCACTAGGGAAATCAAGGACGCATTTGTAAAAGAGGGTTTTGGGGTGATAACTTACCTTGAACAAAACTTTCATGAACTTCATCTCCAATGTTTCAGCTCACTCGCCATAGTGGAGTGTGGTTCCTGTTGATATGGAAAGAATTCCTTTTACTTTATCACACATTCATTAGAAAGAAACCTACCTACTTTGGAAATCAACGATGTATTTGTAAAACAGGGTTTTTGGTGGTTGCCTCACCTTTAAAGAACATGCAATCTTGTCCCCCAGTCTCTACTTGGATGGTCACACCTTCTGAGCAGATGCTGAAACAAAATCAAGCAAAGTGAATCAAACAATGAGAAATTTGAATGATCAAAGGATACCTAATGTGTGATAGCTGAACTGTTTTGGAAAAACAGGGTTTTGGGGTGATAACTTACCTTGTACCAAAGTTTTATGTTCATCTCCAGTGCTTCAGCTCACTCGTCATAGTAGAGTGTGGTTCCTATGGAAATGAAGAATTCCTTTTTACTTTATCACACATTACTTAGAAAGTAAGAAATTTACTTGGGAAATCAAACAATTATTTGTAAAACCATTTTTTTGGTGATAACTTACCTGAATCAAACTTTCATTTCTTTATCTCCAATGTTTCAGCTCACTCGTCATAGCAGAGTGTGGTTCCTGGAGATATGAAAAGAATTCCTTTGACTTTATCAAGCATGCATAAGAAAGTAAGAAACTTACTCACTTGGGACATTAAGGACGCGTTTGTAAAAGAGGGTTTTGGGTGACAACTTACCTTGAACTAAACTTTCATGAACTTCATCTCCAATGTTTCAGCTCACTCGTCATAGTGGAGTGTGGTTCCTGTAGAAATGAAATGAATTCCTTTTACTTTATCATACATTCATTGGAAAGAAACCTACCCACTTGGGAAATCAACGACATACTTGTAAACCAGGCGTTTTGGTGGATACCTCACCTTATGAATATGCAAGTTGTGAATTCCCTGGCCTCTACTTGGGATGATGGCTCTCCTGTGGTATGAGTTTCATCAACAATTCCCTCAGTTAAATCGGATGAATCCTGCAATCTGGGGGTCTTGTGCATGTTCACAGCTGCAAAAAAATGGTTACCTCACCTTAGTGAACATGCAATCTTGTCCCCCGGCCTCAATTTAGATGGTCACGCCTTCTGAGCAGATGCTAGAACAAAATCAAGCAAAATTATCCAAACAATGAGAAATTTGAATGATCAAAGCACACCCTATGGTGTGATGGTTGAACTGTGTTGGAAAAGAGGGTTTTGGGGAGATAACTTACCTTGTGCCAAACTTTCATTTCTTTATCTCCGTTTCAGCTCACTCATCACAGTAAAGTGTGGTTCCTATGGAAATGAAAAGAATTCCTTTTACTTTATCAGACATTACTTAGAAAGAAATTTACTTGGAAAATCAAAGAATTATCTGTAACACAAAGTTTTTTGATAACGTACCTGAACCAAACTTTCATGTTCTTCATCTCCAATGTTTCAGCTCACTAGTCATAGTAGAGTGTGGTTCCTATGGCAATGAAAAGAATTCCTTTTACTTTATCAGACATTACTTAGAAAGAAATTTACTTGGAAAATCAAAGAATTATCTGTAACACAAAGTTTTTTGATAACGTACCTGAACCAAACTTTCATGTTCTTCATCTCCAATGTTTCAGCTCACTAGTCATAGTAGAGTGTGGTTCCTATGGAAATGAAAAGAATTCCTTTTACTTTATCAGACATTATTTAGAAAGAAATTTACTTGGGAAATCAAAAAATTATTTGTAAAACAAGTTTTTTTGATAACGTACCTGAACCAAACTTTCATGTTCTTCATCTCCAATGTTTCAGCTCACTAGTCATAGTAGAGTGTGGTTCCTATGGAAATGAAAAGAATTCCTTTTACTTTATCAGACATTACTTAGAAAGAAATTTACTTGGAAAATCAAAGAATTATCTGTAACACAAAGTTTTTTGATAACGTACCTGAACCAAACTTTCATGTTCTTCATCTCCAATGTTTCAGCTCACTAGTCATAGTAGAGTGTGGTTCCTATGGAAATGAAAAGAATTCCTTTTACTTTATCAGACATTATTTAGAAAGAAATTTACTTGGGAAATCAAAAAATTATTTGTAAAACAAGTTTTTTTGATAACGTACCTGAACCAAACTTTCATGTTCTTCATCTCCAATGTTTCAGCTCACTTGTCAAAGTCGAGTGCGATTCCTGTAGAAATGAAAAGAATTCCTTTTACTTTTTCAGACATTCATTAAAAAGAAACCTACCCATTTGGGAAATCAAGGACATACTTGTAAAACAGGCTTTTTGGTGGTTTCCCAAAATACAAGGGAATTACTCCTTCTGTTTACCTACATTTGCATATCAACGTGCATGTGCGACAAACCTCACTGAAAAAGGCACCCAAGCCACACCCCCCGTGCCGACTGCATGTTCCCTGTAAAGGGCCGAGTAGCACTAAGACTCGTCCTGGATTTTTTTTTTTTTTGAATAGGGAAGGATGGTAAGCAGAGGTGAGTGTTTTCTTATGAGAATGGAATACCCCCTTTTGGGAATTCCATTACAGAAAAAGCTCACCTCTAGTGTTTACCTTCATTTGCAGAGTAACACTGTTAGATTACAACTGGGAGGGAACGAAGGGACATGCAGGGTAACGAAGGTCTAAATTGAGCCCATTAAATATGAAAACATTGTTTAGACATATCCAGGAACTGTCTATCTAGTTTATGAGAAATGGTGGCTTTTCGGGGTGTACGGTCTGCTGATCGGCCAGCGTGCTTAGGGCTTTCCTACTCATGAGACCTTCCCATTTGAACCACATCCTTCAGGTAGCATGAAGTGAAGGTGTTAGATTCTCTCAGCAGGCCATTTTCATTACACCTGCAACAGAAACTCCAAGCTGGTGGACCCAGGATCTCGACATGCTGCATGACTCATGGGCTTCTGATTTTGATCCCCAATAGCGGGAGGACTTGTATTATTGCCTCCGACCTCACATGAGCGATCATGGTCACAGAGGCCAGGCGATGTAGCTGGATGGTCGTGATGAACAACTGCTTGATGTCGCCTCGTAATGGCTGCGTACAAGCAAAAAAAATACATAGAAGCTTGTACGTGGCACCACCATAAATCTTCCGCCATTGTTGAAATCGCTGTCAAACTTGGGACGAAGATATCTAAGGGCAAGAAATTTGTTAAATGATTCATGGTCAGAAACTCCATGTGTGGAATGAGGCATACGCTGCTCGATTCCTGGTGAAAAAGGCCTGGTTCTGTAGACCAGGCATAGAATTGGCCTCCTTGTGGAGTTCTTCCAGCAGCCATCAGAAATACCATTTGAATGGTAGGATGATGAAGAACAGACGCCTCTGCTGGTTCAATGGGAGGTTGTGGAAGCAATGATAGAATGGTACCTTGACCCCCGAAATTCTTGAGATAGATTATCTGAAGACTGGAGGTAAACAGAAGAAGAAAATCCCTATTGACAGGTACAGATGAAGAATGGGGATTGATAGCCGTCGTCGTGTACCCCTTCGTAAAGTGGAGAAGTCAGTTACCATAAGCCTGCCTGTTGGGCTCCACCTGTGTTGAGCTATCCAGGCAGTATCTACTTCCCAAAGGTCAGCTGCTCTGAGGGAGATTGTGACAGCATCCAAGCACACCAATGAAGGGAAGCTGAATCAAGATGTGCAATTGGAGACCTGGGTTGAGTCAAGGGGTCTTGGCATTTGAGGAGCCTGACTGGAGAATGAAGAAGTAGATCCAAGAGACGAGGGAACGGAGGCTGCTGTGGCCAAAATGAGGCGAAGAGAACACTCTGGATATTTCTGTCCCTCATGAACTACAGTGGAACCTTGTTAATTAGAACACTGTTAAACAAAGATCCTGCTAATTACAAGGTAATTTGCCGAGCCCGAAGGACCTCTTATTAATGAGGTTTGGCTATACTGGAGGTACCCTTCAAGTTTGTAACAGGAAGTTGAATGCACCGACGTATCACTGTGGTTGAGCAAAAAAATGGTGATGTTGCTCTGCGATAGGATATCGACCAAAGAATTCTTCCCTTCTGTTGAGTGGCTTGAAGAGAGAAATGTTAGCGGAATGACACAGGTCCTGCTTGTCTGCATTCCAGAGGCAGTTGGCCTACTTTTCTGGATAGGGACATTTTCTTCATTTTAGGGGTGGGTCTGCTCCTGGTGAAAATTTCCCAAAAATTCATTGGTCAATCGCCCGAAAATTGAAAAAAAATTAAAGGGGACATGTGGAACATCATATTTCTGTGAAGCCTGAACACCTGTGAGAGCTGTGAGTATTTTTAAAATATTTGTGAAGTATGGGGATTTATCACTGCTGTCTATAGGAATTTATTTGTAGTGGTGCACCATCAGTTAGCCTATGGGTCTTCTCTACCCTTGGCACCCAGCTGTTCACTCTCCCACTGCCAACTCCAACGCTTGAGTAAGCACACACTCGGGTCATGCAGTACCAGGAACCAGCGCAGCATCCATTGTTCCCACCTTCACTGTTCCCGCCTCAACGCTTCAATGAGCTAATCACTACATCTGGATCCCTCTCTACACCATATAAGCTCCACTCCAAGTCAGAATCCTGCAGTCTCCCGAAGACGGACAGAGTACACTGTTCAAAACGTCAAGTTATTCCCCGTTTCTTCTCAGAACCACACATATACTCAAGGAGATCGATACATGGTGCAACTGCAATCATTTTACTCATCTAGGGGACAAGAAACTTGCCTTATGCAAATCAAGCAAAGGAACTTGTCGATGGTTCTACACCACCCCTGCGAGACAAAGGAATAAAATTTGCCTCAAAAATCGACCAGTTTCGGCTGCTGCTAAAAGCATGAGCCATTGATATTTCCGTAAATGAGGCCTTGCATGACAACTCTATATCTAACTCGGAGGTTTGCTTAGGATTTACACGCTACAGAAGAGACAGAAACCAACATGGGGGTGGTGTGGCTTTTTTGTTTCAAGTATGTTTAATGTGCAATGTAGACATGATCTGGAATCGTCTGTGTTGGAGAATATTTGGCTAGGAGTACGTTATCTACATAAGTCCCCCTCTCTCGTCGGATCCTGCTATAGACCCCCTAACTGCACCTTTAATTTTTAAGATGAGTTTGAAATGAATATCAATTGCATTTATTGTTCTGAGAAAGGTTTTTGACATGGTCAACCATGAAATGTTGCTCACTAAATTAAGAGAGCTAGGATGTTCTAAATCTTCTTTAAACTGGTTCCCTATCTGGCTGACCGCTCGCAGAGCATCAACTATGAAGGAGCCGTCTCACAAGCTAAGATTGTGAAGAATAGAGTTCCCCAAGGCTCTATTTTGGGTCCTTTGCTATTTCCAATTTATTTAACAGCGTGCCTAATTCAGTGAGCAATGGATCTATTGATGTGTGCGCTGATGACACCACACTTACTGCGAGTGGAACAGGTGTAAGTGAAATTGAAGAAAAGCTGACTAATTGGATCAGTGCAAATCAGTCCTGATAAAACCACTATTATGGTGATTGGGTCTCGGGTAAACTAAACCATTTTGAGAACCTTAATGTTCCTGCAGTTGCTAAGGGTAATCTTTCAAAACGAGTTAGAGTGGCCAAATGTCTTGGAGTTTAAATCAATGAAGAATTGCATTGGACAGACCAAGTGGAGAAAGTTAGTCAAACAGTAGGACAGTCTAAGCTTGGCATGCTCTGAAGGGTGAAATCGTTTGTACCCACAGAATGCTTGACCATGTTTTACAACTCATTAGTTCAACCACATTTTGACTATTGTTGCCAGGACAGGTCCAATAGATTTCGTATGCATACCATCAAAATTGAAAAGCTCAAGAAACAGGTTTATTTATCACCGAGCTATCCTAATGTTTAAATGCTTAAGAAACTTGGCACCAGCCTACCCGACAGAAAACTGAAAACAAATTAATGAAATGCACAATGAACAATACCAGACATGCCTTGAAGTCACTTGCTACACCCAAAGGCTAAGATGGAATGTTTCAGAAATAGCCCGCTCGTTACTGGAATCAATGTCTGGAATAGTCTTGATTAGTCCTTCAAAACTGCTTCCTCTATTACTAGTTTTAAGTTTTCTCTTAGAGAATCTTCTCTAAGCAGAAGAATATTAAGTGGACCTTCGGTAACGCAATAAATTGCTGTGACAGAATAAAATCACAGCAAACCAGATTTTTGAGGTTGTGAATATGGTTTTAAAAAACCTTTCTAAGCTAATGACCATGAGGATGACCTTTAGTTCATCGCTGACTTCATAATTATGTGTTTCACATTCTTGTGAAAATTGCAGTTGCAAGAATATGTTGATTATTTACAGGAATAGAGGAAATAAATGAATTTCATTGCGCGAAAAAGGCTACTGCATATTTAATAACATAAGATTATTGACTAACAAAATCATCCATCAGACGTTTCATTTCCATCACAAAAGCTCACTGATGTTCCCATGTACGACCCTGAAAAATAAGCAAAACTAAGTTGCAGAAGGAAACATACGTGGACATGCACGGTGTAGTGTATTGACACTACATGTGTCTTGTTCAAGAAATACACTGGCAACATGGCGCATACCGAATGCCTATCCAATTCTTTGGGAAGGCGCAGCAGTACAGAGACTAAAGCTGCAATGAATTGAGTAACATCCGCGCTGAGCTAGAACCAAAAGAGGGCGTGTTCTTTGGTGTTGTTTGATTGCACATGCAAACGGCACTCCTAATTCATCACGTAGGTGCCCAAGTTAAGGCACCTTTCCATTGCTACCAACACCTGTGCCACAAGCTGCGTATCCAACGAAATCGCTCCTGGAGCAACCCCGATAGAACACAAAGCACAAGAGCGTTATGTTTGATCACTTGAGTCCATGAAAGTGAAACACACCGGCACGCAACGCACCCAAAACGTACATATGGAAAAGCGCCCCAAGGCGTGTGCGTGGGGCACACTGAGTACGTGCAACCAATTTACACTCAAAGCATCGTCTGCACATGTCAAGTTGCCGAGCGCACATACCAGAGGGTCTGTCTTGAACCCTAACCTGACCAAAGCTAGAAAATACCACTTAGCAGGAAAATGTAGTAATGTGACTTAAATGGGTGCAAGACCCCTTGTGCTCTGAAGCCATAAAAGACTAAAGATAAGACAATGGAAGTGCCCCAGCCAGAAGTAGGAATTGGTAGGGCTAGGTCCTTCAGCCTCAACTTACTAGGCAAAATATTACAGCACTGAGTCGAGTGTCCCAACTAGGCGATATGCCAGGGATTAGGGTTAACTGGCAAAGATGCAATTCAAAGTAGGACTAAAAGCACCCGCACTCATTCAGTCTGATTTATGTTTTTCAATTTTGAAATAAAATGTCTTCATTAGAGTTTGAAAATCAAGTTTTAAGAGTAAAAAACTTTATTTTGAAATTTCGTGTTCTGTTTCTGAGATATAACAGTTTTAATGTATAAGCTAACATGAGTAGAAAATAAAAAAGATTCACTTTTTTTTCAATGTAAAATATCTGCCAAGGCATTATCCCTACTATTTCCACTTTTGGGAATCTTTGAGTTTGCTTTTCTTTAATTTAGTTTTTGTAATGATATTTTGTGAAAATAGTGAATAAATCAAATCAAGCCATTTAATTACTTCCCTCGATAACGCAAAATGAACTCCAGCAGGTATTCCATTTATTTCATGAAGACGTAATTGGCAAACTGTAAACTCAACAATTTATTTCAGAATTTGACTGGCTTTTAAATTGGGCTATGAAATCAACATACATAAAATATAAAAGCACCCATAAAAAATACTTGTACAAATCACTGAAACCTTTGTTTATTCTTTATTTAACCCCAAATCAACAACAAAGATTGCTTTGATACCGCACCGGTACAGCAGAAAAAACAGTGCAAACGTTTATGCAAACACAGCCGAAGAGGGCGCTATGCATAAGTAGCGCCCTCTTTCAGACTTTGCTCCCGTTTTTGACCATTTCGGTGAATTCTCCGGTTTAAATCTTTTCAACCTAGTTTTCTGTATTTCGAGATGATGTTCAAACATGTCTGATATAGTTTTCAGGAATTTCGATCCTTTAATGTCCCGATATCTACTGATGTCTGGGTCAAATATGGTTTTAAACCACTGTGCCGCGTTTTCACCATCACAAAAAGGAACGCAATACAAAGGAAACCTGGACATGTATGGAACGAAAGGTAGTGACCAAATGTTATGCTTGTGCACCCTGGAGGTCTGACAGGAAGAACAATCACGATAAAAAAACAAAGTCCCAAACGTTCAAAATGGCCCGAAATATGAGCAAGTATTACCTCGAGTATACACTTAATGTAGGCCCTAGTAGAATGAGTGGGAGGGGCACATCGGCCAATGAGGGCACAAGACACGCAAGACGAATGATCCTGGCGACTGGCTGGGCAAGCAAACGAGATTAAACCCCAGGCAAACATCAAGAAAGCTGGACATTTCCTGAATGTGACTCGCATTAAGGAGCAAAAACGTCGGACAGCAAGAGGAAGAAAGTGATCTTAGTCTAAGGCCGAGGGTCTTGTCTAAGAACCTGGGTCATATGCATCAAAAATTGGTAGAGGCCAGTGATACTGTGCAATAAAGGGTGGGATCATCTGTTTATGCTGAGGTACATGTACCAAAATCCCTACCATAAGATGGTAGAGAAGGGCTCGTCCGGGAATGGAAATTGATTACCCACTTCTGTAAATGATAGATTAACCCACTGGAAAATAGAGAGGCAATCCTCATCAGTGGATGGATGAGAGGAAAAGATGCCTCATAAGGAGATCTGGAACAGTATTGACTCCTATGCGTCAGCGGGGACCACTCACGAGAAGAGTTTGGTTTTGATGTCAAACCAACAAGAGAGAGAGCGAGACTGTAAATGGGCACGAGTATCACGCCGGAAATCCCATTCGGTAGAACGGCTGGGGCGAGCATGCATGGCATGGCAGTCGTCAGAGTGACATTGTGGAAGTGGCCCGACAATCCAGAGGGGCAACTACGTCATGAGCCCTTGCAAAGTGTGAAGAAATCCCCCGGATGAGCTATATAAAACGGGGATAGTTCATGGGGAGACACTGTTGAAAACGCAGGATATTTGTACCCAACTGGCAAGGGTTGTTTGAAAAATAAGATCAAGCACTAATTAATGTGAACGAGGTTGAAACTGCTCCGTCTGACCCGCAACAAAATGGCTGTCATCTCGTGGCTAAAATGTGATGACGATATGGGTGCCCCTAGACTCTGGTGACTAGGCGAGGCTCGCTGGACGTTCAGTTCAGTATGTTGCATCGAGTGCTGGGTCCCTCCCGCATGTGCATGGACGTCAGATTCCACTGTTTCCATGTGCCCACATGGGCTACCAAAGGTGTGCAGGATTTGCCAGGGAGTAAGCTCTGCTCGAGACCAGTTAAAGGTTCGGCCCAGGAGAATTTTTCAACCGTTGAACCCGGCAGATCAGACTTGGTTGATATGGTGGAAATATCATGCTTGAAGGGCCGATCAGGCTGGAGGGACCGGGAAATTTGCCCGGAACGTGGCTTGAATTTACAGTTCTCTGTCGAATACAGCAAGATTGCATATGAACGTGAAGCTCCATTGTACTCAGATTTCGTATGATATGGACTGCACGCGTCGCTGAAAAAACTAAGACAAGTCTTAGTGCTACGCAGCCTTTTATAGGGGACAGGCAGTGGGCATAGAAGTTGTGGCTTGGGCAACTTTTTCAGTGAGGTTTGTCAGGCAGGCGCGCTGATATACAAATGTAGGTAAACAGAGGCGAGTCGTTTTCTGTAATGGAATACCTCACCTTTACAGTGAACATGCAATCTTGTCCCCCGGCCTCTGCTTGGATGGTCACACCTTCTGAAAAATAATCAAACAATGAGAAATTTGAATGATCAAAGGACACCCTATGGTGTGATGAATGAGCTGTTTTGGAAAAACCGGGTTTTGGGGTGATAACTTACCTTGTACCAAAGTTTTATGTTCTTCATCTTCAGTGCCTCAGCTCACTCATCATAGTAGAGTGTGGTTCCTCTATAAATGAAATAAATTCCTATTACTTTATCAGACATGCATTAGAAAGTTAGAAACTTACCCACTTGGGAAATGAAGGACGCATTTGAAAAACAAGGTTTTTGGTGATAACTTACCTGAATCAAACTTTCATTTCTTTATCTCCACTGTTTCAGCTCACTCGTCAAAGCAGAGTGTGGTTCCTGGAGATATGAAAAGAATTCCTTTGACTTCATCAGACATTCATTAGAAAAAACCTACCCATTTAGGCGTCATCCCCAAATTGATTAAGCGTTCTTCCGCGTATTGTCCTTGTTTTTTTCCGATTGGTCTGGCTCTAGTACATTGGAGGAAATCCGCAGACACGACGGAGGTGTGCGGTGAAGCGTGAGGGGTTTAATGAGCCAGGCAGCTGAGTGCCCTTTTGTCACCACGACAAAAAGCATCATGAATAAGCATGGTATCTCTGGACCTCATGAATACCAACAGCCATTCTGCGGAAAAGACGTTTCCCCATTTCCAGTGTCCACATTTATTAAAGACGA
The DNA here is from genome assembly GCF_054643075.1 of Acanthaster planci. Lineage (NCBI taxonomy): Eukaryota > Metazoa > Echinodermata > Asteroidea > Valvatida > Acanthasteridae > Acanthaster > Acanthaster planci. The sequence goes on along the minus strand of NC_141779.1, from coordinate 16,738,701 downwards.
TGGGGTCGCTGCGGTCGAACTTTTGCCGAACTTCAGTTCGTGTTGGGACATGTACACGCATGTGCATATGTACATGTGTTGTACACGTGCATGTGCAAAGGTCAATGCACATTGAGACATATTGGGAGCCTCGCTAGAAACGTAACGTAGTACTTCCGTGTGTAAATGATACATTAATTAATACAAGTATTGAATCTCCTTTTCCATCCCATATCCATGAGCAACTTCGATTTCAACAGTTTGACACATTTTTCTAAAGTTATTTAGGCATTACAGTTCCATGGAATATTATCTTTGGAGGCAATGTGACATTTTGGGAACGAGTTCGCCAACCAAAATGGTTATGTTTATACCCGGCTTGACTCAACACAGCAATCGCAGGATATGTGAAAACAGCAAAAACATTATGCTAAAACAGGAATTTCCTACTTTACAGGATACAAAATCAAACTGGATTTCGAGTGAATTGTGTTCTGGTTATTTTTTTTCATGAAATAGATACAACTACCAAACTGTGGCATTCGATATACATGTATTCGAAGGACCCTGGTATCAAGTCAGCATTCTTTTCCAGGACAGCGACCAAGTTGCAAATTTGAATATTCCATCGGTCTTTTTTTCGAATGGATAACGGCATTTTATTTGAAATCTGCCAACAACTTATATATGTAGCTCTGGCAAACTTCTATCACTACATATAAATAATACGATTACTATGACTAAAGGAAAGATTATTTGGCCCGTGTGCACCAACTTTCTTCGTGCGCTTATGCGCTGCTATAGTTCGCCTGGCAAATTTTTTTTTTTTTTTCCTCTGGAGTTGCCTTCGAACACGTGTCCAACTGCAATCAGCATCCAATCAAAAATTGTTTTGCACGTTCATTTATGACATCATTGTCCTAATATGGAACGTCAAGGCATGAATATTGGAGATTGGCATACATAATATTGGTCTAAATTTGCATGTCCACAATTGGATGTAGTGAGAATTTAGTAATGTTCTGCAGGTGAAATGCCGTACCTTGCGTGTTCTTGGTGGGTTATTAGTGAATTCTCACCACGTGGGTTTTACACCATTCATATATGATCCGGGACCATTGGAAATTTACTGTACATACCCGCTCTACCCACCATGTGTACTCGCACATTTGCCGAGCGCGGATGCGGAATATATTGTACTGAAACTCGGTTTCCATTTTTCGTTGTGTTGCTTTTTTGTGACTACATTCTGTTTGCTACCAATACCATGCCATATCAAAGCTGAACATCCAAACCGACCAGTGCATGTGTGGTTCGGTTTGGTTTGGTTCAAAAGTGCCATGTTCTATGATTTTGGGCTCGATCTGGTGGTTTGGCTGCAGCACTAGCTGTCGCTTTTGAAAGGTGGTTTAGCCGCTGGTCCCTTTTCTTTGTTCCTCCACGTGACTGGGTGTTTGTAGGCATATCTCATGCTCATAAAACTTTAAACTCCTAGTAATTGTTCTGATGGCAGCACGCTTTTCTGCGGCGACTTATTTTATGATTGTCAGACAGCTTTCTGCTCTGTGCTGGGGTGTGTAAGCCTATGGGATTTGTAAGATCTAAAAATCGAGACTGTCGAATTATCTTGAAATATCTTACTGTAAAGTAAGTACATAATAGTGTCAGACAATCTGTGAAATCTTACCACCGGAAATTCTGTCATTTTCGAGAAATTTTTTTCCGGGAAAATTTCAACTATTGCAACCGTTAACAGAAGCTTTTGCAAGAGTCTATATTAATGGGTCATGTGCAAATTGCCAACACGCCATCGGTTCACCTGAAATCATTAGTAGCTAACAAAATAGATAAAGAACTATAAATAATGACCTGAAAGAGAATTTGGACTGATCTGAAATTAAACTTTATTTATGAAACTTTGGAAGTTTACCTCACGTATATTATATCATTTCGGTTTCACCCCTCAAGATAGTGGTATAGTCCAAATCAATCATGACCTCTCCGGAGGAGCTCCGGGACCAGTTTTTCTCAAACAGAATCTCCACTCCAATATCGATACATTTAGCTTTTTAATTTTCAAATCACAGTAACTCGCATGACCAGAACGCAAGGATGCATGTGGTTACCACATTTGTTAATTTATACAGTGTTAACGCTGGGTGTGATGATGTGAACGTGAATGGTTTTTGACCGATGTACGAAGGCCTACGTGTGAAAAGCGAACTGTACAAGTACGTGAATGTGGTCAATTGTGCGCGCGTACATGTACATTACATGTACGGTACACGTGTGGTCACAAAGTCACTGTGGTACTGCAGCATTCAACTCACTGTGGGATGAATCGTTTGTTGACAATTCTCAGCATTGCATTTTTGAAGATGAAACACACAGCTGAAGGTAAATTTGCCAACCCCAATTACCATGAAATGCAAAGGGAAAGAATATCTTTCTTAAGGGCCAGATTGAACTGTCCCTGGCAGGCAGGAACGTCCTGAGGTCCATGGTATTTTGCAAGACAAATTTAAATGAGCTGCGCTCCGAGTGTTAAAATTGAACAGCGTTTTTCTCGTTTTTTCTCGGAGCAGTGTACTCAAAAGTAGAAACAGTCCCTTGAATAATACATAAAGTAATTAAGTCACAAACCCCCAAATCGGTCAAATTTGACAAACTGCAGTACATGCAAATCCTGCACAGTACCTAAACATAAGTATCCATTTCGGAATTCCCACCAGGACGGCCGGCCGACTTCAGAACAAAAAACTTTATGGTTTTTAAATTGGCAGCTGATTTTGTTCCAACTGGAAGTCGACCGGTTGGTCAGTGAAAACTCAGCCACGTGCTAATCCCAAGGGATTTGCACTGCCAAAGTTTGCCAGCCGATACGCGGAAGATCTGGCGTATTCATGAGGTTGGTAATTTGCATAAAGCTTGCGTTCAGTCTGCGGAGCCATCGGGTTGCTAACGGCTTTTTTGTGTGGCAGGGATTAGGATACTCTCCGTAATTCCGTGAAATGTTCGCGTCATGGAATGCTTAGTCAATTTGGGGATGACGCCTTAGGAAATCAAGGGCGTACTTGTAAAACAGGCTTTTTGGTGGTTACCTCACCTTATGAATATGCAAGTCGTGAATTCCCTGGCCTCTACTTGGGATGATGCCTCTCCTGTGGTACAAGCTTCATCAATGATCCCCTCGGTTAAATCTGATGAATCCTGCGATCTGGGGGTCTTGTGCATGTTCACAGCTGCAAAAAATGGTTACCTCACCTTAATGAACATGCAATCTTGTCCCCCGGCCTCTACATGGATGGTCACCCCTTCTGAGCAGATGCTGAAACAAAATCAAGCGAAATTAATTAATCAATGAGAAATTTAATGATCGAAGGACACCCTTGGGTGTGATGGTTGAACTGTTTTGGAAAAGCAGGGTTTTGGGGAGATAACTTACCTTGTGCCAAACTTTCATATTTTTCATCTCCACTGTTTCAGCTCACTCATCATAGTATAGTGTGGTTCCTGTTGATACGAAAAGAATTCCTTTTACTTTATCAGACATTTATTAAAAAGAAACGTACCCATTTAGGAAATCAAGGACGTACTTGTAAAACAGGCTTTTTGGTGGTTACCTCACCTTATGAATATGCAAGTCGTGAATTCCCTGGCCTCTATCTGGGATGATGCCTCTCCAGTGGTATGAGTTTCATCAACAATTCCCTCAGCTAAATCAGATGAATCCTGTGATCTGGGGGTCTTGTGCATGTTCACAGCTGCAAAAAATGGTTACCTCACCTTAATGAACATGCAATCTTGTCCCCCGGCCTATACATGGATGGTCACCCCTTCTGAGTAGATGCTGAAACAAAATCAAGCAAAATTAATCAAACAATGAGAAATTTGAAGAGTAAAAATAGACAAACAGTTTGACGGTTGAATTAAGTTGGGTGATAACTTACCTTGTTTCCAAGCTTTCATTTCTTCATCTCCAATGTTTCAGCCCAATCATCATAGTAGACTGTGGTTCCTATGAAAATGAAAGAAATCCTTTTACTTTATCAGAGACAAATGAGAAAGAAAACTAACCCACTTGGAAAATCTCTAAAATGTATTTGGTAAACAAGGTTTTGGGGGGATAACTTACTCTGCACCAAACTTTCCTTTTCTTCATCTCCAGTGTTTCAGCTCTCCCGTCACAGTAGTGTGGTTTCTATAGAAAAGAAATTTTTACTTTATGAAGAAATTTGCCCACTTCAGAAATCAAGGAAAGTATTTGTTAAACACCATCTCAACAGTACAAGGACAATGTTTGATCCAAGCAAGCATAGGGCACATTGTGAGTGCTTAAAGCACATGTCAACGTTAACAAGGAAAAATACAGCGAGATATCTAGGTACAGAATTGTAGAACTCTTTTTCTGTCAATTTTTGTCAAGTTCTCGTAACATCTTTGGGGGTAAAATATTTAGCACCAGACATTAGACTTAAGGCAGTTGCTGCACACACACTGCATGAATAGAAATTAGGTTGCAAAAAGTCTCATGTAGGGAAGCGTGTTTTAGGGGGCACCATAGTTTATTTGGCACGCCGCCCAGCCTGTTAGAAATGTATAACAAATTCCCGTGAAGGAAGTGCGGTGGGCGTGCGAGTAATAATTATAATCCTTTCCAGTGTGGGCACCACAGAGTGAGCATCTTAGGATTAACCTGTTGCCATGAAAACTAGCTTTTTGCATTGTAATAGCTGATTTGCAGTCTTTTCACCTTTCACCAGTATGTGACCCGACTTGATGATTATTGGATTCATAGCAGAATGCGGAATGAGTGATTTTGGAGTGAAAATTCACCGTCTTGATTGTAAAAGTTTCACGTGAAGTGTACATGTGATATTGTTCACTACACATTGCACTTAGGCTGTTTGTGTAGCGACTCGTAAGATTTACACTAGGGTTTCGCTCTTTACTCCACACACTGTTCATTATTAGGTGCTGTCTGGAAGGCCAAGTCCACGGTCGCACACCGGCCTGGCATTCAGGGTAATTTTAGGGATTTTGGGGAATTATAGGAATTTTAGGAATAAAGGATTTGAATTGTAATTAACTGTAATCAAACCTAGATATTTGAACCCCCAAAGTTGACATGTTACATTTGGACTCTTCCTGCCCGTCTAATAAAACTAATAAACTAATAATTTAAGCGGACCTCCTTAATAGATGGCCAGTCATTACACTAATAAAACCATGTCTTTGGTTTTTTAACATTTTATTTTGTTCATTAAATACTGACCACTACAGTTTGGGAAATGACACTTGATCACCTTAGGATACTGCTCCACATGAAGCAGTCAATATTTGCTTTACATTACCTCCACCACAGATTCTGATTGATTTAAGCTTTGACCTATTATTTTCATTTATTAACCCTAAAAGTCCCAAATCCTCCAATTTCAATACAATTTTACATACACCCTAGGGGTTGGGGTTAAAATGTGTTTATTTAAAAGAGAAATTAGTTGAAAATTTACCAGCACTTATTCTCTTCAGGAAATGTAGCTCGGAAGAGTGAGCAAAATGTGGTATTAGCATTTCTGTCACTGAGGTATATGGTTCTTTGGGGTTGTGTAACACAAGACAGCAATGGTAAATGCCTTATGTAACTAGCTCTAGGCCACTCAAAACACAGAAAGTGTGGGTGAAGTGCTTTATATAATGAATATTATTTTGTAGACTAGTAATACTCACCTGTATGGATATTCCTCAAGGTTGAATGAGAACATCTTCTGCAGGACTAATTACAGATGTCGTTCCCATACCTCCCTCAGAATCCTTGAGGTCTACTCTTCACAACTGTCCTTTCATTTTCTCTGAGAGATCTACTTGTAGGCTCCTTATCAACACACTGCAGCTTGTATCATGTCCATAAGCTCCTCTTTTTACATTCTCAAAGTCAAAATCAAGATGAAAAAGTCCACAGCTGCAGAGGTTAATGTTCATTTCCCTCATTGTGGAAGATAATGCCATCAGTTATCCAGGGAACCTGCACGGTTTTCATTGGCAGCCAAAGTTGCACTTGAATAAAACTTTTACCATGGAAATTGCCAATTTGGGAGCATTTTCAGAGATTTTTAGTAACTTACTGCAAATTTTTAATTTCAAATGAGTTCAAGAAATGCCATGTTGGTTTTTTTAACACAAAAGAGCACATCATGCGCAATGAAGTACTTAAGCAGAAAGCAATTTTTACAGTCTTTCAGCATTTTGACAGATCACTGCTCCTCGGTTTAATCAGGAGATTGGTAATTGGTCAAGTAATGGGTTATGGTTTATGGCTAAGGGTTATTTGTTAATGGTTGGGGGTTATATAAAGTAAAGGTTCATGGTAGCACCATGCAGGTACATGTCTTTTGTGAGTATGTATGGTTCTGAAAAGAACCCAATGGAGGGTTAGTTGAGATTTGTACGTCACATGGTTAGTAGTGGTTAAAGTCAAGAATTTTCTGCTTTCTGAAAGTCAAATTCTGCTTTCTTCCGCTTTCTAAATTTTGTGTACAAAAATTGTATGTGACTGTACCATATGTACTGAAGGCCTACATCTACCGTACATCTAGAGGTATCTTTGGCATAATGATACATGTAGGGCCTACACCCACCATGCCACTGTGATCTTGGACTGGTCCCTGTCCCTATTGATATATTCATAAGCCGTGAGACGTCTGGGCACTATGTAAGGAACGGGGACCTGTGTGATCTCTGCAGCGCGGAGCCGGAAGAAATCAATACCGATTTCTGCGATATTGCTAAGGAAAAATAGGAGGGGAAATGCTACCAAATGTTACTTTGAAAGTGAGTTAAACAGTGAAAATGAGTTGTCATTCCCAATTTCGGTTCATATTTATTTGATTAATTGTGCAGAAACAATCCAAAAGATTTATTTTTACTTATTTTTTTACTGAGAATGGCGTTTTCCGTTTTCTACTCCGAATCCGCAATTTTCACAGATTTTCCACAAAGCGGAAAATTCTTGACTTTAGTAGTGGTTAAGAGGGTTGTTATTTATTATTGATGGTTGCAACGGGGTTAGTTGATGTTTGTATTAATTGTTTAAATGGCATCAAGGAAATGATCTGGAAATACTGTTTAGTGTTTACTAGCTTGGTATATGGTAATGCTAGATTGGTTCACAGTGACTAGTTCAAGGAATGCACAATTAGCTTGTATTTCAGAAAAAGCACATCCTTTTAATAGCTTCAATTTGTTCTACACAGCAGGCTAACCCTGGATAACTTGAAAGAAAGGCAAGTCCATTGATACATGTACTTTATCTTTTTTCACTCTAGGTCCATTGTTTCATTTCCAGTTCAGTATGCAGGAATCTTCACTGCTACCTTCTTCCTGTGAGCTGTATGTGTGAGTGTTTGTTCCTGCCCTTCCCGCTGATTCAAATCAAGGTGTACAGGGGTCCTCTGTAAAATATCAAAAGATTAACTGTTTTATCATATTAGCCAAGCCTGGGCAGCTCTAATTAAAAAAGACTGTGGGACAGGATTTTACACTTCATCCCATTTTTATCTTAAATTTCACAGCTTTGTAGCTTTCCAGGCCTTGAGACACTCGGCAAAATTTTGCGCAATCCTTTTTCGACTCTACAATATCCAACTGCATGCAAAAAAAGTTTAAATTTCAAATTTTCTTCCAAAGTCCTCCCAAAACTGGCTTCTCAACCCCTTTTGTAAACAAAGATTTCCTGAGGAAGAAAAGCTGGAAAGTGCATATCTGACCTTTGGACTGGGCTGGGCTTTTGTATTTGTACTAGCACCACTGATGACTGTGAGCCCGACAAAATTAATATCTGGTTTCATGCATACATTTCCATGATATGTATACTTCAATTTCATGGGCCACAAAACATGATTTTTTTTTCAGGTCTACATCAGACATGTCAAAGAAATGCATCCTATCAAACACAAATTAAAATCTGCGGTCACATGCTTCCTAAAATTACGTTTGCTTCCCTAGGAAGTCTTGTTTTACATAAAGGGTCGAGGAGCCATTTAATGATTTTCTGGAGGACTTTGGAGGAAAACTTGAAGTTTCAAGAGCTCCATCCCTTGACATCCTGTCACAAACCTGACGAGACTGGTCTATATCCAGGAAGAAATAAGACCGAGGGGTACCCCTCCCCCCCAAAATGTCCAATTGCTATACACACTCTAGACGACTGTTACCCAACACATCCCCCTAGATGTCTGAAAAGAATTCCTCAGATTCCGGTGAAACAATAACTAACACAAAGCAGGGGGGGTTCTCTCCGTCTCATATCTTGCTTGATATGGACTGGTCTGGCAAATAATTTTTTTCAGTAAACGCTTCACTATTTTCACTGTTAAATGCGACTCTTCAAGACATGATATCACTTTCTAAATGGCTAGTAAACTACTGCAAGTGCAAGGGACAATTAGATATGTCCGTAGGCCTACTTGGAACTCTCAACCCCATCGAACCTTGCCAACAAGAATTGAACGAGTCTCAGTCGAAATTTAAGTGCTCGGTTCGTGCTAAAAAGTTGGTGTTTCGAACCATAATTTTTTAGTTTACTCTTTACAACAGTTGACTATGTCACTTCTACCTATGTGGGTCAAACCAGTTCAATTCCATCCACTTTGAACAGCAGACTTACTTTGGAAGCAAAGAGGCGTAGAGAAAAGCTCCTTTCTCGATGCCCGCGAATTTATGAATGCGCGTCACCCACGTGTTAATTTCATTGTCATGCAGTTACACTGGTTCCCGTTCCTGCATTCACCCTTATTTCGAATTCATTGCGACGGAAACCAATCATTGCGCAGTTGAAATTCGAAGGAGTGGGTATTAACACTCGGGGTTGGCTTACACAACACGTGTAAGCTAGCGAACGCACCCTACGTTTGTAGAAAAACGGTTTTAACAGACTAGTACTTTTATTTAGTTATTTATTCATTCGTTTATTTTTATTGTTTATTTATTTTTCATTTATTGGATTATTACCCACAGCTCTGAATAATAAATTTACCAAGAGAAAATAGTACGAAAATCTGAATTTTCCACAAGTAAGATTTTTTTATACATCTAGATTATGAACAGCGCCCCCTGTGTACAGTGTTCAGCCACTACCCCAATTGATGCATTCCACCAAATGGTTGTATTTCTGCGCGCGAGCTCATTAATATTTTGTGATCCCACGGGATTTTTACAATAAGAAAGACCATAATCAGGAGGCATCATGGAAATATTTCTATCAATCCCTAATTTAGGACTGATAGTTTCCAGTTCGGGGTATTTCTTTCACTAAAAGCCCTAAATGGCAGACCTATTTTGGATAGAGCTAGAGGCGGGCGGCTACATTCAGAATGAGCGCTTAGTTCCACTGCTATTTTGGGGGTATCTTCGTTCAAAGGCAAATAAAAATATTTTCGTCGCTAACCCCCATGAAATTGAAAGTGATCTTCTGGCCATAATCCAGAATTTCCAGTGAAAAAAAACGGAGGCCAACCTCTTCACGAGAGTCAACAGGCGGCGCTATTTCGGTCCGATTTCGCACTGTTTCTAGGGGCGCGTAAATGCGCACAAATGGCCTTTGCAGCAATTAAGATGTGAAATCGGGCAATTGCGGGAAATGTACAGGGGTGCGATTTCGATGATCATTTTCTCTCAGGTTTTCCCTCTATGTTCATTTTTCCTTCAGAAAATCCCATTCAATCATTTTCGCTATTAGTTTCTAATTTAAGTGGAATTGTTAATGCTCTGTAAAAAGATTTTAAAATCGTAATTTTTCCTGTGCGAACGAGATCGTCGTTTCTTAGTATGGCCCCCGACCCCTTCTATCATAAACTATATCGTTACATGTATATGTACACAGCTTACCATTGAAATTGGTCATAGCTTGGATTAATAACGACAGAAATGGTATCCAGTTGTTGTGTTTGGGGTTGTACTAGACAAAGTGCAAATTCCAAAGAGAAACAGATCTGGTTCTTCAGATTGCCCGAGTACAAGCAGCGAATCGAATGGGTACAGTACCGGTATATGTACAGTACATTGAACCATGGAGGTAAATTGAACATCATCACGAACGTGTTGTTACAAATAAAAAGGATTGCTCCAAGAACACTAACGATGTAGTTGTTTATACTACTTATGATGGAGGGCATACTAACAAACAACGATCTCGTGCGCACAAGAAAAATTCACGATTTTAAAATCTTTTTACAGAGCACTAAAAATTCCACTTTGATTAGAAACTAATAGTGAAAACGATTTAATGTGATTCTCTGAAGATAACAATGAAACAAAGTCAGAAAACCTGAAAGAAAATGATCATCGAAGTCGCATCCCCGTACATTTTCAATGGCCCGCGCCCTTCTTGCCGCCAATGCCATTTGTGCGCATGCGTGCATAATTATGAATTTATTAGTGAAGAGGTCTATTGTCGAATTTTTTGGGTTCCTCAGGTGTTACCACAGAAAGGGAAGTATCATCCACTACATGTATAACGTTTAAAAGTTGGACCTCGACGTTTTCAGCCAGTGAGCAAAAGTGAATATTTAACGGTAGGCCTAAATCTGTCACGTCAACATTTACGATTTTCGGATAGTCCTGAATTTTGACAAAATTATATACTCACGATGTGCAATGTCCCACAGAAGCTTACCATATTTTCTTAATCACGTGCGAGATGATAGAGATCGTGAGTGTAACGCAGCTTTCAATGCAGTCAACGGCAAACTGCGAACGACGATATCGCAAAAAAAGTGCGACTAATTATCGGAAGAGACTGTGTTACGCCACCTGCGCATCGGCATGGTAGGCCTGCGATGCAAACACCAGTGGTCGGACTTAGTCCCCCCCCACACACACACACCCATGCAAGTGTGTAAACACCCTCCCTATTGTTCCTCTTTTGTTCATACTTTAACTTTTTCGGAAGACCTCCCATATGTTTTGTACACGTTTTCCAACCGTGGACTCTTCGGCAACCGTGGACCCTATTTTCCCTTTTGTGATAGGTCCACGATTTGAATGTGTAAACAAACGCACACACACACATGTAGGGACGAGCGAGATAAGTTTCGTGCGTGGGAGCGGGGCGGGACGTGTTAAGCTAAACATCATGGTTTTGGAGTCGTAACATCCCTTCCGAAATTGTTTTATTTGTCGGCAAAGCCGGGGGTAGTTTATTGACCAGTACACGTCAACGTCAATGTACGTATACCTTGAAGGGCAGATGCATATGAGCAAATATCCTGAGACCACTGGTGCCCATTATTATGGAGGTCAATGCTGTCACTCTTTTCTGTTTCCCTCTGGTGTATTAGAAAATAACTGCGAAACCCGGCACCAGATATAATTACCCCTCCTCATCACGCGTGTCCTTGCTTCGGGTGGTTTTTCTCTCGTTTTACGTCCATACGACGTGTCGCTTTTATAGTCGTTGGATGTATCGTTTAACCGTATGGGTAAATTTGCCAACGATTGTGCGTATACTGAAACCTGCGGTGTCATGTCTGTATACATGGGCATCCATATTGGTTTCTGCAGGGTGCGTTTGCATGCAGCCGTCTTATGGTGGCACACCCGAATGTTTTATTCAACGAGGCCTCTGTGGAACGAAACTTTGAAATTTGTCAGCTGACGAATTTTGGCTATTTATTCCATTGCAACAGATGTGTTTTGGCCATGAATTGGAATCAAAACAATCAGCGTCTTGCACCAAGACTAAAACAATGATGCTAATAACACGTTTCAGTCAAACATGAGTAACATGTTATTAGTAACTTACACAGGTGTAAAGTTTACCGAACGCACCAATCGACATTCTGTGGAACTTATGGAAGAGAGGAAGAATGGTTGATATCTTTACGGAAACAAACCTGTCCCCCATGATTTCAGGATCACAATAATAATATACAGTTCGAATAGGCTGAAGAAATGCCCGGGAGAACAAGTGGAAAATGGTGATCTTACAATGGCATTCAGACTCTCCCCCACCAAATCGAATTCTTTCGAGTTACATGGCTGAATTTAAAGAAGAAGGCCTCGTGGTTTGGTTAGAATTCCACGTAGATCTCAAGATGTAGATCAACTTTCTCACTTGCACGAAGACTTATAGGCCTACTAAAGAATTATTTCCGAGGGCCGACCACTCCTCTTTCTTCATTATTTAAACGTAAGTGCCCGACAACTATAGCCTTATCAGCAAGAGCTTTCCCCTGTAACAATCAAAATCTTGAAATAGTCTTCTATCTTAATGGCAAATTGTTGAAATTGCGTGGTTCGTGCACAAAATCTAGAAAGGAATAGCACAAGTTGTTTAGTGTTGTCATTTTTGCCGAACGGTTAGACTTGTGCTGCCCATGCGTAAGGTTTAACTCACAATGTTGTGCGATGTTTCCATGAAGATGGCTCGCAGAATTTTAATGCTTTGTCTTGACAACTTGTCCGTCAGGCGGAGGTTATTCATGTATGTTGTATAACATACTCGCGACGTAAGCAATTTTCCTGTACTCAGGCTGCTCGGCGAAACGTCTCGCGTTTGAAACCTATACAGCGGAAGCTGGCCTCGCTGCCATAATATGGTTGTCAGATTTTTTTATATAAAACAAACTTCACAGGGGGAACCTTTGCTTTTGTGACCATCTGAACGAAATCAGGGCAAATCAAGAGAAATCAGGGCAAATCAAGTGAAGCGTGTCTTGCTGTCTTGATTGCTGTCTGAATTGGGCCTCCTATATCCTCCTTAACTGACGGGCGGAGCGTCCATCACACTTTGACAACAGCAGGGCTGACTGCTTCATTAGCGAAAGTTTCAGTGGACAATATTCAGCTGAAGATAACATTAATTGTGAAAACAAACACTTGTTTGGTTTCCCTATGCCGTTCACAGCCATTTTTTCTTTGCTAAAATTCCACTTTTATGAAAAAGTGAGTACAAATCGGGGAAAATCGAATACAAGCTTATAGAAAATCTTATCCCATGAGAATTCAAGAACTGAGGTCTCTGGAATCAATAGTTTAGAAAAAACATTAACTCTAATCACTTAGATGTTATAATTGGGGGATTCAGGACGGTTAAGGTTTATTCGAATGTTTGCCTTTCGAGTTGATATTAGGTAGGCCCTATATCTGTTTTTGAATGCTGTTACTTTCCGGACATCTTGCTTAATAAAAATTACCAGTTGGTGATGGCTCTTCCAAAGGCGGTTCTTAGTCGCCATGATCATTGCTGCCAGTGTGCAAATTGAACTCGTTATCATGGATCCCTGACGGTGTGGAGTGGTTGGCGGTATGCAGTGAGCACAAGCTGTCGAGGCATAGGGAGGAATATAGAATGACAGGCGACTTTTAAGATTCCCTGATCCGGTGTTGTGTAGTTACGGTCAGTGACGATTATCAGACCTACCTATATTCAGGGGGTGTCTGTTATACTCCTTTTAGGTTGAATCCAGGGAATGTGCGGCTACAAATGCAAGTTCATGCAACGTGCGACGAATACTCGTGTAGTTTCATATTCATATGGCAAATTCGAAACCACGGTGAATGTTTCAACGACAGAGACAAAAATCACCCTGTGCGCCACCTAAATTTACCTCTCACACCATTCAGAAGGGATTAATCGACAAGCCCGATCACTGTTTTTGAGATTGAGGTTTTTACTCTTTTGCTGTCAGAGTGGTAGAGGCCACCAACTGGACGCCTTGCTGTAGCAGTTTAGGATCCTACGCATCGCTTGAAAGCATAGCAATAGGCCTATTTCTTGGAGACATGGGCAAAAATTCCTCATGACCTTATCAAGGCTTCCTAATAAGTATTACAAAAATTTCGGCATTGAGACAGACGAATCATGGCAACTAGTTTTACCTCAAACGTCACAAGAAGCGAAATTTCATCAAGCTCTCAACAGTCCCGTTCGTAAATTTTGAGTTTACCCGCTACAGAATACCGAAGTGAATACGTCACACGCACAACTATGTGTGTGAAATGCATTAGCGTGAGAACCAGCGCGTGAACCAACAACCTTATTTCCATTGGTACTGGTTCCCTGCCCAAATTTTCCCTAATGATTCCTGATAGAAAAATCTAAGGTCAGGCATCACCCATGGATATAAATAGGTATGACGCAAGGGTCTGGGGTCACAAGTTGAGAGCCCGAGTGTGTTCGATTTCATTACAGTGGTGCACCCTTGGTGCACCCATGTGTGTGGGCATTTCGCCTGGCATTGGTTTTGGCCAAGGCGACCTTCGATTTCAGTGTAAAATCAAATATTGTTGGATCAACAGCCGCCATTAGGATACGGGAGTTTACGTTCAACAGCTAGCCTACCTACCTACCCGGTTGGGAATAACCGAACATTATCGGTACCATCCGAACATGCCGAATATAGACGGGACGATTTCGGAATATTTCGGCTTTTTCAGGAAAACCGGAGAAATTCCTCCAATCTTAGTCACGTGGACATTGGGTGATACCAGACCTTTGATTCGTAGAGTCGTCAGAATCATCGGGTCTAGTATCCAGACTAGGTTAGCACTACACTCCGTGGTGCAAAATGATTTAACAGTTTCGTATTCTATAGAGTTCCAGACAAATTTATATTTGGTCTGCTTTCCCGACTCTTCTCGAAGTGCACAATAAATTCTTAAAATGAGCTCAAAACTTAAGTGGAAAAAATCTTTGAAACTTGTTTTGGGTTTGTGAGTGGACATAATAATCGTTAAGCAGAATTTATCAACTTTAAAGAAATTCTTTAATGTTAACGTTGGATTTCTGATTCAAATTGCGCCATGTTAGGAAACACTATGCTAAATCTGTGCCCAATTTCCGGACGCCACTGTTTTGAACTGTCGGACTGAAACTGTTCACAAAGGTTCAACAGCATGTTTGAAGAAGGTGATAGTGCCAGTATTTAATATGAATGGATCTGAAGTTTTCAAAGAGTTTTGGCTACTCTGCACGAGGAAAGTCAAAGGAAACGTCGACGTGCATCACGTCAGGGGATTTCAATTATATATACAAAGAAGAAACTCACTTGGCTGCAAATTACTGCCTTTCCCGCTGTAACAATAGCTTCCCCCCAGCAAGAATCGATGGCTCAACAAGTCCATGACAGTCTGTCTGTGACGTTACACCAACCGGGACCACATATTGGCCAGAAACCGCTGCCTCTGCATTTTATTTCAACATTCTTTATCATTTTTTTAGTTGGGTGTGGTAAAGTCCTGCACAATACACAATTATTTATTAAACGCATTAAGCATTTCACGATTTTCTTCGCTAATAGTCAGTGTCCCTTTGGAGACGATTAGTCTCTCATAACTACGTCAATCACTGACTCTATGGAGTCGCTAATGAGGAAATTAGGCATCAACGTTTCCCGAGACTGTTCGCATCAATAGGATCTCCTGAGATTTAGATTGTATGCCTAATTATTTCGTCACTGTATGTTGTTTAAATTTGCAACTGTGCAAGACGTGCATGGCCTTTCTACCTGAAGCATACATGAATATCGTATTCGTGCGTATCTGGCTATGGTTAAGTCTTAATCCCTCGTATCCTGCCCGGCGCCGTTCTTCGTCACATGCGATGTCTCTGCAATCCTGGCTTCAAAAATGTCAAGCCTTTCTCACTGTGTGCCGTACATGTCTTTACGAAAAACCTTCCCCAACAGTATAACACGGACGTTTTGCCTTCTCTTCATTTATACGTTTAACCCCCTTTGTTGTCCTCGGTTGGTATCAATCGTCTCTCATTGTCACATTCATCGGTGCTTTGACGTTACGACCTCTTGAGGGTAAAGAAGCAGTCTCTGTTATGACAGTGGACTTATTTCTTTCGATTCGGATAAGGCATATTCCCAAGCAAGGGGCGATCTTTTGGTGAGCAGGCTGAATGATCATGTCAGTTGCAATTGATCAAGTTGGTAAGTAACAGAAGTACTTTTATTATTCAATTCAGACGTACTTTTACAAATGCAATCTTGTGATAATTGCGGGGGAAAAAATACCGAGATTCCAAAGGCACGATCTTCTGACGCTATGAACATAAACCGTGCACATCCACACAAGTAACCAAGTGGCACCAATATCGTTGTGGAAGTCAGCAAGCCACGCCTTCTCATCAGACCGGACCTCGAGTGTAAGCTGTGACGTACCCACCTGATGCGAGGCGACAGGTTGTCCTTGCTCGGCTATAGCAGAACCAGCATTCGTATTCGTGAGAATCTAATCGATTTAGTGATTTATTACATTGTACGTGTTTATTTACTAGTTTCTTACGTAATGTTATTTAGTCCCATTTAAAATGCACACACAATATTTTTCTCTGAATTTATTAAATTTTACCCTTTCTAAGAGCTGGTTAGCTCATTTGTCATATTCCTTTTCAGCTTGCCAAATTTTGTCCTTTTTTCCATTTTTGCCCATTTTCAGTTTTATTCGTTTTGACGATGCCTTACTGTCGTGTAATGCACTGAATTTTGGGTGTGGTGTTTCCACACGTAATAGTGTTGACTCCTAAAGGGATTAACATAGTGCGGATAGACAAAAATACTCTGTCAACTGAAAAAGAAAAATATTTTCACGTGCCATCTATGATTACGAAGAGGGGTATACCATTGCACATGTAAAGCCTGGTTTCCATATGGTTGTTTCTAACGCAGACGGTTCGCAAGCCGTCCAGACACAGACTGTCGCGGAAGAGACGCTGCGCGATTGCACCAAAAAATGGCGTTCCAAACTCGGAAATTTTCGGGGGAAAAATGCTTTTTTGGTGGCAGTGTTGTCTCTTGAAGCTAAACTGATACGCCAGTTTGATGAAATTTGTTAATGGTCAGCTATTTTGTTGACAATTGGGGCTGCATACGCAAGACTTAGTAAGACGGAGGAAATGGACAAAATGAGTGGTACTAAGCAAGAGAAACATCGTTGCACGCCCGTCATACCAGCGAGTTTGTTTGTACAGGCCTACTCAGCGACTCAACGCAGACAGTCGGCAACTTTGCCGATCCGTCTGGGGCTGGTTTGCGCATAGTTGCGCGTGCGGCGACTCTTCCGTTTGACATGTTTCCATTTGTCTGCGTTGCAGTTTGCGTCTTGATCGCGTTGCTCTCTGCGTTTCTCACGTCGATATGGAAACCAGGCTTCAGATTCAAACAGTGCTCATGTCTATTTCATGGTCATAAAACGTCAGCTTTACAGTGTATAGCTTTAATATATCATGGAGGAAGGACACAGGAGTTTGAACTGCACGGGCGATAACATTGGGCCAATTGCCGCTTTCTGGCTTACCCAGTACGTCCATAGCCAGAGCGCAGTGAATGCTTGCTACGCACCACCTGTTTCACAGCCAGAAGCCCCCTTAGCTAGCTTTGTACCGGGCCATGACCATCGCCGCAATTTTCGCTGGTAATCTGCGTGCTTGAAACGTTGTGCCCTGCAATATAGGAAGTTGAATATTCATGCCATCGTTGGTGCTTGGTATGATCTGACATCAAATTTAATGCTTGCGCAGTTGCTTATATTAGTCTATGTGCCCTAAGTGATCAGGTCCAATCATTGCCCTTGTCGAACGCTTTCTTTTCGATTTTTTGTGAATAAATGGCCAAGTTGTTTATAAAATATTGTGTTTTATTTGAATCATTTTTATTACGGCAGTTATACAAAAATGTATCTCATGATCATTCCTTGTGATCAAATAGCGCATTTTGTTAAACTTAACTGTCCTGTGGTGGATAACATTTTGTTGGTCAATCTTAGCCAAATTCGAACAAAGGCCCTGAAAACTGACGTTTTGGAGTGACAAAATAAAATTACAAACATTGCGTGGGTAATGGAAAAGTAGGCCTACATCAAAATCTTCAAAAATATTATTCACGACGGCAAAAGTAAATCTAATGTTAGATATTTGTTCTTTCTATTTCCTGGTCACTGTGATAAGCTGTCGTTAATTGCAAAGAAAACACCACAAATATTGCTACGATATTACTGGCCCCACTTTTCCGGCTAAGCTACAGGCAGTTATCAGGTATTAATGGTTTACTATTATTCGTCTGATCGGGCGGCGATGATTATCGTGCACTTTGATGTGCCACAGTTGTAACTCCGGTGTCCTTCCTCCATGAATATATTAGCTGAATCATTAACGCCGGAGATCGCAAATAAAGGCATTCCAAGCACCCCTTGTTCAAATATCCAACGTTTTTA
This sequence comes from Acanthaster planci, assembly GCF_054643075.1. Classification (NCBI taxonomy): domain Eukaryota; kingdom Metazoa; phylum Echinodermata; class Asteroidea; order Valvatida; family Acanthasteridae; genus Acanthaster; species Acanthaster planci. The sequence continues at coordinate 16,720,503 of NC_141779.1, read as the reverse complement.
CGCCTCACATTATTGGAACATTTCTAGAGGATACCCGGTAACAAATGTTGAAGAACAATTAAAGTACCGGGCATCTATACGATTACCCCAAACCTTTTCAGTAATTCTCTTCGAATCAGACATTTGCTCTCCATCTCGACATATTGGTAGTTGAACTTTTCACCTCGAACCTGTTGAGTTCCAGTTCCTGACGAAGTTGATACTGTATATACATCAAACCTGTTGGAAGTCCATGATGCGGAGTATGGATGTAAAATGCAATATCTCTGGGGAGGAGTCAGCTGTGATGGTTGCACAGCACCAAATACGCGCCCATAGAAAACAGTGCAAAATCGGACCGAAATAGCGCCGCCTGTTGACTCTCGTGAAGAGGTTGGCCTCCGTTTTTTTGCACTGGAAATTCAAGATTATGTCCAGAAGATCACTTTTCGTTTCAATTTCATGGGGGTTAGCCCCGAATTTTTTTAATTCCCCTTTGAAGAAAGATACCCCCAAAATAACAATAAAACTAAGCGCTCATTTCTGAATGTAACCGCCCGCCTCTATCCAAAATAGTTCCGCAATTTCGGGCTATTTGTGAAAGAAATATCCAGTCCTAAATTCGAGATTTATAGAAATATTTCTACGATGCTTCCTGATTATGGCATGTCTTATTGCAAAAACCCCGTGGGATCACAAAATATTAATGAGCTCGCGCGCAGAAATACAAGCATTTGGTGGAATGCACCCTGATAGATAGTGGAATGGACGCCTTTGAGACAATTGCGACGGCCATCTCAGTTCTTGACGTCGTTTTTTCTGAATCCCCTTTGCTTGGTTGTACTGTGGAAGTTTTATCCGGTCATTGCTGGCTGTTGGTGGAACTTTGTGCGTGTCATATATGGAGCGGCCAGCACGGATCACCTCCGAAGTATCGTTTACGCGTTGCCTGAAAAAAATGCTTTGCAACCCAACCGCATCCACCCCCAAGAACCTGGCTGCGACGTCCATGACCGATAGTTGTTACTACTTTGTTACTACTACGTTACTTGCTTTACTCATTTTGATTGTTTGTACTTCCAGGTTTTGTTAATTTTGCTGGTTTGACCTCCGAGGCTGAGATTCGTGTTTTTACCAGCTTGCTGCCGTTAGAGAGTCAAAGCACCTGTACTGAGCCTCGTGTGTTTAGCTTGACAAGCACAGATGGGTTCCATTGCGTTGCAGAACAACAGCTGATGGAAATCTCTGTGATGGTGAATGGTATTTGAACATAATGAACTATAATGGTTGAATGCCAGCCGTGTACATCGACAGACCTCACATGATTATTTATGTGATCGCTACATTTCATAATACAGTTAAGGGCGAATTCTGAGCCGCATACGTTTCCATTACGCATATTGGGAACTTGCGCACTGGGTAGCTCAATGCTGTCCAATGTTTCAACAGATGAACGAGGGTCGTTGGATCCCTAAATCGACCTTCCCTAATCATCCCCCCTTCTCCGTTCTCCCGGTCATCTTGATTCATATGCAGATGAAAAATCGAAGTTCTTTGGTGTGCTCATGATTTCCATCAGGATAAAGAACGGAAATTCATTCATTTACAATGTTCCACTGTAACAAAAGCATTATCAGTACAAAGATGTAAACATAGCCTTTTCCGTATCTAATTCATTCTCTTCCGAACTATCTAATGGAGCCTCGACATTTTTGTTAATAAATAACAATACAACTTTTATCGACAAGGACTGAGCTCTTCACTCATTACGTCGAAGGTACAAAATTTCTGTAGATTTAACCACAAGCAGCCATCGCTCACAATGTTTTTCCATCAGCGGAAACGTGCTCAGTCTCTCCATGAAGAAATCAACGTGAATTTGTATAAGTTCTTTCCTGGCAGATTTTAAATTGTTGCCATTATGTTTGGTAGCCCGATGATTCAATTTCACGTTAAATTGAGTGCAAGTTAAAAGGTTTTTCAGAAACGATGAATTTACATCCGATTTAAGGAAATACCCATGCCATTTGCTTAAAGGGGACATAGGCCTACGAGGATTTTTTCCTTTACACCTTTTGTGCCACTTTCTATTTCCGATGAGAAATATTTGAAATCTTAGGTTTGAAAGGTGACATGCGCCTTTTTATACATTACAGATTTCCGTTTTCCAGGCATCTGACAGGGCTGTGGTGATGTCATCGTGGAAAATACTTTCAGTTCAAACTTTTCCCTCCAACTATGCTCCTTGAAAATGCTGATAAGAAGGGCTTGCTCAGTGGCTCACTGCCATTTCATTTACACAATTCCATCAAAAAAGAAAATAACTAAGGCTAAATACTCAAATTCAGGCAACTTTTTGTGCTGGAAATTTGCGTTAGCATGAATCCGAAACAGGCAGCTATAAAATGCTATTTAAAAAACGTCGTTAAAATGAAGGGACCTGGAAGTGCATTTGAAGGACCGTATCTTAAAAATTACATCGTAAGTGGCCCTTTAATCAATGGCTGCGTGTATGCAATTAACCATTGTTGCGGGTTCGGCCGAGGATAATCAGTTGCCACACAGAAATGCACTCCTGTATCATTCACTTTCAAATAAATTCATCGTTCCCCGGGGCACAGAACTCGTATGACTGATCCAATCACTCACATGATTAACTTCTTCACTCTTGTAATATCCTTGGCAGCGCTAGTTGGCAGGTTTAATTTTTTGTACATCATATCAGGCAACATTTTTAGCAGTAGAGTACACTTATGTTGTAAATATTTGTCGAAGCCGAAAGCTGAAAACCAACAGGCAACTTGGCAATCTGACAACCGCTTCACATGTTGATGAGTGCTCGCCTTTCGCTTAAAAACACCAAAGGACAGAAAAAAATCTCATTCTTTAAAATGTTAAGTCTGCGTATGATCCGTAACTGATGAAGATTTAAATAGACGATTCACTGATTAACATTATTTCTCAACAGAAGCATATATCCATATGGAAAATTATAAACAGATAAATATCAATTTGAAATGGTTCCGTAGAGAAACGGAATAGGCCTACATGTATTTGTAATGAAGCATCTATATCACATGTAGGATTTTCGCAAACCAGTCAATTATTGGAACATATATTGGAACATATTTGTTGTACAGTACCGGCGCAGTAAGTTTTCGTATAACCGGCGTTATCAGGCATTGACTTATGGGGAGATATTTGGAGTGTCGTTTGGACAGGAGGTTTGGAATACGCATGCCCTATTACGCAACAAGACTGTGCATCAGTCATTGTCGCTAAGGATGGCAGAATTTGAGATGTAAACATAGGCTATGGTATTTCGTACATGATTATCAGTTGTGGTGACCCGGTTGTTCAAGGAAAAAGCATCTGCCACGTAAATAATTCCATCATGTGTATAGTGTTGATGATAATTTTTTCTTCGCATTTGGTCGGCGCTTGCTCAGTATTCAGTCGATATCGGGGGCTTGAAACCACTGCAGGCATGATGATCGATCCCATTGGTCCTGGGGGTAATGATCAAAACGCAACGACCAATCAGAAGAGATTTTCCACATAGTCAAGTGTTACAAAAACCGATGCACCTTGCGAAATACCTCTGCCCTTGTTTGTTCTCTAGACAACTTCAGTGAGTTTACATGACTTTCTCAATATTTTGCATTGGTTCATTGTGGTGGTACGGTATTGTACGTGCCAAAGCCGTCAAGTCCAAAACGTGAAAAAAGTAAACATTTGCCTAAGGACAGCACTGAAACTTTCATCTTTATCCAACGTAATTCCAACTGTAGGTAAGTGTTTCTTGATAGTTAACGGTTTAAAATCATCCATAATGCTTCAACTGTGACAGACGTTTTTATTTTGCTTGATAACCTGCCTAGAATTGTAGGGAACAGGGGCTCAAAGATGAGTCCGCATCAAACATGATCCCTTCATGATTTTTCTTTCAAACGAAGTCATTACTTTGAAACTGTTGTCGAAGATATCAAAAAATAACACGTAATATTGAGGGCTCCTATTAATTGGTCATCTTTAACGTTCTTCTGCAATGTAAACGCTTCTTGTTTATCCTAGATTAAAACGTGAATTTCTTGGAGGGTGAAATGGCTGACACTAATTGCAGCGACGACAGTGCAGGAAACTGCACTTTGGCAGAGCCGACTGCGGTCGCCCCGTCGTATCCAGATTACACCGGCTGGCTCCAGTTCTCAATTACAACCCAGTTCTTGCTGATCTTCATCATCTTCTTCACTAACGCCACAGTTCTGGTCCTGGTGGCTCGATTTAGACGTCTTCAGGTTTTGGAGAACTCGTTCGTTGTAAGTCTTGCAGCGGCTGATGGATTGCTAAGCGTTGCTATGATACCAGGAGTAGACATCACTCTTAATCCCAACCGAGCTGGTAATAAGTATGCTTGCCTCCTTCTCTGGTGTTCCATTATGTTCTCCTCCAGTGCCAGCGTCTTTTCGCTTCTTGTCCTCAGTCTAGACCGGTACCTCAAGATAGTGCATCCTATGCACCAGTTCATGACCCCTCTCAGGGCATGTGTGTTATTGGTGTTCATCTGGAGCTACACGTTTTTCACCGCATTCTTTCTGCCTTTCGTCGGCGTCAACGGCATCTCGGGTCCGTCCTTCGTGTGCTTCAATTTTAAAGATGTCTTCAACATTGCTCATCTCCAGTTCTACTGCATCGTGAACGGCCTCTTGCCTTTCCTGTTGATGTTCGTAATGTATGGCAAGATCTTCTTGGTGGTGTGGGAGAAACTCCAAGCGGAGCCTGAGCAGCGGCCGACCGGAGCCGAGACTGACGAGGGCGCCCGGGGAAAGGTGTGGCTCAGACGGGAGTTCCAAGTCACCAAGAAGCTCACCCTGGTGCTGGGCACGACCACTGCAGCCTGGGTGCCCACCACGTGCATGCTTCTCAGGCAGATATACGATCCGACCTACTACCCAACGTTCGAGACCAGGGTAATTTTGAGCACTATGACTTACATGAACAGCGCCGTCAACCCGTTAATCTACTCCTTACGAATCCAGCCGTTTCGCGACGTTTTGTCAAAGGTTTTCTGCAGACGGTGTCAAGGAGCCATCGCCATCCATCCATCTAGTGGTACGGCAACACATTCAGCTTGAACCACTCAACAAGCCTTCATACCATAACCTTCATCTCATCCGTAATAACCACGTCGTTTCGACCTGGTCTGTCCAGTTTATCTATCCCACAAGCGGACCCTCTGTCGTGACATGGTGCGTTCGTTTGTACACATCCGCTTCGCACGATTGGGACATTTATTTTCAGCAAACAATCTTTTGATCTTTGAGAGAACTAAAATTACGTAAAATCTTTGTTGGGATTAAATTTTGGCGTCAATTTACCCAAGTACTAAAATAAATAAGGTCTATTTTCGGGAATATAGTTTAAAATGTTAGATAAATATTAAAAACGTTGTTTTTGCACAGAAGAACTTTCTTGTCACCTCGTATAAGTAAAAACCACATTGTGTTATACAATTTGCATTGCAGTGTGTTCTAATCCAATTGAAATTGGTCTTTTGCGCACGCTAGCGTGTGTTTTCCAGTTGGTTATTTCTGTTCGTTTGGGAACAAGATGTATGGCTTCGCCTTCTTCTTCTTGCGTCCGCCAACTGTCAACGCACAAGCTCCGATATGTAAGACAATATTCAGAACACCAAAGACTCTCACCCCAGCTTCCAAACCCATTATTAGCGATCACGGCAGTAAATGAGAAATTGCTATTTACTATGTACTTTTCAAAAAAATCCATATGTAATATCTAAAACAATCTGACACGAAGGAAGTTGTTGGTTCACATTAACTTCCTCTGTCGTGATGTCGTAACAGGAGCAGAGCATTGCACTATAGGCTGGAAATAGTACAGGTGCTGAATGAAACAGGTTACTGTTTTGTGGGAGGGTGTGGGTGTGTGTGGGGGGGCGGGCAATATAAGACGAAGCAGGCCTACAGAATATTTCAAACAACTGCCAATTTGTGTTAGATGTCTATCTGTAGGTGTACTTACGTCACTACGTGTATTTCATTAATAGTTTAGCTATAATAGTTTCCGATGTTAATGCCTTTTTACGCCTGTGAAATTGTGCACAAGATGTATGGGCTATATCGATTTGGAAGGGAAGCAAAGATTTAGATTTCATGCACGATCGATCGATAGCGCTCAACGTAATGTACGAAATCTTCGTTCAAATAATAAGTATTCCATCACGGTAAATGTAGAAGTAGTGTTAACTGAAGAAACAGAAAGTTCACCGGATGATAGTGGATTCAAAAGAAAAACGGACTTTAAAAACAAACTTTAATGAAACTGCCTGTTCTTCTTTGGCAAGAAGCACAATGATGCAGCAGGGCTTTGGGCTTAGTTACGCTTTTTGAGCGTTGACGCATTCATTACTCGAAAGAGTTACAGCAAAATCATTCATGGATGATTTTTCAGACATTAGAGCCCACTATAAACTTGTACATAGTAATGTCAACAAATATCTTCCAATGTGTGGTATGTCGAATGACCTAGTTATATTTTGGCCACACGCAGCGAACCTTGTATGGAGTTGCAAATAATTAACAAACATGATGTCTTATGTAGTATTCCCTGTCTGTGTTTTGAGTCAAGTAACACAAAACTCACACCCTAAATAAAAAAAATTGAAAATGAAAAAGCACAGTACCTAAAAAGAGGTCCGTGTAGACTGTATACATTAATCAAAGATAACTTTGGAATTTAAAGTAATATTTGTCTGACATTAATTAGTTGGCAGTTGTACGAGCGAACTGTCAATTGTTTAGTGCATTTCAGCGTCATAAGTTTCCCATTTGCAGAAGCGTAGAAGGACCAAAACCACGCAGAAGTTTTGAGGATTCTATTTCCTCACGGCGAGATGGCGATTTCTTGCCGTGACTTATTTGAAAAAAATCTTTGCCGTGGCACTTTTACGCTTCCATATGCGTTTGCCTGTAACCTGTAAAATTTTAGAATTAAAGTTGTAGTGGTGTTCACCTTATTGCACCATGTCAATAAATTACTACTCAAAGTAAACAATTTTAATTATATCTACTACATACACCTAGTAACATTACTGTTTTTTCCAACTTTATAGCAGTTTCAGCATGGATAAAATGGTACAAATCTGTACATAATTACAGTAGTCCTAAAGATTTAAGTTAACCCGCCATGATTCCCACTTATAGTAAAGAATAGCACTTCGAGAACACCACTTTACACAATTATTGTATTAATCCGTTGAATATACCCATCAAGGTTGCATCATTTTAACACCATAATACAAAAACCACAAAGAATAAAAAATAATGAAAAGTTGATATTCAAATGCAGTCGACTGAAAGTCACGCTGCAGAGTGGCCTTCGGAGCCCCTACGGTATCTGCAAAGAGTCGTACTTTTTTAATGCGGCAATCGCGCTCGCTTGTTTTGGAAGTACCAGTGAATTTTTCACCATTCCACAGAAAGTCGTGACAGAAGGGGCTGTAGTCACGTTTAGTGCATTCTACTGGTAATACTGCAAAACCCATGATATGGTTATTTCGACATTATACATTATAGCCAGTGTCTTCAAGTATGTACAGTGATATTTTAAGGCATATTTTTCAAATGTGTCATCGATTATTGTTATTGTTCAAACTTTCCTTTACTACAGAAACCGTCATCGGTGGTGATCGCTGGGGGGGGGGGCATCCTGCATGCGCTTTAAAACGTTGCTTGACATATCCGCACCCCCCCATCTATCGACGCTCCACTGAAATGTAAAATGATAATTGGATGTTCACGTGGGCGCTAATAAATGCACTTACATGTATATGTCCATCACCATATACGCTGTGTGCTTTGATAACGTCATTTTTCATGTCAAATGCAACAGCACTTAAACGAACAACATTGATGTGTTTGATAACTGCGCACTGTTAACGTGATAAAGCTTTTTATTCCTATCTGCGCTTGCTTTGTTCCCAGTGGACATTCATTTTAATGTAATATAAAACTGTTTATTCCTGTCTACGCTTGCTTTGTTCCCAGTGGACATTCATTTTAATGTAATATAAAACTGTTCATTCCTGTCTACACTTGCTTTGTTCCCAGTGGACATTCATTTTAATGTAATATAAACTGTGGCACTGTAAAAACGCGAAATCTCATCACTCCCATCTGCTAGCAATCTTGCTGTTTCTTGTGTCGTTGCTCAGTGTTTGTCTGCCGACATTTGTGATGACGTAATGTTTCTGCACTTTCGTCGTCCTTGGAGACACGGAGAAATTAGGAGACACGGCAAGAGACGACGTGGCTCGAATTGCTAATTGGTTAATATACAGATTTTTAATCGACTGTAGATATACGTAAAAATCTGCCGCGACTCGACTTTCCAAGTTCAAACTTGAAGGTACACAGGCTGTAAATTATGTGAAATATCGCTGCAAAACATCACAGAATAAAGTTATTATTTTGGTGAGACACTCATGTGGGCATGAAGTAGACTGGTCAATACAGTTGTTTTGCCCTACGATTTGCGCACTCTGATTTTGATGCTTTTATGTACTTATACACACTGTCGATTTTCATAGACAACCATTTAACGGAGATAAACCGAATTCACCATATGCACGCTTACTGACAGTTTGACTTCTTCCAACACTTTGAAAATCTTGAAGCCCATTAATCATTAGTCATTAGAGGCCACGCTGTATCTCAATTCCCTTCTGCAGATGTTTGTCGTGTAATGGCCGAAATGACAGGCAATTAAGTTCAGAACTCCTAGGGACAGCACAAGGCGTTTCTTGATATGTCAACACCGACTTGTTACAGGCTTCGTTAACATTTGTATAACAATTCTGGGAGGAGGCAGAGAGCTCAGTCGTCTGGAAATAATCGACGTTCTACTCCGCTGACAAAAGTTCCATCCATCCATTACATGATTACACATTGTTCACGCAACGGTACGGGTATCTTTCAGGAAAAGGTGGATCGCTGTGGCACGCCATTGATGGGGTCCGGGAAAATGACGCATGAGGATATTATCTAGAAATATAACTAGTTCTCGAGACCGGAAACTTTTTATGACGCGCAGCATCCACAAAAAATACCGTGCAATGGAACTATAGATCTAGCACGCAGGTAACCTGCTGTCTATGCTAATCAGTATTGTTTTACCTTGGGTCTGGTGATATAATTTGTCAGCGACTGCATCAACCAATCCCCGATCGGTATTGAGCATTTATACAACACTGCTGTAATAAAACATGCTAGTGTTATCCTTCACACATCCAATTTTCTCAGCCCACATCACATCTTTAAAAATACATGAATGAAAAAAACATCTCGTTGTATTGTTGATGTTATTTTTTTCAAAGACTTTCCCGCTTTATGATGGCAATGATTACAGTAATGGGTTTCCAGATTTCAAGGTGAGGCACCGACTATTCGATAAAATATCGTATAGCTATCTTGATATTTTTTTCCAAGGATCCTATTTTATAACAATATATGATATTGACGAATGGGAAGAGCTACCAATATAGGGCTAGAGAGCTCAGTTAGTAGAGCACTGGTACGGTATTCCAGAGGTCGCAGGTTCAAATCCCGCTCCAGTCAATTAAAATTTTCTTTGTTCATTTTTATTAAAAGAAAATACTGTAATTCTTGATGAATAACCCGAAGAGCCAAACGGAATGAAACCCTGGGGTGCGATTGAAACTATTTCATAAAATAGTTATACAGGGGCGGATCCACAACTTTTTCACGGGGGGGGTCAGGCTGGAGATTTTTTTTAATGTCTCACTTTTGAGGACAAGCTGAAATGAAGATGAAACACCATACATGCCATACGTTGTTTACAATATAGCAGTGGTGCTTTTACCTTAGTAATTTTGTATTATTTTCCCCATTTTCCCCACCCCCCCCTTTTCGACCCCTACCCCCTCCCCGTGCCTGATTTATCATGGTATTGAATTGCTTCATTCAAGGATTTCTATTACACGATGTAAAATAATAATACTATGGGAAAAATAACTGTAATGGATCTCCAGACTTCGTGGTGCAACTGTAATTGTTTGATGTATAATGTTATCACGGTTGTCTCCTCAAGGATTCTATTTGCAATGATAGGAAAAGATGGACTCTGCAGACAGGGTTTAAGTTCCAAATAGGAACTGAAAATGTTCAATGCATAATTGTAATTGTGCTCGCGAAGAATGAAATCCACTGCTCTTAATACGCCGTAATTGATGTACACCGTGAAACTGTATTGCATTTTTACAGCAGTAGGCACCAAGCACGTCACGTCCTTCAATAAATCATCTCAATTGGCCCGTTGTTTCCATTGTCAATCTTGGATTACTTTGTTATACTGAATTTTGTTTTTTCAAGCAGACGAGAGAAAGGACATGGGAGTCACCGTTTGAAGTCTCGTTCAATGACAGGTTTTGTCTTGGGCCCAGATTCGCAGACTACAAACCTGAGACATTGCTCGGCAAGTTTATGAGCGTAAGGCAAAAAAATCTGCTAGGTGCCGTGTTTCGTTTTGTTTACGCTGGACAAGTTGCGCCCCCTTCGTACAAAACTCGGTAGGCCTATTGATAATTCTTTCCATGCAACGAAATTGGTGTGCTTGGTTTTCAAGCGAAAAAGATCCCCAGCGATTGCTCGAAATGAGCGCAATTCACATTAAAATTTCAATAGGGATGAACCTTGGACAGTTCATGGAAGTTGTACGTAAATTGCAAGCCGTTGAGGAATCAGTTCTTCTGTGGAAAAAAAGGCCTCCTTAGCCCTGTGCATGCTTTGCCTGCAACTAATTTCTTTTTCTTGAATCTGTTACACGTATCTGCGTTTTCATTTATTTGAGCCCATCAGAAACGGTGCACATTTCGTTTTACCTCCGTTTTAAATCTTGAGCTGCTGCGGAAGGAAAAGCTTTGGGTCTATCTTTTTTTCTAAACATCGAGACAGAAATATTCAATACTGTACTCGAAACGTACTAATCGGGTATAAGCTTAGTTTGCACGAGATCCTGATAGTTCTAAGACTTTGATTTCGTTTGTCCAGAGCCTATTCTATTATAGCTAAACACAACTAAGTATACACGATACTCACCTCTCTTTTTCTACTCAACAGTCGTATTGTTTGCAGCGCCAAAGCATAATTCACAAGCCTCGCTCAGCAATCAAACACCAAATGCTACTTTTACTGACTAAAATAAATACAAATGCAAAAATGACCGAAGAAAACTTTGTGTTGAAGAGGACAATATTAAACCGTTTATCCCTAATTGTTGAAGCATTAACCCGGGGAAAAGAAGCCAGTATTGATCAAAACCAAATCAGATGGCTGTGACCGATTTTGTCTTTTGGTGGCTTCTGTCTATGAAGATATTTTGTGGATACTCGCACTCTGGGGTAACAAGACTTGAATAAAGTCTAAGGCCCTGAATGTGGAGGATTTACAGGGAAGTAAAGTCCGATATTTTCAACATGGGAAGCTTAAGCTTGGGGTTCCAGATCTTAAGATGACTTTCTGGCTGGGCCCATTTGGACTTCTATGGATTGTCAACTAAATAATCAAGTATTGTTAGCTATTCCCGTAATAATACACACAAAGTGGAAGGACGGTCGATCAGGCTTTATTCTCATGTTTGTTGGGTAGAGGTGCGCCGACAAGAAGTTGCCGCTAGAGGGCGACATGTACTGACAAGATTAGTATACACGACTCGCGATAGCGACAACGCCTAGCTGGCGCTCGATCGAGCCAGTACGCTGCGGACATATTGCTGGCTGAAAAAAAAAATAATAATTTGAAGGAAAAGAGAATCTAGCGATAGTCGTACCAGAAGGTAAGGAGATTATGGAAAGAACGTTGCATCAGATTAATTTCAAAGAACCATCACTGCCAACAAAAACACCCTTTTTCAGCCTTCAACGCTAAGCTGGCTAAGTATGATCTGATCCTCAAACTTCTGAAAATCAGCATGTTTTACATCATGATCATGTACATGCACCGTGTACATGTATAATGTAGGCCTGCATGTAGGCCTGTTACGCCCCAACTATAGCATCAGTCCCAACTATAGTTCGGCCCGTCCCAACTAGAATGCTACAGTTGGGCCGGCCCAACTACGGCAGAGAGGTCCTGTGTGTATGATGTGCCCAGCATGTGCCAAAGTCATTGTTTGCAAATGTCATGTCATTGGTCATACGGCTAAGTGCCACATTTTTGATGAATTGTGTCAAGTGTGAGACACATTGACTTGGATAATGTTGAGACATTTCCCACAGACATTGGTCAACAATAGTTGGGCCAGCCCAACTGCAGCACTACAGTTGGGACTGTCCCAACTATAGTTGGGACTTATGCTACAGTTGGGGCGTAACAGACCTATGCGAATTGAGTCGAGGTCGACTCGTACCTTAGACAACATGTACACTACCATGGACAACTCGTCATGACTCGTACCATACCATCAACTCGACATAACTGTACCAACTGCCGAGTCGCACCTTGGACAACACGTAGGCCTACCTCCAGTAAAGACAACTCGTACCTTCACAGGAATCAGAACTTGCTCAGAGCCTATTATTATTGTAATTAACTTGAACAATAATTTGTTTTGTTAGCCATGTGTTCGCCACCTAATTTGCAGTTTTGGCTTCACTGCCTTCCCTACAAGCTGGTGGGGATGACATTATTGTGAGATGTGTTTAAGTCATGCATGTGCTCGCATTGTCAGGCAAGTGGTGCTGGTCAACATGGCTGGCCGTCATTGCACACAATTGGGAATCTTCACCGTGCAGCCCACTGTGATGATGGAGTGATGTCATGTTTTCATTTACTTCAAAAGTTTCTAAAGTAATGTCAGTTGTAACTTGTCCAAGAAAAAAAAGAAGTTTGGTAAGGAAGGCAACCACCTTCCAAAGAAAAATTTAAATATGAGACCAGAAACATTTCCAATAGAAATCAAGACCTAACAAGTTTTATTAAGTACACCCCCAAAAAGTTACTTAACAAAGCCATCATTCCAGACTTTAGAATTTAGTAAAGTCCGACCCCCCCAAAAAAAAAGAATGAAGGAAGTCAAGTTGGTAAATGGTCTGGATGTTCGACATCCGTCACATAAACCGACGGCGCAGCAGGCACTTTTCCTTGATACATTTGTCAAATCTGATCCTAAACATGCTGAAAAGGAAAAGCAAGAAAGCTACGACTGAATCACAAACATGAAGGTACGAGTGGTCTTAATTCAAGGTAGGAGTTGTCCAAGGTACAAGTTGTCCAAGGTACGAGTTGCCCGTGGTACGAGTTGACTGGAAAGCTCGGTCCATATGTGCGATCGCTCTATCGTTGCGCTATCGAAGGATCACTTGGTACATGTATGTCGATGATTCTGCCATCAGCCAATCGCCTTTTGTTTCTATACAATACATATAACTGATTCTCATAGGCTAAAAAACCAAGCTTCATGTGTTCAGATCATTTTGTCCCTAAATCTTGCGTGTGAAGCATAATCAAATCAGTCAAAATGTTTTGTTCTAAAAAACATCAAAAAAGTTTGCGATGATTATTTTATTTATACAGGTGAATGTCAGAGTTGTAACAAGTCACTAATTTTTGTGACTCAAGTTGAGTCATTGTAGGCCTAATGTAGTCATTTGTCGAGTCAGGCAAAAAAATCAAGTCGAGTTGAGCATTTACATGTAGCTGAAGTCAATTTGAGTCACCAATACTTGAACACAATATGATAAATAAAAACAAGAGAGAAAGTCACTTTTTGGCATTTTTTAAATTCACTTCTTGGTGTCTACAAATGGTTACACCAAAGCTTACTCTTGGTCATGATAACACATGACATAAACATTAGAAACTGGCACTGTAAGTCATTGCAAATATTTCTCTTCAACAAATTTGCATTATTTTAGGCACTTTAGTCTCATTAGCGTTCACTCGATTTGGGTTTTCTGATGAGGCAGTGACTAGAGTCGAGTCATAATGCCATTTACATGTCAGGACTCAAAGTCAAGTTGCCAGAAATTGCCAGACTTGAGTTGAGTTGTTGACTCAAGTCATTACAGCTCTGGTGCACGTACATGTACATGGTCAGGATTTCCAAGTCCATTTTGTCAGTCTGAATTGTTCACATGACCCGAGAACTTTCACTGGATACAAGCATGTTAAGAAATTGTAGAATTTTATCAGAGAACCATTCTTGATCTCCCTGCACATTGCTAAAGCTATTTTACTAACTGGTTAAATGTAAAAACTCAGATCGAGATAAAGAGAGATCAGGTTAAGGATTACCATAATGTGAATCACTGTTTAAAGGGCCCATGAAAAATAGGTTATTCTCGTTATAATTGAAAATTGTCTCTTTTTAAACAATTTCCAGAATGTAAATGTTGTTTTGATTAATTAATGGAAGGAAAAAAAAGTGACATTTTTGCCAAAATGGCCCGCCCCCGAGAGTTATCTCATTAACATAGAAAAGTTGCATATTTGTGACGTACATTTGAGACAACATTGTCGCACGCCACTAGCGCATCAATGTTTGTCTTGAGTTCGGAAAATTCAGTCCAATTTTTGGGTGTTTTAGAGATCACACCGACCAGATGTGTTGCCGCAGGCTGTGTATCAAGATGGGACAAGCCTGCATAACTTTCCAACTGAAGCAAAATTTAGACGAATTTGGACATTGAAAGTCAGGCTTACCAGGTCAGGACCGACAACGAGCTCTCCAAACTGTGCAGTGCACATTTCTAACCACAGTGTTTGCTGTTTAACATGTACAACTTGTTTGGATGAATTTAAAAGATTGTTGAAGTCAGATGCCGCACCCATGATCTTTGGGAAATCAAAGAAAGCCCATAAACAAAGAAGGAGGGTAAGAAATGCTTCCAAAGCAGCCGAGGCTATTCCACTCAATGTACTCGTGTGTATGGGTTGTGGTGCTGCAGTTGCCCATACGGTAGCTGTACCACTTGGGCACATGCGTTTACCAAATGCGCAGGTATCATGTACATGGACATAATGTACATTTTAGGTTCAAGCATTCTGCTGGCAGATAAATTGTGTGAGTCTAATGTCTATGTTTGTCTTCGTTTCAGCCATACCAACAGGGTACCTGACTATAACTGTGGTTTCTCAAATGTACGTCACAAATAAACACCATCATTTATCAGGATTAAAATATTTATTTGAGGGGTTAGTAAAATCAACCACCACAAAGGGAATTTAATTCCATTGTTACATCCCCATTGTGTTATTGGCATACCAGTAAATATTTTAAACAGTTAACACTTTGTCAACAGAGGTCTTCATGGACCCTTCAAAGTGACATTCATACACATTTCAGAATATTTTCATTATGTTAATGTCCTAGCAGATAATAAACATCTGTTAATCTCCCTGTGATTTGGTTGTTCTTTTGCTTAACTAATTTTGCGATATGAACCCTTAATACATGTACTCCTCTGTTTGACTTTTTTGTTGTTTTTACGTTTTTCATGCAAATCTCCTAAATACTTCTCCTTTCTTTTTTGGCAAAACCTCTACCTCCCTGAGATGATTTTTCTTGTCATTTATTTTCTTGTCAGTTTAATTTCTTGTCATTTTAATTTCTTGTCAGTTTAATTTCTTGTCATTTTAATTTCTTGTCATTTTAACTTTTTGGCATGTTAATAATTTGTCATGTTAATTTCTTGTCACATTAATTTCTGCTGTTTTTTGTTCTCTTTCAACGGAGCCTGTTTCATTTGCCGCTAATCCCTCTCTGTTTGGTGGTTCAGTTCTCTGTCCTATACCTGTCCCTCCCAACTGCATGGCACCAGGAAAGCTCCGCCCACCCACCGACTTAACATGATTTCTGCTGATTCCAACCCGTACTGCTTACCATGGATTTTAGACGACACGGGTTCAAGTACCAGTTGGCCAGAATCAGCGAAGAGGACGAGGAGGCAGAAGAGGAGGGAACAGATGAAGGGACTGCCCTGATGGATGAGCAAGACGATAATGCCTTCAAGGATGAGGATGATCCAGGTCAGGCAGGAGCATCTTACATGGACGTTGTGTACATTTGTAGAGGAAGTTGTGAAATGTACATGTGCCTAACTGTATACATGCATGCGTGACGTAGACCCTGACTGAAGAAAAACATGCAAAACAAAATCAAGCCAACTTTGCTCCTTCGTGAGCTGGCAAAATTTGCTGAAATTCCCCCAAATTTCTGTAGCTCTAGGTGTTCGAGCTCAGTTTTATGAATTTTTTTTTTTTGTGGTGGTCTTTTTGTTGTTGTTTTTGTTGTTTTTTCCTGACATACTGCACCTGTTGTTGAGCAAACATTGTGTGCAAAATCTTTGAAATGAACCACGGTTTAACTGTTCACTTTGCCCAGAAAATTGTAATTGCTGACTGCCAATTGAAACTTCAGAAGATATCAGTTTTGAGTTTTGCCCAGTCTCTCCTTTCCCTACACAACTCCAGCCAAAATGATTGATATTAGGTGCAAGCCAGCCAGTTAGCCAACCCTGGCAAACATGGTGAATTGAATTAAATTGAATTTATTTATTATCCTTTTTATTCAACATACATTGAAATACATTGAAATTTGATGTGGCCTTGTGAGCATTGTAAATCAGATGATATATAACAATTAAAGATAATTAACAGATAAATAATAGAAATAATAAACATAACAAATGACACTAAGAGCTTTTACACGTAATGCTCGAATTGTTCAAAAGCAAAAGCTGTCTTTTCATTTCACCTTTAATATGTACAGTTCTTTTCATCCACCTGAGCACCTCATTTACATGTACATGCAATTTGACATAGCTTGGTTCAATTTGTTGGGCCTGTTCCGGGTTACAAGGAAGTATGAGGTACATGTACATGCATGGGAACATACGAGTATGTACACTCATACATGCACGTGTACTGTACCAATTTCCTGGTGCGTGTTGCACCATTGTTGCAACCACAGTCTGAAATTCTAAGGGTTGCTGCGGACTTGAATTTCCTGTGTGACATCTCTAGAGGAATTGTGCCTTCAGAAGCTCTGGCTGATAAATGGTGTGTGCTTTTTCCTCTGTTCATACATGCATGTGTATAGGTGCTAACGACAAAAATATGTCTTTGGCAGAGTCTGATGGTGTTGACGGCTCACCTTCCCCTCATAGTGATGGTGAGACTTCCCCTCATAGTGATGATGAGGCTTCCCCTCGCAGTGACAGTGAGACTGACCCTGAGGGAAATCCCACTGGTGAACTTGAGGTAATATTAAGTTTGTGGAGCAAATTGTGAAAAGTGGATGTGCAGTGATATTGGGCCAAAATTTTGGCTAAACATTTGGCCTTAATCAGTATTGGTTTGGGTAAGTTTACAAGAAGTGAAAGTGCATGAGGTTAACAAAAAGGAGATTTAATTCGTTTTCAAAACTTTAATCTAACAACAAACTAATGATGTAACTAATAAACAGAGAACTTTCATTTCAGTGCAGTGTTTTGCATCGTATCGAGTTGGACAGTCAAAACAAACCTGAAACAAACTATATTCAACCTGAAACTAATCTAAACTACCCAAAGCTAACCAGGCCTGACAAAACTTATGAAAGGTAAACCAACCCGAATTGTCCACAAACTGAATGTGGCACCCTGGAAAGTCACAAATTATTCGTTTCCAATGAATTGAGGAGAGAGGCGATATTTCTTCTGTCGAGAACCCAAAATAAAGTCTGGAAATACAGTATCCATTGAACTCGTTTCCGTTACCCTGAATGGTTCCCTCACCCAGACTGATACCGCTGCTGTAAGCAGTGGCAACCTAGAGGACAAGCAAGCAGGGGGAGGTTGTAAGGAAGATGAAGGCATGGCTTCAAGGCCACCAGGATACCAAGATCCTCCATCATACGAGGAAACTATCAGGATGTCGGCCATCAAGGTGGAGGGTGAGACACCGAAACGGGTGAGCCGCTTATGGCCTATTGACTTTGTGTTCACCTAGTTGCAAGTAAATGGAGACGTGTACGGTGTTAGAGCCATTTGCTATTGTGCCTCAACACTCCTTGTGGCCAGGGGTGTGATGTCTCAGGATTTTTTGATTTCAGGATTGTGAGAGATTCAGGCATTCAGGTTGAGTCAATTTGTTACGCTATCGTGCAAAAAAAAAAACAACAAACATAATCACATCCACTTGGAGAGACATTTTGCTGTGGCAACTACTAAAAGCCTTGAAATGTCATGCTTCTTTCATTGTTGTTTTTGTTACGATACCTCTACCGGATGGATTTTCTTTATACCCCCAATCTCAACCCTGGAGAGCACATTGGATTTTAAAGTATAGCTCATTGTACTTCACCTAAATGCTGCAATCCGCAGGGTTTGTCATAAAACTACCAAGTCCATCACAACTGAGATCTTCAACTCTAGCGTAGTTCAAATCTTATTTCTACTGTACATGTAAGTTGAAACACCTGTAAGTCTAAATCTCCTGTTGGCTTTCTGTTTGTTATGTATAGGACAGGGATGAGGATTTGGAATGGGATCAGGATGAATCTGTGGAGCCCAACGTCATCGTCAATCCTTTTAGTGATCTGAGGGATGGATCTCCCCAGGAGGACATTGAGCTTGGGGAAATGCCAGGTGAGTCTGCTTTGGGCTCATTTCATGTCAAGATTTGCATGCTGTAAATAGGTATCATTGTATCTGAGCATTTGTGTCTGGTTGGCACCAACTGAGACCATTTTTTCCTCAGTTGAAGTTCTGGTGCAGTAAACTCTTGTGGGCATGTTTCTGGGGGTGCCTTATTTTTTTTACGACTTACCTCAGTTGTTAAATTTTTGTTTTCCACTTTTGAGGCCAGACTTGTAGTTTAAAAGTGAAATACTGTTTTTCATACATCATCCTTACTGGGTGCACATTTAGTGAAGTCATGTCATCTGATTGTAGTCACACTACACTTGTAGGGTGTGTACTTGGTATCTCATGCATGCCTAGGCACTTTCTCTAACATAATGAATTTTCCATGCAAGCTACATACTTTAGTGAAGCTCATTTTGTAAGGCAAATAAGAAAAAGGTTGCTAGTTTTGCCACCTTGCAACCCAATATTTAGTTTTCCCAAGAGGTGCATTTCTGAAGTTTATGAAATTTGTGTTACAATATCTGCAAGTTTACAGCAGATCTGATGACAGAGGAGAAAGATTACAAAACTAAAGCCCCCATCTTCTGGATGTTGTAGATTTATATTGCTGTTGTTAAAACGTTTTTAACCCACAAAAAACAGCTGAAATAAAAATCAAGTGAAAGGCTTTACTCATAAAGACTTCCACGTGGAATTTATTAAAGAGCAAAGGGCGTTGATATATGTACTCATTGTTTACTGGCATGTTGGTGATTTTGTTGTCAGGTCGCTCACCACGACTGACAGGAGCAACAGCCGAAGTTACTCCCAGTGGTGGTAAGATGCAAAAAAATTGACTGTCCAAAAAAACAGGTTTGTCCAAATATTAAGTTGTGAAAGTTGGAAACTTGTGGGAACACTGCAGTGTTGTAGCATTGTCCATCACAAGTCTTTTCAGACGTCCAGCCATGAGTCCTTTCTCAAGACCAGTCATGAGTATTAAAAACGGGGTGAATAATGATGAAGGGACAATTTTCTCCCGTAGTTCATTTGAACAGCTTCTGACTTGGCTTAAAACTGGATATTTAACTTATGAAACACTTGCATGAACTTGTAAGGAATTTGACGACAACACCGGAAAACTGGCTTTTTTTTAAATAGTCGGATGCACTTTGTAGAAGACACCCAGGATTGATCATCAAATCAGATAGGAAACAGCAAGTATTCTTTGGAATAAATTTATCAGCCTTTTCAACATTGTTTCCATTAATTATCAGCCCAAATGAAGCAACAGTGACTCTCCACCATAATCAAATGTAGTTGATCTTACGCCAAGATCATGAACTGTAATTATACACTTTGATCACTGTTTCTAGTTCCTCAGGAGTAATACTTGGCAAAGCTCCATTATTCTGAAGACTAGGTAGCTCCAATGTGAGTTCAGAGAACCTTCAGTTGGGAAAATTAAACAAATTTGAAAAAAGCTGATCTCTTTTTGCTGTGAAACCGTGATATACATGCAAAACCATCAAGGGTTGTTTTCCTCTTTCCTAACAGAGCTGTGATTCTTAGAATTGGAACAAATTCCCCCCCCCCCAAAAACAATATTTGAGTAACCAAGCTCTGAATGACCTTGCATCAGCGTTGCAATGCTACACTCCCGTGGAGAATTCGTATCAAAGTTTTCTTTTGAAATTTTATTGTCGGTTCTGAACAGAACCACGGCATCTGGATGAAATTGGAATTAGATTTCACAGTGTTGCCCAAGCCTGCTACATACACTCCCATGTCTTATTTTTTTGCCTTTGGTGTAGATTCCATCAAGCGTTTTGTTCAGCCGATGGAGATTGAAAGCCAGACAACCCAGAAGCCGTTCCACATTTGTTTCTCAGAAATGAACTCCCGCAGTCTTCTGATCATAATCTTTAGCATCCTCATTGCCGTAGTAGCAGTGCTGATCGTCGTGCTTCTCCCCTTGGCCTTCTCATATGTGGAGTACTACGAGGTAAGGAACTATTCAAAGTTGGTGTAAGATTGTATGTTTGAAACGTACTTGTGAAATCATGGCCGACCTTTAAATTGTAAACAGCATTCAAAGTTAGGATATATACCAAGGCTTAAGTTGAATTGTCTTTTAAACTTTTTAACTGATGTTCCATCACTGTCATAATATTTCCAACATTTTTCAATTTTAGATCATATTGTGCCTGTCTTATAGTTTCATATAGTGTTAAGCAATGCACAGTAAGATGTGGTCCCATGATAAGGCAATTTTACCTGGATAGATTTCATACACACTGATCCATCAAAATGATTTTTTGTCTTGTAAATGCTCTGATCATATGAAGCCTCATGGTCTTGGGATGTTTTTCATGAAATTCAAGATAAGAATTCTGGCAATACAGAATCCCTACATGAGGCAAGGAAGGTTCCAAGGATTATCTCAAAATACTCCTCATGGCAACGTCTGAAAACTTCCTGTTTATCTGTGCATGCCCCATCTGCTTTGCAGAATAAGAATGAAATTCTTTCGAAACCACCGAGCCCGACCACCGTTGGGGTAAAAAAAATCTACTCCTGAAAGGAAACGCTCGGATTTTACTCCCGGTTTCGTTTACAGCTTGGCCTAAAGCAGCAGCGATCCACAGGTCAAGTCTTCTTCAACGATGGGGCCTTTGAGTCAGGCCGGCATGCCGTCGGACCAGACTACATCTTCAAGAAGTACCCTTCTTGGGCCACCAGTGTCCACCTGGATGACATCGCTGTCATCACCACGGCAGGATTGTCGCTCAGCTTCTCCTGCAGCTTCCAGTATTTCATCAGGTTTGTGCATGCTTGTGTGTGGTGTGGTCTCGTGCCCTGCCTGGCCCCTTGTTTTGGGGACAGTGTCTTTTGTTTGGAAATTCACCGCTCAAGACATGAATAGTCACCTACGGTGCCAGTACACAGAGTCTGGCATGGTCAATCTTGGAATGAGAGTATTTTGGATTTGTTTTGTTAGCTGCACCCGTCCACCCAGATATAAATAGGTACTTACGATATGAAGACAGAGCTGGTTACTATTGAGCATGAATAAGCTGTTTGTGTCAAAGTGGCAGCTTTAAGTTGTGTACTCTTCATACACAGGGATAAACCAGCAATGTCTTGAGTGTTAGTATTGGCAACTTTAGAGATAAGCATACGTGACTGGATCCATGCCATTTCTTGAAGCATTTTAGTTTACATCAGAAAGAGCAAATTGAGATATTTGTTTCCATGGTTTTTTTGGCATCTTGATAAAAATGGACACTGGGTGACAAATGTTGAGGATTCCTTTAGAGTTATATTGTGCAAGATTCTTTTCAGTGTCTGTAAGTCAGTAGCAGCCATGCAGCTTGCGACTCATTTTTGGGGGTAAGGTTGAGTTGCGAAGTGTTTTTTTTTTCCAAACTAGCTGGCTAATTTCAGTGCGGATCTCATAGAAGCATAGGCAAGTGCAGCACAACATTCCTAAGGTCTTCCACTGTATATCTGTTGGATACTCAGAGAGGAAGAACTAGGCCTACTGGAGCAGCGATTTGACCAGGGATACCCCGAGGTGATCAAGTTTGTGGCTGAGGCAGCTCTCAAGAATGTGGCAGCTTCCATCAACTTATCCCTGTATCTGGAGCAGAGGAGACAAGTGGAGATCCTGTTTCATGATGCGCTTCGAGCCAAACTGGGTGGTAAGAGAAGAGAGTGTTAACTAAGAAAATTTCAAGGTCTGTTGGTAAGCTCTTCTGGCACTCATAAAAGTTGCTAACCAAAACGTTGACCTACCACAGTGATCACCTGTCTTCATAATGAGGTACTCTGACATCATTTGGTCGGAACCTACTTAGATTGAGCTTAATGCAATGCATTTCTACAGGCAACTGTTGTCCAGATCTTGAGGAGTGCCTGCGATACGACACCTGCCACCTGTGCAGCAACTCCACCGATGTCTGCAGTCGGGGCTACCACATCAACGTGCCTTTCTTCCAGCTCCTAGAGATCAATCTGCCCGACGTCATCCTGGACAGGAACCTGCAGGTGCAGCTGATGCATGAGGAGGCCGAAAAGGAGACCTTCCTGCAGCAGGAGCGTCTCACTAGGAAAAGGACAGAGGAACTGGTGCAAGAGATTCTGAATTCAGGTTAGGGGCTTGTATGTTTCATGGGGACCAGCAGCCGATTTCACGAAACTTCACCCAGTGACGTAACTCCACTTACGCCACATTTTATTGCACAAGTTGTGCAACAAATTAAAGTCGATTTCATGAAACTTACACACTGTGTAAGTCTGTGACTTATGCATCAAACTATTGTGTAACTTGAGCAGTCATTTTAAGTGACGTAAGTTGTGCCAAATGAAGCAAAAATGAACAATTTGACTTGCTTATCAGGTCCGGTTAAGCCTCATCATTGCTGAACTTATTAAGGATTATATGAGAAATGAACAACTTTGTTTCAGAAGGTAATAATAAACTTGTCTGGCTGTGAGAAAACTGCAAAACTTTTTTCCAGTTCCGACAAAGAAAAGACGAAAACTTTTTCAAAATGGCAGGCAGATGTGATTCAGCTACTGTTCGATGACATTTTTGTCCTCGTCCAAGAAATTTAATATTATTAAAACAATTTTTCGTGAAATCGAACGTAAGCATATTGCGCAGCTACGGCAAAATAAATTTGTGGCTCAAGGCTTATGTATGGTTCTAAGTAACGCCATGTTTCATGAAATCGGCTACAGGATCTCAGTTTGTGATCCCGACACCTGTTCACTCCACCTGTTATGCAGGTTCTGGTGTCAGTGATCAGGACTCTCTTGAACCAAACAGGCCGGTAGGACTGTGGTAAATGGGGGTTGGGGAGAAGTAACAGGGCTAGCTCCCCCAAGATAAAGAGCCAAAGTTTTTGTCTTTGATTTGAAAACTAATGAAAGATGATTTTTTGGGTGTTTTGTTTCCATTCATTCCACAAACATGTCAAAATCCCCAAATTATATCCTCACTCCTCACGAAGGCCATAAACACTTCAACAAAATTTTGAATTGCCCCAAGACAGTTTTGGTACCCCCCGAAAATTGGTTTCTGGAACCGCCCCTCTTTAAGTCCAATTTAAGTCAGAATTGTTTGTGTCCCAGTTTGAATTAGATGTTTACATTGAAATGGTGGCATTATTAGTCTGGTATACACCGTCCTACAAATGCAAGTGCTAAAATAAACCAGTTATCTCTTCATTTCTCTGCGGTGAAAATTTGAAGTTCAAAGGCATTCAACTACAAATTTGCAGCATAAACATTTCTGTGATACCTTGAATAAAGTTCTTGTTCCCACCAAGTGTGAAATTCATCCTAAGCTGATTGACAGGCTCAGGGGAGGGTGGTGCGATTGTGGAATACCCAGTATTTTTCGCAATGATGCAGGCAGACCCTGGAATGGCCACACTGACAGGTATATGTGGTTGATAAAGCACATCATGAACCGTTGTGATCTTTTCAAGGTACACCCCCTTTCTTTTTCCTTTCTGCTTCACAGCTTCGGAGGTAACCAATAACAGTACTTCACAGGCCAGTTTGATTCAATCCCTCGGCGAGGCAGAGGCGCGGGCCATAGTAGAAGGCTCTGTCAGCGGAGGTCTGACCTTGATGTACAACAGCATGAACGTGACCGTAGACCAGCACAAGGCCTCCCTTCATTGGCTGAGGACTCTGGAGAAACAAGATAGGCTGGTCATGGGGGTTAGCTTCCAGGAATACATGAAACTGATCAAAGACTGGACTGTCACTTAGGGTTTTTTTTGTGGGGGGGGGTAATTATCAAGTGCCAGGTATGTAGATAGATTGCCAATGTGATCGGAAATACGATAGCCATTACTGAGGCCATCTTGGACTAATCTATAGCACATGCTGCACAATGTATATTTCAGTGTAAAAAGTATGATATTTCTGATGTATTTTCTTACACTTTGGACTTTCAGGTGAGAAATGAGAGATCTCCCATACAAAAAGATATTTATTTTATCAACTATCAAACTGCATCCAGGCCCAAACTAAAGTTGGCTGCTGGGGAAGCTTTCAAACGGCACTTTGGAAGGATGCCTCCAACCACCACAAATATGGTGAAAGAAAAAGGGTCAGGTTCCTCAGAGGGCCACTTTGAGTGAAATTATAACAGTACAGATTATGATAAATTAACACTATGAACTTGTATCACAGTTAACTAGTGAATGAAACTTAATTTGTCGTCTTATAAATAACATAATTGCCAAGTATTTCTTCCATTCTTGACATGGATCCTCTTGTTGTGCACTGGTTATGACAAGTATTTCTCACCCACTTTAAACGCAGATCACGCAAATGTACATTTTTGTAAATTTAGTTAACGTTTATACAAAATGGAATTTGCTGTTTTATTGAGCAAAAATAAAGTGAATGTGTCTTTTTTTGTAAACTTTGTTACTTGTTTAATGAACAGAATTCTTGTCTATGATCTTGTAAAATCCAACAATATCCAATTTCAAGCAAAGTCAGTTCATTTTGCCGATAAAAGTAAAATAAAAAAGGCCATTTTAGGTTATGGCTGTCAAAATAAGCAAGATACATCCCTAGCTGTTACAGAAATGTGTTGGATTGAGGAAAGCATCAACAGAAAATCTGGAGTGAGGTTTGAATGGATGGACAGGTTATGCACGGAAGCTATCCAGCCACATTAATCTGGATACAAGTCCTCTACAATGTGTTGGAATGTCCTTCCCAACTTCGTGACATGCCTTTACTGAGGTAACAGATTTAGCCAATTTCAGACACATGGCCAGAGTAGTAAACTGTGCTACTAGCTAATTTTGCTTGTAGCAATTCTGGTAGATAGGCTTGACGATGCTACGGGCTTCCTTGATGTTGAACAACCCAATAACAAAACTATCTGGCAGCACAATTAAAAAAGTGATACATGTAACCACTGCTTAAGCTAATACGTTAAGTTTCGGTTTATGTTTACAAAATTCAGATCTACATTGCTTTGAAGTTAATACATTTGAGTACATTACACATCAGTACATCTACTTGTGTAGCAATACTATTTTAGTACAGGGGTGTTCAGAGACTTCAATATCCACCACACACTTGCCTATTATATACAAAAATGTACCTACTTTTGTGTTCCAACGTGCCATAATACTCAAAATTGCACAAGTATTAATTTAGTGTTATCCTTTGTTAAAGAATATAAAATGGGATAACTATGCTAACATCCTGACATGTTCATCAATTTTTTTCCCCTGAAAGTTTCAGTAATTTTAGTACTACAACACATTAACAAATTTGAAGCTTTCGTCCTGATTTATTACAAAAGCGGGTGGAGTGACGTAAATTGGGGGGGGGAATACTGCGGTAATGCCTGCCGCAGCCATTGTGGTAATAACATCTGACAAATCAGAGACCAGCAACTACATAAGTAGTAATTCTACCTGAGAAAGTCCAGTAAAACTCATTCAGTCCCCCCCCCTGAAGAAAATCTCAATCACAAGATACATGGTGGTTTAGACCATGGAGAAATAAAACATTTCTCCATGTTTAGACATAGGTGGTTTGGCACACAGTTGTGGGGTTCGTGTCTCACCTACGTATACCTCCAAATCAGTGCACCACTCAGTGACTCATAATTGGGTTTACTATACACCAGTAGAAATATGTAAAAAGGTTATCTATACAGGCATTATATACAACAAGAATTCTTCATTCTTCAAAAAGCCTTCAACTGCAAATCTCTCTGCCGAAAAACCTCCTGCGGACTCATTGAAGGCAACTATAAAATCCATCCTCATGAGGGGCACTTCAGCAGGTGTTGCATTCGTGAGCACCTGTGAAGGCTATCCAGTCGGGAAAAGTTCCCATGAAGACTAATTACAAAATATGGTCCTGGATCAGATAAACGTAGGTACCTACATGTGGATGGGGGGGGACACATATTTTGACCCCGACAATACACTGATGGTCTTTGACCTACGACCAAACACACTAAACTATTTACTCCTCAAAAAGTTGTGCAGAGCAAAGACCTTCAGATTATTCATGGCACTTTACCTCCAAATGAGAATTATATCTACAGCTCGTGGCGGACTGCTCATCAAAACATTTCGTGCCCATTTTCAGAATTTTTGTTCACTGTAAACTGACAAACATATTGGAAACTACATACAAAGTGAACCAGTTTGGGGAGCCAAAAGCATGATATCATTAAGTAATTGGATAAACCTGATTCCATTGAACACACATCCGAAAAGCCAAGAAGATAATTTCAAAAAAATCTGAAAGCTGTGTGCCCCCAATGAGCCAAATTGGTATTTCAGAAAAGCAAGGCCATTCGGGAGCATTTGTCATGCCAGCTTGAACATGTTCAGCATATGCAAGTCAGCTACAGCTGTGCTAATAGGGCCAATGACCTCTGGCATGCTCTGATAGAATACCTAAGTGGCTCACTAGGTGCAGGGCCCAATAAGCCACTTGCAAGTCAAATTTGAATAAAATTTGGTACACTATGTTATCTGATTGCATAGAAATGTAACAATTCGAATTCCCCAGACTAAAGACACTGTTGATATACCTCGTGATTCGGGGCAAGCTTTCGCATAGCGACCCATATGCAGCAAGGTATGAGACGGAGAGAACCCCCCCTGCTTTGTGTTGGTCATTGTCTCGCAGGAATCTGGGGAATTCCTTTCAGACATCTTGGGGGGATGTGTTAAGTAACAATAGTCTGGAATGTGTATAGGGATTGGACATGTTGGGGGGGGGTACCCCTCGGTCTCATTTCTTGCTGGGTATACTCGCAAATGGCTTATTGCATGGAGCTGCTCTGAGGCAAATCCAAGCAGAGGGGTCAACTAAGTCAAGCCCACCCACAGCCAACTATTTCGTTGAAAACTAATGCCACGAAATTTGGGGGGGTCTATATCATTTCCCTTCCTTCAAATTGTATGTGAAAAAACCCTAAAAACTTACAGTAAAGAATGCCATTTTTGACCCCCCCAAATTTGGTTCTGTATCTGCCCTTGGAGCTGCTGGCAGAAAACACTGCTCAGCAGATTTATGAGCTAAGCAATAGTGAGCAGGGTACCAGTCTCACGTAATGCCCCTAACATGGCTCTTAAGCTGGTGACCCTTTATTTTCCTCAGCATGTATTTTTCTTAGCTAAGCAGTTCCATAAAATCCCCCCCCCACCACTGCAGGACCGACTGGAGTGTCTTTACGGATTAGCAATGTATGATGTCTTGGCTGGCGCGTCCACACCAGCATACACTGGGTTCTTGGCCAGTCCAATGGTTCGTACGCCCATGTAGGCCAGGAAGCCTGAGGTGTCCAGGTCCTGCTCCTGCATGATCTGGACGTACGTCTGCGCCTCTGTCTCATACTGGTTGTAGATAGCTTTGGCTTCCGCTTCAGCTCTAATGAGGTCACACAAACAACGTCAAAGGTCAGGAAACATGTAACCCCTTCTTCAGCTTCGTAAGTTCAGCCCTCAAGATGACATCAAATTTTCGATATGTGCTTTTTTTTTGCTTCATGGTTAAACGTCACAGAAGCAGGTGACAAATTCCTACTAAGTTCTCGGCAATGTTCACTGGTGCAGAGTTGGTTTGACTGTTTATTCATCCTATTTTCCCGAGGAATCAAGCGATGCTACATGCTTGATGGGGCTTACCTTGTGCGTGCTATCCTTGCTTCAGAATTGGCCCTGTTGAGCGTAATAATTGCTGATCTCTCGGCCTCCTTCAGAGTTGTCTCAGCTTGAGTCAGTAAGCGAGGCCGCTCACTCTCTGCTACCTGTAAAAAAAAAATTCATATGGATCCATGCCTCAGTTATCGGCTGACTAATTTCCGTGTCGAGCATTTAGTCCTGAAATTAGGCTGGTCAAAAATGGTAAGAATAGAAATGCACAGCAATTGTCAATATCATGAACACAAAAGGAATATGCCGCTGACAACATCTGTAAACTCTTACTGATTCATAGCAAAAAGTTGTACCAACCCTCCTAGTTAAGTCAAATAAGACCAACAGTGTAAGACACTGAACCACTTCCATCTACCACGTTTACATATATATAAGCAAAGATGCCGGAAACCTCTGTAGCTGTCCTACATATACAGAGTAGGTCATTCTGACCAGAGTAGGTCAGAGTCTAGCCACAGTTTACACAGGGCTGGCTGAGCCGAACCCACTAATTTCCTTCACAGTAGCATGATTTGGGTGTTCACATCAGACTGGGGTTTGAAATGCTGAAGGAGTTGGGATCAATACCTGAATGTTCTCTCGTGCAGCCTCCTTGCTCCTAACAGCTTGCTCATACTCTGCTGGACGGGCAATGTTATTTACCTGGTGCAAGAACAAAGATGTAACCAAGTTGCTCAGAAGCACAGACAACTCAAAAACCTCTTCCCCCGTTACCCACTCCCTCCTTACCTCCTTTATATTCCGCCTCCAGCCAAGAAAGGCAAACTATATATGTACATGTAGCACTGTTAAAATTAATCCATAATCATAATTATACACTACATACATCTTTGTTGAACTACATAATTCCACGCAAGCTGTAGCAAAACACTGGCTGATTGTTTGAAATTGTGGGTTACTTAGTATTATTTGTGGTAATATTTGGATGAAAAATTAACTTTCATAGTTATTTTTGTAATCTGTGACCATCGATGAAAAAAAATCATACTCCTCTTGCAAAAAGGTTGCATCAATATCTGTCAAGGTTTTTTGGATAATTTTCACTTGGTTATGATATCCACATGTAGTTACCAATCACAGCTGTTTACAATGTGATGAAAAAAATGCATGGAAACAAAAACGGTGTATTCTGCTGCCACAACCAGCCTTTTAAAGGTACCTGCAAGTCATCAATGTTGGTACTCAGGTACTGGTAACGTGCACTCAGTGCCTCTCGGACAGAGTTCTGGAAATTTTGCCGCAAAGCTTGGAACTCTGTAGTGTTGTAGTCACTGCAGGCTTCGTGAATGGCTGACTCGCCTTGAACAGACAAAAATTATCAAAATACTAATATTGAACAGTAAGTTGCCTCCCTCCACCCAAAGATCTTTGCAGTACAATGACAGCTTTTCCGTAAATGTACATTCATCGGTGTCAAGAACAAAGAATATACATCCTTATGGCACATTTATAGTCTCAATGCACCCAGACAAAAAGTTTTGTGAATGGCTGACACACCTTAACCCTAACCCCCTAGGGTGTATGTAAAATCATATTGAAATCAGAGGATTTGTGACTGTTGAGGTGCCTTTCCATAGGTACATTTTTGGATGCGTTGCGTACACGATGCATTCATGCATTTCACTTTTACGGACATAAAAATCGACCCATTAACATAACACATGTGTATGTTGCGTTCGACCATCAAAACCGCCCCGGCAGTGATTTGACGGATACGCAACGCTTGGCACAAGTGTTGACGCGCACATGGAAAAGTGCATTTAGGGCTACATGAGGCAAACAAGAAAGCTGTCCATCTTCAGACTGTTTAATCCTAACCCACCTCAATCCTCCGAAATCCTTGGGTTGGTTTTGGAGGATTTTGGAGGATTCAGGATGAATGATGATTTAAAAGTTGGAGGATTGAGGGTGAATGTAGTACTAAAAATTTACACCCAGCAAGAAGTGAGACCGAGGGGTACCCCCCCCCCAACATGTCCAATCCCTATACACATTCTAGACTATTGTTACTTAACACGTCCCCCCAAGATGTCTGAAAGGAATTCCCCAGATTCTTGCGAGACAATGACCAACACAAAGCAGGGGGGTTCTCTCCGTCTCAAACCTTGCTGTATATGTAAAAATTAGTCACACAGTGGTGCATATGGTCACACATTATACTGTTTGCAATGTACATGTACCCAAGGACAGTGTGTTCTGTTGTTCACTGCTGCTGGTCATAAATTACACAATCCTCAACTGCAGTGTGTTAAAACAAAGGCACATGTCTGCTTTGTTTATTACAAAAGTAAAGCCGTCAGCCAACTCAGCAAAAAAGCAGCTTCAGCTCGGGAACCAACCTGATGTGACCAACCCTCCCACTCCCCCAAAACAAAACAAAACTGGGCCATCGAGGATTTTGGAGGATTGAGGGTGTGCCCTTGTAAAAAGGCCCTTGGGAGTTAAGGTTAGCGGAAACTTTTTACGGAAGTGTCTTCATTGTTTGTGTCAACATACACCTTTTAATTAAGGGCATATCTTTTTGTTAGCCCAACCACTTTTTAACAAATATTGAGAAAAGACTGTTAAACATTTCGGTTCAACAAGTTCTTGGCCATTTTTGCACTTACTGCATGAATACTTTATGTGGTTTTCAATTGAATGTGTAATTTAAGTGCCATTCTATAAGTACTTTGTATACGTTTTTGAAATCATTCTTCCTCCCGCATATGCTTGTTTCGTTATTCATGTTCATTGTAACGACGAATAACTCAAACAGAAAACTGTAATCAAATAATTGACACATTGATCAAGTAATTGATTAACGGCATAGCACTGGAACAGCGCCCAGTATGCAAATGAAAAGAGAGTGTGCACGAAAGACTTTCCGTGGGATCTAGCCACAAGCAGTAAGCGCTCACTCTCCTGGTTTGATTTTCCACCTTTGTACCTGTGCTTTTGAGGACCTTCTCAAAGTTCTCATGGTCTCGGAACTGCAGCACAATCTGACGTAGATCCCTGGACTGGATTTGGTACTGGAAGGCGATATTCAACGATATGATTACCCCATCCTTGTTCAGACAGCGTAGGTCGGGGTACTGGATGGTGCGATAGACTGAGGGGAACGTGATGAATTGGAACCCCGGCGGACCGTTGTGCAGGCCTTCTTGCTTGACATCCTCGTACAGCTCGCGAGAGATGGTGTTGTACATGACAGCCACTGATGGGAAGTTGAGACAGTTGTTTGAGTATAAAAGTGAAGAGACAACAGATCGTGTTCCCTTATAAAATACTGCAGCCAACTAGCGAGCCAGTTGCACAATTTGATGTTGGAGAGAGAGATTAAATTAGATTACACTTGGTTTATTACTGTTTGTGTATTTACACAATGGAGCCTTGGTTCTTGCACTAAGAACATTCTGAACACCTGTAGTATTATCACTTAAAAGAAGATGCATTGGGCTATTAAATTAAAAACATTTACACTAAAAATGACTAAGAGAGTTGAGAAGGGAAAGATTAAGAAGCTCTGCAAGGTACAGAACTTATCAACCAAGTCTGCAGCGTTGCCATGCCAACATCTCCTTCGAGAAGCAAGTGGTTCTGAAAAGGGCTGGAGGGGGAACAACTCATGTACTTACTCTCGTCCGATTGCAGCGTCTTGAGAGAAACAACAATGAGGACTATGATTCCAATCGCTAAGAAAGCTGCCACGCCAAGTGCAATGGCCACGCCTGCCTTCATCTTGTAGCCTGAAATCCTCTGCTTTTACTCCTCGTAGACAATTCCCAGGTCAGCCGCTACATGTACCAGTCGCTTCTTCGTTTCCTGATGCCCTGAGAAAATAAAAGGAAAAAAAAAGAAGAAACTGAACTTCTACGAGTTTTCTTGGAAAATAAGAGAATAAAAAGCAAAGAAGAAAACAAACATAACACTGACCAAATTATACAGACCAGAAAGAATTCACATCATGACAATGAAACCATTTCTCAAACAAAATTGCCCAAATACATCGGGGAGAGGGCAAAGCTGCATTAACCCTAACTCTTCAAGCACTTCTCCCAGAGGCCTTCTGCACTTCACTGAAATCAACCACTTCAAGCAATGTTGTATTTCGAAAGCCACAAGCTCCAAACTGGTGCAAAAAAAGGCTACCAAAAAAAAATTTTTCGTACTTTTTAGTATCAAATATTCACGCGTAGATAAACTGACTCTCAACCTGATGCTTAGCTGGCTTCAAAACAAAAATCGAAACAAAATATCTTCATGGGCCTGAAAAGTTGCAGGATGGTTTGGTCACTACAGCTCCTTTCGTGGACCTTCACCGGCCAACTCCGCTGCACGGTAACACTAGCTGCACTGAACCGGGTGTCATGTATATGTGTGGCAACCAGGAAGTTATCACAGGCTACGTTTTCTGTTCAAAAAGTTAACTTCCTGAAAAATGAAGTGAATGCCAATAACCACGCTACATGTGGTAAGAATGAGGAAATGTGGAGGAAATTAATAAAGTCAGCTCACAATGATAGCCAATACGTGTGCTGTAAAATGTTTACATGTGTCTTTTCCAAGTTAATCTATAAAGCAAAAACGTAGAACAGGTAAGTCATCTTGGCTGTGGAAAAGGAAGATTACAGGCCATACTCTGTGACTACAGACATATGTCTGGTACACATATAAATGTTCAACTACAAATTTCTCTATTAATCCCAAGAGTCCTGAAAACTCCAACTGTTGGCGGATTTTGGACTGCTTGGGCTAATGGAATGTGGAAACAACCATGCCTGACATTTTAACCTTTTGGCTGAAGGCCTTGCTAAATCTTCTGGAATCAGCAGAGTATGTATGCTGGAAACAGAATAGAAATGAAAAACAAAGAAGGTACTAAACATGCTAATTCATTTTGAATTTTGCATCAGTTTGTAAACTTTGCACACATGTATGGAAAAGTTGGAGAGCTGTTTTACATAACTAGAGTGACGACCTGTCACATCCCCATGTGGAGAAAATTTAACGCTATCCTTAGTGGAGACATTTTGAATTCATAAGCATGTTTGCAGACCATAAGAAATAAGATGAAATGAAATCTGAACCATGTACTCTAAGACCAATGCACAAACCTATCATCAGCAAAATTCATCTGCAATGCATACATGTATGCACAAGTGGTGCATTTTGTTTTTAATGAGCAAAATGAAATGTTCTTTTAGTCATTTGGCCTATCAGCTCTGCTGATACATCAGTTTAGAATAGAGATGTAGATAAAGCCTAAGAAAGCTATACAAACTTTCCAATTTTCCAGAAGTCTTTACAAAAATGTGGATGCCCCAAGCTGATCTGCACTGTGCACAGCGAGTTAGGGTTAAGTAATATGTGTATAATATACAAGCAGTACTGTTAGAGGACTGCATTTATCATGCAAAATGTTATCTACATGTACGTTGCTTGGGCATGTTCAGAGGACAGCATGGACACAAAGCATTATCCTTTACAATTATGCTCTACATTCTTAACAATTCTGAATTCACAATGTCCCATTAACAATGAAGGGAAGGATTAGATTCTGATGTGGATTTGTGATAACAGTGGTTAGGTCTCAATACAAGCCAGCATACACTTGACTTTTGATATACATGTACTTGGGGCATACAGTTTGCTGTGAGGATATTTATTAGTACTTTGTTGGCTATAGAGGATGAGTATGAAAATCTGCACATTTTATTGTCAACTTCAAGATCCAAGGACCACTTATGACACTTTGCATCCAACAGGGCTGATGCCATCCCTTCCCAGGGAACTGTACAAGGAAGTGTAAGCTGTCCCCACAATCCTGTGGTTTGTGCCTGATTCAAACTTCCCATATTATGGGAAAACTCAGGCCACACAGGAAGGAACTTCACCTCATGAGGAACTTTAGTTCCAGGGCGCACGCTGAAGTGCAAGATGGATGTGCTCAGCAACATGTACTTGAATTAACTCTGGCCACCTCTTGAACAAGGTTAGAGGAGACATCCACTGATGTTTTCATGACTAAAAACAAAGTCCCGTCCACCTACTGTACATTTAACTAACAAGTCATTCACGTATCTCTACATGGACATGTTTCATCAATATAAAATACCTTAAGGGATGATTTTCAAATTCATACACACATGTAGTTAAATGTTCATACTGGAAGCTGCAAATTTACAAAAATTTTCTCTGAAACACCTAATGTATGTAAGCTGATGTCCACAAACCGGGCCAATGCACATTCTGTGTTAACTGCATGCTTAAAAAATAATGTAAACAAACAAAACAATTCAATTAAAATGAGACATATACAATGTATGACATGTCATGTTAAAAATGCAGGGCTGTTTTAGCCAGTTGGTTTTCCAATGTTCACGCGAGTAGGGGATTTGACATCACTTGGTATTTTCACGGGTGTCGTTATCTAAACTAATCACTTGAACAGACATTTTTAAGATAACAAGTTACACATGATGAAATCATCATGATATTTATAAGTTTTAACCTTAATATGTCCTTGCCTACCTGTATACCAGCATTCAATCTGATAGGATGAATGGCTTCTATATAAGCCCTTGAGAGTGTACCTCCATAGTGTCGAGTCCATTTTTAATACATTAACATGCCTCTGCTTACTAATTTGGTGACAATCAAACTGAAGGGATGTGTAGTGCCTTAGAAACTGACTTGTTTTGGTTTCTTAAGCCAATGTGCAAGGAAATCTGTCAATCTCACTGTACAATTTGCTGAAAATTCTGCTTTCAGCCAGTTGCATTTTCTTTTAACTTTTGGGTTGGGAGAGGTTGCTTAAAAAAAGGGAAGAAAAGCCAGAGATTTCATACAGGGTTGACTGAGAGAGCTCATTGAAAAAGAATCTATAATCCCCTTAAGTGGGCCCAAGAGCCCAATCCACAAAAGCAATCCTTGCTTTGCGTTATGCATCACTTTTTTTGAACAAAGACCATTCAATAAACCGTTAGAAAGCAAATTTCAATAAAATAAAAGCAAACTCTAAAGTATTCTGTGATCAGTTGTTCTTTTCTTCAATTCTTGTAGGCAACAACATCATGAGCATGACACAACACATGGCTGCGCCGCCATGAATCACGGCAAGATGGCGTGCACAGCGCGCTTGCACCACATGGGACTGAATACCCCGTAGTCTGAAAAAAAAAACACCCCTTCAAAGGTTCAGAATTTGCTCAAATTACACCCACTTACAGCTCAAGAGTTATGTTTCACAACGATTCACCTTAAAATGACAACGCTTTGTTACAAACCAGGATTAGTTGGGCGGAATTTCGAGCTTAAACATTAGCGGCACCGTAATGGAAAATTTTGAAAACAAATGTGTACTTTGTATTTTTCTCATTACATATTCATTAATTTGTCTGCCACACTCCTTCCAACAGCCAATCAGTAGTGCGAAATCCGGACACAACTTCTGTAGGCAGAGAACCGGGCTAACACTTGTGTGGGCACCTTTTGGAGGTCGCGCACGTGGCGTATTTGCACATGCCTACTGCATGTAGAAGGGAAAGCTACATTTTAGCTTTTGAATTCACCTTGGTAGATGACTATGACATGCTCAATAACGGTAGTGTTGATGCTGTCCAAAAAGGGCAGGGTATTGAGTTTTGAGGGAAATTATGAGGGGAAACTATGAGCATGTTTCAACACATGACACATTGTGGAGTCAAATTTGTATGGCTTGTTTATCAGCAGGAAAGTCACATTTTTGCACAATTTACAATTTGAAATTTCCAAAAAATAAGGTTGGCACAATAAAGAGAGTGTTACTGTTTGTTTTTCTGGGGACTTACCAGTTTTGTAAGATTAAAATGACAAAAAAGGGGGGTCCCCAAGTACATGTATACAATCCCCCTACACATGCTACATGTAGCAGCTCGTGGTAGCCAGTAGCACTACTAGTACTAGCAGTGGCCTATGGGTGCAGTCTACTAATTGAAGCAAGAATTCCTGGCCAGCTCATTAGCATTAAAAGTGCCCCCACAATTTCTTTTGAAAAGGAGATTGTATGGCCCCCCAAAGGGTGAGATTGTGTAAATTCTTGGCAGGATCAAGTTCATGGGGGTTTGGGCTTCTATCTTTGAGCAGAATGGCTGAAAATCACGGTTGGAAATTGTCCCAGGTGCCCGAGAAACTTGAAGGTTGGCACTTGAAAAATGGCTAAATGCAGACTTTGCAACTTCTCCTTTTGGGGGTTGTTTTTTGCGTGTGTGAATAATTTAAAAATTCATCGATTAACCACCCAAAATTGAAAAGAAATTGAAAGTTTAAGTACCAAGGAATAACATCATTTTGTTTGACAAACCTCACGGACGTTGGCTTGCATGTTATTGAACCCTTAAGAATGTTGATTTTTACACTGTTTTCAATGGGGCTTGTAGCCCTATGCAAAGTCTTAGGCCTAGCACTGCCACTGTGTGACAGGAATGTTGGGCGGGTTGGTCCAGTTCGGGGACTTACATAACTTAGGCCTAACGTTCAATTTTTGCAATTAAAATACCAACTATAATCACATGTATACAGTCTCCAATATAACACAGTATTTGAATAGGAATATGGAAAAGGAGATTACCTTGAAACTATGTGTAAAAACCAAACCAACAAAGATCTGTCCGTGTCACTTCACGTTGCCGAATTCACTCCCGTACCATGCCAGGACATGATGCCTACAGTACTTGAACAATGAGGGCGCTTGAGCGGCTATTTGATGTGCGCATTGTGTGTAAAGCTGGCTACATCCAAATCTGTTGTCTGCAGGCCAAGTAGGTCGAGATCTTTACGTGTACCAAATAGGCAAGGGGGGGGGGTTACGCGCAAGCAAGACGTAGGCGTGAGAGCAAAGGATGAATATCTGGGTATGGGAAGACAGGCGTCATTGTCGTCATTGACCATCATACACCTCTGACCCTCATCTAACAGTTTACCCTGCACCAATTTGATCTGTATATCTTCTTATTTCCAATTTTCACATGCATTCAATTCAATCAGAAAACAAAGTTTGGTCCTTCCCAAGCCCAAAATTACTAAGTGAAGACAACTTAAACCAAAATAAAAGCCTTATTTATCCATGTATATATTTTATTTGCTTCGAATAAAGAATGACAAAATAAAATATTAAAGTTAACATCATAATGTAAACATAGAAAAATGTTCAGAGGCCCCTATTAGACAATTTTACTAAGGCTTAAGTCATCTTTTGCTGCTGTTTTTGCAGGATGATCTTTGTAGGTGGGGAA
Source organism: Acanthaster planci (assembly GCF_054643075.1). Taxonomy (NCBI): domain Eukaryota; kingdom Metazoa; phylum Echinodermata; class Asteroidea; order Valvatida; family Acanthasteridae; genus Acanthaster; species Acanthaster planci. Next base: position 16,682,896 of record NC_141779.1, on the reverse strand, counting down.
ACTTTGGTAAAACTGCACTCTTGAGACCATCTGTCAGACCTGCTGCAAGAAAGACATCTTCCAGCTCCTCTGTGGCGGAACACTCACGGACCTGAAAGTCAATCAACCTGCCATGGAATAAGGAAACTATCAATTGCATTTTGATCAGCAGAAAACATCAGCAAAGACAAAGATCTTTTATCATGAATGGCTTGTGACGCATTGTGATTGCCGAGCAGGTTTAGTAAGTGCAAGAAAATGAAACCAGGTTGGCTTGGCCAGAACTTTTATTGTAGATGTGGGGTGGAGCTTTTGCAGCATAAGTGATTGAATAGAGAGGTGCACAGCCAAAGCTTTTGTGATGTGTCTGAACATGCAGGTGTAGCAAAGCTTTGGTGATGAGTGTATGACAACAGAGGTGTGGCCAAACTTGTGTAATGCAAGTACATTGTACCTTAATGTAGAGTGTCTGATTATGGAGCATGGCCAAACTGTTCTATTGCTAATGTCTGAATAAAGAAACGTGACCAAAGCTTTCATGATGTGAGTGTCTGAATAAACATGTAGAGCCAGGTCAAACCTGCTATCTGAGGGTCTCGGATGCAAACCCTGCATCAACACCGTCAACATCCGCTCCTTACAGCTTCTTCCACTTGAATCAATATCAACCTTCTGCGTCCGAAGTCTCATGAGAAACTCCTGGCAAAAGATTTCAAATTGGTAATTGCATCCTTCCTGACCACTTCATGAGAAAAGGCAAATTGAAACTGGTAACACCACCATGGTACAAGAAATAAATAAAGGCTCAACTGACTGGTTGATTGATAGATGTATAGTTAATCTTTGATTGAAATCAAAAGCCTTACAACAAAGTTGTGCCCAAGGATGGGCAATGTAACATTTAGTATTCTGGCCCTGCAGATGTTTTGAGTAGCAGTGGTTTTCGACAGAAATTTCAACAATTGACATGTTGTAATTTTGTTAAGGAATCTGCTTTCGAGTTTATAGAAAATGTGAAGAACTTTCACGATGAAAGTCAGAGGGATGAGGTTTGATGTGAATTATTTTAAGGAGATTTCCCTCATAAAATTGTCAAGATAAAACTTGACAATTTTGCACAGCAAAGGAGAAATTATCACAGAATATTTTCATACCCTGTGTAAGTTACCTTAACACAGTCCTCTGTTCCAATCAACAAAACCAGGATAAGATGATGTAGGAACAGGAGTCGTCCAACCAGTGAGAGCTCGGCAGCCCAGCTGACAAGGGTCTTGATGTAACGGACTCGAGAGCGCATGTGATCAATATGAAGAATGGTGACATACGGTGTGCTGTCATCTACATTACGACAAAGACATGCAGTCAAAACACCGAGCTACTGCAAGTTTGTTATTACATGCACGGTGCTCCATCCAGGAATTCAAGGCAAAGTGGTAAGAGAGTACAGACTGTTCCCTTTATAACACTGAGCACTACCAAGCACTTCTGCAGAGATTGGCAAACGTATATTTACATCTTCAAGATCCAAATATCTTTTTGTTGTTATGGTGCAGAAAATTTATTAAATGTATTAAAATAAATATGGTATTTCAAAGTTTTGTTGAGTAGACTTGCTATACACTCAGGAGGCATGTCCACATTAAAAAAAATCAAGCCTGTGGAAGAGGAAAGGTGTTTTCCTGTTTTAAATTTTTTTAAAATCAATTTCAATGAATACAAGAGTTTTGAAAGCAAACACTACCACAAAATACTGAAGAAAATTAGGTTTGGAGCATACCACCACCTTTTCTGTTACTTGTGTCCCGATTTTTAACCAATGCAGCTGTGAGCCTCGTTCCATTTTCCTGCAGCCAGTATACAAGCTCCATGATCATTGGCTGACCCAGCAATGATTTTGAATATTCACGAAGTTCATCTTGCAGCTGATTTGCTGACTGTTTAGTCACGCGGCCACATGCTAATGAGATGGAAGGAGGTTCATGAGGATAGCCAGATGGAAGGAAACACTGCAAGGAAATCTTCAAAGTGTCTGATGTTTGGTCCACAGTTGTTGTCTCTGATGGTTGGCAAGTTACACAAATGGAAAAACTCTGTTCACCATCTGTAAAAAGGGAAAATCTTGCTTTCAATAAGTGGCTCTCATCGAGGCAATCTTGACTCTTATGCAAGTTTACTACACTCTCTCCTCAGTTGATTATCCTATGAATGGATTTCATGCAACAACAAATCAACTCAGGGTGGAGAGTGCGAAGATTCAAAATTGTGCTGAACAACTGTATATACTCTGTAGGCCCTAGGCATTGCCTTTTGGTAAAATATTAATCATATCAAAAATAAGAGATAAAAAATCTCCCGAGCTATTTGTTCCCAAAATAAAGACAAGACACAGGCCATGAACAGAGAATGACCTTAATGGAAAAAAGAGTGAAATCATGGACAATTAACTCTGTGTTTAAAATTAAGTCAAGTAATGGCCAAATGTTTCTTACGTCTAATAATTTACAGCAACGTGTACACATGTGATGTTGTTGTTAACAGGCATAGTCCTACGTATTATCCCCTCACGGCCTACTTGGAGACCTCTAACTTAGGATAGAGCAAGGACAGAGAGTCACTACTCTGTGTCTTTCAAGTTACTAGCTCAGCCCATGGGGGATGGGCTAAAAATTTTTGCTGGGCTAGCCCTAGAGCCTACCTGAATTTAGCAATAATTCAAACTCCCCATCTCCACAGAAAATTCCCTGCAGAGCCTTCACTTCGTCGTCGGCCATGCTGTTCACTGAGTCGAGCCCAAAGCTAAAAGCAAATATTTAAGCCACATGTACATGTCTCTGCAAGTTGCCCATCATCGCACCACTTCGCCCATTTGCTACTCCACGGCCTAACTTCGTTGTTTCATGGAGTGTCCACAAAAAGCATTGAGATCGATGCAAATAACACTGAAAAAATAAATCAACATAGCGATGGTCAAGCAAAATAGAGCTAATTGCAGAATACCCCACTACCCCGTACAATCAACCTCATAGCCAGGTACAGGTCAAAGTGTCGCACTCTTCTCTAGGGATTTCCACCTTGTACCCACGTAACCAGTCATTCCAGGGTCGTTTTTAGAGTGGCAGGGTATTCTGCAATGCAATTACTCCCAAAATAGCCTTTGACCAGGACCCCTCACGGATCGCAAAATCTTTCTTGTAATTTTTTTTTCCAAAAGAAAGTCCTCGGCCTCCTCCCCTTTTTATAGCTCCATACTGTTGGAAAGGCTATTCTTGTCTTTTCCTTTTATGGTAAAACATAAACTTTAAAGCATCCATAAAATACTAGTGTTTACAAAACAAGTGGAATTCACTGACGTTGAACTTGTCAAATTTCTTTTTATTCTGCCTGTTTTTCTTCCCGCTCACGTGAGAAATTAATTTCTGTATGTCCGACGCGACGAGGATCACTAAAGCACAGAGTTCCTATTATGACGGCAAAGTGGCACATGCAGGCCGCGAAGTGTGACACGTACGTTTGTACCATACCGTACCGTACCGCACATCATGCAGGTGGTACGCCAAATAGCCGCCGTCTATTGTCAGAGCAGACACGTACACATGCAGCGCTGGCCGCCGTCTCGGGATAGCGCCCTCTATATGTAGCCTTGACTAAAATGAGTTAATGCCTACGGCTAAAGCTCTATTGTGGCATCAAAACACAAGCCGTAGCCACGTCAAAACCAAAGATCTCCCTCAGAAAAAGGACGTAGAGGGCAGTATGTAAACCGAATCAACGGTTAAGAAGTTCCAAACAACATACACAAAACGTTAAAACATAAAGTCAACGCTCGGCGGGTTGCTCGAAATATAATACGTGATATATAGGATACAGGCGGCACGCGAGGCCTGTCTAGCGTCAACTTTGGGATGGACGTGACGGTTTCAAGATCAAAACACGGTAAAGTGCAGTCTCGGTTGCTAGACGTGGCATAGCGTTATGGGAGTATTGGTAATGTAAAAAAATTTGACCAAGGCCTGAATTGTTATATGCGTACCTCTCTTTCAAATTTTTGCTTTCAACTTGGTTATTCAGGCCTAACTTTTGGCCTAAAATGCTAAATATGTTTATCGCCGGTGTCAGTTTGTGTTTATAATTCAGAAATTCATTATAATTCAGAAGTTCACTTCGAATTTGCCACCTCTCCCCGTTTTAAATGCTGAACCAACCCTCCCTGCCCCGTTGTACATATTGTAAAACTGGTAAAGTACTGGATCTGCCATTAATATCAGCTAGGCTAACATTAAACTAATCATTGTCTGGCTCCATGCTTACGCAAGACTTGAAGTTACATTGTCATTGTGAACTTGCATTCAGTAGATGGAATTCAGACTAGCTGACTAGTGCAGTGGGTCAGTGCAGACATCGAGGAATCTCACAGAATGGCAGGTAGGCCTACCGCGCCGATGAAAATAGCAACCATAGTGATGTACATGCAAGCCAGCCAGTCTGAGGATCAGGTTACACAATTTTTTTCTTTGATCAGTATGTATGCGCACATTTGTTGCAGTTGCTTTCATCAGCACGTTGTGGTTGCTACCCGCCATTCTGTGAAACTTCCGGATGTCCACGCTGTCTCATTTCCCTTTTATTATGTTCAAAGAAAAAAATCCTCTTGAGGCAACTAGAACTTAAACTAACATCATAGGGCATGTCGTTTTCCCTGGTGTCTTTTGGAGAGGTAGAATGATAAGCCCCACCAAACTTCTAGTTGTGCATGTAGGATTTGATTTAAAACAAGAAAAAGGATAAAATTGGAACATTTTGGGGGTAAAAAAGGATGTGAAAAACGGAATCTAACTGTCTTCCTGGGTGCCAGAAGCCTCACAGCAGGCTTCATTGTTTGAGCGTAATCAAAATCTTTGTATACATTGCAAGATCTTCAACAGTGTTTAGAGAACAGCAAATTATGTGATGCAGTGCAATCACGCAGATTTACCGACAGTACCTAAAGGTTTTACTGTTTGATTACAAGTCCATTATAAAGTTAATCCTTCAAGATATTTCTCACACTTCCAGGTATGCAGTCATGAAGGATGCCAAGAAACAAAGAACAGTGGGTAAAAGTAAGGTAAAATCTTGTCAGTTCTCTGAACTAGTTCTGTTTGTACAAATACACAGTTTTGCAAAATATGAATTGGAAATTTGTATAGCATCTGTGTGAGCTGAAGCTGGTTGCAGGTTTGAATCCCGCTCCAGTCAATTTCTTTGTTCAGCTTTATGATCTGTTTTTTTTTTGCACCATAAAACAGGACTTTTGGTATATTTGGTCTGAATCAAGAAAAATGTGTACGTTTGTCAAGGTCATGATCATTTGAAACGAGGATTTATATTCTTTTTTTCTCTTTGTTTGTTTGTCAATAGCCAAGTCAAGCCTCTTTGGTGTCTAGAGGATTAGCAGCGAGGCCATCATTAATGAAGTAAGATCTTACTTTTCCATTCAGATAGGATGTGTCTTATGTTTTGTGTTCTCTGTACAGGTTAAGTATTCCACCATGCCTGCTCGAGTCTGTCTGTTGAGTGTTGACATCATGTGTGAACCTGACAAGACGCTTGACACTCAGCAGCGACATGCTGTTGGACCGGCGCACTTTGTGTGCAAGGGGATCTGGTAGGGGGCAATGTTGGCCATGACCACACCTATGACACCTACCATATGTTTTTTTGAAAAATTATGAAAAAAGACCAATTTGTGTGTCTGTTTCCCTTTCTTCATTGAGCTGTGGGAAGCCTTCAAATTTAGCCTCACCCCACTGAAAAGCCATTAAAGGTAACCATTACTGGAAGAAATCCCAAATATTCCCCCTCCCAACATAATTTCATTTGTCCCCTCCAAAAAAAGGTCTGGATCCTCCTTGTTTATGTGCTCACTTGCTTGCCAGCATTCAAACTGTTTTAAATAGGGCGCTTTTCAATGAGGTTAACCCAACCGGTATGTCAAATACTTATAAGAATAACACATTTAAATGTTGCATAAGATATGTTCTTAAGTAAAATTCCTGCCATGGACCCTTTAATTCTCCTTCACCGTAGACGTAATGATGGGAAGAGCAGTGATCCTCCATCAGTCCGCTCAGGTTACTCCCTGTACTCATCAGACTCAGACAGTACCACTACGGAAGTCAACCAAGGACTGGATCGATGTGCAAAACTCCTCGCCAACATCTTAGATAACAGCAACCAAGGTCATTCTATCAAAAGTATGCTGGCTGCCGGCTTACCCCTTTTTGTACCCCTTTTTTGTAACAGTTAGACCTGTAGGCCTCCACATGCATTAACACTCATTCCCATTTGGTCATCCACCTGTCCATACCCAAGATTTCAAGGGTTAAAAATTAGTTTGGTTGAAGGTGAGAGGCAACCTGCTTTGAAGAAACTGCTTTGAACGTCTCTCAGTGTTGAGGTTCAATTGAGCTGAGGTTTAGAAAGCTTTATAAGAAAGCATGCGAAGAATGTGGAAGATTTCTGGATGGAGATTAACCTGTTAACCTAAAGTTGTTTAGTATGTGAAAAAAAGGAATTGTGTGTTTTGAAATAATTAATATAAAATGTGAATAATTATATAACTTGACAGCTGGCCATGCAACATACAGACTTCAAAAGCAGAAATTGAAGACGGGTGTCAAGGCCCGCGGAGGTAACTCCACCAATTTGGAGCCCAGGCCCCTCAAAAGCGGGCCGAGGCATCCGGCCCCAGAAGGGAAATCCACGAGGACCTTGCAGGGGAAGTCTGTTCTCTCGAAGAGTGCCAAGGGAAAAGGTGCCATTACCTCACCAACCCCAGCAGTGTCTGGAGCTAGACACGGAAGACGTAAGGCGTCGGGGTCAAAACGTTCACTGCTGTCTGCTGTACACGTCATCCCAACGGGTCAGGATGATTTACAAGGTAAATGTCTTCCCTTGCTTCCTCTGTGTCTACAGTCAGCATGGTGGAAAATGCTATTCCAAAATTACCTTCATTTCCAAGTCAAGACCAGTCGTCACGATGTGTATGCAGGACTGCATAGCTCAGTCAGCCACAGTTAATTTCAATGGGACTTTTGGTACCAAGCACAAAGAATGTGCCTCTGGCTTGCAATGCACTGCGGGTTTTTGAAAGATTCAAAACGTTTCCCACCAAAAAAATGTCCGGTGAGTTTGGCTTACTGGATATTGTGAGACTGCTTTTGCATTCTGAAGGAGTATGTACAGATTATGTGAAGGCCATGTTCTACAGTTCTATGATAGACCTCTTGACATACACTTAATGATGTCAGGCTTTGTTAACGTGTGCACGTTCCTATGGTAGTGAGGTGAGATGAGATCCATGGAGCTCCCAGACTTGTAAACAATGCATGACATCATCATGTTTTAGATCTGTTAGGCCTAGTGTCAGTTCTTGCAGCATGTGCATTGTCACTGTTCTACCAACATTGAACTTTAACACTGCTATTTGGCTAGCATAACCTTAACTTTGTTTTCCTTTTGGAAATCATCCTGAATCTCTTCTAAAGTCAGCCACCCGTCAAGAAACACCATGATGCGTTTTTTTACTCCTAAACTTTCAAAGGGAACCAAGCCTGGCATGAAGTAAATATAGTTGCTTTCCACAAAAAACTCACAAAATCCTGCCATTCCCATGATGGACTTTAATGGATCGGGGAAGGTCTAGGGCTACTCTTAGGTTAATGTTGTTCAAAAGATGACAGTCCTGTTCCAAGAGGCACCAGAAGGGTTTGCATCGGAAAGTTTCAGAAATTCTGAGAACAGTATATTGCTTTTGAGTAGGTAGTCATGAACAGATAATAAAATGTACTAGTTATCCTTGAAAGACAAGTGTAACTGGACGCATCTTCTAATTCAGTCAAAAAAGTTGTGAGGACTGGTTTTTGTCTTTAAATTTAGACACACCCATTAGAGAAGCAAACAGGGCAGATTCCCAACCCATAAAAAGGAGGACGAAACACGTAACAGCCCCAGGATTCCAAGACCACCTGATGTCATCCACACCTGCCGAGAGAGAATCCCCTAAGAAAGCTCAACCAGCGGCAGTGAATAAAACCACCAGACTTCCAAGTCCTAGGCAGGAACCCCAGCCGTCCACCCTCTCCAAGGAGAGGCACGGTCCCGAAAATTGTGTGATCATTCCAAGCAGGGAGGATGCCACAGCTTTCAGAGACAAAGCTCCACCAGGTTCGGAAAACTCTCAGAGAGCATTAAATGCACCTGTTACCAAACCCAAAGCACTTCTTGAGAGGGAAATAATAAAGGCAACTAAGAAGCTGGAACCAGACAGGGATTGGATGCAGTGGTATAAAGAGTCACTAGCTAAGCAGACTATGCATGAAGGCCTGGGAAAGGGGCATAGTAATTCTTTATTGCGTGACCAAAATGGTGGAGCAGACCAGGAGATACCCTCTAAGCCAGAGAGGGATGCTGGCCAGGGCATCTTGGACAGTAGAGTAACTGCACATCTTAGTAAGCAGCCAGCTTATCAGCCTCTTAAAGACAGCGAGGATCTTCTCAGGGACTTGGTGCAACAGCTGACCATCCTCAACCAGCAGGAGAAAGGGTCCCCACCCCAGGGCAACACCGAGCAGATACTGCAGGATTTGATTCAAAGCAAGCAGCTTGCCTCATCAGAGAGGCCAGCCAACGGGAAGGATACCTGTGGCAAAACTGAAGAAGTGATCAATCCTGCCTTGATCACAGACTCTGGTCCCCCTCTGTGTACTGATGGACGCAGTGCAGCCCTGCCAGATTTCCATGCTGACAGCAGACAATCGTCCCTGAAGCAGCTTCTGTCTGAATTCCGTCAAACTCCCTCACAGCAGACTCCCAGTGCCATCAGGCGAGGTGATCTGATGTCCACATTTCCATCACATGCTCCGTCCTTTGACGTCAGAAAGGGTGTAGGTAACAAGTATCCCTCTGGAACAACAGATCTAGAGCCCACAAAAGACACTCAGACGCCACAGCCTCACGTGCCAGGTGCTTTATCTTCACAAGTGACTTTCCTCACCCCGGAGAAAGATCACTTCGGCAGTGAAGTTGATGATGGGGCACTAAATCAACTCTCCACACCTTATGTTCATCAAGGTGGCCATGAGAGTGAGGCCTTGCAACTAGGAAAATACATTCAAGTTGGTAAGTATGTTGATTCAAGGTGTGTTTATTTTGCACATATTATCAACTATTGAGTCAAATTGTGAAATTTGTTAAAAAAGTAATATATTGATATCTTCTTACATGGTGCACCTCCTGATACTATGCACTTTATTTTCTTCGAGCCCTTTGCCTTAGCTCAGGAATACATCGGTTCAATTTGCATGCACAACGAGACTACAAGTAAACATGTAAACCTGACTGGTAGTCATGGTAGTGATGTTAATATTCGTAAGAGAGAAGATTCTCGTTGCAACCAATAAGATGGTGAATATAAACTATGGGAAAGGTCCAAACTTGTGGGGTCAGTACAAATGATTATCATCAATTCAGTGATTGGCTCAAGAGCGATTGGCCCATATTAAATACTCCCACCGCTGAACTGGTAATGATGTCTGTGACTGCAGGCTGTGATTGGTATGTGTTAGCCTTTTGTCAAGTATTGCAGGCCAGGAGCTTGGACTAAAAATGTTGATGTAATCACCTTGACCGAAGGCTATCCGCTATTTTTACATAATGACAGTCCTTTTGCGGGAACTCACCGTGTGCGCTAACCTTACATACCTAGTGTGGACTTGTGAACAAAAGAAGTCCACGTGATGTAGGAAATAAAGACGTTCTGTGGACTTACACACGTCCACAGGACGTTTCCCCTTCTCTGAAAAAGAGGTTTAAAGGCATTTTGGGGGTAGGGGTCATCTGTTGTAAAAGGAAGAGGAACAGGCAAGGAAACCTTGTACAAAAATCCAGCTGAAAATCATGTTCCCAGTTCAAGAAAAATGAGTATTTCACTGAGTTTTCTTAGCTGCACGAAAAGAATGTCCGCAGTTGGTATGTAAGGTAAGTGTGGGTGTGTGTGTTTATGCACATGAGTAGCGCATAATGCACTGAGCATGCACGACCAATTTATGTTGGAATGGACTGTCTGGACATATGCCGGGGGGGCGGGAAGCATACGTGACCCAGTTGTAAAACTTCCCTCTTTTTTGCCAGGAGGGTGCACTGTCCAGTGAATTGCACCCATTGAGTTAAAAACACTTCTACAGTCCATCCCTCACCTCTCTTTTCATGCCGTTTGCACCCCTCAGGCACACCTGCAGCTATGGCTCCCACCAGCCCACCACGGAGCACAGAGCCATTGACCGTTGAACCCAGAGGCCAGGCTGCCAAGCAGGGCTCCTTGCAGCAGATCAGGATGCTGAAGTACCTGCTAGGGGAGTTACAAGCCGTTCTGGCAGATCACGGTGGGTTTGATGATTGGAAATATAAATTTGATGCTGCGGGGGCATCTAATGACAGATGGGTACTGAAACCCAGGCTACCTCATGTTGCTGTTGATCCAAGCATGAAGAGTTTAAGGGAAGGAAGTACAAGTATGGAAGGATTTTTCACTTTCTTCAAAGTATATAGACCTGTCTTTCGCGAAATCAGAGTCATAATTTTAGCAAAATATGAATGACCTCCATTGCAAAAATGAGCAATTCTCATTCTCATCAAAAAAGTAAAGAGAGATACTCTTCCTTACACACTTAGGATGTAAAATGTGCATTTTCTGACAACACCTGTCGTAGATCATACTTGAATTTGCACAAGATAATGACTTGGTTAACCCCCCCTCTCCAGTATTCTACACAAGTGAATATACTTTTTGAAGAAATTTCTCAGTCCAAATCATTGTAGGGCTATCATGGTACGTTTAGGCTTATCTAGCCTTATTTTTAGGCTCTAGACAAGAACTTGACTGACTTCCCCTGGCCACTGTATGTTTCTAGGTTACTTTGTGGGTGATTAGTGTCATTAATTTGTTGACTAACAGAGGACATCGAGGTGTCAAGGCTCCTGAATGAGATGGAGGATGTTTGCAACACCCTCCCCTACACTACCCAGAAGCAGCTATTGGACCTGAACACAGAGGTCCTACTGGCCCTCCAGCCCTTGCAGTCAGAGAACGGTCAGCTGCGCAGGCGTCTGCGCATCGCCAACCAGCAGCTGAAGAGCAGGGAGGTGGCGGAGAGAGAGAAGAAAGACGAGTCCTCAGTCAGCTTAGAATGTGAGATAGGCTTGCTTATCTTGGAGTAGGCTACATGTACATCCCGGCAAAACCAATCCTGCAATATTCTTTGAAGTTTGTGCATACATATTAATGTGAAGCAAATCCTCTGACCGCATGAATCCCCTCTGAAATCCTTAACTTCTTTCAAGAAGTAAAGAATACAAATTCTCCTGATGTTTTGCCACAAATGATTGTCAAGGTCTTTTCTTTCCCTTTTTTTTCCCCCTCAAATATCAAGCATTAGCTCTCCAGGCTCTGAATTCCAACCTTCAGAAGCAGCTGCGTCAGGAGAGACAGGAGAAGGAGCAGTTACTTAAGAATAACCTGCAAATGAGTAAAACCCTGGAAGAGAAAGAAAAACAGCATCAGGACATGCTCAGGATATTAAATGATAAGGTACTTTAGACAAGTGATTGTCTCCTGAGTGTCTATATTAAAACACTGGCATTTGAAGCTTGTTAATATTACAAGTGGCCTAAATAACAAACACTGGATTTCGGGCAGAGGTGTGGTTTAATTTTTTACTGGACTGTGTCCAGTAATCCAGTAATATAAACTCCATGTTGAAAGTGTTTTGGTGGCTGACAACAGTTGAACTTGTGTTCGCATGCATGTAGGGTCATATAAACTCTCTACAGATTAACAGCTTCACCAGCAAGGGTGGTGGGGACTACATGTATTTATGAAACGAAAGCTTGTTTCATTGGTCAGTAATGAACCAATAGCAATGTTAATCATCCTCCCCCTTTTTCTCCAGGACACCAACTTGCTGAAGACCCGCCAGGAGACCCTGGAGGAGTTGCAGGACTTGCGTGAAGCTCGCAGCGAGCTCCAGTCCAAGGTGGACTACCTGGAACTGCAGGTGGAGGGCGGAAGCAAAGAAGCCCGCATACTGCAGCTGAGCTTGGACCAGCGAGACAAGGAGATTGACAGATTGAAGAGTTTCAATCAGTGAGTTTTAATTTATGCATTCTGAGGATCGCTTGCACCTATCATCAAGAAGCCTTGTTGTGTGAGGCGGATTTTGGATAAGGCTCTAGGATTTCTCATGAGAGCAAGTGTCCTGCCCCAAAGGCTATGCTGATACTCTTTAATATCTGAAATGGGGTGGAGCTACTTATCAACAACAACAATAAATGTATTGATTTACGGTAGCCATGTCACCTCCAAGATGATTTTCAACTGGCAATTATAAAAATGCAATAACTTTACATGAATTACAGGGTGCAAGGAAGATGAAGAAAATCGGCTATTTGCAGTCGGTGAAACAATACTGCAATCTGATACCCATAAAGTCAGTCAGAGTGCTTTTCTCTCCCTGACATGGGATCATTCGGGACTTTGCGTATGGGTATCATAGCAGGTATTAGTCCATGATGGCTGGGAAAGATAGCATCAGACTGCAATAACTTAAGCACAAGAGGGCGCCCTTCCTGAGAGCAATATATTAAACTCCTCCCTACCTTCCTAATTTCTAGAATATGGATGGTACAATTGACACTGCCCCAAACCTCTAAAACCGTAACCCTCACTACTTTATTCACTTCGTCCATCCTTGTTCCTTCGACCTCCAGGAGCCTCCAGGAGCAAGTCAGGAAGCTGATGAGTCAGCGGGGTGAAGATGCCAACTCACCCAGGACCTTGGGAGGAATCGGCCTGCAGAGGATGAGTCGACTTCTCATGGAAAGGTGGGTTAACCAACCATTTGGCCTTCTGCGATCTGTGCATTGGCAGCGCATTCACCTTGGTGTCCTGAACCTTCAGTGCCAATGAAAATTTTGCTCAGTCAGGATCCCGCTCGTGGTCTGTATTAACATTTTTAAATAAAAGAGCTTTGGTCTATCTGAGGGGTCTCAGAAAGTGCCATTTCCAAAATGCACTTTATAACGTGTTGCATGCATCATGGTTTGTAGTGTAGCCTCTGATCATATAGTTTATGGGGAAGGGGCACCATTCCTGCGAGAAATGACTGACGAATTTGGAGACTTTTAACGCAAGGCTCAATGTTACATAGTTGATACAACCCTGATATGGTACATTCAAGTTGTTTGATGTGTCTTGTTCGTTCCTTAGGAGTCCAAACACAGCAAACAAAGAGAATATCCAAAGTCCGTCTTATCACCACTCTTTCTCCAAGAGGCATCCCCAGCCTGCCCAGAAGTCGGCAATCTCCCTCTCCGAATCACAAAATCCCCCTGTGCACTTTCAAAACTCACTCAAGAAGAGTCCCAAGCAGCGTGTTACGTTCCTGGAGACTCAAGATCAGAGAGACGAAGACATCAGCAAGTGGGCCAGGACTGACACACTGTGGAAAGACCAGCAGGAGCTTCCTGGTGATTTGATACGCTTTGGCACAAATACAGATGCAGATGATCTCCAGGGGAACTCGCTTGATGCCCTTGAAGGGAAGCAAGATGGTTGGATGATGGGAATCAAACCTTCTCTAGAACACGACGCCCTTGGGGCACATGCGGCAGATTCCCCAGACATGCTTCGCGCTTCCCCCAGACAAGAAGCAGTGATGCCAAGTTTTAGCAGGGACACACCTGATCGGGATCACATGTACACTGCGGGCAATGCGTTCAGTCAGAGCACAGCCTTTGAAAGACAAACTCTCCCGTTCCAGTCCAATCCAAGAACTGCTGAGCCGGCTTTCAGCCAAGAACAGCGACTAGAGATTGACCGGAATTCCGTCATGCCAACATCTCACAAAGGAATAGACTCCTACACAGCAACATGGAAAGCACCCACTAAGCCTACACTCAACTCTGCTACCTCTGACTCCACCGTGTCTTCTGTAACCACCGAGTTTGAGGCTCAGTTTCAGAGTGGACTCAGGGATCTGGATGCGGAGATCGGTAAACTACAAGCTAGTCTGAAATACCCCACTATCAAGTCATTATGAATGGACGTTAGAATGTACCGTAGGCAAGTCATGATAAATTAGGTCTTCATCCCAACAGAATGTAATTCTCAATTTCTTTAGCCCCCTTCTTGCCATTTGACAAACTCAGTGCACAAGAACATTTTACATTCCCAAGGCTTCCCGAGGTAATTTTTATTTGCTACAATCCAGTACATGTATATCCAAGTGATTTCACAGAAGTACTGCGGTGCACAGTGTACATGTACTCAACTTGTTGATCCCACAACATAAATGACTTAAAATGAAATTCTGTGAGTACATTAAATGCAAAATTCTGTACTCCGAGGACTTGACCAAATCGTGACATCATCATATTGAAAACAAAAAGGCTTGTAGCAGCTCTGGTCCTGAGTGCTGAGTTACACATGCCAATACGGCCGTTTCACAATAGTGCGCCACCAAGAGTTTGCAACGCGTTGGCCAATCACAATGCGCAAAATTTGTCGACCCAGTGCGCGTTTGGAAAGGGTTGACAAATTTCATGCGTTATGATTGGCCAACGCCTTGCAAACTCTTGGTGGCGCACTATTGTGAATCGCCCGTATTGTTCACAACAAGCGTTTATGATAAAACTCGTCAAAGACAAGTACACAGCCAGGGGATCAATTAGTGTATCCAATAACACAAATTACGTTGTGGAAATATCTCTGCTGTAGATAGATATTTCAGAAGTTCACTTATTATGCAGGGTACATAAGAATTGCGTAATTCATAAAGATGATTAAGGACCCATTTGCCATTGCTTTCGTATGTGACTGAGCAAGGTCGATGTTTAAACAAAGCTGAAATTTTTCAGTCTTCTTCAAGTTGGCCTGATTTAGTGGTAGGAAGAGCTATACAATTGTGTGCTGTATCTGTGAACTATGCATTGTAAAGAGACAGTATACAAGCATATGTATGCTGAAGGTGTCTGTACAAATACAGGTATTGTCAAAAGATTATTCCATATTAAATAATTCTTTGCAAAAACCCAAATTTGCATTATGAATGAGAAATTAGAATTAAATACCCTATGCTAAAATATGTAAAACAGGTTGCATTCTTTTACCACATCATATTAGGTTGATACCCGACCTATATACATGTGTGTACATATTTAACATTAGGCACCAAGTTTCAAATGATTGACTACTTATTTTAGAATACATTATTTATTCACCCGATAATATTTGGTGATAGCTTATATCTTAACTGAACCCAAATTGTGTTTATATTACCTTTTTTTGCCACACCCTTTAAAGTAACATACAAACAATCACATGTATGTATTTGTCTATTTTTATACATACTTTTTTGGATGTCCTTTCAGTTTTACTTTAAAGCAAGAGAAGTGCTCATTTCAAAGTCATTTCCTTCCATTTTAACTTCTATAAACATTGTACATGTAATTTTTTTTTTTCAAGATAAATTCTTTTTCAAATCAACTTGTCCCATAGACACGTACATTATACTGATAGGACTGTAGTGTTGGAAAGCGGCCCAGCTGCTCTGTGCTAATGCCAAACCAGGAAGTGATCCCCTAAATGATGTTTTAATCCATGTATTTTTATGAAGCAGCGGCTGATACATTTGAAACAAGGCATGTTTTTTCAGTGGTAGATGCCCTGTACTGTAATGCCCGGGACAAATCTGCCTGCACTTCTGTTGCATTGCAATGCTGCAAGAACCAGATATGTACTTTGTCAAACACTGTCTCAGTGTGTGTGTGTGTGTTCAGCACTGACACTGTAAAGACTTATTCATGCGGACTTAATTTACTGCCTGTCTGGTGTAAATTAACAGGTTGCAGCATATGCAGCAAGGTATGAGACGGAGAGAACCCCCCCCCCGCTTTGTGTTGGTCATTGTCTGGCAGGAATCTGGGGAATTCCTTTCAGACATCTTGGGGGATGTGTTAAGTAACAATAGTCTGGAATGTGTATAGGGATTGTACATGTTGGGGGGGTACCCCTCGGTCTCATTTCTTGCTGGGTGTAGGTTGCAGCACAACTGGTGTAGTCTTACAGTCTTGTAGTGACATTACCCAACAGCAACACTGATGTATTATAGGGTGTATTTGTAATCTTGGACACAGCATGAATGCCTTATCAATATCACTTGCTGTGCATGCTTTTTGGCTAAAGCCAGTGTTGCCTTGTTTGTTTTCTTAATTGTACCAATATATGCAGCTGCATAAAGTTACTAGCAAAGACAATCGTCTTGTGCTGAAAATGAAATATGCAAGAGCTTAAAAAGTAGTGAGTCATACATGTACATGTATGTTATTTTTGAAGGACACAAATATGGCTGTTCTGGTTGACTCGCTTTGGGGAGGGTTTTTGTTTGTTCTTTTGTTGTTGATGATGATTGACTTCTGACAATGCATCATTGTTTTCAGAATTATTAGTGATTGGCTCAATACACAGCAGGTGTAGGTTTGTGCACACACCTTGTTGTGTTGGTTAGATAAATCTATGGCAGTTTTGCTGTGTTTTCCATGCAGGCAGCTAGAGTGTTTTCCCTTACTTGAAGTGAGCTGCAGTTTCATTGTTTAAGTTTTTGTTTTGTTTTCTGTCACTTATTTTCAGTATGCCGTTGAGGGTAATGGAATGCATGCTTGGGTCAACATGGAGAGTGTGCATATTATGACTGGTTTAAAAAAAAATCATAGTTGCTTATATAATGCACTTGTCACATGATAATTGCTGAACATCTAGGACACCTGCCGCCAGCAACACTAGCTCGGTTTGTTTAGTTCTATCTTGTTACAGATAAACTATCAGCCAAGGTTACGTGTATTGAAATATTATACCTTTGGTTTGTGCATGGTTTGTGCAGGTTGACCATTAACAACAGTGCGATAATTGTGTTTCAAGAGCACTTGATAGAATGTTTGGTAAATCTGTCATTTCCACACTCCATATGCAAAACGTATTTTATGCCCGGTCCACCTTGAACACGATGACCCATCTCCGTCTCCAGCTCTCCTTCTACCTCCTTCTACACAGTGGGCCCCTCCATTTACTGTCTTCCCGCTCCTTACAAACGGTGGCCCCCTCCGTCTGTCGTTTACCCAGCTTTCCTTCTACACGTGCCCCCCACCTCCCTCTTCTGTTTTCCCAGCTCTCCTTTTACACGATGTCCTACCTCTGTCTACTGTCGGCCCACAACTCCGTCTACACGGTGGCCCCCTTTGTCTTCCTAGCTGTCCTACTCGATGGCTCACTCCTTCGTCAACACAGTGGCCCGGCCCCCCTCCGTCTACTGTCGGCCCGCTACTCCTACAAGGTGGTCCCACTGCCGGCGCGGCCTCCTCCTACCCGGTCCGGCGTCAAACCACCGGCTACCGTCTCCCACTACACATGGTGGCCACCTCCCTCTTCTGGCGGCCCACTCCTCCTATCCTATCTAGTGGCAAACCACCTCCGTGTACTCTCTCCCAGCTCTCCTTCTACATGGTAGCCCCCTCTGCTTACTGGTGGCTCGCTCGTCCTTTGTGAGTGGGATGAGTTTTGGGACTTTTGCACACCTTTGGGAGGAAGGGAAATGCAGTACTGCCCATGCCGGCCCAAATCACCTCTTGCTCTTTTTTTTTTCAATAATGATATTGCTCTTTTTTTTCCAAAAATGAAACTACATGTAAAATGTTGCTCCTTTTTCGGGGAGGGGGGTATGGCCCGTTGGCAGCTGGATCTACCAGTAAATAAAAGAAATTTCTGTTCAGTTGTTTGACTGACCAAGCAGCAAGATCCGAGCACTGGCGTCGCGAGGGTAGGAGACAATTTCCCTTTCAGGTACAAGGACATCGAAAAAGAAAAATCAGTCCTCTGTGTTTTTAAATGCCGCAGGTTCCTTTAATAATCCCCTTTGATTGATTTTCCACAAGTTCCAGAAATTGGTTGCACATTTAATCATATTCTGCGAACCAGAAGCATCCGCCTCTGAGTATCCAGCTTTCTGGATTGGCTCAGATATGGCACGCCGTACGCTTCGTCATCTACAATATAAAGGAAATTCCTTTCACATGTGACGTCACCTGAGCCCCCCCCAACTCCCCAACAAAAGCCTAACCTTCGTCAGTGAACGAAAATAAAAATGTGATTTTCATGTTGTTTAAACACAATATTAACAGTAAATTTTATACCTACCGACAGCCGGATTTTTAAGTTATTGACCCCCCCTTAATTCAGATGACTACCGAACTGTTTTCACTGCCACGCCCCTGTCATGTGCAGTCTCAGTACGTTCATGCACATAACCGCGGAAGTTCGTATTTCTACGTGTACCCCCTGTATCTCATTACACGTCACGTGCATGTTGCTCATTGGGCATTTCACAATTACATACACTTGTAGGCCTACGCCTGTAAAATGTAATCCTCATTCTCGCATATAAGCTGTCGATCTGTAAAATTCTTTTCTACTTGATAGAAAAAATATTAAACAGTCTAGGTTATATTTTGTTAATTTTTTGGTGGACCATTAAAAAGGACTTATTGCAGAGAAATAAACGTCTAGCCGTCAGTGCCCTACTTGTCACCGCTCACGCTTGGACAGTCCATACACCTGTCATTGCACAAACGACGCTAACGTGCTGATCATTGCATCGCTACACGTTAACGAAGTGTGCGGTTCTAGTGTACAGCTGCAGTTGTAGTACTTCTGAAAAAAACCTGAGGTTATCGTAGGAGACTGTCGAGATGGCTGTCGAAGGGGCATCGAAACTCATCAAATACTTGATGTTCTTCTTTAACTTCATTTTCTTTGTAAGTATCTACACACAAACGCCGACAGTTGGGTGTTGGTTTTTCACATGGGGTTCGTCGCACCATGGTCGCTCGGTCAGTCCGCTACGTACATGTACCACGGAATGGCATACCGTCGACGAACCCCATGTAGGCCCGTCCTGGGGTAGGTTTGGTTTAACATCAACTTCTGTCATGTGTCAGTTAACGGCGTAATATGCACCGCAATGCAGGCTGGGTCTGCAATGCCCATGTTGTGCATCATGTACAAGTACATCGCCATCTTTCCCCTTTTGTCATATCATGGAACATTTTATTAGGGGAACATAACATCAGGGGAGAGACTTTTCCTACCTCCATTATAAAAACTAAGAAATGTGGCCAGGCACCGTTACGCACTGATGATCTCCACCGTAGCGTGCTGTGTGCCATGGTCTGGCTGTTACACCTTTTTAATCTGTCTGAATAACGTGACTACCCGGCAACAGGCTACACGACAGAGTTGGGCCATGCCCAACTTCGTTGACACAGTTGGCCATGTTGCCCAACTTTGGTTATCTAGTTCTCGAATTGAATATAAAATTTAAAAGATTGCAATCGAATAAAATTGCAAGAACTGGGCTGTCACCAGTTTTAAAGGTAGTGTATGCCATTGGCAAACTCCCCCAAATCAGACTACCGTATAATCCTGAAATATCTTTCTTGAAAGTACATAACAGCCTCAATCCGTCTGTAAAATTTTTCTGCCTAGAATGCTGTTGTTTTCAAGAAAACAGAAATTTTGTTCTCATTTTTTATGATGGTCAGCTGACCATCGTATAACTTGCACTATAAGAGCTCATTTCACTTCCCACATCATATTTTGTAACAGGTGCCAATTTTCTTGTGCGAAGTGTTTGCAGATGTTGTGGGAGTCTCCATTAATGAACGGTTAAGCCCTAAAGCAACCAAAAATATACCGACAGAAATTCACCAAAAGCAATGTAAAATGAAATTATAGGAAGCTGAGTGTAAAGTGGGAAATGAATTGGATCAGTGTGAAGTTAAATTTTATTTAAGGAAAGGAATTTTGAATTCAAAACCACCCCTAGAGCATTATGGTATGATCCAAATATACTGGCTGTTCCATGCAGAATGGTGAAAGGATTTTCGTCAACAAAAAGTATGATTTCCACACGTTAAACCTCCCGTTTTTCAAGACATAATTTCTTCTGTGCTTATAAATATTAGTGAATCAACTAATAAGAATAGAGTTTTTAGACTTTCATCTACTTGTAAACTGATGTGAAAGTGCAGTCATTAATTAAGCATGATCGCGCGCGCACATGTATTATCATATAGGCCTACTCGTTCACGGACACAAGTCGACCGTATTCCAGGATGAATTTTTTCATGAATCCACAATGTTACATTGTCGAGGCACATTACTGTCAAGGTAAATTCACTGATTACTCCTAGCCATTGAAACAGCTCCTATCATGCCTGTTTCCCACCCTGATCCCGTGGATATCGTTTACCTACTATGAACGACCTAGATTTCACGCCAGATAAATTACAAGACCATCGATTTAAGTGTTGAAAATGCCGTGCAGTTTTTCTCAATTTTTCACAAAGCAGTTGACTGAAACATGAAACAAGTCCGTGGAATGTAAGTTGCAGTGAATATTACACACCGTAATCAGCCAATCTTGTGAAATTACGACAAAAAATGGGTGTTCACTATCTTTAAAGGAAATTTAGGCCTACAGGTTTGTATGGTTTGGTTGACAAAACTGGGAAAGAATTCCATGTACGGATGCCACTTGACACCCTGTGCACAAATCCTGTGGGAGAGACTGGTCAGAAAATATTCTTTTTTTGTAAGTGAATGCCTCAATATTTTCACTGTTAAATTTGACTTCAGACATTTAATAATAGACCCCTTGCGTTAAGGCGGAGTCAGAGGCTATTCGTAATGTTCTTTGTTATTGTAATTACAATGAATGCACAAAAGGTTTACTCAAGCCTATCCTAGAGGAAGAAAGAAATGCCCTCTAACTAGATGTCATACGCAAGAGGGTCTATTTCTTTCAAGTAGCTTTTAGGTCATTGTTGCGCCCACTAAATCATGTGACCTGTAGTGGGATTCTACCTCATAACAACATGTGTTTGGAGTGCTCTTTACAAACAATACAGCCAAGTTACTGTAAAGTACCCAGCACATCAATAATCTGAGTATTTTGCCTTTGGACAGACATTTGCCTTAAGTTTACCAGGGTATTTTAAAAAGGGAAGTAAGGTTGAAGATTTCACACAGGATCAACTGATAGTTGATCATGCTGATAGACGGATTGTGCCCAAGAATTGCCAGTCCTTGCTTTTAGTTAAGACAGTTACCACAAGAGAGAAATCTTCATTTTGTTCCATCCTCATGTATAAGCATGTACATGTATACTGCCATTGTGAATGAGGCAGTTTTAAATTGAATCCTTTATTAATCTGTAGAAAATAATTTCATCATCTGTTCACAAATGGGGCCATTAGAGGTCTTTCTTTTCAAGAAAATAAATATTGAAGTTGAACAAAATCACAGTTCCATGAAATCGTGAATATGAACAAGCCAGTGTTTTACATGTACATGTATTTCAACATGTGTCAAATAAATGAAGTGCGTCAGAGATCATAAGAACAAAACATCTAAGCTTGAACATGTTCAGTGCATGTGAGTCTATAATAGTAATGCCTAAGTGATATACCTCACAGGTACATTGCTGTTTCCAAGTGACCTCCATTAATACCATCATGCCAGTGTGTTACACCCAAAACCACATGTTCAATGACATGAGGTGACAGAGTGTGCGATTCAGAACTGTTAGGGTTCAGTCCTGTGTCATAAATGTATGAATATAATATAAAATCTTTTTGAATGTCTAAGGCTAAAACTGTGATGCCCATATGTAGAAGCGTGGTTGGCGTAGGCTCCCTGCCATTTTTTTTTAAAATTATGCCCCACCGACGAAGTCAAAGGGACATACTGTTTCTGCCTTGTCCTTCTGTGGGTGGCTGTGTGCAGGCATGGCATACATAGTGTGGACCTCTGCACAAAAGAAGTCCACATAATGTAGGGTGCGATGGCGTAGTGTGGACTCGCACATGTCCACGCAATGTTTCCCCCTCTGTGAAAAACAGTTTCAGAGGCATTTTTGGGTCAAGGTTATCTGTGGCAAAATTGAAGAGGAAGAGTCTAGGAGCTCATCATCAAAAATCCAGCTCGGAGGAGTTATCCTAGTTGGAGAAAAAGGAGCAATTTCCTCAAGTTTCCTTAACCACAGGAGAACAAAGTAATGTCCACACTTTGTATGTAAAATCCATGAGTGCGTGTGTGTGTGCACTTCCACAAATCTTGTCAGCGCGTTAACTTGAGAATTCTTTATCCTATCGACTTCACATTTGGTGTGTGGATTGTTCTCTATGGTCTTAAGAACCCTATTGAATTTGGTTGCACAGCAATGAGGTCAAAGGTCAATTTGGCTAAAACAATAGAACACTCGTCAGCGCAATAACTTAAGGAACTGCCACTTTGTTTTTTTATTATATTCTCATTCCTGAATTTTCAAATGTACTTAATCCCAATCTTTTACTAATTAACAACAGTGAAAGGAGTTCAAAATTGTTTCATGTTTTCCTGTTTTAGTATAGTACTTTGCTCAAAAGCGGGGCATTTGTGTTTGTAAACTCACCTATCTTGTTTCAGCTGTTTCTCATCAGAAAATGCACTCGCATTAAACCAGCATTTGCATACAGCTCATTTTTTTTCTACATATATATTCACTTGGATTAAAAACTTGAATCCAGCATACTTTTTTGTGCAGATGTAATACATATTTGAGGGCAGTTGTGGATTTTATGGACGAGTTTACTGTTTAGTCGGAAGCTGTACAGTTTAGACAACTCACCCTACTGTTTTTAGCCAGTCCAGTCATTAAAAAACAAAGCCATTAATATTTGGCTGTATAATACAGTAACATGGTTTTCCTATTACCCATTCACAGTGAATCCACAGTGCAAAGATTTATGTCAAGCATTCTCATATACATGTAGATTAATTGTCCAGGATTAGATTTCTGCACAGGGCCTGTTTGCGCGTACGTGGTATATGAGTTACATGCTTCTTTGATTAATACGGTATTTTGATTTGCCAAAGTGTACATGTATGTATGCATGCCTGTGTATGAGTGTGATAGCTGGTAGGTAATGGCGTCTCCTCGGGTCAGCCCATATACATGTAGGCCTACAATTTCCGTACATCTCATCAAGGTTATATTATCAGAACAGTGAAAACGTAGGCAAGCACTAAAAACTGAATTCTGCATTTGCTGGTAGGGTTGACTGTGCTTTGCATTTGAATTTACATGTACATGTAGTTTTAATGTTAAACAGGTAAAATGAATTTAAACACCAAATTGACAAAATGTCACATGATATGTATGCATTGTGCCACACCATATGCTCACATTTGTACAAATTGTATGTGAACAAATTGAGTACATTGTATTTTGCAGTGCCCGTTTACTACTTGGCCAATATGGTACTGTACATATTCAGCACTCTACAAAGTATACTTGGAGGTGACAGGTTTTTTTTACATGTTTATTTGTATATGGTGCTGCTTTATCGTGTTACATGCAAATGTATAGTTTGTATCCTCTGAACTGACTTACTGCACAGATACGTCTGCTCATTGAAGTCTGTCTCATCGTCCAAAGTGACATGAGACATTTCGGACAGAAGTAATGGAGTTGTTTCTTACAAAATAATTTAAAATTTAAGAATAGAATCTACACTCGGGAGATGGATCTTAAAGAAACTTGTCACTTTTGAGATTGTGTTCATATGCTTGTATATGTACCATGTAATCCAGTTGTGAGGATTTTTTCCTGTCAGTTATGTGTTAGCAGCATTGTTCAGCATTTCCTATGGGCTTCTGGGAAACTAGTTATGTTTGACTTTGTTCTAGTTGGTCAGCTCTTCGTTTTCAGGAACTAAACTGATACTGTGCAGTTTGGACTCCATGATTTCAGAATCACATGATGAGGAAGGATGTATGCAAGTCAGAGTCATGTGCGCACACACTCACAGACACACAATATTGATTTATGGCCAAAGGGCAAAGGCAGAAAATGAATTACGCAAGCAGTTTTAGAGACAGCATGTACATGTACATGCATGACTGGTGACTGGTAATCAGACCTGTTTGCATACGTGTACTGTACATGCACATGTGCTGGCAGCAGATAAAAGCCATTTCACACTCCTCTTTATGTGATTTTCTACAGAAAGGATCATGAGGGCCTTGTACAAACCCGTAGTCCAATTCCAGACCTATTCTTCCACATTCTGTGTTTGCTTTTTCGTTCCAGGTGTGTTTGTCTGCCCATCTGTTTTCCCAAACTATTTTGAGAAGGACCGTATCAACTTTGAAATAGATACATACAAGCACATGTATGTATGTACATGTATGTGGATTGGTCTTGGAGTTCAGCAGAAGCCGATTGATTCTGGGCCCCATAGGTCAAAGGTTAATTCAATTAATGGTTTAACAGTAGAAATGGATTTCCACCCTAACTTTAGAAGAACTGGACATATCAACTTCAAAGTTGTGAGTTGGTCTTGGTGTCCTCTGGAAGCCATTTGGTATTTAGACTTTATAAGTTAAAGGTCAGAGTTACTGTGGTTACAACATAGAAATGGTTAATTCCAATAGTTTTCTGGGATTTCAAATTGAAGTTAGCGGTTCTGGCATGGGTTTGGTGGGACATTTCTATTTTTAAGCATACCACTTTTTGTGATTTTACCTACATCCGTTATACATATTTAGGTCGGTACTTTTTTATTGTACGTGTTTTGTGTGTCGTTAACAGTACCAGTATGCATGTTGGATGCGTTGGACACAGTCGTCGGAATGAATTCTATTCTTCATGCTTCATTTGCTCTCTGAAATTGTCATTTCACGACATCCCATCTTCCTTAGGCATGACGTGTGGAGCCTGATTTATGTCAAAATTAACTTACCGGTAAATTAAATAATGCTGTTTCATTCTGTCCACTTTTCGTTTAAGTTGGAGAAGTCAGAGAAGTTTCAATGTTCGAACAAGTTCTGAATTTTATTTCATTCAAGGATGAAGTCTTTGATTCCAAAATGTTCTTGTGTCGCATTTGTTTGGACAAGTTTTTCTGGGAGTTACACAGACTTACATGTACATGCAGTAAAAAAAATTCAATTTTGCATTACGTCATTGTGCACAGGAAATGGTAAAAGCTTGAATTACATGTACACACACTGCAGAGTACATGTACATGGCACACACTGCAGAGTACATGTACATGTACATGGCACACACTGCAGAGTACATGTACATGTAGGTACCATGGGTTGAAATTGTCTTAAATTTTGATTCCAGCTGGTTAAAGTTTTGTCATGATAAGGCAGCATTTCCTGTGTGTATTTGGGATTTGCTTACAGTTTTTGTTTGAACAGTAGATACATGAGCATTACAGCACAGTGCTGGACAAATCTCCCCCAAAATGGTTGCCCCCCCCAACTGCTTTTCATGAAAAGTGGTTTCCCATTGTTTCAGCTTGGTAGCCCAGATTAAACGTTGCTTATGAGCATGGTTTTGCAGTATACAATGAAAAGTGTCCAACCACAAAATACCCTAAAACTGCACTCAAACAGAAAAGATATGACATCATGTCAGGCTAGCACGTATGGTAAACGGCACTGAAAAATGGGTGAGTTCATTTCTTGTACTCATTTTGCATGTGCGGGTGGATATGTCCGTATCAAGAAAGGGAGGCATTCTTTGAGTAGTTTCTCACTTTTTCAGAACACACTAATAAAACTTAAATAAAGACAAAAACTTTTAAATATTTACAAGATTCTGATAAAATTGTGATGTGTACAAGTATCTGAAAATAAGCAACAGAGATGGATGGGCAAATGGAAAAAAAAATTTGAGAAAAAAAAATAGTCTGCAAAAAACTCATACTCATAAAGCTGAACACTCAGCTGTTGCATGTGTTCACACAAATCACAGACTAGAATTGAAGTATCAGGAACGTAGTGAGAATGTAGTGTCCGCTGAATACGTAGACCGCCAGTGACAGGCCTTTTTTCCAGTGTCCCGTGCTATGTAGAAATAGAATCATTGTACAAATTCTTCATACGTGCAAGTTTGTCTGGCTCCCAGACCCGAAGAATCCTTGACGAATCTGCAGGCTGGGAGAGGAATTGGACTAGGTACATGTACACATACGGCACAGTTTTTACACATGACATGCACAATGGCTTATTGGAAACTCAGGCAAAACCTCGCTGAAATTTGTGACTTGGATGAAGGAATTCATTGCTTTTATTTCTCTTAAAACTGTATTTTTCAATTGAGATACAAGATAACCATGAGTGGAGAAAATCAGTACTGTCCATTTTTCTGGTTGTCTACGGACAAGCATTTGTGGAAATTCTTGTCCGGAAATATTTTTTGGGTGTCTCGGGTGCAGGGGCAACCCATTTAGCGAGGACTGCATAATTAGTCCCTACAGCCTTGTCTAATAGTGTAGAAGACCAGACAGTACACTTTTTGTACCATATACACGAAAGCATATACATGTATCAACTGAAGGGTGGAAATGTTAAAGCCTAGGAAATCAGTCTGGAACCATGACAGGGTGCATGATACAGGTAGATGTACATGTACCGGTACTTGGGGGGAGACAACTTGGACCTCTGTTCTCATTTCAAGGCAAATGTGTATGCCCCATTTTCAGATGTTGGCGAAAACCCTCAGGTATAGTTTTTCACAATCACAACAAAGGTTTCTGGTTTCTGATTTGGAATCACTGCCTAAGATGTTGATGCATGTACATGTAGCGTGAATCTCTTCAATGTTAGTGCATTGGTATTTGTGACTATGACCTCATGTGTTTTTTAATGTACATATGGCTTCATTGGGAGTTTTTGGCAATAAGCCATTTGCGAATTAAATTTGAATAAAATCTGGTACACTGAGTTATCTGACTGCACATAAACATAACAATTTGAATTCCCCAGACTAAAGACACTGTTGCTATACCTCGTGATTCGGGGCAAGCTTTTGCTAAGCGACCACCATCTCTGGAATGGACTGGTTCCCTTGTGCCCTTCTTTTCCATTGAGAACAGTGTATTGTTGCAAGGCATCTCTTACATGTATATAACTAAGGAAAAGCTTGCCCCGAATCACGAGGCGTAGCAACTGTGGCTTTAGTATAGAGAATTCCAGTTGTTATGTTCACGTGAATTTAAAGAACTCAGTGTACCAGATTTTATTCAAATTTAACTCGGAGAAGGCTTATTGGTGGATTTTGCATCTGGCCTTCTTTTGGCATGTTTGGTGAAGGAAGTAATTGGTGTGTTCTAGTGCTGACTGAAAATGAAAGAAGCAACGGAGGTACTCTGTACATGTATGATAGCTCCATGGTATGATTCATAAAAAACAAATGACATCATCGGTACCGTATATGCAGTGCTGTTTTAAACAAGTGTACCGGTATTTAAAACATGCTGTCTGTCTTTTTATAGTGCCACTGCCACAGTGGCAGTGCCAAGTGAACAAGGGGATTAAGACCAGAAATTTAGAAGGAATTGCCTTGAATTAGAAACAATACATGTATTGTGGTTATTTTTTAGCAGGTTTTTAGACCTTGAATGTGAAAGATAAGTGATTTGCATGCATGTCTGAGCTTTGAGTGATGAGTTCCTAACAAGTGTTGGGACTAAAGATCTGAATTTCCCAGTAACTCCCCAAAATCCACCTGCCAAATTCAAATTTTGAAACCGAATATCCGAAACTGGAAAGAAAAAATCTGGACTTGTGTCTTTAGCAAAAGAGTTTTAAAAATTTGTTAAAATTACTTCAAAAAATGATTTTCTCCCATGTTTTTATTTGTAGTTTTGTGTTCAAATATTGGGGACTCAAATTGGTTTGAGCTAAATACTTGACTCGACTTTTTGCCTAATGACTCAACTCACAAAAGTTAGTGACTCCTTGCAACTCTGACAAGAACCTCCTTTTGGAAATTTTATCTTTGCCTTGCAGATCTGTGGCATTGTGATCATCGTTGGTGGTGCCTTGGTCTTCACCAAGTACAATGACTATGTTGACTTCACTGGCAGCATGGGCAATGCCATCCCCATTGTGCTCCTGGTGATTGGCATCTTCATCCTCTTCACCGGTTTCCTGGGCTGCTGTGGTGCTCTGAGAGAAAACTACTGCATGGTCTGCACCGTAAGTAGTCAACTCTAACCCTGGTGCTGTATACATCCTGCAGACCTGTTTGGCATTCACCTCAAAAAAGCACAGCATTAAGCTTTATTGCATAAATTGTTGCTACAACAGCAAGCAATCTACACCAGGGAAGAAATGGGGAGCTAATCCTCTGATATGCAAATGGCAACCTCCAAATGACTCAGTTGCTGATAAGGTACCGTATTGCCTGGTCACTGGGCTACCCATACAAGTTTGTCCTCCAGCCAAATGGAAGGTAAATATTAATGGCTGAGACATGTAAGTGTCCTCATGAGGAAGTTGTCATGAAACTGAGGAAGTATACATTCATTCACTTATCATTTCAGGCACCAAACAATTGAGGCACAGAGCTGAAAACAGTGCCCATTTGTCGGGGCTGTGCTAAGAAATGGTCAATTTGAAGTGAGCATGCTCTCCAGCATATGGGGCACTGCTCCAGCAGCAATGCCCTGTTTGTTTGTAGTCATTATGCAAAGTCATGAGAGATAGGATGGCTACATTCTGGCTTGATCACAAGGCAAGGTGCATGACATGGGCATGTGACTGCTGGGACAGTGCTGGTGATTGTGGTTAAGAGTTGTGTCTGACAGGGAAACTGTTACAATGAGCTGTGTACATGTACTCAGCAGGGAGCTGGCGAGATTACTTAAGTTTCATGGCCCAGTGAGCAGGGTTATTAATGATGTAGCATTTCGAGGACCAGTTCTGCTGTCATTGCTTCAACATTTTTAATGTACATGTTACACAAATACTGACTACTTTGATTGGTATAGACTGATCCGGTGACAAGAATCAGGAGCCGTTACTGCAGTTTCCCCACACGCGTGTACAGATGAGATGCACGCATTAAATGCTTCCTCAGCCAATGGGAGCGCACTGCTAACCAAAACATGCATGCATCAAGTTTAGGAATGGGCTCCTGAATGACGGGGACACCGCAAGTAATGGCGTCAATGTAAAACTAGCCTCCAGAGGTGATCCATGGAGCATTCTGTTTTAGAAAATAATATGTTTCATGGATCACCGAGGGGACTTGTTTTACCATACCAAGAGACAAAGCATTAGATATTTGTTTTATAACACCTTACCCACAGGTTTACACTGAGCTTCAGAGATGATAACAAGTCAGTTTTTTCCAAGTCCAAGTCAAGTCAAAAGTCAAAAACTGATAGTTACGAGTCAAGTCATGAGTCACAAAAATAGCGACTTGAGTCCAAGTCAACCAACTGCAGTCTACAAGTCTGATGAGCTGAAGTACACACCTGGGCACTATTATGCAGTTTTGTTGCAATGAATATTGTCTTTTTGGAGTGGCAGGACAAAAATAGTAAAACTAGCAAGTGTCACATGACACACTTTCGGCCAATCAAGATACAGAATCTGTGGATGAGTTGTTATAAACAGTACCATTCACTAGCATAGTTTTTAGTGATACCTCAATATGTTATCATGCTGTAATGTGAGTAGCTTCAAATTGGACATGATAATCCAGCTGTAAACACACACTGATATTTGTACTTGCAGCGGCAGGTAAATCAGGCAGTGAATAAATACAAAAAAAACAAGGAAAGGGAAAAAAAGGTTAAGTTTTTGTTGTTTTCATCATCAGTTTGCCATTATCATTGTGATTCTGCTACTGGCTGAATTGGGTGGTGGTATCGCTGGCTACGTTCTCCGGAATGACATCAAGAAAGCCATCGATGATAACATGAACAAGCTTCTTGTCCAGTACCCCAATAACACTGCGACCCAGAAGCTCTTTGACAGCATGCAGCAAGATGTGAGTAGACCTCCTACAACTGTAGTTTCAGGCTTCACTGTTGAATAGAGTGTGTAAATGCCTTCAATCGTGGACCTATAACAATAGGGGACAATTGGGTCCACGGTTGCCGAAGAGTCCACGGTTGGAAAACGTGTACAAAACATAAAACATATGGGAGGTCTTCCGGAAAAGTTAAAGTATGAACCAAAGAGGAACAATAGGGAGTCCACGATTGAAAGTGTTTACACACTTGTGTGTGTGTGTCTTTAACTGGCTGAAGTGCAGATTGGTACATACCTGCTCAAAAAAGTCATCAAAATGGAGAAATCACTAGCAGTGCTGATACATCTGTGTTTGTGCTTGCTGTGACATGAGGATGTTAGGGCCCTGAGCCAAGCGTTAGCGTTGAGCTCAAAATGCATGGCACTAAAACTCAGCAATACAAGAACTGTCACATGAATAATTGATAACGACCAAAAGAAGCATAATATTTCATCAAAATTTCAGTAAGTTATGTCTGAAAGAGCTGACTTGACTTGTCTTCCAATGTATGTCTTTTCCATTTTTCATTTATTTATTTCAAGGTTGAAGAGATCCAGCAAAGTGATATTTTCCGTATGTCCATAGTGAGGTGACTGGTTGACATGGCCATGTGCACATGCTTAACGTAGTACGTACATGTACATGTGAAACAACCAAGTCCAATAGAATGTGCAGTGTAGCAGCATTCTATATTCTTGTGCTGGTTTTTTTTGCAGGCAAGGTACACCAAAAAAAAAAAAAAACAGAAATGGATAAATTTGAATGCATTGCTGTTGTATCTTACAGTTGAAATGTTGTGGAGTGAATAATTACACCGACTGGTATAGTTATCTGGGCTCCGGCAACGTGACAGACTCTTGCTGCAAGAAGGAGGAACCAAAATGTGGTATTGAGCCCAAGAAGGAAACCATCTGGACAGATGTAATAATCCATTCTTTGTTTAACAATCGCACAGCTTCATTTCTGCTTCAGTCCCAAATCTCCTTTGTGGTGTTTGTAGGATTGCAGTCATGTGTATACTGAAAATTGTGGGTCGGTTATATGAAGGTTTAAAGGCTATATAATCTGTCCTGGGCTGCTACCATAAAACATGTTGGACTGAAGTTGGATTTTTGGTTGTGAATAAAAGGGGGATGGTGGGAGATTTACCCAAAGGTCACTTTTTGGCTGCAGAATAATATTGGGGGATGATGTTAGGGGGGGTAGACAGCATGAGATTATTGACTGCTTCAAGAATTTGTACATAAGAAAAATGTGGGAGCCTGCACCACGTCGGCGCTAGCCGGTTTACCTTGTCAGTGGTCATTTTCATGAAAGTATTGTAAACACTGAACACGATGCTTCAATGTTCTTGTCGTAGGGTTGCTTCAACGCACTCTATGATTTCCTGGAGGACAACATCGTCATCATTGCTGCAATTGCTATTGTTATTGCTGTGATTCAGGTAAGAACAGAGCACAGGTAGCTTTTTATATTCACATTGTGCACCCAGTTGTTCCTATTGAAAACAGTTTTGAGAAAGGATTGCTCTGTCTTGTTGCCATGTAATTAGACAACTATGAATTATCAATACAAGCCAAAATTTTCCAAGGGTTGTAGAAAAAAATGCATTTAATGTACCCATTAGAATGCTGTGAAAACAACAGAGAGATCTGTGCATGTGTAAGCACAAGCATGTCAAACCTTATGAACTATACTTAGGGCTGGAAATGTTTGCCTGCTAGTAGTGTCTTTCAGTTGACATAGGTGGGGTCCACACACCACCATGCTGTGACAGCTGCTGGTTTATGGGATTCCACCCTTCTAAGTGCCGTCTGTTTTTCAAATACAGATATCACTTGGTTTTGTCAACCCTAACCATGCTGAACCCAACAAGGTTATGCAGGATTTCAATGGTCCCTAGGGGGCTAGCCATGCTGAACCCAACAAGGTTATGCAGGATTTCAATGGTCCCTAGGGGGTTAGGGTTAAGTAAGCCTAACTGAACTGGTACCATGAGCCTGCTGTACATTAATGCAAAAGGTTGTTTTGTAGTGTATCTGAGTAACCAGTTTTACCTTGTGCTTCCCCCCTTCCCCCTTGGTTGACAGATCTTCGGTGTTGTGTGCTCTTGTTGTCTCATGCGGTCCATCAAGGGTGAATACGAGGTTGTGTAAAGCAGGCTTTGTGAGGACACTTTGGCCATCCTGCGCAGTCAACATCAAACCATCATAAGGTGTCCACGTTATTTTGTTACTAAACACAACCACAACCACTTGAGAAGACTGGTGGACTTTCGGTCCAAGGGTTTTTGTTTGGTTTGGCTTTTGTAAGTTCTATTTTTTCCTTCCAAACATTTTCACGGGAGGCCATGCACAGTTGGCTCTCAATACAAAGAGAATGCTGTTAAATCAAAATGCTGCTTTGAAGAGCAAATTCAGAAAACCCCAATTGCTTTAATTCTTGTGTTTTCTTTCTTTGTCCACTCCTTTAACAAAGTCTTAGCTCTAACAAAATAATTTATCTGGTCCATGTAACTGTGTTTTAACAAGGCTTGACTGTATATGCAAAACAAAATCTTGTAACAATGACAACTGGGCTATAAAATCAACAAGTGTGGCTGCTGAAATGCCAACAGTTTCAGGCAGAAGTTCGCAAAGTATAGCTTCGTTTTTGTAATTTCATACTGGGAAAATTACAGTACAGGCTGTCAGAATTTGAACTTCAGTAAGGGAATTGCTACTAAATGTTGTTACTTCAAAATGCCATTGACAATTGACAATTTCAGTCCAGGCAAATCATTTTGAAGGAAACTTTGGGGAGTGTTTTGTTCCATTGCCATATTCAACAAATTATGGATTCATCCGAGGAGATGGCTGATCAAAGTTGTAGCTTGGCTTCAGTGTTTCTAGAATACATTTCATTGAATGATTTTTTTTTACACTTACCAACCCCTGGCAAAAGGCTTTGTGTGTAGACTAATCCAGCAATGTTTCGCTGGACATTCCCAGAGGACCCCTTTAATGGCCAAAAGTAATGTGGTGGTGTTGTGCAGAAGGGAATATTATGGAACAAAAGTCACCGTAGTGCTTTTCACCATGGGAGGGGTACTGCAAAGAACCATTGATAGTATTACCATGGTCACCAGAGTTGTTTATTTGCTTACTAGCACTTGAAAGTATTGTGACAAGTGTAAAGATTTGATCTAAATTTGAGGGTAAATGCTCCATGCAGCTCTATAATGTATTGTCAATTTGGTTTCCTTAGACAGATACAAGTACAACTTATTTGCTTATCTACATTTATATGGTGTACGTGTTTTTTTGGTTTAACAAATTTGTTAATATTTTTTGGCACATGGTCTAATGAAGGATCCGCTTGCGTTCTGAAAGTGCTCATGTGTTAAAACTTTTTTAAGTCACTAATATATTTTGTTCATGAATTTCCACTTATTAAAACTCCTTTTGTACTACTTATTAAGGCTTCTTTACCTTTGCTTCAACTCATGCTTCTAGCTAGGATATTGCTTTAAGTTTTCTGAATGGAAATGATGTTTAACCTAGGTGCAACCACTTTCTGTCATTTTTTGGGGGGGGTGATATCTGTCTGTTTGTTGGTTTGTAGTGCACATGTAATTGTTTCTTATGGCTAATGTTTGAGGCTTGCATTCTTTATAAACTGGTCAGCATTCAGTACTCTTATCTTTAGCTATGTGAAATCTGCACTTTGGTGTGGATGTATTATACCAGGCAAGATATGGGGCGGAGGGGTACCCCCCTTACCTGTCCAATCCCTATACACACTCTAGACTATTGTTACCTAACACATCCCCCCTAGAAGTCTGTAAAGAATTCCTGAGATTCCGATCAAACAATGACTAACACAAAGGCGGGGGGGGTTCTCTCCGTCCCATATCTTGCTTCAAATGGGATGTATAGCTTTGCTCTGTTCATGTTTTAAGTAGTTCAGTTGCTTTGCCATCCAGTAAAACACACATTTCATGTGAAGAGACTGCGATCATTGAGTGATTAATCTCCAGACATTCCTTTTAAATAGTGAACAGTTTTTAGACACGCCGTTCTATACAGCAACAAAAAAAAAATGAATGGTGGTGACTGGCAGGAAGCCTAAGGCCATGTCTGAAACGGGCTTCCAGAACTTATGGCTAGGTCTGTTGTCTACGTGTCAGCATATTTCCAGTGCAGTGAAGACCTAGCCCTAGCTCTAGACTACAGATTCGAATGCAGCCTCAGCTTGCACGACTTGGGCATGTCCCCAGGGTACATTGCTTGTTTGATCTTGATCAATACATGTCCGTATTTTGAACTTGCTTTTAGGGGCTCTGTCTACATGTTGCTACACTGGCCGTGCCCACATTTATACCATAGACATTACATGCTTCACAGATGTGGCTCTGTTCAAACTCGAGAAATTTTCTCCATTGTCAAATTCACAGTCACATGTAATCGAGATAGTACTGATGTTTGTAGGGAAACCGTCTGATATTGGACTTTCGCATTCCATCGTGTAATATTTGTATAGTGTCGAGTACATTGTACCTGTCCTTGTGTAACGCTTACCGTAGTACTAGGCTTGGAAGTGAACTCGTTAATTCCTAAGATCTGTCAACAACTTGTCTTTGTGTGCACTAATTGTTGTACTAGGCACTTCATCAGTGTACTCGCTAATTACTGAGATCTTTCAGTACAGTTAATGTAGTAGATACTTTACGAAAGCTTAAATTTTACTGAATAAAATTCCAAATATTTTGTCTTGATGAATATCAGTACTGTAAACCCAGTCCAACATTATGCACTGGCAAATGCTCAAGACAGAGAATCTGCATTTCCTAAACATTGAGGTTTCTGCTCAACGCAATTGATACACAGATTTTTGAGGTCTTGCCCGCTCATCAAGGCTTTTGCAAAGTACTCCGTTTGACGCCTGTACCAAAGTACATGTAAGAGCAGATCTTTGGGATTGTATTAACTTGGTACCACAAACATTGGAAATCATGCATGCGTGTATATTTGCTGAGAATTGGATAAACACACAGCTAGTTTGTAGGCATTACAGTAAATGTATTGGGAAAACCTTGTTGTACATTTGAGCTTGTTATTAAATGACCGAAAGCTTTAGCAAATTAGTTTTGTGGTCACAGTATCATATAGATCATTACAGTTGATGTTCATAGTACTATTGCATAAAGTAAATTAATTCCAACATGGCCAAATTGTTCATATGAGTTCAATGCTTATGTTTACTGGCTTCGTGCAAGTACACGTCAATTTTGTCAACTGTATGCAATTTCTTGTCTTGTTCACAATTGAACAGTCATATTTCAGCTTGGCAAATTCCTGCTCCTTCTGTATTAAAAAAAAGTCAGGAAAACAAAACGTATATTTTGAATTTAAAAGTGTCAGGTTGCGTACAAGGGGTCTTGAAAAATATTTTTATTATTCAACTTTATTTTGTTAACAAATGGATCTTTCTAGTTTTACTAGGTACTGGAGAATTGTCCTCTCTAATGGCGGTACGGCATGAATAAACTAACCATTTACATAAAATGCTGAGCTATTTTGTCTTCTGGATGTTGAAATACTGTCTGTATATAAGGCTGAATTGTTACCACAGTCCGACAAGTTATTAAAGAACACAGGGGTGATGTTTCTCAGCTTTTGAGCGGATTTCAGCTTTGTTTCCTCACTGGCTGTGTACAAAAGCATAGGAGATTTTCACAGTTGAGCTTCTTTATGCCTTTTTTCATCTGTTGTTATCATTGGTCAATCTCGCCCCTGAGAATATCAAACTTAAAAGAGATGGGTTAAATGTTCATGCCCTCAAGGCCAATGTTTGGGTGTTCAGCCCCAAATTCTATTCCGTTCAAGCTCCGTTGCTGCATACGAGCACACATGTCACATAGACTACCCCAATTTTTTTTTTGGGGGGGGGATTTTGAAACATAGAGGGCGCTGAGCATCAGTAAAGGTCCCCAGATGCCAATCCTTGACAACCAGTTTCTGTTTCTATTCTGTAAATCTCATAACCATTTGACAAGAAAAAATCTGCTTTCATTTCTGTTCCTTTTTCACTGATAAACACTTCAGATATTCTGATACTGTTTTTTTTAATCTCATCGGCATCATATCCACACCGATCAAGGTCCATGTCATTAGCACATGCCTGGATTCTCACAGTAGGCCAATTTCATATAGTCATCAAACAAAAGTAGTACTGACTTAAAAGCTGCACTGTAGTTACACAGTACAATGTACATGGACTCTGTATAAAATAAGGGGCGAGGTACCAAACCAAATTCACTAATATTCAAATCTAAAGTATTTCTGTTGCAAGAGAGTACTTGCACTTTTATTTTTCTAATGTTTCATTCTGATATCCAATTTAGTCTACATTAAATAATTATGTACACCGTACCGCTCCACCGGTTTTATATCAATTAGTATCAACTCAGGATAAGTCATCAATTTCTGTTTACACAGTGGGTTTGAGCACCGGCAACTCTCTCCTTGCCAAAATGTAGGACAGTGCCTTACATGCGGTGCTATATCGCTAAGGCAAAAGCCCAAAGTTAAAAATCCTTGATTTGATCCTTGATAAATGTACATAGGTCCTCATATTCATTCACATGTCTTGTGAAAATCTTCATACCACTTTTGTACGGAAGGATACCACTCTACCTTCCACCCAACACAAAATGAAATACAAAATGGAAGATGGGTGAAGGTTTTCTGACAGTCTCTTGGCAAGGCTTAATAAGTGTACTCAACGTGCATTTGAAACATGAGGAGATGGACACAATGTTACACGGTACAAGCATGTGTTTCATTTGAGCCCCAAGTTAATCCCATACGAGAGGTGATACAAACTGGACAAGGTATTACAGGTTTGGGGGCTAGTTTTGCTAAAACAACATTCAGTTTAAATTTTGTTTTAAATACTCATTATGCATTTGAACATCATTACATTTGAAGTATCATTTGATTTCTTTCTCTAGAAGTTATTAATAATCTGATTCAAATTCACATAGTCTTTTCATTCAATCAAATTGGTTTGAAGCAAACAACTTCAATACTTCTTTGCAAACTCACTTTTTTGTCATATCATGCTTCCTGAATCTTTTTTGCAATTATCAAAGTGGATTTTCTGGAGAAGAAAAACAGAAAAGAAAAATACCCAAGGGGAACAAAAGCAAACTTACATTTACATGTAAGCCGTTAGTTTTTGGCATATGCTTTGTGATTAGTATTTGCATTGCACACTTCCAGGAAAGGAAAACAAAATAATGTGAATACATGCACAGAGGAACTTTTTTCAAAGATAGTCATGGTTTTTATAACTATTTTTGTTGAGTTTTCGTTTGGAATGGTCAGATTTACAAACATGAGTAAAGAACACTGGATATATATACAATGAGAAGAAAAACATCCTACACCGAGTCCAAC
Organism: Acanthaster planci; assembly: GCF_054643075.1. Classification (NCBI taxonomy): domain Eukaryota; kingdom Metazoa; phylum Echinodermata; class Asteroidea; order Valvatida; family Acanthasteridae; genus Acanthaster; species Acanthaster planci. Next base: position 16,645,467 of record NC_141779.1, on the reverse strand, counting down.
TGAATTCCAGACAGCCTCACACTGACAAAACTGTCATGACAAAAGGGGTTTTAACAGTTAGCAAGTAGGTTTATAATCAACCCTATCCCTCTAGGGATACTTTAATGGTGAATGAAAGATACGCAACACCTGTTGAAACAAGCCGTGTATCCCATCTAAATTGAACAATGAAAAAAATGAAAACACTTCAAAGATTAAAATCCTGTGCACTTTGACCCATCTTCATTTGATTGCATTCAATCATAGAAGCTAGGAACTATAGAAATTCGAGATTGGTGAAAGTGGAGATGTGAATGCCCAGAAATTGAAAAAGAGTGACTGAAACCATGCTCGTTTTCACCACACAATGAATGTGATAATTGAGAAAAATATACCCCACTATGAACGAAACTAAAAAATAAGCATGCATTTGAACACATGTTGATGAAAGTGAAGAGGCTCTCTTGCTGAAATTGGTTTACCTGTGTTTAGATAAATGTGTACTACATAAAATGTCATGTGAACATAAATTTTACATGCTTGAATCAATTTGGATTTCAAACAAGGACCAAATGTGAAATACCTTTTCGAGAATAAACATTACATGGATTGGATTTAATTTGGCTTCAAATGCATGTACTTACAGAAAGGTACAATTCTACCATAGTCAACGAAAGCAAGTCTTAAAATTTTGAAATAGTTGCGTCTTATGTTTCTATTAAATTTGGCATGAGCTACATCAAAGCCTGTTGCTTCTCTGCATACGATCAAGTCTTTGTGTTAACACTTTCAAAAAAGAAACATTTCCAGTGGATTTAACCTTCACAATTGTTGGTTGCTGTGAGGTAGGAGGCTGAGCATTTCAACTAGGGCGACAAATGACGCTAAAGGTGAAACCAAGGCTTCTACGTGTACATGCCCTCAAGATGGTACACACTTAAGTCTGAATGTAATGCAACAAAATAGACAAGACATGTTGCTGGTCAGTCCTGAAAAGATACAAGAACAACTGCTGTGCTCAGAGGTGAATCCAGGGTGTTTTTTAAATAAGGGGGTTGTCTCAAGTGTCAAGTAATGCCTCAATTACAAAAGCCAAGCTCATACTTCAGAATAGCAGTTTTTATTTTAATTTTATTTTAAATCTGCAACAATAATTAATAATTTCAATCAGACAGAAACGGAGGTGATTACATTTTCCTATCCCCGTTACAGAAATCCTCCCTTGTTAACTGCTCGCATACATGCAAATCTGCCTTCTATTTCGTATCCTGCATAAACAGTTTTGATTAGAAATTGATCTTTCCGCAAGTGTCTTTCTCCAGCTGTTGCCAATCCTACCATCAATCAATCAAATCTATATGTTCATTTGCACTTGGAACATGTCGGGTGGATGTCAGGTGAAGGTATAGGTTGGGAGGAGGTAAGGTGTAAGGGTGGAAATTGGTTGCATGGTTGGAACGTGGAAGTGGGGTGCAAATGGGATACGCGTTGAGTGAGTGGGGTGGACGGAGTGGGTGGAAGTCAGTTGCATGGGTAGAGCTGGGGTGCAAGTTGCGGGTGCTGGTTAGATGGTTGGAGGTTGGTTGGGTGGAGGCAAACCAACCTTTTTGATTATGTCACAGTGTTATAGGTCTGAACTTATAACAGTCCCCATCAATCCTCCAATTTCACAAGCTTTCATACATGCTAGGGTGTTGGGGACGTTCTTAACAGATATAAATTTGCTAAATTTGGTCACTGCCTGTACGTACATTTGTCAAGAAAATATAGAGCAAAAATTTACAATCCCACAAAAAAGTTGTAACTAGAACTACACAGGAAAGTGTACATATACCATCTTGATGAACTTCAAGCGTACTGGAAGCAAAGTTCCATCACGCTGGAGTTAATGTCAGCTGTTCTTAATAACACTTTCCCTTGTAACTAGCTCAGCAGCAAGATTGCAGGTTATTGCTCCAGGTCTGTGTCGGTGCTGGTCACTGTGCAACAACAGCAGCATCTTCCTGATACTGGAGCGCAATTGTGTGACAACACCTGCATCAATAACCTGTTGAATGAATAGAAGACACAAACACCATGGGTTCATCACGGATTCCTTGAAAACTGATTAATTTGATGAAATTACTGCAGGCCCACTGCTCGACATTTTAAGCCCATCTCTGCTTTGTTTGGAAGGGGGGATGGTACTATAACAAGTTTTTGCGGAGGTACGTCACATGTCACACCCCAAGCCCAGAACTATCATCTCCAATTGAAAATCTATCTTCTTGGAGGAAAACTACTGGCTATAAGTGCTACACTCCCCCACTGAAACAAATTGAGGGTGCTGGTTTGGCACGGAGGAGTAGATTGGCATGAAATTGTGAAATTATAGCATTTCCTATCACACAGGGAGGTATAGGCAGCTATTACGGCATGATCATTCTCTAACTCTGCAATAGGAATCAAACAATACTAAGGCTATGCTGATATGTTGACAATGTGTCTCTTTCTTAGAGTGAAAGATGAAAAGCAAAAGATGACTGACCCCACTTTCAAATTTCACTTTTCCCCAACAAGATATTCACAACCCCACCCTTAATCAGAATGCCTGTGTGGAGCTCAGACAACACAATTAAATATATACTGGTGTTTGCACAAATTCTGGAGTACATCATGCGTTTCAAGGCACTTGTCAGACTCCCAACTAAAATAGCTTGACAATTAACTGCGAGAAGCAGTGCTCTTCAGCTCTCTCTAGTTTCTCTCTTTTTGCTACTGTCACAAATACCAACAGTGTGTGGGCTCTGTATCTGCCTGGAGCCAGTGCTTCAGATGATAACGGGCACTTAAAATGCTCAAAACTGTGACGGCCTTCAGACACTGCTTGTGTCCTGTGCATAGACCGTGCGGTGCGTGTGTCTACATTTCATGATCATCATAAATCTGTTATGCACCATATTCCAGTGCCATTGCAATGCAGTATCTCAAGTGATTAGACTTGACGAATTCATTTGTCATGCAGAATCCTGTTAGCCTGTTTCCAATATCTATAGATACATGTACATCTGCACAGACGGTTATACTGCTCCCTAAAACAAAGTCTAAATAATGACAATAGGTCAGCATGTTTGGCCTGCTAGCCAAAGGTAGGGTTAAAAATGACAAGATCGCTCTGTCGCAAAAATAATCTCTATTTAATTGAATTCGGAGCCTGAGGTTTAAAGAAACTGATACATGCATCCATGTTCTGTTTGGTCTTGTCCCAGTCTCAGGAGAGTGACAAAGCAAACATTTTACAAAGTCTGTTGACACAACAAGCTTTTGGCTAGAATATTGGTCAGTTTTAAACCGTAAATCAGTAAGATGGAACACTGTATACAGTATCTGCCCCATTAGTTAATTATCCACAGTCAGTCATTCATTCAGTCATTCATTCAGCCATTCATTCAGTCATTCATTCAGTCATTCATTCAGTCATTCATTCAGCCATTCATTCAGCCATTCATTCAGTCATTCATTCAGTCATTCTAAGTATATTGTACTGCATGTCATATTGTATGTTCTGGCAACTAGATGATTTAATTTTCAAGATGTATTTTTTGCGTTGGGGAGATGTTAATTTTATATAATAGGTTTTGCCCTTACCCAACGTATATTAATAAGCACTGTATGCTCAGTGCTTGTTAAGACATCTGCACTAGTAAGCAGGAGTCCCACCCGAGTAAGCTTGTGAGGTTTTTTTCGCAAGCTCTCGGACAAGCACTGAGCATACAGTGCTTATTAATATACGTTGGGTAAGGGCAAAACCTATTATATAAAATTAGATGATTTAACATTTTGAGAAGCCAAGACTGCTATTAAATTTCTACTCTCATTCTCTGCATTTAGTCATTGAAGAAACTCTGTGTAGGCCTTTGGTGACAGAGAAGGCTTCAACGTTGCCAGGATTAAGGCCGTGTCCGAAACGGGCTTCCAGAGCTACGGCTAGGTCTATTGTCTACCCGTCTCCATGCATTTCCAATGGAGCAAAGACTTAGACCTAGCTCTAGATAAGAGATTCGGATGCAGCCTTACCCTGCACAAACAAATGAGACACCGGCTAATTTATCTCCCTGCTGTTTGAAAAGATTTCAGTCTGTAAATTTACCCTGATTCCCTTTGTTGTGCACAATAAATTGCATGCATGAAAACGTCACATGGCTTGATATTTTCATCTACTGCATTTTCAGATCATACACATATTTGTAATGATAATCAATCACAGGGGAAGGGAATTAAAATCAGACATGTTGTCTTTTAATTTTTTTGGCCGAGACCCAGGTGTTTGTATGGTATAATAACCAACCATAAAATGAAAAGCAGGTACATATATACATGTAGTGCCCTCCCATTATCCACAATCCCGTTTTAAACAGTTACAAACTCTGCAATAACTTGTTCAATGTCCACTGTGCTTACATGACGCCATACACCGTAAGTAGAGCTGCCACACAAAAGCCAACAATGTTGTCAAGATACCAGACGTTAGGATGTGTCTCAATGACTGCCGCACTGACCAGAATGCTGTAGGCAGTTATTGAGCCTGCAAGTGAGCTAAAACCTGGAACACGAAATGGGAAAATAACCATGGTTTTTTTTATTTACAGCTACAATAGGTCATACAATGTACTTATAAAGTTCATATTTACTTAGACCCTAACTCAGGGCAAAAAGGGAGGTAGAAAGTGTGACCTGATTGAAGTTACCTGAACCAGAGTAAGCAGCCAAAAACTGCTCCACCAAAGTTCACCTTGAATGCCCAAAGAAATGAGAATGTTCTCCAACCTTCAGAAGTTGCCAGGTGCTTGTCTTCCACCATACATAAAAAGAGTGCCCGCCAATCTTTAAACTCTGGCTGGGAAGTTTGAAACTTTGGGCACTACACATTCACATTCTGGAATACTTCCTCTTACATAACATTATCTTGATTGAAAAATGCCCACATTTGGCTAAAATTGCTTCCAAGTTTTACCCCCCAACCCCCCTTAAACAAAATCTACCTCTCACAGATTCCCAGAAATGCAATAGACCTGAACTCTAGAGAATGAAGGGGGGGCCGAGTTCCTGAACCCCATGCTGAGGCTTCCCGCTTGCTCCAGAACTTACTTAGCATGTTTTTCCAAGACTTTATGTAGAGGTTGGAGACATGTTTAACATTAAACATGATTTTACTTTACTGTACAATTGTGCCTTATTTAATATCACTACATTGGAAAAGGTGCAATTCCTAGAAAATGTTGAGTAGAAATAGCAATTTGCTTGTGCTTTGAATAATTGGGTGCTTATTTTTGTATTCAGCCAGATGAATTTTTTAAAGTACATCTAAAACTCACCAAAGAAAGTTAGGTCCAGCAAGCACAAATTTGATTAAATGTCTTGAAAACAATGTTCTATGGAATGACTTCAAGCACACCTTTCAAATAGAGAGAAGACATGCAATCAGACTCACCGTCACTCTTAACTGTTTGACTTTCAAGTTTCTTGGCAGTAATAAACTTGCCAATCGCCAGTAGGGCACACACAGTCCCACTGATTGCTGCTAACACACACAGAGATGATGCCTGTAGACAAGGAATTAACATTGAGGGTCAGCTGGAATGAAATTCAAACAGTGTTAACGTCCCCCCCTTTAAACATGCAAACCAGTGAAAAGTGGCTTGAGGAAACTGATATCATCACTGCCATGGGAAAGAATTAGACATCACCATCCACAAAACACAATTAAATGTATCCATTTTAATTTCATTTATTGTCATTTGCGTGTGTGTTGCAATTTGCACTTTGTACAAAATTATTATTCTTGTTACTCCTTTCTAACAATGACACCAAGGATTCCTAAAAAGCACCCTCGGTGCTGTAGCTCGCAAGCCTGAAGAAATGTGCATTCATGTTGATAGTCGTCTTTGTCAAGTCATCTTCCCCCGAAATCAGTATCTCTTCATCTGTAGAACTAAATGTCAGCTGCATTACTGCCATGGATGAGGACGTTGCATGCCCCACATGGTGGCATGTGTGTAAAGGATCTGGCGTGCACAGTGTGGTGCCAGTTTGGTAGCATGACAAAAGAACTGTAGGTTGATAAATGGTCGATTTTCACTCCAAGTAACAAGCAGCCGAATTTCTCAAAAGCCATGGGAATCTGGTGCAATATTGTAAGTTCTACCGTGTCTCTAACATTCATCCCTACCACACATGCACCCATGAACACCGTGACAATTAGAAAGTGCACTTTGAACTCTGCAATATGTCTGAAACATCTTTGATTGAAGAAAAAAAAATACCTCAACTTTGCATAGTGCTATTCATGGACAAGTCTGACCTAAATCCACAACCCACTGGTGCAAATTTCAGACATTTTCAACCCAAACAAAGTGATTTAGTAATGTTAAGAGTAACAGTGCTAAAAAATGGACCAATTCAATACAAAGTGAAAGCAAATGCACAAAGAGTGCCATATTTGTACATGCACTTATTTCAAAGGCATACTCTATAAATGGAGTCTTTTAAGAGACTTCTGGCAAGTCTGGACTGACATCTGGCCCTGAGGCCTCAATTTTCTGGTGACGGAAATAACCGAAGGCCTGTTATATGAACGTACTGTAAAATGAATTTGTAATGGGTCGATGGGAATTGCCATATTGTATCTCTTCATCTATAGCACTCATTGTCAGCTGCGTTACTGCCAGGGATGAGGAAGTTGCATGCCCAACATGGTGGCAGGTTGTGTGTAAAGGATCTGGCATGCACAGAGTGGTGCCAGTTTGGTAGCATGACAAAAGAACTGTAGTTTGCTTCTTCACATACAAAACTAGTAAGCCAGATCATTGAAGTTAAAACTGCTCTAGTGTGGACTGAAAGAATAACATTACTCAGATGGGAATTCTGGAATTCCTGAACCAATTTCAGCTTTTCCCCTTGAATGTCAAATTCTGCAAATTGGAAATAACAGGATCACTTTTCCCAATATGAATCACAGCTTAATTAGTGGGTCCTTACATGATGATTGGAACCATTTGGGCCAAATCAAACTAAGGTAAAATGTTATGCTAAATGTAACTTCCCAGAAACAATGAAAATGTCATCATCTCAGTTCTTTCAAAATTAAGAATCCAGATTAAACTGTTATTCCCAAGAAGTACTTGTAAGGAGCTTTTGGCATTCAGAAACCAACTCTAGCAGGAACAAATAAAAGCAGAACGAGAAACCAAAAACAAACCAGAACCCAGCTGAAACAAAAAAGAGAAATTACCTTCCCCCAGCAACAACAACAAACAGAAAAAAAGAACCTCAATGTCAAAAAGAGAGAAACTGTGAAAAGATGAGTCAAACATGCAGACACCTCCAAAATGACAAAATCGTTGCATGTTCATGTGAAGTGCACCATTTGGACAAAAGCAAAGCAGATTGAAAGCACACTGCTTGGTGCCTCATCCAACTACATGTACAAATCCTTGGACCGGTACAGCTTCCCCCCCCCCTTTACAAACCAAGTATCAGGTTTGAGGAGACACATTCAATATTTATAAGTTTCATGAACATAAAAATTATGATTAAAGATTGGCAAATAGGATCTCGGCACGATGCTGAGTTCACATGTCAAGGAGCACCATGTGGTTTTGAATCCAAAATGGATCGACACCCTTGTTTGCAGGATAGGGCGTTCTGGTAACCCACTAAAAATATCAAATCCCAAGCACATCAACTGATATCCTCTTTGAAATTCCCACCAACTTTCTGTTGTATGCCTCAGATTAAATTCTAAACTTTTCAGGCCCTGAACGTTAAAAATAAAACCAAACAACGAAATTAAAAAACACTTTCTTATAACAATTAATGCAATAGATCAATTGAAAATGAAATGAAAATGATTTCACTACCAATGTGAAACTCAACTGATGCCAACCACCATATATAAACACCAAGACTGAGGCTTCAAATCTTACACTTTTGGTGTGAATTTTGTCAAAAAGTTCGATGAGATCTCGCACAATGATTGACAGGCTGGCTACTAGGAAGAAAATGGCAAGAAACAACAGGGCACTGCCGTAGAGAAGAAAAATAAAATTCAACTCTTAGAGGAGAGTGGCACACACACAAGGACCTGACAACTTACAAACCAATTAAATAGGATTCTAGATTACTGTTCTTAAAGTGTGGCATTGAACTGGTTCAGATTGGCATACCAGAGTTATGCCAAACCACGTAATTCCCCAAAATTGGTTTTCATTACTGTCCTTAGAAAGGACAATTTGCGACTGTAAGTTCATTTTGTCAAAACAGGTCCAAAACAATCACGGACGTTGACACACTTCACCATTTCAATCAATTATACATTGTATTTATAAAAACCTTGACAGCTAGTCTATACAGGCAGTTCAACAAAGTCCAACCACATACTGAACAACAACAAAGAAAAAGGAACATGACGACATGATTAAACTCTCAGTACATAAACAATGTAATACTGAACATATGAAATCACAGTACACCCAAACAATTCATGCCATACATTCGCACACATTTCTTTCTCAATAATGTTGAAATTGCTATATTCTCCCTGCTCATGAAGATACATATGTAGAGGATCACAGAATAACCTGTTAATCTGAAAAAAATGCCGGAACGTGCAACAAAATAACTGCAGTGCCAAAAAATGCATACAGGACAAACAGAAATAACCACTAAGTTTACACTGATATGAGAAGATTACAGGTGGTATTTCTACAAACCGTCTTTGCTGCACTTACATGATTCACCCTCCACCAAAGATGTCGGGAAATACTGAATGCTGCAAAGTACAGGTTGGAACAGGATCACTTACTATACACAATATATTTTAAAGTAGCAAACCTTGACAAATGTCGTACAGTGCTGGATCTCTGTTCTTCCCCAAAAGATATCAAACGTGGCTCTGTTATTATTTGTTGCAGAAAGACATGTTTGAAATTAATTTCAATAGACCTCTCTCTTTCTTCCACACTGTCATATTTTCAGCCTACTGGTGGCTGGTTAGTGAGTTTATCTCCAGCTGTTCTTCTCCAAAACATACCACATCCTAAAGCTAGATGGAGCTACCGGTAGGAAGCCTATTGATGAAAAATGAAAGGATAATCCCTAAATTCTGCTCAAAAAGAACAGAATATGCTCATTAACCCCCCCACGTCCTGCTTCCTATTACATGTACATGATACGTGTACCTAAAAACATGGAGTGTAGGTACAGTATTTTGGTTACTTCTTTTATACTGATTCAGTGTGCACTGAACTAGGTCCATTGGGCTGCATTAACTTTGAAGGGTACTAGTTGCATGCCGTATAAATGAGCCACAAGTACATTGAACCTTTTGCAACACATTCAATTTATAACAGACACTTTTTTTTCTTCACTGCCAATGTCGCATTTTGCAAAAGCCCCTCTGAAAAAACCCTGTTTTGTCAGGCCATCAAAATATGGTATGCTGGAGAAAAGGCAGCATGACTTTTTATTTCATTTACTGGCTTTCTATATTATGTTTAAAATTCACTACTCAAATTTCTACTTCTGGATACAAAATGGATGAAAAAAAATTTCACTTCAATTGACAAGCATTTCCTTTTTTCTCAAAAAATCCAAATTATCTGTACAGAACCTTCAGTTACTTCCCCTAAAAAATTATCTATAGTCCTGAGATATATCAATTGAGCCTCACCAGAATTTGACCACTCAGAACTTCTTGTGTTATGTATGGTGTTTGTTTCCCAACTGTAATAAATTAAAATTCTACCAAGGTTCTGTTCAAATGCATATTCTGCTGCCTGCATTAAATTTCCTGACTATTCACCCTTCATTTTATTGCTTGTTGCAGGCAACCATGAAAATGCAAGAACGACGATAATAATTAAACGTACACTGCTATGAGCACAATTCAAAATAACTATAGTACTAAATAAATATTATGATAAATAAATATAATTAATAAATAAATATAGCTCTTTAGTGCTGAAAGTAAATATAATGCTATTCAAACATTATTGAAAAATATTTATATTACTGTGCATTATCATAATGAGTGTTCTGTATACATGTGCCCATCTTCCCTGACTAGAGAATGACATAATCAGCAAGCCTACCTGTACTGAAATTCCACTCTGACCATGAACCCTAAGAATCTTCAATCCTTGTTACAAGGACTGTCAGCAACCAGATAACAAAATTCTCAAGTATATAAAATGCACAAACTCACATTCGTTCCCTCTGCTCTGAGTAAAGTGTTGTCACCGAACCAAAGAATCTCCATATTACAACCACCGATGTGAACACGTCAAGTACACAGCCAAACTAGATGAATTTGGATAAAAAAAAAAGAACAGACAGAAGGTGAAAAAGCTGTGCTTGGAAGTTTGATCTTACTTTACCCTATTCCTCCAAGGACTGGGTAGATCTGAAGTAAACCATAAACTGGAATGTGGGACAGACAAACTTTCATCAAATGCAGCACTTACCCCAAAGCCAAAAGCAGCTGAGCTTGCGGTCATTGCAGAAAGAACTGGGGGGGGGGAGAGAAACAGGTGACTACTTTTTGGCAGTTTATCATTTTTTATTACGATAGAATACAATGAAATAAATACAAATTCTGTGCCTATAACTTCTTGATTGTGCTTGGTATCTTACACTGTTGATCTTTTGGACAGGTGACTATTATTTTCTAACAAGTATGTCAGAAAATTAACTGACACATATATAGTCTCTTCGCACTCCATAGGATCATCCTCATTATTCATTTATGGTAATGAGGCCAAGGATTCCTCAAAAGGGCTCCTGGCACTAGAGCTAGCAAGCCTGAAGAAAATTGTGGATGGAAAATGGAAAAACATTTGGGGTAAAATACATCTACACAGAATCAGGTAGGGACTAAAAAACCCAATCCACATGAGGACCAAGCCGGGAATTGAACCAGGGTGTTTTTGTTGTGTTTTGTTGAACTTTTGAATTACTTCAAGTTAGTTCTCTCCCGTTTTTTAATCCGCCTCACATGCAAGGGTAGCAAACTATTGCACGCGTTGACACACGACTTACCAAAGCTAATACCGCCAAGTATAAGCAGACTGAAAACTGAAGCCCATGCAAACCCCATGGCTGCTCTGCGCCATCGCTGTGCTTGATTGGCTGTCCATGGAATAGAGTCATCCAGTGGAACTGGAGAGAAAAAAAGGAAAAAGAGGGAGGAAAAATGAGTAATGATTGATTGAGAATATTTATCTTAATACAGACCTTGCATGTACATGTAAATGGAAGAAAGAAAAAAATGAAAAACTCTCCCACACCAACGAGATACATGTACACTATAGTTCCTTTTTATGCCATGGACAGGACCATTTTTTATTGAGGTACCTGTAGCAACCCAACAAATGCCAGTGAGTTGTAAGTACACATAGGAAAGAAAGTGCTGAAATTAACAACATGCATTGTCAGTTGACCGGTCATGTCATACTTGTATTATCCAGAACATGACATACTGGTATACCTCACAAAGACTTCCACAGAATGAAGTCAAAACCCAAGGAAATTAGACTGCCTTTTGACTGTTTTTGTTTAACTACGGAATACATGTACATATGCATCAAGCAAGTGGTACTGTAAACAGCTAAATTTGCAAGTTGAGTAAATTGAGGAAACTGCCTTCTTCTCCCATTTGGTGTATTCATACACAGCAATAGAAAAAAATCAGGTTCATGAGTTCTTTTCCAGGTAAGGGGCTTGAAGGAGAAGAGAAATGGGGGAAACAAAACAACTTTGATACTGTGCCTTAATCATAAATATTAAAAAACCCTCCTTTTCCTGTAACTACCAGTCAAAATCTCCTTCCACTTCTCCTTCTACATACAGTACACAGACATATCATATGTCACTTGACTGATTTTGACTGATAGGACTACTGTGTCAAGAACATATTTTTGCATAGCGAGGGTTTTAAGACCTCGATCTGCTTGCAGCTAGGAAGAATTTGGGGACTCAAACTTGTAGCCAAACCAGCCCAAATCAATTTGAGGACAGAACTGAGTACACATGGTACATAAGTATTTCCCTGTGGGTGTTTCTTTTAGTAGCTTGTGATCAGGCCGTTTCTGTTGCGCAGGGATGCTACTCCGTGCACTGCATCGTGGGTATTTTTCTGTTACCGGTACATCATTGGGGAAATCTGCTGATACCCTCCTGGGCCTGTTTATCAATTCATTATCTGCGGTCACAAATCCAGCTGTTTTTACGACTGGGGTAATAACACACATGGAACCTTTGAAGTGGAGGGAGAGGAATTGTGACTCCTGTTCAGACTGTGTCAGATTTTAGCTATATATGAGTAAGAATTTCGAGAACACATATGCATACATGTGCATGTACGTGGAGGTATGCACATCAGCACGATCACCCTTGTGATATATACATGTACATGTATACAGGTACATGTACCAGCACCAGTACCAGGAGTTACAGATCAGTGACTTTGGAGTAGATGTTTTATGGTCCACAAGCCTGTGCTACACTTTAATCATCCATCAGCTTAACTATTTACATGTACATACACAGCCAAAATAACAGCACAGAAATATTGACCACATATGTATTTAACAAGATTCTATGTCATTGCTGCAAAACCTTAACCCTAACAGTCCCAAATCCTCCACTTTCCACACAATTTTACGTACACCCTTGGGGGTTAGGGTTAAGGGTTTCATTTATTCTCACAATTTGTTCAAGCAGTAACGTCTCCCCATTCCACTCTCCCCCCCCCAAAAAAAATGTCTACAGATATCTTACTAAACAGCACAAAATGTGCTTAATCCAGCATTGAAAAAAAAAACAACAACAGAGAACAGAATTTTTAAAAAGTCGCCACCAACTTAAAATGCAGTTTTATTGAGTGGGACTATTCGGTGTGAATTATGTAGTCTGCATATGGCATTACCAGTGAAGTATTTTGAAAACATTCATGTACCGCAGCTGACTCTGTAGAATATCAGTCAAAATCAATACAAATTTAAATATCAAAACAAACAGTGAGCTTATCTGATTTAGAAATGTTTGGGGGCTGTGTGATGATTTAGATATCCTTTTACAACGCCAACACACTATGCAATTAATTCACCAACTGATTATTTGGGGGGATCACTGTATAAAATAATCAGGAAGTTTACTGAATGGTTTAATATTGACACTGTATTATAGTGAGTAATTTCAACAAGCCCAGGAACGATGGAATGAAAAAGAATTTTAAAAAATTGACAAGGACAAAATTCAGAAAGAAGAAATTGTTGACTTTCATACTGTGTATTACATGCACACAATGCGGGCAAAATTGTGTGACCCAAATGAGAATGCATATGAGTATATGGAATCCAAAATAATCTAAGCCTTTGTAATCATGAACTCTGTCAACAGTACTCTAAAATTAAAAATTATGAGTCATTCCACAAAGTTGACAAGCATTTTGTAGCATTTGGACATTTCTCAGATGAGGTTTAGGGGTAACTCAGATTAACTGAATTATTATTTATAACATTGTGACTGTTCTACTAAAGAATTGTTCTGGAATATTTCAGGGCATTTTGAAATTATTCAGCATAACATTGTTCAATGTTAGCAGAAATAAATTGACAAGAACACAAACCCCTCTTAGGGAATTTAATGTGAGGCTTTGATTATTTTCCTTTTTGAAATTTGGTGTAAATTAACAGATTTCATGGAGTGGCTATGAAAATGTCCGATTAAATTTCCAGAATTCCGGTCAAGAATGATGAGCTGTATTCTAAGCTAGTTATTTGGGGAGAATCTGATGCAAAAGAAAAAAAAGAAATTGAGCTTTAGCTAAACTTTATGAAAAATAGTTACATCTACAACCAGTTTCTACAGACTGAGCAATTTCATAATGAAACATTTGACGAGAACCAGAAGAATAGTCAAAACTAAAACGCATTTACAAATTTTACTCTGAGTAAGGGCTGCGCTGAATAACCGATCCATTATCAACTATTCAAATATTCTTTTCTAAATTTGAATATTCAAATGCAAAATTCATGAACAGGAAGGGAGAATTTTGTTTTGTTTAAATGAGAAAAATTACGCCAAGGAGGCTTGTTTCAAGCAGATTCAAATGAAAAGTGACAGAAACCTTACAACTCAAAAAGGAAATTATTCATTAAAAAATTTAAAGGGATAGAAATTTTCAACAGGGCAAGAAGCAGTGGCTGGAGATACTCCTTTAGTGACAAGAGAAGCTATTATAGTGATCATAATGTACAATTGTGTACGTTATTGCCACTGATTTTGTATATGGTTCAATCATCAACAATCTGCCGGTCTTTAAGACCGATTATTTGGATATTCGATCGAATTGGTCAAATATTCGAATAGTGAATTATTCAAATTGACTTAGCCCTGCTCCGAGTGGCCATTCCTCAACTTCATGGAATGACCCATATGCCAGCAAATTATATGTTTTGCACATATTAGTCTCAAGCTTACAATACATGAGCATCAGTGGTTATGACTACTAGTACTTTCTCCAGCATGTTGATGCAGTGCACAAAACTCAAAGTCATCTGATTGAATAGAACTTGCTCACCATGCAAACGTTGGTGGTTTATCAACACCAGGCGAGCAAGATGATAGGTTTGAGTCTCCACCACTTGTACATGGTAAAAAAAATTTCTAGACAAGTTCTCAAAGAAGCACCAATGCACAAATGTTGAAAAATAATTGTGAAGAGGTTACAGAATGAAAAATACAAAATGCCCAGATGTGAAAATGACCTCCTCTCTCACCTTTATCGTTGTCTGATTCAGTATATTTTCTGCCTGCTGCATCATTAGTGTGTCTGCTGGATGATGTAACTCTCTGGTTGTTGTTGATTGGTAGGTACTCGTCCAATTCCAAGCCTTGCTTCTCCATCTTAGAACTCAAGCTCTTCCTTGTTCGTAATCCACTGAAGAAAAGAAAACAGTTTATTAAATGGCTGGATACTGGTAAACAATTATTGAAAAAAAGACATAAAAAAGTGTTTTGTTTCTTCAAAAGAGTCATCTGCGGTGAAAATCTTTTAAGCATCCACACTTGACCACATACATGTAACTGGAATGGTAGTCTGTATGATCAATGGACGTGATATACTGTACTGTGTGGACCACCTCAAAAAATCTGTTCAACAAGTGGCAAGACAATGCACAAACCAGCAAAAATCCCTTTTATAAGAGCCACACGTTTAGGTACTACCAGCAGATTACTGAAGCACAACCCTGCAAACAGGTAGAGCAAGAAACACATATCAATATGGTACCAGCATCCTTCAGTACGCAGTTCACCATGAAATCCTATACATTTCCATGAGCTCAACAACCTGTGATTGTTTTAACCATAATACATCACACACCAAGGACAAACCAGCCTGCCCACACATGTGCTACATGTAAAGTGACCCACCTCCATAGTGTATCTCATATCCGCAATCAGGTCAGGCACTCACAGGATTGATGACACACCCCTCAAAATCAGTCATTCTGAAAATTAAAAAAAATCAGTGGAGTTGTCATGCCATGGCCAGAACCGGACATTACCTGCTGCACACAGACTGTTTAGCCTTGCATGGCACAGCATTGAATAAAATGGTTGTCCAAACATGATTTTACAAAAATAACACCAATGTACCATCAACAAGAAGAGATTCCTTTGTTTTAATTGTGAATTGTCATGAACGGTGAAGATGGAGCTGCACTGACCAAAGAGGTTTTGGAACCAAGCTGGCCTCGAAGATAGTGCTATTTGATTTCAAATGTCCTATCGAAAAATGATTAAAATTCATTATTTCTTTCTTCTGCAGAATTATTCTATTTAAGCTTTATCTGGCCTGTGTTATGGGGGTCTGCACATGTGCATCAACTTTCGGCCTACTCGTGATTGCAAAATTACCCAAGATGCAGGATTCTTCTCCTTATCTTCCCCATACCTAACCCCCTCAGATTGAACAAAAAAGGAAATAAAGAAACAAAGAAAGAAATCCATTTTCAAAACTTAAGTGGGTTTAAATTTGTCTGTACAACTTATAAAAATGGAAGAAAAAAAATTTGGAGGAAATGTGTACACACATTATGCGGAACACTTTATGCATCTACAGCGGATCCACATTCCACAGTGGGCACCGTGACACCTGGTATGCCCACCAACTAGTTCCTTTTGGGGGGGTCTACCTCCATCTTGGTTTTTTTTATATTATATTTTATATTATTTTTATTTATTTTTAAATTAAGAAAGAAACTTTCACCCCACCTGCACATGTTCAGATTTCATTTCCTTTCATTTGTGAATGTTGCTTGGATCCATCACTGCATATTCTGCAATTCTGACCCAGTATTTCTCCATTATTGCTCAAATCAAATACATAATACTGAGATATAAAACCTGGCATTATATACCATTACCAGATGTCCAAGTGACCTACATATCAATATGGTGTTACATTAAACCACGCAATAGATTATAAACGATGGAATCAAATGACTTGATGCTGGGTTTCTCATGCACCGGATGAAACTGAGACACTGCAACACAGCAATATGCACAGTGTACATTTGATTCACATGTGACAAGTTAGAAAATCCTGAAAAATTTATCACCACGAAGGTCAAAAAGAACAAACTAAAAGTACATGTAGATCGGATCAAGTGAACAAAAATGTATGATTTTACTGCTCAGGCTGAGAATTGAAAATTCCACACACTCAGACATACTTTTTAATTTATGGTAGCTGATAATTAAATCCCTCAGGTCTCCTCTCTATCTACTTTTCATTAGGCTGCTGTGAAAGTACAGTAATACCAGTCACACCCCAAACAGATGTGACCTATCAGCACATGTCTGTAAATAATGAGCTCCAGTTACTGATTGCAACCAGATGGGCCCCTAGGGGTTACTGATCTTTCAATACTCCTTACTCTGCAGTGGTTGGGGTCTGGCCAATGGAAGTCTACAGGCTTGTGGTGTATACCTGGGGTGAGGATTACATGGAATCTTTACCAAGTTGGCCCATTGGAAAAAAGGTTATGACCATATTTGGTGATATGTAAAGACTTTCATCACCATGGGTTGACACCAGGGTTTTAACTAAACCTACAAGTACTCAAAGGCCAACCTGCAACAGCTCCACACTAGGGACACTACGTAGCCTCTTGTCACCTGTCTGTGTCTGAGGTTCAGTCAGTTCAAATTAATAAATATATTCGAATGTTTGGCCTTCAATTCAATCAATCATTTGGTTGTACCAAGCTTCCATGAAAGCAGAAACAATATATATATATGTATGTTTTTATAAAAAGTAAAAAAAAAAAAATCTGAAGAAGATGCACTTTTTGGAATTGTTTTTTGTTGGGCATATATGCATTCAACTGTCTTAAATCATATACTGTATGTAAAACCTTGAATTATGCTTTTAGAAATTTAATACAATTTGGCAACCTAGTACCTGATTTGTTTTCACTCACTTCTCACTTTGAAATACACATCAGTTTGGAATATAAATGGAATATTTTGACAATTGATTATTAATATCTGAATATTCAAATATGCACTGCCCGCGTCCATGGCCTTGAGTTCAATTTTAATTTACAAATCTGTAGCTACATGTATATATTACAGTTGATGTGAATGAATAAGTAGCTTACATAATTATTGATTATCAGGCCAGTTGAAATTAATGTTAGGTTTACGTACACCACTCAGATTGAAAAAAAATCAGTGGGATGGCAAATTTATATTTTGTATATTATGAAGTCTATTTCTTTGCATCAAAAAAAGGACCTGAGTTTGCCTACGTTTGATGGACAGGTTTGGTACTAAACCTAAGCAAAGCACCATAACAAACATGAAATTTAACAAGGGCTAAAGGCTAGTCAGCTGATTCATGGCAAGATATCAACATTCAGGAACAATATAACATATTGACATAGTACGTATGTTATAGAGCAATAACGCTATGGTGCTCGCACATGCTAACAATTGTTTTACTGTTGTGTGCAAGTCAATAGGTGGATGAATTTTGTGACTCAAAAATGCACTTTCATGGGAAGAAAAATACACGTCAAAGTGAAACATACATACACCCTAGATTATTTGGAGTGGGTTTTGGAAAGAATTGCATTGTGGGCAATCACAAGGTTTGCCAAGTCTCATAAATCCCAAGAAGTTTTAAAAATGAATGCCTCACCGTGTTAATTTTAGTAGAGGTGAGGAATGGGGTTCAGTACCTGGGGGATATTCAAAAGGGTTGAAAAGTAAGGTGAAATCTTGTTGGCCTTAAATTCATTTAATAAATTGAGACACTCAAAAACTGTCCAGCAATATGAACTTCACATGGTTTCATATTATTCATTCCGGGTGAGTGGAGATTCTAATAAGCCTTTTGCGAGTTAACTTTGACCCAAATCTGGTACTCTGAGTTCTTTAAATTCACGTGAACATAACAACTTGAATTCTCCTTACTAAAACCACTGTTGCTATACCTCGTGATTCGGGGCAAGCTTTTGCTTAGTTACATAAGAGACACCTTGCAACTATACACTGTTCTAAATGGTTAAGAAGGGCACAAAGGAACCAGTCCATTCCAGAGATGGTGGTCGCTATGCGAAAGCTTGCTCCGAATCACGAGGTATAGCAACGTTGTCTTTAGTCTGGGGAATTCAAATTTTATTTATTCAGATTTTATTCAGATTTAACTCGCAAATGGCTTATTAAGGATATGAAAGATGTATTGGGTAAAGAGTATCTAGGCCTACATCACATGCAGGTTTCATGTTTTTACCAAAAAGTTACATGCAAAACATAAAATAAAATAAAAATAAACAAAAAAGTAAAAAGCCAAACATCACTGAGGAGTAGACAGGCCTACACAAGTAGCTGTGAAGCAAAATCTCACGTTTGTGTAAAAAAAAGGCGCCTGTCACATCATCTAGCCTACATTATGTATATGTCATGCACGTATGATGCACGTACAGTGAGCTGTATCATGTGTACGCGGAAACACCAATCGGCAATCCTGCAACAAACGAACTTCTGAGTTCAGTTACCCTGCAGGTAAAGGTGTGCAGAAATCCTCATCTCGATCTAGACGCTTGCTTAGAAAGTTAGGCTGAGCTTCAGTTGAAAACTGCACATAATTCAGAATTAGTAGGCAAGAAACCATCGGCTAGTTCAATGGTACGGTGTCAATGTGCACAATTCGACTGTGTGCGCGCACGAACGTACGGTATACGGTACGGTGTACGGTACGCCCGGCCGGCTAGCTGTGTGTACCATGAACTTCGGACACGGCGCGCATTGCAGGCTGCGCTCTCTGGGGCATTCATATGCGCCGCAAGGCGGCGCGCTAGTAAAAGTAATCGCGGCGCTCACATCAAACACTTGTCGATGGGCCTGCATCCCTTTGGCTCATCAGACGATTACATGACATATTAACTGTGGTGAGTCAGGTTGGCGTAGTGGTTCTTTCCTCGCCTTCCACCTCTGCGGCCCGGGTTCGAATCCCGGCCCGATCCACATGTGGATTGGGTTTTCAGTCCCTACCTGATTCCGTGGGTTTTACCCCAGAATATTCTGTGCCGTGACTGACAGAGGGCGCTAGGCGCGGTCCGAAGTTATAGATGGCGCTCTACCCAGTAGCAGAGGCAGATATATCGACGTTAGGCGCTAGGCGCGCATAGCTGTGTGTTAAGCGAGTGCGGCAGATAGGCTCCGCCTTGTGCGTTGTGCGATAGGGCAGCGGAAGTCACTGCTTGGTCACGTGAGTGCGGGCGTGGTCACAGCAGTGCGAAGGCTATAAAAACCGCGCGCATGCAAAGTTGAATTTTTTTTAGTTATCCTGATCAAGGGCTGATCCTGAAGTAAAGATCGAGAATCTTGTTCCGAAGGGTTAAAGTCACCTAACCTAGTGACCGTGCCTAAGTCCCGAGTGGTGCGTGTGTCGTTGAGGGGCCTCGTTAGGTTGAGGGGCTAATTGGTGGTGCGGTATAGTTCCTGATAGGAGCTTGCGGTCGATGCAAGGGCGGATTGCTATCTCGTGACGTGAGTTGCGTGTATCGCAGCCCTGACAATAAGCCCCGTAGACTTGATAAAGTCCCCGATTCGGCACTGGATGCTCACAATTAATTGTGGTGTTCGCTGCTCTTGGCGAAGTCCGGTCACGTATATAATCACACAGTCTCCCGTCAATAGCGCCCTCTGCCCTCTACTGGTTGAGTAAGTTGATGAATAAACCAGCCGCCTGTTAATTGTTGTATATAAGTCAGGTGTCCAGGCGAAGTTTAATTCAAGTCAGGTCTGTCCAGGCTACGTCATTAAGTTTCGACCAATCAGATTAGCCATCATCTCGACGAAGACCAACTTTCTTGGGGGACGGTATACTTCGGTCCCAACGGACTCGTCCCTAGCCGCTCAGGGACTCTCCGGCGTGCCGTCCGACGCGCCACGCCTCGAGGAGGAGGGCGCCCTCGCCTTCGTCGGAGGGGCGCAGCGTCACATTCCTTTTGGGTTTTCCTCCCACCTCTAAAACTGTAACTGCTTCTCATTGTCTCCCCTCTACAGGTTTCTTCAGACTTGCGAGCTACAGTGCCTTGGGCGCTTTTGAGGAATCCTTGATGTCATTACCAGAAATATATAATAATAATGTAGCGTACACCTGGGTGATCTTGTCCCTCAAAACCCGGTAACGTAAAGGAGGGGGACAGATACAGGACTTCCAACAAAGAATTTATTTGTCTTCATCCACCAAACTCGGTGCACGACCCTCCAAAACGGCCGTCAGAACAACAACTGCTTACGTGACACTTGAGCTCTAAGAAAACACAGCGTATCACAATGTATAACATTTTCTAAGGCCGCCCTGGCACTTTTCCCATTTCCCTCCCGCGCCCGCCAAACCACAACGCCTCAAAATAGAACCCAATTTCCGGTGCGGACCCAGCACAAGAGAAACAGGTCAGGGCACTCCCCCAGAGGTCCTCCGCCGGCGGCCCTCAGCGCCGCCGGCGGCGTACGAAAGATTAACGTGGCAATAAAATATGAAAAAGGCTATACAATTGTCTGTTACACTACCCCCTCCTACGAAAAAGCCTATTCTCCGGAATAGGGCACATTTCTAAGATTTCACTCAATTTAGAAAAACGACTGTCTTGATTAAAAGAAGAATTATATACACAATTAGAAGAAACACAGAAATTGAGTCAAACAATCATCACAAAACAACAATGTTAATGTTCACTCATTTTCAAAAGGCTTAGGCCCACCTGGGTGTCCACGAGAATGCTGGTTAGCGTTGATTTAGGTCCCAAGTTGGTTCACAAATCAAACAAGAACACAACAGCCAGCGAGGTCTACCCACTGCATGGTCACTTGTTTATCTGGCCTATTCGCCGTTTAGACCGTCTCTGTTCCAGGTTCGCCACCAAATATCTCCTGGCTCTCTGAGGCCGACTGATTCGGTCTCCCTGTACGTGCGCAGGCCCGATGGTTCCTCCAGCGTCTCACGTGTAACCGTGGTGAATTCCTCCTCTTCTACAGTGACCACCCGTCTGACTGGGACACCACCCGCTGCTCCTTCAGCCTCTCCACCGGCGGCGCCACCGTGCTGGGACCGGACGTGTCGGGCTAGGTAGTCGGCACGCTTGTACGCCTGCGAACACTGGCGGCAAGGGAAGCTCCGCTCCTCGTGCGCTGCCATTTCATGCCGTCGTCTGTTATAGGAAGAGGCGTATGCTTGCCCGCACACTCGGCATCGAAACGGATTCCTCTTCATCTTGATCTCGGACTGGTTCTGGAATTGTTGACCAGGCTGGCTGTTTGCCCTTTCCGTCTCTGCTCCAGTGTGGGGGGAGGAAGGGTAGACTTGTTGCAAGTACCTTCGTGGTTTCCGGACTGCTCTACCACGACGAGTGCGAGGCGTGATGGTGACTTGATGTGGTTGGTGGTGAGCCGTGCCGGCGGCGGGGCTGCCCGCACCGGCGGCGGCGGTGGGGCTGCTGTGAGACGGGCTTGCAGACAATTTCCAGGCCTTGGAGAACCCACAATCCTCTGCACTCACTCCTTGGCAAGTCTTTAGCCTATCCGCATGGACTACTGGAGGGTTAGAGCAGGGGGTCTTTTGGATTCGGTACACCACATCAGACAGCCGGTCCACCACGACATATGGCCCAGTCCAGCTTAGACTCAACTTTGGACAGACTCCCTTCTTCCGTACCTTGCAGTGGAGCCACACGACATCTCCTCTGTTGTACAACTCCTGACTAACATTCCTGTCATAGTGCCTCTTCTGAGCCCTCATCTGTGACCCGGTCGCCTCCCGTGCTGCCTCGTGTGCAAGCTGTAGTTTGTCCTGTAGGGTCTGTGCATATTCTGATGCATTTGACTGGGCTTGGGGGGTAGAGCCAACAAGCAAATCAACCGGCATCCTGACTTCACGCCCCAACATCATAGTGTTCGGTGTCTCTTTGGTGGTTTCGTGCTCCGCTGACCGATATGCCATAGTGAGAAGGGCAAGATGTTCATCCCAGTCGGTCTGCGACTTGTTCACCCATAGACTCAACATGGCCTCCATGGTTCGGTTGAACCTCTCGACCATCCCGTCAGACCTCGGATGGTATGGCGTCGTGCGGGTCCTCCTTATGCCAAGGACTGAACACATCTGTGCAAAGACTTCAGATTCGAACTCTCGACCCTGGTCGGAATGAACTTCAAGAGGAACACCAAACCTAGAGACCAACTCATCAACAAGCTTGGTTGCCACTGTCTTAGCAGTATGGTCTGGAACCGGATAGCATTCTGTCCACCTAGTGAAGTAGTCCCCAACAACAACGATGTACTTGTTGCCTCGCTGTGTGGCGGGAAGTGGCCCAACAACATCAATCGCTATCCTCTCCATTGGTGCTCCAACTTGGTAGCACTCCATTCGCGCTCTCTTTGCCCTTGCAGGTGGCTTCCGCCGCTGGCACTGTTGGCATCGTGCAACCCATCTATGGACGGACTGCCTCATAGAAGGCCAGTAGAAATCACTCCGGCATAACCTAGCGAAGGTCTTTGCGATACCTAAGTGTCCGGCCGTCTTTTGGTTGTGGAAGTGCTGCAGAATAGTTGGTTGCAGTTCTTGTGGCACTAGGACTCGGAGACGGGGCGACTCGGTCGGTCTGTCTGGCTCCCACTTGATACAAAGGGCCCCTTGCTCCATCACCAGCTGCTCGAAGCGAGCCCACCAGAACTTGATATTTCGGTTTAAGGAAGCTATAGTCTCCCACGGTGGCCGTTGACCTTGCGTCACCCACTGCCTTACCACTTTGAGGTCCCCGTTGTTTTGTTGCGCTTGGACAATATGGTCATGACTGAGTTCTGGGGTAACTGTTGGACTCTGGGCCCTCGATGGAGGTTGATGAACTGGCCTCAAGGTCGGGTCTTGAGACAAATATTCCACAACCGGGGGTTTGGCTTCCGTCGCCAGGGGGGATGCTGCTGAACTCAAGGTTTCAGCTGCCTCTGCCAATGGCGGGGCTTCCAGTTCCAACCGGTCCGATGCCTGAATGGTACTGCACCGTGTCTGTCTCCCCCGGGGCTGGCGTAAGCATTCTACATCCAATATGGCGCCTTGGCTGATCTCCTCCTCCCAAATCAGCTGGCACCTATGCTCTCGCAGGAAGTCCAGGCCAAGAATGGCGTCATCGCCCACGTCAGCAACCCACACGTTGTGCTGTATCTCAGTCCCTCCAAGGTTGATTTGCACCTTCGTACGTCCGGCAATGCGCAAGGCACTGCCGTCCGCCTGACGGAACTGGCGATCTGCAGGGTAAAGCTCCGGTCTGATGTCCGGACCCAACCTGTCCCAAAGGTGGGAAGAAATGAAACTCTCCGTTGCTCCCGTGTCGATCAAGAAACTCACCGCCAACTTAAAACAGTCTTCCCCGGACATAGAGTCCCAACTCCAAAGATGCCGGTCGTATGGCAACACCAGACGGTGGTGGGACCGTCAACACCGGAGGTGGGGCTGCCCGTGCCGGCGGCGGAGCTGTCCACCTCGGCTGCGGGGCTGCCTGCGGCGGCGGCGAGGCTACCCGTGCCGGCGGCAGAACTGCCTGCGCTGGCGGCGAGGCTACCCATGCCGGCGGCGGAACTTCCTGTACTTCAGGTTCACCGGGCCTCTGGATATCTACGGCTGGGCTTCCGGCCCCGAGACCAGCCTTACCCTGTTTAACGGTTGCTGGTCGTCCTTTAGGTGGGGACATCGGGCGCGGAAATGCTCAAGGCTACCGCACTTCCAGCATCCTGGCTTCCAATTGTCCCCCTTCTTTGCTTGTTGTCCACGACGCTGTTTTTGCAACAGTTCTCGCAACATTGCCGCTACGTCCTCAGTACCCGAGGGGCCCAGGGATTTTTCCTCGTTGGGCTCTGCTGTCAAGGGTCTGGACCGTCCAACCTTCTCAGCTTTGCACCAGGCTTCAGCCTCAGCTACGATCTCTACTGCCTCATCCAGTGTCGACGGTTTTCCCTGAAAAAGGGCGCGCTTCAGTTCAAGATCGTCCAGAGCATTCTTGAACATCTCGATAGCAAAGTCTTCCTGGAAGGTCGTCCCGCTATCAGGAAAGGCACGTCGGACCAGTCTCCTGATGGCCTGCCCAAGTTCAGCCACAGTCTCGCCCGGACGCCTTCTTCTAGATGTCAACTCGGCCCGATGTCTGATCCGCTGGCTTGCTGTTCCAAAACAACGTTCAAGGGCCTTCACCAGTTCGCCATAGGACGAAAGTACCTCCTTCGGCAATGAGCAGACGACCTCCAATGCAGGCCCCTTCAGCGCCACCAGCAGGTAGTCGGCTCGCTGTTTGTCACTCCAGCCATTGATCTCACTCACTCTCGAAAAGTGAACAATGCAAGAGGCACCATCGTACTCCCTGGCCTTTACCCGCGGTACCGCTCCGGTGTATGCCACGCTTGCGTGCTGGCCCACCGCATTTGCAGCACTGGATCCGCTAATAGCGGTGTCCGTGTGCACTGCCGTGTGACTGCCCGCATGACGAGGCGTACAGCCGCTGCTTGTCCCGTTAGGAAAGACTGGGAGCTGATAAACATTTGCATCAGAGCGGTGCTCACCTTCACTGTCTGACTCGCTACACACTGTCCGCCACTGTTTACGAAGGTCCTCAGCGAGTTGTCTCTGGTGTCTTCGCAGGCTACGAGTTTTCTTTGGCCGGTCTGACTCGTCCTCCGTAAAAAGGCTTGGTGTCTCTGACAAAAGCCGCTGCGGTTTATGTCCAGATTTGGAACCATACGTGCCCCGTCGTGAGCTCTCTGTCAGGGAGCGTTCAAGCCGTTCAATGTCCCTGGAAATTCCGTCGATGGCTTCGGCGATGCTCCGTGTGGACGCCATGGGACTTGCCATCAGCTTCAGCGTCAGTGGAAATCATCCTAGAAAATCCCACCGCTGCCACCAAATGTAGCGTACACCTGGGTGATCTTGTCCCTCAAAACCCGGTAACGTAAAGGAGGGGGACAGATACAGGACTTCCAACAAAGAATTTATTTGTCTTCATCCACCAAACTCGGTGCACGACCCTCCAAAACGGCCGTCAGAACAACAACAACTGCTTACGTGACACTTGAGCTCTACGAAAACACAGCGTATCACAATGTATAACAATTTCTATGGCCGCCCTGGCACTTTTCCAATTTCCCTCCCGCGCCCACCAAACCACAACGCCCCAAAATAGAACCCAATTTCCGGTGCGGACCCAGCACAAGAGAAACGGGTCAGGGCACTCTGCCAGAGGCCCTCCGCCGGCGGCCCTCAGCGCCGCCGGCGGCGTACGAAAGATTAACGTGGCAATAAAACATGAAAAAGGCTATACAATTGTCCGTTACAATAATAATAACATGAAACTGTAGTCCATTTAAAAAAATAAATGAAAATTTTTGCCAAGGCAAGTCATGTGCGGCATTTTGTCTTTACTGCAGCATTGGTGAAAAGGCCAGTCTAGGTCAGGTTCAAAGAGTCCGAATAGTGACCCTCCATCAAGAGGGTTAGCTACTCTGAACGTCAAATTAGCAAGAGGATTAGTTGCAGCAAGTTTAACACTGCTGTGCACAATTAAGATGCCATTTCAAATTGTCACAGAGATGGCTCATTTTCTGACCAGAAAAGGCACGGTCGTCCAAGAAAATCTACCCCTCGTGAAGACCATTTGATCCGGCGAATTGTGAGGGATCCCTCGGGTTCTCGAGATCAAAGCAGCTTTGCAGTCCACTGGGGCAAATGTTAGTGTAGGAACCATTTCTCGCCGTTAGAGCAAAGAATCTTGGCTTATTAGGTCACACAAACCTGCTGCCCGTTTTTCCTTCTCACCAAGGTGGCAACGGCTCAGTTTTGCCAGGAAACATGAGTCTTGAACTGCAAAAGACCGGACGAAAGTTTCGTTTTCAGATGAATCAATGTGCAACAATTTGTATCACGCAAAGCCCATGTCTGAAGACCTAGTGAAAAGAGATTTGATGCATGATACACACTGAGTTGCGACCGTGAAACATCCCGCAAGCCAGATGATATTGCTTCCATGTCCCATGCTGGAACATCTGGTCTGTTCTTCCTATCACCCAACCACCATGAACGGTCCAAAATATGTCACACTTTTACAGGATCAGCTGAAAACTTGTGTAGATGCCCCCAAATGCAAAATATTCACGCACGATGATGCTCCATGCCACTAGTCCTGTCAGGTCCAAGGTGGGTAAGGACTTCTTGTCAAGGAATAAAGTCAAAGTTCTTCACTGGCCGTGGAATAGTCCTGATTTCAATTCAATCGAAAATCTCTGGAAGGTACGTTGTGAAAGACAAGGTTGCTGACCAACAGCCATCAAATGCCAAGGGATTAGTGCACTTGGAAGCCATTAATTTAAACAGTTCTTGGAGAAGGAAACCTCGCTGGACTACTGTCATTCTCTCATCTCCAGCATGCTACAGTGCATTTATCAGAAACAGTTGAAGGCACACTAAATAACCAGACTGTTAACATTTCAAGTCATGGAAATGCAGTCAAATAGCAATTCAAGCAAGACACTAATATTACACATTGACAATAATTGCAAGTTTCAAAGATTTATTTGCTAAAGTTTTCCTTCGAGTTACTGCATTTTGTGAGGGTGGTTTTAAACTTTTACAAATGACTGTAGTTAGGAAAAGCTTACTGATCTTACATTCTGTATAAATATCACTCTGACTGGTGACATGCCCATGCCAGAAACGTAGACAGCAGAGCCTTGATTTCTTCCATTCTACCGCTTTATTTCCAGTCTCCTACCTTTAAAAAGCAGCCTTTACTTTCTGCTGACAGGCGTACAGGCCTGCATGTGGTAGGAATGCATTTTCTGATGGAGTAGCAAAAACCCGTATATGGAATAACATTATTCTCGAGGTTTCTGAAGTGTTTTTTTTTCCTGCTAGTAAAGAGCAGAATTTCACTGAGACGGTCAAAAAGGGGCCAGCTGCCTTCTCCATCTCAGGGCAGCGCTAATATAAGCCGATCATGTTTTAACAGCAAAAGGTGAGCAACCAAAGTTTTCTATGATCCTTTACGAAAACCACAATGCAGCCTTTTTGATTAACTTGAACAGATAGTGGCAATAGAGCTATCTATACATTGCGCGGAACGTTTTTTTCAAGGTTTTTTTTTTGCCATGCTTAATAAGGAACCATCACGGCATAACCGAGCATACATGTAAGCTGAAGGCAAGGGGTCTATGTAGAGCTTTAGGGGGGTCCATTGGAACAGTAGAAAAACGAATGTGTCCACTTTTCGGCATGCATAGCTGGCGACTGGTGAAATAAATTGCCGTAGTTCGTACGTGTTTGCCGGCTCTAAGTTGTACAGAGACAGACCAAAGTACGTGACATTTAATCAATGCAATGACAATTTCTTTATCCTGAGAGCCAACCTCATTTATCCCCTTCCCTGCTTTCCTTATTAAAAAAAAACCCCATAAACACACGCAATACACCCACACCCAAGAAGCCTCATAACATTATACCTTTTGCATTCCTTGTGTGTTAGAGGATAAACAAGGGAATGTACAAATAAAGCTCACTGTCCGGCCCCCGTTGAAGACAGCAAGTTAATTATGCACAATGATACAATAAGCGTGAGCTGTAAAATAATTTACCCCGTAGAACTGCAATGTAGAAACTGGCCCCCTCCATGTAGGCCTTCTGACGTCAAAGCAAGTCAATAAAACAGCTGCTTTTCCAAAATAACGAAGAATTTGTCATTCTTTTTGGAGGATATTCTAGAATTTCCAAATAATGTTATAACTGCCTGAGAATATTTCTAGGTTTGAGAAATTTCCTTAAAATTTCCTTACACATTTCATTTCCTCAAAAATTCCTTCGAAAGCAACAAATTTCCTTGGAAGTGGAAGCACTGCATTTAATGCTTTATTTTTAAGCATTCCTTCCTCCAGAGTTTGAAACAGTAGCCTTGGCAACGATTATGGGTGCATTCCACCAAATAGTTGAATTTCTGGGCGCGAACTCATCCCACTATTTTTACAATAAGACATGCCATAACCAGGAGGCATCATAGAAATAATATTTCTGTAAATCCCCAATTTGGGACTGATACATGTAGTTTCCAGTTCAGGGTATTTCTTTCACAAAAAGCCCAAAATTGCGGGCCTATTTTGGATAGAGGCGGGCGGCTTAGTTTTACTGCTGTTTTGGGGGTATCTTCCTTGAAAGGAGAATAAAAAAAAATTTCGTGGCTAACCCCCATGAAATTGAAACGAAAAGTGATCTTCTGACCATAATCTTGAATTTCCATTAAAAAATAAAAACGGAGGCCAACCTCTTCACGAAAGTCAACAGGCGGCGCTATTTCGGTCCGATTTGCACTGATTTCTATGAGAGCGTATTTGGTGTAGTGCAACCTTATGGGTACAGTCCACTAATTCAAGCCCCATTGAAAACAGTGCAAAACCAGCACTGTGCAGGGCTCAATAACATGCACGCCAACACAAATGAAATTCTTGTCTGGTCACTTATCTTTCAATTTCTTTTCATTTTTTTGTGGGTTAACAAATTACATTTTTAATTATTCCCACAAAACAAAATAACCCCCCAAAAGTGATTTTTTTCCGAAGTCTGATTGCAGCCGTTTTTCAAGTGGCAACCCTCAACTTTCTCGGGCACTTAGGACCATTTTTCAACCGTAGTTTTTAGCCATTCTGCTCTCATATGAAAGCTCAAAGACCCAGGGAGTTGATCCTGGCAAGGATTTACACAATCTCACCATTTTGGGGGCCAAACAATCTCCTTTTTCAAAAGATACTATGGGGGCACTTTTAATGCTTATGAGCTGGCCAGAAACTCTCACTTGAAGCATGGCCATGCTTGAAGTATAGTGGTCTGCACCCTTATGGTCTGATGAGTGATGGTCGTTCGAAGTTCCCGGAGATTGTGTGTGAGCGCCCTCTATCGATGATATGTCGCACAATTAATGACAACGTACATAATGCAATGATTGATACGGACAATGCGCTGGGGTTGCCACACTATTGCACAACAATATTTATCAGTGTTTTTTGCTAGATATAAAAATAACCGATCAGAAGTGCATATTGGAACATCACGAAAAGCAGCGTGAGAGTAGGCAGTGTTGCAAATGTATGCTTGGGTAAGTGAAGCCGTCGTGTCTCGTATCAATTTATCATGAGCTGGACTGAGTCATAGTGCTGTACCTGAGTCGTAGTCATGACCGGACGGAAGAAGGACCACCTGCTTGGCCCCGTTCTAGCCCCACTAGTGTGGCACGTACTCTCACCCCCACTCCATCCTACGGTTTCCCCGCATCCGTATACGCAATTTCGTGTCGGCGTACGGACCATTTTCGGCTAAGAATCATCTCTGTGTGCAAAAGAAATTGCGCCCACGATGATAGGTGGGTGCGCCGAAAATGTTCAGTACGCCGACACGAAATTGTGTATACGGATGCGGGGAAACCGGAGGATGGAGTGGAGGTGAGAGTCCGTGCCACACTAGTGGGGCTAGGCTCCGTTCCTACTACATGTCTAACTTATAAGGGAGACCTAGCCTATAGTTCAACTTTGATGTTCATTACCTTTAGCACCCTGTTCCTTCAAGCAGGGAACCATTACTCAATCCTGATAGCCTACATGCCAGAGCCTAATTTTGACAATGTTTAAGCAAGAAAACCACAAACTTCTAATCTGAGTTTGGCGAAAGACAAGGCCTACTCAGTGGGATCACGCTGTTTTGTTTTTCGTCTGGTTACCGGGCCCAACTCGGGTATTTTTGAGTCATCAAAACAAATCTTCATCTAGGTCAAGGAACCAGCTACCGGTACAGACTACATTCGTTAATTTGTCGTCGTTCACATCTCTTTGGCACGTATAGGGCAGTCATGTACACTTCAGTTACTCAAAATTTCCCTCAAAAGCCAAAACTCCCCAAAAGCCCTGTTCTGTTTTCTTTCTCATATAAAAGAGGACATCACCAACAACTTGTTTAGATAAGTTGTTTCATAAAAGTAGAATTTGTTCTTTTTTATAGGAACAGGGTGCTAAAGGTAATGAACACCTAACTTTTGGCTTCACCTTGGTAAATGACTATGACATCATGCTCAATAACTGTAGAGTTGATTTTGTGAAAAGTGGGCTGGGTTTTTAGGGAAATTATGAGGGGAAACTGAGTGTTTCCATGGTTTTAGGCCTGACAGTAGGTATGTGGCAAAAAAATCCAAAGTTGTTAAATTCCACTGCAATATATACCGTTGCAAAGGTCTTGCAAAAAGCTTTCCAGTGACACCAAAATGACCCTCCTCAGACAAAAAATAAGAAAGTTTTTGCGAAAAAGAGACATGAGTTGGGGCCATAATTTTGTCTTGTACAGGCAGTGCCAATAGGAATACGCAGAATGGATTGTGACCAAAAGAAATATTCCTTTTAGGTTTTAAAAAGCATGATAGTATTAGTAAAAAAAAATCAATTTGGAAAAAAAAGATTTAAAAAAAGAAAAAAATCATTTAAAATCTTTACAAAATAAATAAATATTATGGCCTTATAATTCCCTCAAAATCCATGTCCATTGAAAATCAGAAAAACAAGTCAGCTGAGAAGAGCAGATGACACTCATAGCCAATCAGGAAGTGGTATTAAGGTCACATGACTCACAATTAACGTACAGCTTCATTTTCCCAATTTTACAATGATACAATTTTTTCCATCTTCAAACATCAATATTGAAACTCATTTCCAATAAAAATTTATCATAAATATAAACATCCTTAAGAAGATCCATTAACCCTAACACTCCTCAATCCTCCAACAGGTGAAGGATTGAGGAGTGTTAGGGTTAAATTTAATCAGAAGCAATAAAAACAATATTATCATTGCCATAATTGCAGCGAAAATCATTCTGAAAATCGTATCACATAGGTATAAAGCTGAGATCACACGTCCTGCGGGCCAAAAAAGCCATGTCGCATGATAAAATCTGGTCAACGTAAAAAATAATCTAATAATCATACAATTACAGCAAAGAGAACAAGTAAAGTCATCTTTGATAAAAATCACCAAAGGATTTGATGACCGTACTGATGTGATATTTGACCCGGTTTAGAAGAGTTTCTGGACAATATAAAATGGCCAATCTGTAATCAAACCTGTGTATTTCATAGAAAAAAGGGGTTCTGCGTAATGTTGGTTATTTTCAGACGTGGAGAAAAACCAACACGGCCGCACCGGAGCTTTAAAATCGGACTGGTGAAAAAACCGAAAGCGAGGCTGAGTACAAAATTGTTAGTGCTGTTCAATGACGTTTGCCACATACCTATTAACAGTAACACATGATACATGGTGGATTAAAATTTGCTTGGTTGGTTTATCAGTAGGTACATCTAGGCCCATAGAGCTCCATGGTAGGCCTAACGTTAAGTCACATTTTCTCACAATTTAGGGCCTACAATTCGAAATTTAAAAAAAAAAGTCAGTGCAATAAAGAGAGCGTTGCCTTCATGTTTTGGGAGAGGGGACTGACCAGTTTTACAAGATTAAAGTGACAAAAAACTGGGGGTCCTCAAATATGCAATCCCCTGAATCTCTTCTGTCTTTCATACTTAAATGAACGTTAAGTGTTTCCGTGTAACCTTGAATCTTTTGCAAATTGTACTCCCTCCTGAGTTGATCATGAACAAGATGAATGAATTTAATTTAAGAGGCAAATCAACTGAGGGAAAGGATGAAGAAGGCCCACTTTTTGCATAAGAGTCAAGATTGCGCTGAACAACTGTGACAACTCCAGCCCTAAAGTTTTATGCGGAAAAAATTCCTGACACAGAATCCACTCATTTTTACTTAACAGCCAACTGAAAGCAATCACATGACCTAAAAGTCAGAGTTTACTGGGAAAATATAGAGTTGTTCATGTAGAAATTAGAATTTTTCAGCCCAGTATCATACAAGTGGCGTATGTCATTTCTGATATCGAACTCTTTCTTTTGTATATCGTTGATGTACCTTAACATGGCATATGAAGGGTAAAGTTCCAGTATTTATCCAAATGAATTGAGTTTTTCAAACAAAGGGTTTAGCAACAGTGTACGAGGAAAGTCAAGTGAAAGTCAAAATGCACCTCATTAGGGGACTCTATTTCTAGACTACTTATACCTCTGTTTACCCATTGTGAGTGTTGTAATGTCAACTTACATGTACATGTATGTATTTGTGAGTGCCATCAAACACAAACATGTTTAGCCTGTAGTATTTGTTTAACCTATGTCCCTAGGTATTAAAGCCCCTTTGCTTGCTGAAATGCTCCTCGCCACTTTTTTACGTTGTTGTCATTTATAACAATCAAAATGTGTGATGTCAGCAAACTCTTTTTTCATTATTTTTTCTGTTACAGTCACAACAGTGTTGGGTGTTTTATGATAGTCAGAAAAGAAAGTTCAAAATCACTTCAATATTAACCAGTTTTAACCATGAAGTTATGCAAAATGTTTTGGTTGTGTTGCAGCTAATTGTTGAAAAGGAGCATGAAAATGTGAAATGTTAGTTTCACCTGTTACATGTACTAGTACTGTACGTGTATGTAATCAACATTTATCACTTTTTTGAATTTCATTTTAGGAAACAGACTCAAATACAGCCCTGTAAAATATTTGGCATTTGAGTAAACCAACTGGCTTAATTTTGCAAAAAGCACTTTCCACTGTCAAGTTACACAGAATTAGGCATGGTTTGGTTTACTCAGATGCAAGACGTTGTTACAATATGAGATACCAGTATTTGCTCATAGGTTTATTTCTTTTTGTACAGATTCAGTTGAAAACAGTAGCGTTGTAGCAGTGCTTGACTCAACAATGTCTGATTATACAAGTATAAACACCGCCAACGAGCCATCACAGAAAAACTGCAGCGGAGTAGCAGTGGCAGATGGCTTTTGCTCCACTGACATACAGATACCAGCAGGACCTGATGATGATGTTGTTGAAACACCCAAGGGTACGGGTAGTGCTAGCAAGCAGAAACTTTGCTGCAAATGCCGATGTCTGTTCCCCAGTGCCTCGGTTGCAGAGTACAAGGAGACATTGAAGCAGCTCGCCTTGCTGTCGTGGCCTGTGGTAAGGTGCTCGATAACCCCTGCACTACGATGCTGTAAATGGGGAGCATCTTTGTGGTTTTTGATTGTTTGGACCCCACAAGTGTAGCCAAAGAATGTGCTAAGTGGCTATATTGGGATGGAGATTTTTGGGACGCTTGTCAAGCTGAGTGTGCATGCTGCTCAAGAAAACTCGAGATAGCAAAAATGGGCTAAATGGGGCAAAATATTCTGTGTTGCAGTGGTCAAATGAAACACTAGCCTGTTTGACCTTCAGATGACCATAACAACCAAAAGTGGTCAGAACTAAAATGCCTGTAGTGACCACTGGCAGGCAGCATTTCCCACACATTTGTTGTAGGTTTTCAGCAAAGCATGAAGGTTTGAGGTTTTCAAATCAGTTTTGTTAATACATGTACATCTCTTAGGAGTGTGTTTCTTTGTAAGCTGCTTTGCGTAGTAATTTGACATGAAGTAAACGTCACAGACTTTGTATTGTGTATGATGGGAGATGCACCGGACATAATTAGAAAGACTTCAGAATTTGGATGAATGTGGCGTAAAACAGACTAAGTTGGAATTTTAAGTAAGATTCTCAGTTACTGTAAGAATGATCTGTGTTTATGGATAAAAATGTGACTATATTTTTGCGATCTCTTCTATTACCCACAGATGTTGTATCTGGTAACATCTCTTCTTCTGTCAATGACGTCCATTATCTTCTCAGGGCACCTTGGAAAAGATGAAATCGTAGCATCTTCTCTGGGACAGTCGGTACTGTTGTCCCTTAACTTGCTTATGAATAATAATTTGCAAGTCTAATTAGCAGCATAACTTGGGTGAAATTTCTTAGGAGCACCAGGAGGAAGAGCTGGTGGGCACTGTCTTCCCTTGGGAGGCATGTGTCTCCCCCTCTCCCTTCCCCCAAGTTCCCCTCCCCATTTGATCATTGTGTCTAATGTTTATCCTTAATGATGTTGGAAGACAGTTTCAGAACCATGCAGATTTAATTGTGTTAGTATCCAAAACGATTCCCTTCCCAAACTATTCCCTTGAGTACCACTAATGTCATAATCCTACTACGTGTACTCTGTTCTTTTCATAAAAACTCTCAGTCCATGATATCACAAAGCAGCTGTTTTGGAAAATCCAGTGGAGCAAATCATTGAAATGGCTCGCTCGGCTTCACCCTGGACAAAATACACCCTCCGGGATCCAAAATGCATGTGTATTATACAATGAACGGTGCAGATGATAATTCTGTATAATTGAATTTTTTTTATCTTCCAGGTTATCCATGTATTCTGGAGAGCACTCATGTTTGGGTTTGCAAACGGAGCTGATACATTGTTTTCACAGGTGACTTTTGACCTCTCACCCTTGGACCCCTTAATGTACCGGTAATCTGTGCAGTTGAAACAGAATGTCAGTAATAATAGGTCACCGTGAGGTGGTTGATATTTTGACATGCTGTGCAAGAGTATTCATAAATATCTGCCCCGTTGAAGTAGTCTTAAATATGAGTAAGACGTTCTTAATGCTATGCTGAACTACACTGTTGTGCAAAGGTTGACAAAAGGCTGACCTAGAGCGTCTGTGGTTTAGTAATCATGCATGGCTTTGAATCACTGTACTATGTACATGTATGTACATGTACGTGTGTATTCCCATGCTTTCACAATCAAATCTTGCACAGCAACTCCTCTGTATTGTCAGTATGTGAAATGCTTTGATTATTGACGTGTGTTTTCTATTTGTGGATTTATGTCTACCACACACTCACGCACTGGATGTCTGCAGTCTTGATTTGGTGGGGTGTAAGGTGGACCAGTTGAGCTCGAAACATGTCGTCTAGGGGATAAATGTGGGAGAGGGGATGCATCGTATCACGAATCACTGTTATGGTGCATTTAGAAGCCTTGTTTGCTCTTTGGAAATTTGATTTGCCTGGAATACAAACAGTTCACAATACAGGACATCACCTGAAGGTTACCAGAGCCTGGGCATTTGTTTGTTGCACAATGTACATGTGGGAAAAAGAGCATGATCGCCATTCCAGACAGAATAAAAATGGCCTGTGTGTGTTTGTGAAATGTTCAAATGCATGTACACTGCACGTGTATGTGGTAGCAGGCATTCACGATAACACATAATTAAATGCAGGATGTAACACAGAAGGTATTTGTGCAAAATGAAACAGAACTCATCAGCAAAACACTCGGGGCAAAGGTTAATCTGAAGTTTTCTGGTATCAGGAAAGAAAGAAAATTCTCCATTTTAATATCGTTTGCTATGCTGCAAGACAGTCTATTAATGACTTCATGCTATTTAAATTTATCAACATTTGCACTTTACAATTTTCTCCACTTTTGCTTGTGCACGGTTCCACCTTATTTTGCCATTAAAGTCTACAAAATGTTAATGAGGATTTTAAATTTAAAGTATTGATCTGTGAAATCTGCCGGACAGCACACTTTCCTTGATGAGTACTTAACAATATTACTTGTGTATAAAGATTTTGAATCTGACTTTTTTTCTTGTAGACATATGGAAGCAAAAACAAGAAGAGAGTAGGGATCATCTTTCAACGTATGTTACTGTTGATCACGCTGCTAGCCATCGTATGCTGGGGAATTCTTCTCAACACAGAGGGAGTATTGCTCTTGTTTGGACAAGACCCACAGATTGCCAAGTAAGCCCTTTAATTTTTCTTTTGTTCAGTCTGGTTTGGCAGTTCAGATCTAAGTTTAGGACAGAAGATATTTCCAGAATTGCAGCTATGAAGTGGCTGAGTGTAAAACAGTACTTGTCTTCTTTGTCAGTGTCATTTTTTGTTAGGTTTCTGTAAGATTTAATTGAAAACGGAATTTGTCAACGGTTGCTTTTTAATGGACCCAAACTATAAAGATTTTCATAAGAGAATAAGTATGTGCTTATACTATTATACTATTGTGGCACTTGTTCTGCTTCAATGCAGTTGAAATGTTATGAATTGGCAATGCCTGTTATTGCCATTGGTAATCAAGAGGGTTGTTTGGCAAGAAAAAGAAAACACAGTTGCAATGTGTCATTACCTAAACATTGTATTTCTTAATGAACCCCCCCAAGAAATATAAAACACAGACAAAAACTGGCAGGTGCATTAAATATTCTCCATATGAAAGGTATAATTGTATTTGGTATATACACTTCCTTATGCTTCACCTCAAATTGTCAGGCTTGGTCAAGTTTACATTTATTGCTCATTTCTTATAGTTTCAAATTTCAATTTATTTAAAAATGGTTTTAAGCATATGATTATTCCGTCCCTAAATTTCCATGGGATTCCAAACCTTCCCACTTTTCTTTTTTATTCCAGATTGGCAAGTGGATATAGCAAAATTTTCATTGCAGCCACACCAGTAAGTGCTTGAAAGAAGACATATCCGAGAAAACCAGTTTTGCCTTTTTGTTGGCTTCAGAGGGGAAAACGTTGTACTTACTATATTTCTTAAAATGTTACCCATGCCATAAGCCATTTAAAGGAATCTTGCATACTAGAAATCAGTTTTGAAATGTCTAACGTTTTCACCCACATCATGCCCATTTTTAACAAGGTGCTAAACTAGGTAATACACTAAAACAGAGATTCGTTTGCTCTTTCTAGTGCAAACTAAAACCAAAGTACTGAAATCATGGCCTAAAGATATTGTGGTGGATTGGGTCAGAAATGGTAAAGGGTCATTTGTGCTTAATTAATGATGACTGTTGGATAGCCTTCAAAATTGGACACTTCATCTCTGCCTCACTGACTTTTCAGTACAGTTGTATTTCCCCAAACTTTCCAACCTTCATTGGGTGTTTGAAGTTCTGTACTATTGTCAATAAATTTGGTCCAAATCTATTTTGTTCACTAGGCAGATATGGTTGTGAGTCTGCTCATCAAATATCTAGAGAGTCAGAGTATTGTGTGGCCTGTGGTTGGGCTTGTCACCATTATGGGCGGTCTGAACATACTGCTTCACTTCATCATAGTTTCGGCTTTACATGGTGGATTGATGTACGTAAGCACTTTATTTTATCTGTTGTAAGCTCACTGCTTTTAGCATGCATTATTAAAACTGACATTCCCCAAGCTATACTTTCTTGTATTTGCCAGTTGCCGCTTGCAGCTCCTGCATGAAGTCTGTCCAGTGAAGTTGTTTGAAATGGGAATTACTGTATTGTATAGTGTTGTAGTTGAGTCCATCACAAGTCCTTTCACAAGTCCCTTCACAAGACCAGTCCTAAGGAACCGGGCAGATGGTGACAAAATAATGCTTTTGTCACAGTTCCTTTGAATAGCTTGTGAATTGGATTAAGACCAAACTGACTTGTGATGGATTTGTGATGGACTTGCAGGGAGTTACAATGGACTATATACTAATACTGTTATATAATACTAATATAATACAGTACTAATAATATAATACTGTTCCAAAATTTCCCAAATCCTTCATTGTTTTTTCTTGAGAAATTGTGAATTCTGCTCAAGGTTGTGCAGTGCGACGGCAAATTTGTTATGGGAAACCTGTCAGCAAATCATGCTTAGAAAGTCAGGATTAAGAATTTCTTCCATTTCTGCATTACCTATCTACATGTACCTGTACTCACGTTCAGTCTGGCTACCTGACTTCAGAGTGTATGCATTTCTGTGATACAGGGGAGCAGTCTGGGCCCAGGTCATCACCTATTATCTTGGAGCTTTCATGTTGTTGGGCTATGTCTGCAAGAAAGGCATTTACAAGGAGACGTGGCCCGGTAATTATTCTACCTGACACAACCCTTTTTTGGTCCTAGAATCGTAACACACACATCCAATACCATTTTGGGTGTTGAACAGTATCGTGAGTTTTTGTTTGAAAAATGAATTGCTGTACATGTGTCTCGACTTTTGTGGGGAAAAAAAAGGAGCCGTAATTCAAAGTATTCAAAATGGTTTTGATTTTACCATGCTTAAGAGAGATGCATATACAAGGAGTCATGGCCAGGTGTGCGACCAGTGCAATCAGGATTTTTGTGTCACAGTGAATACATTGGTTTGCTTACCATGCTCAGAAGTCTTGTACACTTTCAGCCTGCTTAGTATAGTGTTCCTGGAGAGACCATATACCAGTCAGCACAATTGAATTAATTGAAATAGTCAGAAATAGTTCTAAACATTATACATGTAAATCATCTGTTATATGTTTCGTTTTAAAAATGTACTGCAAAATTGTATGACAAAAAGTTACATGTACATTGCACATACACCTCTAGACCTCCGGTTTTTGTCATTGTTACCAATTATTGGTTGCGATTTTTGTTAATAATTTGTGTTGTGTCCTGTATTCTACACTATTCTAATATTTGCAAAATTAAAGTAAGGATTTCCTCGAATAGAATTTCTTGAAAATATATCTGAAATATCTAAACTATGGCCTCCACATTGGAATACCAGGCGTTGCCCCTCAAATCACAATTCAAAGCTCCATCAATAAGCCATTTGCCAGTTAAATTTGAATAAGATGTGGTACACTGAGTTCTTTAAATTCCCGTGAACATACATGTACATGCAACAATTTGAATTCTCCATACTAAAAACACTCGCTATACGTTGTGATTCGGGGCAAGCTTTTGCTTAGTTACGTAAGAGACGCCTTGCAACAATATACTCTTCTCAAGGGATAAGAAGGGCGCAAAGGAACCAGTCCATTCGAGAGATGGTGGTCGCTATGCAAAAGCTTGCCCTGAATCACGAGGTATAGCAACAGTGTCTTTAGTCTGGGGAATTCAAACTGTTATGTTTTTGTGCAATCAGATAACTCAGAATATCAGATTTTATTCAAATTTAACTTGCAGAAGGCTTATTGAATGATAAATAGATTTAATCTGAAGACACATCGGTGGTTGGTTGGATGTCATACATGTAAATTCCACTCTTGAACGTAGAATGCCCACTCTGATATCATACACAGATGTTTTTAGTTTATTGCTCAGCGGTAACTTAATGCTACCTGTATCTATGCTAGCAGTCATATGAACGAGTAGTCACAAAAGGCAAATTGGTGCCAGCATAAAGTTTAATGCCAGAAGCTAACATGGTTTATTAGTGCTGTAAAGCATTCCATCCAGAGAAGTATTTTGTCACGAGATGAAATTCATAGACAATACCTCAAGGTTTGTATTTCAAATGGATATGTCAACATTCTTGTAGTCTGAAATAGACATTGTTTCTCTACTTTGTTTCTTTAATAGCTGAAGTTACTGTTACCATGCAGGTTTGGGCTCAAACATTGTATCCTGTTGTCTTTTTGGTTTCCAGGGAAAATTTCAAATATGAAAAAAGATGTCAACCAAACATATATAACTTAAATAACACCCTAGAAAGGAAGAGCAACATTTTGCAGACCAGATTTTGACCCTTTCTCTACAAATTACAGGGCTATCCAGGATTTGGGCAGAAGCGTAGTGTGTCCGAGGACTTGCAAAGTCATTTTGTGGGCTCAACATTTCCAACTTAGATGCTTTTGGTGTTTTTCTAGGGGTCGTTTTTTTTTTAAATTTAACGTGAATCCTTTCCTCTGAAGAAGAATCAAAGTTGAGTCCTTATTAATGTATTTTTTAATTTGGGTGATGTCAAGTTCAACTTGTATTCACATTGAAGTACCATACTTATTTCGGGATTTCTTGCATGTAATTTAAAATCCTGAAGGTTTTTTTTTACACTACTTGAGGGAATTTGCCTTTCAAGTAAATTTCACGAAACTTCCCTGACATCATATTTGAAGGGGATTTATTGCTGTACGTGCTGTCTTGCTGTACGTGGATCAATTCATTAACTTTAGCATCAGAATTAGAAACATAACTCCTGCCTTGCCACTGTGAAATCCCCTTGTATGATAATTGGGATGGTACGTGTAGTTGCCTTGAGCTAGCATGGCTCATTAACTATACCTCGTCATGCTTAAATGCACACCGTCATTTACTTTGCCTCTTTAGATAGCAAATGGAGTTGCTCCTCAGAAATTACACATAAAAATCAAGCTGGTTGGATGGAGCCTGTGCTGATTGTTTCCTGTTTGTCATGCTTTACTACTGCGCCATCCATTCTGCCTCTGTAGACAACAGATGGTGTTTTTCCAGAAATAGTCTTCATAAAAATAAAACTGCTTCCATTGCAGTGGTCTATGGTACATGTACCTCTGTTTGTCATGTTTGACATGTTTGAATGCACTCTGCCATCCACTGTGCCTCTTCAGACACAAGATCATGCAACTTTAGAAGGATAACGTGTAAATAAAACTGCTTGTATCTCGGTTGCGTACTTCTGTAGGCAACTAAGGGGTGTGGGGTGTTCTGTACACCACATTACACTGGGGAGCTCAGAGTGCCGTTGATGAAAAGATGCACATCTTTTGTGTGGAAAAGAATCATAAGAAACAATACTTCTGAAGTTTATGTTCTGTTTGTCCTTTTTTTGTTCACTGTCATTTTGCTTGCACCCTAGAGCTCTGCATACGTTGCAGTGTCATTCGACAACCAGAGTTAGAAACCATAACTGCAGTGGTACAATGCTCTTGGGCAGGTGGTATGCACGCATTGCATGCCTCTTACCATATGCACACACACACATCATGCTGAAGAATGAGCGTGTGACTGCAGTGTCTAATTGGTTTGCTCTATACAAGTTGAAAATTGAAATGAAGTAAACACGTCTGATAGTGACCTTTCAGGGTCACTTGGACTTGGATTTAAGGGATATTTGGTCGAAATTTCAGTCCAGGAGAGTGATTCATGTTGAAGTGTTAGCATTTTGAAAACATATTGAGTGTGTTAGTATCTTTAGCAAGCCAGCAAGCAACCTAACCAACCACATTGAAAACAAATGCATGTATTATTGCTTAATTTGTGCAAATATCTAGTCCTAAAATGAATATAGAAGCCTTCAGAGGGCAGGCGCACCAAGGTCATATTGGTAAAACTATGCATTCATTATGAATAATTGTTTGTAGACATATGCACATCAAATATACAGGAAAGCTGATGGGCGAAAACTCAGGTTATACTGAATGAAACAATGTGCTGGTATATTATGGAGAAAAAACTAAGCTAGGCTTTAAAAGATGACATGGCCCATTGATTAACTGGTCAATTTCTGTCTGTAGAAATTTACCTCGAAAATCATACATTTACTGTGTGTCCTTCACGTCATTTAAGGGTAATTTATTCATGTATTTTCAGCATGAAATTTGCATTATCAGTGCTGCGTGTAGAGGGTGGGATTCCAAAGGACAAACTTCCGAACTGCCATAGATTTACGTCAATTTGAAAAACTTCAGAAGCCTGGTGCTTTCCAGAGTTGCTCCAAACGACTGTAACTGTTGATCCTTAATTGTAATTTTTGTGTTTATGTATTCAATTCGAATCCCGGCACTAACGTAGTTTGGTGCTGACCAGGTGTTAGTTGTGTGAGTCAGACACGTGCATCTCTGTTGTTTTAATAGGCTGGTCCTGGGAGTGTCTTCAAGAGTGGGGCACAATCATGAAGTTGTCCGTTGGCGGCATGGGTACCGGTTTTGTGGAATGGGCAAGCTTTGAAGCCGGTTTCTTCATCACAGGTGAGGTGGTCACCAGTGGCTTTCCACATTTCTGTAGCAACATTCTCAAACTGAACAACATCTAAAGTGTTAGCTAAATATTTACAAGTACACGTATATTTTGCTTGAAAGTTTCACTTAGTGTTATGGAATTACTTACGCGTGTTTTCCGTCTGTGGGTCATATTTTTGGACAAATTTTCTGAAAGCGCAAACCTGTGCTCCTGTTCTTCCATTTTCCTGCTTGATTCAGACAAAAAAATGCCTTGTGCATGTATTTTCAATTCTTTGTGAGTGGTATATGTTAACACTTAAACCAGTCGGAAATTTTTAATGGATTCAAGTGGATTGATAGAAGTAGAGTAAGCTGAATTATTGGGGGTTTGGGTTAATTATTTCAATTAAGAAGGGAACATTTTTTTCAAGTTTTCTAGACTTCTATGTCAGTTTTTCTTTTCACTCTGTAGGCCTGTATGGGAAGACA
The DNA here is from genome assembly GCF_054643075.1 of Acanthaster planci. Lineage (NCBI taxonomy): Eukaryota > Metazoa > Echinodermata > Asteroidea > Valvatida > Acanthasteridae > Acanthaster > Acanthaster planci. The sequence continues at coordinate 16,602,732 of NC_141779.1, read as the reverse complement.
GAAGTTGGTGCTCATGCTGTTTTGTTCAATGTCAGCAGTGTAACGTGGGCCGTAAGTAGGCACTTTAACTGTTCAAAGACTAGGGAATCAGAAACCATTGAGATCGTGGCCAGGAAGCAAAATAAAAAGCGTGTTGGTCAAGAAAGATGTTGCCATTTTGAGGTGGGGGTGCATCATGCCCAGCCCTGTAGGCAGCCTCAGGTGTTTGGGGAGGGGGTACATTACCAGCTAGTGGAGGGCGTCATCAGAACAATAGATAATTTGATGCAATGGGGAGGGGCAGCTTGCCACTTGCTGGGGGAGGGCAGCCCCTCTGCCTCCTCCCAGCAATGGGCTTGATAGTGGCCCAAATGGATGTGTAGATGTTTCATAGGCCTGTACCCCTTAATTTCAACAGGCACCCCTTGTAGTCAGTGATGAATAGCCAAAATCTCTCAGTGTTTTCACACTACAATGTAGGTGAAAACTTCAGAAGGCATCTTGGTCTATTATTTTCACCGTCCACTTTCATCTTCTCGAACTGTTAATAATGCAGAGTACTGCTACTGACAAGTTTAAAATCTGGCCGTCAGTTTAATGCACAGATTTGTTGTTAAAAAAGTGATTATTATACAAATTTGGATCAGCACTTCTGGAAATGTTTGGTGTTTGTACAGATATCAACTGGTTTCGGTGTCGGAGGAACTATCTTAATTGGAAACTTTTTGGGAGCCAAAAATCCAGTGAAGGCCCATATGACAGCTAGTCTTTGTATCGTTATCACAGGTATAGTGCCCAACATTACACATAAAACCACTTCGTGCCGGGCCCATTTATCCACGTTGATTCTGCGGTGCCGGGTAATTTGTTTTTTACTGTTTTCAAAATTCTTTTTAAAAATTCATACACCCACACGGATGACTCTCTTGTGGCTACTCTAATCTGACAGATAATATTTATTAACGCTTGAATATTTCAGCCAGGCCTGCCGCCTTGTAAAAAGAGCCTATATTGTGCAGGGTTATGTAAGTTTCTTTTGTTCCCGAAACTGGCACAGTGCACTGCTGGCGTCTTTTCAATATGGGCCAGATTAGCGTGTAGTGTTATTGTATTGCTCATCATTGAAGTGCTTTTGTCCGGGTGGTAATCTGCTCGCGCTGAATGCCACGAAGAGTGGTATAATTTTTCGAAACAATGACAGATTTCCTCCGCTATTGACAACTGAAAAATGCTGGCAATTCCCAGCAGCTCAGTCTTTTGTTCTGAGTACGGCCTTTTGCGACAAGGCAAAGCTCTTTTGTCCTGCTTCGTGCTCCACGGCTTCGTGCTCCACAGCTTCGTGTATATTGCTTATGTTCCCGAAACTGGGTAGACCCCGGCACAAAGTGGTTAACCCTTGCTCTCATGTCCTACAGGCATTCGGATTGCTCTTTTCTTAAAACAGTAGGTATGAAATATTATTGTTTTACGAAGTTGTAGCTTACTTGCCAGCTGCAGGTAGTGTCCAGCGTTCATTCTTGTGACTTTCCCTGAGAGCTTAATTTTTTAGCCCAACATGAATGTTCCGAATGCTCTCTCTTCCTCAGCACTCCTGGGTGTGTTGTACATCGTGTTCTACCTTCCCGTCAGAAATGTTCTGGGCTATATCTTCACCAAGGACATGTAAGAAATGGCAAAAAAGGCTTTTCAAAAGTTCTCATGGTATAAACGCATTGGAGAAGCATTGACGAGTATGATCTGTCACTGCTAGAGGTACTCTGCGCTTCATGCCTTCAGGGCTATACTGTATATATTTACAAAAAAGAAAAAAATAATGTCTCCTCTTTAATGTCTTGAATGCTCAATTTTAAACTTCTGCCTATCACAGATCTTTTGTGCAAAATGTGTCATTCATTGTGTCACTCTGTTTAAATGTTAGCTAGTGTCTCATCAGCTTATGACAGCCTTTTCCAACGCAAACAAATTTTTTGACCATTTTTTCCTCTCCACACATTTCTATTCAGGTCATTTTGGTATTGTGTGTTCCTATAAAAATGTACAAGGTGCACTGTACTTGTACTGTAGATAAGACCAAAGAATGCAACATTAATGTCAATAAGCCTTTTGCGAGTTAACTTTGACCCAAATCTGGTACACTGAGTTCTTTAAATTCACGTGAACATAATTTGATTTCACCTTACTAAAACCACTGTTGCTATACCTCTTGATTCGGGGCAAGCTTTTGCTTAGTTACATAAGAGACGCCTTGCAACAATACACTGTTTTCAGTGGATAAGAAGGGCACAAGGGAACCAGTCCATTCCAGAGATTTTGGTCGCTATGCAAAAGCTTGCCCCGAATCACGAGGTATAGCAACAGTGTCTTTAGTCTGAGGAATTCAAATCATTATGTTTATGTGCAGTCAGATAACTCAGTGCACCAGATTTTATTCCAATTTAACTCGCAAATGGCTTATTGAAACAGTTTCTTTATCTTCTACCAGTGATGTGGTCCTCATGGTAGCAAGTATTCTTCCAATCGTTGCTGCCAGTGAGGTATTTGACTCTGTCAATGTGAGTTGCTCCCGATGATATCTGTTTTGAAGAATTAGCATTTGAGACAATAATTTTCCCACTTCCAAGTCACACTCTAAACTAGTGCACACTTTCGTTTGTGTTAGACAACCTTTGATTAAGTTACATATACTTCAAATTCCCTGTGACAGCTATGAATATGCTATCTTGTCATGTTTTGCCAGTCTCGATCCATTAAATCCATTCTGAATGAAAAAAACTCACCTAGCCAGTAGTGTGCTGAGTGAGGAATGGCTGCAGATTGCTCAAGACCCTCTTCAGAACCTCTTCATGTTGCTTACACTAAAGAACACATCATCAAATCACTCAAAGGACCATATGGCTTATGCATGGCATGTACCGTCACCATACCAACCTGTTGCACTGTGCTATATGCCCCTGACCTGTAATTAGAATGTACAAGCATGCACCACGACTGACTGGAAAATAAGGTGGTCAGAGATGTTGGAGAACTTAGCATCAATTATTTTAGGATTTCACCCCCCTTCTCCGTATTTCTGAAATAAAGTACATCTGATTTTTCCAACTGATGAATGTAAAAATAAGTATGTCTCCAACTTGCGATTGAGTTGTGGACTTGGGCTATAGAAGGTGTGGCTTCATTGGTATAAGTGGTGCGCGGCCAAAAAATTTCACAAAAAGAGAACATTATTCAGTATTTCTTTCAAAACGTAATTTACCGTAAACTAAGTGGCAGATTTTATTGCACAAACTCGTGTTGCTTTTGGGAACCTTCACAAATGCAGGATTGAATGAATATATACCTCTCCAAAAGTTAGAATTGGGGAATAGGGAAGATGACTCTTCCATTATTAAATAAATCTGTACTTGATGTTTGGATCATTGCAGAGATTGGTTAATGTCTTTTGTTACACAGATAATACAAAAGAACTTGTGTTGAGTGCATAATTACAAATAAATCATTCACAGTAAATGTTTTGCTCTCTAATTTCCATAGACTGCTTACTATGGTATCCTACGAGGTTGTGGATACCTGCATGTCGGTGCAGTGGTGTGCATCGTTGGGTATGCAGTTGGTCTCTCTCTTGGTGCGACTTTGATGTTTAAATACAACTATGGTTTGCAAGGTAAAGGAAAGGTTTCTTCCTATGGTTGAAACTAAATGAGAAATGGTACTTAAACGTGATTCGCAAACAAACACCAATCTACACCAGTCCACTATTTCATGAAGAGCAATTGTTGTGCTTATAGCCAGCATCCGCCCTGTGAAGTAACATGTATGGTTTACATGAACCTTACTGAGCATGAGCCAAAAACGAAATGTTTAGGGGGAGTTCTCTTCTTGTCCGTTGAGTTCACTGCTAAGTTGTATGCATTGATCCCTCTCACCCTTGACAGGTCTTTGGCTGGGCATGCTGACATCCCTAATCCTTCAATTTCTGTTGCTGATGCTGTTCATATTGTTTCTAATCAAGTGGAAGAAGGAAGCTGTCAAGGTCTCTCTTTTGTTTTGCAAAGATTTTAATTTTTCACCTCTAATTATACTCCGAAATCAAATGTAATGAAAGTTGTGTTATCAATCATTGGTTCCAAACTCAGTCGTGTGGAGACATTTTCTCCTTTTATATTTTCTCTGTGGCAAAACTTGTCTGTAATTGGCATGAGACTGTTGCTGACGTCTTTCCAGAGATTTAAATGCGCACCGTGGCTCTGATGTGAAAATAAATGCAGACATGGTATTTCTTGTTTCCTTTTATTGAAGGGACTGGGATGTTGAAGTCCTTTTTTTAATGTTAGTTGATGAGAACATGAAGTGAGATCTTTGGGGAAATTGGCTCAGACTTTTGTTTGACATTTCAATTTTCAAAAAAAAGTCATGATTTTTCAATAACTGAAAATCAATTTTCAGGGTGTTTTTAAGGCTAGTTGCACTTTTCCTCAGAAGCAGAGTTTCAGTCTAGCCTTGCCATCTGAAAATTCTTGATTGGTTGAAGCTCTATTGAGTTCAGTGCTGACAGCAATAAGGTTATACCCAGCCCAGTCTTTCAAAGGTTTATCTCAGCTCCGACGCCAGTTTCTGGCATGGATGGGTGGTCCTAGTACCAGCTAGGGGAAACATAACAATCTTGTGGGCAATTTCTGTTCTTATGGATTTCCGGGGGGGGGGCAGCTGCTTATGGGGAGCCTTCAGACAGCCCCTTCGGGCCCCCCGTAGCAACGGGTGTGGTCTTTCCCCTTCTCTGCCCTTTGTAATTTCTGATAGGCACGCCAGACTGTAAAGAGATCATCTAGAAATTCATCTACATGTACGTGTATTGTGGACTATTTTGAGCAGTGACAAAATACCTGATCCCCTGTGTTGCTTTTTTTCACTTTGCAGGCACAGAAAAGAGCAGCTGTACTGCCAAATAAAAAATCCTTAGACAAAAAGCAAGATGGAGGTATACCTTTGGAGCCTCTGAAAAACCCTCTTGAAGAATCAGTGGATATATTGGCCCAAATAGACGGACAAGAGTTTGAGGAAAGCTCTAGCAAGAGTGACGAATCTTCCATTCAACGGAACAAGCACCATGGAGACGGAAACAGCAGCTGCCAGAGTGTTGGGGACGTGGAGGAGTCTGGTTTCCATCAGCAGGAACCCCCAGAAATGCAGGATAGTGATTGTGCTGACGTCACAGAGGCAGGAACCACACCCAAGTGCAGTTGCTCCCACGAGGAGAAACAGCACGAGGCAAGACTTGAGGAAGAAGATGATGACAGTGAGATTGGAGTCTTGACCATCGGCAGGCTGTCACTCCCCCAGCTCATTTTGCGTCGAGGCTCGGCTCTTTTCTTATGCATTTCCTTTCTTCTTGTTTCCATTTATGTCTCAAATGACATCATTCCTTCTGTCAGACCAGCCGTCCCACAATCAGTAAATGTAACGTCAAATTACACCACAGAGTTCACAGAAAGTTTTGATTTGAGCACTTATGTTAGCAGTTAATTTGGCAGGTATTCAGATGGCTACCCAAGTCATGAATATATCCTCAATTTTCACACCAGGTGCAATAAATGCTCATGCTCCTGTCTTGACACATTACGCAAAGAGAGAGTGAGTGCGAGATCTCTACTTCTAAACAATGCACAGGCATTTTTTAATACATATATTCAGTGCATGAAAAGTATGCAATCCAATAAAGCTGATTGTACAGCAAAAATCTGGTCAACCTAGAAAAGTGTTCATTGATTCAAGAGTTTATAATCAAGTTAAATACATTACACGTATATAATCAGTTATAGTTAATTGAAATTAATACAGAACTAATATAACTCTGTTTCACAACTATTTCTTTTTTTCTTCTTTTACTTTTTTCTTTTTTTACTTGGGTTGTGACAAGAAGTTATGTTGAGTTAGTCACCAGACGTCGATCCCCTAAACTCAGATTTGTTCTTTTCTACTTTATTGCACTACATCTGCATGTTATCAGATGGAAGAAAAGTATTTGAATATTTGAGTTTATCAGGTATTTGGCACAGATCTACAAACCTACCTCTTTTGTGAAAATTTTGCAATATACTGTTCCAGACAGCCGAGTGCTTTGTTAGCATAACTCTCACGATGTACAGTATGGGCATCTTGCTGCATTATGAATCCAGTATTTTAACTGGAAACTTTCTTGCCTCATGCCGAGGTTTTTGCCAAAGATGGCATTATTATTTCACGAATAAAGTTGAGAATTCACATTGACATAAAAAACACAGAAATACCTTTTAAACAAAAGTAATAGAATTGTATTAGAATGAAGGCATTTGAAGGTGTTCATTGAATTACATATTAATGTATATTTTGCTGAAAATATACAGTGTAACAAGTTTTTTTTCATGGAGGGAGTGAGTTTTAAACTTTATTAATCAGATTGTGTTTTATAACAAATATTTTTATTGCGAGGAAATAAATTCTTTGGTCATAATACTGGCATTTTCATCTAAAGAATTACAAAAGTTGTATTTTATGGATTAACCGTCAATTTCGGTACAGAAAAGTGAAAAACTTAGGGCTTTTTCAACAGTAATCAGTATAGGCCTAGTATTAAGTAGTAAACTACCTCTTGCCACTCACAGATTTGTATTGCAAGGCATAATTTTTGTGGAACATGTACTTGTACTGACATATATTTAATTAAAAGGAATTCGCCGTCTTAATCTTCTCCTTATGTCTTGTTCATGCCTCAGTTTTTGGTTTTGAAAAAAATAAAGTTTTAGGATATGGATGTAAGCTGTCAACTCAAGTCCTTTGCGGAATTTGTGGTGTGTTACGCTCCCATACCTGCAGTACTAGGCCTGCCATTTTTCGGCCGGCAGTTACCACCAAAAATAGCGCCGCATCTTTGGTTACCGCTGATTAGTAATGCAAAATAGTTCCACATCTTATTATACTTAGAATGGAACAAATGACAGATTACTTTATTACGCTTGTCCTGTACGTTCTCTGAGTTGGTGATTAGTGCCAAATATGCAAATTATAAAGTTTAGAAATGAATGATAAGGATGCCCGCAGATACTAGATGTGCAGTTATGAGTCATGCGTTTCATCACATGATCGTTGTACGTCAACCTCGCATCAACGTGTGTCGGTTATGGAATTGACTGTGGTGGTAATAGCTTACACTGGCTTACGCTGGGGATGAGTGCTACACTATTGTCTTACTCCTAGACTTCTGCATTGTTATATCGCAATAAATGTCGGATACGCTTCTCAACCTGACTAAACTACAGTCGTCTTGTCCGTTTGACTGAAAAAGCATATCTTTGTCAAGTCCTTGTAGTTTTGTAGGCCTATCTCTCTCTTCTTGCCTCAAATTTAGGGCCGTGTTTCCCCCCAATATTTGTCGGTTGCTTCAACATGTCACAAAACGATGCTGAAGTTCAAAAACAGGTAAGATCAAAAGATAAAGAGTTCCATTTACTTTTACGGAAGCCGCTTGACCATCCATGCGCATGTTGGCCGTGTTGACCATGTTGACATGACCTAGCCCCACTAGTGTGGCACGGACTCTCACTCCCGTTCCATCCGTAGCCACACATCCATATACGCAATTTCATGTCGGCGTACTGAAAATTTTCGGCGCACCCACCTATCATCGTGGGTGCAATTTCTTTTGCACACCGATATGATCCTTGACATGCTTGACCTTTCCGCTTTCTAAAAACCATTTATTGAATGATTTCACTCACGTTATTACTTTCCAGTCTTTTTGCCTTTATCCATTCAATGTAACGGGATTGCTCTCAAATAAGGTCGTTGAACATTACGTCACTTGACCCCTCATCGTCTTGACGGCTGTTCCATGTCAAGACATATCTAATACACGGACCGAGCGATAAGACACTACATGTGCCAATGGGCTCTTCCAAAACTTGGGCAGCAGTTTTGAGGACCATATTCGCCCATAGAGTTACTGCGCCAGCAAAATCTAAGCACGCGTATTTGAGTGGGAGGAGGCGGCAACAAGTTTAAATGTCATTTATGTGTCGAGTGAAAACAGTTGAATTTTGACAGATGGTGATTCTTTTTGAATTTTTGAGAACTATTATCACTTTACCATATGTAATGTCGTGGAGCATCAGTATTGTATGACTGATCAAGTCCAAAATTCGAAGAAGAGGAATACTAGGGCCTAACACTCCACTCAGTAAAGCTAGGGTACACAACAACCACAGAAACCCTGTTCATGCCCTGCTTAACGTCATGTAGAGCCTACAGCAAAAAAGGCTTTTTTCTGTGGGGTTCATGGGAGCGGGAAAGACGTCGACCCCACAGTTCTGGGGGTAAGTCTGAGTAACGTGGACTCTACAAATCCCCTCTTTTTAATATTTGGACATTGTTGGGGATGGTAGAGTCCATGTACCTTCCAACTTTTGCTTCCATTAACTCATTTCACTCAAAAAGTGTCATACTCCAAATCAAAGTCCTTCGAATTCACCTCCAAAACCGTCCTCAAACTGTCTAATGTGCCCAGCTAGGGGTTAAGTGAAAATCAGAGATTTCAATAATGATTGTAAGGTTTACTTGCATATATGCAAGTAAACCTTACAATCATTATTATTCCTATATATAGGAAGAGAAGAGAAATTTCCGCGTCAAATCAGAAATGCTCTTGACATTAAGCTCTAAGTCACCATCTTCTTCATATAGCGATTTAAACAGTACGTTAATTGTCCTGGAGATGACATCACGGTGCACCGGCCCAGTGGGCGATTCACAAAAAGCATGCTGTGTCGGCACACGTGTGCTGATGAGTGATTCCCGAATGTCACAACGTTAATAGGTACATGTACATGTAGCTGTGTACCACATCGAAACTGTACACAGGACATTGCGGCGAGGAATCAGTTTTTAATCCTTTGATATGTGCAAGTCTGTAATCATTTTCCATTTATTTTGTGCTTGGATTCAGATTCATCACATGATGGCCTTCATTGACCAGGAGGCCAGAGAGAAAGCTGAAGAAATTGAGGCCAAGGTGGGTGAAAATCGTCTGGTATTTTTCACATCCTGTCACGAAAGTGTCATATGTACAACAACTAAGTTCCCACTCTGTACAGTGTCATTGGCCGCCTTTCACTGATGATATCAGTTTTGCTTAAACTTTTAACTAGGGCCATGACTTTGCACATGCTGTATCCCTGATATGTACAGGCAGTAGTACAAACAGAAGTTTTAGCCTCTACCTTTTGGCATCTTGATGGAGAATACCCACAAGAATTTTTACATTACTAATCTCTGATGATTGTGGGAATTAAAGAAAATGTGGCATTACATACGGGACACAAGGGGACCTTTTCATGGATTTACCAACTTATGAATTGTAAGAGTTTCCATTTTCAAGTTGTTTGGGTTGGATATTCAATAGTAATTTGTGTAATGGTTGGTGTGGTTTGAAATGGCATATTACTGTAGGTAGATGAAGATCTAGTATTGGATGGCACTGTAGTGAAATGGGGCTGCAGTGTCACAGCCAGCAGGGCTGACCCCAAAGTTGATTGGGATGAATGTACGAGTTGACCAGGCAATGATTCAGTCAATCGGAGAAAATCTTGATTTGTTGCATCACAGACAAGTTTATTCAGCAATCAAGGCGAAATCAAGGTGGAATGATAGAAACCACAGCCATGAAGCAGAATTATGATGAGTAGGTTGAGGTAACTCCAAGGAGAAACACCTCACAAAGATCCCAACGAACAATCCAAACCCAAAATATCCCCAGGTGCAGGGACCGGATGACTCCTACTGCATGTATATGTACATTCTGCCTGTGATAAAGAAAAATAAGGAAACCCCATAATTATTGGAAAAGGTGTGTGCACACAGCAAAGATGACCATCGTACCCTGTACAGATATCGTGCGCACATATGCTGTCCATATGTACATGTGCAATACAGCAAGGTATGTGCACACAGCGGTGTCTGTGACAACGCCACACCATCAGATTTCCCAAAGTTTCAGTAAAAGTAGACATGTACAACTCTCCCGAAGAGTTACACACAAAATAAAATGGAAATCACTCACCACAGGATCTGGAGACAAGCCCCAATAAGGACACCGCACATTTCAGACAGTTGTGTGCCGACAAACTGGCCACAAACACAGCGAAATCGACGTCAAGAGGTGCTGGGAAAATGGCGAAGTACCAAGCGAGCGAAACATTGTGCGCCCTGCCGTGTGTACACTAAACTAATTTACATGTGAATACAGGGTCAGACTTCATGCAAATGAGGTCAAGTTAAATATAAATCTGTATCCAGGAGACAAAGCCAACCAAAAGAAAATCCGTATCCCCACGGAACTGTTACGATTATCATGTCAGATCACAAGAGTTGTAACCCACAGATTGAATCTTCAAAACTCCATCTTTGACTTAGGGACGGCGACCATTTAGACCCGGTTTGAAAAGGCCCCCCCCCCGTAGCCCACCCGGTATAATGCCTGCCCGGTATTCAGGCTACTGCAGGCCGGTATAAGGCCTGTCTGCACATTGGCATTTCAAAGTCCCTGATGAAAGGCTTCCCCACCATGCTTTGACAGATGAATAGGGGTCTAAGCGGATTAGTGTAAACATTGTATAGAGCTGAAAGATAAAAAAACCACAAGCATGTTCCTTCTGGGATAGATTACATGTAACAATACTTGCAAACAATAGACCCCAGGATGGAGAAGGTCCAGATCAACAACCAGTCCAGCATCCCAGGCCGATAGCCAGGCTGATAGCCAGGCTGATAGCCAGGCTGATAGCCAGGCTGATAGCCAGGCTGATAGCCAGGCTGATAGCCAGGCTGATAGCCAGGCTGATAGCCAGGCCGATAGCCAGGCCGGTATGAAAGGGGTTTTTGCAACTGGGCGAGCTTACCGGGGGACCCTTTTCAAACCGGGTCTAAATGGTCGCCGGCCCTTAGGTGGAAGTTCAAGGAAGAAAATCATTTTGTTAGTTTAATGTTGTTGCCAAAAAGGACCCCAAAACCATTAAATTGTTTGATTTTTAAACAATTGAACGTTTGATTTTTGTTCTTCAGGCAGAGGAAGAATTTCAGATAGAGAAAGGAAGACTTGTCCAGCAACAACGTCTAAAAATCATGGACTACTATGAACGCAAGGAGAAAAACTTGGAGTTACAGAAAAAGATGTCAGTTGAAATATTAATTGGCAGAAGATAATTCATGTACATGAACCAGATAGTTACTTCATCATTAGGCAAGATTTTGCTATAGCCATTTTCATGTGGGAATTCCCAAGAGGCATGCGCGACTGTCATCTTTTATTTGTATACTTTAGTCAGTGTAATTGTAGTATTTGCATGGAAGCTTCTCCAGTCCTCAAATGGGCAGCACTAGGAATTTAAGCACTTCCACAGCTATTGTTCACTTTGCAAGAATGACATTTTAATATTCGGATCAGTGTCCATTTCCACCTTTTCATGAAACTCCTTTGTAACCCATGTGCGTAGTTTTTTAAATGTTGACCCATTTTGATATTTGACTCATTGATTCATTTATGGTGTACTGATGAGATAATAGACCTCCATACTGATGACACCACACACTGTTTACACGTGTGCTTCCCTGTGGCACTCAGTGAACTGTGGGCCCCACTGGCTCCATAGGAAGGTGCATATATAAATAAAAGTGTAATGTCATCCGTACATAGGCCTAATGTGTAGGTAAGATGTGTCTTTTTTTGCTAAAGTGACATAGATTTACCTTAAGGATATAAAAAGTGCCAGCACTTCAGTTTATACATTCCTACATGTGCACATTATCCTCTTGTTGGTGCATTTCCTTTGACAGCCAGCAGTCTAACATGCTGAACCAGGCCCGGCTCAAAGTCCTCAAGTGTCGTGAAGATCACATCTTGGCACTCCTAGAGGAAGCCCGTCAGCGCCTGGGGGAAGTGGTCAAGGACCGCGACAGGTACGGCAAGATCCTGAAGGGTCTGCTTGGACAGGGACTCTACCAGCTGATGGAGAAGAAGATGACAGTGCGCTGTAAAGAAGGCGACCTGCAGCTTGTCAAGGTATTGAAAGAATCCTTGGTTTAATGTTAAGAACTGTTCAAGCCCTGGGCCGATTTGCAGAGTTAATTCAGGCATTCTGGATGAATTAACTCTCATTCTTAACAATCAGTTTCAGTTCATTTTTTAGGAAGCATGTTAAACATAATCTCACTGTCTATGCTAATTAATCAATATTTCGTATTCCAACAGAACAGTTCACGCATGGAAAAATCTTAATAGATCATAGTTTAAAGACATTTGTAGACCGTCATAACTAAAATGCGAGGGTTGCTACATGAATGACATTGGCCCCATAATCCTTTGCTGTAGTGTGTTTGGAAATCACACCTTTGGGCCGTAGGTGAGTAGGGTTGCATTGATGTAGGTACGTAGATAGTGTTGAAATTACATAGAATGCCAAGAAAGGTCAGAATTATATAAGAAAACCTTTGGAAACTACACTTCGCATTAATAGGGAGACATTCCTTGAATGGTCATACTGGGGGGAAGCACACATTTAGCTCAGCTTCTTCGTTGCGTGTCTCCCTGCAAGTGAATGGCTCAGACTTATAAATGTAGACAGTAATGATGACCCTAACGTTACCAGTGCACATAACGGTTGTTAGTTGGCAGGTAGGTTTTAAACCGTTACCCCTTTAGGGTGTGTGAAAAATTGTATTGAAACTGATGAATCCGGGACTGTTAGGGTTAAGAACTTTGTGGATACGAGACTGTAGAGCCCACTTGGTATTTCTTTAAAGGGGCATTATTGGATGAGTGCTTGTGTAGAATTGAGGTGTATGTTGGTGGATTAGATAAGTGTCCTGTTTTATATGCAATAAAGCTTTTGAGGAATGTGGAATAATGTTAAACCATTGTTCAAATTCCCTGATGTGGTATTTTTCACGATTCTTGCTCTCATCTTCAGGAGCAGATGAAGGCCGCTCTGGCCGACTACAAGAAGGAAACGAATAAGGACTGTGAAGTCATCTTTGACACAACAAATTTCCTGGGTGCTGACGTGTAAGCTGATATTTTCCTTTGTTTCAGTTTTGTGATATAACTGGACACATTATCAGACCAATCGCTAACTGTGTAACCTCCATCAGGTTTATTCTAGGCATTGTGCTAAATGCAGCAAAATCCCACTGATCTGAAAGGAGAACCTTTCAGAAATGCAACAAAATGCAACTGTGGATTTTGTTGTGCTGTGCAGTTTCTACTGTGCGACTGTACAGTGTAATCTACCACATTTGCCGACTGCTAAATCTCTCACCAATGTGAAGTTTGTGTAATTGAGCAGAGTAACGGTTGCATTTATTTCTATTCTCAGAGATCTAAAGTTTAGCAATAGCATGGAGATCCCATTCGGTTTATAAAAGACTTGAATGTAGCGCAGGATCCATTTATGAAGCTACCAGTACTAAGCTGAAAACGAACTTAGTAAATTTGCTTACCCTCTTAACTAGATGATTTGATACTGTTTAATATTGGCTATTTCACGGTGAATATCCTGTGATGTCAGAGAATATACATGTACCTAATACATGTTGAAATGTTGTGACCGGTTACTGTTAAGCAACAGAGGCATCAAACTTATTTCATTTTGTTTTTCAGCACTGGTGGTATTGAGATGTTTACAGACAACAGCAAAATCAAAGTCACCAATACTTTAGAGAGTCGGTTAGACCTTATGAGCCGTCAGGTAAGACGTGACATTTTCACTCCATCCTTGTCAATTGTGTGTACATGTGTGTGTGGGGGAATTCGCTGAATTTTGTTGTTGCCTTTTTCAGCGATGTCATTTGAGCTCTTTCCTACACACAAGAAGCTAGTTTAAAAGACCCTTGTTGTTGCATCTATACATGCATATTAGTTGTGATAAAATAGAATGTATCTGTAACTATTTTCCAATGTTTAGATGCTACCCGAGATGAGGAAGACATTGTTTGGAGCCAACCAAAACCGGAAATTTGAGGACTAAATGGAAGTGGGGTATCATCCCACACAAATCTTCTGTCACATTGTTTGTAGTTACCCTAACCTAGAAATACATCTCCTTTGTAAAAAGAGTAATATATTTTATCTTCGGTGTTGGTATCTAGAAATTCGTGCTCTGTGTACCAAATCTATTTCTTCTCTCGTAGTGGATGAGCTAAAATATATTAGTTTTATTGTCACTTATTGGGGCAGAATTTTAAAGCTACACTGACAGCAATTAAATCTAGAATTGGAAATAAATGGAGGAAATCAAAGAATTAGGTTTTTTTTGGGGGGGGGAGCAGGAGGGGGCATTTCGTAAAAATTCACATTTTCCTTGTTTATGAATTTCTGACCAAGTGTGGCCAAGATACCAGTATTAATTTTAAGTTTTTAAGACATTTAAACGTACGATAAATTCAGGACATAGGGAAGACAAGACCTCATGATGCAAACAGTTTTATTTGTTCAGTTTGCTGCAGTACTAACTTTAATGTTAAAGGAATGTCCAAAAGGTTGAAGTGCTGGTGATTGGTTTGTAGAGCACTCTAAATGGAACCCTGAAGAAAAATTCTTCTGGAGTGTTTGTTGCCAGGCTTTTCCCAGTGGAGCCATTTTTTTTTTTTCCAGTGGAAAGTTTGTTATAGGTAGAACACGCATTTAAGTTGTGAGTGCTTCCTAAAAGTGAATAGTAGAGTCCAGAGTTGAGGTTTAGAATCCGTGGTGAATGATTTCTTAAGTTCGTCAAACCAGCATGCAGAATTGTACCACCCCAAGTTTTGCAATCTCTCAAATGTTGATTTTGTCCATGAGTTGTGTGAGTTAATGCCACATTCCAAGCACAGAGTGGCAATTGGTTGGAATTATGAGGTCTGTGTTGAGATGTATAATCTTTTTTGGTAAGGCAATATTGATAACATGACCATATATGTACATTTAATTAAATTTATGTAACGTGCATTCTCACTGGCATTTGGCTCATGCTATGGTATATGAAACCACAGCTTTCTGTATGATCGCAAGTAGTCTGGTCCCTACCAAAGCAGAACTGTTGTACAGCCATACTTTGCTACGGTAGAAATACATTTAACACATCCATGGGAAATGCTTGAAGTGGCTTCCATGAGCACAGGTTATTTTCAATTCAGACATGGCCTACTCTTGAAAGTGAGAATGATGGAAGAGGGCCCTCTTGTGGTCTGAGCATGACAACTTGCTTTTAACGGTGAGAATTAAACACGTGTGTATCAGATAACTGAGATGGATTTTGTTCTAATCCCTGCATAATGAATTATCCATTTTTAAAAATTTATTTACAAATCACACCGACAAAGGATTTAAACACTCGTACTGATTTCTGTTTGTACTGTTACATAAACTTTATTTGCCATACAATATATATTTTTTATTGACATGCATATACAGTACTTTTCAGTTCACACTACTTTTGCATCAGATGCAAGGTACTATTTGGACAGTTTACATTATGTATTTAAGGAGGATCAAAGTATTCACGATGCTGCTACATGTCAGTGATAAATGCATCCAATGCTGAATGCACCTTGACACTGGCGCCACGCACCTGATTTTAAAAGATTTTGGGGCATAAATTTCTATTCACCAGTCATCCAGTATACCTCTCAAAGTAAACTAAGGAGAGGGCTTGCGATGCCACCACGTGGATCTCTATGGAAGAGGCGTGGTTCTGATAAGAATCGGTGAGTGTATACTTGACGTTTCGACCAGTGAACTCCACTCCTGAGGACAGGCAGAGCACACTGATCGAAACAAGTACACACACCGGTTCTTCGTACCTCTTCCAAAAGAACTCTATCCCACATTGTGTCACTGCAAGCCCTCTCCTTAGTCTATTTTCCACCATGCAAAGCTTCAAGTCTTATTTTCTCAAGGTCGTTTACAATTAACATTCTCAACCACACATGTACTGATAAATGCATATATACTGCTTTACAAGGAGAAAAAAAACAAACACTGTTCAATAATCAACATGTGAAATAGCCAACTCATAATAAACGGGAGGATTAGGAAAATGGCCATAATCTCAGGGAACTGATGGGGCTAGAAAACACTTGACACCTCTAAAACACAACATCTAAAACCTCTTGAAACTTGCAGGAAACACAACATTACTACATTTGTGTAATGTTTTATAATGAGTCAAAATTGAATCAAATCCTACTACAATTTTGTCATTGGTGAAATAAATTATCAGCAAATCAAATAGAATTTTCCGAAATAATCTCTTTTTACAATATAAACATTATGTACATGACATGACTTTGTCCTCTTGGTTTGTCAATATATGGACAGTTACACCACTTGTAGTACTGGCAAATATTCCGGTGATATGTAAACTGCCATCTTGTTTCAAAACAAATTATTTTTGTTCCTTAATATGTAATGCCACTTTAAAAGTTTTATTACTGATCTCCCAAAAGCACAACACAGCAATGATGAAAAAGCAGCTGCCAAACCAGTGGATCACAAAGAAAAAAAAAGAAAATAAACATTTTACAACACTAAGGTTTATAACATGTAGGTAGGAGATGATTTTGGTATTGCATACTTCATTGGGAAAATTAACCCCGAGTTGGTTTACATTTTTTAAGTGCAAAAAAAGATAAATTTCTTGGTTTGTTTTTTTCCCTCTCTTTAATGCAATAGTTCTGTGGAAGATGGAAAACAAATGGAAGCATTGGTATTTAACATACAGTGAAAAAGTCTAACCAAAAGGACCAAATACATGTCTGATATGTGCATATGGTTACATATCATTACATATTTCACTAACGTGCATTTTTCCTACCAATCCATAATTCCACAGTGCATAATTTACCTTGGGGCTGCAACACAGGTGTGATTCATAGCTCAACTCAAAAACTACGCTTTGGGATGCAAGTAATGGCAGCATGTGAATGCACTGTGAAACTCTCACAGGTCTACAGAAATCATTCGGATGACAGCCCGCTGTGAAACAATGCACATATTATGTGTTATCAGCAGTAGCTTTCTCCTGGAGTTAAGTTGAGGCTAACAATTTCGCGGTTGGCTAAGAAGAGTACGTCTCCTAATTCTATTCACTGCATTACAAGCCCTGAAAAGTGCACAATTTGGACTTGTCCCAGAAGTCCCTCCAACGTCACAAATAACATGTTACGAAAATGAGCCACTCCTCTAAATAAAAATCCACATTTGGTACGTACAGGTAGCAAATTTTACGCATCTTTGGTGGTATTACATGCAATATGCATATCTTAGATGATTCACATTACTCTAGATGTTAGCACCATGAGTTAATAGACATCAAAGCACCTGAAAATTGGGAGATAACTACATTTTTACAGGTACGGGAAATACTGTCGATGGCACACAGGGGATACCTTACAATATGCATCTTCTACTTGTGCATGGATGTTACTGTGCTGGTTATGGTAGTCTAGTCTCGTGAAAAGTCTGAAATTGAATAGCTTGTTGCAAATATCCTGTCGGCGCTAACCCTCCTTTTAATATACAACTTATAACAACTTACATTGGCTTGTGTAGTCTGGAATGAAGGTCACAGAGTTTGGCGCAGGTCCACAGAGAATGCAAAGCTTTGTTCATGCCACATTTTGGATTTTGAAATATGACATGAGGGAGCCGTTTAAATTTATCAAGACTGCAAAGTCTTAAACAGTCCTTTCCTGGAGATGTCATTACTGCGGTGGACCTACACTGACATGAATGTTCTAGAACTTAACATGCAAGCATTTTTGGACAGTCACAGCACCTTCAAGTTACTGGCCAAAATGGTGAATGTACACATAGCTTCAGCATATGAACTTAATACCTTGGCAGTACTGGTCTCTAATTCTGGTCGATGGAATACTGTCGGAAATGAGCTCTGACAGACGGGACCACTAATGACCTCCCAACTGCATGTCTGACAGTTAAAAGTGAAAATCTCTTTGCACCCCTATAATCTTTTGCTCTCATGCAGCCCCCGAAATCTTATATAAGAAACTTCATTTTGCAACGCCTGAAAGATATCGTCAGCTGCCGCAGAACTGTACACCAAATGACCTATATATATAAATATATACTTACATGTATAACAAATTATTGCTTAGTTCTGTGGTTATTACTTGACACATGTATTAATTGGTTACAGTTCTGAAAGATAACGGTATAGTTCTTGAACTTACATGATCTTGCTGTATGTAATACAGTAAGGAAAAAAAAAATGCATTTCGTTCGCAAGGTTTGAAAACATTGTTATACTCACACCACATTCATTTCTTCAGCACTGTACACTGTTAACCACAATGTAGCATTTTTGTTTGGAATAAAACAACGGTTTTAGTTCTCTACAGTAGGGATATTATTCCCTATCATATTTTGTAAAGCACCATCAGAATGTTGTCATGGAAAACAACCAAACACAACAGCTGCAAAAGGGAAACTCAACGTATTTGCTGCGGGTTGTACACATGCAGCGTAACTTTGGCAATCTTCTTCAAACTCACTACAATCACCCACTTCCACAAATGAGTGACCATCAGCGACTATCAATGAAAACCTACAACCACACACTTTCGGGGATCCCTCCCCTCCAAAATAAATATATAGTGGAAAATGGTCTACAAGAGATTTGTGTCCGAGTGAGCCCCTCATAACCACTGCTTGGGTATTCCGAGCAGGAATTCCCCCACGCCAAAGTAGTAGACGGCCTGCGCAATGCCAAAAAGCGGTGAGATGACCAGCAGGCGGCAGGACGCCCCCTTGAAGAACGCCGAAGGGCCCTCGTACTTCCAGATTTTGGCTGCGCAGTCCCGGATGCCCGTGTAAGTGTGCTCGCCGGGGGCTTGTTGGAGCAGCTGCAGTCTGGTTTTGATTACTGGGGGGGGGAGGGGGAAGTAAAGGGAAAAACAAACAATGGTGATTCAACATGGGTGAGGTTTTCATTACTGGGGCTCTGCGTCCATGTCTGAAATGCCCTTTCACAGTTTCAGCTTGGTCCACTGCAAACGTGATCAATGTGTCATACTGGTAAATATGAAGGCCTTGACGAACCTTGGACACAAGATTCAGAATTGGCGTCATTGCGGCAACTCATAGATCCTTGAACAATCTATGAGAACATTTAGTGCCAAATCAGAAGAAAGAGTAACTCCTTTTTGTCTGTTTGTTCAAACTATTCCGTATGTTCCGTGTAGCTGTAACAGTTTTGCAAGAAAAGGCAAAAAGGTTTCACTATATTTAAAATCCAATGATGTGTCGACCCTTCCCAAAGGCCCATACATGCAAACTATTATTTCAATGATTGGGACATTCATTTACCACATAATAGACGATATTTTACCAAGTCTTCAACTTACCATCTACAGGATTTACTGACAGTGAGGCTACAGTAGCTGCTAGGCAGCCACACACGAAAGAGTGCTGGAAACTGGCTCGGCCGTTTTCATGCTCCATACCCTGTTAATAGATGATATTGACCAGTAACATGACGTACGGCAGAGTGCCCGCACATTTTTTGAAACTTATTATGCTTGGCTACACAAAGGATTATTTACAGATTTCACTGTGAACTGCTGTGTCATCTCATGTTAACAATATTTACAGATGATATTGTGTTTTACGATCCAGTTATGAGAGGGCTTAAAACTACCGGAATCATCACACTGATCAGGAATGAAACTGAAAAAAGAGATCAGATCAACTTTTATTAGGGTGAAGGACAGATATGGACCCAAGGCATCTGTAAACTGTGACAAAAGAGGTCTTTAACCACTTGCTGCCGGGGAGCCTGGTTTTGGGTATGTTTTTTTTATATGCAAAGTGGGGCTGCCCGAAATCGGACAAAGAACTGGGCCTTGTGACAAAAGACTGTACTCAGAACAAAAGACCAAGCTGCTGGGAATTGCCAACATTTTTTCAGTTGTTAATAGCGGAGGAAATCTGTCATTGTTTTGAAAGATCATACCACTGTTTGGGGCATTCAGCGCGAGTGGATTACCACCGGGGGCGAAAGTGCTCCTGTATAATACTGCTGTATGCTAATCTGGCCCCTACTGAAAAGACGGCAGCAGCGCACTGTGCCAGTTTTGGGAACTAAAGAAACTTACGTGTTAATCACTGCACAATCTGGGCTCTTTTTACCAGGTGACAGGCCTGGCTGCAATACTTGGGCATCCATAGATGTTGTCTGTCAGACTAGAATAGCCACCAGACAGTCATTCGTTTGGGTGTAAACGTACAGTAAATGAAGTTATCAATTTTTGAAGAATTTTGAAAACTGACAATCTTGAAAATCCCCTGGATTTATGTCATGCAACTCCAAATTAAACCTGGCAGCAAGTGGTTAAAAGTGTCAGGAAATTTCCAAATATACAGCTCTCCTCCCCAACAGTGACTCAACTTACCTGGGCATTTAGATGGGCAAAAAGTGGGAAATAGATCATGGAGAATGGAATGTCTCGCATTAGAGTTGCTCCCAATCCTCTGTACAGTCCAAAGACACCTTTTGTTTGAAGCAAGTTACGGGCAATAGTCAGGGCAGAGGGAGTGACCTCGGCTGTTGTACTGGCTGAGAACGCCCTCGTCAGGGAAGGGTTCACTTTGGCAGTGGGGACATCAGGGACTGTTCCAAGCCCGGGGATCTTTTTCCTCTCAACTAAAACAATTCAAATTTGAACATTGATACAAATAAATTTATTGAATGCAAACAATTTGAACCTGCTTTTGAGCAAAGATTCTGGACTCTTTTACGATTGCAATATTGTGATATCCAAACTTTGATGACAAAAGAAGTTATCATTCCTCGGCATTGACAAAAAAGGAAGATTTAGTGATTTACATGACTTAGAATTGATGAAACATTTTGTCTAAGTTTTGTCCAGTTTGACAGATTTTATTCATCCAAGCCATCAATCCTATTTGAATTATTTTCTTCTTGATGTGACTTTTTATGTGAAGTACTTTCAAGGAGGACAATTCAGACAGAAGGACAAAAATCCTGAGAATCGTACGTCTCTCTTTCGAAACTCACTTTTGCGCCCTGCATCTTGCAGTTGGATCTTTAGCATTTCCATAGGGGTGGTGATTATCACCTGGCACAGCCCTGCTCCCCCACCTGCCAGCATTTCTCTGTGGAGTCCCATCGGTTTCCTGTAGCACGCCGCGAGGAGAAATATGAATGCAGATTAGGATTAATATAAAAGCAAGGCGCTCAAAAGTCAGAGTTTTGAGCTTTGACGAGGATGGCTTGCTTCAATGATGTGAACATATAGGAAAAGATGTGGAGTTAAAGTTTAAATGAGATTTCAAGATCTTAGATTTGTGGGGGGCCAAAGTACACCTGCTACATGTACATTACACTTCAATTTCCCTGTAGTTTCACACTACAATGGCAGGTCTTGGAAAATAGGAAAGGCAGGATTGTGTGGAATATTCATCTGAATGATATCTGTTTAATACAAAATCCAATGCAATTATTTTACCATACCACTTCACTTTTTCAAAGCAAAGAGCAAAAAAAAATTAAGAAAAAACCCTGACAGGTTTTAATAATCAATATTTTGAGAATACAGGTAATGGATGTTTGCTATCAAAGAATCAAGTCTGATCTTTGAACTTGATATCAAATCAGGAACTTGATGCACTAATGATCTACACGTACAACATATTCTTAAGTGTCTAGCATAAATTCACCCAACACCAGCTGAAAACCTTATCTGTTGACTGATACTGACACATATCAGTTATCTGATTAGGCATCCACATCTCTCAACCAAACTATACACCAGAACTGCCACGTTAAATATTGACCGACACGTACACGTACTCTTAATCTTATAGGAATGGCATTATCCAACCATCAGGCTGAAAGATCACCAGATCCCTAAATTTGGCCCACTGCTGATATACTTAGCCCTCTCCACTGGGCCTTGATGTAATTGTCCGGTAGGGAAATTAAATTCTGTTTTTCTTGGGGGGGGTTGATGGCAAGAAGAGGAGAGATCCCTGATTGAGAAGGGAAAGTAAACCGAAATGAAGATGGAGAGGTAGACAGCTTATCCCTCCAGGGAGAGTAAACCTCAAGTATTTTTCTACCATGGACTTCTTAAATGCAATCTTTAATTTTGTTTAACTGTATTTCAATTGAACAACTAAGAAGACATTAACACATTATTATATGCACAGTTTTAGTTTAAACGGGCAAACTATTTTGTTGCCGTTTCTTGAAAACTGCATTTATAAACTTGCTGTGACTACATATACAGGTACATGTATGTGCGTGCACAGAGCAGGAAAAACCAAAGGATCCTTGGTAGGGACGCAAGCAAATATATGCAATACGAATACAATACATACATCAAAAGTGAGTTATTTGAGTGAGCAATTATAATTTTCCAGGGGACTGTCAATAAAGGAAATTAAGTTCATGTCTCCAATAAAAACTCAAGGTGAACCACGTAACATCTTATGTGAGATCTGATTGTCATGGCAACATTTTCTTGAATGCACAAAGTAAATCAAACGAATGCCTTCCAACCTTTTGTGGGTTCCCTTTTTGTCGGCAATGTGCTTTTTGTGAGCAAAGCCAATTATGTTCAAATTTCTTCAGCTCTTTTGTCTCTTACATAGCACAGGTCTTCTCTACTTTTTTGGGGGGTACACAATATGCAGGCCCTCCCTGAGGCACGACAATAACATGCCCCTCTTCAGTGTTTCCCAGTGAGTAAACAACTTCCAAGTCAATCGGCTTCGATATTGCAGATGCACTAGAATGCCCGGGGACCTTTCCTTACTTACTGCCAATGCTGGGCTTTAAAAATCAACGCGTCTGTTCAATAACATCTCGTCTCTCAAGTAAATCTAGAGTGGGGATCTGGAGACATATCAGTTCTGGCACCACAAAATTGCCCGATACCAAATGATAACACAGAGTGCAGACCTCTAAGCCAAATTTCATATAAATCTGGAGTTGGTGTCCGACAATTGTCAGGTAGGCAGTCACAACACATTTACTTACAGGCTGTTTGTGACAACAGACTGTCTTTTCCACATCATCCAGTTAATGGATAGAACCAAGGGGTGGTAAATTTCAACCTGAGGCTTCAGTAGTTGCGTTTTAGCAGGCAAAGCGTGTTGTCACATTATAATAAACGGCAACAGTTCTGAAGTTGTTCGGTGACCACGTTGTTATGATGAAAAATGCAACGATCTTAACTACTACCAGGCATCTTGTGATGTTTATCACGCTGAACTAGAAACGCTTGAATCTATGGTATGTCAACTACATGAAATTCACAAGAAGAGAAAAGCGCTTACAACCCCAGCAGGTCTAGGGCAAAATCGTTACTGAGAGGGAAAAAAAATCACCTTATGTACAGAAATAATACGTAGCCAACATGATGATATGACAAATTGACTGATGAAGAGGTGATTCCATCACAGATGCTGAACTGTTTACCGAGACGGTAATACTTAAATTGGATTGTATTACTGAAGCAAGTGACGAAATGAAATGGCTGAGCTGATCTATGGGGAATCCACTATATGTGTATGACCGCAATTCCAAAGGACTCGTCTTATTTTGCCGGTAACAAGTTTTCCAAAAATACTAGTGAGTGCAAAGTACACTCTCCATATATACATGTACGTACTTGTACCTGCATGCCACTCAATTTTGACAACCTCATAAATATCCACATTTTATACATGGGTGAAAAGTGAACAGTTCTTTTACAATATTTCCACATGCAAAATTGCTGAAAGACCTGTATATTTAGATGTGTAATTCACATATCTCTGGCAGGCTTCCATTCAATAAATGCACAGCTGTGGTACTTAAAATCATTTGGTAGAGGAAGCAATTTTGTTCTGAATGGCTAATTTATATTATTTATATTCACAAAGTCAGTTCTGTTTGCTACATGTAGCTACATGTGGGTCAATTTATCACATGCACATGTATGTATGCATGCATTCTCAACATAAATCCTCAAGCACAGTCCCCTGTACATGTGCGTGTATATTAAATGAAATTCCAAACTCATTTCTACTTCTACATTCCAAGCTAATGTACGATAACACTATCTTGGTATCTTTGACATGTTTACGATCAACGGCTCTCCACTTTCCTAGTAACAGTCTATCCACTCTTGCCACAGACATGTCTGATAAAAGCTGGGGGGGGGGAACAACGAACTCTGCCTTATACCAAGATTGAAACAGAAATAATGATCACCCCCCACAATTTCCGTTCAAATCCACCTGTGGCTGGGACAACAAGATGGGGACAACAAGATGGTAATTTTATACCAAGCCGAATGGCAGCTGGCATGAGACATATCAACAAATGGACAAATTTGTTTGGCCAGCATATGGAAGATTCCAAAGTTTGATTGAAAAAAAGCATCTGTTGGTGCCATGCACACTCTGACAAAATACCATAATGCACTCAAATATTGACTTTACTTTGAATTAGTTATCACATGTTGTTTTGTAAACGGTCTATATGGACTGATTAAGCTTTTTCAAAAGACAGAGACCAGCAGGATGTTAGCCCTTCACATACTGTATTTGCTGATCTGGCTGGTAACCCATAACTGTTTAGGTTTGCCATCTGATAATGCGCGACATTTCGTTTCATGCATTCAACATTTCCTTATGTCAGGATATCTAGAGCACTGTTAAGAACAAAATTAATCTGAAATAATTCCCCCCCCCCACTTACCCTTCTCTCTGCAAGTGGTAGCGGAAGAAGTCATTGCCAACCAGCTTGATGGACTTCTCTGGTGAAATTAGTGCAACATTTATACCATACCCTGCAAGCAAAAATACAATAATAAATATAATAATAATAATAATAATAATTCATTCATTTATAAAGCGCAAATTTCATATAGATATCTTCAAATGTGCTGTACAATGAAGACATTAAGCGTGGAACAATGAATACATTTAAACATGGTTGAGCTGATGGCATACAAGGGTGCCTCAGGCAGCTGCCGAACGACCCACATTCACATCAGTAAAAGGGAGACAGTAAGAAGCAGTTACAGTTTTAGAGAATAAAGAATTACAGACAATGATTATAACATTTTAATTTATGGCATATTCAGTAAACCAAACAAACCTCATCCAAATGTTGCAAAACATCCAATCCATTGCAATGTTTAGGTCATTTATATAACTTCTGTAGTTAATTAGTGTAAAACAAGCACAACCCAAGATTAGAAATTAACCCTTTAATGATATTTTACAGGGATTTATTCCAGATGTTTTCTCCAGGGCGCCACACAACTAATTTGATTCAGGGGAATTCGATTAAGACAATGCTTCCAGAATGACGCAAGCATACGTCACACTGCCCTCATTCAGAGGTGGGGTTCCAGCAAGTACGCACCAATAATCAATACACCCATTAGCAGATTAATTATCCAGAATTATCTACTTGGGGCCGAATGAGAAAGCGACACACGTGTGGTTGTAACGGTCACACACCCACGCACTCTCAAGCAATGTTTGCATTAGGCCCGTGGGCATGCCAGGACTTTCTTTACAGTAAGCTGGGTGTTTAACCGTTCCACATAATACAAGCAGGAATCAGTAGCTAAATTTCAGCACTGCGATGCATTTTTTCCTTCTGTATGTAAATACGAGTGCAATATTTTCATAGAGTTATACTGAATTACCAGAGTGCAAACGCACCGTGCAAAGTAATGCTGGCTGGATACATCCATGTACTGCATGTGCCAAAAAATAGAACACAAAAAAAAAAACCCACCAAAAAAAAGTTCAACTACTACAGTTACAACTTAAAGTATGGCCATTTTCATATCTGCATTTGTGTTCTAAACCAAGGAGTCATCGAAGCCAATAGTCAATAAGCGTTTCCTCTTCTGTTAGTGCAAACAATACAAACGCATGCACATACCAGAATGTGCGGTCGATGAATTTGCCGAGTCATTTCAATGTGCCACACTACTGATAAATAGCATGCTTAGGGCATTTGCTGTACTTGCACATTGTACATGTATGTAGACTACATTATTCGGCATTCGATCGATCTTATTACAACCCCTTTCACAAACAGGCACGTGAATTTGATATGTCTACGCTCAAGCCGACATCAAAGTTTCGTCATGCAGGAGTGAGCAGCTAACACGAGTCATTTAAATATCTCTATGAATATTCCCCGTCAGTGTTCGAGAAGCATACCAAAGTGTGCGCTGCAGTCTCTACGTGTTCACACTATCGTACCCTGTCACTATATTTCCCTGTGCCTCCCCTCCCTATCTCTGGCTTTTTCCTTGCTTCCCTGGCCCTTTGCTATTCACCGATCAAGTGCTTGAACCAAGTAATCCACTCTAAATGCGGCGGCTAACAACCGTACCAGGGCCACGGTGCTATTACTGGGGGAATGGGGGCTATTATTTATGACCTTTTCCCAAGTGGTTAATACCACAGAGGATGGGGCAGAAAGGATGCACATGTAATTACAACAAGCGAGAAAGCTGCGACAAACCGATCCCATTCTGATCGCTTCTCACCAACTCAGTGCCAAGTCGTTACTCAGCCGGGTCAAGTGAGTGCATTAACCTTGGTGCAACAGAAGGCTTCGCATTCAGCAGCAACAAAAAAAAAACCCAAAACCAAAACCAAAAAAAACAACAAAACAAAAATAAAAAAATATCTATTACTGTATGCCTTTAAATCTTTACGTAATTAATATTCCACCCCCCTTGCAATTTTGTCCCTTAGAAGGCCACCGGGCATTTAACCCCGACTCACCTTTGTACAAGCCTTTAATGCCATCTGCTTTTGCAGTCTTTATGAAACAGTCCAATCTGGTTAAAACGTAAAAGAAAATGTAAAATTACAGTGACATTCAGGGTCTTATTTCTGTTTCCATTTTTTGGGGCAATGTGGAGAAATATATGTAATAAGTCAATAGGCTCTGCCATGTTTTCCTGATTTTCAGTTAAATGGAAATTTGGGAGATCACCATAACAGAAAAACTCCTTGACTTAGAATCATAACCCTAACACTCCTCAGTCCTCCAACAGGTGAAGGATTGAGGAGGGTTAGGGTTAATATTTAAAAAGAGATTCCACATGGTAATAATTTAAGGGCACATTCTAAATTTTAAAAAAAAATTGGAGAATGTTGGTGTGACACTACATCTTACATATTTTGTGCTGATTTTTTTCTTGCCCTAGCTTTTTTGAAAGCAGTTTCTGAATCGTGGCCTTGCAAAGTAGACCAGGGATTTACATACATGTACATGTAGTGTACAATGCACAGGTCAGTTTTAAGCATTTGAGAATAGCTTCCACAATCCACAGCTTATAAATAATTCCCCCTACCCCCCAAAAAAAATCCACACAAGCCCAATGTTTGCTCTCTGTCAATGTTACAGTCCATTAATGCCCGCCGCCAGGCCAGCAACTCAAAATTATGGGACGTTAATCCACCATCAAGCGTGTCTTCAGGAAATAATTATATCCATCAGACCAGGACCATAATGAACCAATCTGCGGGTACTCTGCTGTGACTTGGCATTTATTGGAGTTGGTGGCAGGGTGGACGTGGTTTGCAACCTTCGATTTCTAACGAATTCATAAACTGTATTTGGAAAATTGGCATTCACACTTTGACAGCTTTGAAGCTTTGAAACATGGCAACTGCTGGGTAGCAGGTGGTTATCACATATATTTTATTTAAAATGTCTTTAAAAATTGACGTGCAATGACGACATACATGTGTGGGCAGTAACATTAACAAAGCAAGATGAAGCAAATAATTTGCACCCTAAGTGGTTGTGGGATCGTCAAATTTTAGTTCTTTAATCAATCACCTGCACACAATTAGCATTCAAGCTTTACTGTTATAGTTGCATGTAAGGAGGTCTTTGGTTTTCCATTTGACCCGAATATTAAAAGGCTTTCAAAGATTCCTGGGCCATACATGTAGATGAAGCAGAAGTTGGCAGAGGTGTCAAGCTTTTACGAAAGGTCATAAAAGACAAGTCACCCACATACATGGAAACGTCTTCTGCGACTTTCAGAAACCCGATGTTTACCCAAGGACGTAGCCGAAAGGCGGCATCCATGAAAATATCCCTGTAGGCCTTTTCCCCAAAGTATCCCCTTTCACGCACACAACCACAGCCAGCCTTTCATTGATCCGAGGAAACGTTATTCTTGACCCAAATGCAGCGCTGTGGCCAAATGCGTGGGAACAAAAAAGGCAGCAGGCTTCCAGAAAGGTTTTCAAGGCAAGGTTGTTTTGGTAACAGATACCGGTGCATGTAAATCATTGATTCTGGTTCCACATCAGTGGGCTACGTTGGAAACAGCGTGACACGGGGGATGTGATGCACTGCAGATGATGGCAGTTTTTCTGTTTTTCAACCAGAACAGCGGTGTTTTCTGAACCCGCTTGAGTGTATAATTGGGGAGAACTTGAGTTACTATACAAATATGTGTCATTCCCTTCACATTTCCCTACAAAATTTGATCATCAGAATCTCGGTAGAAGAACAAAAAATATCTGCAAATACTGAAAGAAATCAACTATCATTCCAATGTACAACAGAGGGTGGTTCATTTTTTTCCAATACATGACAGATTACCAACTCCATATTGGAAAAAAACAAACAACACAGAGCCCTTGATGAGGAACTGATGACGACGGAAATGTTCCATTACTTTCATTTAATGATACATGTACACGTAGCTAACCTCATGACATTTTGGTAACTCAAACAATTAGGGCCCAAGCTAACTGCTTTTGGCTTATAACTTGCTTTTTTAAATGGAATCAACTCACAGGTTCTTGTACATTCGCCTTCCATCGATGACCTGCTGGTTTTGTAGCCTAGTTTTCACAAGATCAATGGGAAAGATGCATGTGACTCCTGTGACACCTGCCAGAGCACCGTTGATACACTTGGCGGGAAGGCTGGGTTTAAGACCAAGATGGGGGAAAGAATGAATCCGAGTTAAAAGATACACTCAAAAGTTAATGTGATTGTTTGACAGTTGTATCCAAAACTGGTAGGTAGGTGGGGTAATTGAGGCATGCACTTGATTTTTAAACAAAATAAACTATTTTGAAACAAGAAAAACAAACAACAATCTGTTATGGTAAAAAAATACTGCTTGAAAAAAACCTGGAAGATTTGCATAAAGTGAAAAGGGTTTGCTTCAACTGAGAATGCCACAGTTCAAGTTTAACAAAGTTAAGCTCAATCAGCAGAATGCCAAATGCTCAGTTCAGTGGCGTAGAATTTCTTGGGGGAGGGGGGCAAGAGGGGACAACAGGTACCATAGGGGGCCAATTGCTCCCTTTGCCCCCTTTGGCTATGAAGTCGGGTTCTCCTCAAAGAGGGGAAGCCAAAGTTCCTACAGTCAGCTCCTCCTTTGCCTTTTCAAGATGGACGGTACAAATACAAATACATGCATCTCAATTCATTATACATGTATTTCAAACAAGCATACAATGCTTGTTTGGAATTTTGAGATGACATGCACAATTCAAATTACACGTACAACAATGCATGCCACGTGGGTTCTTCCTCTACTGCAGAACATTTAATAAACGTCCACGTTGTTTAAAAGGAAAAATTCAATTTGGAGCTTCTAAAAATTAATACAGTAACGTGTATCAGAAAGAGAAATATCTATTTGGCAAATGACAATTTGTGGTTGTTGTTTACATTTTTAAATGTTTGTGGCTGTGTGGCAAGATTAATTATGGGTACATGTACATGTATGTGTGGCAATGACAATACATCCTATTCAACTTCTGACCAAAATTTTTCTTGAAAAGCAAGAAAGAGAAACATTTTATGAAATCCCAGCACTCCACTACAAAGATCTTTAATTCACTGGTTGCTAGGGCATTTCTACTCTGACGTCAGCATTTTAAGTGGGCAAGTAACGTGTGCACAAGGACGGAAGTGTGTTGCATGACAAACACCTTGAGTGGGCCGACAATGCCATTCGTTCTTGCATCTCTGATCAAATCGCTAATAATCAAATTATCACATTATTACGCAGTTCATATTACTTTTAACTAATGATACTCATTTGTGAATTCTACCACAAAATATTAAAATGTGAAGATGATCACAGAAATTCTAAACTGTAGTAAATGAAAATTCGAAGAAACAATAATTTTCAATGAAACATTTGCATTGCGATGTACACTGTACGTGCAATGGCAGATGGGTAATGTAATTTTATCTTTTCTATCTCTTTTTTCTTAATTGTCCAGCACAGACAGGAGCAAACAGTCATGTGTTCCCAAACTCCTGGGCGTAATGCACAGACATTGATTTATGCATGACTGGTAATGTACAGCTGGGAAGATGTTCGTATTCACACGACTGGTGGAATATAACAAACCCGAGCGTGAAATCACAGCAAGCCAAGTGCAAAGTCTTTCCTTTTGTCGATGATGATTCTATCAAGTCCAAACTCAACCGAGGGGGAGAAAAAAATGAAGCAAACACGCAAGCGTGCATTTCCACTCCAAGTAGTGACGCAGCATCTGATGCGTTACTCATACTTGGGAGGAGGAAAAGTAGTAGCACCGATGGAAGAATTGGAGAATCGATGACACTAAGTGCACCGATCAGTCCATTTTAGGCTTTCACGATTATCCGCTTGATGAATTGAAATTCAATGGCAAAGACGTAATGGGGAGACTGTGGCACTTGGAACCAATATAAGAAAACCCTGTACATCAGATGAGCACAGAACAGGAAAATGCTCGTCTCTTCTTATATTGAAGTTTCTTTAACTGCGTTGCATTTTGGGTGAAGGTCAAAATCCTGGCAAGTTCTACTGCTGTAACAGTACTTACTAACTTACATGTAGAGCTGTGCAGTCCATATTTTGTTATGATTGATGATCATCATGAGACAAAAATTGATTTTTGTGGTAATGATACATGGTTTTGCTTTTTAAGGGATTCAAAGGAAAGCCATTTGGCAGAGGAGTTGGTGATTGGAGATAGGGGCAATCAAGTTGTTTGTGAAACTGTGAGTACTAAACCTTGTCATCATTTATTTTCATGCTCTTGTTTAAAAAATAAACAAAAATAAACTGAATGCAACCTGTAAAATACAATTTTTTTTTCAAGTCCAATGTGATGTATACTGCCATTCAAAAAAAAAAGCCTTTCCAAACTAAACATGTGATACTCCTCTGGAATAAATTTAACACTGCCACTATAAAATGTATATGTGATTAGTTTCACTTTTATCTGCTATATCATGACTAGTTATCATGGTTATGTTACACATACCACTACACGTTTAATGGGTTAATACCATATTAAAACAAATTAAACAGCCAATTTATTTCCATTTAATCTGATGGTCATGCTTATTCTAAATGCCATCAATGTAGGCTCTCACGGGAGAAACCAGTGTAATGAATATTTGACGAGAAGGATTTCTGCGTTGATGCCCGAGCGCGCAGAATTATTGATGCTTGCTATCCTTTCCGCCAATGACGGGTACACCTGTATCCCCCCCGTACTATCTGGACTGCTCTGAACTTTGGCGTGGGCTCAAAAGAATAGAGATTGGACAGCAAATCCAATAAGCTGGAGTCCCTTGAGATGGTACTCTTTTTGCAAGCCCACTCATTGTAAATATGGTTGAAATGTCACAGCCTCCAAGTACATGTACATGTACACTAATCCAACATGCACTTGCGTCATCTGTGACATACATTGTACACTGTACATGTATTTAACTGTCATCCCTTTTTTTAATTTGCTTTTTATCATGCCACACTAGACAAAATGTTTTATTACAATATTAATGCTTACACCTCAAGCTAAGCTTTGGAGGGTTTGTCATAATTACAGAATTAAGTGCTTATTAATTATAAGAATTTTGAAAGTGAAATTAAAAACAATATACAAAATTGGTTTTATTTACTGAGGAGGATCCTTGGGTGTTGGGGACGGTTCTAAGCAGCCAATGTCATAGGAATACAGGATCACAATTGGGGCAATGTGAATACCGAGAAATAATCAGTTTGCATTGCATTTGGTTCACCCTTAAGCCACTTTAAAAAAATGGTTTAGCATCAGTTGTATTTGCAAAAAACGAGGAGGGAGGATTTATTTTTTTTGTAAATTTAAAAAAAAAATACTTTTATATACATGTTGATCTGGATTGTCGCAACCACGGAACGAAAGCGCCATGTTCACTTCAGACTCGTGCACAGAAGTGCACATGACACAGTGTGTAAACATGTACTCAGGTCGCATGTTGTGCGTGCACGAGGTTGAGTGGGCGTTGTAGATACTACAGGGGACAGCTAAGGACATCGGAAAAGACAACTTTTAAAGAAAAAAAAACAAGCGGCAAGATTTTTTGAGGTGGGCACTGATGCTAAACTAATTATTTTTTTCATGTGGCCTTATCCATTTTTTAAAAAAAATGAAAGTCAGTAAAACCAACCAAATATAAATTTGCAAATGTACTGAAAATTAAAACAATTTTGCACAAATTTGAAGAAACAATTCATACTGCACTACATATACATCATCTCAGGAAAGTAATTGTTTAGATGCCATTTTTAAACTATGCATAGCCACAAATTTTGGATTAACTTTTTGTCAAAAAGGCACCATTATTAACAACAGAGCTTAATAAAATATTGTAATGCATACATGGACACATCTGTTTTGGGGGCCAAATATTTTTCCATTTTTAATTGGCAGTTTGTTGAAAAATAATGAATATTATTGCTAAAATGAATGAATTCAGGAAAAAGGTTAACTGTGCAACTTTCACAGAGTTGGAAACAAATTGTAAGTAAAACAGAAAGGTAAGGGAGCCAGCAATTCATATACAGGAAGAGCCAAACAACTAAAAATAGCACATAAACTAGTAAAAATACAAACTTGACTTCACTGTAATAAAATGGCATGATGGTACCAGGTGAAATGTTGGGAAACTAAAGTGAACTATTGCTAGCAAAAATCCAGGGAACTATTTCAACAAAGTGAATTACTGAACACCAACTGGGAGTGAAACTCAGTGAAGGAATCAACATTTGTAACGCCTCCCAACGACAAAGACTGGCCATTTGTTTGCTGTAAAATCTCTGCCATGCAAACATACTAAAAACCAAACACTATCAAAAGAGGTGAATGAGCTAACATCGGGGTGGCATGCAACTGGAAACAATGAATTACACGAAATGGGTACACAGCCACCCGGTTGCCCATTAAATACCTACATGTATATGAATATATGTGAATGCTACAATAGTTACCCAGAGTAGCCCTTGGGTTGCTTTGACTGTTCCTCACTGGCTTCTTTGGAAGCACTAAGCATATGGGTGCACAGGGATATACTTTTAGCATACAGCTACAATTCAGCAGATTACAATTTACATTGTAAGTAGATTTTTTTTTCAGTCAAACTTTCTTTTTCATTCAAAACCTTTTGTGATAATTGTTTTCCTTTGCCATAAAACGTAAGAACTGAACATGCACAATGTACATGTATGATGAAAATCATGGAATAAAATTGCTTTCAAACAGGTTGGCAAACTAGAAATTTGACAAATTTTCTACATTCTTATTCATTATGATCAAAATTTTCACTTCATTCTTTTGCAAATCTAGGAAAAAAAATTTACATTAAATTTCAAAACATTTATTTGGGATTTTTTACTCCAAACAAAAAACAACTTCGTCCTTTTCTCAATACTCACCTAATATCACCCATTCCTAGTAAAAGCAAATCCTGTGGTCTGTTCTGTGAAACTTAGCCGACTTCGTTTAAACCAAACTTGTATTACACAGCTGCTGTCAGAAGGGTAGAATCTTTATCACATCTATGGAGAAAAGCGTGCTCAAAGAGTCTGCCCAGTCAACCAACTGCAAATGATGAGAATAATGGAAATTCAAATCTGGGGTACTTCAGCCAATGTGGAGTAATAGCAAATACATGTATCTACACACTTCTGGGTCATCAACTGAAAAAAAGCAATGCATGTATCACTGTCACTGCAGAATGGCCTCGTGTGTTGCAAATGCTTGCGTACATGCATTTAAATATTGTGCCTACTAGATGCCCCCGCGGATTATAAATATTAAAGCACTCGTCTCGGATGACGTACAACTTGAAGGGTTTATATAATGACACAGCATTATTGTACTATTAATGCCAGTTCAATTTATGACGTATCTCAAAAGATAAGATCATATCAATATGTAAGCGATATCTTAGGGCTGGATAATATCTGAGACAGGCCATTAGGAAAATAATCCCCTGAGGTAATTTATATTTCTTTAAGCACTCTGGAGGAAACTGCGATGCATCAAACGCTGTAAATTATGAATGTGGCACAGGATACTGAGACCAATTCAACTGTGGTGATGCAGAGCATGGTTCTATCTACGTCACTATTTATTCATACTGGAAAACACAAAGCATGATAATTGCTCTAAACGACTACCAGTTCTGCCTGAAACAATATTTCTTCAAGTTCCTGATACATGTAGGCTGACCAGAAGCCGTAACCTATGAAATGTGGGCAACAAACGGTGGCAATATGATGAAGCAACTTCTGAAGTCAAGGCCTAGCCAGTCACAGTAAGCAAATGATAAACCCCAACGGTGACCACACCTGTACCAAATCCAACATCCCCATGTTGTGTTGGGCCTGTACCATAGTGTTTTAGCTAGGATTTGAAAAGTGGGAGAGCAAAATGAAAACCAGGGAGTGCCATCTTGTTGGAGTCCAAAATTTGTGCGCGAACTTGAAGCACGCGACACAAACAAAGTCCCTTACAGCCGGGATCCAGGGCCCGCTTAAGGGCCCTGGAAGCTCTGGCTATTTTAGATGCTCTCTGGCATGTCTGGTGGTCTCTGATGAATTTCTGACATATTTTCATGAGATTTTGCCTTTTCAAACAAAAAATAACAGCTTTTAGTAAATAATTAAATTGTAAAACTGTCTCCAATTGTTGTTTTATATCGTGTGATTAAACAGCCCTGCAACAAAGAAGTGAATAATGACAAACACCTTGGAACAGATTTCTCATAACCACTTTATTTTGTTTTCACAAAAATGGTATGCAGGTAATGCAGGTGTTGCAGGTCAGTACTTGACACACGCTTTTGTGCCTTTTTGTTGGAATACATGTACATGTACATTACATTCAGATTATTATGTGATAAGAAAATAAAAAATGATATAAAATGAATCCCAATATTCCTACGTTTCCTTTGACAGTTTGGCTAAGAACAAACAAATTGAGTACAAGACTTGACTTCAATGTGGATGAAAAAAATACATGCCCTACATGCATAGTACGTGTACATGTACATGCGCACTGTATACGCATTGACGCACACCACAGACAGCTCTGTGAACAAGTCTGAACATGGCATCAGAAGAGATCAACAAATTTTTTTTTCCATCATTAAGATAGAAGAACCTGAACAAGCTTTATGCTAATTATTAAGAGAAACAACGATTCCGTGTAGGTCAACCCTTACTTTCAAGAAGAAATTTGTTATTTTTGTTTCATTCTGGATGATCTAATGAGCAAGCAGCGCAAGCCCCGAAATGATTATATGTCAATCTTGGCCCAATGGACGACCTTGTGTGAGAGTGGGCACACTATTGCGGCTAACGATCACCATGGGAACGAAGTTGATTACTTGTACGACTGATCACTGGCGAACAAGTATGGCTCCCTGTGTTCATTTTGTTACAAGTTGATAGATATGGTGTTGTAGTTCGTTATTTATGAGTAAGGGAACCCGCCTACCAGAGTTGATACATTCTAACATTCGAACCATACATGTACATGTACTTTACCTCAGCGTATTTTCTATTTTTGAATGGTCGATGGGGGGAAAAGACTGAATTTTAGCTCAGATTTTATTTTCACATTTTTGGGAATCTAGATTACACAAGGATCAAATTAAGTAGTGCACGGCTCGATTTGCACTGCCAGGCTGTGCTTGAAAAAATGGGCCGTGACTTCACAAAACTGGCCACGGATGCAAAACACCGCTGCACGGCTCGCTAGCTAAAACACTGGCCGATACTGTATGAGCTTGACAGATAAAACATACAAATACAGTGTGTGTGAGACTGGCCTAGCTATCACACATTCCATTGATATCGAAGTCACTATCACACAGTCTATTTTGGGATGATTACCAGTTCAAATCACACCACAGCCTGGCAGTGACACCTGATCCTTCCCAATCTCCACACCAAACACTTTGCGAGAAAATTTGAAGCCCTAACTGTAACAGCTCAAAAAGACTGTCTCAGATGGGCAAAATTCACATCCTCCCTTCTCCGAAAATCAAACTCATCACAATCAAACTATGTAATTTCCCACGGAATAATGGCTTGAAGTACAGACTGCATGGTTCAATGAGAACAAGTAACATTAGTTTGTTGCCCAAAATTGATTTGCTTTTTAAAAACACTATAAAGTATCAAATCCTTACCCCTCATTTCACCAGTACAGTGATATGCTTTTGTTTTTGTACCGGCACAATTTAACATGCACAGTGAATGTTTGGGGAGTGTTTACAATTTTACAGGGGGAAATTTTCGTCTGGTTCAATGTTATATTAATTATTATTGTGGAATGATATTCACAAAGATGGAATTCGCACTTTCTGCAATTTCAGACATTTTTAGATTGTTTTAGAAAACAATCCGTCTGAGCCACAGATCCCAAAAATTGAAATATCCTTACTTTTCAACTGAGATTTGATTCAAGAAAGGATACTGCAACTTCTTTGGGTAGGAAGAAAATTGGCAGCAGCTGGAACTAAACTCACAATCTCAATTTTGGGGTCAAATCAACTTACCAATCACACTCAGATTAGTCACTTTCATTGCTTCTGTTCAGTTGCAGTTCTGGTACAATAGCAAAAGCATAATGGGGACCAGTTCCCAGTCTAGTCCAAGTAACTGAACTGCATACTCTCTATTTTGTATAATGGCCTCTTATAACATACATGTATGTGAATATGGTTGGGTGACCACGTCTGAATGTCTGAGCTGATTCATGTAAATAATAATCCTCCTAGGTCCCAATTTCTTTGATTTTTCCAGGTCCAATATCCATGTATATGTATGCTGCTCCTTTAATTACAGGGCTTTATCGCTCCATTCTCTCAGAGTTGACGAGCCTCGTTAGTATTTTTGTTGGGGTACAGCCTAGGCCCACCAGTAGGCCTATTGACGTTTTAGAGAACAAACTGTTGACAATGTCAACAATTTTACATTCACTCACAACATACACTTTCATCTTGTTTTCACATGTTCACGAGTTGATCTCTGACTGAGAAATTGGCCAGGCATGCAAAGCGTAACTGCCAACAGCAAACCATCTATTATTTCAACCTCCATGGTCAAACATAGGGGCCTACAATGAAGGAAGGAATTAAATTCACACGTGTTACAGTTACATGTAGTAGGCCAAGGCCTAGGCATGGTAGGCCTAGGTACTAGGCCATATTTAATACTTCCAGTTCTAGAAGCAAGGCCCTAGTTACTACATGTAGTACCACTGACTAGGCCCATGCTGCAGCTTGAGTACCTCCAGCCTCCCCAGCATGTCCGGCCGCCGACATTCCACATGTTCCAGATGTCATGATGATAAAATAGGCTGGAATGAGATGAATGCGGCTACAGCCTGGCCTAGCCTATGGTACAAGGTAGCCAAATTTCTGTTTACGGTCCTAATCCTTATGATTATTAGGCGTAAGTTTTCTTAACCGATTAATCTTCCGGAAAATCCAATGATTTTATCATGTTTGACTGGTCTATGCTCATGCTGCGCTACTGCATGCATATGCCGTGATTACACGTGGTTATCAGAAAATCATGCGCATGCATCGTGTGCATGCACACCGCATGTTAAAATCGGCTATGAACCTCGCGTGTCACTAGCCTGAACGTGCATGTACCCAGCCTCTCACGCCGACCCTAACCATGCCAAGCCGGGCGTGAATTTCACCTGCAAGTTCGTCCTTTCTTATACTATTTTTTGACAAATTCAAACCTCAAAGTATCACTCACCCGTTAGGCGCTGAATATAGCTTTCCTCGCTTGCCTTTTGCCCGCTTTGAGAGAAATCTTTCGCACTGACACGCCACTCCTTCCCGTACAGTATACTAACGGTGCCGTATCCGTGCTTATGTGTGTATTTGGTGGTTAGCTGGCGACCGCCAAAACATCGTCTAGTGATATGCAAACTAGAGGAGGGGCTTTCATCAGGCGTCGGACAACTATAATTGGTCCGTTATATTACGTTCCATAAGTAGGCGTCAATCAGCGAGGGGGCCAAAGGTGGCCCAGCAGGATTTATGAATGAATCGTACGAGCCGGGCCACGAGGCCACAAAAATTGTATCAATTGATCCGGAACTGGGATAGAGAATATCCGGGATGTAGAAGTAGTTCCGAGTTTCATCCTCCTCTCGTTTTCTCGACCTTTCAGACATATTTGTTCCCTTCCCACTATAAACTCCCTGAAATGGTCAAATGGCAAAACGGGGCTGCCAAATTATCTTTAAATATCTTCATTTTAAGTAAGCAAATAAAAGCGTCAGGCAATCTGTAAATCTTTCCACCCGGTTTACCGTGAATTTCTGAAAAATCCATGTATGGTAAAGTTTTTGTTAATCAGAGGTGCTCTGCGCGTGCGACGAAGTACCGCCCCCTACATTTTCCCGCGACAGTCTGGCTCCCCGAACCAGTAACAACGCAAACTCACAACTGGTGGTCTTTGTTGTTTTCACCACACTAACAAAATGGCAGCTTCCGTGAACGCGAACGAGTTAGGAATGCTTTCGGAATCTGAATGAATTCTGAAGCAACACGGCCTCAGCCTTAGTTCAGATCTTCTCTTTTCTGATCTAATGTCGCCATGTTTAGAATTTTTAAGAATTTAGGGTGTCTTGCAGAACTTAATAAATGCAACAGGGTTGTTGAAAAAAGGTGCTTTGCGAGTAAGAAATACGCCGATACATTAAACTTGCCCAAAACAAGTTTTGAGCTTTGGGGCGCCGGAAAACGTGAAGAAGATGTACGAAGGGTGAGATGTCATTTTGCTCGGATGAAAAATTGTCCTGACGCCAATTTGAGGCAATCCTTACTTTTAGGACCCTGCTACTACTTCAACATATGAGCCTTGTTTTCTACTGCAGAAAGAATGCTGCATCCTGATATCACTTCAGCCAGCTAGCGGTTGTGTCAAGAAAAATTTTAAGTAGGCCTAGGCCTTAATCCAGGATTTCCTGACGAATTTTTCTCATGCCCAGATTCGTGTCTTTTCAACATTTCTGTAATGACTGACCTTTATTGATATGATGTATCATGTAAAAAAAATGAGGCTGGATGCAACTCTTTCTTTCCATCTGATCATGCTGATTTTCATAATTGTGTGAAAGGAAGACTTCTAAAAGCTGCAAGAGCAATTTGGAACTGATTGCTGATGCACACCTTGTAAGAAGATGAATAACTAACCTACACTGAAACAAAATGTGGTGTCCTCAAATTAAGGGTTGCGAGTTTGAGTCTGTTCTCTTTATATATTATCTCAGATATGTTTATAGTCCCCAGACTTGTTCTTGTTCATGGAGATAAACTTACATTACATTAGAAGAGACAGAGGGAAGCTGAAGTACACGGTATTCAAAATCTTTCAACAATTAAGTGCACATTCATGATTCACATCATGATTATTCCAGATGTCTAAATAATCTTTGTCTCCTAGTTTAATGTATTCCCATCATCACCTTTCTTATACTGTAAGATATGTAAGTACCATTCTTTTCTCAGATTTTTTAAATTGTTGTTATTTAGAATTCAGAAAAGATTCTTTTTAGTGTTATTCTTGTATTTGATTGATCCGATTTTTAAATATTATGGAGTCTTGAAAATGATTGTAATTAGTAATGGGTAAAAGGACTGATAATTAACTGTTTTTTCATGTTTTGTTTGTTCTGTATATGTGTAATTTTGTAAATTTGTCCATATATGTACTTAAGGGACCCCAATGGAAATAAACCTGTGTAAGTGGCTTTCTTGGGTTATCCCAGAATGAATCAACGGTATCTTATCTTATCTTCTCTGTGTACGATTGTTGCTTAGTTGATTCATTTCTGAATAAAATAATAATAATAAAAGTAGACTTAAATATGCAAATAATAGCATACAATGCGCATATTGTTCCAATGTTAAAGTAAAAATATAAAAGCCTTTACTGAATCAATCTACTTTTGTTTCAGTTTGCATGCAAAATCTGTAAGTTTTCTAAATTTCTACTTTCTTTGAAGATATGTGGTTTTTCTGAGCTCTACTCATGGCAGGAACAGCAGACAAAGAGAAAGCACTTCTGCCTGCATGATGGTCCTCCGTATGCCAATGGAGATCCACACATCGGCCACGGTCTGAATAAGGTATGGTGCAGTTCAAAATGTTGTCATTTTTATTTTCATATGAGAAAGTAACCCTTCTTGTATAAAGGGCAGAAATTATCCTTCAATTTGCTTTGAAAGATACTCAAAGATGTCATCAACCGCTACAAACTATTGCGAGGCTACAGCATCCATTACAAGCCCGGCTGGGATTGTCATGGGCTACCCATTGAGCTGAAAGCACTTTCAGAAAATGAGGACGACTTCAGGAAGCTAAGTCCTCCAGAAATCAGAAAAAAAGGTAAAATTAATTGCTTAGATTCATTCATTTCATTTTCTTTCTTTTAAATCGTGGCCCGAAGGCCAATTCCATGAGACAATTCCATTAAAAAGTTGATAAAAAAGGTGTTAAAATTGCATGGACTATATATTTAACATAAAAATGACAATAACAGTAACAAAAAAGGTGATAAATTACATGGAATACATGTATTACACATAAAAATGACAGTGACAGTAGCAAACATTAAAAAACATCCAACACATAAACACCCCTCAATTTAGCGAGGAAACAAACATTCGATAAATTTAAGAATTGATGTACAAGCAAGTTGTGCACTGAAACAGAAAAAGGGGGGAAAAAAGGGTTTTCAGACACTTCGGGCATTTAGAATGCCGATAAAGTAAGGAAAAGGGCTCATTTGGAAATGCTTGGTTCTAGTTGCTATCCGGGTTATTGCATGACTGTTCCTTAGGTTTTTACCATGACTGACATGTCTTGTAGAGGGAAGTAGATGAGACGTTCTTGGGTTAGTGGCAAATGCATTGGCTAATTTTGTACAATATTCAACTCTGCTGTCACCTTACCGTCTGAAAAAGTTGTTCAGGGTCACCTAGAAGTTGTTCACACAGCTGATTTCACACAGCTCCGCCTTATTGCTCTGTACATTGATAAGCATTTCTCATGATTCAGTGCCATCAAAGTTGACTGAGTTATTGAAGCTTACATATATTTACGTACCTTTTCATTTTTAGCCAGAAAATTTGCAGAGAAAGCAATTGACAGACAGATGAAGGCTTTTAAGAAATGGGGCATCATGGCTGACTGGTTAGTGAGCATTATTTGATCAGTTTAATTTTAATATGGATCTTGGTGGTCATAATGACTAACAAGTATTGAAAGACAGAGGTTGTGTGCATTCATTTGAGAATTCGACATAATGCACCACTCTGTTCTATACATAAGTTCACGCTGTGTTCCTCAGTGACTAGTCCACAGAATTCCACTTCACTGTGTTTGTTTCTCACATGGAGCCTATAGGCATTATTGCTCATGTGAAGTCGTATCTTAGATACCATTTCTCATCCGTTTAATTTCTCCAATACAAAGTGACGCCGTTCTCTGTTTTATTATGCACAGGGACAGTGGCTGCTATTTCACATTCGACAAGGAATATGAAGCATCTCAGCTCAGGCTTTTCCATCAAATGTATCAGAAGGTAGGCCCAAACGATGCCGGGGGGGCAGCCAACCAACCAATTTGGCATGTAATGCAACCTTGCAAAGGAGGCACACACCTTTGGGTGTATTTTTTCTAAGAAGCTCTTTGAGGTTTCACCTGTTTATGTTGTAAAAATTGCAAGGTATAACCAAGAAACAAATCTCTGAGCTGTGTACATTCATGCAAGAGTGGGTCCTTACATTCACCTGTACTTCTTTTTTTCCCTTTTGCCAGGGTTTCATCTACCGTGATCTGAAACCTGTGAACTGGTCTCCATCATCAAGGTAAAGTTTGATTCTTGTAAGGCGTAATAAATAAGTCATTCATTCTTCACAAGTGTGTAGAGTATGTGAGTGGCAGATGTGAGGAAACTTGCAGGGGGAAGAGGACAAAGGACTGTCAAGTTTTAAGGTGGGTAAGAAAATTTCTGACAAAACCATTCCAAGGAAGATCTCAGGAATCAACTTGATCTGCACAATCGTGTGAGTAGAGCGAAAACTTGACTAGGTGAGTTTCCTAACTCCAATGGGTGTCATATCCCTTGATTGCCAAGTACAAAGGATGTGCCATTGATTTACTATCTTATGGAGTTTCTAGCTTACTCAGGTAGATTTCTAACCAATTGTTGTTAGAGTTCAGGGCTACTGGTGATCCACTGTGTGAGTCTGAGTTTTCTCCTTTTACATGTGTTTGTCTCCCACATCTCACAGGACAGCACTGGCAGAGGCTGAGCTAGAATACAACACCAACCACGTGTCCCAGTCCATCTACATCAAATTTCCAGTGTCAAGGCTTCCTGGGAAGTTGGCAGATTATATATGTAAGGACTGTTTTCATGGAGTCCAATGTAAATCAGATCAAATACTCCTAGAACTAATATAGCATTGAACCAAATAAAAGGGTTACGCACACACGCACATACATATACTTTTCCTCCTTCATGGGGGTTTTGTCTTAAGTTGTAATTTTTACAAAGACAAGCAGCTTTTTGATGAGGTTTGAAGTATTTTGAGAAAAGATCGAAAGTGGCAGAGAGGGGAACAGATTTGAGTCTAGAGAGCTGTATCTTGAAATTGAGCACATCACAAGCCTACTCATCATCATTTCAACACTTTGTAATGTCTGCCACCTAAACAGTGTTCTAGTTAGGACCATTTTTGTGCCGGGTAAATTTTTGGATTGCAAAGCATAGTGAGCACAGTTCTCAATGCTTTCTGATGCTTGAAATACGATCCAATTGGTACATTTAAATTTTCAGTAATATTTCAGTTCATTTTTTGGAAAATCCATGCTGGGTGGCACAGCCAATTTCAACCCTGAGTGCCGGGCGGAAATTTGCAGTACCGGGTGGTGCCGCCCACCGCGGCTTGAACCCTGCTCCTAAAGATTGTTAGAAATCCTGTTCCTCTCCAGATATTGAAAGAATCTGACCATTCATTGAGTATTGAAATTCCATTTTGGGGCGTTTGGGATCTTAAGCCGATTTGTATGCAGCTATATGGACCACCACTCCCTGGACCATTCCAGCCAATGAGGCCATCTGCTACATGCCGGCCAAAGACTATTGCGTGGTGCAGTGTACAGAGACTAGGGAGAGATTGCTCCTAGCAGCTGAAAGGGTCGAAGAAATGGCACAGATTTGGGGGAAGAACTTTGAGACGATAGTTTCCTTTGAGGGTAAGCAAGTTGCCTTTCACGTGATCACATCAGCCTTCCATCCATGTACATTTGGGGAAATGCATATAGAGTAGATTGAGTTTGGCTGGACAGTGGATTGTGACAACCGAGTGAGACTGCTTGGTTTGTGGTCCTTTATCAACACAAGCATATAGTGCTCCTATTTGGGAGTTTGTACAGTGATGTTTTGTACTCTTATTGGTTTACGTTATATCGTTCAGGAAGATGTGGGAATCAACCTGGAAGTGGTTTATCACAACCAGACCCAATCAGTAAACTGCAAAACAGAAGGCAGAATTTGTCTGATCAGAAAAATCTCTCACTTCGTGCTTCAACTGGCCTCAGGTGACCCATTTCAAAAGGAGGGGGCTGCCTTTGAATGAATCCTGGTGTTCCGTGTATCAAGTCCTCCAAGTTTGTTTGTCTAAATCTCATGTATGGCATCTTACATCACAAACGGCCCATTCAGAATTTCGCTGAAAGCTGTTGTTTGGGGATGAAATGAGTAGTGCAGAAATTGGTAAGCTGAAACATTGCTCATCACTCTTACTAGGTTCCCACCTCGAAGGGGGTTGCTGCCTGCATCCCGCTATCCCGGGGAAGACAGTTCCCCTATTGCCAGCTGCCCACGTCAAGATGAGTATGGGCACCGGACTTGTCCATACAGCACCAGCTCATGGACCAGAGGACTATGGGGTAGCAATCCAGTTCAACCTGCCAGTGGTGAGTGCCCTCTGGAGGGGGGACTAACTCTCAGTGTAGATGTCCATGAGACAAAACAGAGGGGTGCCACACATCTTGATGAGTTAATGGGTTTGGACCTGTAAAGATCAGTTTAGAATTCTTGAGTGTACATGTAGTCTAAATGAAAAG
Source organism: Acanthaster planci (assembly GCF_054643075.1). NCBI lineage: Eukaryota > Metazoa > Echinodermata > Asteroidea > Valvatida > Acanthasteridae > Acanthaster > Acanthaster planci. The sequence goes on along the minus strand of NC_141779.1, from coordinate 16,558,204 downwards.
TAGCATACTGAGGAAGTGTCCCTAAACAGACAGGGGAATCTATTATCTACCCTTTTATAGCAAAATTAAATTTCTGAACTTTCAGAAATGGTAGACCATTGCCTATAATTTCCATCCAAAAGATATCCTGGTATGCATACTCAGAACAAGGGAAGAAAAAAGAAAAACAGTTTGCAGTTTCAGTAATATATTACACAAAATAAAAATATAGTCGGAAGGGCAGCCAAATTGTCCAAAAGAACTTACTTATTTCTCTAACCAGGCCAAAGCAGAGTTGAGTCAAAGTTGTCCACCAATACACATTACAAATGGCTGAGGAAAATGACCAGAATCTCTCACGACCAACGCCCAGTCTCAAATCCACGCCGGGCTGAAACTACAGGAGGGCTTCATAGAAAAGCAATGAGGGGTCCAACTAAAAAGGTTCCAGTTGTATAAATATAAAGAATGACTAATCTTATATGGTATCCCATTGTGTGGCCACAGCCAGGGGCCCTTCTGGCCGAAGCCAGGCAATGGTATGCGAAACATTCAAACTGAAAGCTGCTAAGGCTGGTACAAATTACTTGGATTGCTACAATACTGAAGGGTCTAATTGTTCGTGAAAGAATCTTGAACAGGGAATCTCTTGGCATTTTAATAATTAGAACTTTTTACATGTTGAACATGCTTAATTCACAAATATGATTTATCAATGCAACTATCTGCAATGTCCCACTGCAGGGGAGTCGGGTTGGCAAGGTAGTTCTTTCCCCCGCCTTCCACCTCTGTGGTCCCAGGTTCGATTCCCGGCCCGGTCCACATGTGGATTGAGTTTTTCAGTCCCTACCTGACTCTGTGGGTTTTACCCAGACTATTCCTCTGGGGTGTTCCTCCCACCTCTAAAACCTTAACTGCTTCCTACTGTCTCCGCTTTACTGATGTATGTAAATGTGGGTTGTTTGGCGGCTGCCCGAGGCGCCCTTGTATGCCATTGGCTCAACCATGTTTAAACCTATTCATTGATCCAAGCTAAATGTCTTCATTGTACAGCGCATTTGAACATATCTATATGAAATTTGCACTTCATAAATGAATAAATTATTATTATTATTGAGAGTGTCGGTCCATAATACCGTGTAATGGAGAACCTTATATTGTTGAACATACCAAGAGTTTTTGATGAAGTACCTTGGGTGGCTACTTGTTGTACACTCTCTGCTGTGTTTGGTTCAGCATTATGCAAGGTGGCGCTGTATGGTACGTGGTATCTATCCCATAAAGCAGGGTAATTGAGCACAGTGCAGAAATTGAAACCCGGCCAATCACCAATTTCAAACCAAGTCTGAATGAGGATATAATGATCGACAAGTGCGTGTGTCATTTCTTACAGCACTGCATGGTTGATGAAGATGGCATCTTTTCACCAGAAGTTGGCCAGCATTTGGCAGGGAAGAATGTCCTCACAGATGCTAACGATATCGGTGAGGAAGAATTCATGTATTTTTACCCACTTTTCATATTGTGATGTATAACTGGATCCAGGTTAAAACTATATAAAAACTATCCTGTAATACGGGCAATTCACAGTACTGCGCCACCAAGAGTGTGCAACATGTTTACCAATCCTTTGTGGACTCCATTTCAAGAAACAATTCCTGTTCCCTTTCCTCAGTGATTGAAATGCTAAGAGCCAGTGGGAATTTACTGATGCAGTCTAATTATATGCACAGCTACCCGTATGATTGGAGGACCAAGCAGCCAATCATCATCAGGCCAAGCAAACAGTGGTTCATTAACACTGGGGCAATCAAGGACAGAGCCATGGTCTGTATTGAAAGCAATGGAGTAGTCTTGCAATATCTTCTTGCCTGCCTATTTTGTCTGTAGTTCTGCTTGTCTTAAATGTCCCGATACATTTCTTCTCACTTTTCATGTGTTGTCATGGAAATGTTACATTTGATACCGAGTGAGGATTAATAGAGTACAACTGTATTTTTTTGCTTTCTAATTACTGAGTGGATTTATTTGTGTGTCTTGAATTCTTTGAGCTGAAATTCTGCATACATTCGAGTTATGTGTAGATATACCCGTAGAAACATCAAACCTAAATTTCACCTTTGTAAAGATTTTTAAAACAGGTCCAAATCCTCAGATTTTAATTTGATTTTTACGTGCACCATAGGGGTTAGGGTTAATCACTGTCACATATTTCTTGAAATAATAAAAAGTAAAAGATTGCCAGTGATAAATTGTAAACTTACCCCCAAACTGTAGCCATGCTGATGTATCTTTTATGTTTCCAATTGAAATGTAGTAAAACATGCACAAAAGTGATTCAATTGTACTAAAAAATTTGGGCAAATGAAGTTTTAATTTTCATGTTTGCCACAGGAATGTCTCCAAACTGTTGAGATGCTACCAAGTCATGCTCTGAACAGCATGAGAGCACAGCTAGAAGGACGCACATTCTGGTGTATATCAAGGCAAAGGGTGTGGGGTGTCCCCATTCCGGTATTTTACCACAGGGAGACAGGCGAACCATTCATTACGAGGTGTGGCTTGCTTTTATTTGTGGTTTAATTTTTCGTTTCTGCGGTGCTGTGTCCATTAGTCCTTTTGAAACACTTGAAGTCCATAGATGGAAATTCCCTTCATAGCAAGAGATCGTTTGAGCTGACCTAATAGAACTTGCAGTACTGATGAACATGACCAACTATCAGCTACATATGCAGTTTGATTCGCAGTGTTGTTTGATCTGTAACTTCTATCTGTGTCAAATCATGTACAGAGTTGTTGGGTTCTGTGTACAGTGAACTTGCAGGGAATGACCAGCCACCACTTAGAGTTTCCTACAAATAAGTAGATGTGGAGTTCTGATTCTAAGTTAAGCTTGATTTTATTCAAGTCCTGCACAGAGTCAGCCAACTGATGATGACATTTCTGTTTGAGGATACAAATTCTATGTGTCATAAAAACCACAGGTGTGGCTATTTAGGCTATGGGTTTGTCATCAGTCATGACCTATTCTCTCTAATGGTTCCGTGACAATGGATATATATAGGTTATACACTGGTGAATAAGTGGTCACTGGCTTGTTTTTCTGAGACATTTGTTTATATTACTGGTTTTTTTTAGTGAAAGTGTCAACCATGTGACTGATCTAATACAGAAGCATGGCAGTGACTGCTGGTGGGAGTTGCCTATGGAAGAACTTCTCCCTGATAATGTGGCAGCAAAAGTGAGTGCATTGTCAGATTTGGGGTAAAACTGTGACTTTTTCAAAAGAAAACTTCCCACTAATAATTTTTTTCCGGGGGGAGGGGTTGAATGGATGGACTATATTTCCTTTCATAGCCTTCATAAACTCGTTGAGTTTCGGTAGTTTTTTCTCTTTTCAAAGGGATTTTATTTCTTTGGATCTTTCCAGTGTAGTTTCAAGTCCAGTGAGTTTGTGAAGGGAGAAGACATCTTGGATATATGGTTTGACAGTGGTTCATCCTGGTCACATGTTCTCAAAGGTTAGACAAGTGTGGTAGTGTCAGTTAGATAATTTGAATCAGTGATTGTTTTTACCTGAAAAGCATTGGAACATTTTATGCTTTGCTCTTGAAATTTTCTTTCACTTGAAACTGCAAAGATAATATTGTTGCATTTGATCGGTTCATATATACATTTTATTATTAATCATTTCTGGTAATGTCACCAGTGATTCCTCAAAAGCACCCTAGACACTGTAGCTCGCAAGCCTGAAGAAACCTGTAGAGAGGAGACAATGAGAAGCAGTTACAGTTTTAGAGGTGGGAGGAAAACCCCAGAGGAATATTCTGGGTAAAACCCACGGAATCAGGTAATGACTGAAAACCCAATCCACATGTGGACCGAGCCAGGATTCAAACCCGGACTGCAGAGGTGGAAAGCGAGGAATGAACCACTGCACCAACCTGACTCCCATTTGTGTAACATTCACTATCAAGTTGTATGAAGAAATTGAAGGCCAATTGCATGTTACTATATACAAAGGCCAGTTCAGTCTCAATGCCAATGCAGAGCGAATATGATGTCAGGAATGTTCATGGTGACTTTACTAAAGTTGACATATGTTCGTTTTCAAATTTACTCCGTATGCATGTACATATGCCACAATGTTAGAAATTCAAGTTTGTATTCACTGTCACGCCAAACAAAAATCGGCTTGTGGAGCAAACAAGGAAACTGAAGGACAGAGTTGTGATTTCCTCTTTCTCTGTAAAGATGCAAATGAGCAGGCAGATCTGTACCTTGAAGGGGAAGACCAGTACGGTGCTTGGTTCCAGACATCTCTATTAACAAGCGTTGCTGTCAATGACAGGGCACCTTACAGGTAGAACTTATGTTTTCGCATCTGTAGCTGCAACTGATCCTTTTTTCCATTGAAGGTAACACATGCGAAATATTTTTATTCTTGGATTCTGTCTGGAGCTTGCCTCTCTGGTGGGCTTTCATCCAGGCTTGAAACATCTGTCTGCCCCTTTCCAGCTAAGTGTAAAAACTGCCTGTCCTATCCCAGGAAGAGTTTTGATTTTGAACTGACACTCCTTGGTTCTATCTGAGGCCATATTTCCACTACACCCAGAAATGTGGGCGGAAATACGAAGACTTGTTCACCAGTGTTAAATATTCATGTAAAATAATGGGGTCTTGTAACTTTTGAACAAGCTAAAACTGCCTGTCCAAATTTGTTTCAGCCTGTCCTCAGGACAGGTGGACAGATGTCTAAGATGAGACACTGCATTCCACTGCACCTCTCTATGACATAAGGGTGTGGAAGACATTATGCCAGTTTTCCTCCTCGTCCAGCCAATATCTTGGCCTTTTCGTTAGCAAGTTCCTCCTCATAGTCTTTCATTTTGTGTTGACTGTGACTTTCTGTGTGACCCTTTCATTTGCTGATCCACTAATTCTGTGGCAGGAATCTTCTGGTGCATGGCTTCACGTTAGACAGCGAAGGGAGAAAGATGTCCAAGTCCTTGGGCAACGTGGTTGATCCTGACGTCATTGTGAGTGGCGGAGAGGTATGTCTGTGCATGTGTTCGTTCTATTTATGAAAAGTGAGATTTGAGCGTGAAGGATGAAAGACATAAGTGAAGAATACCGGCATATTGCAGAAATCAAGGGTGCCCTGGAAGCCACTAAATGGCCATGATCAAGAGGGAGAAAGACAGGAACTCACTGCAAGAATAAAGTAGTTTATGGGAAGTGATATGAAATCCAAAAAGGTTGCTCGGAAAAGGTCGTCTCTGTAAAGGCATAGATTGCATTGGAAATTTCATTAATCCTGTGGAAACGATTCAGAGCATACCAAGCTATCTGCCTATAATTGCACATTCAACACTTTGCATAATTTTTTATTAATAAATTGATGTATTCCCTGATCCCTTATCTTTTGAAAACAGAACAAAAAGACAGATCCTGTTTACGGTGCTGATGTGCTGAGATGGCGTTTGGCCGAGTCCAGCTGGTTGACCAGGGTCCAAATAGGGCCAGAACTCTTTGCCATGACTAACCAAAGTATTTTAAAGGTACGTACAACAGAATTTCAAGAATCATAGCTTTCAGATACAGAGTATATGCAAAATTCGTGATGAAAGGTTTTACACCAAAAGATTTTCCCATCATTTCCTCCTTCCCTTTATATAACAGGTTAGGAATACCATTCGCTACTTCCTAGGCAACCTGTATGACTTTGACCCCTCGGTGGATCTTCAACCTCATGCTGACCTCCTACCCATTGATAAATACATGCTACATCTTCTCTATGACTATGGGTCAAAGGTCACGGCAGCTTATGACAGCTACGAGTTCAGCGAGGTCACGGCTACCATCACAGAGCTTATTCATGGCAAAATATCAGCTTTTTACTTGGATACCATGAAAGACAGGTAAAAAAATTCAACATCACATGTTGATCACCTCTTATCAGATTTGAAATCTTGTAAACCCTTCATAGTGAGCTGTGAATAATCAATTGCAAGACAAAAGATTCCCTAACTTAGCAGTATGTTCTCATTGCATTCTCTGTTTTTGTTTCAAGGAAAAATTGGAAAATGCTCAAGGGAATTACATTACTTTCTTATCCATTTGAAGTGGTTTTGCATTCACCTTACTGAAAATCTCATTAACTATGCTCAGTGGCTGTACTGTCAATGACTTTCAGTTCAGGTGGAGGGAACCAGCTCTCATTGGTGTTTTCAGAGTTTATAATCCGTTTCATGGCTCTTCCTGATCTTTCAAAATTTGCTGAGAAATTGTTGGAGGATTTTTCAACATTGAGGACAGGCAGAGCCCGGCAAGACTAGTTCCCTATCAAAAATGCTGTGAGAGTAAGAATCCACCAATCACTCCCTTGGTACCTAGAATTGCCTGAGATACTTTGTTTTCACAGGTTGTACGCTGAAGTGTTCGATTCCCTGGAGAGACGTTCTTGTCAGACGGTCCTCTACCACATGTTGGAAGTCATTGTCAGGTCAATCGCTCCCATCACTCCCCACTTGGCAGAAGAAGCATTCTTGCACAGTCCAGGTGAATCAAATTCTCCCCATCCTACACAGCATAAAGCAAGGTTTTATGGTTTTGACATCAGTAACAGGCTGTAATACTAATATTTCCAGAAACTATTCTAAATGGTTAGGCATTTTGAAAAATTCAGTTGGAGATTATTTTCATCGGACCAGCTTAGGTGAGTCTTTAGGATTTTCAACAGACAAAGGGTCATCATCAAGGCTGAGGCGTTTGATTTGTGTTTTGTCGTTTTTTTTGATCATATCCATTTGTCAGATGCTGTGAGCATCTTCAAGACTGGGTGGTTCCATTGTGACCGCTCATGGCACCAGCCTGAGCTGGCTGTTGTGTTTGGAGCCCTGTGTGGTATACGGGAAACCTTCCTGGCCACAATACATGCACCGCAGAGTCGCGAGTATGACGTTACAATTTGCACCAGTGACCCACAGTTGTTGGGTTACCTTCACGTGAGTAAAACGTTTTGCACTGAGGGGCTTTTTTAAAAGCTTGTCACCTTTTCATCCTGAACTGTTGGAAATATTTGAAGACCAAAGGCAAAGTTTCCATCAGTACTTTGTGAAAGTTTCTCCTGTAGTTTTTACTTATTTTGGAGAAGTGTAAGCATAAATAGCTGTTTGATATTACAGATTCTCAGAAAGTTCTGTACTGCTAATATAAATGCTTACGCTCTCTAGGAGCTCCAGCAAGAAACAACCTCCTGCACATCCCATCTCAGTGAACTCATGATGGCCTCTTTCACAACTGTCGCCACGGAGACGGAGATGCCAAGAACAGAAGGAAGCATACATGTTGACAGTAGCATTGGAGTTCCATTGTCGGGTATGTTCATTCCAAAAATTTATTTTTGAACTGTAATTAGCAGGTCCTTTAAAGCCTGGTCATTCGTAGATGACCATATGCCAATAAAAAAGCCCTCAAATCCAGACCGAAATCCTGGAGCAATACAGAGCTGGAAGGGTGTTTGGTAAATACTTGAAGGAGAGTAAAGGAATTCAGCAGATTGTCTGTATTTCCCACACAGCTATTAAGAGTGGTTTTTATTTAATTTGACTTGACTTTATTTGATGTATTTCTTGCAGATGGGGAATCATATACCAACTATAGTCTCCTTATTCAGCCTGCCAGTCACTATCATTGCAATCGATGCCGTAAACACACAGCAGAGGTGCCCAGCCAACCATGCAGCAGGTGCCTTCAGGCAATGTCTGGGGGCTGGGAATGAGACTACTAGACTAGACCATGATGACCCTCAATGCATATGGCAGTATTTGATCGTTGACTACCCCTTATCAACTTGCCATTAGTGTTGAGAAATGGACTTGACATATGCTTGCTGTCATCAAAAATAAAAACCCTCTAAAGGGTGGGGAAAAATTGGAATAGAAGAGGTAAAAGCCTTCCCAACATTTGTAATATGACAGATAATTTTCAGTTTTAAAAATTAAGTTCAGAGAGTTGCTGTAAATGGTGATGGTAACCAGCAGTGAATTGGTGGCTTTATCATGCAACAGCCAACTACATTTTTATCGCAGGATGTTGCAAGACGGATTAAACAAACTGAGCAAAACATTTGGTCTGCATCACAATCCGGTGATAGTGGATTAGACTTTGAATTAACATATCAGAAACCAACAATAAACCAAAACAACACACATGGGAACTCGTCAAGACATCAGAATGTGGGGATCACTTCTCGGATGGATTCATCTTGACAACTGCATCTACGTTTGAGATGCATCTTGACAAATACACCTCCATCTGAGAAACATGGACATAATGACACCATTATTGACAGTCAAAGATGTTTACATTCCTTGGCTACCAGAAAGGGTTTCACATAAACGCGTTTGAATGATGCAATAAATGCTATAAATTCTTTTGGTTTGCCCCTTGTTCATTACTGATTCTTTTTAATTCACAGCTATACAAATGTATTTATAGTTTTTTAAGAATTGTATTTCTAGCAATAAATCTGCAGAACTACATATGTACAAATTTTTCCTGCTGTTGTGTTCATGTGCTATTATGATGCGTCTAAAAGTTTCGGATTACTGTTTAATCTACTGTACAAATTAGTCTACATGTATACAAGAGTGCTTTTCAGACAGTACAGTTATGAAGGGTTGATGCAATGAATTTTTCTTTGATACACATTGTGCAACTTTCTAGTCCTGAACCTATTTGAGATCCAGTTTGTTTAATAATTATGTTAAAAATGCACTTTTAAGCATTTCATATTTTCCGTGCTTTGTAGACAACTGAGGGCACTGTTGTAATTTCAATTTGCCATGGGAAGACACTTCATTTTAGGGGTGTTGCTGTTCAAATGTTGAACCCGACATTTGGTCGTTGAAATCGTTCAGAAAAAGTTACTTGTGGACTTACTGCCATGTATTTATTCAACAAAGCAAGAAAATTTATGGCAGCAAAATATTCCAAACGTTAGCAAAATATAGCGCTGAAGTGGCCGTAACATTAGTTGCGGCCTGGAATCATATGAAGATTTCGCTCATTTCAGGCTCCAGAATACTCTTTGAAACAGCAAAACACAAATTCTAAAAAATGGTCCAATGGGACACATGGGTGCAAAAAATTCTTTAAAATGGTCCACGTGGGTGCATTTGCAAGGATTTCATTTAAATTTTTACATTGCTTAGGCCCTTCAAGTGCACTGTAAAACACATGTAAAAGGAGCAAATACCACATGACCATTAGGTTTGGAGATTGAGGAGCTGTCCAGTCACCTCGGCCTCCCCCATCTGTTGCATTTCCCCTCAGTCTCCCTGTCCTTGAAGAGCAGTGGCGGGGAGGCAGGCTGGAGAATGACTCCTTGGGTCTTCTTGGCTGACCTGCGTCCTGGGCCTCTCTTTCCGCTCCCACCTTGCCTGCCTCTGCTGCCCCGCCCACCCTCCTCGGTGGATTTGGGTACATGGATGGGCATCCAAGGAATAGGATTGTAGAAATTTGGGATGGGGTAAGCACCAGTGTCATAATAACCTGAAGTAGTGCCAGAAAAATTAAAACAGTTGATAATTGAGCGCATAGCTATAAACACACTTCTCTGGATGCATATGTCCTCAAAGTGGTCAGGATTTGAACCTGCGATAATCGGATGTAGACAAAACATCCCCAAATTATAAAGATTTATTGAAAATCTAAACTCACTATGCTAGAATAAATCCCTGCCAATCAAAATAAAGAAGATAACTGGTTGTGCTGCTACAATGCACAACAAATGGTTTGTGAAGGCTATGAGATGCCAAACTGCAATCTGATTTCTGCATATCTGGAAAAACTCGCCACAAGCTGCACACCAAGAGTTGGTTATTTTCATTGTGAGATGAGCTATGCATGTTGTATGTGCAAAGGTCAAGAAGGTACCAATAAAACCAAAGAAATACTCTCGCTCAGAAGTGCAACAAAACTTAAAAAGATGCAAAAAAGGTTTGACTGTATCAATTTTGGATGGTAATACGGTTCCAGCTTTCTGATTTAATTTATAACAACATTGAAGAGTTGCTTTACATTGCTCCAGTGACTTGTGAACATTTATGTGCTGTGAAAATTGTCTGATCTTGGTATGCACATCTGTAATTGGAATAATTATGCATGAACTTAATACTAGTAGAGGCCAGCTATGACTCTTAATTACAGCTTGACTGAATCAACGATTGTGTGTTCTGCTTTACCTTTCAGCATGCCTTGACTGACACCAAAACTGCTGGGTACCGGCTTGGGCTTCTTACTGGCTTCCTGATGCCACTTCTTGTAGGCCTCCTCTGCCTTGGCTTTGCGGTCCTGTTCTGCCTCAGCAGCTCGGGCCTTGTGTTCCTCCTGCTTCTCCTTATCTTCTTGCTCTTTCTTCTTCTTGTCGGCTAGCCATTTTTGCCTGCTTGCCTAGGTGAAACACCCCCCCCCAAAAAAAGGTCATTCAGTGGTATGGTTAAAAATTACACTTTGCTGACAAAAAGCAACAACATACCTGTCTTCCAGATCAAAAAATTACTGCATAAATTTTCACTTGTCCTAAGAAAAACAGGCAAAGTTATGAAAATATGAAAACAACAAAACAATCCCATAGTAGCAATTTTTTTGCAACGTCCTCATATTTGACAATCTATTCAGACCCATGTGCCATCAATATATCTTAAGAGTGAATGCTAACTTTCATACATCCTCATTCTATTGTATTAAACTATATCTACAAAAATTTCTGCTGTTCATTTGAAAATTCACACCTTAGCACGCTCCAGTATTTCCTGTTGTTTCTTCTCTTTTTCCTCCTTTTTCCGCTGTTCCTCTCTTGTCTTCCTGTTCCTCCTTTCCTGTTCCCTCTTTGTTCTCTCCTCAATCCATTCCTCAACTTTTTCTTTGATGACGGCTTCCTTTTCCTTCTTTTCCCTTTCTGCCTTTGATTTTTGTTTTGCTTCCTCCCTCTCCTGCTTGACTTGTTGCCTCGCGCGTTGACGTTCCTCCTCAGTCTTCTGCACCAACCATTTCTCCCAGGGGGTAAGCTGTGGCTCGGAGGGGGACTTATTAGTGAGGGTATTTGATGAGAAGGAGGAAGTGATTCTGACTGGGGTTGTTCTGGAACTGGATTGGCTGGCAGTCGAGGATGCTGAGCGAGTCCTCGGCTTTGAACGGCTGGATGTTGATGAGGCATTTCGTCGTCTTGCACTTGACTGGCTCGATGCAGAGGCAGATCTGATTCTAGAATTTGGCTGGCTGGACTGTGTTGATGACTTGGAATGGCTTACAGAGGAAGATGGGGGTGATTCAGACCTGTGGTGAATCAAACGGGATAAGTTGTAGAAAAGTTACGTGGATAACAACCCTGACTACTGAGGAAAACAAAATTGCAGCTCAAACACTTTGTGAATATATTGCCAAGAGCTGAGACATGAAAAGGGCCAGAAATATCAGGTACATGTTCATGTACGTGTATATAGGAAGATTTACATACATCCAACAAGGAAGTAGTATATGACAGAAAAACATGAATTGACACTGTGACTGCTCTGCAAAATATTCATCTGCAAGTAATGCTTTAAACGTCCCACTGAGAATGTATGAATCAGTTCTGTAAAATCTTGAGAACGCCATGTGTTTTCCTGAAAGCACAGTCCATTCACACGCCATGCTTCCTCTCTTTTCTCAAAAGAATTATTTCAGTTGGAACACTCATTTGAGTTTGGATACACTTTCAAAACCTTTGGATGAAGCTCAAGTTCTATGCGAATCACCAACCTTCTCTTTCGGGATGTCAATTTCGAAGATGAGGACGCTGACGAAGCTGATGAGGAAGAACTACCCCCAGAGACATTCTCTACACTGCTGTGAGACAAGACAGACAGCAGTGACCTTGTAGAGTCACCGGTCTGCTCCAGTCCTTGATAACCCCCGCCCACCCCTGGGCGTGCCTCCATGGGGTCTTTGCCGGACGTATTTTCATAACTCTTTGGTGTTGAGTGAGCACGGGGGCTATTTTCTTCGTCACTGTCCATTTCATCCCACATTTGCACTTGTAATAAATAAAAACAAAAAAATTATGACATTTGAAAATTCAAATTTTTGGTTACACTAGAGGGATGAATTCCATATCATACCATCATGATTTTCAAGTGACACAAAAGCTAACAATTTTTCAAAAGGAGTGCCTTTTAATTTGAGGAGGTACAGATTTAAAACATAGGGTAAACTTGTTGATGTTAGACACTAAAAACTGTGATGGTCTTTCTTTCCCTAAAGAAATGTGGTTTTTGAATGTCCACTGCATTGCATGGTAAGTTTTATTGGGGTGAAATGTAATCCTGGGGAGAAAAACAAGCTAAGACCCCAAATTAAGATCTGAAATCAGAATGGACTATGCCACACAAGGCAAGTACTTGACTCCAGCCTAGTCAGCTAGTAATAATCATGAATTTTCCAATGTCATAATCAACATTAGGGCTGCCTGGAGTTATTCTTGTTTGAGTAACTCCTGCCCTAACATGCCTAATGCTAATGACATCACTTAATCACAAATTTCCAAACGTCAGTCATCTGATCATGTCATGAGTACCAGGGCAGGAGTTACTCAAGCTAAAGTCACTCAAGATGGGGTAAAATACCATTGACCTTATTGACGCACCTGACTGAAAGAGAAAACAACTTTATAAAACTGAAATTCTGCATGCCATAATGTGAGGCCAAATGCAATGACATTCCATGGCCTAGCAGAATGAACATTGTCAGCCCAGTCCGAGTAACTTGGACTGTCATAACCGTACAAATCACCTTTTTAAACATTCGCCCAACCATCATGGCCATGTCCAAATGTAATAACAAAGGTGATTTGTAGGGTCCAAGTTACTCGGAGTCTACTGGTGCCTACATGTATGAGTGGTGGTACTGCCTAAGCTTAAGTTCAATCACGTGAAACACGGATTTCATGGATATTGAAGTCAACCATGATGTAAGCTACAACTCCAAGGTGAATACAACAAGAAGTGGCGGGGCCACTCTCATCACGGAAGTAGGACAGGAGAGGCGCTGTGCTCACCTACACGTAGTACCAATGTTCTCTGTCACGAGCAACCACGTTGAGTTTGAACTTTACCAAAGCAGCCACCGCGGTGGTTTGCAATTTGAGAAGCGTTTGTTGTGCGCAAATTTTGTATTTACCGGTGCAAGCCCTCTACAGGTTGTTTATGGAAATTATAGTCTGGTAGTCAAGCCATCAACAAAATTGTGGCGCACGGGAAGTGGACCCAGACCAAATTCGACCCCAAAAGTGAGGGCGGTCAGGTGGTTGAGACCTACCTCCATGAAACCAAAGAAGACATCTTCTTGCCGTTTCTCCCACGACACTGTCTCATTTTCCCTTTGCCAACACGGGACAAGCTAAAGATATGATTTTCTTCGGGGCTTTACTGAGTGTAGTAATCCCCCTGTCGCTGCTGGTATGGGCGGTTTCCATGCTTGGATTTACGTACATGGGATCTGAAGGTTTGTGTTCGGCCCCTGGGGATATCGGATGCAGGTCATCACGTGGCCTACAATATAGTACTGCACTGGTGTCAGTAGTGCCTAGTAGTACTAGCCATCATGCTCTGCATCATAGGGATAGAGCTATTATATAAAAGCTAGAGTGCTGACTCATGTGCAAAGTGATGCCTGCTGGGCGCATCCATGTTTGTGCACAATCTGTGGAAAACTCGAAATTTTGTGCAGCTTGTATGGCTAACACTACAGTTAGTATTTGCATATCTGAGTCCGTATCCTAAAACGATACATCAACAAAGGCTCAAAGCTGATATGCAAATAACCTGAATGCACAATCGGTAAATGGGCGTTTCATTTTGCTCTACGCCAAAAACACGCAAACGCGTGCGCCTATGCACTATGCATGAATTTTGCTGTGATGGTTTTAATTGCATTTTATCGGTAGGACTACCCGATGCACACGACAGCTACTGCTCCAGAGCCGTCAACTCACTTAATACTGACTGAATTAAGGGAACGACTTTTTAATTTACATGTAGCTAAACTTATTCATTGAAAGACGGCCATTGAAAGACATGCATACGAAATTGGACGACCTTGCTCAAATGCCAACATTCATTTCAAAGTAATGAGCTATGGATGTAAATAAATGTGCCATTGCTCTCTATGTGTGTGCCTTATTCAAAAGATGTGCTGACATGCGCTTATATTGTACTTGAGCATTGCATTTAGAATACATAATTTGATATCCATTCTAATTGATTTTGAATGTTCTACAAGCACGCACATACATGTAGATTCAAAATGTCTGCGCCCTGGACGGCGTCAAGTTGTCTCCGAGCGGAAAAGTTAGCGCTCTAGTTTATATATAACTCTATGATCATAGGTAAAAGACAACCCCACATGGACTTAACAACTGAAGTTACGTGACACTGCCTTCATCTGCAAAAGTTGGAGGTCACTGCTGATGTACAAACTGAGAAAGTAAAATGGGCTGAGCCGGGCGCAGTCCAATTCTATTTAACTTGTTTGCTTGGCATGATTCATTATCATGAAACTTTAATTTTGTTGAATGGAGGTTAAAACTAGGGAAATTTATTTGTTTAGCTTAAATAAAGTTAAATCATAAATGTTGTTTTGTCGTGGGCCTCGAGCAGGATGAAGAGAGAGTGCTTTTTTCTTAGCTCCTTTGGTCAGAACTGAACTTTGCTGGTTCATGAACGACTAGAAAATGCGCATCATGGTCGCTTTGCTACAACAAAGTGAACACCTCCGAACAGCATGGCTCTTTTCAATCGATAAGGGGATGCTTCTGCTTGAGGTTGATAGGCGTAAGGCTTAAGAGTTTACGCAGTAGATCTTTTTGAACCAATTTCCAATTTGTATTTATTAGAAAAGCACCAAACGTGCTCTTTGGCTTGTTTATAAAAATGGGAACTCTCTGGTAGACATTTTCCCTGATTTTTCATCTTGTTTCCTCATTGGATTGTCGAGACTTTGTGTTAACTGTTCAGATCGAGGCCTGGTGCAATTTTGGACTTTATTTCCTTTCTGAAACAGTTCTCCAAAGCCAATAATCAGGAAAATGAAATATTCTGCAATTAAATGTAGGGTTTTATTTATTTGATTTAAAACAATGAAAAAATATTGAGCTTTATGGAGAAAGAAAAACTCAGACACAGTGGCTACGTGGCGCTATAGAATTGAAACAGGTGTGCCCGATGCAGAGTTCACAGTCGTTGCCAACTGGGTCACAATTATGCCCTGACTGTTGAAGAGAATTTAATGTCTATTAAATTATGGACTTGCAGGTACATGTACCAGCAGATGTACGCTTTAGGGTGCTGTGTAATGCTGCCAAGTATCTGGAAAAATTTGGTGCCGGTTCAGTTGCAAAACATACACTTTGTAGTTTGTACATTTGGGTAGATAAGGATGTTTCCCTCAGCTCAACATTTGCAATGTGTTTGCTTTTTCTTATGTTATAATGGAAAACCTATCTGCTGTGTTTTTGTGCCTTGTCAAATTGGTTGATGCGTGCTGTGAATAGTCAGATGCTGCATGTGATGAACTCTTCAAAGGACATGACTTTTTTGCAGTTTATGCTAAATCTTTTACCTGGTGAAGCTTGAGCGTTTATCTACGTAAAATGAATGCTAATTGCAAAGTGCAAAAAAATTGTAAATTATGTTCTATGACATCCAAATTTTCTCGACTCTAGTGACCAAAAACAGAATCCGACATTCCACACAGAAAATAGAATAAGTGACAACTTGAAATGAGAAATCATTGTAATTATATGCAATGCTGACTTACACTGCTAGCAATGCCGTGTTGCTTGAAATACATGTATCCTGACCTGAAACAGATCTCACATTTATTTCTCCGGGTTCTTTTGTTCAGAAACAAACAAACCCAACAAAACAAAGACTTGTCAGCTAGACAAACTGCTGGTACTTCATGTTCATTCAACAAAATCTTTCCAACTGGTGACCCTCCCCCCAAATAGTCCAGATATAAGCTGTGTTCCAGGCATTTAAGCAAAATTCTTTTAAAACCTCTTATTGTGACTATTGTAGTTCTTTGCAATTTTATGCAAATCTGAATAATATGGGTAAACGGAATTGTCCATGTAATAATTTAATATTCGCAAGTGGCGTTAAATTTTAGTTTTCTTCTCCACAGCCCCAATCTATCCAATTTCCCCAGGACGATGGCTATTGACTGTCACATTGCCGCTTTTTCTTGCTGTCAGTGGCCTGCGAAAGAAGAGCGTGACATCTGGAGGGGCTGTCTTAGGTACACAAACTCAGCTTAGCAGTTTGTTTTGATATTACATGTACCTAAGCAGATTTTTTTCCCAAGTGTATAATTTGGTTACTTGGAAGTTGAAGTACTTGTTACCCATTGAAGGAAGGTGACTCACAAATTTGCCCAAATCAACGAAAATTTGATACATAGGCAAAAGTGCTAACAAATTTACTATCTGTGTATCTTATTGATACACTGAGTGACTAATATTTGGAAAATAAATGTTATCTCATTTTTTCACTTTGCTTATATACATTCCCCCAAAATGTGTGAGTCATTTTCTTATATTGGTTCAATCATCTGTTTATTTTGGGTGTAGGTAAGACATACAGGTCCTTTCTTCTGTGTAGGTTACTTGTACTGAAAACTAATCCCAGATTTTATTTTCTAGATTTTCCCAGTACCATGACTTTGAAGTATGTACATATATGTCTTGAGGTTTGTTACAGACAATACAAATCGACTTCAGTTGATTCACAATTTGATGCCACAAAAGACATCTCATTGGTTGCTTGTTAAGTATGAACATGTCTGTGCTACAAAGTAATTTCATAGTTAATACGTTTTTTCTACTGTTGCTGTTCACTATCTTTCTACAAACTCACATACATGTAAGCAGTCCTTTAGTGTATAATGCTTGTGTATAAATCCCAGTGGTCCTGTTGATCAGTGCTTTGAATTCTACTAAGGCGCCAAGTCAAAATAGAAACGGTTGACCAAGCGGGAAATGGTTGCCCTTAATCCACTTTCAAACCGTTGCCCGATTCAACTGCAAGTGGGTGATGGTTGCAAGACACCGTTTCCCGAAAGAGAATTGGCTATGCGGCAACCCCTTTGATGCATACTACCATCTCCCCCACCTTGGTACAAAAGCCCTGACTCCCAGCTTACCATGAATGGTTATTGTGCATCGGCTTTGTTATGTAAATTGGGCCAGTTCATCCACAGGCTTAGCACAGCTTATTCAGAAGGGGAAGCAATTAATCTCTTAACAAAAGACTAACTCCATCAGAGTCAACGGGCCTATGTGCATCACTAAGTCTCGTGTCACTGAATTAAGATCTGTAGTTTTCTTTCCCAAAATCTAGCACTGTTAGGCAGTGATTTCCACATCACAGATTTGTCAATAATTGGATTAGACAATAGAGTAAATGGAGAAGATTATAGATGCAACAATCACGGGACTTCAAAATCAATCTAAAATGTGAAATAAGAAAAGTCCACTAATGTTGGTATGGGTAGCGTGGCAAACTGAAGAAAAAAATCCTTATCCATTTAAACGGTAGTATAAACCCATCCTTAACCCCCCCCCCCAAAAAAAATTGTTGACATATCAATGGGCTGGGGTCCCAGCTGTTGATAAACAGCTCTAATGACTCAACCACCAGCCACAATGGAGTGTAATCCTTAAAGCTCTCTATTGTTAGAAAACATCACCCAGGAGTGTTGTTCATCAAACCACAAGCATTTAGCTAGTGACTCCCTATCGTTGCCCGCTTTACTCTGAAGCGGGTAAGGAGCTTATCGTTTATGTATCGTTTCCCACTTCATGAACCGTTTCTATTTTGACTTTGTGCCTAACCAAGTTAGTTCTCCTCTGCAGCCTCACATGACTGAGCCTATTATTGAGATGAGTGTAAACCTGACAAAATTTCGTCTCTGCTTTCCCCTTTCTAGGTTACGTGGTGGGCTTCACCATGCTCATGGCTAGTTATTCCTTCTTTATGTCGCTCCTTGCATTCTTCTACACTGCTTCAAAAGCGACCAAATTCAAAGCAGAGATCAAGAAGAAAATTGAAGCTGACTACAAAGAAGGTACTGAGAGAACTTTTGCCACCTGTTGTTGTATTTCCCTTCCTGTAGTTACCCCCTTATCATGTACTGTCCACCCTTGTCCCCTTTCAAGGCCAAGCTTTGAGAATTGTTTCATGTGTATCTTGGTGGTTTCCCAGTGTAAACGGTGAAGTGTTTACACTGAGGATAGGCAACATTCCCAGTGATACACTTCATGCATAGTAGTGTGCATTCACGGTGAGTACATTGTATGGAAACCGGGAACCCCATTAAAGTGGAGAAAAAAGGTACTTGCGTGCCCTCAAAAGAAGCCAACCCAAATTTAAAGGAGAGAGAATCAAGGTCTGGATCAGTACTGCCAATAAAATTCCATTGTTGGATGTTCAAGTGGCGGGGGGGGGGAACAGAACATGAAAATGCATTCAAAGTGCCAATTCCATGTTACTCAAAATGCTCATGAACAACCTTGGAAATATATCTGCAATCTGATATCAGTGGCTGGATACTTGGGGCCCCCACTTTTGATGTCCAGCACTTTACATCATGTGTTCCGAGGGCTTTCGGTACTCCTTGATAAATGAGATGAATAAATGTTTACCACTCCTAAGGAGGGCAGCGTGACTGGCTGCAGGTCATCAGTAACGGTGGCATCCCCACCTCGCTGGCCATCATCTACCTGGTAGACAGTGGCTTCCGGGACCTGCCGCTGGACTTCCGCGCCCGCTACGACACCACCTGGACCTCCCTGGCCCTCATGAGTGCTTTTGCCTGTTGCTGTGGGGACACTTGGTCCTCGGAGATCGGCTCAGTCATGGGGTCCCGGACCCCTCGGCTAATCACCAACATGTCCAAGGTTCCAGTAGGTAGGTACCATCAGTGTCTGATGTCAAGTGACTTATCCCTTAACTCCTTGTCCCTCTCCTGCACCTCCTTCTCACTTCTTTCCAGTCCCAGTTTCTGGCTCCAGCATTGGAAATTAGTCAATTTTGTTGATGTCGATTTGTCAGCAGCAGACCGTAAATAGTACAAAGAAGTTCTCACCCAACCTTGCATTACAAATCACAGAATGTTAGTAAGTACATGTAAATTGTCATCATAGTCTGTTCCACTTTGCAGTTCAATTGCAAGATACCCAGTGGGGAGACAACATTTCAAGTGTCTCTCAAGAGTTGAATTTGAACCTTGGACTTGAGAAATACATTACTAAATGTTGGCAGCCTTGAACAGTGGGGAGGGGAGTCTTGTCAAGGGGAGACAGTCAAATTTTGTTCATCAGAAGATGAGTTCCTGCTTTTTGTATTTCCCACCGGCTACTGTGACAGGAACCAACGGAGCAGTCTCATTTGTTGGCCTTCTGTCCAGCATTGTGGGTGGCTTCATGGTCGGCTGTGGTTTCTACATTGGCCTTCTCATCTCCTTCTCCAGTCCAGCGTTCAAAACAGCCACCCCTCAGTGGCCGGTGGTAGTGTTTGCAGCCATAGCCGGGTTGCTGGGCTCACTGATTGACTCCCTTCTAGGAGCTCTCTTCCAGTACTCAGGTGGGTTTCACAGATATTTGTAATGGATTTTGGAACTGGAGTTGATAGAGGTTTGCCATAGAGTGATGCATTAGGCTATCAACCCTAATCAGACTTGTACACGTAGCTGATCCAAATCCATATTTTAACCGTTTCAGTAATTATCCTGTCAGTAATTGCTTGCTAGGTGAACCTCAAACCCAGAACTTCTTTTGTATACTGGTACAGACATTTTTATAAAATTAATGGAGACAGTCTACGGTGCTCTACCTACCCAAACAGGCAATACATAAGCAAATTTCCCATGCGCGTATTATTCATTCACTGAAGAGATTTGATCCCCCGTGGTGCACCCTGACCTCCCACAATGCAGCGGGGCCTCGTCGCCATGATTGTCCTTCTTTTCTCAGCACCTTCTCTTTATCTAGGGCCTTCAAGCAGAATGTCTTGGAGACAACTACTCTGTTGAACACAGTGGAACACTGTTACAACGGGGTCCTTGGAACTTTACAAATTCCTTATGTCATCAGTTATGGAAAATAAATACATTTTAAAAAAGGAAAGAAAGAAAAAGAAATCCCTTGTCATAGATATGACCTTGTATTATCATTGCTCGTCCTATCTGTCTTCGATTATACATGTATTGTGAGGGTTCATTGGGCTTCCTCCTCAAATGAACATGAGCCACTGCCCCACTTTTCCAGGCGGCCGTTACATGCAAATGTGACCTAGCATCTGACATATCTGCAGCGTGGGCATCCAGACATAATCCATATGATAGCACTTTCCGGGCCAACTTCCCGGATCGTTGCCCTGGTGAATACGCCATCAGTACACAGACCCAATTCCAAGTCTCTGTCATGGCCTTCTGGAGCTACTCTCGCTGCCATCAGTAGGCCCGCCCAGGCCATGGGGAAACAAGTCCACGCCTTACTTGGTGATCTCTAATGACAGCCACAAGTCTAAATCTACCGGCATTCGAGACTACGTCACCGGGCACCAAGACAGGAACGTACAAATAACGTTTTCCATGCAGTCTTCCTATTTTTTTTTTCAGTTCTGGTGAATTTGTCATCGTGACGCAGACCTACTGCTGCGTCTCTCCAGTCTGCATCCCCAGGCATCCAAGCCTAACGTTCGTCAAGCCGTTGGGATTTTTACACACCCCTTTGCACCCCGTAATCCAGGGTTTCCCCAAGGGGCCCTGCGGGAGAATCTATTTCCACTGCTGCTCACCACGTACAACCCTGTGGTCAGCAGAATGACCATTCTGTGGCCCCCACTTACGTGGCTCCACGTGAGCACAGATTCTGCCGTGCGGCCCTGCCATAACGCACACCATCCAAACGCTGTTCATTTCAAAGTGGGCATGTCCAAAATCTGTTTCCTGTGACTGTTACGAGGTCTGTCAAAAGTAGGCCAGCTGTGAGTCACCTGTTTATTGTGATAGTGTCGTGGGCTTTCTCTTCCGATACTGCTTAGCATGATCAAAGCCGTGTTCGTTTCTGAAATGATGACTTTCTGTTGTTAGTTCTTAGCACGATTTTGGACATCGAAGTGGTTATTGTCCGCGGAGATCCTTTCCTTGAGTGGAAATTACTAGAAATTTCCTCCAATCAAGGTTAACATGTACTTGTATTAGAATGAGGACTCTTCTCGGAGTGAGTTTCTATGGACGCTCATTCTGTTATTCATATCGCGAACGTCATGCGGCCTGACTCTTCTACGCCGGCCATTCATTTTTCACGCATGCGTGAAAAATGATCAAAGTTTTCTGATGCAGTCGGGGCGCCGGGTACAGAACACGGCTTACCTTCAATTTGACATGAACATCTTCGACACCCTTCCGCATATTCAGGTATTATACACTGCCGCTAAAGACAACTTATGCATTTGACTTAGCAAGCCTTTTTGTTAGGAACTCCTTGCTCAATAAAGACTGACACCAACTTTATCCAGGTTACATGAGATCTTTGTCCCTGACCTATTTCATTTCTTCCCCTCTTATCGAGGTAAATTCCTTTGATGGGAAAGCCCAGACCTCACTACAGTCATGCTAGAGGCTCTGAATGATAATGTCATCTCCGTCTTTGAGTATGTCTTGCGGCTTTCTTGCCTCTGTTTTTTCACACTGTCAACCAAGGCCACATTAATGGAAAGGACAAAGGATCAGCAGTTGACCTGCAGACGATCCACATGGCAGGGTCTGACAACATAGTGGCAGACGCACTCCCCCTAGGATCGATCTCTTTGTTTTCTTGAACAATGCTCAACTTCCCATGATCTTCCTCTTCGGCACGACTTTCTGGCAATGCTACAGCCATGGAAGCATGGGACGTCATCTACCCACCTTTCAAATTTGTGACAGCAGATTTTAGCATGAAGTTATGTGCGTCGATAGTCAGGCTTTGAATCCAGCTAACGCTCCTTTGAGTGCTATAATAGAATCTTGTATTAACAGTGCTCTCAAGGGTCGACTGTATCTACAACTCATATCTACAGGTCAGCCTAGCTGCCATACACGTTGGTTTCAAAATCGGTTCAACTGCCCTTAACAACATGACATTCCATCACCTTTTGTATGATATGCTTATCCAGTGTCCCCTTGTTGGGAAACTGGTCTGGCCATAAGACCTAAGCTAGGGTTTCTAGATGCTCTCCGGTCCTTCCTTTGAACCCTAAATAATGCCTACTCTATGCACACCCGTGTCAGGTTGGCCCTTCTCCTGAAAATGGTTGCCTCCTGAGGAGGCAGCACACTATAGGCTCTCCCCATTGCCTTGGGCCGTCTACGGTGGGAGCCGCATGGTGTTCACCTCATTCCTTCAATTGGCTTCCTGACGAAGGATCAGACTCCCTCACCTGATCCGTCTGATATCTTTACACTCTCCACCTACTTACATCCTGGAGACGATACGGATAAAGTTTGGGGCCCTGTTCATGTCCTGAAGTGGTACCTGACTAAAATTATAGCATGGGAGGGACGATATTAACCCCGCCACTTTCATGAGACCACACCGTCCAGCGGTGTCAGTACACTATTGCCTGCTGGACGGCTTCGGCCATTAGATTTGCTAATCCAGTCTAGCCATCAAGCTCTGATGAACATAGTCAACACTACATCAGGGTTCATGATGTCAGAGCAGTATCTGCATCTTGGTCTTACTCTTGAGATAGTTCCATTGTTCCAAAACGCCATGTTGGAAATCTCCTACCTCCTGCAACTTGAGGGATGTCCTGCAGAGCGACATCGCAAATGGCAGGACAGTCCTACTGTCACAGCGCGGAGGTCAAAGGGACCTCCTGTAGGACGGATGATAAGTCATCATGAAGTTCTTTTTCACTTATTAAATTTATACATTCCTCCTTGTTTACATGTAAAAGTGTATTCTCGGCATTAGATGTGTCGTTGCCAACCCCCCACCTAGACCGGTGCTGCTCTGCATATGTAGTGACTGTTTGGGTAGGTAGAGTGCCGTAGACTCCTTCCCCACATTAAGTGTGGGTCGGATCTACTAGAGAATACCTACCCAAACAGTCCTCTGCCTCCCGTCTTCCCCACTCTGGTTCCAACCTTTTAAGTCGCTTTCGAAAAGAAGGACGATCTTGGCGGCGAGGCAGCGCTGCATTTTGGGAGGTCAGAGTGCACCACGGATGATCAAATCTTTTCAGCGAATGAATAATAGGCACATGGGAAATTTGCATATGTAGTGACTGTTTTTGTAGGTATGCTCTAGTAGACCCGACCCACACGTAATGTAGGGAAGGATTTTCAGTGTTACGAGTCTAATTTGAATTGCACAGAGCAGCCATGTATGTAATAGTATTAATTTTTCAACAAGTGGTGAATCGGAGGAGCTGGCCACCAGTCGGAGATGTAGGATCCTGATCAACACTACAAAATAACTAAACTGGACAGCAAAAGAAACTTGCCACTTCTGTCAAAGGCCGCACATAAAAATTCACTCTAGAGAAATAAACAATATTTGCACACAGGTACGGTATGCTGCAATACCTCTTACTAATCACATGCCCAAAAGCACGTGATTATCTTTATAACAAAGAAGAAATTGACATGCACAGCAACTTGGTTACTGAATCAAAAGTCACACACAAAAGCACCCTCCACCAAGCAAAAATGACCCATGAATGGACAACACTTTAAACAACCAATGACAAAGTGAACACCTGTTTTGTCAAAATGATGTGCATGAATGGTTTCTGATTGGGGATGCCATCCTTACTGACTGTGCATACACATTATTGAAAAGTAATGATTGTGGCTTCTTTATTTCGTCCTGTGACATTGATTTCTGCGTAAAACTTACAGCTCATTCTGTTACATTCTGTGACTTTTGATTCAGTAACCAAGTGTATATGCAGCATCACAAATAAAAATATCTTAAATTTAATCAGTGCTTCTTCACTTATCAAAATATTTTTTAACCAGGGGAGAGCATGTAAAAATAATGAGAATTAAATATGGAAAGTTACTTGCCGTGCAAAATGGGGATCGGGGTTGACAGTGATAAGGTTCTGTAATCTCGGCAGTGTGGACACAAGCCATGTACTTGTATCCTGTACAGATTTCTGCATCATTATCAAAGCATCCGTACATTGCAGTTAGTGATACATTGATGGATCATTACACACCTTACAATAATGGGTATAAATATATGTAATGGGTATAAATGAAGCTTTCGTAAATGAGGGATTTTGACCCAACTCTCTTGAATTCTTCAAAATCTACCACAATGTTTTGGGGGATCATGTAGGTTTGAGGAAACAGCAGCCCCAGTACTGCTTCTTTGCGTGGGGTTTGATATCCCTGAAAGTTAGACAAAAATGAGCTCTAGTCCTGTGATGAATTTTGAGGATTGAGGAAGGGTTGGTAGGAAAAAAGTCCCAGAAGTTGGCATCAGTGCACCACTTCAAGATTACAGTTGACCTGAATGTCACAGTCTGTGTCACTTTAATGCCACACAGCCTATGACCAGAGGACCCACCGCGTGGTGAGTGTAGCCTCTTCCACAACAGAGCACATATGTGGCTGGCCCATCCTGGACAACAATGCGGTCAACATGCTGTCCTCTCTGCTGACCTCCATGATCATGCCAGGGATCTGCTTTGCCTGGTGGCCCATACCTACCTAGGAGATGACTTCTACGAGTTCACCTGACAAGGAAGGAAAAAAAAAAAAAGAATGCCTCGTACCACCAACAAATGGTCCTATCTGTACAACAGTATTATACTTGAATTGAGAAATGAGAGTGGTTGAGGGGAGAAAACCCTGGAGTTACGAGTAATTATAATGGGAAAATCAGATTTGGACACCAGAGTGACGGAATGCCTTGTAGACATGAATAGATTTTTTGCAGAGCTGTAACCCTCGGATTCAAGAATAAAAGATGTTGGTGTTTGGAAATTGGGCGTTTGGGCTTGAAAACAGGGTGCAAGTGAAGGCCACTTGCATTTTGTTGATAAGCTTTTGTTTGGCACATAGACTGATTGCGCCCACTAAGTCACGTGACCATTAGTGGGTAATAATAATAATAAACCATAGTGTACGTCACCTTGAAGTCCCTGTGCTTTGTATATTATTATCCCTGCAACATTGGGCTCGCAACATCTGAACATTAAAATAAAGCCATATTTTGGTATAGTACTTAGCCCATCAGAAGTCCAAGTAATTTACTGACTGTTGACATTATTTTTAGTAAAGTAACACTGAAAACACATTTTATTTAAGGACGACTCCATTTTTGTTGATGTTTGATACCTACTAGTGGGCACGTGACTTAGCGGACTCAATCTGTCTATTTTGATGGACTTGAGGGAGAGACTTTTGGAGGATTTCTTAGGTTTTGAAACACGAAACATGGATCTTGAGTTGTGAAAAACACTACTTTAGACAAAAAAAAAATCACTTCACACTTTGTCGTGGGTTTCTATTTATTTTTGTTTTTGTAAATTAAACATAATTAACCACTACATTTGGTGGTGTTTGTATATTTTGAATGAGAAAGCTTTACTTACCTTGGTTTTTTGTAATTAGCGATACTAGTGAAATGCTGAAGGTAGGCGTACAGTTGTGCAATGGCAGCATACACTTCATTAGATGTATGGATTGTGGTTTTGTTTAATTCATAAAGGCTGAAAATAGAGCCCGATATCTTTAGTAATGATTGCAATGCACTGTGAAGGTACTTCTCATGAAATAGTGCTTTATAAGAAGTTCGTATTAGTTTGTAAGGGCTGAGACATCTTACAGTTAAAGCAAAAGGCCTGAAGTTCTTCTCCCATTGAACTCTTGAGGTTTATATTTGAAATTTCTGTGTTGCAAACGGAAAGAATCTAAATTGATGGAGCGTGTATTGATAATTGGGATTACCTTCGGAAACACTCGCAACTCTCAACATTATCTGTTCTTTGTGATTGAATACTCTGTATTATTCGGATTTGGGAATCTTAACTGCTACCAGTCCTTGAGATTTGGTGTGTAACTTACCATGTATGACGATATTGTTGCAGGATTTTGCCACTTCGCAACAAAGAAGGCTTTACTTTGTACAGTACTTTTCATCTTTGTAGTAACTATGCACTAGCGTCTGATTTTGTTTTCTTGTTGAAATCTAAATTTCTCTTCTGAAATACGTATGTGTCATACATTTCCTGTTGTACTTTTCATTTCCTAATTGTATTGCAGAATCAAATTTCATCCATATTTTGCGTAGACTAACCGAGCAATGAAAGTCACGTTGAAGGTTGTAGGTCAGATATTCAGACTCTGTGCTCCTTCCACTGAGATTAACAAAATGCACGTGCACATTAAATTTCAAAAAGAATGTTACTTGCATAATACGCAAAGAACCTTATCTGTAATAGTTTGTACATGTATATTGTAGATGTACGCTGCATACTGTCCTTGCCAAAATAGACCTCTACAGACCCCCCCCAATTTAAGTTCCCAAGTTTTTGATATGTCAAGAAGAACTATGTTTTTTTGTAATCTGAAAAGCTGGGGGGTAGACTGTATTCACACATGTACTCTTACAAGCACATGGCAAATGGAAAAGCATTCAGTGTATTTGTTGCTTTAAAACTAAGTTCCGTTTACATGTTTAAAAGTATACAGTGTGCCTTCATTTAATTTTTGTAACTAGGTAAAGAGCTTGTATATTGTGACTAGGAAACATTAACAGAACACATTTTTGAGATACTGAAATTCATAGTATGCATTTGAGAAAAGAAAAGGATTGTTGTGAAAGATGTCTATATTATCTGTTTTGTGTGGATAATGTGGACGATTCACAAACAGCACGCCACCAAGAGTTTGCCACTGACAGGCCACTTTTCGAGTTTACGGTCGACACGCTGCCACGATTGAGCGCACTTTGGGGGTATTTTGATTGATTGATTTGATTGATTTGATCGGGTTGATCGATTTGATCGGGTTGATCGGGGGGTTGGGTTGGGTTGGGTTGGGGAGTTGTTCCCTGCCCCACACAGAACCACCATTTGACTACTTAATACCCATTACCCATTCGCAATAAGCCATTTCAAATTTTTAACTAAAATAAACATTCAGAAAAAAAAAAATTAAAGTTTCCCGGGCACAGCGCAGTCAGCGAATGGGACTTGTTGACTATTTATCCCATAATACACCACAAAAAGACCTCTCCATGACAACCTCTTGGTGGCGCATTGCATTGTGAGTTGCCCGTATTTTACACTAGATTTGGGATGAGCAGTGACAAAGGGTTTGGTAGAGCAATGCAAGAATAAGAGGAAACAGCCTCATACGGGGTAAGACTTGGGAGGAGTTTGGTGGGGTTATAATAGGAATTGGAGGGGCAGCGACAGTGATAATGGGAGGATAGTGCAAGAATATGGGGTGTTTTAACAAGGGGAATGTAGGAATGAGAGGGACAGGAATGCGAGGGTAACAAATTGTGAGAATTTGGCTGGGCAATAAAGACGGGAAGGGATAAGGCTTGAAAAGAGTGATTGGGCAAGGTAATGTGGGCATTGGAGGGAGCAAGAGACCCCTTGCTCCCTCCAATGCCCTCCCACATAGTGGAGATAAGTAGGGAAGGGTAACTTAATTGGAGAAAGGCTTTATAATTGGAGGCAGTTGGGAAGGCGGAGTGGGAGAGGCAAAGGATTAGGCTTGAGGGAGAGGTAAGGGCAACATGAGAATCGAAGTTCTTTTTCTGCAACAAAGTACTCTTCTTCAATGTATGAAAACTGTTTTACATTTACATTTGGTTAAATGTATTGAAAAGTGCACTTATTGAAACGTTTAAAATTATCCATGCTTTAGGGCACTGTTGCCGTGATGTCATTTGTAGAAGACAAAGTTCAGTGCATAGATTTTTCTGTTCAAATTGTGAACCCAGAATTTACACATTGAAAACATTTCTGAGAAAGGGATTGATGCTTGCTTATTTCTGCAGACGTACGATGTGTCAATGACAAGGAATCAGCCCAAAAATCCCAAATTTAGTCAGCAAAAGTACAAAAATGCAACACTTTTTGTGTCCACAAACCAAGTAACATTGAGGCTTTCTTCACGGCATGACATCAAAGTTTTACTCATGAATATGAAAATTGCATCAGCGTAAAACGAAAAAAGCAGTAAAACACATTTTGAATACTGAAACAAAATGTGAAAATAAGGTTAGCTGAAACACAAAGGTACATTTTGAAGGTTTGTATTAGGACAAATGGATTGCAACTATTCTAAGTAGTTTCAAAGTTCTGTTTAGATTGATCTGCACATTAATTTAAATGTACTTTAAACAGATTTGAGATCAGTAAGCCAAGTAAACTTTTCCATGATAGAACCCACTGTGAGTCAATGCATTTTTCACGGGTGTTTGTATTTGTTCATGGAGAGGAATGAGTACCATATATGGACATGACTAATTTCCCCTGCAGTGGTTTATCAGCTATTACACAAAGCAATTACAGCTTAAAATGTAAAAATTAGCAGGAAATGTTACAGCATGTACAGAGAAAGCACCAGAGTGACAAGGGCAATACTGCCAGAGATGAAAAGTTGTCTACAATGATATGGCATGTTGTAATGTGCATTCCTCATCACTGTTCACTTCCTCATAATTTTTTTTTCCAGATTGTTATGCAGCTTCGGTATTGGTTTCCCTTAAATTGTTTGGTTTGGTTTGGTTTTCCAAGTATTCTCCGTTTTTCAGACTTGATTTCTTTCCTGGTTTTGTGAGGGTAAATGACTCATACAGCATAAGCAATAAGCCACTCGGCCAAATTTATAACAATTGTACAGGATTTTACAAAATCTAATCAAACATGTAGTGCAGTCCCTGGCAAAACAGCCAACATCTACTGTGATAATGCCCATGGATTTTGTAAACCTCAAAAAGAATTACCTCGTAAGCCACAATTTTCATATTATATGCAAATTGCAACTGATGACCCCAATGTGACCTTTACCATGGCCATGCTGTGAATTTGGTTTTTAAGTCTGTACTTACCAGTTTCCTTCCCCACTCCAAAATTCAAATTCAGTTCAGACAGGGAACGCACTGTCTCACTGGGGAGGTAGGGGTTCAGACCTGTGGAGGTATTGCCAAAGTTTGTTTCGAATGTTTTATTACTTCACACATAATAATCACGAGAGCCAGGGAACAACTCGCTGTAAGCAGCATACTGCTGTGGTAAGATACTCTGAAGAGGCATCACTGCTTGCAAAAGAAATGAGTGATGCATCAATGGACTGATTGATCTAACTCCACCCGAGGGGTAGGCCTCACCCTGTTGTAGGGTACCAAGACAAACTGCTTTGCAATCTGATGCAGCATTTCTCCATTTTTCTCTCTCGGATGTGTAATTCTTTTTATTGCTCCTCTCACTTCCACATTTACATATAAAACACAAAGGAAAACAGAAAAACCTGCTACAGCATCTTGGAAAACTACAGTCGTATCTATATGAAGCTACACACTTACCACAAATTCTTCTCTCTGCGTTCCTTATTCCCTCTATTGCCTGATCTGCGCAAGTCTTAGTTCTCTTTTATTTACAACTGGTCACAGGACGTAACACAAGTCTACCTCCTTCTCTCTATGACTTCATGGAAAACACAACGGATCATCTAATAGTTAATTCCATTGGTTGGTAGAAATGAAATGGGATAAAGTGATCAAGCACTTTGACCAATCAGATCCACTCTTACAGAAGCATTAAGAAATGAAACGTGAAATGAAGCCTTTCTACCACTTTCTAACACATTCTCTTGAATAGTACAATACAGTCAAATTCCAATACCGGTACCATTTTTACATGTTTACATCTAACAAAATATGTTTTTGTTTCATCTTTACAACAAAGGCAAGAACACAATTTGTAACACCTGAATATATACTTCTCTTTTTGATGCCAGAAAGTGCCACAAAAATACAGAAATTTTGCCTCAAATGACAATGAAGAATTATATATCTATTATATTTTGTGTCCTTCACAATTTTAAATAATAAATACAAACATTTAAAGATTCACACATTTGTTAAGCATGAAGGATAAAGTGATGAGTTTGGAGATCAATGGGCAAATTGTTTTTGATTTATCCATGGTTTCATTGTAGTTGTCAACCCTCGTCTAAAATAGCATGGTTTTTCGTCTTTTCCGAGAAGACCTACATTATGTTATGATACTTTCTGGGTTGCCAACTTTTACTAAGCACGTCTACAGACAACTGGACTGTGGCGTCAATCAGTAGAGTAAAAAAAGGAGTAAAACCATTTTGAGAACATGACTACACATTTCAAAGCAGAAATTTGTACCAAATGACCACGTTTGTTTCTGAATTCTGATTTCTTACAAAACAAATTACTTTAGAGACAGTGAAGTTTTTGAAAATTGATCAGCCAAATGCACAAAAAAGCTGAAGTTCACTACAAAGTCACCGTAACTACCAACCAACAACAAAATGTAGTCCATAAACTACAAGAACAAGACCAAATAATCACAGATTGATCCAGGTAGGGTATATTAAACTATAATCCTGTTTAGCATAAACTACAAACCAATTTAAGCACATCACTATAATAGTCTGATACATTACTTCATTCTCACCCGCTGCCCACTACAACCGAACCTCCAAATCACCTCATAAATTTCTGTGGCTAATTTATATAAAGGCACAAAAATAGACTAAGCACCAAACATTTTGTGAGATTTTCCTTTTTTCATAATATTTAAGCCTGCCTAAGGTGGCCAAGCAGTCTGCAATGCCACTATGCAGGTACAACACAGCAAATTTGATGTGAACTGACAAGACTTTTTAAAGATCCAGTTATCCATCCGTTTGTTTTGGAGATTGTGGCACATCTGTGGCTGACACACGGTTGCACAAGAAACACAAATTCTCATTTCCAGACTAGTCTGGCAAAATGTCTTGAGATGGCTGCTTATAAACTGTTCCAGGTGTTTCAATGGAAGTGGAACTTGAAGAGAATTGCTAACAAAAGTATGGCAAACTGATACTGTGACATAGTGTTGTTTTTAATTCAGTATGGTGTACTGTAAAATATAAAAAAATAAAAAAATGAGGTTTTCACAAGGGAGTGGGGTTCATCCAACAGTACTGTGCAGGATAAATCTCAGGGGAGAAAGAGCAGGGCAATGTGAACACTGATGGGATTGAAGTGAAATAAATCTGTTAACTTGTATTTTTTTTTTACAATAAAGGCAGATGACCAAAAACAAGAAGGGGCTCACATGAAGTATAAACAGTCTTGATATGTCCAGATTGAAAACTGTTACTGCACATAAAATTTGTGACACAAGAAATGAGAAATCCATTATTTCAAAAATAACTGCAATAAAAGTGGACAGGAAAAACAATTTGAAACACATCAACTTAAAAAAAAAAAACTATCCTCAATGTTTTACCCATTCACCTACATGCAGTCTCAATACACACTCCGGACTGATAAGGTTCATTTCATTTGCATCACTCACTGGTGCACTGTACAATGTTTATTGCTTAAGAGCTGTAAACCCATGCTGGGTTATTTTCTGTCACTCTGTCAGCAGTTGTAATATGAAATACTGCCCTTCCCACTTCATTTGCTCAAACCATGTTTATCAGAGTCAAAGTGCTGCTGCCATTTCTAAGACAATATTGTCTCCTGAGTGTGCAAGCAATTCTGTTTTATGGAATGACGTAAAGAAAAAACTAGTAGGACTGTAGAGAATACATCAGTTCTTTGATTTGCAACAAACAAGCTCAAAACCAACCAACAAGGAAATTCTAAGCTGCTCAAGACTTTGTGAAGTGTTTCCCAGTTCCTAAAAGCATGCACATGAATAAAACAAGGTATCAGGTAATCTGAAAAAAAAGGGTGCATGCCTGAACCTTTAAGAACCGATTCAATCTCATCCCCAGGTGTCAGTATTATGTTTAGCCCCCTCAGTGGGGAAAAAAAAATATAGAATCCCTTGGATAGCTCCTCTATTTAGTCCACTGACCTCGGCCAGTTTTGAGTAAGACATAATGCACTAAAATGTTGAGGTTTTAAATATCACAGACATTAAACAAGAATGCCAAATCTGCTTTTTTTTCTGTGGCTCAGTCAAATACTAAATGTACAGTCTATGCTGGGGTTACTTACACACAGGAAATCTTCTAAGTGACAAGTTTGAGACAAGTGTTGAAATATAGGGTACATCAAAAAATAGAGGAAGTTTAGTTTACTAGTAAAATCAATCCTACGTGTGTGTAGTTAGAAAAAGTCTTCGCACAGCACCATCTACAAAATGTTAACTGTTTATTTGTCACAATTTCCTTCGCTACTACAAGACACTGTTTTGTTTAAGATAAAAACATTATATATTTGTGATCGTCTCTACAACATCTGGAGGTAGTTTAGATTACTTCCTATTAGGACTCGTTCACAATTTTCATCTTTCAAAATCACTTCACACAAGTCACAAGAATTGGTAGAACTTAGGAGCACGACAACGTATTCGACAAAAGTAATAGAATACTTGGCATTTTTTTTTTTACTTTTTAGGCATCATTTTTCATATAAAAGGTTTATATAAAGCAGTAAGTGATGAAATTCAAGTTCTGATTTTGTAAAAAATATCCTCCTCTACTGCATGACATAATGGTTAGTTCCATTTCGTTATAAACAATAAGGGTTACTCCATTCTTTCAGGGGTAGCACAGAGGCTGGAATCATATTTTCAATTAAATTGTACTGTTTATGTGCCTCAACAGACTCACCCCTCAGAAAGTGGTCCCTCCATGTTTTAATCAAGAATGTGGAATACTCCATTAGTAGTGCAGAGGTGATACAACAATAAATAAATAAAATATTTTTTTTTCTTTCTTTTTTCGCACGTTTTTGTCAAAGACCATTATCCTTCACCTGTGAGCTACAAAATGTGAAAAGCTGGAATCTTGTCAACGAATTAGTGTACTTATGTTTGCATTGTCCTTCATGAGGAATTGTAATTTTTATACCATGCCCAAATTCAACTTGTCAGTTTCACCGGTAAAAGAGTAGAAAATCTGATTTTGTTGCAACTCTCAGACTCCAATAATCATAATAGTAGTGTACAAGACATATATCTGTAAAGCGCCACCTGGCTTGTCATTATATACAAATAATTTGCTTTTTGTAAAATATACATAAATACAGAAAAATACTTATTATTTTCTGTCAAACAGAAAGCACAAAATAGTGTACTGAATCAAAACTAATCGATGACTTACTCTGAACTACCACATAACGCAAAGCCTTCCTTCCAAGAAACCTTTCATTTGCACATCAATGAGTTGACGAATAAAAACAAATCTACTCATATTACTAGCGGATTAATGTTCTAAATTCTCCGGATAATGGCAACTGTTCCATTTAGGGTCAAAGTTCATGTCAGTGGAAAAGTAGCGGTCCGGATGAAATGCCACGTTCCATCTGCATATAGATATCATTTGTGTCAGCTTTTCACTGTCAGCTTCTGTAATATTGTATTTCAGTGAATAGACAGTGGCTATTTCAGTGTCTTATGCATACCCTTGTTATTCTCTTTTTTCACAGAGATGCTCAGCAGGGAGTGTACTGCTTAGCATTTATGCGATAACCAAACAATCAGCTGGAAACAAGTCACAAGAGATAGTGCATGAGATTTTGGATGGTAACCTTCTTTTAAGCAAATATTTTCTTTGCTTGGCAAAATTCTATGCTCAGCAACGCTATACAATTGGCCCCTTGCCTTAAGCATGCTATCACTTGAATCTTGTTCTATCATGAAACTTCGATCATTTCACAACTGCTGCTAAGTGAACGCTGGCTGCTCAGTGAACGACTGTCGTAATCGTCTTCCTCGCCCTCCATGCCAGTGCCATAGCTGCTCATGTCGATGATCTCTCGTCTCGGTCGGACCACTATCTCGGACACCGCCTCCCGAGCGCAGGAGCTAATTTCCTCGCACGACGCACTGCGGCCAGCAACCACCATGGGCGTCTTGCGGCTACAACGCGTGTCACTCCGCTCGCAGTCTGTGTGATCTGAGATTGCCTGGCTGCGCTTTGCAGCATGTCCACCCAGTCTCTCTGGTGGCAACCGGTCCAGTCTACCTCCAGACTCCTCAAAACTGTTGCCACTTTCTTTACGTTTTTGCCACACGTTGGTCTTGCATTCTTCAGTTGATGGAGTAGCAGTGTTCAACTGCTGGGCAGTTGCATTGGAACTGACTCCTGTTTCTGTTATTGTGGAAAAAGTTGGACAAGATTTTACTTCTGTTAGCGAAGGTGACTGCACGAGATTCCCTAGGCTGTCAAAGAGATTTGGTGATTGGGTGGGATAATCTGGGGAAATTCCTGAGCTGCAAGGGCTGTTAAGAACCAAGGATCCTGACTCACTGTCACATGACGGCGATATTCCAGAGCTGGTGTCACTGCTCTGTGAATGTGTGCTGATCTGGCGAGAAAAGAATGGATTTAGTGGATCTTTTGGGGAGGAGCCTCTGTTCCCGGAGGATGAATGCTTGGGCGTTTCTAGCTGGACATGCACTTCTTGGGCCACCATCAGCTGTGGCAAGTCCTTGCCCTTGGCCTTACCCGTCTTGTATTTGGTCCCAGTGTTAGGAAGTACAGCATCCATAATCTTTCCGACCCGCGTTCGGCCAAACTGAAAGCCGACTGATGTTTCGCTTGGTGAGGGAACCTTCTTCACCTTGGGCTGGAAAGACTCCTTGGCAGGCTTGACATTGACCTGCAACTTTCCTGTCGAAGTCTGCTTGATAGCCATTTGCATTGGGCGTGGGCTAATGGTGCGTGGGGACCTGCTCCTGCCCTTAGCCTTGGATTTGCCATCCATCTTTAGAATACCTCGTCTTTTTACATCAATGACTTTTCTTTGATCTTCTTTCCTTGGGTTTGTTAATCCGGTAGCAGTTCCTGCGATGCTGGGGTCAATAGGGACGCGGGGTTCAATGACTGCAGACACTTGTAACTGTGTTTCAGTCTGTTTGGTTTGTGTTTCAGTCTTTTCTGTGTGTGGGTCAGGCTTTTTGGTTTCTATAATAGGAATTAGCTTTTGGGGCTCAGGTTTCCTGGGTAGTTCAAGGGGAGCGCAAGAAGTTTCAGCAATTGCTTTGGTCTCCTCCGTTCTGACACTGGATTGTTGGCCTGTGTTGGCTTCATCTCGGGTGCGGTTTTCTGCTTCATCTTGAAGTCGCTTCTCTGCAAGTCTTGCACAGGCCTCAACAAATGGATTCTTGTGGCGTACCTCGGGTGAGTTGACACTGAGGTGGCTGGTGCCCCAGGCCAGCTGGTCAAGCAGTCCACAGGGGCTGCTGCTTCCAGACCGTGGCTTCTTGGACTCAGATGAGGGAGGAGAGCCCAGATAAATGGGACCCATTTTTGACACCTTGACATCCAGCCCACGTGGCCTTTGTAATGTTCGTGACCGATGCTTAGGACTCCAATCTACCGGAAGGGTTGACAGCTCCCCGTCCTTCTGTTCACTGATGGACCTCTTGTGAGTTCTGTGCTCAGCACTTAAAGGGGTGGTTGGTTCCGATGTGACCGCTTGGCTATCCTCTGTCAACAGGATGGGCTCGGGAAAAGGGGCCCCTGGCTTTGTCACCCGGACAGTCGGACGGGGCTGGGTTGAAGAGGCCGTTGTGACATCTTCCACTAGCTGAATTGGGCATGTTGCCAATTTGGAATCACTGGAAACCGAGGTAGACTGGCTGCTTGTTGTGGTCGTGCCTGTCGCAGTTGACAGTTCAGGGGGCAAACTCTTCAGTGGTTTATCTCTATGAAGGCGCTTCTCAAACTCTAAGAGTTGGCCCAGGAAGTTGAAGTTAGGAGATATGGACTGACGCTTCTCTTTTACATATCTGGACAAAAACATACAACACGTGACAATGTAGAGGATTTTATTCATAATAAGCTGCAATTTTTAAGTACAACCCCCTCCAAATAGCACTGATCTCTTTTGTTTTGTTTTTTGCCAGATTGACTAAAAACACAAATCTCTTTAAATATATTACTATTATTAAATACTCACTTGTATGCCTCATCAACACTCAAGTTCATGTGCTTCATGATGTAGGCTATTGCCACTGTTGGTGACCGCGAGATACCAGCCAAGCAGTGAACAATGACACAACCATTTGCTGACCGTACTTTTTCTGTTGGTTCAATTGATTGTAAAACATACATGTAAGAATACAACCAAGCTTTTTGTCTGGAAAGAAAAACCTCAAGTTTGTGTTTGCTTTTACCGTCACATACGTCATCTAAACGGCCACTTCAAGATGTATGTTGTTACTCTCAAACTTCTAATACTGAGGATTCGTTTCACATACACAAATAGCTCTTGAAAAGCAATGTTGCTTGATTTCTTGACCCTGTCATTATATTAAATAAATCAAGTATTGGAAAGCATGAATCATAAAGTTCTGTCACAGCACAAAAAGGATCTCGGCTTCATACGTAAGCCATTTTTTTTAGTTTCATCTTCATTTAACATCATCAGTTTTCTGTAGCTAAGAAAAGTTTGCCATCAAACACATACTCAAGACAATGGGCCCTCCAAGACCCTGTTATTGAAAGACAATGGCTCAAACCTCTTACCAATGAAGTTCATGGCATCTTCAAACCACGGCAGGAGTTTCTCCCCGTAGTTGTCCCGGACAGGGATGCGGTGGAAGTGGCCCGGCGCAATGTGCCGGGGCGAGGGGCATGTCTTGCTGACGTTCAGCACGTAGTTGATGCCGTTGGCCCGCATGATGTCCTCATCCAGGACGTCCTGCTGTGAGCCGATGTACAGGTAGTTCAGGACCCGGGTGGGGCCCACCTTAGCCACGGGCAGGCAGGGCTGTGAGAGGGTTGGGCCCAGCATCGTGCATTGTGCTTGGCCCTGTGGCTCACACAGGTAGGGGAAGGCAGTCTTGAAGGCTGTAAAGCCTCCTGCATCATTAAGAAAAACAAAAAAGGGAAAAACAAAGAAATTATTCAAGAAATTATACAAAACAATGATACACGTACCCACTGCTTAAAAAACTCAATATCTGTACGTACAAGAACACCCCTTAAGCACACCACTTGAAGTACAGGTGTATATAACTTTTAGAGTGTATTGGACAAGGGGATATGTTTTCCCCTTATTCTTGATCAGAAAAATGTCTCCACCGAGGACATTGATTTGACATTTTCAAAATTTTTCAAGTTTCTGTCTAAAAAATCAAATACATAAATCAAATGCTCTGGCACATACACTGTACCAAGGCTAGTACATGTACCTGTACACGAGTATGGTGTTATGCAATACAGTCAATGGGTTCACAGATGTAAATAACATCACACCAACTGACAAAACTGCATAAATATACATGTCATGCACTTTTTAATATCATAACTGTGCTTTCAGGAAAAAGTTATCCGGTGCAATATCCTTGAATAACATCGTTTTGTTCCTTTTTCTCCCATAATCATCAATTAAACAAGACCAACATGCCCACTTTTTTCGAGATAGGAAGTGATGCAAGAACTCAAACACCGTCAGATGTAATTGATGGCCTACACATCGGTTTGGAGGAACCCAGCGCTGGTATTGATGCGTGGGCGTCATAGTGCGGAAGTCCGGGTCATATTCGTATTGATTTCAATTGGGCACTCTGAGTAAAACAAGCACAGGTGAATTTTGCAAGCATGTACATGTACATGTACACCATTTGTTCAAGCACAACGTGCCCATCCATTTGGTATGCACTGGTGGACTGGACTGGCTGGTATGCATGTGTACACTGTGTATATCCACAGATCTACAAAGGTGGAATGACACCTTTGTATTAAGTACATGTATGAATCTCTGCACTGCACCAGTCTATAATGTACATGTACAGTGTACACATTCAGTTGAATTAATTGTGGTACGTATCTTGCCATAGGCATAGCCATAGCCATAGATATAG
Organism: Acanthaster planci; assembly: GCF_054643075.1. Lineage (NCBI taxonomy): Eukaryota > Metazoa > Echinodermata > Asteroidea > Valvatida > Acanthasteridae > Acanthaster > Acanthaster planci. The sequence continues at coordinate 16,520,084 of NC_141779.1, read as the reverse complement.
CCACAGTCAAAGTGATGCCCGTGAAATGTGTTTTTCCCCCCACCTCTGTGGCTTATTCATGCAATTCAGCAGTCAATGGGAGCATGCTGGATATTACAGGTGCTACATTTCCCGTGTGATGCCTGCTGGTTTAATGTTGAAGTCCCAATTACATGTATGTTTCACGGGTAGTGTAGCACCAGAGACCCCACCTGACTATGCATGTGGCCAGTGACATTTTGTTTATCAACAAGCGGCATATATTGTAGCCTTCATGGGGTAGGGGGTACAAATCTAAACTTTTCTCCTCTTATCTGCCCTAACAACAACCCTCAACTCGAGCCCCTTTCTCCAAAATAATCCCGAGCCAGAAGTTTCAAAGAGCTACATGTCATTTAGAAGAGTTGCAATTCATTTCTAAGAAGTCAGAATTCATCAAACTCTGTAAAAAAAAATTCAACAACGGTCATTAAATGAAACTTCTGTTACTTGGACTCAATGCAAACACCGTACAAATAAATCATTGATTTCAGAAATTCTTCAAAAAGAAATTAGAAAAAAAACCTCTCCACAAAACAAAGAGTTTCCTTTGTACATGTACCAGTACATACATGTAAATAATCATTTTATTTTCAAGGAAGTGTTGCAGAAGGAAAAACAGAGAATTCCTGGGACTAATGAAAAACCATTCTAATCAGAAAAGTTCTAACTGTTCTCATTATACAGGTTCTCTCCCATCACAGCTACACAACAACAAACCATCTGGCTTGCGTGTTGCCAATGCCACGCATTAGATGCATGGCCATGAGCCAAATACAAGGCTATATTAAGAGAGGCCCCCCCCCTCTACTGTCGTAAGCACAGGGATGAGTCATACATTGATATTTATAATGTTAGCAGATGGCCTCCCTTCACGACACACAAACACATAGGCCTATGCATGCACCACGGGGGCACACAGCCTCTACATTATTCTTCTCAACCCTGTCCCCAGTTTATAAATAGACACGGGCATAGGTGGCCGGGTATATATTCTGGAATTCTCCTTCACTCTGTCTCCTGTTCTGTTTTTTTCTTTTTTTAATATAAGGGCGGGAGTGGACATCTATGTAGGGCTTCACTTGTCGGGCCAAATATTAGATGACGAACGTCATGTTCTAAACGTTGCTAAAGATGCCGTGGAAGAAAATGAAACGCGTCGGCGTGTCATGCATGCAGTCCAGAGAGACAGAAAGTGATATTACACCTTTAGGCAGAGGGAAAAAATTAATCCATCAGCAGTCTCTCATTTGCTGATTCATGTGTATTTTTTTCTTAATCCTCTGTGTTACTTTGTTTCAGCATCTCAAATTGTATTTTCTTTTTCTAACTTAAAACACGTGCCGCAGGCACAGCAAACTGATTAGAACACTATGCTGCATATCTATGCACAGTGTAGGACTTGACTTTATAATACTGAAGAATGAAGTCACCCAAATAAAACAAACTCTGTCAAGACTTTAAATAAACAATGTGGAATGGCAAGATTTGTTCCCCAGAATGGACACAAAACTACCGGTATTCACTGGTGCAAGTCTTTTTGTCTAAAGCCTGTCCAAGCATCATTTGAAGCGAAAGATCACGTGTGAATTTGACACTATATGAAAAAGATCATTGTTTAAAGGGAAGAGATGGGTGGGTGTGTTGGGGGAGCTACGTGTGAGTTATCTCGCACCTGACAGCATAGAGACCGTCTTGAATGCTTCAGTTAGCTTGCTGAGAAGGACAACAATAAAGCTTTCGGGACACAGTCGGCTGACGTCCTGTGAACTCTGATCATAGACTATGACATCACATGAGGGACCAAATTTCTCTTCTTGACCGGATGTGGACAGGAGTTCCTGGATGGAGAGCTGCAAAAGGTGAGAACAAAGAAATTGAACATTTAAAGTCAGTTCAGATTTTCAACTCTTTGTAAATTCTCCTTGAAGGTAAAAATGTGGTGATTATAAAATTTCCACAATGGAATGAACATGTAACTCAAACCCAAAGTCTCAGGGTTTCAAGCTTTTGCTCATGTGAGTAAAGAATGAGGGGAGAAAGAATGACACAATATTTTACAAGTTTTACTTGAATTATCATAAGACTTCTACAAGTGGCTCAGACTTTTCAATTTACTGGTATGTATGGTTTTTAAGTATCTATTTTTAAGATAGGGTGCATAACTTCTAAAGATCAAAATCTGTGACTGTGCGTCACTCAATAACTAAACTTATTAAAGTAAAACTGGGCTTTCAGGAAACAGCAAACAAAGAGACTGATGTGTGCACACAACTTGTTCTGCACAATGCCTGTCACGCAATCAGACAGAACTTTGAACCTGTAGTTTGTTGAACTTGATTATCACAAGGTCTAGCATTTTGGGTGCAAATCAGAGTCACACTTGATGAAGTCAGCATTTTTGTCTTGGTAGGAAAACAGTCTGCATTCCAGAAGTCCAGCCAAATAAGTATATTGCTGAGACATCTGTCTAATGTTGAAATGATTTGATTCCTTGTAAACTATCAAGCATCTCAAGGACAAGTACATGCAACTCTGTATGTAAGAGACTGACAAATTGGAAGGTACTCTCAACATGCATTCTGTTCTATGGACACCAAGGCAGTAAAGTTAGACCATGGTAAAGTTAGACCATGGTTTCCTCATTGGAAGTGTTCCTCTACCATAGGGATTTCTGGTGAAATTTGAACTTTGCCAAGGTCGGGTAAAGCTGTGTTGCGCTGATAACAGACTGAATCTTTGCAACATGGGGGGTAAAACATGCAACAAAATCTCACTGGCGTTGGCAGATGAAAAGAAATCATGCATGAAATATACATCATAAAGATAGGACCCTGCTATGTATTTATTTTGGTTGTTTTCCAACATCACTGTGTTCACAACAATGCCCGACATCATCACTTTTCTGTGAAGTCAATATGACTTATGCACCACAAGCAGGAAGTAGTGGGTTCCAATCCAACCCAAGCAAGCTAGTGATGTTATTTTTTGGCAACTCTCAGCACAGACTGAGAGTCTAATTGGAATATACACGTCCATCAGTGAGGGCAAAACCTGGTGTGAATATTAACATCCCTGGTATAAAGCTAAATTAGCATCATTGAGTCAAGTTGACTCATTTTGTGGTGATGATTTGAGTCAAGCCACATCACTGTCATCACACAGTGGTCATCTAACAAAATTGAGGTGGTTACTGCTTGGATTTTCATGAATTACATGTACATTACAGGGTGGGTTATGCTTTGATGGGTAGGCCTTTAGTCAAGCCGAGTCAACTCATACCATACTGAGTCATCCTGAGTCCACAAAAGAATGTCACGACTATTTAAATGAGCATGGGTTAAGTCTACACCAAGTGTAAATATTTCTGGATAGCTCTCCTTCAAATGACCATAAATTGACCGGCACGGGTGACAAATGAATAAGAACCCCATGAATAAAACCTCAAAGCCCAAATGTACATGTATGCGTGTGCATATTAATGTTAAATCTGTGTTTGTACACATATGTACATGTACTAGCACATGCTTATGCTGCAGTAAAATTCTGTTGATAGGCTTCCACTGAATTGCACAAGCACACAGGGAAGTTCATTATGCCCAGACCAGGACAGGGTCAGTTTAGAAGTGAGTCATTCGGAGGTTGTCAAACATTCTGCACTTTGGTCAGATTTTAACAAGGTGGTGCTGTTTCAGACGGCTCGAAACTTGTACATGTACATGGGCTGGCACATGCTCGCTGCATTCAAGACAAGAACTAAAATGGGCATGGACCTGACAAAAGATGAGAACATTGCAAAGCAAAAAAAATTTCACGATGTCACTGTTTGCTGAATGACTAGTCTGTTTGCACAACCAATTTGCCAATGTGAGTAGCGTGTGAGGGTACCCCATAGCAACCATCTCCATAACTACATGTACATGTACCATACGTGCTCTATGATATTCAGACACATATTCAACCAAAAATACATGTAGATTCAATGTTTTTGGAGAAAATGAATAATTTTTCTTTTCATTTTTAAAGTCTATTACTTTCCTACAGACATTTTCTATACTTTTATTTCAAAAATAAAATTACACTCACAATTGATTTTACAAGCATCAAGCATACATGTAGCGATACCTGAACCACCAGTTAACACAAACTCACCTCACAAAAATGTTTGGCAAACGAGAAAAATGCCACAATGACAGAGTCACCCAAACCTCAATACAACAACAGCCCTACTGAGGAAAAAAAGTAGAGCCCGGTGTACAACATTATTGGAAGTCCAGCCAAGAAAAAAACAAACACATACTGTTACATGTATAAATGTACAAAAACTCTCTGAAGAGACAGCTGTTTGTCTGGACTTCATGATGCATTTGCCGCAGGGCAGCCAAAACAATAACAGCATCTTGGAGAAAGGCCAATTCCAACGTTTGACCAGGCTACGGACAGTTACATTCTCTAGCTGGTGCTTTGTTGCTGACCATTAGCTCAGAGGAAAGGAATGCTCCATCAGTTGACAAATGGCTACAATATTTCAAGTCACACCTGACGAGTCCAATGCTCCACTGCATTTCCAAACATGTACAAACAATATACTATATTGGTAAATGCATGCACATTGCACAAGACTATGGGCAAAAGATCCCCATAAAAAAAAAAACCAGGAAATCACAAATACATTTTAGTTTACAAACATGCATACCGGTACATACGGTATATGCATGCCTTGCAAAAATTAGCCTGGAACAGTTGTCCCGATTGAGCATGTGCAATGACATTTTGGCAGCAATCCTGCCCTTTTTGTGGGAAAACTTGTCCATGATCACAAAATTTTGAACTTGTGTCAGAGTAGTACCTGTCCAAGGGGCCACGAAAAGAACTTGTCATCGTAGATATCTGTCCTCTAACCACCATGCTAACAGGAAATGATGTATGCATCCCAACAGTTCAAAAATCATACCCTGCACGCTTGATTCTTTCCTACAGGTTCCTGAAACACAAGCCCGAGTTCTAGTTTTGTTGCCAGTGAAATTCAACGACCATTACCATGCGGTTTTACTACTCTTGGAAGAACTCACAAACTGGCCCGTGACTCCTCTATCACCACTCAACGGTCAATCACAAATTCATTCAAACAAATCAGTTCATCTTCCATGTACATGTAAGTTATGTAACTTATTGGATAGAAACACCTCTGAACATGAAGCCTTGTCGCCCCAATTTCCATTCACATGTCTGATTTCCTTCCAGACAAAAATATTTCACCCACGTTTGAAAACCTACAACTCATGAATCATCCGATCACACCACGATATACCCCCAAAAATCTTATTCAGAGGCGCCCTTATCAACACCAGCAAAAATCGTCAGAATGAGAAATGGCTTTTCCTTCCAATGCTCACGCAGAGCAATATTCGCCAGCATCTGGTCAGGTCTAAGACAGACTTTTTCTGAAACCCGAACAGCCCTTCAGATCGGAAATGACCCCACCCCCTGTTGAGGGACTGGTTCCTGCGGCAATTCTCCAAAGTCAAGATCAAGTCTGCCTCAGGCAGCCAATTTTTTGGATTCTCTCTATTAAAAAAAGGAAAAAACCACACACTCACACACCGACCGGCCCGCTGACTCGCATACATGTAGCTTCAATCTCCATTGTTTTGCCACAAACCAATTACCGACATGCAACTTTTGGTGGTGATCAAATCCTTGAGAGCATTACTCACTGGACGTCAACTTGGCAGGGGCTACAGATAGGAAATATCACAATTACACCAGTGCATTTGTTATAAAAGAGACCACACTTCAGGGGCCCAAACAAATCCAGAAACGTAGCCAAAGCACGCTATCACCCAATAGATGCAACACATCAACACACCATACAAGCTCGGGTGTGGTTTTTGGTTTTCTCTGCTGGGGTAATGGCAACAACATAGACAGTCACCTTTGATCTCTACACTGAGGGTACCGTTTCAAAGGGAATTCCCATATGAACCTGTGAAAGGTATGAGCAATACATACATGTACATGTAGTTTGCAAAAAAAATAAATTGTTCTACCAAGTCGACTTACTGCACACTGTATGCAAGGCATACAACAATCATAAACAATGTAACACTTGTCTTTCTTCTACCTGTTTAAACCTAAAGCTCTTGAAGTTGCTGGAAATACTATTCTAGTGCTCACCAATCTTACCAGCAGGTACATGTAAATGTATACATCCTCATTTTGAAAAACTTGTGCCATGTTAAAGTTGTAATTGGATGTTTAATATTTTTATAAAGGTTACTCCAGCTTCACTACAAGGAACTAATGGCAACCTTGTCATTAGCAACTTGCAAATGACCACAACCTGGCATTGTACTGGTTCCTTGGTTTGTGGGCAAGAAATACTGGAGGGGGTCGGTGTACATGCAAGTTAGAACTTGCAGTACTGTCCAGTTCCAAGAATGAAGTCACTTGAACATGTGACAAACCAAACTGGCCTGGTGCTCCAGATCAAAAACGTCATTGTTATATCCTCCTGTGAGTCATGGAACAAGACGTCCTGCCTTGACCTTTTGGAAACCCCACAAGGCAGGCAATGAGGGGAAAATCCAAAATTCGGGAAGTATGCCAAATGATTACACATCACAGGATATGCTTAAAGGGAGTGCAGGCTAAATACTTTCACAATACTTGCATTAATAAATATGATGAGCTTATTTAAAATCAAAACGAACAACTAAAAGTGCAACACGCATCGTAGTTAATGGGAAAAGTTCCATAAATATCAGTGCATGCACCTTTCCATGGTGAACAGTACATGTAGTATATACATGTATATGTGGCACAGTAGATTTATCAACACACCAACAGGTACATATGTACAAGTTGCATTTCAAACATGTAAGTTTTAAAAATTGCATTTAGCGTCCTTGCGCTTTAGAAAGCTCAATATCCCGAGTTACCTTAGTAAGTTGCGGACAAAATACCGGTACATATAGACAGCAAAGATCAGCACAAAGAGCAAAGGTTTTTTTGTGTGTGTGCGTGATCGATACTTTTATAAGCACAATTGGGAGGACTTGGCTAGTCTATACATCCTTCCCATGGCAAGCACAATGGTGATGGCCTGACCACAGGCTATGAGTCACAGCACAGTCCAGGGAGTGCAGACCCATAGTCTAGGTACATGTACATGTACAGTGTATATTGCCACACAACCAGCTGAGCTGGTCTTTTCTCAATGCAAAAGAGAGAGAGGACCAATCTGAGGTAGAGGAAACACGATCTATTTACGAGCCTGTGGCACCCTGCTGCCCTGATTTGAATTCCAGAAAAATTCTCCCACTACTCCATCGCATATTTTATCATTCAAAAGTGCTCTTAGAAAAATTTACAAATCATGCAAAAAGATACACGTAACTGAGAGATACAGAATGAAAAGCATGACTTGAATTAAACTGCAAAATGCACTGAATTTGTATCAACACAAACAAAAAAGGCACTGCAAAACTGAAGGTACCAACTCTGTTAGATGTACAATGTAGGCCTACCAGTATCTAGCCCAAGGTTGGGCAAAATGTGGTAAGCCCTTGCATCAGCCTGTTCATTTCTAAATGCCTAGGTTTCTTAAGGCTAAAATGAACATGAAATTTGTCAGTCAAAACTTGCAAAGAATCAGAAAGCATTGTTTGGTAGTCTAGAATACCAGTAAGAGAAACCGCATGAGAGAGCACTGGCCGCAGTGCATTGTGGATGAAAGACTCTCTGGACAGAGCAAACTTGCGGGCCATCGTGGAAGCTTGAAAAAATGCAGCTCTTGCGTTCATCCTGTGCTTGATACCACACAACCACTTTTGAAAACACAGGCCTTCTCAATCCGTGGATCTCTTTGACAATTTTCCATGCACATGGTTCTCCTAGTAGGAACAGCATGCATTATGTGTCATGACTGTCGTCCCCACTTTTCACCCACACTGCACTGCAGTAAACATTGTGTTATGTCATTATCGTTTTGGTCTACTGCAAGCATTTAGTTTTTGCAGGTATTTTGTACATCAACCAGTACATGTACTTTTTTGACATGAAATACTGACAGGGTCAATAACTCTGTCAGAAAACTAGAGAATGTCAAGAATGTCAAGACAGATCTGTGTCCAGACAAAAATGTCCATAAAAACAACCTGAAACTTTAATACTGCAAGTACATGTACATGTACATGTCCCATACATATATCTCCTCCACCACATCAATGCCAACTGCTTGTACCAGTATTTGTCTGAATGCCATAATAAGAAAGTCTCAAACTTGTGGAAAGATCTGGGAATTAATTATGTAAACTTTTTTAGCCCGATGAACGTCCATTATTCCTACCTCCAAGAGGTTGATCACTTGATTTAAGAAGCAGGATGTACATGCATAAATAACTTCAGACTCAGTTCAAATGCTTAAGTTTGGTAGAGTTTACAGCTCATTTTTACAATCTACATGTACTCCAAATAATAGTTACATGTACATGTATGCCCTTGGCAATAGAACAGGGTAGATCATTTTCTTTCTATTAGCACTAAACTTGCACGGTGAAGTCAGCACCGGTGGCACAACGCTGGTAATTGATTTCAGAACTTTAGGTATCAACGATATTGCATATTAGCCAAAACTTTTTTCTTCCTGCAAAGAGATGCACAAGCACATATGTAACATATATGAAAAATTTGGACACAGAACAGAAAAATCCATTTTCACCTTCAGAGAAAACCAGTTGTAAAAAGTCAAAGTCCGTTTTTGTGAACAAATGAGAATGTCCATTCCACCATATCTTGTGAACTCTTTAAAGTTTTCAGTCAACAAGAGTTTAAATTCTTGAAAAATAAAATAAATACGTGGATGATCTTCCCCAGTACTGTAAAATTCTCTTTTGTTATCTGACAGCCTACACCAAAACTGTAAATACATGTAGTAACTGTCCCAATCAATCAAGTTGCTGAGTGCTGATTCTCACAAGCAAGTTCACTGTATCAAGGTACTGGTAGTTTTACCTGATGTTGAACTGAATGACGTACACGTAAGTGCCATTACTTTCAACTGCTTCAGTTAAAACGTTCTGTTGACTCCACAGAATAAATGTTCCACTTTTTTTCTGTAGACAGAGTTTACCAGCCTTGTTGAGATTAAACCCTCCAGAAAAACACTCAATTTTGCAAATCACAGATTTTTGTCCTCTTCTCATAATACTTTGCCCCAGAAACCATTGGCTTTACTCCAGAAACTGCTAGAAAAATACCGGGTACTTGCTTTGGCAACTCACAGTTATGGAAGTAAATCATGACTATTTTTTTGGTCCTCACATCACAACAATACAGCAGGCTTTGCTCCTAACACAAAAAAAGTACTGACAAATCTTACATACATGCAAGTGTAGTAATGTTACAGTGCTCTAAACAAAAATCACTAAACTGACCATCTACTAGTAGCATGTGTCGAGTACTAGTCACATGTACATGTACATTCAAGAGTGGTGATGAACATTTAGTTAGTCATAACCACAAATATTCCACACTTTAGTCAAAACACGTCCAGTGTGATAAAACCTGATTGCACAAGGTGTGACCAAAAAAGGAATATTCTGTGTGATCACAGGATTAATTACTTAACAGAACTGGTAGAATAAACTCTACAAAACTACGAAATATTTGACCAATACAGTATTTCCAATTTAAACAAAATCACAGACGATTTACTAGGACACAGGGTAAAAAAAATTAAACTACTGCAGGAACTTAAAAGTCAATCAGCCAATCTTCTACCATGCCCAGAACTATTCTTCTATTACCATGAAGGAAAACACAAACAAATCTAGCGGGGATGAGAGCAAAAATACTGGTACTTACATTACCTTACTTACGCAGAAGTTGTAAGACACTTTAACCGCTCCCTACTTCTTTTTAATTATAAATCCAAGGCAACATGAACAGTGAAACCTCAAGTTGAATCGTTCTAATTCTAGTAATACTTATAGCACAGCCACCTTCCTCTGCTGGCACTGATGATATGACAACAGGCCCTACTAATGCTGAATGCTATATCTAACCAGAGGGAATCCCTCAGTTTTGAGTGTGTGGTGTGTGTATATACAGAGGTGAGCTGTGGCCTGGACTACCCACACTGGCTGTTCAATGACACGGCCCAATGGAAACAAGTCACAAGGGAAATGCCTCACTGTTCCCGCTTCCTATGAGCTCATCCCCTCATGCATAATGCATGAGCTGCTATGAGCAACCAATGAAAGTGGCAGCGGGTCTTCCCTCACTGCCAGTGTGGACAGTCATTGGGTGTATGCTGCTGCTGGATAATTTCCATGAGCAGAATGATGATGGAGTGCCTGTGATCAACGATTTGTCAGTAGTAGTGTCCACAGCAACCACCCCTAATCCTTGCTGTTTATCAGCAGGGTTTACCCTTGCTGACTGCTCTGGAAAATCATGGGGAAACTGGCAGAGGAGTGGCTTTGTTCCAAAAAAAAGAAGAGTTGATTGGGTGATCTCAGTCAAGTCACATGAGTGTTGACCATCTTGACTGTGCTGATAGTGATACAATCATTATGATGCATCATGCACACGTGTCACTTGTGATATGATTGGGATTGTGATATGAATTATGTAGCAGGGTTAGTTTAATTATCCATAACCTTTGACAAATGAGACTTCAGTTGGTACATGTAAGTCCCATGGCAACACTACACATCAAACATCCAGGAGGGAGGAAACCACACAGCGGGGAGAGAAGGATGACATCATATACATGTACACGTAGCTGCTTCCAGATTGGTGAGGACACAGCTTATGTAAAGAGACAATGATGAATATCCATCGGGGCAAATTCCAGACAACCACAATAATAACCTAAATTCTGGCAAACTGGTAATGTATCCTTACACACTAAAAGCACTAGGCGTGCACAAGTGTCATGGGAAGTTACATGTACATCTATGAACACATCATGTACAATCACATGAAACAGGCAGGATGCTCTCTCCAAATACCTATCAAGTGTCATTTCCTGTAGGATTCCTAATTTTGTCCCAAAATATACAGAATCCAGATGTCACCTTCAGTGTTGTCATTCTGCAGCTAAACAAAACAGTTGCTTTTTATGGAAGCTTCTAAATGCACCGGTAGGTATAACTACCTGCACATGTACTTACCATTCCCATGAACTCAGAACTTTGATTTCCAATAACCTGCCTGCAATTTAGCAATCTGCCAAACAAAACGGTTCACACAGATTTGTGTCGAACACATTCAAGGTGCAAAATAGATCCCTCTGGATCAGGGCTTTAAATTTGAAATACTTTTGTAGTACATAAAAATGCACTCCAAAAATGTTTTAACTTAAATACATTAAAAAGTTGACAGACCCTATACAGTGTTCATCATGTACAAAAAGAGCTTTGGATGATCATGCATCATCAACAGTCAAAATCACACTACTGCATCAAAATTCAAACACAAGGCTGTTGGTGTTAGAAAATCTGGCTTTTAAAATTTTACCTGAACATCATTGACTGCACGCACATGTACTCTCAAGTTATCAAAGAACAATAGTGGGATCCCAATATGACGCTTTAAGCATCAATCTGCGCATTTCCGCATTTGAAAACAAGGCTGTATGTGTCAGCTTCAATTCTTAATACGATCAGATGACTGAAAGTAAGGAGTCAAGACACAAAATACATGAAGGTGTGTCAATCAAACGAAAAGATAACAGCAATTTACCGCAAACTAACATACCTGCGATGGTCGTGTATCTGCATGTGCAGTGGGTGTGGTTTAAACTGAAGTAGCGTCACACTTAAGAACCAGATACTGCGTGTACTGTGTCGACTCTGCAGGCGCGCCCAACAAAGTTCAACACAGAGAGCCTCGGTTCCGATGCTGATATGCGCAGAAGTGCTAATGTGAAATCCCTCTATTACTCAATGTTTTTGTGGAACTCAAAATGATGATTTCATTTCCTGTACACATGTAATTATCTGGCGAATAAGTACCGGTGCTCATTATAGTAAAGTGACAAACGCCTCATATACTACCTGTACAAGAGTAAAAAAAAACTAAAATTGTCTGAGTAGCATTCAACTCACTCCTGCACTCTCAACTTCTAGTTGCAATCCCAGGAATTTCATTCAGCCTACCCAAGGCATCCATCACATGTGCACCCACAGTAATTAATTCCTCCTCTCCAAGAAACCTACAAGGAACTCAAGCATATGACTCAGACCACAAATATGTCTTACCCCAAAGATTCCAGCTCACTATAGGCATGCATACACCGCATCTACATGTACACTATACATGTACATGTACACATGTGTGCAGCTGTGTACAGCACTGGTAGTAAAGTGGCCAAGATGTTCCATAAAGGTATAAGTAGGCAATTCAGTGACGTCACCAAACCCGTTGACCGGATGCCCGCACGTGCGCACGGGCACACACACACACAGAAAGTGACATGAAACCCATGCAAAAACAAAAACATGACAAAGTTTTAACACCCATATCTAACGTTCCCTACATCCATTTACCTTCAAATTTTAGGATGGCAGAAATAAATATCTCAACTACTGATCCCCGAAAAATAAGCGCAAAAAACCAAATACTTCGTGAGAAAAGTGAAAAAATTCCTCGCGGAAGCACGCCCGGGGTGACCATTGGCCGCACAGTGGTCACAGCGTCGATCGTGCAAGCTCGCACGGCACGCGTGGTTGCACGTGGTTCGGTTTTGATCGGATCGACATTCGGGTTTTCGTTGCTAATCCGGAGCGTGTTTTGAAAGCTACCCGAACCCCTCCGGTCTTTTCCGAAAGAGGAAGGATTCATGTTCATTGTGTGTTTGTCACATCGAAATCGGCCCAGTGGTTGAGAAGCTACGTCACAACCAACATTTCAACGCCGTGTTTCTCCTTGAAGTTTACGATCTTATGTTTTGTGACATCGTGAGTATAAAATATATTTATATTAGTTGATGATTACGAGTTTTTAAGAATATTGGCCAAGTAACAGCGTCCGGAAATGTATTTGTTCCGGACCACGTTTGAGCAGTTTGCACGGAGAAATCGTTCACGTTAAATCTAGACTGCGTACCACTCGACGGCGCCCCCACATATAATAATGGGAGTCTGGGTGCCCGACTAGTTCAAGAAATTCGTAAACGTGAATCATCACCGTCGTATATTTTGAGTCCTTTTATCATAAGCTCATCAAAATTAATCATTAATACCATTCTTAAAGAGTAAAAAGTTTCCCAATCTCTTGGTAATGGGTTTTTAAGTTAAAAAATGACATCATTGTACGAATATGTGCTCCGTAAAATCATCTCATGTGGTGGTTTCTATTTCGTGATAAACTGTTCAGGTGTTCACGTCATGAAGTGAACACCGCGTTAACGTGTCTTTGACATTGTTCAATGGGGTTTATTTATCAAAGTATGAGGGAAAAATATAATCAAAGAAAGCAAAGCCAATTTGTTTGGACTTTCCGGTCGATCTACACCAATTTAAGGTTGATCATAAAAAAATACTTGTCACTCCAAAATAATGTTTGCTAGGCCTATCTCGAAAAATCTTCTCTTTGAAGTTACCCAATCATTTTGCAATTCTGAACAGAATTTTAGCAGAATGCAACTTTCTAAGTAACTTACTTCATGTTATTTATGGACACTTTCCTACTTTTAGGACTACTTTTGAAACATGCCTAGAACAATAGTGATCAGTATCATTGTAATACAGAATAACCTTTAAATTGTTGCCTGTTCTTTTCCTTTAATGATAAATCATACAAATAATCTATACTTTTGTTTAATGGCAGACGCTATATATTTGATCTTATTATTTTGTGTGTACTTTTTAGATATTGGGCCATATGTCAAGGAAGCTGGTATCTACCGGAGGCACTTCGCTCAGGATGGACCAAGCTTCCCAGTGCAAACCCACGTCAAGAATGGACTCGTCCTTGAACTGCACAGCTACATCCAAACAGAACTATCATTGAATTTGTTAGTATACTAAAACTAAAATCACAGGTGTGATAGGAGTCAAAGCTCTGCGATATGAAAGTGACAGTTGGCATTACACCCAAAGGGTTGTAAAAATCCGCAACTCTCTTTACTTACTGCAAATATTTGCAGAATTCCGTAAGGTTGTCTTGTTCCAATTTTTTCTCAAATTAAAGGTAATTAATATGCAAATCATTTTCACTTAATTGAACTTTCATCTGTAGTTTCTGAGGAGTACAGGGTGTGTCAAATACATTAGGAGTATACCGTACACGTACATGTGGCATTGATCCTCAAAAATCCCAATAATTGGTGCTTTACTGTTAAAAAACATGAATGATTATTTATGCAAATTGATCAATTTTACGCATTGCATATATTGATTAATTAATTAGAAAATGGCTTTATTTAAGATAAGACAAACAGTAATGTTTACCAACATACGTGTAACCACCACATCAGAAATTTAATTGAAGTCTACAGCTGCCAGGAGTCAGGACATCTCGTTTTATTGACATTTATATCAATTAAATATGCAAATCAGATATACATTTGTATTTTAAATGTGGAAATTCGTAGTAGTGATGTGCAAATTTGTAAGAATGCCAAGTTTGACAGAAATAAAATGTGTCCTTCCAATGTAACAGAAGAAAAACCTTGTTTGAGTGAGCTTTTCCTGGTGCCATTCACTTTATAAAGAAAAACAAAGGATGACCTTTGACCTGGGAGTCAAAATTAGACAGTTGTTTGCGATTTTCAAATGGATGTATCTTGAGAACCGCTTGGCCGTTTTGAATGATTTTTTCACTGTTAAACTCCTGAAGATATGCTCTTTCATATCTGCTATAAATTGACTGTGTAATGAAATAATTTGGAAATCATCTGAAATGCCTAGTATAAGATCCCATTGCAATCTCTAATTCAGCTTTCAACATGGCAAGTCAATTTGTCCCAAATGACAAGGAGTGATCTGGTATTGAGGAAATGATGTCAAGGCTTTCTCCGTGTTTCACTATCAGAAGTGATTTCTGAGTTTCACACGAGACAGATACAGTCATTCTTTCTGAACTTCCAGCAAGTTCCAAGTATTTTATGTCGGTGCATGCAGTTACCGTCTTTTGACGACTTTTGGTGGGAGCTTGGGTGATTCAGTGATCAGCCATGCCGGGATCTGGGTACACCCTGACTGTGGCAGCCCCTTTGACGTCAGCATGCCAGTCAACACCGGCTACTAGGCCACAGTTCGCGCACGTTCTGGTCCTGCTGAATGGTTTATGAATTTACAAGGGCACCATAAAGGGGGTCCCCTGAGCAATGTAAACAGAACTCTTTTCTACAGTACCCATGGTACTCAAGTGTGTCTGCTATAACAACTGGGGATTATTTCCATTTGAATGCACTATGTCTACACACTGCCCTCCATGCTTAACCACAGGAATTCCATTCAGGTTGTAGTTTGACGTCATCATGGAAGTACCACCAAAACTGGTTATATTACTGGAACTCAATGGGAAAAAAAGCAGGAAACCCGCCACTTTTTTAATACAAAGAAATTGCGTGCGAACTTCATACAAGCAATGTGAACTGTTGATCTCAATTTAACCCTGACCTTTCTTTTTTCATTTAAGAAATTTGGGAATGAAAAGAATAGTATTTATAGACCACATGTATTTTTAGATAGGAACTTTCCACCCCAATTTCTTTCATTTTTTTTATCCACAAAAAGCCAAATGGATGAAAAAGTGTTTAGTAATGATAAGTCACTCAAACGTCACATTGTGTTTTCAGATGTGTACAAGAAATATTTCAAAGGATGGAAACCTGTAAAGTTCTGACCAAATTTGGCAATCAGAGATAGCCTTGTGACATACTGGTGAACTTTTTGGTTGCAGTTACATGTACATGAACCCGTCCGTCCAACGACCCAGCTTTCAAATTACTGGTATTTCTGCTACACTAATACACTGTACATGTCTAGATATTCCAGCTTTTGTTTAGAATGTATGGAATTCTACCTGGAGGCAAGTCTGGTCAAAACTTTCCCACCCAAACAGCCAATTTCAATTTACATATATGCAAATGAACCTGGAGTCAATTTTGAACAGACACACACATCAAAATAATTTGTTTCACTGCAATGTATGTTCACAAAAAAACTTTTCACGAACCCCCAGTGTAGTTCTTATGACATGTTCAGTGATCAATATGGTTTGATGTGTACAATTTGCTGCAGCAACACAAAAGCAGTGTTAGCAGTCACACATTCTTGATGATTCTGAAATTGTATATAAATGGATTTTTTGTGAGTGTTCTGATGTTTTTAAATCCTGCATCAATTCATTCTGAGCTCAGCTCATGGGGTAAATCCCAATGGGCTCGGTGCCAAAATGTACATGTACTTTCACCTGTTACATTTTGACATACATGTATAATGGTATATGTACATGTTCTTGAAAATCATGCTGTGCACCTGGCAAGGTGTTGCATGCCTGTGCACATTCAGATGAAAATCTGTGATAGTACCGGTACCAACATGTGCGACAGCCAATGCATCTATGCAATGTGATATATTGATTACACCACACATCATCATCTAAATTCTAATGTTTCTGCGTAGAGCTCAAATCTAAATCTTAATGTCATGCAAGCAAATACTTAGAAAGACCAATATACCGATACCATGTGGAGGCTCCTCAATCCAGAATCCTTCTGGAAATCTACAATGGGGCCCTCTCTTGTTCCATTCCATGGACACCACCATAACAAAAAATGGATCAGCTTTTCATTTCTCGGAGGGAGAGAATCATTATTATGTCTTGCAATGCTTTCTACCCGTGTACCCTATGTGCATAGTTGTAGATCATGTTGGTAAACTTTCAACCTTCACGTACACATGAAAGTCATGACAAGTTCTGGCACCTCGCAACCTCTGGATTCTTGCTCAGCTGTTAGTCAAGCTGATTAGGTTGTTGTGCCCAATGTATCATCTGACTGTGCAGTACATGTACCAGGATGTGACAGATTAATTACTTGTAGAACAAGCTCTGATTGTACCATGAATTCTGAACAGGCCACATGTGCCAATTCTTGTCACAAACAATCACGCTTGAGACTTTTGTGTGATGTTTAAAATGCTGTTTACAAAAGCCAAACGAATCTTGAAAGATATTTCAAGAGTACTTACTGCCTCATTCTTCTCATCCAAGGTTAACCACAACATTTTCTATTTCCCAGTCGCCAGGACATTGACATTGATCTGAGTTACATGGACAGTCCTGCTACCTACTGCAAACAATGAGTCAAAGGGCTGGTGTCCTGCAGTTTGTGCGTGTACGCATACAAAGGTAACAACAAGTGCTACCCAAGAAATGAAACTGCGGACACTTCAACTGTATCAATTGAGGAAATGACCCGGAGAGATACATGTACATGTACTGTACATGTATGTACATGTACATATTCAAATTAGATGAGAGAAATGCTTGGCACACCTCAATCAATCACCAAATAAGGCAAGGACTGTTCAGAGATTTCTGATGCAGAACAGCAGGTTCACACGCTTGTCATCCTCTATAAGTATTTTGTTTACTTTTTCTGTATTTTTGCCATTTTTAGTGTTGTACCAGTACTTTGATTTGCCTTTGTTGCAGTTGAATAAATAATAATGATCAATCCCTCTGGATGCTGTGTGTCTTTGTGATATGACGTCCCACGTGATGTACAAGGTGTCCCAGAAAAAAAAACCCTGAGGAAAGGGTTTAACATGCCCAGACCATGAGATATGATTATAATGTATAAGGATCTCTGAAAAGTAGAAGCAGTATTCTTTCTAATGATACCTTGATGGTATCCCTCCTGTCATGCATGACTGAACACCATTATCTTGAAAATGAGGCATCCGAACTCAGTTGTAACACTTTGGATAAACCAGTGAATGAGGTTGTCCTCTGTCATGCTTGTCTTGGATAAGAGATCAGGGGCACACCAATTATTACATAATTCACAGTTAATTATGCACCCGACACCTTCCATGTGTCTGCCTTCCCTTTCAATGCAGAGTTCACAACAGCGGTGCATGTCAGCCACAGCTCGTCTCACCAATGCAGGGTCATGTCATAGGATATCCACCTCCTACCGAATGCGACCTCGTAAGTCTTGGATGTTACCTGGTGGACTGGTGAAAACTTTGTCCTTCAGATACCCCCATAAAAAATAATCACACAGGGTGAGATCTGGAGAACGGGGCAGCCATTCAATTGGATGGTTAAGAGCAATTACTCGATTACCCGCAGGACATTCCTCAAAGCGATGAGCCTGTGTGCGGGTGCCCAGTCTTGGGCCCACCACAGATGTCGGGAAAAACACCATTTTCATGCTGTTGAAAATGCATCTGAAGTTGGGGTACCATGTCTTCGTTGATCATGTGCAAGTACCACTGACCATTCGTATTCCGTTCGAAAAAGAATGGTCCGATAATGACACCATTCCCACACGGTCCTACCTAAACGGTGACTTTCTCACAACTCATGTTGGCTTCAAAGTTAAAATTTTGCGGGTGCCCCTTCGGTGCGTACTCGACGTTGTTGTGGGTGTTAACTTCTCTGTTCACCCCAAATGCTACCTCATCACCGATTGTCAACCATTCAAGAAACCTTTCATTGGCCTGACAGGGTTCCAGGAGCCACTGAGCAAACTCCCATCTCCTCCTGAGGTCTCCACACAAAAGTTGGTGGCGGATGTGCATTCGGTATGGATGGAACTGCAGGTCTAACTGCGTTAATGTGGTTAAATGAAGAATGGGACAGTCCAAGTCCATTCATCCTGCAACTGGTTCCCCTTGGCTGTTCGACAAGTTGCTGTCGAACTGCAGCAACATTTTCAGGAATTCGCACTGTGTGCCTCGTTCTCGAATGACCCTTATTCAAATTAAGGCTTGTCCCATGTTCTCGGTATTTGCAAACATTTTCCCAGATGGTCGACTTTACCGGTGGATCCCTATCAGGGAAAGCTTCCCTAAATGCAGCTTGGGTGGCTTGAAAGCTCTTGTTTTCAAGACATTTCGTCACAACAAACACTCTTTGCTCTTTGGTCAGTTGCACCATGTTGCAGACTTGCTGTCCTGCTTCGAACACTTTCCAACACTGCACTGGCCTGCCTCGGGGCAAGTCAACGCATTTAAACCAGATTACTGCATAACTTGAAAGTAACAAAACGCAATCTTCCCTCATTAACATGACCTTTGTTGTCACTTTTAACCAGGACAAGCATGACAGAGGACAACCTCATTCACTGGTTTGACAAAACTGAACAACCAGTACGCAAATACATATATACATATACAGTGTACATGTAGCAACTTAACAAATATGTTTTTCCCACAGTATCATTTCCCATGTCATATCACTACTTTAAACATTCATGTAGCAGTATTTCAAGTCATGTACATGTGTAGTCTGTTTTGTATTCCTCCCATTAAAATCAACATCATCACATGCAGGTGCATGATGTGATAAGGTAAACAAATGGCATACTTGTATGGTATGGTGGCACTGTCCAAAATGACCTTGCATGTGAGGGTGAAATCAGACACCAAAGTGTTAAGACTAATGGCCATAGGAGTACATGTACATACCATCACAAGTACACAGTGTGACTGAGCACACTGGTAAGTTTCTTTTCCGCTATTAGAAATGGTCAAAAAAGTTTGATGCCTAAGCGTGAGTCCCCCTCTTTGCACCTGTGCGGTGTCACATGCTATGCCAGGATCCTTCCATACACACAGCTATACCCAATAGAGTTTATTCATGGGTCGGTCATACTGAAATTGAAAGTGAGATTACATGTAACTCTTCATTTTTGAACGTTGAAAGTACAAGTACAAGTAGAAATGAAATGAAAGCTATAAAATGAAATTTAGTGGCAAATTAGTACCTATCTATTCTGATGAATAATTTCAAATTTGAAATGAAACTTTAAAAAAATGTACTTTGGTGTTTGAAGCCAGATTTAGAAAGATATGGAAAGGGAGGCATGGAATGCATGGTAATAATAAAAACAGTCTGGTCCCTTCCTAATCGACAGTTTGTAATTACTAAAACAGATTCACAGGACAAGATCTAAAATGGCATCCACGTCTTTGAAACCTTACTTGATCAGGCACTGGGCTTCTTTTTTCCAGGCCTATCTGCCCCACTTTCTGATTGGCAAATTAGGGAGAGATTGGTGGGACATGGTTAATCCAGGCAACCAGCTCAACATCTCAACAAAACTTAGTTACAGGTACCCATGCAACTTGCATATGACTGTGTATGCACAAGGTGAGTTCCCACCAAAGAAGCATCATTGCTGTGTAAAAGCAAGGCATCTCTTTATCCTATACAGAGCAGATATATACATGTACACATCCATGGGGCATGTACCCCTGGTGTTGAAACGTCACACTACCCCTGAAGTACCCCTGCAGTGCAATAGCATGAATAGAGCACCAATACTCCTGTTGCCAGCAAAACCGTTCTCCCATTAATTTTCCACTTACCCAAGAGGAGAACTCTTCAACTCCAGTTGACACAGACAACCCAGCCTACATGGTCTGAAATCACATCCCCAATGCACACAAACAGGACAGTGGTGGTTGATCCATACAGGAGTACTGCACTAGTATACAATGCAAAGTTTGTTGAGATAGTGACTAATGTTCAAAGTGAAAGGACACTGCAGCCAACTTTTGTTTGTTAGTTTGGGGGCTATTCTTTCCATGCACGTATGGTAGCACTGTCATTTGATTAAACCACAGCACACTGGTGAAACTGAAAACTAGTCAAGCAACAAGACAGTGGACTTTGACATCCACTGAGCAAGATCAGGCATTACAAACTAAGCACAGCAAGGGTGGAGTGCAACTGTGCGCTCATGCACTGGCACTGATGATTATGGTACATACATGATCAATATTGTTTAAAAGGAGAAGTGTTGGGTGATTTTCTACTTAATACATGAAGTTATACCTGAGGGGCCCACTGGTACTTACATGCACAAGTTTCAGCCTATACATGTACATGATACAAATTGAAGTTTGTAATCCGCTCTGTGAGGGAACAAGAGAGGGTGTGGTTTTTACATGAAAACAACGGTCCTTTGGTGGGAACTCACTGAAAGAGCGCCCAAGTTTATGCGCATATGGTGTGGGGCGTAGTGAGAACGCACAACCAGTTTACGTTGGAATGAACCAGTACCGGTGCACGGTCTTTGGGTGTGTGCTGAGCGTGTAACCGACAAGCCCAGTTGAAAAACTTCCCAAATCAGCTTCTCTCTTCTTTGCAGATGAGGGTGCTCTTTCTTTAACGCAGGGCTGATATACATGTACATGTACATGCACGTGTATGTTGTACGTGAACATGTACTGTGCATGCATGTACGAGACCCACACTGAATCATTTGCAAATTTTACTTGGACAAGACAGGTACCAAATACCGGTATCTGGTAACTTGTGCAGTACGTATGCTACCCGGTATACATGTATAATGTACATGTCCAGTTTGTGCTAAAAACACAACTCTGTAATAAATATGGATAGTCTCAAGTACATGTACACGTGTACAACCAAATTTGTGTAGCTATCAGTACAGGATCACGCTTCTTGCACAGCGGCAGTACAACACTTCAAAATCCCATGGTAAATGGATTTAGATTCAGAAAGTATGATGCAAGGTAGTGCTGGTGAAAATTTAAATCACGTAGTGTGCACAAGAAATGGCTGTCTTTAATTTAATTTGAGAAGCTGCCTAAATGCAGAAAGCACTGGGGGTATCCAATTATCTCAGGTTAAATCACATTGAAGCTCTGATCAAATTTTCGGCCAGATATTTATGGCACTGGTACATACAATTTGTGTCTGTGTACATTACAATGCTGTCCGTGTACGCGCAAAGTTCTCACACTCATTCTCATTTGTTTTCATCAGCAGTTACATGTATGTAACTTATGGGTTACATGTACATGTACTCCTTGAGTCACTGCAGGAAAACAGGATACCGTACCTCAGGCTCAGACACCTCCATGCAAGTTCCCACAGCTCTTTTTCTGAGCAAGGGAAGGCAAAGTGGATTAGACAAAGCACCTGCTAAAATTATTTGAAGGACCAGAACATTTTAAGTGTACATCTGGAAAAGCCTACTAGTATGTATGTAAGTAAAAAAATAGTGAGTTTTCAGGGATAAAAGAGAACATTTTTTACAGTTGCATGTCCTAAACATAGCACTAGCACCTTTTGTGTCTCCAAATACTGGTACCTCCCTCCCCCCAAAGAAAGCCCTCAAGACACCCCCGGGGTCTACAAGAACATTGTGGATGACTCACACATGTGTCATCTCCGGTAGACCGTGACTGCCAACGTCAACCCCCACCCTGTGAAATTAGTACCCCTAGTCCTTGAGTCTAGCCTTTCCCCCCCTCTCCTCCTTTCCCTGCCACCTGTTGAAGCCCGTATCACTCCCCGGCCCAAAACACGGATGAGCAGAACATGCTTTGCGGAGGGATCCGTGCCAACTAGCTGCAATGATCCCTCTAAGCTTCACTCCCAAACGTCGGTCGGTGTCATTTAAAACAGACCAGTGGGGATTGAGAAGGCAACTTGGGTAGTCGGGTGTCTATGCAGCGTATGGGGGCAGACAGCGTGCATTGTGGCGGTTACGGGGAAAACAAGACAGCAGATGGCAGTTAAGCATTTTAACAATCACCGAGCAATAGACGGATTAGGATGCCAGGACTAATTCAGTGGGGAACTTGAATGAATGCAAAACATGGTATTAAAGTTGCCCCTTTGCATATTTTTTCCCACTGTATCTCAGCTTGTCTCCTTGGGATATTCAGAAAGAGGCAGCAGAAATGTCCAATGTCTGGGCCAGGAAGACAACCTCCTATTCAGTAGTGACACCCTGGGTGGTAGCCAACAACCATAAAATTACCAGCCTCTCATCTACCCTAATTTCCAACTCTTTCCCCTCGCATCAGAGCTTAGCGTTGCACATATTTTAGCCCTGAAAAATTTAACCACAATACTTTGTATTCAGTTCGCATTCATGCGAACCTTCACAATGACAATTTACAAGCCAACAAGGGGAGTTGATTAGGCCGCCGTAGTGGTTCTTTCCCCACCTTCCACCTCTGTGGCCCAGGTTTGATCCCTCACTTGGTCCACATGTGGATTGGGTTTTCAGTCCCTACATGTACCAGCACTTGATTCTGTGAGTTTTAGCCAGAAAACTCCGGGATTTTCCTCCCCTCTCTAAAGCTGTGACTGCCTCTCGTTGTTTACTCTCTACAGGTTTCTTCAGGTTTGCAGGCTACAATGCCTAGAGTGCTCAGTTACGGAAACCTTTGTGTCATTACCAGAAATTAAATAAAAAATAATAATAATACATGTTATGTTACCGGTAGTGCATATGTATGAACATGTACATGAACAACAAACAATATTACCTTTTTCTTTCTGATCATTAACATGTACAAATGTTGAAGTGTTTTAGTTCTGGTTTTGTGTAACTTCCGTGAAAGAGTTTCTGGCCAAGTGAACATTAGGCACAGAATTTTTTCAGACCTAATCATGCTACAAGATGCAAGCATATACATGTATATCACACATTTTACACTCCTGCACGTCCAACAATAAATTAAGATGGATGACAGTTACTGTGGGAACTCATCAGTAAAACTGTGGTACACAGTACACTGTTTGCTTATTTATCATACTTGATACCACTGACCTTGAAATTTTTAAGAGAATATTGAGCAAAATTGTAGAAATGGTAGTATGCTGACTGTACAATAAAACAAGATTGCTAAGTCTGGGCTCTAGAAAAATCCCAACCAGGGTACTGCATTTTCCACATTCCAGATTCCACAACTCGCACAAAACTAACACACGGTTTGAAATCAACTTACCGGGCTGGTTGGAAATTCCCAGGTAGTTGCACATCAAACCACAGACTGGAGAAGTCTCCCCTAAAACACAAACACAGAGTGCCGACTTGCAGTCGCATAGCCATCCACTGACTGTACCGTTGGCTGGAGCCGCACACATGTGGCTAAACTCAAACCAGATTGGACTTTCCCAGGGTACCACGGTGAGAGTGATACGTGGGCAACAGGCACAGAAACCCAATCCATGCATCAGTGATTTTCCAACTTGAAAGTGAAACTGGCCAAGAATGCACTGTCATTTTTAAACTCTTCAGGCAAGAGGTCCAGAGGACTCTCGGGTCAGTGATGGCAAATCCATGGTACATAATAGACTTGCCTCCAGTCTGGTCAGCTCAGATTTTACAACAGACACTATACATGTACATGTATGCTCTGCAGAGCTTGAAACTAAATGTAAAATGGGAATGCTGCCACAGTTTTCCAACTAAACTAAACTCTAATCCTCCTACCCCCCCCCAAAAAAAATTAAAAAACAAAACCTGGGCAAAAAATCCCAGTTCAAGTCTGTGGTGAGCTCTTGTCATCAATCAGGTCAGTCAGGGGAGCCCAACTTGACCCAATGCAAAAAGTACAGTCTTAATTCCTCCTGGGCGTTGGAAAAGAAGCATTGTCATTTTGCAAAGTGATAACTCATGACCGGGTCAATTGTTCTCACTTGTCTCCGGGCTGTCAGCAGATGAGTGACATGGAGACTGTTGGCCTCACCATTCTGTCAGAGACAGTGTACAGGGTAGCATCTCATTCCATGCGCGGTGCTCTCTTCCATGATTTTTTTTTACTCCATTGGCTTTACATGTTCATTCAGATTTACAGGAAGTTACATGTACATTATGTACCAGTACAATCAAAATAGAGTTCTAAGAGGGGAGAGGTAAATTTGACTGCTTGATTCTCATACATGTAGGTTTGAACTGGTATCATGATCCAAGACAGGAGCATTGGCCTCCCTGCTTAGAAAGCGCAACCTGATTGCTTGTTCTATAGCGTGATGATACCGGTACTTCTTTTCGTGTTATCTGATTGGAAGACGTCACATGTGATCTCAGACATGGAGTTCACATACAGTGCTCATATGCGAGCATCCCTTGAATTATATCATACATATCCTACGATTACCAGTATATTTTTTGCTCATTAAAGATCACCTCAAAAGAAAACATGTTTTCTCTGATTTTATGTATACATTGTAAATATGGAAGCATCAAAATCAAACGCAGTGTCATTTGTCTTCAGAGCTCAACTACAACAACCTAAAAAGGGTTTTTTCCTGTTCATGCCAAGATGCAAATTCTGAATGTAGATTGCGTCATTCGGAGAAAACAGAGAAACGTGGGGAACACTCGCCCTGTATTTGTAGATTAACTCTTACGTATGCCAATGGCTACACGTACACACATTGTTTGGCAAGCATAAGGGTTTATCAACTAGGAACACAGGGTGAAGGTTCCCCTAGTTTTCTCCAAATGACGCAATCTACATTCAGAATTTGCATCTTGGCATGAACAGAAAAAAAGCCCAGTTATAGTTGAGCTCCAAAGACAAATGAAACTGTGTTCAATTTGGATGCATCCATATTTATTTGGACAGATAAAATCAGAGAAAATATGTTTTCCTTACAGGTGCTCTTTAAATGGAATTTTTAAATACATGTACAAGTACCTTACATAAATGTACTGGTATGTCCATGTCCATGTACATGTACACCTACCAGTAGGTGCATACACGTACATGTACATCTATGTGTGTCTTCATTATTATAACTTTATGTTAAAGCATACAGCTAGGAACAGTTGTATACATGTATCCTGAAGAAGCAAGAATGAACTAGATTGTTACAGTGAAAATAAGGCAGGGAAACTTACAAGTACTGAACATGTATGAACTTTTTGGTATGGTTGATTATAGAAAAAGCAATGTGTCACTGAAATACCGGTATTTACCCTCCAGGCTGAAATGCACAACTTTGTACCGGTAATTTTACTGAAGGCACCATTTGTCTGGAAGGGAGGGGACAAAATTTAGAGGGGCCAAAGCCTAAATTGTCATGGATGGTGACTAGGCTTTTTTTTTTTAACGATGATGCCAACAGACACTGACGTATCAGGGCTGTGGTATGATTTTGTGGGGGGGGGGTAGTGACTGAGAGTGGTGGTGGTGGTGAGGGGGGGGAGGTAGTGGCAAAGGGAGGGAAGAGATGACTGGAAGTGGAAGGAAGGCTTGCTCAGGATCATCTGTTCCTTGCTCTATGATCATACCGACAGTACACTAATTAGTCACTTGGTACGTACATGTACAACGAACGGTTGATTGCTAAAATCTGAGGCGTTTTGGGGTAATGAACCAACTTTGCCATCTGTCCAGGAAGCATCCATCATAGGCGTGCACAGATTTGGCATCCCGATCTCAACCCCTACCGGTGCTTGCTGATTTTGTGTTCAGCTGCAGGCAACCACTTTTAAATGATCAGTGCATGGTTACAGTACGCCTAGCTGTTTGGCTGTGACCGAGTCAACAAAAGCCTACAGAACTGACTAATTACATCATAAGGAGGTGTCAGTTCAGCTTACCTTGACCAAACATTGCTAAGCCAAACTGAGGAATGATACACGTACCGGTATGGTATTCAGAACATCGTTTTGAACTTTTGATGTGTGCTGCATGTACCGTACATCATTCTACTGTAACAAAGGTAGGCCCTAATACTAACGACCAGTATCAGCCCCAATGGGTCACTTTCAAAACTCCTCAGCCAGGGATAACATTACACATGTACAAGCAACTGTGGATGTTAAGCTGATCGTTTTTGATGAAACTGGGTAATATGGAAATCAGCCACTTTTGGACTAAATAGTGACTGAAGCAAACCTTCACTACAAACAAATACACAACATTAGAATGTACATGATGTATGTAAATTCAATTCTTTGTTTTTTCGGCAAGTGCAATGAACAGTACATCGTATCTACAGTACACGTAGAGTACATGTACCGGTACATGTATGTGAACTGGCTTGTACAAGTACACCTACAGGTGAGCCTTCTGTATGTTCATGTACCTGTATGAATTCACACTTTTTAACAACTGGTGATGATTTTTGGTCAATTTAAATTCTGTTGCACTATGTCATAATAAAAGTTTCACAAAACAAGTGACTGGTTAATCATTTCAGTCTTACATGGAAAGTTGTCTTTCAAAATGGACAACACTGGCTTTGGTACTGCAGGATGGACAAGAGTCCCCAACAGAAAGACTGATCTCAACCAAAGGAGGGCTTCACTGCTTAAAAAAGTGGGCCACCCAATCAATTTTACCCCCAAGATCAAATACCTGTGGTCTGCCAAGCTGCACGACTAAAAGACTTTTTTTTTAGATGAATCTTCAACCAAGCTGTCCTGTTTCTTACTAAACACCCACACCACACACAAAAACAGAGACGTTCCAAGGAAATGTTGGCCTTTTCTTGGATGTGCACATGTATAGTGTAAATGGGTGTGCAGGTATTTACCATGTAACAACATGCAGGCACTGACATCGTGGTCACATGAGACAGTACTGGACAGTGGGAGGCAGCCCAAGAGGCTTCTTGGAAAAAATGAAAGTCCGTCAGAGAATCATGGCGTCAGCCTCACATCCGTATTATGATTCATCAACAGCAGATGCAGGACAATCTCTCAACAGCCCATTGTGCTGGTTGACAAGTTCCACTGTAACTCAAGAGGGCATTACAAGATTTTATCCCAGACTGGGGATCTGACCTCAAGTTATACATGTATACTGTACACCTAATAAAAATGACAGGCAATTGTCTTGAAGCTTCTAAAAGCCAAATGGTTACCTTGCCAATTATGCATTTACATGCATGTGGTTCAGTGGATAGAAATGAGCACATGTACAATGTAGTAAGCCCTACATTTGAGAAGAACACTGGGACCTGTGAGGCACTACTACTACATGTACGGGTACAACATGTACATGTACATTGTACTGTACATATATTGTACATGCACCGGTACAGGTACATGTACATACATGTACCAAACATGTACAATGTATATGTACATGTACATGTAATGTACATCTAGACAGGGTAACAGGGGGTGCATTCAGACTACAGGTAGGTGATTGTCCTGACACCACTATGTGCCAAGTCACCTGGATGGCGACAAAAACATGTCATTCTTAGTTAATCCTCACTGACACAGATATTTTGATGAAGGCAGCCCATAGGGATTTAACCAAATACAATATCAATAAGAAAAAGGACCTTTATTGATCCAAACTTACTGGTACATGTACAGTACCAGTAAAAGAGCCAAACATCAAGACAGATGAGGTAACTATAATTATGCACCGGCACACTGTACATATATATACATGTACCAGTACAGGTGTATATGAAAGAGTCGTACATTTTTGTCCATTTTTTAATCTGCCCTCCTCACTCCCCTAGTCCCTACGTGTACGTGTATGTACCATGGAGGGTTCTTATTCCTCCATGCATGTACGGAGACCAATCCAATCACCAAATGTACCAGTAAATGATAGAAACCCAGCATTTCTTGCTGAATCTAAGCAACCATATAAACATACAAAAGGACCTTAACTAAGAGACCTCGCATCTCTTACAAGAATATACACACATGTACATGTACTACTTCTAGCAACTTGACAAAATCATGACAGTTGCTTGATAGGAAACGCCAGTTACGCTTTACTTGTTTAGCACTAACAGGGAACCAGTGGTCCAAAAGTAAACCCCTGAGGTATTAACTGCTGAAGCCCTTGCTGGCAAGGCAATCCATTCCACTCACTGTTTGGTAAAAATGGATTTTATGATCCAATCTCAGTGTAACTCAGTCAGGCCTGCGCAGGCTTTTCCAATGATGTCATCATATTTCTGACTGATTCTCTTTGTGTAGCAAAGGCAGCCATTCTGTAAACATTTATGGGATACACAATACAAAAGCTGTTAGGTAATTGCATTCTGTTATCATACAACACTCTTCCCTGTTTTATCGGAAACTTTTTGCATGCATACATTGATAACCTCAGAAACTGCTGGCTGACAAGTGACAACCTTCGCAATCCATCAAACTCTATAAAAGAATTTTTGAGAGATTCAGGAGGGTAGAGCCCAGCCACTACATGTACATGTACCGGTATGTATTACTCAAAACTAGACTTGAATGCCTCTCAAAAAGTTGAAGTACATGTAGGTACAAACAGCATGCCTGCAAAGAGGTGAGTTTCAGAGGACTTGGAAAGGTACCGTGACCTAGAGAGTTCCAGTTAATGAACCAAAATGGTCTGACATTTCTCCGTGTCAACTTCAATTTCATTCAATTTTACCTCATCCTCAAGCAATCTACACTTCATGTTCCCCCAGGCCTATAACTCATTTGATATACAAATCATCCATCAAATAGAACAGTGGTTGCATTAAACATGTTACCCAGAACCATACTGCTAGTGTCTGATCCATCATTTCTTTTCCCCACACACGAGCAACGCCTTTTCAAAGATCCTTTCCAGTACCTATCAGAAGAGATGATGTCATTCCATTGTGTTTGGTTTCAGGAACTGCAGCGCCTCCATATTATGGACATTTTTTCCAGGGCAGTGGAGTGGCTGGTGTGAGCATACTGGTTTCAGTGATGGCTAATTTTACATGTTGTTTTGAGATTCCCTGAATTCCCAATGCATCACTCATGGGGCTGGAAATCCAGGCGAAGAATAAACAACTGTCCAGAACCGAAAATACAAGCGAGGAGAATAGAAAACATCAAAGGGTTCATCACAAACACAAAGAAGTCTCTCACATCATGATTCCTTGATTTGTTGTTATTATTAATTTTTGATGGCAACTCTTGTCAGCAAACCATTATTTGTAAGTGTTATCGTGGAAGAATGTACATGTACATGTATGCGTATTCATTTTTATCAGCAAATCTGCAAAGGTTCAATCGAATAAAACGACAGGCTTTGTTATGCTCTTCTCTGGGCAGATTGGGACAAGAGCACCTGTCATTATGCTGGCACGGAAAAAGATACTGTAACTGGTGTGGAATTGTACATATTTTTGGGGGAAAAAAATTGATTACAGAGTGAACATTCCATTTCATCAAAATAAACAATGCTCTGAGGTACAGGGCTGAATAAAAAATGCACAAGTGTTTTCACCATAAGTACAGGGAAGGCGATGCACAAACACATGCAAGTATTGTATATAATATTGAAAATCTCATGCAAGGGTTTATCATTTCTCACAGAGCTTTGCGTAACAAATACATACTAGTATACGTACATGTACAGTACAGGGTGAATGTGTATCACAGAATCTACCGGTAGACCTTGATAAGTAGAACATTGTATTCAGCTGTTTATCATCGGGACCAAACCATCAGTACATGTACATGTATGTAAAAGAAAGGTCAGAGCTGCATGCACAGAATCTGTGAACTATCTGTCTATAAATATGAGTCACAAAAAGTTGTACAATATACAAGGGTAGACATCCCCCCCCCGAGCTGTACATTTACATTTGTACCCGTACATGTGCATGTACAGTATACTGTACATGTACTAGTGCATATACACATAGTGGTACTGATACATATACCTGTATGGTACATGTACATGTACCGGCACCGGTATATTCTGACAAATTCTGAAACTTCTTGTGGAATCTACGGTAACATTTTTCGAAATATTTATTTTCAAGTACATGTACATACACATACTCTACATGTAGCGGTATCAGGGGGCCTGCTTTGCTGTTGAACAACACGAACATGGAATTGACTACATGTACAGTTGTAGTTCATCTTCAGTCACAACCTACTTATATCTTTATTCCCATTAGACTAATTATTATGTTAGAATCTTCATGTACATGTAATTTGCACCCCGCATACAAGGAAATGGTGGATTTTTATTTCCAACAGTTCCTGGGAGCCGTCTCCCAGTAGTAAACCCTCACCATCCAATTCATTAGCAAGGTTGCACGCTGTCACTTCTGATATCGGAGAGAGATGAAAATCTAAATGCTCCTCCTTCCTTTTATTTGCAAGAGGCACAAAAATTATCTGGAATGAGTGATTGACAGGACAACAACAACGGCAGGCAGGGAGGCCACGGGGCGGCGAGCGTACCAGGTATGCCGCAGGGGCTGGGCGATTGTTGTACCAATCAGTCATTATGAAAATGATTTCAATAAAGCGCTTGCTGGATGAGTCATCATGCCATATGACAATCAACACATGCTGCAAAATTAGTACATGGAATATAAAGGTGCATGTACAACCATCAATTGAGACCGGAGAGCATGGACGTAGTTGCCTCTGCAAATGTGTTACAGACTACGTAAGCAGGTTTGGCAATAATTAATCAATAGTGATGAGTGTTTTGGTATACAGTGAACATGTGGGTTCTAGATTATGTGGCTACATGTACTTGCATCCAATTGAGTAAAAAACTTGGGAGACAGACTCGAGCGTCAAAACATTAGGCATCAATTGAAATTCAGTCAAGAAGGACAAGAAGCACCACAGGATGAGCCCAGTACTGATGAAGTGGAGGGGGGTGTACAATTTGCAGGGATGAAAGGAACCATCAGATACATGTACATGTAAGCACGTACTGTACAGTACTGGTACATTTTTACATATTGTGAATGTTATAAAGTTCCTTGTCCAATAGTGACATCAGCTCCAGACCTCTCCAGGGATGATGTACCGTTATGGTTGCGGTACATATGTATGAGTACATGTACAGGTATTGGGCAATAACAAAATAGCTTATTTATCTCAATCGTAATAACACCATAAATTTTGAGAAGGATTTAAAACAAGTGTACAAGTTTCCATTTACAGCACGGATAAAATTACAAGCTAATACTGTGCGTGTACTGTGATGAGTTCTTTTGTTTTTGTAGCAGGCGTTTTACTGGTAGGTCACTTTATACTTATGTACTGTACAATTTCAATTTATCAGGGTAGCCAAAGGTCCCCCACACATGAGTCATCATCCAGAGGACAGAGTAGAAGTGACCATTAGTATATTACAGGACTGGTCAGTGGACACTGTATTTTGCCATATTGTCAATTGATCCTGCCGGTATAAATAATGCACCTGAGTGATTATTCAAATGTAAGGTGATTAATTATTTAGGCCTATCCACTGTCTAATAAACCAAGGTTAGTTGATATACCAAGGTTGTTTTTAAAATATGTACATTGTAAGATTGACTAATATTCACTAAACCACCCAGTGCACTGTTGCATGGGTTATGCTTTCAACACTATCTGTTGGTACCAGCACACGTGTATGCATGGACATGTACATGTACCGGTATTATATCCAGTGGGATATTCCAATATGGATGAATGTGCAGAAAAAATTGTATCAGTTGGGATGGGCCCCTTTCAAACAGAAAAGTGTGACAACAATATACCAAATGCTGTAAATGTTTCAAATTAATAGTGACTTTGAAGGTTTGAATCAATTTTACACAGTACACTGAATTTCCTTTCAAAGCTTCACCCTTCGATTTCCAAATGTAATTTTGTTGATGTTTTGTTCAAAATGGCTGTCAGTTACTGGTGTATTCAAATGGTGTCATGCAAATTTGAACCAGTAAGAATCTGGTACAATGTAGATACAGTGCACCAGGAGAATTCTTTCTGGGTGGGGTGATAACGGTATGCACTGTACACGTACATGTGAAACATCTGCAAAGTGACATATTCTGGAGATACATGTAGTATAGTACCACACATGTACATGTACATGTACTGTACATGTATGGCGGTACCAATATTGCGATGTCGGTAGCACTGAACATGCCCGTACCAGTACTCTACATCATTCAGAGTATTCCATACCATTAAAAAAAGATTGGCAGATGACTAATGATTCTTTGGCCTGGCTATAATGTGTAGGAAAAAAATGAATCTGAAATTCGCTGGTCATCTCTCTGGCCAAGATGAGTCATCCTTGCCTGGTCAATCTATTACACTGTAGTCCTGAGGACTGACCAATGGCTGGCCAGTAACACTGTACGGTCATTTGCATTTTTACATGTACATGTACATGTGGGTACTGGTACATATCACTTTTTCCTATTACATGGATGCAATTCGACATGTACTTGCTGAAATGAATTTTGAATCCTTTCTACACAGTGATATGGATGATCTCAAAGATCTGGAATTACCTGTAATTTGAAGACAGCTACCGTACGAGTAGCACACAAATGTCCGGTATTATTTTCTGTGTTACCCGTTCAACACAAAATATCTTCCTTTGGCTGCACTTAAGACAAAAGTTCTCCTTCATGAAACAAATGATACATGTGCAGTCATATCACAATTACCAGCAGCCTTTCTCACTAAAATGCTAATAACCCTCCTACATGTATACATGTACCATGTCAACTTTTCGATCCCTTTATGAACTGCACTTTGTGCAAGATTCTAAAAGAGGAATGTATAGCACATATAAACATCGATCAATGCACATATAGTGTACCAGCACATGTACATGAGCACTGGGACTTTTGTGGGAGATACAGTAACTCCAATCCCAGAGAACAACACTGACTCTATGAATGTACCAATATATGAAATGAGAGCAAAGAAATGATGTGCCAAAGAATGGATGGATGGCTCCACAAGTTACCGTACTTTTCCTTGGACAAAATTAGTTGAAAATTAATGGTTCAGGAAATTGAAAAACATCAAATAGTGGAATTACACTGTAGATTGGCATAAATGCCTGCAATTTAGCTGAATGTTGAATAGATAAAAATGCATGCTACAAACTGAAACCAAATTACTGAGAAAAAGAACAGGAAACAATTCTACAGCTGCGACTCTTCTGACTTCTAAGAACAAAACTACCAGTACATGTATAAAGAGAGGATGCGAGGCTAAGCCATGCACATCAATCACATACTGTATACTGTAGGTTGGCTTGGGGTTATCTTCTCTGCACAAAAGTGTAAATGTACCGGTATTCCAGTCGATGATGACTACAAGACAGCACATTTGAGCGGCATTTCAAGTGACCGAAACACTTGTGCGGTGTTTACACAACCCCCTGCAACCACTGCGGCACAGTGAGAAACTGCCATCTTGACAACCCACCATTTCTCCTGAACCTCTCGCCAAAACGGAAGGGCAAGATCGATTTCCAAATTAACTGTCTATTAATATGGAGTTTGTCCACGATATTAAGCCTCACAGTGCGTAAATCAAGATTCACTCCTGGCCTGTCGGGTGACGTGGTAATATACCAAAGGGATCTGGCGTTTCGCATTAGCAATTCACGCGTAGAGCCTGTTCCACACTATGTGTGCCCACTGCACGTACAGTGCATGTGAATCAGTGAGAACAGCAGTTAGTAGGTACTGTACACAGCAGCAAATTGTACTGGTAGAACTGCGTGCTGACCTGGTAAAGATGGCCCAGATTGAGATGCTGGCCTCTTTGCACCCTTACACTGTAATTTGCCTAATACAAAACACCTGCGAGTCGCCATAAAAATCAAAAAGATACGATTGATAGGCACAAAAATGCTGTTACAACCCTATGCATCTCCATTATTCATGTTATTAACTCATCCACGGACAGGCCAATTCTCACAAATGTGGTACCTTTCCCTGGCATGGAAAATCTAAAGAAATTCAACACGTCTGCTATTTTTTAATGTTTCAAGTTGCTGCCTGTTCAATACTTGATAATGCAGTAGTTACTGAATTACAGTGTACCTGCCCACTGGTTGCACTGTGTGATGCAAGCGACAGCAAGTCTATGGGAAGTCAATGTGATTAGCAAATTCTCCCCAAAACTGCCAGCACACATGGAAACCAATTTCAGGTTATTCCAAAAACTGAGGTTATTCTCTCTTTTCAGGAAAACATATCTAACACAACATACATGTATGTGTGCATGCCCTGTAATTTTATGCGCATGTAAAAGGGGACCAGTATGAGTCGAACATGGACAGGCAATTGAATTTCCTCCTTCAAGAGATGGCTCAGACTTTACAGGATGCAGCAATTGCCAAGGCTTTTTGCTCCTTAAACATACTCCCTCTCAGAGAAATCCAGTCGGATAGGGTGGTCAGATACCAGTAACATTGTGCGCAAAAATGAACAGGGACATTTCAAAGTCGCTTTCAGTTGGGCCAGCTGACAAATCGGTGCAATAAAATACAGCGACAATGGCGGGATAAGATTTTGCATATGTACCGTACATGTACTCAAGGCAGGTCTGCATATACCGGTAGCCTGCAATGCAGGCAAGCAATGAAGTACATGTGCATACATACCATTATGTTGTACATACTGTACATGTATATGTAGCAACACAGAAAGGAGTTGGGAAAATAGAGTTGTTCTGTTGGGGGAGATGCAGTTGTCCTGCTTTTCCCTCCCTCCTCCAATAAAAATCACACTGTATTTAGAGTCCACATCCAGCTCCCACCATCTTCAGCCTCAACAAGATTTTGCTTGAGGTAGAAAAAGAAGGGCCTTCTTTGACCAGTATGAATGTCCCTCTTAGATGCAACAGATAACAATTACACTCGCTCCCTATAACTGACTAGCCTCTAGATGGGCTATTTTTTAAAATCCTGACGCCATACTGTATATCAATTCTCTTACCTTATTCTGTTCCAGCCTTCTTTTCACAATTTTGGAGCATCCAATATTGACTGAGTTCACAATGTGGGATGTGTTATACTCCAAGAAGGACCTGCTGTCTATTAAGAGAGTGTTCTCTAAATTCCCACCATGGAACAGCTCAGCAAGCAAGCTCGGCGGAACCATGTGGGTCCACCGGCAGACAGGGGGCGCCCTACTGTTCATTTTATGTACGGGGATCTTGAACGGATGGGCTGCTGGCACATCCAATACCAGATGCATGAAGGCTGCTGACTGGTCGGTCCTTTGGTGAGGAATGGAAAGGGAGAGTGGCTGGGGCTACAATGTGTTCACTTGTCATGGGTGGTGACGAGAGAAGTCAGCGGCAGAGTTGATTTGCCTGGAGTACCCAAAATAAAATGTAACTAAGAAGATGATGTCTCACTCAACAGTTTTTCAACAGTGCTTGTCTCGTCTCCAGATCAGCTTTATTCTTGGGGACCATCAGACTAGTTCATTTGGCTTCCACCCAGCAGAAACCAGAAATAGTCACTCCCTGCCAAAGTACAATATCATACAAAATACATCAAATAAACCATCGCCGTGTGCATGGCAGACGAGTGTAAGCGCTTAGGCCCTTTTGCCGGGAAGCGTGATCACTGCAAAAAAAACTTTTCCCGGCAAAAGGACGAAAGTATGCAACTAGTTTATTTTAATGAAATATGAAGATTTCTTGACAAAAAGTATCAAAAAATCCCCAAGTCCTTTAATTAGTTGTTAAAAGGTTGCTTTTTGTGCTGCCCAGGTTGATTTTGTAGTAAATTATATCCGTGTTTGCTAAATAAAGACAGTGTGTTTCTTACGCCCTTTTGCCGTGGAACGTTTTTTCCGCTGTGATCATGTTTCCCAGCGAGCTTACGCCCTTTTGCCGGGCACCCGACGGTGACAAAATTTCACTCTACAGAGGACATTATCTTTTCAAGCTGTTCCCATCCAGTACAAATCAGTTACTATGGATACAGGCATGGCATTTAAAGGAGGAGGTTCCATTCTGTACAGTAGTTTTTCAACAGTTCTCGTCTCACATCCAGATTAGTTACAAGTACATGTACATTCTTGGAGGACCATCAAATTACTGTAGTTCAACAGGTTTCCATCCAGCAGAAACCACTAAGAGGCAATCCCTCCAAAAAGAATGCGTACATGTAGGCACACAAAATAAATCAAATATAGTGTACGGTGGAATCATTTCATGAAATATCTGACCCCTTCATATCCTATCACTACCATCCAGTATGAAAACAATTACTATGGATACAGAAGTGGATGTAGCTCTTAATGGAAAGGTTCAAATCCGTCCGAGACAGCCCTTTAAAGCAATCAGCAGAGCTCTACATGTTCCATGGTAATCATAAGAAGTAAAGTACATTTCTTAAACCGAAAACAATGTATTCTCTTCAAACGTACCGGTACAAATTCAGACTGGTGTGATTTTCACAGGTAAAAAGTCCAGATGACAGCTACAAGGATTGCATCACAAGCACACCTGATGGACTCGTGACCTTCTTGTCAACAGGCTATTGGATGATATGTATTTTTGTTGTAAAGGGCACACTGTACACAATGCACGCACATGTACTGTACATGTAGCAATGGCTATATTTAGCCAGTGAGCCCACAGCAAACTCTATGATGAGTCACTGGGCTTTAGCTGCTCCCCTTATGACAGTTAAACCTGTACAGAGCAGCATGTACATGTAGTCTCTCAACAGGGACTTAAAGAGTTTGGCAGAGATAACAGCACTTGTCATTACAAAATATGCAAATGACAGGACAGAATTTGCAACCACATCAACTCCGATTCAAGGGGATTTTACTGAGCAAACCACTGTCCAACTCTGGTCCAATACCAACAAGAATGTGATTGCATGTACATGATATCATGTATATGATTGCTAAAGCATTATCTTGGGAGTTTGAAATATGGTTTATTTTCTCGGTCCAGGGTTTGCTGTTCATTATATCGAGTACATGTATTAAAAATTGGCATGGTTGTGAAATAAAAATGCAAGCATGTTGTACTCTATTCCAAGTGTACGTGTACAGTACTAGTATGCGTGCATAAACATGTAGGAACATGTAACTTTATCCACGACCACAGTCCGGCCAAGGTCCCACATTTGGAACTTTGAAATACTGTATGACATACAGAACCATGATGTACAGTCACACTTCCTCAAATGCACATGTACATGTATACTGTAACATTTCCTGGACTAATCTACACAGTGAAATGTGTGGAATAGATAAAAACGGATGACTGCAAATTGAACACGGCAAACTTGGAAAACAGTTCGAATTCTCACGGAAGGGAGTATGGCACTGACAGTCATTCTGAAAATGCCCATCAGGCACACTGCTCCGTGCACGGTAGGATGACTAATTTAGGAAGCATGTGAAGGTGTCCTGGAAATCTGGGGGTTCAGTACTACCATTAAGAAAGTCTCCATTCACATTTGTATTACGCTCTCAGTCTTCAAGTGAAATACTGAGGACCTTACAAATTTTGAAGAATTTTGTTTAATAACAAGTTAGCAACATGTGAGCACTTTTTTGCAGCTACGTGTAGTCTGTTTTCACTGCCAATGTCAATGCATCACTACACCACTTGTTTGACAGAAAATATGAGGTTAAGCCTTGTTATAAAATTCTGGATGACTTTTTTTTTTCTGGAAGGGGCTGGACTGCTGGATGCAGTGCTGGCTTCCCGGATGGGCAAGAGAAGAAATGCCAATGCAAGAGGAAGCCGACTCCAGCTGTTGTATTTTCATATTTTCGGAATTGAATCTTTATTCCGAGTCTCACCGTAATACAAATGCCGCTTATTTACATTCCATTCAGCAGCCATTCTGCACAAGGCATTAAATAATGTACATGTGCTATAATTGGTATCATTGTTCAAGAGGAGAAAACTATAGAAGGGAAAGACCTACATGTAAATGTACTTACCATCAAAATTTCAAGTGTCGGACAGGAATACCACATTTTTGAAATTTTTTTTTAGTTCTTCCTCTTTTACTGGCTAAAAAATCCCCCTAAAATCAACTGGTATCCCTTTTTAAATATATTGGTGTTGACACTCAAAAACTGTGATGCTCCGATGACATGGACACAGAATTCTCCCCGCAAAATAAATCAATCAGTGAGGTTATTGAAGTAAGCCTACATGTACGAGTACGTCCTGGGCCCAATTTCATAGCAATACTTAACAGTTATCAGGAAAGTCATGTTTACGTCAGCAGAAAACTTTGCACCATTTCATGGTGGTGCTTGGTGCGGTAGTGCTTACGGTTGCATGCATATAGAGATTTCCAATGTTTTGGCACCATGTTAAGCATTTTTTCCTCAAACTTTCAAAGGTGAGCTGTCCTTTTGCCATGCTTACTGCTTATGCCTAACGGTCTTCATGAAATACGCTGCAGAACCTGCAGTCCTGCAAAATCATGCACTCAGCAGCACCATGAAATTGGGCTCTGGCCAGTGGTGCTACCCGTACCCTTCCAGATCAAGTATGCTGGCAAGCCAAGAATATCACCTCTGTACTCTGTAGACTGTAGCACTAGCAGGCTATGCAATGACAGGCCTGAGTGGCGGGGAATCCCTTTTTTTAATAAATAGGCCTAGTTGGTTAGGCAGCACAGAAAAAATGTTTTTTGATTAAGTCCTACAAGTACTATGCAGCCAAGCATTCTACATGTAGCTTACGAACGTTCCCGCGTTAACCATGTATTTACCGTATGCACAGTACATTTGATATACACGTACGTGCTGTCGGTTCGTTCACATTCCCATAATACACATGACATGTTGGCCTACGTACATGTGTACATGCACATGTACAATGATGGTTCCCATGAAGGAAGGTTATCCCAACCTCAATGGTTATCTCTTCTCGAAACGCACAGTGAAACGTAAACATTTTCTTTTTAATATTGCTACAAACTCACTCTTCTTGTTCTTTGCTCAAGCAGCAGCCCAGACCACTTCGAAGCCCGACTACAATCAAGACCTTCACACGTCCAACCGAAAAGTCCCGCTTTTCGGAAAAAAAAAACCGGTAACTGCAGCCATACTTCCGCGCAGTTGTCGTTGCCGTTGCGAATTTACTTGACATGCGCAGTATAAGTGCCGACGACCATCCGATGAGGTCATGAGCTATTTTCTAACCAGTACGTCACGCTTGGCCAATCAGAGCGGGGAATCCACCGGCCAAGTGACGGCTGGCTTCTCGTGGCAGGGATTGCACCAAAGTTTTTATGAATGGAAATATGTGGGAGAGTCCTTGGGAAGAGATAACAAAGGGGCAATAAACTACGGCTAAAGCTACACGAAGTCTGGATACGGTACTATGAACACGCGGCTGATGAATGACGCTGAATCATGCACTGGCTTAACTGGACAAAAGAAAAGTATGTACTGTCACCAGGCGAGGACCAAAAAACACGATGGCTCGTCGTTAAGGCTGAATATTCTTATGTTAATTGTTTTCATATGAATAAAATAATGTCGTACTAAACAGTACGTGCGTTCTTTTGGAGAATAAGTATCCGTACATGAATATATGTTTCAATTGAGAATAAAACACATTTGTTTTTAATATAGCTTTAGTTCCAATTTCATTGAAAAGTTTTAACGAAATAAAAATCAGTCTTCGTTCTCAAACCGCTGGTAGGTGGTAAGTTGTGATACAACATACCATCCCGATCACATTCCGACTATCAACGCAAAACCCACAAAGCTCTGTAATTTAACACGGCGGCATCTCAAGCTACAAATACAATCATGTTTAAGAAGTAACTCAAACAAAGGAGTAAGTGGATTCTTGGGAAACCTGCAGACAGGTCATGATTAGTTTGATTCATCCTATTGTACAAAGTTGGCTAACTTGGCTTTGCCGAGTGTTCTCTTTGATGAGGGATACTCATCATAGCTAAATTTAACCTCCACACAATTCCCGTCACGGTAAGCAATAAAAGAGAAACATTAGAGTCGGTACAGAGGTTAGACCAAACGTGACTAAATGCAGTATTTCCGTATAAATTATGCAAATAGATACAGGCATTTCACAATAGTGTGCCCCGAGAGTTTGCAACGCGTTGACCAATCACAGTGCGCGAAATCTGTCGACCCAATGTGCCCTTGAAAAGGGCCGATAGATTTCGCGCCTTGTGATTGGTCAGCGCGTTGCAAACTCGTGGAGGCGCACTATTAGGAATCGCCCGTATTGAAAAATCTGAAATACTGCTAAAGGTTTTTACCTTCCTTTTTTAAACAAGTGTCTT
The DNA here is from genome assembly GCF_054643075.1 of Acanthaster planci. Taxonomy (NCBI): domain Eukaryota; kingdom Metazoa; phylum Echinodermata; class Asteroidea; order Valvatida; family Acanthasteridae; genus Acanthaster; species Acanthaster planci. The sequence goes on along the minus strand of NC_141779.1, from coordinate 16,479,075 downwards.
CTTAACCCGCACTTGTTACGTTTCCCTGCCAATCTGGAAACTTTTCCATGAGAGTAGTGGTTGCTATTTGCTATAAGGTATTTCAGGATCCATTTTTATAAATATTTCTTCGCAAGAAAAAAACTGAGACAAAAACAAAACAAAACAAAATGGAAAGCCGAGGTGATACCAATTGGAATGCTTTAAAATGTTTGCAGGATTGATGCAAGAAATTCTAGTTTTTGGAAAAAGATATCGCTAGAGGTGTGTAGGTGGTAATGTCCAAGCTTTGCGGTCCGCGGTGCATCTGTACGCACGCGCGCCATATGTGAAATATGTGCGTTTTTAGTCAAATATGATTCATAACTATTTTTTGAATGACAATTTAATTAGGGCTAGAATAAACCGGTGCACAGGATCATCCTACGACCGCGATCATGGTTTACAACTGAGTAAGCCGTCGCTGCGGTATATCCCCTCATTATTCCGGCGACGTTGCGGCGCCATATAAACTATGGAGTCAATAATGCATTGTGTTATACGAGTGACCTGCCATAACATGCCAATTAGTTGATTCACACGCAGTAGTAAAATTCATCATACCAATTATTCAAGATTACTATGGCGAATGCATTGCATTTCACGGGTTTTAGCGCGTAAAGGAAAATCCTCTTCTAACGTAACGAGAAAAAATGGGTGTATAATAAGCATTTTTATTTTCGTGATCAGGGGTTAATTCGGTAAAAAAGGTTAAATAAGGCAACATTTCGCCTCCTTACTCCACATTGAACAAGTTTCACGCAACCCCAAATAGGTATACGACAAAAATGATTTCCCCCGTTCTTCTCGATATGATATATTATTTCTAAATGTTAGTATTTGTGCCGATCTTGAAGTTGAGTAAACTTAACTTCATTTCCACACATTTTGTTCTACACACTTTTGAAAATATTACATTTTTGGGAATTACGTATTTATAACCATAATAGCATTCAAATATAAATTGTCACATGAAACAGGAAATACTCAATCATTATGTCCGCTGTATTTCCATATGGCCAAGGCCTCCCAGGAACCAACAATACTTCAGGAGAAATTAAAGGGGCATCAATTGTAATTGTTATACACGTTAAATGACATTTCATATGTGTGACGCTAACAACAAAACAACCTCACTTGAAGTATAGTCTTTCACAACTGTGAAACATTTATAAAATAACTGTTATTCTGCACTTACATCTTTGCTACGACTTTACATCAGCAAACTTTTAAACAACTTTTCATATTTTCAGAAGTTGTTTAGCGACATGGAGTGACCTTTAACACCCAGATCAGTGTAGCGTGCCGCCTGGAAAGCCCATCCACCCCACCGTGCCAGCCCCCGGTGAACGCAATGAGTCATGCTGGAGGACTTAACGGTCAAACTCCGGTCTTCATCAAGGAAATCATTACTAGTGTGTACAAACACAAGGCTCATTATCTGGGTTGATTTCCTGCATATAATCCTCTGGTTTGAGGATATTTTTACAATAACTTATCGACAGTTTGGAGGAAAATTTGGAATACGGGAATTCGGGGTAACATCCCCCGGGACTCAGGCAGCCCTGATCCAAAGGATGTGAGCAATGTAAATAGGGGTATGGAGAGGGGTGTCGATTTTGATACCCACTTGACTAGACGATGTAAGTGGCAACTTGGGGTTTCTTTTGAGCTTCACAGAGGTGATGTCATTCTGAACCGGAAAGCAAGGGTTATGAAGGGGAAATGTGGTCTAATTGTTTCTTCCCAGGCCGGTACAGTCTCTGGGTTTTGAATACAGCTTATAGTCCCCCGTTTTCTATTTTTTCCAAAGAATGTTGTGATATTGACGCATACAAGTGTTTGATTTAAGAGACTTTTGGGATTAGAGAGATTTGCAGTTACAATTTGGCTCATAGACATAAATGTCATTGGAATTCAAGCTATAGAGCAGCAGTGACAATTTCGGGTGAGAATTTCCAACTCAGAACACTGGGGCTGTGTCAGTTAGGCCTAGACCTTTCCTCCGATATGCATACTTCTTACCTGAGGTACTGAGTTGTGATGCTTTAGCAACTGCTACACGTGATGGATGCTGCTGCTCTTGCTGCTGAGAAGCAGGTAACAGCAGAAAACCACACACCTGTCAATAAGCATATATAACTTGGGTCCAGTTTGCAGATGGACTGATGGTAGTGGTGGTGGTGGGGGGGGGTAATAGAGGGGTGATTTGGTCTGTAGAGTTTGTCCTAGTTTTGAACATAACAATGATAGCCACAGGACCGTTATAGGGGTGGGGAGGGCAGAGAGAGCACGAGCCTTGAGTATGGCACCTGTGTCCCCTTTCCTCCCTACATATATTTTCGCGATAGCGGAGCGGCTCCAAAACATCCCCATTCAAGATCTGCCAATAGATTCACCACACAAGATATCTTTTAGTCAACTCAAGACAGATGAGTCAGGTTTCCACTGAACACTCATTCCCACATGCATAACGCCCCCCTCCACGATTCGGAAGTGGGGTTGGGGCCCCTATGGTCCCTGGTTGCAGCCATTTTGTGTGCTGTGGTATCTCTGGAGATTTATTCCCAGTTGCTGTAATGCCTAATTAAAATTCACACTGATAAACAATATACATCTGATGTTGGCGGTTGACGTTGAAGGTAATTCACTTGCACTTAGAAATGATCGACATGTGTATTATCAATAATGATGGCGATCAGATCAGGTGAGATGACTCATTCCCTTATGTGTTTGTTGGAATTTGTTTTTCTAAAATTAGAATTCGCGCCTGTGATTGGCAGGTTGAAGGAAAACGCGCAGAGCTGAGACGCTATACCGTTCCGTTGTCATGGAGCCAAGAAAAATTCTCAATTTCATAATGAGGGTAAAAAGACGAGAATGATGGGAAGAATTATAAAATGAGGAGAAACCGAGTCTTAAGGAGAGCAGTCATGACGTCTGTGACGCCAACAAAGAGAAAGAAAAATTACAAACATTTCTTAATCTCCTTGTTCATTGTTATCATCGTGGTATGGTCTTAGTCTTCCAGTTTTCAACACTGTTAACCGCCTGTCGTCCTCAGCACTTTTAAAACCATTCCCTTTTCTCTGTTACCATAAGCAAGCATTAAGCTAGACACATGAACACTAACAAAGAGATTTCTGGGAAAATTTTGTGTTGCAAAACTCACTCATCATTACGAAAGGGCACTCATCAATGACTAAACCTCCGATGAAGAATACCCTCGAAGTTCAGATACAAAGGCGTGACTACTGAAGTTAAAAGGATGAAAGCTATTTTTTCTATGTATTCTCCTGATTAACATCAGACACCACATCCAACTAAAGATTACATTATTCTTCACCATTAGTCCCCCGTCACAGCACTGACCAAAACGAGAGCCATCATCCATCATAGCAGCAGTTATACCCTCAATACCCTACATGGCCATCTCAGGCTCGCTGTCCTCGTTGAAGTTACCATAGTAACATCGCGCTGCTCTCCATTTGGCACTCAAGAAGTATACAATCACTTTGATAAGAGAGAGAGGGGGAGAGGGAAAAAACAAAAAACAAAGACAGAAATCCCCTTTCGATTCAAATTGGAATCCTCGAACAGATGGTTTAAAGTCATTGAACGCAAATGGTTACGTTCCACACACCAAATCCGCGTGTGCTGGGAAATTAACCTCCAAAAACGGATGATCTTTCGAGTCTCCTGACTGAATCACAACGAACTTGGTGACGCAGAGTTGGATGTTTACTGACAAAATAAGGTAATAAAAAGGAGGGGATTACTGGGTCAGAGAGTTTCAGAGTAATCGCACAGACTGGCTGAGTCGGGTGTTGGTTGGACTATACTTTCGTGAGTCTTCATCGGTCAGACCGTCTTATGATTTCTCAATCGCAATAACCTCAAAGCTACAAAATTATAAAAGATAAAGAAAGGTCTGGCGTTTTAGCCCCAGAAGACTTTTCATAAAAGGCTGAACAAACACGAGCAGATCGCAACCAAAGGCTACTAATAATTAATGATCGACTGTAAAAGAAGAGGAAATTAGTGTCCGGGTTGAAAATCTGATTTTTGTTAATTCTTCCTACATAAAACACATACAAAAAAACCACAAAACAAGAGCAAAGACAAAAACAAATTTAAAAAGGAAAAAGAAAAATAAGAATATTTACAAGAAGTCAGTGTTTGGTTTAGTAAGGCTTTCGCCAAAATTATTCGCCGCTTTTAGATGTAGAAATTTAAAAGAGAACAAACGACATTCCAACTTTCATTGATATTAGATACACAGTAATACTCAAGCGCCTCGGGGTGAAAACACAGCAAACTAATGGAATTACGGTTATCAATTTAAATGTCTTTCCGTGCCGTGTTTACACGAGTGTATTGGTTTATTTTGCTTAAGGGTCAGTGGAATCTAATTATACGAGGAAAGCTGTTTTTTCTCCACACGGCTCCTTCTCCAATCAAAGTGCTGTGTGCATTATGTCCCTCCCAACAAATTTAACAAATTAGCATGATAGTCTCTGGTGACTAAAAACCATATTTTATATGCAGGGTAATTGTGAGTCCTGCTGCAAAAGGTTAGGTTTGAACTGAATACGTGAAACTCATCTCATTCTGTACACAATCCCTTTTTTTAATTGGTCGGTGGAGAATGAGATTCGGAAAAATTGTCTGCAGGAAAGAATTGCACGAAACAAAACTCTAAATTCTGCTTAAACACTTTCAGCATTTTATTGGGAAGGTTTTAAAACGTGGTCAATTCTGAGTTCAGATAACACCATGAAATTGTAGCTTGTTCAGTGCTACACATTATTCACTTATTTCCGTCCCGTAAAAAAATTGAAAATAATTTTTATCCCTGGGAGTCAGGAAAAAATTCGTGTACGACGAAACACTACAACACGCTAAAAATAGCTATCTTTCCAGTGATATTCCCCTATGTAGCAGGTTTCAGGCATGAATTCATTCTTGCTTTGAATCATCTCTTTTTAATGGCTTGGTTGTTGCCATGGCCTAGTTTCGTCGTGTCTTTGGAGTCATTTCATCCCTCCGGCACCGTCTTCCGCTCTCGTCACGCCGGAGCAATGATATCGACTCAAATCCGGCCAGGGTCGCCTCGGATGGTAACATGGGTCTCTGCGTCTAGGTCTCGGCGTCCACTGAAGCCGGGCGAGCCGGCCGAACGACGGCTCTCGCTCGTGTCGCACCGGGCAACTCACGCGACACCGAGGCACCGGCGATTTCTCGAGAGAGATGGGCGGCGGCCACGCGCCAGCAACACGGCTAATGAAGCTCTCCAACAGACTCCCGGGCGCACCACCGTATTTCCATTTCAAACACCGTTAAGAGTGTGACAAGTCCTCGGGTTAAATTCATCTCTTTAAAACAGTCGTGATGTAATGATTTTGTCCACGATTTAAAGATTGCCAAAGTGGACCGTGACAACATCTTTTCTCGTGATAAATAAAGTCCGGCTTTATTTATCTTTGTTTTCAAATTATTTCTTTTGTCGGAGGAGAAAACAAGGTAACAGAATGAAAGGATGCAAATAAAATACATTTAATACCTTTTGATTTATTGCACTGATCAAATCCAATCAAGTAAGCATTACATAAAAACAAAGCAAAGCTTTTGGAGCCAAACAGACAAACGGTTTTACTTCTACCAACATCCTTCGTCTGAAAAAAAAAAGAAAAGTGTTACATATAGGTTATCGACTGCACGAGGGGCCTGTACAATGTGTGACTCTTAAACCGAAGACAAGAACCACAGAGTATCAAATGTGACCCACCCTGTGAAAATGAGGCTTAAGTCGCCAGAGCCACTTTGGAGTAAAAAGTCCTTTAGAATAATTTTGCATAGTGTAAATCAGTAGGAGCCCACAGCATTTTTCACCATGGAGTATCCACTGTCATCAGGATGCCAAACTGAGTGATACATCAAACAAAAACTCAATTTGCTCTTTCCAACATAAATGAAAACTCAAAAAGTGGCTATGGTGACTTAAGACTCATTTTCACAGAGTGGGTCACAAATGTCCTCTGGAGGACATCTTTTGCTAAGGCTCCTCGGGGAATCGGGTTGTGGAAGACTAGGAAAAAAGTTACAAAGAGAAGAAAACAGAAAAGCCTTGTCGTCTGACTTAGTTGTATTAAATTATTTGACAAACAGTCGTGTGGTTACCTCTGCGAAGAAACAGTTTCGGGGGTGTATCACTCGTATAGCGAGGGGCTTTGTCAACAGCCCATAAACACTCATGATTCCTGCCCTTGTCATGTGTTCTTACTTTTAAAATAAAAGTTTCAATTTTATTATAGCCACTGACATAACACGACCACAATAATCATCGCATCACTGTCGATTTTTTAAAGAAAACTTGACAGCTCCCGTCAGCAGTGACAAAGTAAAGACCGCTCTTCGGGGACAACGGCAAAAAGGTCCAGTCCAAAAGTGATTATGATGTTTATCAATCATACGCAGTCCGGCCAACCATCTACAGGTTTGAATGTTTCCATATGTCCTTCCAATTCAGCTCACTGATTGACGTATCCGATGTTAGTCGGGATACGCTGAGGCTTCATCCCGTGAGGTCATATCTTCCGTGCGGATTTGCACGTCGGTATTTCTTTACCACTGAGGTCAGTCCCAGAGAGCCCCTCACCGCTTTTCAAAATCGGCCTGTGACGAAGACCAGGAGTCTGTGGTGACATTTCGGTAACAGAAAGAGGAAATCAACGGAGAAGCAGTGCCTCTTTTAGTGAACTGATCTGACACTGACATGGTTGACGGAGACGTCTTATAGACATAAAACAGTTCTGTCCCTTACTTCTTGACAAGTGCACAGTCAAGCTATTGTTAAGTGAAATGTTCACAGTTCAAACTGCAGTAGTGCCGGGTACAACTTTCATCTCTTCGTTTTCCCCGTAAGTTATGTTTTGAATATGTGGGGGGAGACCGATGCTGTTCGCATCATGTATAGGCCTACCCTTCTTATTTCCTGCTGTTGGAACCAAGTATGTCTACTTTAAAACCAAGCACATTTCATCAAACAACGTTCAGTTAGTTGTTGATTAATCAACTGATAATAATGATAAAATACATTGACACGTAATGTCGAGGTAATTAAAAACCGCCAAATTTGCACAGGAGACACAAATTAGACGGCATAATTCGTTGACCCGCACATGTGCGGAGACTTCTTGTCACATGTGGGGGAGGAGTTCTGAAAGGTCGTACCTGTGTAGAGCATGACACGACACGACACAAGATCCAAGATCCCACTTCAATCAGGGGGGCCTAAGGGCCACCTGGTGGAGGGGCAAATCCGAGCGCGCATAAAGTCAGCAGCTTGAAAAGTTGGGGGGATATTGACAATTCCCCTATGTCAAAAAGCGGGGGCATATATTTCCCCGTCGCCCCGGGATCTCTGTCCGTGGACCTGAAGCCAGAGCCCGCAGTCCGAACGAAGAACTGATTTGGAAATTCACATTAAGCACTCCAAAGTTACAGAAGATTTCATGAGAGTCTCTTGGTGGCAGCAAACATCGAGGTACTCTTTTTGTCGCTGTCATTTTACTTGGCACACTTGGCCCGTGTAAAGCGACTCATTGTCTACACCATAATGCCAAAACTCTCCAGGAAACAACGATAAAAATAATATTGACCTGGCAGATTTCATACGAAAAAACGCAATGTATTACTTCCACCATCCCAAATTTGCAAAGAAATTTGCGAAGGGTAAACAATGCCAATATTATATTTCGCGTCCTTGAACGGTAAGCACTAAACGTCTAGACCTATCTTTAAGAGTATTACTTATACGCGATCCTCATTATGCAAGAGGTTTGCTTTGTTTTACCGACTTCGCTGAGGGAAACTTGTCGAACGAGTGTCATTGAAGTGTGAAGTGTTCTTGAAGGCGTCTGCTTGAAATCTGGAAATTAACAATATATCAGGAAGTTAAGCTTAGACCGGGCAAGGCTGAAGTAGTCTCCAAGATGTCTCGAGCGCTTAAGTGTAAATTACTCATGACGGTTTGTGATACAGCTTCAGACCCTTTCTGTAGTTTCCTATCGGTGATCGTAGTTGTGAAGATGATGATAATGGCGATGACAGTGTAGGGTAAACTGAAACAGTAGAGATGCAGGGCTAAGTTCTCCGTCGCCGCGTCGATCGCTCTGGACGGGCGCGAGTGTAACAGTTTTCAAAATAATAGTGAACAAAAAAACCAACAGTTGAGCACTCAAATAGGACGTAGAATAGGCCTAAAGAAACTCTGTTTCAGCACTCTACCTCATTATTAATGCACATGTTTTGTTTGACTCGGACGGACATACATAGAATTTTCTGTAAATAATTCTGTCATACTAACTTTCCTCTGCCTCACTTGCCGTTTATTGCCAATCCCGTTGTACTCATGGAAATTATGATGAACGTTTATTACAACCGCTGAATGCATCTGACAAAGTAAAAAACGGACAGTGATGAGTAACAAACATACGCAGTTTTCGTTGTTTGAATTACATCCTGTGTGCATCTTCCCCTATGGAACAGTGCGTGGATGCTCCAATGGTCGATTAATTCGAACACACAAGGTCAAATATCGGTCGCTGACCGAGGCACCGTGACGTCCGTTTCCACGGTGAAATGCACACTCACATTGGGTGCAAGTATTAGGTTTAGGTTTTTAGATTCACCATCGAACTCTAGGAAACATATTTTTAGCCCAACATTGCTTCCAGACTTGATTATAACTTGAGGTTTATGTTTGTGACAGCTTAGGAGAACCGATGTAAATTGTTTGGGGAGGATTGAAGATTGTGCCTCCTTAATTGTGCACCTCCCTCGTCTGATTTCAGATCAAGTAACTGTTTGAATGTACAACCAACCTCCTGAATAATCCCGCTCCTCCAGACAATGAAATCATCAGTAACCGTTGAACTCAGTAGGTACGCCAATGTGTCTTTTAAGAATTTTTCTTTATATTTCAGCAATTGGGTTTCCCCTTTGTTATATTTGTTTGTTTTCTGTCGCCAACACACTGATTAGAAACATCTTCACTAATATTTGAATCTCATCTTCATGCAGATCAGTTGGTTTTTATGTAGAACGGAAGAGAATTCTGGCGTGAATACACACCCAAATCAAAGCGATTAGTCACAACCCTCTGATATGAATTGACTTCAAGACATGTACAGTGCATAAACTTGTGTTGAAGTAAAACCCTACTGAGGTGTCTTAATTTTGGCACATCAGTGTGCAACATAGCCCTAAATCAGAGGTGTGGTTGCTCTTCCACACCCACGCTATCGTCGACTCCTAATTCGGCAAGAGACGATAGACTTATCAACACGGTGCCGCGCTGGTTGTCAATCATTCAAATACAACCGTCCGACGACTGGATATCAAGTCTAGTTTGTCCCACCCATGCTTGAAAGCCAAGTAAAGTTTATCCATTGCGCACACGTTTATCACCTTATCACGTCCCATCCAGGTTATAAAAATGTAGCAAGGCCAAGGTCATGTTCTAAACATTATTTTTTTCCATTATCGAGCCCATTAATCTCTTATGAGTCAGCCTCTATGTGCTACGATGTAGAATATCAACACCAAGGCTTTGCTTGATGAGGAACATCTGCGACCACAATCTGTGAAACCATGGAGGAAGCATGGTAAAACTAACCACTACAGGCAGAGAGAGGGAAAAAACGGCAACCGTGATCTGGGAGGCGGGCGCAGTCAATAAGGAGACAGGACGTGGGAGGGAAATTGGCGGAGAAAAGCTGGGGATATGTAATGACTTGAATATGCTGGATAATGCTGAGTCGGAATGAGCTCTTCAAGTGACTGAAAGATTGAGCCAATCCGCATGTGTATCAACATGGGTCTATATATGACGAGCGTACATCCGTGGCACCCATCCCAGGGCCCGAGTGCGCCGACATGTGTCCTGCCGTATTCACAATTGAAACACAACTGCAACTTGACTTATGCATCTTAATACTCGGATGGGAAGTTATGATGTAGGAGTGACATTTTGACAGAAGTCGGGGGCAAGTTAATGGCAATCAGAGTGCGTCGATCACGGCTTCCACACGTAGTTTCTGTGTCACTATGCCGTATCAAGTATACGAATGCACGAGAGTGCTAATGTCCAATGTGAAATTGAAAGGAATATGTGAAAGGGGGTAAATTGATTCAAAATCGGCAGATGTTTTAAACCGCAGTGTAGTTGTCAATCACCTGCTGAAACACGTTTGTCAATTTCGGCCTTGAAGTAAGGGACATGTTGCCACTTCGGCCTTTTCATAAAACCATAAAACTTCAGCGGCTATATGGCTGGGTTGTGATCACAAGATTTATCGATGGGTCGGTAACTCAGGCTGTGCAGGATCTCAAATAAGCCTTTTGCAAGTTAAATTTGAATGAAATCTGGTAAACTGAGTAATCTTTTTGCACATAAAGATAACAGTTTCAATTTACCAGAACAAAGACACCGTTGTTATACCTCGTGATTTGGGGCAAGCTTTTGCATGGCGACCGCCGTCTCTGGAATGGACTGGTTCCTTTGTGCCCGCCTTATCCATTGAAAACGGTGTTGCTGGGCGTCTCTTATGTAACTAAGCAAAAGCTTGCTCTGAATCACGAGGTACCGTATAGCAACAGTGTCTTTACGTTTGCGTGAATTTTAAGAACTCAATGTGCCAGATTTGATTCAAATTTAACTCGCAAAAGGCTTATTGGAGGGGGTTTGCGAGGACTCGAGACACTGGGTCAACATATGCACATAATACCGTAATCTGTAACTATACTTTACTTTATTCCCACTTAAAAGAAATAGTACATATACAGGTATATAATAATGTTCACATGCATGGGAAGTGGTTTTATTGACGGTTGTCGAAGACCACATTATTACGTCCCGAAGTTCACTGCGTTTAGCAACTTTGCCATTCGTTTGAGCTTTAACGGTGGTGCAAACTCAAGTTCCACGTCGTTTTACAAGTGGAAAAGGAAAAGGGGCAGTGTGTGATAGAGTATGACACGTATGATGCAAGAAACTGTCGGATGAGGGACTTAGGCCCTACATATTTAATTCAGCAGCCCTTGAACTGATTCCTTGTATTCAAGACGGAATTCGATCCTCTGCAGGTTATTGGAAATCCTCATTCCACCATAACTCTTACCTACAGTGCACCTGTGACCATTTCCTAACTTGAAAGGCTCACTGATACCTCTCTGCCAACGCAGTCTTTGAAAAGTATGGACACACCGTGCTTACTTCCCTAGAAGTGCCACTTCATTTCGATTCCCTGGATTTGATCCAGAAGTATCTCCGATCGCACGGTGATCCACTCCTCAACATACACGGGTCTCATTCGGCCGGATGACTTGTCATGATATGCTGTCAACATGACATCATTCAGCACGCCTCACAGACAATCCTTCAATCAGCCCAACTTTGATAGACGGATTAATACGTTTTACAACCCATTTCCTCTCTTATGATTTGTCTAATTCGTTTTGCACTTTTTCAAAGTGATGTGGCTCTGAGCGGACCCAGGTTTCCCGCTTTTTCATGCTGTGCAGGGGGAAATTGATGATGTAAACTCGCACCTGGGCCACCTGCCAATCTTCATTAAAGCGTTGTCTCTAGGTCTCGGGGGACAAATCTCGGTCGGGTTCAGCTTCAGCAAAGGTCATTTGCTTGTCTTTGGATGAACCGCTGAGTTAAGGGATAGGTGACAATTTGGTTTAGTCTCAAATATCTAAAAAGAAATGTTAGGTGAGCCCAACACAAAAGGTAGCCCGAATGCAACCCAACGATGGAAAACGGCTACGACAAAGGGGGTATGTTCAATGACGTAAGGATTGTGTTACCGCTCTGAATACCATACTTTCGACAGAGACAGCTCCGCATCTGGAGTGCAAACGTCTATTTCACAGACTGGACTTACTTTTGCTTTTCCTAATTTTGCAATAATGCAAATGGCTTTGGCCAGGTTGAAACACGGAGTTCAATGTGATGTCGTTCAAGTTTTATACCGCGACGTAATTGGGCGTGCACAGACAGCAATAGCTAATTGGAAATGATACCTTTTGCGAGGTATACGCAACTCAACATCCGAAGTGTATGGTAACTCTCCACCGCTGCGCCCATGCCGCTATGGCCAGAACTCTTACATGCACGTATTGAAGGAACAGCCATAATATGAGCGAAGGCTGTACGGAATAATAATTCCAAAGATGCATTTGACACTGCTTTCTTCACTTTTAAAAAATTGAAGTTGTTTTAACCACTGACTCTTTAATTTCCTTCTAGTTTGCTGTCAGTGGATTGTGGGTATATATCTTCCTGGAGCAAGATCGAGTTTTCGCACGCATCATGGCTTTTTTCATAGAGAAACTCGTCGTGTGTGCAACAAATGATCTTACAAACTAAGCCATGTCACTGTCAAGGCCATATTGTGATTCATAAACCGACTCCAGCAGTGGATCAAACCCACAAAAGGCCACAGGAAATAGTGGGAGGGGGGAGAAGCACTCCTCCTGCACCCGTCCACTCAGTGGGAGGGACCTATTCCTATCGTCTAAACGCGATGTTTCTCAGACAACATCGCAGCGTTTGGTTCCGTTCGTCATTAGGATATGGGAGGGGGTCTTGTGACCAACGACGACAGTTGTGATGTGTTCCTCTCAGTCGCAGCTACCTAGCAGTTGCTCCACGTTAATACCAAATATTTTGGAGATGACTATCAGTTTTACGTGAGAATAGGAGATAGGCACTCGATTTGCTTGGAAACATTGTCAAACTCAGAATTCTTTCAATTCGTCACGGGTACGCTAGTGGGTGGAGCATACGCCACGATAGAGGAGCAAACATTCGCCCCTTAAGATAACCGGTACGCCCTTTGTCATGACTTCCTGCACTACATAAATTCCATGGGGTTTGTGTTGTGTGTTGGAAGGTATATCAAGCTTTGAATTCTATAAAACTTCCTGCTAGACGTGAGCTGATATCAATTGTCATGCTCACTGTACAGAAAACCGGACGCGGACACTGAAAATTAAAGCTAGTCACATGAGTCAGGAGCGTAATAATCTAATGATTTGCGTGTCTCGCCTCAAATCGATGTCGCCATCATTTCTCGAATATTGGTTCCAGAATGGTTTCCGGACAGTGCGGTGAATATGGAAATGGACAGACGAAAACGGAATGACATCCATTTTGTGTCCAAATATAGGCCGGTGTGAGTCAAGTTCCCGGCCCTTACGACACATCAAGGCACGTGCGACTTTGCATCATTTGTATGTATCATTTGAGCCCAGACTTGACGATGCCATACTTTCTCTGGGTATACTGGAAGCATGTATTGAAGATTGCAGTACGTGGATTAGGTCGAATTCACTCCAACTAAACACTTCTAAAACCGAATTTATTTTGGTTGGCTCTAAGGTTCAGCTGGCGAAGATCAGGGTTTCTGAGATCAGATTCTGTGATTCTGTTGTCAGTTCATCTGGTAACTGCAGAAACCTTGGTGTTACTTTTGACTCATCCATGACCATGTCCAATCATGTTTCCAATATTTGTAAAATCAGTTCGCTTTCAGTTACGTAACTGAGGTTTAATTCGCAAGTACTTAACCCGCTCAGCTACTGAGAAACTGGTGCATGCTCTCGTATCATCTCGGCTTGATTTTTGTAACTCTCTCTTGTATCAGTTACCCGGTACTCGACCTGCTAGACTTCAACAGCTCCAAAACTCTGCCACTCGCATTGTCACTTTGACTCCTTCCAGGTCTCACATTACTCCTATGTTGCATTCTTTGCACTGGCTCCCTGTTGCTTACAGAATTGAGTGCACAATACTGCTGCTCGTTTGTCATATTTTTCAAAGTTCAGCCCCTGCGTATAATATTGATTTGGTGTCTCACTACCAACCATCCAGGCCACTAAGATCCTCTCACTCTTCACTGCTTGTTGTTCCTAAAACACACAATTCTTGAGGGGATCGATCTTTTTCCCACATAGGTCCACAACTTTGGAATAAGCTCCCAACTGACATTCGTGCCCTTTCAGCCATTACCGATTTTAAAGCAGCTCTCAAGACCCACTACTTTCAGTAAGCATATTGTGGATTAATATTTTCCCGCATATCATTTTTTTTGGTATTGCGCCATGAGCGTCAGTTTTGGGCGGATACCGGCACATTATAAGTGTTCTGTATTATTATTAAACATCCCCAGGGGAACAACAAGCAAAAAGTACAACTTTTAATAAGCATGCGAAGGAGGTTGCAGCCTTGAGCTCCGAACTCGCTTGCCAATCCCGCAACCAGTTGAAAGTCGACCAAAAGTTCAGAAACAAGCGCAAATCCAGCTGTCGGAATTAAATAAGAAAAAAATTCAAACAACAAAACAGCACCTAAAGGGTAACAGAACCCGACATTAAATAGCTACCAGTGTGGTATGCTGAATACGTGACGCAATATGGGGATATTGAGCCAAATTTCGCTCAGTTTCCTTCTGCGTCATACAGTTTTATCCATTTTATTATTTTTAAATCTGATGTCATTCCAATTTGATAAACCTGATTGTTCACGGAGGACACGATTTGGACGGAGACGAAATACCTCCGACGCGCTTCATTTTGGGCATGCGCTGCTAGAATACCGAATTTGTGCATTATGTGACAAATATCCTCTTAGTCCGTTCGCGAATATCATTTGCAAACAGATACAGTGATATCATAATCAGGCAAATCATAAAAATGAACCAGCAACCCAAGCTTCTAAACTTTTTCTTCTGTCAAGTTCAAGATACGAAATCAGACAGTATTTTGTCAACTTGTTAAGTGTTTAAATATAGAGGAATTAAGGGTGCCGAGTAAGCTGGCTCCCACGCCATAGGACATCGTGATTGAAAACGCGTTGCTTTCTGTCAGCGGCCGAGTCTTAACAATAAAGCCTCGGCGGGAAATTAACTATTATTTGCCAATATTTCGTCAAAGAATCAACGGCAGGTTCAACGTTCTTTTGGCAAATGAACCCAGGGCAGGTTCACTGAACTTCAAGAGCCACATTCCCGGATAAGACCGAATGGTGACGTCACAGCCCTGTGAATTTTAAAGATTTATTCAGTAGCCTTTCGGGGTTGACTTTATGGTAAGTGGAGTTTTTGCCAAAAAGATGGTAAGACTAAGAGCTTGAGGCTCGGTGAAGCCGGGAAGAATTCTGTCAAGCATGGCGAGGACAATTATTTTCATAACGAGATTGGAAGTGTAACTTTATCGCTGCTAAGTAAACAGTTTACAGAACCAAACAACATAAAAACCGGGATGATTCACCAGATTGTCTCCCATCTTAGGCGAAATACAATACATGCTTGAAACTGACGGACCTGCTCATCTGACTCGACAATGGCATCGCGTTTCAGCGTCTGCCGAGAGAGACCAGGGACCTGTTCGGATGGCCCATAGATGATGACAAATTTTGGCGGGGGGAGGGACAAGATAAGAATGACTCATTTGTGAGAGAAAAAGAATCATCGTCTGCTCTGTGATTATGGCGACTTTTGTCAATTCATCTTGGCTTAGGATTCTCATTGGCTCTACGATGGGTTGGGTCGAGAGACACGTGATGTGCCTTCCTCACAGCAAGCGGGATGGAGACCTAGAGACCTCCGCTGTGGCCCGTCTCTCTCTTTTGGTTGGTCGGGGCGCACTAATTTTGCTAGATAAAAATGCGGGAGCAAAATGTTGTTTCACCCAGAGGCAGAATATCTCGGTGTTTCGTTTGTAGATGTACATGTATACTTTCTTGTTGTGGAAGGCGAATTTGGATGATTAAGCGAAGGACTAATGCACTTAAGGTTACTCGCCACGGCATCTCTAAATTTGATGAGAAATTACGCGTGTAGAGGGATCTTGTAAATGGATTTGGACTTTTAGGGTTTGTGTTTAAGCCTATTTACCCTGTGATTTTGCCTCACCTTTGGGCGAACAGTTCATATTTAGCAAACGTTTCGCTAATATCATCCAGATATTCGTTACAGTGTCATCGCCTTCATCCTGCGATGTTTCATTCCCACGTGTGGGCGGTAACGGTGAAAGGACTAAAAATCACATTTTCCTTAAACTTGAGAAAAAATCAACGAATTGTTTTAAAGTTTAGGTAAATTGGGAGTTATTTGGTTATCTGCTTTCGGATTAAGTTACTTCCCAGAGTTTTGTTCAATTTCCGCTGCAACAATTAAAGCGCGAAACTTGATGAGTCACTTTTAGACGACCTCGGGCAGTCGTCTGCTCCTGGGATCTGCACTGAGTTTTGGCGCGAAAAGGGCGACGCGGGAATTTATTGATTGACACGAGAAATCAGCACAAAAACAACTTTTCTTTGTTACAAAATTCGGTTTGTCATCCTAGCTGAGCCCTAATCTTCGTCAACCGTGCCTCTTGGGATTTGGCGGGGATAAATCCAGCTTTGTTCTTCATCCAAATACACTTACTTCCCGCGAGGCTTTTCCTTTTTATCTTTACACTCTCGTGAATGGACAGTCTGCCCAAGTGCCCTGCAGGTCGCATACAAATTATAGCCGATCCGTTAGCCTGCACTGTTATCAACCAATGAAATGGCGAACTTTCTGGACGTACGTCGATCCGACCCGACAACAAAGCGCTGCAAGCTCGCGTCAATATTGTCAAATACATGAATCCCACTTTAATAAATGATGAATGGACCGGCCCAAAGTGCATGTTTTATGACTCACACTTTAGACACAAAGCATTCTGCAATTTCATCTTTAGATTACAAAATGGGAAACAGGAAAAAGTGCCGGAGAAAAACGTAAAACCAGATTGCCAATAAACCCAAAATAAACCTCCGATTAGATAAAACGAATTCTGACTTTGTTCCACATCGAAATCTTAAATTGTTATGACATATAATTCGTACAAATGAGCCTGACGTCAAGTCGTACTTTTCATGCTTGCCATTTCCTCGGGTGAGATGCCTCTAAAACGATTTTGTACATTTTTATCTTATATCACAATAATTGAGAGCTATTAGCATGGTATGGACAAGTATCTTTTTTCTTTACATAGGCCTACGACCCGTTTTGTTGGCTTTCAACCTAGTTTTATGATTACAGAATTTTATTAACAGGAATTAGCGACCATCATTTCCCTCCCCTTTTCCCCTTGTACTCACTGTTCCCTTCCTTCTAATACCATTTCCTCCCCTCTCCCGAAAATAACACATCTTCCAGCGATGATTCATCACCAAGACAACCTGACAAAAGGGCCAGCCACGCGGCCGTATTTGCCCAGCGATCTCCCCGTTGTCGGCCGGCGCGAACGAGTACCTCGCGTAATGGACACTTGGCAAACACTCCAGCCAGCTGCGCTCTGCCGGACCGTATTGACACTGCAGATTGAACGGCCCTTTTTCAAAAAAATGTTATTCGAGTAAATTCAGCCTTGTTCGATGGGAGGGAGTCGTTGACAGTTGAGATTGTATTGCTGGGGTTGGATCCAGGATGAAACTGGCGAATCCAGACAAAATACGGAGCGCTAAGAGTACTGGGGCTGACTTAGGCCAATTCCATTCTGGGACCCTTTTTGTGGTTTTTTCACGATTCTAGCAAGCTTGTTGGCTGTCTGTGTGGCCACGTGGTGAGATTTCTAGCCCCTTGTACGCGCCCTGTCCTGGGGATTCCCCCAGTTTCCTCAGTACCATTTATCCACTCCATTGTCGCTTGAGTTGTTTCTTTTGGGGTTTCTTCACGCTTCTCGCACTTGATAGTATTGGCAATCCAAGATTCCCCTCGGTACTTTTTAAACACTTATCCCCGTCTCAGCGTCGCCCCAAGGGTGGCTGTGGGGACACAGGTGTGAAAGCCAGTATCTTGTGAGTATAACAGTCTGCAGTCAGAATATTTTTTGGTTGAATGACCATCGCCATTAGTCTTAGCGGCCAAAAATTAAAGGGAGGAGGTAACTAAATACATGTAACAAGGGGGACACTGTTCGAAACAGAGGAGCAGTGTTATTATTATGGCATCCGCTTCTGGAAGTGCTTATTAATCGCATTCTCATTTCAAGACAATCCTTTGGAAGAGTTCCCAACCTTCAGATTTGTACTTTTATCACCATCGTGCTACAGCCTCTCGGGCTTGCTGCTGAGTTGAAAGGAGATTTATGTAGGGGCATTGATAGCCTACCGGTACAGAAAACGATTCGATGCAGTGTTCCACAACACAACAATTGATCCGGAATATACAAACACGTTACATCGAACAAACATCGAACAAACATGCACCCGCCAACAGAGGGCAGCATCGGTGGTTTGGTGCGCGTTGTAGTACCTTTCTGTATCGCTGTACGTCTGTGTACGCATTGTAATAGGCCCACTTGAGGATGCTGAATATTTAAAACAAAAGATACCTGAAACCCAAATATAGCCGCTTTTACATAGGCTACCTATGTTGCCTGTGGAGATGAATTTCATCCCCAGCAGATCTCGGCTGCACGTATACAAGGATATTAATTTAATGGCCGAAACTAGAGGTGCGCTACGATCCCATTCCTCAAGAGTTTCAGTCAAATCATAAAAATTTTATTTCGTTATAGTCTTTGAAAATTCACACATCCGTCTGTTATAGTGAACCCAGTCAACGAACTGAACATACAGTACCCGCATTAAACGTGACATTGGTGCATGCGCGGGCGGATCGGCGGACCCCCTAGCCATTTTTAGATTATCAGGGAAAGGCGATTTTAGCGGTCTGTTTCATATCCCTTCCTCCAAAAAGCACATTAAAAGTCCCGAAATGTATCTTCACCCCTAAGAAAGGCTTAAAAAATCTTAAAAATCCCGAAAATTTGGTTCTGGATCATCCCTTGCAATGGTGTGAATATACACGTGCGCAGGAGGGCGGCCAATGAAAGCTTATTATAAATGTTAGATAAAATCTTAAACCAAAGGACCTTGACTCGATGAAAGATGAGGGTAGTCAAAAACAAAAGGAGCCGGACAGCGGGGACGGAATCGAAACCCGGTCCTATTAGTGCTACGATCTTCGAAAAATTTCAAGCAATAGTCCCAAGATGTCAAAAAAGTAAACGTAAGCGTCACACCCATGAATTTTTATGATGACATAGCGAAGTGCAACTTACAGTAAATCAGGTTATCGGATTAGACATTAACGAAAAAAGGTTCAAAGTATAATTTGTTGCAAGGTCAAAGACGCTGACATCCCAGGCGAATCTGTCAGCAGTAGTTACGAACTGGACGGGCTGTGCTCGTCAATTACCGAGCGGCAGTCGATGACTGCATGCGGCGTGATCTAGTTGAAACATCTCGTGCACTATTAACAAGTCGAGGTCAACAATCAAAGAAGACTCCACGTCTCATTCCCAAATGACAACTGTTCCTTCGAAAGTTTATCACAGTTTACCACTTTCGTTCCTTCCAGCCTTCCACGGATACTTTCAAATTGATAAGCCTTTTTGGAAGGAGAAATCTTCACGTTTCATTTTATTTTCTTCGTGCAAGACCACTGAATTTCACCACTGTCTTCTCCAATGTCTGAATCCCAGTTCGGGAAGACAAAAAGGAACTTGTTAAATGTCGAGAAGAACCGTACCGAGCTTGAAATCAAGAAGTCTGAATCATTCTCAAATTCGGACCAATGTATTGTATTGGGCCCGTCAAATAAATAATAAAGAAAATGAAACAAAGAGTGGAAGCTAATACACTGTGGTTACATATATAAAAGTCGGGATTTTTCTCAAACCAAAATTTCACCTGACACCAGCCTGACCAGCAAGCCTGACGATTCAATTCACTTGGCCCAACCAAAATGATGGAGTGTGAATAAGGTTCGCTTAGCAATCGAGGAAAGTTTCACTCTGCCAACCCGTTATGTCACGTGCTTCTAACTTGTGCCTCTAATTGGGCTCGTCAATTTTTTTCTTCCACATCCCACACTTCATCCTAGTCGTTCACACTTCCTCACTCACACCATGTACCACGCAAGGCATTATGCATGCTGCTACATCGATCACCAACTTCCATTCTGACGATAAACCAACCCTTCCAAGCCCTGACGTCACCACCGAGGTGTCACAACCACGAAAATGGTCCCCCGACGCCTGGAAAAAAAAAAGAAAAGAAACAAAGAAAGAAAAAGACAAAGGCAAAAACTGGCAATTTCTTTTCGAGAAAAAACATCCGAGTCGGGAGACCCACCATCGCCAGCCCTTTTCAAGATGTGAACGAGACAATCCATTTGCAAAATCATGAGTCACTCTGTACAGTGTCTACGTGGATACTATTTTAATATCATCATAGACGATGACGTGTAGCCACTAGCGACACTGATATTGTTGTGGAAGCGTACAGCCTTCCCGCTATTTTAATAGTTCAAATATATCATGCTCTGAACGTGTCATTAATAACTCAAAGACTATGCTGAGAGTACTTCCATGAGGCCGAACAAGTTTATTATTTTGTTGTTTTCTTTGGCAAAAAGTAAAATGCAGAAGTTGGTTTTAAAATTGTGTAAACGTTTTTGTGTTGCCTTACAATAGTTCGTTTTGTCACTGTACTGATGTGACCAGATTTTCTCTTTTTAACTTCATCAAATTTAATTACAAACAAAGGAAAAGAAAAAATAACTTGTAGAGCGTTTAAATGGGAAAGTTATCGGCAGAGGTAGGAATGCGGGCTGGGAACACACTTGTAGACATCCACATAAGGCAATAGCCATCTCCCAGAGAGATTGATAGAAGAATCATCTGCATACGTAAAAGACTATTTGTGCTCAATGCAAACCGCACAGACAAATGGAACCTCATGCCTCTTCCTTTTGCACAGTTACAAAAGGCCAAGAACTTTAGGGAAACACATCCATTTTGTGTCCAGCGTTTTTGCAGTTTTTGGGAAGAAAGAACATGTAACACTAAGTTTCCTTCAGTTTTACGATTGTTTGAAGTCCAGTTTTGCACGCTGTACAGGTTTGTTCTCGGTACAGCACAGAGAGATTGTTATTTTGGAATCTTTTGCGGAGTCCTCATTAAGCTTTAGATTTTCAATCCTTATTTGTCCCGCATATGCTTTTAACAGTAAAAGTGAAACAAAACTCAGAACATATTGAACTTCCGTTATTTGTCAGAATTTCGAAAATGCTTGATGATTTCCGTAACGAGGAAGATGTGCTGGAGTTGAGCCAAAAGATAAAATTAACAGTAAATGGGGTAGACACAGAGTAGCTAGTTACTGTCAGCAAAAAGCGCAAGCTTGGAGGAGGGATGTCCCTCGACGCAGACTCAACCGCAACTGATTCACGTCAGAAAGCCCATCTCATGATGACAAAAGCACGCACACTCCTCGCACTTTCATTCGTCCCCAGCCCTATGGTGTTCCCTCAGCCGTAACATCAGCGATTATGGAACAAATTTGCCTCCCTGGAGACACGCGGTGGTTCCCGGTCTTCTTCCCACGGACCCGCTGATGCCTTTTGCCCCGTTAATGACAACGCCGTGTGTACACGGCAGATGAGTCATCACAGCGGTGTTGGCGCTAATAAACAAGCGATATTACCACACTGGCCACGTACACGGGTAACCCCCTCTCTCTGACCGCGGATAATAATATCAATACTGATTCGCGAGTGTCTAGTTCTTCAGGCATCTCATCTTGGTTGATGAAGCGAGGGGGGGGGGGTTAACATCCGGCAAGAAATCTTGATGAGCAATGAGATGAGACTCCTTGTTTCGTCTCTATTATAAATGAGGGTGCTGGTGTTGGTTTATGGTCCTCATTGGGTATTTATGGCAGACAACGTGTCGGTTTGGCCATGATGATTCACATAGTACTTTGTTGTCGTGGTGATGAAGAAGGAAACTGGATGGTTTACCGAGAAAGAAGGAAACAGGATGATGTCAGCTTCGAAAATGTAAAAAAGAGGGCACTCGTGATACGAGATACTAAAAAGATATTTGAAAGAAACCAAATTAAGAAACCTTCAATGGTAAATGACCATGACGTAAAAGATCTTCGACGAAAGATAGGTAGGAGAGGACCAAAGAGAACGGGTCATGAAGACATTAAAGACAGGAGTGACGTATGACATAGAAAGACAGCTGCGATCGACAGACAGACAAGAAAGAGAAAAGAATTGTAGTATCTCGAGGCAGTACACGATAGCGCTGCAGCGTACAGGAGAGAACAATATAATATCGAAGAAACTTATTTTCCAGAAAGTGGCCTACAGCTTAAAATCACTGTCTAGTCAACGCAACGTATGAACATGGAGGAATGACACCCTCCATGGTATGAACAGAGCAACGCATGAAGGGTGAACAAGTGAAACGGCTAGTAAAAGACGAGTGAAAAAAAGACGATTGGAGTCTTATGACGTACAATTTAGGAGGGTACCACAGAATGTAAGGTTAGAGACGAGGCAGGAAGTTCACCGTGCAATTTGGTTCAATTAACGAGCAATTCACCCCGGGAGGCAGGGAGTGAAATAAACTAAACCGTCGAAACGAAGTATGCGTGTATTGTGCACTTCCACATAGTCAACGAAGAAAAAAATCATTGAAGACACTGTACATGTACTAGGAAAAGACTTTGATTTATGGTATATCAAGCTGTTGAATACGGTCACATTGTATAAAGATACATTAATTTTCTAATGTGAGACATGTTTGATTGCCGTAGATTCCAATTACAGAGTGGAGAGCATCAAATAGGAAGAAAGAAGTTTATAAAATTAAAGAGAAATTTGAAACTGCGAGTCACTGACCGAACGGGAAAATTGCAGTCTAGAGACAGCGTGATTGACTAAAACCCTCCAGACTCTGGAAACGATACATAGTGAGCCTGGTTTCACAATTTTGACGGGCAAGGGTTGAATATTGTAATCCGTTATGTTTCACAAGTTGAAACCCAATAGGAAATTTGTTCTGGTTGCTTGGCAACGCGCCCAACTCGGAGATGGAAAGTTGTAACTGAAGAGGGTCTGAGCGAAATGTTCAGGAGGTCTGCGGGTTTTAAATTCTGAGTGGTACGGTGAATCACTGGGCGTCGTCAATATTATTATTTTAACAGGGATTACAAGAAGACAGAGATAAAGAAGTCAATCTAGATTTTTCGGCAGGCAGAGCAAGATTATTTCCAAAATTGTGACTTAAGTACCGCTCACCTTTGCTGGTAAGGCTTAACAACTGCCTTTAAATGTTTACCGTAGTGATAACATTGAAATGGCCTCGCATCAGACGATTTGATGTTCCCACACAGCATAAAATTGGAGCTGCGTTGTCAAAGGGTTCCATCAGGGGACTCAGTGGTTAAATAAAAATTTGAAGCTCAAAGCCGACACCAAAGACGAGATAAGGTTTGTGGAAAGCCATTCCATGCGAGTCATGTTTGTGGAGTCTTTGTCTTTCTTAAAGTTTGCGACGTACTGCAGTTAAAATCCATACTGAAAACCAGTTCTGTGCATGCTGATGTGGAACCGATTCCAAAGAGATGAACTATTTGTACTAACTGCATTCTGTGTCCGGGGTGGATCCAGAATTTTCCAAAGGGGGGGGGCGTGAACTAAATATTGTATGTATTGTATGGTCGCGGCCGTAAAATTAGGGGGGTTGGGTAAAAGGAAGCAGAACTGTTTTTTACGCCTTTGACACATTTATGGGGCTGGGTCCCTTCCCCCTTTTTTCTTCCCATCCCTCTTTATTTCTCTTTTTATTAATTAATTATTTTTGGTTGAAAGTGGGGGGGGGCGGCATGCGCCCTGCGCCCCCTAGATCCGGCCTTGTGTGTGCTCGTGTGTCGCCACCGCGCGGCAAAATTACACATAATTTTTAATTGCATGTTGTCGTCATCGGCCTACTCTCCTCTGTTTTCCAAATGGTCCAAATGTGTCCATCTGGGGAACGCCTAAAATAACTCCACGGTGAATAAGTCAAATCGATGGTGATGGGACGCGACTGAACGGCAACTGTGAACCCGATTCCCGCGGTATCAGGTACCTGTATTCTCCCCAAGCATGCCACCGCCATGTGTCACACAACCATAATCATGTCCATCTCCTGACCGTGACAATATTGCAATGCGTGTGAAGCCAATTTACTGCAAAATTAATGTGCGTGAAGTCACGGCAATCATCATGATAGCCATCATAAAAAACCCTGAACTGTGACGAGTTTATAAGTTATGAACCATTGTCGTAAGTGTGTGGTTTGTACCAAAATTGGATGAGTGCAGGCCTATAATGTAACAAAGTAGTTAATCATTGTGCACTCTTTTGACGCAAGTATGTCGAAATTCCAAGAATGAGTTACTTTGGGTCACTATAAATGATTCATGACTTCATTGCATCATCGTGCTGGTTGTACATGGGTTGTCTTTATTAGGCAGAAAAGCCAAGCAATATGGATGAGCTGGCTAAAAGTACTGCAAGATGGATAGCCATACAATTTTCTGAATAAGAGTGCGACTTGAAGGCTGGAAAAGTGAAAAATGATAAAATAAAACAGGTAGCAAAATGTTGACAATGATTTGGGCGACTTCATCAGGACGGATTTCTGCATACGCAGAGTTCCTCTGAACGTGCGTTGTCCTGTTTGGGGCATTTTTCTACGAGGGGGGTGTTAATACTCTACGCTGTACTCTAACTTGGGTGTGCACCAGGCGCGCCTGCATATTACACAATGTGTAAAGGGGGACCTCTTCTTGTTGACTGCGGGTTTCTAATTCTGCTCTTCGGTACTTTTAAGGATAGAAATTCCCCAAAGAAAAAGAAGAAGAAAAAAAAAGAAAGAAAAGAAAAATAAACCTTGTGTTTGTTTTCCACCTCCATTTGGGCACTGCTGTTTAATAACCGGTCATGAGCGTATTTCGGGAGGGGGGGTAAAGTCTTGAGCGAAAGTTCGGGTTAATGTGGCGGCTATTCGTTGAAAATTGCACATACAATTGAAGATCAGAAATCTGTCTTTGATCTCCAACCCGGATAAATTGAAGCAAAAAGCAATCCCAGTTTGTCAGTCTTCAATATGGTTTCATAGATCGCCTTTTGCATGATCTCCGGCTGTGTAAGTAACAAAGTGCGCCCTCTGTCAACACAGACGGCTAGGCTGCAACCAAGTGGGGCAATCACAGGCTTTGAAACCATTGACCACCTTTGCTACGGAGAACCACAAATTAACGGACATAGTCTGCTGCGATGTTCTCAGATTTGAGGGTGCAAATATTAAAAAATAAAATGATCTGTTCTCATTTCTTCCAAGTCAAAGATGATTTCATCTGAAAATGATGAAATACGAAATAAACGAAATACAAAAAGAGCAGCCTGCACGATAGGCCAAGATATAAATTTAATTTGTAGCAAATACTTTTTACGCAGATCCCTTAACCCCGAATTGTACAGAAATGTTCTGACATTTTTTTGGTTACTTTCTGTGCATCTTGCCTAAATACTTTCAAGTATTCTTTTAGCGTGTTCAAAATAAAACGCAGTGTATTTAAACTACGGAATAACAAAACGATTTTGGATCATGTTGCATCCCAAAAAACCCACGGCTTAAAAAAGACCGCGGTCTTCAAGAAAAATTCAAATTCCGCTCTCGGCAATCTGTGACATGTGGTTCGTCATAACCTCAGGGCACATTCATCTGTGTTAATCTGATATTCCTGGCGATTTTATACCCCCAACATTGTAACGTGGTTTTCCATATCACCCTCAAAATGGGAAGATTGTCAACTGTCCTCTGGCTCGTCTCCATGAAACCCCGAACCCTGGCGCGCGCGTCGCGTTCAGGTCCGGTTCACCTGCATGAGTCACCCACTCTGCGGTTTGACGGCGAACCCATGCAATTCAAAAACCCTCCCCCAGGTTTTCCATTTTTTTTTTAATTTAGAGTAGTAATCAATATTAATTATTTTAACAGCGTAATTATACCTAGGCAATTTTTCCTCAGCCAATCGCACGAAAGAGACGACTGAGACAAACGACGAGAGTCATCCGAAGGGGGAGATGCTGCCGTGGCTCGGCGCGCGAGAGGCCGTGTCGACTCGGAGTGAATAATCCCTCGTACCGGTCATCAAGGGTTCACGGTCGAAATAACGTATTACACATGCTTGCGCTTTAATGGTCAAAACTCTGGTGCAGCATACCCGGTAAAGATGAGGGTTTTCTTACTTTGTTGAGAGGGCTACAAGACAGGTGACCAAATTCATCTTTTGCTTTTAAAAAAAATCTTTCAAACCAAAGAATGTCACTGACCGCAAGCGGTATCGGCTCTGAGATTAACGATCTGACAACTGCAGAGCACGCACTGATGAAGAGGAGATGAACAGCGGTGAGAAAGGCTGAGAAGGACGGGGCGTTCTGTTTATTAACTCCGGGATAGGCTAAGGTAGCAATATGATGACAAGATTCCTTCCTTGCCTGCATTCCTCAGTCTGTTAAAATGGATTATTTAGCACTTTGCTGCTTTCTGAAACATGAAGAAGAAAAGACACCAAGGATTCAAATATGAGGGTCACGGGGGGAGGGGTTGAAATGGGATAAGACGAAGCAGCTAATGAGAATATGTTGATTGGCGACAACATCGATTTTCCTACACCCCATAAGGCTATAAGTTAAGTCTCATGAGAAGAGAAAGTGTTGATGGTCTGGTGTTTATGTGGGGCGGAGGTTAAAACACCAGCCCCTCTGGTTAATAAAAACTGATATAAACTTCAGCTTATAACAACCGAAACTAGGGAACTTTCCTTAATAAAGTGTATTATCTCGAAAGCTTCAAGAACCACACCCAATTCGCGATAAACAAGCTGCACGAGGATAGCCAATTGGTTATGGGCTACCGGTCGTTTTGTCTGAAGAGTGGATAACTCCTTACATTAAATTCGTGGTCTACATTGTCCATACCATGGGCTCACGTCCTATCTCTTAAGATGTCTTCAAGTGGAACTACTTTCAGAGACACAGTTTGCGAATGACTGGAGATGTTAAGAGCAGGAAATGTTTGAGCAGAGTTAAGTCTCTTTTGTGGGAATAAGCAGACCGAAAGTGGTTTCGGATCAGGTCCGCTGCATTTTGAGGCAATTTCGAAACCTAGATGCTATAAGTAAAACTGGCATTCGCCGAGAGAATGGCCCATTCGACCGTGAGATCAAATTAAGACTTGCCGAACAAAGACCTCGTCATTTAGGGCGCAGCTCGGCCGAATCCCCGGCAAGACTTACTTGCTCTCTCGCTATACCAGAGCACTTCATGCTCATCAAGCGGAGAAAACATGATGCGGGTCTAACAATGGAAAGGCTGAATCAATCATGTATACAAAACCTCTCGGACAAAAAAAAGAAGAAATATGACCAGCATATTGCATGAATCATCCAGCTCTTTCTTTCCCCCGTAGCCCTCCACCTTTTCACAAATAATTACGTGTAAGCTCAGTGAATCACCGCCAGGGATTTTATGGGTTCTTGGGGCTTTGTTCGTGGATGTGTCTTCCCCTTGGGAGCCAGAATGTAGCGTGCTCAGGGGTGAAAAGGCCAAGCAGTACAGTCTCCCAGCAATCTTGTCAAAAGTTGTGTCGCTAATTTTACTCTTTGGAGAGGCTGATGCTAAAAATTTGGAGAAAGAAGTTGCCATTGTGTACTAGGACGAGAATCAGGAGCATCGTGCACGGGGAAACTGCAGATCGAATTTCTCTTCAAAGCGAGCCTTGCTCATTTTTTATCTCTCGAAAGTTGCAGAAGTGTCAGTTCGTTTTGGGCTTTGCTGCTTTTCTGCTTTTGACCAGAAAACAAGGTTTGGAGTGACAGCCTGGAGAGCGTTTCTTGTGTTGCTATCGTAAAAAAAGAAGAAGAAGAAGGGGGAAAAATTGGGTGATTGTTGCCGACTGGAAAACTTTAGAGTGGGACATTTTGAGTTTTGGACTAAACGCATTGGCTTTGTTTTCTCCCCGAACCCTGTTGATCTTTATTAACTTTATTATCGTTTTTATTTTGTACCTATTTCCAAAACAGTTTTGTGAACGTTTTATCACACGTGATAGTTACACAAAACTACTGTATTTATATTGACGTATCCCGGATAAATGTTCTTACCAGTAAGACCATTCTTCACAAAATTAAACGGCAGACGGGAGCATGACTAATATCATGACTAGCAATGGTGGAACCAGAACAAAGAACTGCGTGCTTCATTGGTTGACCTCTGCAAGTTCACCGCATTCGATCAGTTAGTGCAATCACTACCTGGAAAGATAACAGAGACAAATTGCTGTCATGACTCCACAGAAACCTATCCAAAAAATGTCAGGCAAGTGACATGACGGACAGCTAGCCAGTCACGCCGTTTTTTTTCCATCCTCGTGAAATGCTAAACCAGGGTGATTGTTAGTGAGTCACACAGGTCCACTGGCTATAAACCAGACGGCGCAGGGCCGAACAAAAGCCGGATAAGGCCGGCGCTGCGCAGCGATGACACACGGGGCTATAAGCCTATTAGGTCTGCCATCAGAATATGCCCGGAGAAAAAGGAAATTTCATCTGGGGGTCGTATCGATGGTATTCGATGCCCCTTGAAGTTAAAGACCTTTATTCTGTATCTCCTTGTTGAATCTCTGTACCAATGGCGAAACAAAGCAGGACAACGGGCTTTTTCTCCAAGTCTACCCACTTTTTTTAGTTTGATGCTAAAAAATTTGAAAAACCCAACCCTTTCAGTGCACCCTTAAGAAACTCAGGCTCTATGGTTGCTGCAGCTGCAAACTGAACCCTCTTTGTGGAAGGCAGGCTTTTTGTGAGTGTTGGAGTCTACCGTCACAGAAAAAAAAAGCGTGAATGAAGGTCTGCAGTGGTCGAGCTCAGTCAGGCTCACTGATTTCTGTCATGTAGGTGCTTGGGCAGAGTTTAAAACAGGCACGGCTATGGCTACGGCTACTGACAGGGCTACTGCAGCACATAAACGACAAAAACCTAAAGCTGTTAGCACGGAAGAAGGAAACAACTGCTGTAAGTACTCGGATTCGGTCACGTGGCTTATACTAGGCCTAGAGAAAAAGCTTATGAGACAGAAGACGTACATACATTGTACAAACCAAAGGTATGCCCATGTCGTTGGGACTAGCTTATGAGTCAAGGCCTTCCACCATGGTTCAACTCATGTGTGCACAGCGGTGCAAAGTTTGGTTTCAAGGAGTGTATGGGGCCGTCTGGGACCTCTCATTTCCATATAAACCCCAGTCACTGCCAGCTCAGCCGATTTATGACGAAACTGTAAGCTTCATGAACTCAAACAATACCTCACTACGATGTTTCTCCATTTGAAAGGTTTCTTATGTCTAATAATTAAATACAAGTTTGACATGCAAAATACCCTGTGTTTTTTTTCACGACGAAAAGACAAAGTGGGGGTGTTAACGTGAAGAAAGGCTAGCACGTTGCGCACGTGATCGGTGCGGGTGGTGCGACTGGAACCTAGCTGAGTTAAATACCTGCTTCAGCAGTGTGGTGGCCAGTGCCTACGGTCCTAGTTGTCGGACTTCATTCTTTGCTAATTAAAACCTAAAAAAAAATTTAAAATATAGGCCCACATAAAAACGGCATCTAAGGGACTTCACTGAATCTGGAAATTAGCTACCAAAGACACCGATGAACAGAACGAACCCTCAGTTTGGAAAGTGTCCCAACAATTGAGGGCGCCAGATGATTTTAACAGCGCCGTCCGTTTGAGCAGCACAGCGGTCTGTCAGCGTGACCCACAGGACTTAGTAACTGTATATTACTGGTGCTCTGAACTAATTCATGGTCCATTGAAAACAGTGAAAAATCAACAAACAAACAATCCAACAAATAAGCAAACAAACAAACAAACATACAAACAAACAAAAAACAACCCCCAACCCCCTCCCAAAAAATGTGTCTTTTGGTCCTTCAGATTTTGATTTTGAAATTTTAGTAGGTTAACCAATGCATTTTTAAATTATCCACCAAACAAAGTCATCCCCAAAAGTAAATGTTCCCAAGTCTTCTCAGCAGCCATTTTCCAAATGACACCCCTCACCTTTCTAAGGCTCCTCTGACAAATTTTCAATCGCATTGCTGTCTGCTTTGCCCCCAGATGGGTGCCCCTGAATCTACAGAGATGATCCTGGGCTATATCTATACAGTCCAACGATTTCTTGGTCCATACAGACCCCTTCAATTTTTAAGCGCCTCTTCCAGGCGCACCTTTCAATCTCTGCGTCATGCGGCAAGCTGCCACTTTGCCCATTTACCACTTCGCCCAATTGCCACTTCGCCCATTTTCACTTCACCCAAGAGAACAACTTAAAATCGGAGAGAAGTGGCGCCGCCTGCGATACTTACGAACAGCTGGTCTTGTGCGTTTTACTTGGAATTCAAGATTATGATCTCTTGGACAATTTCCTTTTCAAGTTCACAAGTGTTTAGCCGCCTTGTGAAAAATCCTCCCCCCAAACACTATTAACATTAAAGTTAGATACTACGAAGCAGAATTAGAGTTGAAAGATCGGAACATGTTTTCTGAGAAATGTAATGCTTTTTTGAAAATCGATTTTTTTAAATGAAATTTTACAGACCTAACATGTTTTTAAGATTCGAATAAAATTTTGTAAACCTGACAAAAAACAACCAAACAAAACTTATAACTTAAAGAAGAGTGTGAAAATAAATTGACGTCCTAATTAATTAAAAAAGAACAAGTATATGTATTTATATATACACAGTAATGAAGGCAGTGGCGTAACTACGGGGGGCACGTGCCCCCCTAGCCCCACAAACAGGGCTGTAGTGGCTCTCTTTTACAATCTGTCTTTTATCTGTCGCCACCAGATAAGAGACAGATTGTAAAAGAGAGCCACTACAGCCCTATTTGTAAGGCTAGTGCCCCCCTCCCCCACGGAGGCCGGTGGCCCCCCCCCATTTGAAATTTTGAAATGGGCATTTACGTCCATTTTTGAAGGTAGGCGTTTAGACAGGCACCTAGTTCATTTGTTTTCAGTGCCCCCTGAAAAAAAATTGTACAACCCCAGGTGCCCCCTCAGCTGTGGCACCCTAGATACGCCACTGAATGAAGGACAGAGAAAAATGATCGTTTTTGAATGCGGCACGATCTCCCACCTCCATGCAAAACAAGTCCGCGGCGCCAAGTTGGGTGTTTTTAATGACCGAAATCCTACAGGTAGGGCCTACATGTAAGTTAGAATAGACAAGCCCGACATGTTTGAATGTTTTGGAAAACTTTCTACAATGTCTCCTGATAGGGCACCGGCACCTCTTTCTGTAAATAACCCTTGAGTGGCAAAAATATTAATGAACGCGCACAGTAATTTAACGACTCTTACATCGCACGTGAGGAGGATGAGGGCCTTTTCATTTCTTTTATTGTTTTTCAAGATGACGGCTAAGTATCTAAATTCAGAATGATGGCCGCCAGCTTTTCAGTTTAAAATGTTTGACTACTACTAGAAAGTTAAGTCCAATATTCATATTAACATTGTTCTCTGTAATTGACTAAGGCGCCCGGTTAAAATGCATGCAATATTTTTTTTTTGAAAAAAAAACTTAAAAAAAGATCCGGGCGGGGCGACTAACGGATTTGGGGCCTAGGCCTAGCTGGACTTAACACGGACGTGATGTGGCAAATAGGTAAAGTGGTAAACAGGCGAAAAGGTGAATGGGATAAGTCGTAAATGGGCCAAGTGCATAATGGGCAACGTGATTTAACCTCACGTGTCGTGCACATCTATGTGAATATGGTCCGCAGTAGCTGGGCAGGGGGGCTGGAGCATGATTTTACGGACCAAACTAGACCTTCAACATCGCCAACGCTGCACCGGCTTTTATGGTAAATAGGCCTATATAGGGATACATATAAAAGGGCCCAAAGGTTTTCTCGGTGTCCGTTGATGGTTGACTTTATGGAAATTTAAGAAGGGATAGGCCTAACCAGTGGCAATGTTGACTACCACAGTGCGATTGGGGGGGGGGACCCTGGCAATGCCATGGACCATGGAGTTACCTCCATGGCTGGACCATCTCTGTATCCTTGGCCCCTGTCGTAACAGTCCACCCAAAGAGTGGAGACTCCACAAAAACGCCTTCTGTGAATTCCATATGCGTGTATGGCTCATTCATCACGCCATCAGACCATTGATGTACTATTAACCCTAACCCTTGAACCCTCTAGGGTGTATGCAAAAGCATACTGAGGATTTGGAACTGTTAGGGTTAATATGTGTGATTTCGTACGTAGAAGTCTTCAACTTGGTCATCTTCACATGCATTGGCCATTTGTTTACTAGGGGCTACAGCGATTAACCGATGCCAAACACACTCGGGATCTGTTTTGTCTGGGAATCAGACAGCATTAATGACGGTGATCCTACCGCTGTTTTATCAGTAACTTTATATCATTCGTAATGAAGCCTTGTGTTTGTACGCATGAAATGCAATGAATGTGTCGAAAACAACAGCCTTTGGGTATTTTCATGGGTGATGTGTGATCAGTGTGCGGGATGGTGATTGGACAAGCGAATTTTGTGCCTATGTAATAAGAGTGTCTGGTTCCCAGACCAAACAGATCCTGACTGTGTTTAGCATCGGTCAAATGATTGAGAGTTAACCGCAACCTTGTTCCCATGGGCACAATCTTGCCGTGCCATGTTGGATCCCACCATGCCTTGTGCAATCTAAGACCTTGTATTGTATAATTTGAATATCCTACTATTTGGGATATATTTTAATTAGTACTTGAATCAGTGTGTTTACGTGCGACTTAGATTTACATGTGCGTGATGTGAAAGAGGATACATGGGCGTGAGCGTGCAGCTTTTGAAATACCGGTACATGCACGATTTACTTTACTTTTATTATGTATATATTCGTCCTGAATAGTATGGAATTCTATATCTGCCGTCGCCTGTCACCCACCGTCCTTCGTGCGTCGCCCGTCGCCTCTTGCTTTTTGTTGTGTCCCAATTATGCTATTCTCCAGTTCCATATATGCCATTCTCATCCTTCATGTGTCGCCCATCATGCATCGTGCGTCATGCATTGCCTGTCGTCTGTCGTCCGTCGCCTTTCTGAGAATTTGACCAAGTGTTTTTTAGGGAAAAATTTTTTCTGCAAAAATGTTTAGGCCAACTTATTCGCAGTGCAATTCACTCTTGCCTACTGTAAAAATGTGCTAACTTGTTTTCATGAAATTCTAGAGAGAAATCTGCCAGCACAGACGGACATTCTATTTTTTCCTCTCAATTTCACCTTGAAATCCTTTTTGTGAATTATGCTATGGATAAGTAACTGTTTATTGAATGTTGGGGGGGAATTATCTCTTGGTTTAATTTTCAGAAAATATGGCATGTTGGTTTTTGTTTGTGTGTATGCCATGGTGGATAGGCCAATGAGCACAGATAGTCCAGCATATCAGCACTACATGTATTTATAAGGCTAACAAAGTAACATTACTGTTTGAAAGACTTCTCTGTGCCTACGTGCAACTGAAGTCATGTCTAATTTGGGGTATACAGCAGATTTCATCAAAGGTATACCCGCCCTCAAAATAATGTTGAATCAGTTCGTCTCTTATAAAAGATATTAAGGAATCAAACATTGTAAGTCATTTATTATATACATTCAGTTCAAAGTTACTCTTGTATTTCCGGGGGTGCAGTCTGTTGGAATATCGTGTAAGGTCAGACAGGCATGGTGGATCAGTCAAATAAGTATGTGAAAAGATCAAGGGTCAAAGTGAAAAATAGCGCTGCGCAAGCATGACCAAAAAAAAACCAAGCGATGGGCGACGAACGATGCACGACGGACTACGGGTGACGCATGACAGGCGATGGATGACGGGCGATGGCATATATGGAATTCCATAGAATAGCCAGTCAGCTTCATTTTCTATTCTGTTCTATTTCTATTTTATTCTACATGATCAGGGGCTAGTGAAGGAACGCACACGCAGCCCATGGAGTCGAGGTTGGAGTTAATTGCTGTAGTATTGGCCAATGTGAAGATGACCAAATTGAAACCAAAATTTCACTGGCGTCCACAAACTGGAAATCGCCCATATTAATACATCAATGGTCAGATGGGGTGAATGAGCCATACGTGGGAAATGGGATTCATAGGAGGTGTTTTCGCAGAGTCTCCACTTTTTGGGTGGTCCGTTGTGGGGCCAAGGATATGGAGGTAGTCCAGTAGACGGGTCCCCAGTCTGGGGCTAGGGCTGGGTGTGCACACACCATGTTCTCAGGGAGGAATTGACTTCTTTGATTATTAACCCTCCTATGCAAAGATGCAATCTGCACCAAGTTGTCCTATGGTCACATGAGTCAAATGACATATGATATGTCTATGTACATGTACTATAGAGGGTGAAGTAGAAGGAATTTTTGACTGGCTGTGACAGCAAAAGGAGGGTTTAACAGGGGCGCATACAGCATGTACCTAGCTACTAGGTACATGCATACTAGGAACTTTGTTCTTTCGCTCGACAGCTTGCTGCTGGAAGATAGGCCTACATGTAGTCCGAGTAATTACCAGTAGGACCCGACAAATTGCCCCAGTTAACATTAGGACCTGGTCAGGTGAGATTTAAATGTAACAAGTTACCAGTTTCATGTATGGGCATCACTCTTTTCCCTTTCGGTAGTTCATTAGCTCACAGAAAGTGTAAAAAAATGTCCCAAAAGGTCAAATTTAGCAGGGAAAATACTGAAGAATTTACTTAGAAGACAATTAACGTTTGAATTTTTCAGACCAGTCTCGAAGGGTTTGTGCATAAGCTGTTAAACGATGTCTGGACAGGCAACTCTTTCCATTAAAAGAAGTGATCTGTGGGGTTCTCGTACCCCCAGAACTGTGGGGGGTGTGTTGCCTTAGGCGGAAGATGAACCCCACAGTTCTGGGGGTAAATTACTCAGACCAGCTGCACTCAAGGAAGCCAATCTCAAAAATAGAAAACATGCAAACAAGCTTTACTAAACCAACTTATACTCTCATTTAACTGAAAAAAAATCAGTCAGGTTTAGGGGTTTTAGGTTAAATGAGGCCTTATTTAACCTTTATTACTAGAGGGTCGAGCTCAGTGATTTCAATTTGAAGCTGAAAGTTAAAATTGCAGCTGGCTTACTTGCACAACTTTATGAAAAGATGGCCTTTATAAAATACTAGTCAGGTGGCACGACTTGGGGGATATGTTTGCCTAATGTGGAAATACTTATACATGTTATAGTTTTAAGTTTGGAGCCCTCTAGAAAAGTCATCTTTACTGACTGAGGAATTAAGGAGTTATTTTTGAGAGGATGTTGAAGTTGCAAAAACCTAAAATTTTTGCAGAACTGTCATGCACACTTCTTAGCTACAAAGTACTGGGGATGGATTTTCTGAATATTTGGCTTTCTCACATTTTATGATTAGAAGTCAATGTGGAACAGCTAAACACCAAGAAAGAAAATGGCTACTTCCCTTCGGAAGCTTCGCATGCTGCAAAAGTGCATAACGACAAGCAGAGTAAGCATCAGGAGACCATGTTCCAATAACCCTGGTTCAAAGTTGCCATCCGTAGAAGGAGAAACCATCCTCCACAACCCAAGACCTCCAGGACGTTGCAAGATCCGCCAGCTACATCCGCGGGAAGTGTCTGTTCTCTCCAACAGTCAGCCAGTAGAGGGCAGCAGATTGAGAAATGAAGAGCTGCGGTTGATGTATGACACGGATCCCAACGGATTCTTCCTTGCCACCGCGGATGATGGGGACGTGGTTGGTACCGTTGCAGCCTTGCGCCTGAGTGACAAGTTGGGGTTTATTGGATTCCATCATGTCAGAGACAGTTTCCTGGAGGAAGGAGCGAGACTTTGGGATGTGGCCGTGGGTTACCTTGGAGACAGGAACATTGGTATAGAGGTTGCCATGCAGGATGTTGAGAAGTACATGGAACTGGGCTTCAAAGAGGAATGGAGAAATGGCTGCTTTAAAGTTGGTAACATTAATTTAAACGCACATTTTTCTTTTCTTCCATGGACGCCTGTGTACATAGTCACTTTCAACGAACCAATTTGTGCTTTTTTACGGTTCTTTTAATAGCACATACAGAATATTTCAACTATTTAAAGAGCCCGTGCAATGCATTTTTTACAACAATCCTTGAAACTGTTTCTTTGTGTTTAATCAACCTCATTTCTAAAATTTTGGTTTTACTATTTTGAAAGGCATTTGGGTACCTTTTGAGGTTTTTGCTAATTTGAATTTCCTTATTCATGAGTGGATCTCTGATGTCATTCATGGGAGACAACCTCATTGATGCATTGATTTATGCACAAAAACTGCATTTATATTGGCTGTTCCAAGGAGCAACTCTTATTCAGAGATTTAGTGAACAAATCTGGGTTATAATTGGCATCGAAAAACCTGTGAAGTAAGCAGTGTCTTCCCTTAGTGAAATCACAGCAACAGCGCCCTCTGTTGTCCAGGAATAAGCATGGAAACTTTTAAAATTTAAAAAGTGTTCTTTTTAATACAGTTCACCCTGAAAGGATGTCAGTTTTTTCCCATATAGAAGTATAAAGCTGCACAAAAAGTGCATCTGTGAAAAGGCCTGCACCCTTTAAAATTTTAAACTTGGCAATCCTGCATGTGATCTGAAAGCTTTGCTTCATTTTTAGATCATTTTCCAAATCTTTCCCTTAGGTTCTTTTAAACTCCGATCCCTTGATTTATCTACAGGGCTCTGGAATTCCTCTTCTACCTGAAGTTCAAAGCAATAGACTCCTGAGATCAGTTGCTGAGATGGGGTTTGGCCGGGTGGTGGATTTTGACACGGATGTCTGTGGTGAGCCACGGGTCAAATTTCTGCTCAAGTGGCTGAGGACTGACAACCCAAGAGCTGCCCAGGCTGTCCTAGAGGGTGGGTTTAAACTAATGAACAAATACCCCACGAAAGAAAAAACAAGAAAAACTTTCTTCATTCTTCATATGAACCCCAACTCTCTGGGGTATTTTTGATAAAAACCTTGCTGAACACAGACCAAACTTTTACCACAATGAGAAGCCTGCTCAGTGTAACCAGATGAGCAAGTCAACTGAACGTATCCCAAAGTCAAATGACAGTCTCAGAGTGTGAAATTTCCAACCACTAAAGAATCCACCAATGACGTTTGCCATTGGTGGATAATGCTGCTTCTGAGTGCCAAATGCAATGAGATCTCACAGATCTGTAGATCTGTCACACCTGCTACACCTGGAAGGCCCTGACCATTTATTTTGCAATGGCAGCAGAATGATTTTGCCGAGTTGAGGACCAGTTGCACATGTTGTAAGACCATAGAGGAAGGACGCAGGAGGAGTTGCAACTCAAGCACTTCAAGCTGTTCAATGATGGTCACCGCCCAGTCAGACGAATAATAGAAAACATTCCAAAAATGCCTGATTACTGCCTGCATCATAGCAGAACAAGCAGGGCCAGTAATATCCTAGCAATACTTGTAGTTTTTTGCTGGCAATTAAATACAAATTATCGATGTGACCTGGGAATAGAGAGACAAAAATTCCTGACATTAGACCTACTTTTGCCATCGTAAATTAACTTTTTAAATTTTGATACACTGTTCCATTATCTATGCAGAGTTTGTAATTTTATTCTCCACTGTCCAATACACCAGTGTTCAAAGACTTGGTACGATTTGGCTAAGACTGGCGAACAAAATGTTGACTAATACTGGAAAGTTACGTTCATAATGAACAAAATGTGCTATTTCATCACAGAGAGTGATCAT
Organism: Acanthaster planci; assembly: GCF_054643075.1. Taxonomy (NCBI): domain Eukaryota; kingdom Metazoa; phylum Echinodermata; class Asteroidea; order Valvatida; family Acanthasteridae; genus Acanthaster; species Acanthaster planci. Next base: position 16,441,239 of record NC_141779.1, on the reverse strand, counting down.
GAAATCTCGTAAAAAATACTCTTTTGTGCACACGCCATAATACAAATTATTCAAACAATGCACAACATCTTGTAAACATCTGGGCTATTTATTCCCAAACTAACTCCAGAAAGAAGAGTTCATTAAGGGCAATAACTGCTCATATAGATTTAGGGCACACAGCGTAATGCAAGCAACTGCACAAGCATTAAATATGATGTTGTCATGAGAACATACCAAGCACCAACAAAGGCATGAATATTCAATTTCTCATATCTCAGTACATGAAGTTTTAAGGATGCAGATTACCATCGACAAATTGCGGCGGCAATCATAGGGTACAAAGGGGTTTAGTGATTATGAAACGGATGGTACGTAGCAAGTGTTCGCTGCGCTCTGGCTGTGGACACACCAGGCATGCCAGAAAGCGGTAATTGGCCAGATGTTATAGCCCAGGCAGTTCTAACTCCTTCTGTGTCCTTCCTCTATGGTAAGACCATCAGGCATCAGCCATTGACCTTAACTACAGTGAATCCAACAATATCCAGCAGTGGGTTCTTTCTGTGGGATTTCGCTGATGTGAGCGCTAAGCAGTGGACCCTTCTGTTTCAGCAGGCTTCACACATTGTTATTGTATTCTGTTGGATTCAGCCGGGGGGGGCCTAGAGAAAGCCAAAATGGGATTAGGGTGAACAGATGAATTCATTAAGCCCTGCCACATTGGAGGATCTGCTCAAATTGGGGGGGGTGAGGAGTGGAGAGGCATGCCTCCAGTTGGGAGACCACTGCCCCTTCTGCATCTGACAACTTTTTTTACTCCTCGGGCAACGCTCCTTAGAGGGCATGGGATCTGATTTTGAAGTGCATGATCATGCTTATATCACTGCCTGTTGGACATACTTTTATTTAGACTTGCTTTACTCTCAACACTTTTTGTACGTATTTCCTTTATCTTTTGTTTTTCCCTACACACCATTCCAGACAATCGTGTAGTTGGCTATGGTGTCATTCGTCCTCTTCAGAGGGCTTCCAGTCACCGCATCGGCCCGTTGCTGGCAGAAAACACTGCCCTGGCTCAGGTCCTTCTCCTCTCCTTGCTGAGCAGCGTGCCTCAGCAGACCCTGTATCTGGACTCGCCCTTGGACAATCCCTCCTTCACCAGGCTCCTGGAGACTGACCTGAAGATGGAGCAGGTGCAGGAGAGAGCCCGCATGTACACCAGGGGCAATCCATATGTCAATGTCAGGAAAGTATTTGGCATGCTCAGTAAAGACATTGGCTGACAAGGAAAAAGCCCCTGAATATTTGGAGGGTACCTGCATCGGCTGTGATACCTTGAGGTCAAGGATATCAAACATGAACAGTAAGGAGACAGAATGCATCAGTAAATATTTGAGCAAAAGTAATCAGCAGTCATAGAGCGATATATAAATTACTAGCGCACAAACTCGCGGTACAAAGCGACAGACACTTGCTGGGTGCATTCATGTTTGTACCCAACCATGGAAAACTTGAAATTTGGAACAGCTTTTGTATGGCTACTTGCATATCTACATTTGGGTTTTAAAATGTGAAAACGAAGCGGGAACACCAAAGGACTAAATGCGCAATCAGTGAGGGATTTGTTTTAAACAATGTACATGCCTGTGAATACGCGCTGCAGATGAAGTTTCTGAGGCCGTATAATGTGTCATCCTAATGTAAAAATGCATTATTTTACATTATTCAGCAAAAAGCATTCATGCCATCTTACTTCATTGTGTTCTACAAACACATGCATGAATTCAAAATGCCTGCACCCAGAAGAGTTAGGACTCCAGTAAGTTAATGTGCTTTATGACAGCAGTACAGGAAGCTTTAAGGGCACTAACATAATGTACCCCTCTATTTGTCTGAAAGTTTTACATTAATTTCATTTTAGCATAAACTTTGATCTCAAAGATTTATGACATGTTAAGTTACATGCATTGAGTATGACTCCAAATTTGATGTGCTTGTCATAGGAGTTGTTGCAAAGTGCCTTAGCGTTTCATGAAATTAGCCCCAGTGAAATTGGGAAGATCAGAAGTGGTTTGGGTTGGGATAACAGTCTAGAGTTCATCATTTGACCAAGTTTGATTGGCTGGTCCTAAACTGGCAATTGTTTACAAAGAGAGGTTCCATTGATAATGATGTATGCAATTTATTGTACTGCATTAACAATGATACAATTGAGATGTAGAGTAACTCTGTACATTTGAAACTGCTGTTAAATTCAAAGCAGCAATTCAGAAAAACAAAATTGCCAAATACATGTACATGTATTCATTTCATCAAACACTGCCAAATGATTATTGAAATCTGTTAAACCCATTTAAATCCATTGAGGAAGTCGCTTCACCAATTACAATCCAACCTAGCAAATCATAGTTTCAAGTTAAGCCTAGGTAAGATTTCTCTAAAAACACCCCTGAGTTGCATTGTGCCAACAATACTTCGGGATTTCAGAGGAACAAACAAGTCCCATATCCCCCTTTTTTCCATCATCTTCAACCTCCAATTACCATTAGATTAATAAAGAAAGCGTCAGTCTGAGCACTTTAAATTTATATGCATTTTGGCATGCCAATACTTCAGTAACCATAAATTGACAAAATTGACATAAATCTGCCTTTACCACACAGTAATTAAATATGTCTTGCAATATTTAAATTCAGTGTCGATATAAAGAGATAACCCCCCTTAAGTATTTAAATGCTAAAATGTAGTAGCTGTAACAACACAGTACACGCTACTTGCACCCAAGGTGTTACCTTATGCCCGGAAACGTTCACTTAATCTTGGTTGGAAGACCTTAGTGGTTTGATGTTTCAGCACACGAAGTCACTGAACAAGGTACCCTGTACATCCAAGTCAAGACTGCCAAGCATGATGCACTGCTAAAGAAGTCTTGGAACCAAGACTAACCTTGACAACGCTTTTTGTCTGTTTTGAATGCAAGCACATGGGAAACATTTCTCTTTCCTAGCAAAATGTGTCAAAATCCTACATACATAACTTGTCGGACATCATTTTTTTCTCCAGAGCTTTAAGCCGCAGACGCCTACAATCATACATGTTGAGTACGAGTAACGATGTGGCGATACTGATTTTTTTTTTCATGGTTGATAATTTTCCCAACATCACTAATATGGCAATAAAATAAAAAACACTGTGCCACATTAAAAAATTCCCGAGACTGTGAAAATACCTAAATGCATTTACAATATGGCTTGGAAAAGATGCAAAACCAGCAATATTGTGCGCACATTACTGTACACACTCTGTAGATAGCAAGGTAGGTACGCATGAATGAAAGCATATGTAGACATGTCCATGTACACAGCAAAGCTGGAGTCTGGGCATGTTACACCACTCAGGAAAATCACCGGCTCCCATGTTGTTTCTGTCAAAAGCTGGACTATGGACAAAGATAATGGTACCAGTGACATTTTATTTTACTTTGCATATGATCCTTGTCGGGCTCAGTTAACTGCTTGGCATTAACCCTAACCCCCAAGGGTGTATGTAAAATCGTACTAAAATTGGAGGATTTGGGAGTGTTAGGGTTAATGTTTTTTGAATCTTTGTGTAATTAGAGCACCACACTTTTCACAATTTGCATAATTGTTGCAGGTTGGTTTTGCTCAGTTCATGGAAATCAGTGCAGTTTTCAGGGAAAACAAAAAGGATCATTGATATTTTTTTCCCCGAAAAGTAGGTTGAGAAAAAAATTACCAATATAAATACGATATCGGCAATGTTTCTTCAGGGTTAAACATCATGCCTCAATGAAGGTCCTTACATACGTGGCCAGATACTGCAGTTTGGCTGACAATACAAGTACCTGCACACCATTTTATACAGGTGTTGCTGGTGTGATGGCTTCTCTAACACTAGCCCACAACCATTACTCCACTTTCAAAAAGTATTCCTCACACATCCATCACAACCAATGTCCTATATCCACAGTCACCGGACATCCTAGGTCATTGCAACACACTCACCATGTTTAATGAGTGCCACAAAATGCTCCATACAATGTACTTGGATGTGTTCTTTTGTCAGGGAAGTTTGCTGAAGAGGAAGTGCTCTTCAACTTATCTCAAATTAATACACATGATACATAAGTCCAGTCATCTTTAACCCTAACCCTGCCTAAGACAGCACAGTGCTCAGGTGAAAAGGTCTGATGCACATTGATGCATTTGGCTATCGACAGCAGCCGCACAAACTGGCCATGTTGAGAGGACGGGAGCTAGTCCCACTGACCAAGGCCACTGTTGGATCTTGTGGTGACCGGCAACCACAGACTCCCAGGCTGTTTGACCTTGCGGGGAATTGACCCAATGGATCTTGCCACAATGGTCAGGCAAGCCACTTGTCAAACCGTCGACTCAATGCTACAAGGTCCTCATTGCAGTCATGATATTTGTCAAAAATAGGCTTAGGGCCTTCTGAAGAAAAGAAAAGAACTTTATTGGTGAAACAGACTGCATTCCAGACGATTTTATTTTCAAAATATTTTTTCCCCAATATATGTATATTCAAATTTCATTCAATCTTCTCAACCAATTTCTTTTTTTTAAGCAATAAATTCCAATAAGGACATTATAGCAGTTAGGGTTACAGTGTGTTTGGCAGTTGAACAATCAGGTCTCTCATGAATGCATAATCTTTGGTTGGGGTGTTGTACAACAAATATTGGCCGAACTTTCTGCTTCATGGACTATGCTGTTTTTTCCTTGCCTTCGCCTCAACTGATGATCACCTTGGGAGATAAGTTTTACTGTGTTGCCATCTGTGGTCTAAGATGGGCTTTCTTGGTTGTCCTCGGTTGCCATGGCAAGGACCCCCAGGTGCTTGTTGCTAAGGAAGTCAAACGATTCAATGCTGTCAATAGCCTGGAGGACGTGAGTGGGAAGGATCTCCTTCGGAAGTCTGGATGCAAAAGGTGCACAGAGTTGACAAATGGACAAGAAAAAATTGCTGAATATTTCTGGCCAACAATACATCTCAAGGGAAAATTTGCCCTGCCCCCAATGTCTCACAGTGCATCCGAAATAAACACCTTTATATAATTGTCACTGCATAGCAAAATATCAGTTGTTATAATGCCCTTGAAGCCTTTAAACTCAGGATGGGACACTGAGCGTGATACACTACGAGCATTTTTTGGGCACACTGTGATTACGCTGTCATGCACTTGTTCTCTGAATATATAATCTGATATTCAGCTGGGAATCAAATGACTTCTCCCATCCCACAAGAAACAGTAAATGGTTGTTGAAGTATGATTTGAATGTGAAGTGAGGTTTACTGTGCGATCCTTGTTGGATGGCAAAGTAAGAGCATGAAGCCATATGAACAAGGAGGTAATTATACACTCTATAGCTGCATCCGAATCTCTTGTCTAGAGCTCAGTCTAGGTCTTCGCTCCATTGGAAATGTGTGGAGACGCGTAGACAATAGACCCAGCCGTAGCTCTGGAAGTCCGTTTCTGACACAGCCTATGTTAGGTTCGAAGACATCAAAAGCCACTCCAGACACAACATTGTGAATTACAAATCTAAGTGGAGTTTGCTCTTTGGACATACCTGTTATCTGTACGTTTGTTATAGGCCTTGGCTAAGGATTCTCGGACAAGAGTGCCCAAGAACTGTGAAACAGCCTGGAACACAGACAAGATAAGGAGTGAAAAAAAAAAGGCAAATACATGCATTAAACAAGTAAAATCTATCATCAGACTGTATCATAAAAAAGGTCTTCTTTGATGTCATAAGACTCCATCGACTGGACTGGTCTAGGTGAATGTAAGCTGCATGGGAAAAATGTGGTTTCACTGAAAATTATTCCTTCTAACAAAAATTTACAAGTAATCTGAGGGAAGACTCAACTTACACAGAACACGACCTCCTCCACAACAGGTGAGAAGGTGTCTGGAGCAAGTTGAGTTGGCTTAAAGGAGATTCCAATCTAAGGAATTAAGACACAGGAAGCAAAGATATATGTTTTCACATTATTGTGTCTGCCAATGAAACTTGTGATTTCTAAGAAAACGACAGAATGTTTGGCAGAAAGCAATGTGGAATGTTCAGGGGATTCAGTCAGCAGGAACATTCTGAATAATGTGGAATAAACTTCCAGAATTTCTTTTTTTCTTTCTTTCTCACATAACCCAGAAAAGTGCAAAAAACAATTTGAATTTCACTGATCATGACAGACATAATAATGCATTGCCACAAAATATCCCAATTCAGTCATGACCAGACAAAAATGGCAGACTGCAAAGGATTGTGGGAGAAAAGAAAGCATCTGCAAAGGACCTATATGCATGCATTAGTCAAATTACAGCAATACTCAAAGCTGACCACCAATCCATTTTGTGTAACTAACATAAATAATGTAATGCCATACAAACTGTCCATGTTTGCAGTAAGTTTGCTAATTTTCCCAAAGAATGTTAGAAAATATACATGATAAATGTGACCCGCTGTGCGAAAAAGGGTTTTAAGGGACACTGTGCTTTTTCACACTAAGGGCTTTTTTTATGTGGACAGGCTGATTTTTTACTAACCAAACTAATGCTATGGGTATCAAGAGGCTTTCTTCTTGGCTGATTTCTTTTTCCACTACCTATGTTTAAAGGGCTTTATCTCTGAAAGCAATTCTCTCAATGTGTATATGATTATGCAAAAATCAATATATTTCCGGATTGCAAAATGCCACAGGGTTCAAACCTACACCAAATTAAAGCTTATAGTGTAACCAATTCAAATGTGTATATTTTGAAAAATAAGTCCCATAATACCCATTTTTTCAAAGCTGGTCACAAACATACATACACAAACAAATAAAAAACACTCGATGTAAAAAAAAAACCTCCTTAACCCCTTTGCTACGGAGGACTGCTACTACCGCACCGTTGGTGAGGATTAGTGCATACCACACATACAGTCTATTCACCATGCAGCTGCTGGTTCAATGGGGCCTGCTGCTGGACAAAGCCCTCCATTCAGGGCATACCACAGCCCAGCAGTTGCGGGGCAAAATAATCCCGCCGTGAAGGGTTTAATACATGTACCTCTTGGGCAATTCCTTGAGTCATCTTGGCTCCATCACTGAGCGGCAGATAACACCGTATCCTATCAGCGCCGTCAGCTATTTCTTTCTTGATCTGCTTGCGATGTCCAGGGTTCCACATCCTGATGATATCCACCTCTGTTTCGCTGTCTGAGAAACTCTGGTCCACAGCTGCCTGTTGTATCCCTAGGCTGTTGGTCATCTCGTCTGGACTTGTGTAGGATACTGGTTTTAAAAGCCCTGAAAAAAAATGGTTAAAAAGCCACATCCAGGCTCAATTTCTTCAGAATGGCAGTTATCTGCAAGGAAGAGATACCTCTGTTTATTTATTAAAAGTTTTTATTCATTAAACGTTTGGCAAAATCTTCCACACAAGTTGCAATGCTGCTGACATACATATGGTCCATAAATTTATGCTCTTTAAAGTGTAGCTGAAATGCAATTAAAAAGATTTTGTTTCCAACCCTCCAAAATCCACCTGTGTGTCCCAGTTATCCTCATTTTCATTTTGTGTCTATTTTAAAGGGTAGTTTGCTGCTTTTTTGTTTGTTTTCATTGAGCATTTCCATGTTCATGAGCAAAAACTGTGATGGCATCCTATGAGAACCTGAATATATTGCATTGGTTTAAACATAGAAAAAAAAGGAGCTTTTCCTTTATATAACGGTGCTTGTCCGCTCAGTGCTTGTCCGAGAGCTTGCGAAAAAAGTCAAGCACTGATTATACAGTGTTTATTAATATATACGTTGGGTAAGGGCAAAACCCGTTATATAAATTAACATCTCCCCAACGCAAAAAAAAAAAAAAGGAACTTTTCCTTGTTGATTCATTGTTGTGTAAGTATAAAACAATGAGCAAACATGCAACCCTTTCTCAGATATGTTTTCAGTGAGTAAATTCTGGGTTCACAATCTGAACAGAGAAAACCTAGGCACTGAATCATGTCTTCTCTCGTGATGACATCACAGTAACAGTGCCTTCAGTTGTCCAGGAAAGGATGGGCGGTTTTTAATGTTCTAAAAACGTCACTTTCAAGTGCATCTAACTTAAATGGGATGTCAAATAATTTTCATATACTGAAGATAAGTACAGTTGAACCTTGTGCATGCCAAACAATGCATGTAGCCATTGTTTGTAGCCACAACGAACACAGGGCAAGGGTTTCCCTCGTTAGGCTCTGTTTTCTCCGAATGACACAATCTACATTCAGAATTTGCATCTTGGCCCTTTTTTAGCTTGTTATAGTTGAGTTCTGAAGATAAATGACACTGCGTTCGATTTGCATGCTTCCATATCAGGTTGTCTCCATGCTCCATGATCGGTGGCCGAAGCTGTTCAGGAATGCAGTTTGTTGCTGTGAAAATTCTTAAAACATGAGCTCGAGTTGTGTGGACCAGCAAATAGGGTAGGTTAAAAAGTGTACACCTGTGTATGTACCCGGTATATATGTATGCCGCACCATGTTACAACATGGACATTTACAACATCGCTAGTGCCTCGCTCTGGTCTCCCACCATTTTGAACATTTTATTTTGATAACAGCATTCATATTTTTTATTGCATGGCATGCTTAATACATTAGTGCAGTGATACATGATTGTTGGCTTTATCGCTCAAGGTGCCTACGTGGACCACGAGCATGCAGCATTAGCCCGGCAATGGTCGGGCGGAAAAAGCACTTCACGTGATCGTGAAAAAAAATATGAGTAGTGACATAGGAACAAAGGTACAAAAGTGGAAGAACACATACAGGGAAGAAAATGAGAAATCTCTCCCAAAGTTTTATCATCTCAAACTTAACAGCAACTGCATATTGTCAAAAAGTTCCGTCATCGGAAGAATCACTGGTTCCCAGCGCACCCATGTCCTTTGCACCATTTTTGGCAATAGGAACCAGTATTATCAGTGATGTGAGAGACAAACACGGACTGGTTTCCCTTTTGGTTGTGCATGTGCAGATACGATACATGTATAATTGAAGCACTTGCACGTGCAAGCACGCTACCGCTTGGATGTCTGCACGTCCTTAAAAGAGAACTCAAAAACAATGAAGTTTGACCAACCATGGATCAACTTTTTCTTTTCAGAGAATAATACATTTAAATCAAATTATGCATATGGAATATCATTTAACTAAAGCACATTTTGGTACTTTTTAGCATGGCTTTGATTTGAAAATACAAGCCATGCTTGAAAATTCTGCCTGTATTTTTTCAAAACTGGCCATGCTATCACGGCCTGAATAGGACTCTAGCTAATTCCCTGATACAAGGTACCTGTTATAACAATGTAATCTGCAAGACCTCTTGTTAATGAGGTTTGACTGTATAAAAATGGAGCAAAAATCGTGTCCGAGTAATTCACTGCTGCTACAGTTTATGGCTGGAAAAATATCAAACTGACATGTGGTGATAATGTAAATGGTAATTTTTGTGAAGTTGTTTCAACATTTCCTTGGCACAAATTCAGCAGAAACTAAATAAAAAATTGACCGAATGTGCACCAATTCCTTCTCCGAGGCAATCTCTTTTTTTCTTACCGGCAGATGATAGCCAATCATTCCTGCAGTCATGCCCATCAACCACCACTTGAACTGTCTTCCCCTTCTTGCTCAAGTCCCCACATATGTTGCACCAGGAGTCTTCAACGTTGTGGGCACCTATGAAGTAAACAGGATGGATAGATTGGTTAACTTGTAAATTGAAAAAAAAAGGAAAAACCAGTGTTGTGTTCAACTCGATCAGAAATCCCTTCAAGTCCCTGCCCATCACAAGTCCATCACAAGTCATTCTGTCTTAACCAATTCACAGGCTATTCAAACGAACTGTGACAAAAACATCCTTTTGTCACTATTATCCCTGTTACTTCAGACTGGTCTTGTGAACAGACTTGCGAAAGGACTTGGGATTGACTCTACTCCGACACTGACTTTAATCCATTTTGGAAGCCTAATATGACCTCCATTCAGACTGAATGTAACTCCCACGAAACTTTTTCCTTGGGTCATAAAGCTTCTGGAGAAACTAGCCCTTTAGCAGTCTGTGAATGAACTACTGAGACCACTCTGAAACCTATTCACAATTTAGACTCTTTCCATCTTGGAGCCATAAATCTTATACCCTATCTCTCCCCTTACCAGGCTCTGGTGGAGTATATCCCCGCTGTCTGCACCACACCATCACTTCCTTTGTTGTCCACATTCTCTCAAATCGCAGCCTCTCAGATTTCTCCCGTGCTTCGCTTGCAATCCGCCTGACCATGACGGCACGGTGCCATTCTGCGGCCCGCCGTTTGGCCCCAGACCACGAATGGTACTGCTCCACAAATTTTGCTGCAAATGGGTGCTCGCTTGGAACTGCGGATCATTAAACAATATTACACATAAAGAATTCATCAAGTTTTGTTGAAATTGAAGCAAATTGAGACAAAAAATAAACAGTGACTGGAAGACAAATAGAGTTTACATGTACATTACAGATATATTCCTTACTCCTATCTTTGTTGATCAAAGGCGTTTTTTTCACTGCAGCTGTAATCAACTCCTCCATTGTCCGCAGGCCGTAGACACCCACTGGGCCCTCTGCACAGCTCATTGTCAGCTCATTGATCATGACCGACACCTCTGACTCATCCTCTTTCTCCTCGACTTCCATTTTCACTTGAAAGTCACCTGTGGTTGCGGTAGCGTTGGCAGAAGTGGGATTCACAATGTGCTGCATGGTAGATGTTGGTGGGTAGTCCTTCTGAGGGCTGGTGACTGGCTCCTGCTTGATGATAATTCTTGAGAGAGACTGGGCCAGAGCAGGTTGAGCTGCCTTTGTTGGTACACATTTTGCAGAGTGGGCCACATGGGCTTCACCTACACCTGCAGATATACTTGCTCTTGCGGCCTCGACAATTTCAGAGGTAATTGCATGCTGGGGTAAAGCTTCCTTGGTCTTGTCTTTAACAAGTGCAATTTCCTTCTGGCTAGTCTCAGTTGATACACTTTGAGTTTCATTCTGCTCTTTAGCTCCTGAGCTGCTGCTTGAGTCATTTTCTCCTTCAGCTCCGTGACCAGTGACAGCTCGTGATCCTTCTGTCTTTGTTACCCCAGCATCAGATGTCGCAGCTGCCGATGTATGTTGTACTGCTGGGACTTCTGCATCCTGTCCCTTGCCATCCCCTGAAACTTGTGCTGTCACAACAGCTTTGGGCCCTGCAGCTATTGAACTAGCAGAGCTTGCAGCTATTGTGCGTGCTGGAATTACACTTGTTGCAGGTGCAGACAGTCTGACCTGGAGTTGACCTGGAGCGACAATCTTTGAACCCTGACCCTGAATGATAAATTTTGAGGTCTGACCCCCTGCAACTAGTGGCTGTCGAATAGCTGTCACTGTCTGCAGGGGTTTTCCTGTGACCTTGGGAACAGAGGGCTGAGCGTGTAAGACCAGTGTTTGCCCCTGGTGAAGAGATTTTGGTGCTGGACTCTGAATGATGTTGACAGAGCTGCCAGGTTTCAGAGACAACTGTCCCTGCTGTGGAATAGGGACTGCCCCAGGTGGGAGCTGTGCTGCCAGAGTTATGTTCTGCTTTAGAGCTAAACCTCCCTGAACAATGGGAAGTCTTGTAAGGGTCTGTCCTGAACTGATCTTACCACCTGCAGGTGTGCGTTGCACAAAAACAACACCACCAGATGGAGTTTTTGCCAGCTGGCCCTTCTGTTCTGGAAGAATAGATATTCCAGCTGTCTGAGGGGGACTCTGAATCCCCGAAACCTTGGCCACTGTAGTCCCAGTGGTCCTTTGGATTTGTATAACTCCTCCAGATGGGATGCCTGTTATTTTGGGGCCAGTGCCCTTTCCAGGAGCAGTAACTGCTCTCGTCATGGCCAATGTTGTCTGGGACTTTGGCTGACCTGAAGCCGACGTTGACCGAACTGGGGATGGTACCTGCTGAATCTGTACAATACTACCGGGGGGCAGAGGAGGCACAATGGACCCTGCAGGTAGAATCAGAACATTGCTCGGGGATAAGAATGGCGATTTGGATGAAGCAGTGGCTACCTTGGAAGCACCTACTTTCCCTGCGGGGCTGGATGCCTTCCCTGCACCTAGTTTCCCGCTGGTCAGTGCCTGCTGACTAGAGGCTTGCTGGAACACCTGCTGTGGGATGAGAATGACCTTCCCTTGCAGATTGGGGTCTGTGGAGTTGGCTGTGATGTAGTACTGAGTCCCCGGCGGTGGAGTTGGTATCCCTGAGGCAGTGGCTGGGGGTGAATGTTTAGGGGATTCTGCCGATGTCTTGGTCGGGATGACTGTGATACTTCCAGAGGAGGGGATCCTCTTGACCACAGGGATGCCAGCACTGGTGGTTGACAGAGAGGTACTCATCACTGGCTTGTTCAGCTGTGAACTTGTCGGCTGGACCACAATCCCTCCTGCCTGAGAGCTTGTACCAAGTGCACTGCCGTCTACCGGCTCAGAAGGTTTCTGGGACTCGGTGCTTGCTAAGATGCCCTGCACATTCTGAAGTCTAGTGGGTGCTGTGGTCTGAAGAACTGTAGGGCCTCTAGCACCTGCTTGTTGTGCTTGGGATATGATTGCTGGGGCAATCACTGATACATTTGTTGTTGCCTCTGTCTTGCCCTCAATAATGTCTTGTGTGTGAGAGGTGACCTCTTGGATGACCTTTCCTTCTTGTATACGGACATCCAAGGTACCTTTCCCTGTAAAAGCAGCATCGGCAACATTTATAACACCTGAATGGGTTGGAGAGACGTTGGCTGATGATGGGAGGCTGGAAGAGGGAGAACCGACAATTGAACCACTCCTGTCATCTGTTGGGGATACAACTTTGGCTGGGGATGGCATGGGTACTGGTGCCTTCTGGGGTAAGACACCCAGAGAGGTTGGGGCTATTACGGCGCTCTTTGTTATGGGACCGAGGGGTGGCATGACACGCACGAACTGTCCGCCCTGGCGTTGCTGAATGGCGATCTGGCCTGTGGAGGCAGTGCCCATGGTAGGGGCTTGGGAAGAAGGCTGGATACCTGACGGACCGATGATGCCGCTGAATGACTGACCCTGGTCAGCAGACACTGTGACCTCACCGGAGAGTTGATCCACTTGTGGTTCCACCTTCTGAATGACCTCACTCTTTTGACCATTGACTCGAGCTGGACTTGCCTCAAGGGGCTCTGATCTTTTTGTGGCAGTCACAGGACCCATTCCTTGTTCCCCTGGTATTTGACTGGTAGATTCTTTGATTCTTGGAGAAGCCATCTTCCATCTTGCCTCATCCCATGATGTCCCTGGACTGCTGCCTGGCTTGATGCCCTCTTGGTAGTTGACCTTTGTGATGGTTGGGGTCATTGGTCTGGATAAGGGCTGACCGTGGTCATCAAACAGGTAACGATCCAGTTCAACATCAACAATCTAAACATACAAAGAAGAAAGTGAGCTTACTTATTCATCCCTTTTAAGCATTTGCAAACTAAACAAAAACACACGAAAAAAGTATGGTTTCCAAACTTCAGATACCAAACCAACGCAGCAAATTTGGCCAATACGTACCGTCTCAGCTCCAAGTGTCTGCAGTCCAGTGTAAGTTCTGTCCAGCTGTGAATCAAACAAGAGACAAAAAGTTTGCAGAAGAAACATACGAAAAATGTCAAAAAAGCTACAGCTCCCTTCTATTACCGGAATAGTAATAGAAATTTACTAACAAAAAAGGAAATACGGCTGCCCCTCAGGGTGAAATTATAGCCTGTTTTAGCTTCAATGCACTGAATTGTATACAGTAAAAAAGCAAACAAAGAAAGCTCCCAAGACATTGTTTTCTGCATAAATATGTCAGAAAGTCACTCGGGATTGACCAGGAACTACATAATTCTTGTGTGTAATACCAATATGGTTTAAAAGTCAAGAGAAAGTCTCACTTTTATGTGACACTGTCGTCACAAGAACTGCTTTTTCTACAGCTCAAAGATCATAATCAAGATGTCTGTTGAGTTCTTTTTTGGAAGCAGGGAATTATCAGATTGTCAATGCATTAGTTCTGACAGACAGTGGTATCTCTGGCTATTTCCAATACCTTGAGAGGGTGAATAATATCCACTTTCTTGTTCCTGGGGTCCAGGAAGTGGAGCTGGACGCGGATGGGAAACTCCCCCCACCCTCGCCTGGTCAGATGAAAAGGGGGCTCCCTGAAAAAAAGACGGCAGGTGAAACTTCTTATTCGTAGCACATCTTTAAGGATTTGAAACACTGAAACATAGTGCTGGAAAAATATAGGATTGTGTGCTTGTGATTATCCTCCTGTGCTTACAACACTAACATTGAAATTGTATCTTCACCCTTTTGAAGGGAGAATCTTAATTCAAAGAGGTGCACATGCACACAAACCAATATTTCTTGCGTAACTGACAAATGCACGAACAGCAATCCTTAGTGCAGATTTTCTGTGACAGTTGGCTAAGATTCTGTGCTTAATAGGTAGTACAACGAAATCAGTCCCAGTCTAGTCTGAAGGGAAGTCAATACCAGTACAAGATGAGGCTTGACCTGTGACTACATCACAGTCAGCCAAACAAATAGTACAAGTACTTACCTAACCTCAACCAGGTCATTGGGTCTGTAGCTAGGGTGGAGGAAGAACCAGATGCGTTTGACGAAATGATCAATTTTGGGCTCTTCCGGTGGCCCCCTCACATACACCATCCATTTATGGGTGGATGGGTCACTGTCCTCACGATTTTCTGGAGGGATGTACCTGACAAGTAAAGCAATGCACTTCTTTGAGTATAACAGCTGCTTTCAAGGAAGGGACAAAGTTCCCATCCCTCACTTAATTCATCCCTTGTATACAGAACAGCAGTGTGATCTTGAACGAGGAGACAATCATTAAAAGGTGAACACAAGAATTGTTTGTGACAACAGACTGACAAGGAGACCACTTCACTTACTTTGAGACATTTCCAACAATGATCCTCTTCTTGACATGGAATCTGGAGCCATCATCAAAGTCCACTTGTGGAACCAGAGGCTTGGGTGTCAGAAGAGGGGGACCTACTCCAAAGGTATCCTGAAAAAAGAATAAGACTCCATTATTCTCTTTGAATGGATGAACCAAACAAACAAGGTCTGTTGCACTTTTTACCAAGGATGGAGCTCCAGCTTATCGTCGGATCGTCGTGAGGGAAAGACTACGCAAGGTTGTTCAACACGAGAGCAATTGCGATCAACCATGAAATTGAGCGGCCACCAAGGTCTCCTGACCTCACCTCCTGGAGATTTCTTTTTGTGGGGACTTCTTAAGAACCAAGTTTACAAGTCGCCACCCCAAGATATCAACTATGTAAAATTTTGTTACGGACACGCTGGTCTTTCTTCTTTTTTATAGGTATGAAAATTGCTGCGGTGAATCTGGTGTAAGACCAGTTCTGATATGGTTGATTGAACTGCTTCATGCTCAGTCATCTGTGACAGTAAATTGGATTTCTTGGTGTCATAAGAAAGAGGACATCATTAGTTTATAAACGGTGGTTGCCAATTTCCAAATATTAGCCACCTCCAAGAAATGAAGAAATTAGTTCTGGTTTCCTGTTTTTTACAAACACACTGTATATTTCAACCCATGCTTGCCGAACATTTCATACAGACTTACTTCATTAAATTTAAAGAGTGTGTCAAACAAACAGAGAGCTACAGCCATGTGTAATGGAGTTAACATACAGGCCCAGAGTTGCGTGGTCCTTTGGCCCCGCCCCCTCCATTAGGCTCCTCCTCCACTTCGGCAAGCTCCACCCTGCTCAGCTGCTCTGACTCTGGCGACGACCGCTCGCTCTGCTGGCTGGACCAGTGCCCACTGCTTGGAGTGCTGGGAATGTCAGCCATGGCTGACAGGTTCGGGGTGCCAGTAGAGGCAATGTTGTCTGCAGAAGCCAGGTCTGGGGTTTCAGAGGGGGACGGCATTTTGGGTTTGTTCTTGAGGGCGCGTTGGATGGCCGGGTGGGCCAGATTAGCTTTGGTGGATCTAGTTTTCTGCATAAGAAAGAGTTGTTTCCAAGAAGGCAAATGCAAAACACAATGGACAGTCAGTGGATAACTCATCAGACTATCGTAAAATTTCATCCATGTCACATGATCCCAATTTATTATTAGACTACAGTATTGAATAACAAATTTTTCAGCTGAGATGGTCTGTCCACAAAAGGTCTACTGCAACGCTATAAAATTTCATGAAGTGAAGATTATCTCCAAGATGCCTACCTCCCCTTTTGCAGACGAATGGCCAAGTCCAATATTTCCATAGTAGTTTGCCACGATACACGCTCGCAACTTATCTAGCATGGCTCTTGCCTGATGAATTCTCTGGAGGGGGGAGGAGACGGAAATTTACGCATAATTGACAGAAAAACAGAGTACAAAAGAAATTGCTTTTTGTGACGGCACTATAAGTTTGGGGTAAGGTGGTATTGATGTTTCTAACCAGGCATCATGTGAACGTCTAGGTACATTGTGTACTAGTATGTCGTAATTTTCGGAATTTAAGCTGCCTGGTGTATAAGCCGTAGCACACAGAATTCGGCAACTGAAAATTTAAAGTCAGCGTATAAGCCACACCGGCGTATGAACTGCAGGGCAGTGCTGACAATCCAACCATGAAAGTGCTGCGGGTTGAAGCACCAGTACATGGATGTAAGAAAAGTGCTAACGAGTGTCACCATAAAAAAGTGAATTGTAAGTCCTCATATTTAATCATTTTTGGGGGGCTGGATGATTGTCCTGCGTGGGCCGTGCAGCAGCTCTTGCCCTTTATCCCAAGCAGTCAGAAAAAGTTGTGGTGTCCGGGACGTACGATAAAATCTTGATAATCTTGAAAATTACAGTACATGTATATAATTTCAATTATCAACCAGGAACATTTAATATGAAAAATTTACATGTACATTTCAAGGAAATGTCAAAGAATTTGAAAAGGGCAATAGAATGAACTTTTGGTCCGTCTTTCTGATGCCTTATCTGACCACTGCATATACATTGTGTACCTCGTCAATCAGTTCGACTTCCTTCTCTTTATGCTTCATCTCAATAGCAAACTGACGCTTGATGATACCTTCCATCTTCTTAACTGTGATGTCCCTGGCTGGTAGAAAAGACAGAATTACAGTTGCAGTCATGAAACTGGCAATATGGAACAACAAAGTGATATGGCAAATGGGCACATTTTTTCGAATGCACATTGACAATGTGATGTTACTCATGCTCTTATGGATGGATTTTTCACTATAATTCACATGCACATACAATACCTACCCATCTTCTGTAAAATGTATACTTCAATGCTGACATACATAGCGGTACATGTACAGGTAGGTGTCAATATTTAAGTCAGCTAGTATGATTCTGTAGCTTTCCTGTGAGTATTTCATCTGTGAATTATTACCCCTTGATATGTTACTAATTCCTAATCTTTGCCACTGTTTGCCAGACTTGGCAAAGTAAGGACAATGGACACAAGTTCTGCAATGGAGGTGCACGCAGTTTGGGTAAAAGGTTAACCAGCAGTCAGCGGGGTAATTTCATCTAGCTTTTTCAACATTCCCAGCAAACTTGAGCAATATTTAGTCCTCCACATGATGCGTCCTAACCCTAGGCCCAATTTAGTTACGTTAGAATGAAAAAAAAAAACCTTGATACCATCTTTCTCAAAGAGTCGTTGCCTTTTGCTGGTAGTCATAGCAGATACCATCTCATAGTCTGGATCTTGGTCTAGGATCATCTCCCCTTTACGTTTGGTACCCATGATGAATCTGAGCAGCCTGACAAACACAGGAATTTGTAAGATTTAAGTAAGCAAAAACATACAATTTTGATTTACAACGTAAACTGTTCACAGGCTGAAAATTGTGGGTGTGGATAGGCCTTCACAGAGTTAAGGGGAGAGTTTTTATCAAGCAAGTAAGATCGAGTTGTGGGGACAAAAGTTCTTTGTTCCCAACAAATCCAAATGCTCAAAAGAAAACATACTGAATATTACAACATGCAGGGACAATAAATCTCTCCACGACACAATTTGATTGGGAAAGACAGCTGATCATCAGTCATGACATTCTCGACGGTATTTCACTGATTTCATCCTTAGTTATACATTACAATCAACTGTCTTGGTGATTTTATTTCATTTGTCTTAAAAGTACATTTCACTTTTTGGAATAATTTTAACCCTCCTTTTGCTGCAGTTACACATACTTGATTTGTCCCAGTAACACAGACACATACTGTACATGCATAGTAAGACCTGTGCAGGTGGTGAACCTGAGACCAGAAGCCAGTGCACTGCTCTGTATGCAGTGGTATTTGAATACAACTATTTTCACTGGGTCCAGCAGAATTCGTAACGAGCGTAGACTGTACTGTAAAAATATGGATGACTACTTGAAATCCCTTTACAAGACATTTACAGCTCTGCTGATAGCAATGAGTAGGGCAGAGCAGTGATCATGTGTGTATACATGTACATGTAACACACTGATCTTAAATGTATGTATGTTGAGGGGTTGATATGCGAGTGTGTGTATACACTTATATGACGCATAATGAAGAATGAATACAAGCAGCATGCTGTTTGAAAAATTTACCGGTAAGGACGCAATGTACAATGGTACTAGATGCACAACTCTCATTCTCATCACATCAAGCTCATGACCGATTCGTCAGACTGAGTCTCACAGTCGGACATCCGGGAACTTCAGTACATTGTTGAATAGCACGAAGGATAAATTTGCTCCTTTGCCGTGTTCCAAAAGTCCATAGTGAGGTTGCGCCGACCGCGAGGATAAGTGATAATTATACAGGTATGAAGGACACGAATGACCTCAACTCTTTTAAGCAAAATTTCCAGGCCTCAAATTACCTAGGTGAACATGTACCCGGATACATGCATGGATAGACACTGAAAGAGGTAGGAAAAAGAAAACCTTTTTTCCCCAATTATAACCTTTAAACAATCGGTGACAAGGCCATCTTTCAAAATTAACATGAAAAAATGGAACACTTTTCCCATTTATGGCTAAAAAAATGTTCCAAACATGGGCTCTTTTTTGCCAATTTTAGAAATGCTCATTATATATTCATGATATGCTGATGACCCCTAAACGTCACAGGGGAGATACACGTACGGTGTAAACAGTGTGTATATTTCGCACAAGTCTCGTTGTAGAGGCTAGCTCCAAATGTAATGTTTTTGCGCGGTTCTTGTATACTGTGTTGATTGTTCCATCCATCAAGTTTAAGTGCATGATTTGTTGTGTTTTTGTCATAAAATAAAACATACCCTGGTCTTGTGCAGTTTGTAGTTTTGGGCAGGAATCTGGAACACTGAGACTTGGTGTTTACGTTTCCGTGCAAAACCGTGTTGAATCGATCATTCCTGGACAGCGCATAAAGGGTAAATTATAAACCTTCCCGGTTGTCGCAAATGGAATATACTGTGCCAAGGATTTTTAAGAACTGCTTCGATATCCAGTGTCTGCAAAAGCACTCCGAACTGAGAAAAGCAAAGCATAAGCCTCGCCGACTGCTTGTGTTGTATTGCATCTGCCGGTATGGTGTATGTACCATGCCGTGCTGCTGGACCACTGCCTGGTGTTTGGGACTGCCACAGCAATATGCCCCGTAACACTGCCGGGCTGCTTGCCGTCGTCCTCATTCATCGTTGAGTAAATGGTTACTTTCATAGGAACTGAATTAACTCATTTTCACAAGAAGAATCCTGTATGTGTTTATCTCTTTTCCTTTGACACATTGAACATCATAGGCTTGGCAATAAACAAGCTTGCGTGCTGGTCTAAGTTCTAAGGCTTAAGCTACATTACAAGGTACATGTAGCCCATGATTCAGCCCAAGATTCCAAATATTCCAAGATTCCGGTCTGGGTACTGACTCCTACGCTGACTGCCTTATAGGAATAGTCTGTTCCCATACTGCACACGAACACGAGCGCACTCTCCACCTTCAATGTCTCGTACTCCATCATTTCGGAACAAATCTCACTATTATGAGTAAGATTTTAGGTTTATACAACTTAGAGATTAACACTTTGCATTATCTGCATATCATCAAAACTCATTTTGATGCATTCCTGGGCCACACGAAGTCAGCTTACAAGTATCTTTATGCATGCTTCATGCATGTCTGTTGTGCCTTTCTCCCCGTGATGTCATCAACCCAACATAAACATAAAATTTGACCTTGCAAGTTTCCAAATCTGCCCAGTCGTTTGTGGAAAGAAATCGCCTCTTATTTCTCTCGCGTTGATTTCAACAGGAGATCAGGAGATAAATCCATTGTATTACTGGTTTTTAGGTGGCTAATCTACCTCCAAAACCCTAGAAGTCGAAATATTGAAGCCTTTTCAGTACCACTATGTTGGTTTTATTAAGCGTCGGGAGGCATGGCAGGAGGTTCAACGATTTACGTGCACGTCTCAATCATGAAAATGCTTTACCTTTCTTAGGCCGGGACTTAGGCCGCGCCGCAGCGCAGCAAACATAACGTCCGTACACACGTACACTGTACATGTGATGAGTTACAAATTATTGTAGACAGGCTAGGCCTGGGTAACTAAAACACAAAGTGAAGAGGCTGAGCTGGCAGCCTTCTGGAATCTGGTACTACTTCAGCAGCATGAAAAATCTACATTTTCTACTTACCAATATCTTGAATTGATTCTAATTTCGCCCTAACCTGCTTACTGCGTGGATAGGTAGGTTAGGTTCTATCCCGCGTGCCTAGTTTCCTTTCTGGACGTGACACTGCTAGGCAATGTTGACAAGTGGTAGAGCACCCGTCTAAAAATAAAAATTTCATTCCAAAATGCCCAAACAGCTGTACAGGTTCGCGGTGGCGCTTTGATTTTATCGGGGGTTCAAATGTCAACCTGGGGGCCGGAAAAAACGGTGGATTAGATATCTTAATCAATAAATTTGGAAGATTTTAAGAGATTTCTTGACCAAAAAAATCACGGTCTAGCTTTTAATCTCACAATCTCTCGCCTGGATCGAGGTCTGCCAGTGGAGTGCTAGCCACAAGACCACAGCAAACTTTTTTCTCGGGGTATAAAAAGTTTGTTTGAATATTATGAAAATTTCTTTTTTTAATTAATAATCAGTGATTATCAAAATTAAGCTTTCTATTCCTTATCAAATTGAAAACCCTAGAGGTTTCGAATTGATTTTTGTGGGTTTTACAGATTTCTCCCCCCCCCCAAAATAAAATAAAATAATAAATAAATAAATAAAAATTGACCTTTTTCACGAGAATCGATGGTAAAAAACAACATCTCAGGAGCGGTCAGTACTCAGAAGATCACCAAGAACTTCTTATTTTCCGGGGGATCAAAAAGTTTATTTTGAAGATTTGAAAGAATTATTTTTCGGAGAAATCATGATTTTTTTAATGAAAATTACAACTTCTTTTATCGAAAATTGGCCAAAACCAATCTCTCCCATTGTCTACACAAGTTGCACTGGACAAATTTTAAGATTCCTGGGGGAAAAAATGTAAACTTTTCAATGTTGGGATTTGAACTCACAACCTCTTGCTTCCGGGTCAGGAGCGCTAACCACTGGAGTGCCACGAACTTCTTTTATTGACACTATTGGCCAAAACACAGTCTTGCTCATTGTCTGCACTTGATTTGTACAATCTTTAGGATTTCTGGAAAAAAAATCAAACTTTTCAAAGTCGGGATTCGAACTCACGACCTCTTTCTTCCGGGTCAGGAGCGCTAACCACAGGGGTGCCGCGCCACGAACTTCTTTTCAAAAACAATCTTTCCCAATGTCTGCAGTTGAATTGGACAATTTTGAAAATTTCTGGGAAAGAAATTCAAACTTTTCAAAGTCGGGAATTGAACTCACGCCCTCTCGCTTCTGGGTCAGGAGCGCTAACCGCAGGAGGCCCGGTGTATTTGGTGTTTGGTGTAGTGCGACTGGTTCCACCAAAAATTTGGTGTAAAGGGTGCAGACCACTAATTCAAGTGAGAATTTCTGACCAGCTCATTAGCATTAAAAGTGCCCCCCACACAGTATCTTTTGAAAAAGGAGATTGTTTGGCCCCCAAAATGGTGAGATTGTGTAAATCGTCGCCAGGATCAACTCCCTGGGTCTTTAAGCTTTCATATGAGGGCAGAAGGGCTGAAAACTACGGTTGAAAAATGGTCTTAAGTGCCCGAGAAAGTTGAGGGTTGCCACTTGAAAAATGGCTGCAATCAGACTTCGGAAAAATCACTTTTTGGGGGGTGATTTTGTTTTGTGGGAATAATTAAAAATGTAATTGGTTAACCCACAAAAAATTGAAAAGAAATTGAAAGATAAGTGACCAGACAAGAATTTCATTTGTGTTTCAGAAATCTCAGGGATGTTGGCGTGCATGCTATTGGGCCCTGAACGGTGCTGATTTTACACTGTTTTCAATGGGGCTTGAATTAGTGGACTGGACCCTGGAATGCACCCTTGTAGCTTTTTGTTTGCCGCCCTCAAGAGGTCGATTAGAGTACACAAAACGGCATAGCAACGTGGTAAACATGATTTATCAACCAACTCATGATTCACGTATGATTCACATATCGCTCGCATTATCGGCAACTTTGGTTTTGGAGAGTCCATTTGTAGTTGTACACGTACAGTAGGCCTCCGTAGCCCAAGTTAAAACAATTACGTCACTGATTACATCAGATCATTATGGCAGGAAAATCTGGAACACAAGGTAGGCATGTTAAGTGATGAAGGAACGTGAGGTAACGTCAGCTGCCGTGGTTAGTAGGCCATTTGGCCTAGCCTGGGCCTAGGCTTACGTGAGAAACCCAGAAAGTATTCCATATTCTCCCGGTTGGAGGTTGTTCCGTATGCACTCACATCTGGGCAAAGGGAAGATGTTATAGTAGCAGAAATTGCCTAAAAATCAAAGCCAGTGAAAGAAATGTGTGAATATACATGTACATGTAGATAGAATTGAGTTAATGGCTGCATACTCAAACTGAAAGTTGTAGAAGGAGGTACATGTACACGTAGCAGTTTGCTGCACTTTGCGTCCATTCACCTGGAATAGTCATTTCAATTCACTCAGACTGGTTTTATCATGCACCGAAGAAGAGGTCACCAGATGCAGGGCCCAAAGACTACCCAGCCCCATCCCAGATACCCATGCTCAGTAATGCTGTTATTGAGGAAGATGCACGGGATGAAACAGGGATGATGCGGGGATGGATTCGAGAAAGTGATTCCAAATACGTCAGGCTGGCCAAGCAGAGAGGAAGAAGAGGTGAGAAAATGAACCTGACCATTAGACGACGCAAAGACATTGAAGATTTATTAACACAATACACACCCCTCCACAGTTCACTACACAGTAACAGAGATCATTTGTTTAATTTCATTTATGTATTTACAAAGCTCTTTGATCCATGTGATTTGATATAACCCTGGTATCAAGAAAAGCAGTATAGGAATTTCATATTGTGGATAACATTGGCACCATACATTAGTAATTTTTCCAGTGCGCCTACATGTGGGATTTCAGACAAAAATCAGAGCCCACTCAACATGCCAGTAATATTATTTCAAGTTAATGATTTGCATTTTTGTCAATTTCTCTGGACTCTAAAAATCATTTTGAGGTTTCCAGAGATTTTCACAGTCTCAAAGTTTAATTTATTGTTGTGACAGTTGAAAATGTTTACCATCACCACCTGACAATTTTATAAGTACTAAACTTGGAAATAAATTTTTGATTGAAAAAAAATTAATTTTTATTTCAAATTGCTTAATTGTAGTTTTAAAAGCTTTAGTTTTGCTGCAACTAAATAATATGAGGGAAATGTAGGAATACAAGTGCTTTATTGTTTTATCTTAGAATGTTTGTAGAATTCTGTTGTTGATACATGTTCATTTACTTGTAGATTTGCTTCAGATCCGTGAGAGGCCTCCACCCTCCAAAGAAGCTAAGCCCTACCCACGGGTGGACTGGTTTGATCATAATCCTGAACCCGAGGCACAAGACGAAAAGTAAGAGATTTTGGCCATGAGATACAGCAGAGGATTCATTTTGCATGTTGAAAACTTAAGTAGCTTTTTTAAAGTTTTGTTTTATATCCCCATATTTCTTTGTGTGAGAATAGTTAGACAGTGTGACAAAAACCATAAAATGCACAGGTCTCAAATTCATTGTATGTGTATTGGCAGCCCTGTGACTAAAATAATGCACCAAATCTATGCATATTCTCTGTGAAGCAGGCATTGTCCATTAGTGGGTGGCTTCAATCCCTTGTCCCCAATCTGCCCTTTCACTGACCAGGTCTGTGAGGAAAGTCTACCTTCCAGATTACATGGTCCATGAAGAATACAACCCAGAGACCCACGTGGATGAGCAGGAAGGCAAGCGCCCTCCTCCCCGGAGGCCGCCGTACTCCCTCCAAGACAAACTGTCTGTCTTCGAAAGGGAAGGAGGCTGTGTTACAGACAAGATGCATGTCAAGCTGCCTGAGATAAAGGCTACTGGCAAGAAAGTGACAAAAAAGGACAAGGGAAGGAAAGATGAGGGAAAAACCAAATTACAGAACAGATATGCAAAAGTGTGAGTAGTTTTTGTCTAAATTTTTCTGTCTTCTAGGGGGGAACGCACAAAGTTGGTGTTGAAAACATAGTGCCTCAACAATTTAGCATTTGACAAGAATTGAAAGTCGAAGGTGAATTTGCTAGACACTACACTGGGCTCAGAAAAACTCTTTGTCCTGCCATGGTTCTGCAGAATTTCAACTTGTGAACACATGTACGTGCATTGTGCATGGAGGTTTTTGTAAGACAGATATGAACAATGCTTTGACCATTGTAACTTAACAGATTGGTTTTGCTCGAAGTAATGAACTCAAGGCATGAAACACATCTAATGTGTAATGACAGCTGCAAGTATTCAGTTTCCTGTATTGTGAATGATTTATACTACCCTTTGAATTATATCAACATGTGTTGGCACTTCTCTGTCGCTTTATAACTTTATGATGTCAGGAAAATAATGGAAACACGTGTACATATACATGTATAATGCAAAGCTTTGTGAAAAGATAAAATTGAGTTGAAATCTACATTGGACTAATTTCATCGCTATAATCCTTGAAAAAAAATGTTTTTTCTTCCCTCCTGTTATTGAGGAAACATCTGGGGGTTTGGTCTTATGCCATAAATACAAGCTGAACTGTTTTGACTTTTGATACTTCTCTTAGCCCAACCCATGAAACCCAGGAAAAGCCAATCATGGAAAAGCTTCTCAATTTTGGCTACCAGCATGAGTGGTACGACCAGCGTGAAAAGTACTATGAGCACCAGAAGAAGGTACAGAGCAACCAGCCCTCCTGGGACCACTCAGCGAGTCAGGGCAGTCGGCTGACCACAGAGTACCGGGACGAGATAAACACTGGGAATAAAGAGAGCAAGGGCCCTGGGTCACCCCGGTCCAAGAGGGTGGCCATGACCAAGAAGGCAGAGGCAATGCGAAAAGACAAGCAGGAGGCAACAGAGAAGGAGCTCTTCAAATTAAGCAAGTAAGAGCTAGGGGCTTACATTTCTGGTCTTATTTTAACTCGTGTTGTACTGAATCTGTAGCCCTAAAACTGCCTGAATGCAGGTCACTGTTTTCTTTCCAAATGTGGATTCAATCTGCCAAAATTCAGTTTTTTAACAGTCTACATGTATATTCCGCTTTGAGAATGAATGTGTCTGTAGATTCTGATATGAGAGTTCAGAAAAATTCATACTTTTAAATGTGTGGGATTTTGAGGTATTTGTTCAGCTCACCTTATCTCAAACCTGCTTTTCCCTTTGATCACATACAGTATATTAGGAGCGTTCAAACTCAAGCACAAAAAATGACTCCCTGTAATCTTTGAACCCAGAAAGTGAAGTGGAATTGCGTGTGCCTCCAAATAAAAACTATGGATACATGTGTTTCTTGTTAGAGTTATAGTAATCTCAATCGCAAAAATCACACCAAGATTTCTGAGATGAAGGTACATTGGTCGTCACTTCCATTGTGCACCGACCTTTGTGTCTCACTTTTGTACAAATACACCCTGTACATCTATTTGCATTTGTGCACATTCAATGTAAAATTGTCTGGTACGTTGTGCCGCATTCTGGCTACAGTTTCACCTTCACTTACCAAAGCCATGCATGACTTCACAGGACACATACCAGATGACTTGTTAATGTTTGCAGCTAAAAAAATCTCAGTGTTGAGCAGCTGTGAAAGCTAGTGCATGGGAAAAAAATCACGCTTTTTATTTCACTCTATCCAAACTGTCTTCATGTCACGAGTGAATGCATCGGCATTTGTTACTCCTTTGTTCATGTTTCCAGGTTCGACAAAGTTGGCCCAAGGATAAATAGCCACTGGTCGGATGGCCCGAGGTTAACTGACCAGGAGAAAATGGACACCTACACCCGACAGCTGGAAGAGATGACCCATGCATAGGTCGGGGGTTGTGCATCTGATGGGGCACAACTCACCCAGTTGTGTGCTGAGCATTCTTGCCAAAGATTTGGAGAATTTAATCACTGGACAATAACGTAGGACCTAACGTACACGTACCTGGATTGCAAGCTCAGACTGGGAGTCAGGAAATCATTACTTTGTATCAAGGCCTTCATACCAAAATACAGTTTACGTCCAGTACTGCCATGCCCTAATGCTCGATTTTATCCTTCTTTCCTTTTCTATTTGTTCCCTTTGTCAGCAATTTTGGAATATAGGATAATTCATATGCTTATACTGTGTTGCTGCCACCAGACATGGTACAAGAAAATGTCAAGACGCAATTTGCATTGGAAAAATGAAAACGGCAATGAGAAATGTTGGTACAAAGTTCTTATATCTAGGTTTGCTTAAGAATGGATAATAGAGTCCGTGTAACCTTTCCACCATTGACATTCTTGCGATAAATTCCAAAGTACCTAAACTGTGCGGTGCTTAATCTAAAGTTTGGTAATAAATTCAGTAACTTGGCCTTAGTGTTTGTACTGTACTTCATATGGGACACAGAGTACACGTGAAATAAGGTAATTGACACTTATGTTGTGGATCAATTGCTGAGGTTTAGTACTGATTCCAAACATAATCCTCAGTGTAGGTCTGTGTTTTATGAATGTCAGTGTAGATATAGGTTGATGATATTTTTCTAACCTGTATTTCCATCTGGGTTTTATGATTGCCAGTTTATATTGATTGACAAATTTATCTAACCTGTCTCTGGAATTTTGAGAATATTTAATCCCATCTGTGGAATTACATTTATGCTTTAAATAACAGAAAAATCGTGCAAAGATTTACTGCTGACCGGCCACTTCAGTGGCTTTGCCATATCTCATGTATCTGGCAAATGTGTCATATGAAAATGTCAGGGGTAGTTTGGGCTACTTTTAACTGGATGTATGCACTCGGTGGCATGAAGTTATGGGAACCAGCTGTTTTCTCTGGCTGTTTTCAAGTGGCGACTCATTTAAATACACAGTTCCTGTACATAGTTTGTGGCATTAGTTAGTTTCCGAGTTAATTTTTCTAAATGTTGCAAATATAGAACGGTAGCAAGGGTGTTAAGGCAAGGCTTTTTGTGCATCATAAACTGACATCAGTTAATATTAAACAAGTCTTTAGTTGGTTTCCTCCGAACGCTTCCATACCATTATACTGTGCATGTTCTATTTGTAAGGGGAACCGTCCAGCTCAAATGTAACATATTGCAACAGTCGTCTACAGTTAATGATGCGGCAAATGAGGTTCATTGCCTTCCTGCTTAATATACCTGTAACTTGAATTGTATTTTGTAAATTAGGTTCTTTGATGAGTTTTTTGACGGGGGTTAGTTTAAAACTCGCAAAAACTGTCTTGTCTTAATATTGATAAGTACATGTACATGTAAATAGTATTTAAATTTTTTAATTGAAAACGTTTTGAATTAATAAAGATTTTTCTTGTGATAAATGACTACACAAAAATTTCCTTTTTTCTACTCCATTAATTAACCACATGCCCGAAACTTGCATGGCTTCACAAGAGAAAAAAGAAAAAAACACCTTTGACAGTTATCGCGTGAGAATCAAGGCTTCTTAAAACTGTTTTTCAAGTGGTCAATCAACAAGAAATACTCTAGACACCCGATACAGCAAACATACATGTACATTCAAAATAACCCATTTCTGGTCGACAGAAATTTGGCACAAAAATTTGAAGAATCTTTCATGTGTATAAACAGTGAGTTTATGGAGTCCCGCCTATCAACCCATACCATCAAATATTTGGATGTAAATTTGTTGACCAGACTTGTGTTCAGAAACTCTTCCTGCTGCAGCATCACACTCGCATGCAGATTGTGCACTAACAGAAGATTCCTTTTGGACTAATCCGCTCCCAGCGGAACAGAAGAGGACGTTTTTTTTTGGTACTCACCGCATAGGCGCACCATGAGGCGCGCAAGTATATGCACGTTTGATGCAGAACATGCTGAGTACACGTAACTAATTTATTCCGGCACAGAACGTGGGCAAGAACCCGCTTGTAACCACCTGTCTTTCTTTCGCCGATTGATGGTGCACTTCTGCTCAGGGCGGATGGGTGTTGTGACTTGCCAAGGTGTGTGCATGCTCAAGTTCGGGACATGTGCATGGATTGTCCCCCTCGGATCAGTCTGCATGTACATTTACACATGTATATCACAGAAAAATGTTTACCTCTTCATATTCCTCCCCATAAAAAAATGGCATTTATCTCAACATAAAACATATACAGTCGAAACCTTGTTAATAAAAGCGCTGTTAATATAAGATTTAGCTTATAATAAGGAAATTTTTAGGTTCCATCTTGTTTTTCATTGTTTTCATTCCTGATGATACAAGGTTCCAGTTATAACAGAGGTAATCTGCCAAGTCTGAACGACCTCTTATTAACGAGGTTCAACTGTAGTGTTTCAAGTACTTGTGCTGGAAAAAATCAATGGTCACGAGAGTAGATTTTTGTTTTTTGACAAGCCATGTTATATGTACATGTAAGGCAAACACAGCAGTATATAGTCGAACCTCGTTAATAAGAGGCCATTCGGACTTGGCAAATTACCATGTTATAACAGGAACCTTGTATTATCAGGAATGTAAACAAAGGATTGGGACCTATGATTATCCTTGTTATAAGCAGACTCTTGTATTAACAGTGCTCTTATTAACGAGGTTCAACTGTACATGTATTTGTCACATTAAAGGGGTAAATTTTGAAGATGGAAAACATGACTCTGCTGGCGAGTGGTGCAGCCGAATTTCCTGATTCCCCGTGATGGATATCATAATCCATTATTACTACGCTTGTTTACAGTATCAAGCAACAACCTGAATGTGTTTACATGAGCACACTGATGTGAAATACTCATTGATGACAGGGTGTGAGATAAAATAACCATGCAAAGTCGTGATTTCACCACCCAGTTTCTCTGAGCTGCATACGTATCCCGTATGCGAACCATGCCTCACGGTTCCTTATGTTAAAATGCTTTCCATGAGTTAAAAAACTACACAGCAAACAAAATAAAATACAAGGAAAATACTAAATCAGTTTGTCCGATTTTATACAGTTAGCTGCCCACATTTCGCATGTTTAGCAGTGCATGGTAATGGGGGGGCCCAACAGGTGATGGTCTCCTCAGCTCAAAATATGCACTGTCCTCTCCCAAAATTATGGAGATGAGTTTAGCACAGTGTAATGGCTGAACCAAGGTGGGCGTAAATTAAATCAGTCCACCCTACCATAGCCTCGTCCAAGGTGGTCACTGCGTTTTAGTTGAAGGGCGAACCACAGCAAACGAGCCACCTCGTACAGGACTGTCAGGGAATATGCCAACTGCAAACCACAGAGCAAGCTATGCACACAGAACCCATGTACAGGTACATGTGTACATGTATATACTGCTGTGTGCATGTTACATACATGTATGTACATGTGAATGTTACGAGTGGCTCGTCCAGTCACAATGGACATGACATATCAGTCTTGCATGCATATTTACTCACTGTGTGTAAAATATTCAGGCACATAACCCAAAGCATGTATGAACATGTACACATCGCGAGTCTGCAGGTTATGATGGTATAACCATGTAGCTACAAACCCTGGTATAACACAGGCACTGTTTAGGGATTTTTTTTAAATTTTATGGCGGGTCGACTGTAAGACGAGCCTGACGCCTTGATCAGGCTAACCCTGCAAAGATGAGCCCACTTACATGTACGTCATACATGCCACAGCGCACATTGGAGAATACAAGAAAGTACCACACTAACCTGTGAAAAGTACGCACCACTCTGATGAGAGTACTTTGAAGTTTAGTATTTATTACAGGGAAAAGATAGTTTAAAAAAAAAAAGAAGAAAGAATGCAGCGGCAACAAAACACCTTGAGTCTTTAACAAAGCCTCATTCCCGACAGCATGTACATGTAGCTCTAAAATATTGGTTCCGATATATGTACAATTATGAAAGCTTTCTTCAAGTAATATAGTTTTATCGCTTTTTATGTTTCTGCTTGGAAGAGACCAGCAACACTACAAGATCTTCATATCATTTATCACTCAAAAAACAATTAATGTACATGTACAATTCATGTGATTCTTCAAATTCTATTTTCCAATTATAAAGAATCAGAGCTGTTATCAATTCCGTTTCCTCTACCACATTTTACTGCAAAATAAGGTAGTGTAGTTGAGATGTTGATATAGACTTGACAAGGAAGAATGTACACCATGAGTATTCAGGCTTTTGATTATGCCAGATAGAATACAACATGTATATATTGGAATAAAAAGCATCCTGAAAATGCCATAGCATTTGCAAATACTGGTATTACAAACCTGCGTTTATGAAGTATTGAAACTCATTCAAAGACTGATTGTAACAATACATCCTAAAACTGCAGGCTGATTTCAGGATTCAGAAAAGGAAATGAATGCATCTGTCCAGAATCTTGTCGCCATAACCACGTGTAAAGTGACTTATTCCATGGACATGTAGGTCTATTGGAGAACTAGTACCATATGAGGCCAATGACTATTTTTTCAAAATTACTTTTTTCCCCCAAAGTTTCCACAAACTATGTTCATTAAAAAGTGACCAACAGATCCTTATAACTTCTTGTGGACACAATCTAAAACAAAACTGTGTACTAAAATCCATGTTATTGTTATTAAATCATAATACATGTATGTGAATGTTTCTCTTAAATATGCATGTACAAATACAAGTACATATTATACAGTGTGATTCACTAAAAATTGTGCGCAGTAAATACATGTAGGTTCATAAAATACACGTTCATTGACAATTGAAAATAATTTCTTTTAAATGGAAGACCAACATTGGTTTGTAGATGCAGTTATCCAATTTACACATTCTACACTACACATACATGTACAAACACATGAACACACACATACTTGTTCCATAGTTGTGGGGACAAACAGGATATTTCACCTGTTTTTGTGGGGATCCAAATCATTGTGCGGACAGAGAAATGTCCCCACAACCCGGTCCCAATTGTCCAATAACCTGGTGAAGGCCTACCCAGAAGTACACAGTGATGACATGGTCCAATGTACCAGTAATAATGGCATTGTAACCTGGCCTAACCATTCTTTGAGGCTAGCTCCCAAAGAACTTAGGGCTGAAGATACTAATAACTACAAAAAAAGAAACCTTTAAACAAAGGCAAGACGAAATTTAATGTAACCAAAACCAAATTATAAGATGTGGGAAAAAAATTACTAAATTAGTCCAAACATTGCTTTCCTTCTATTGAAATCTGTTGCTCTCATTAAAAAGCAAGATTTCATTGTTTCAAAAGGTAATTCTGTGAGGCAGAATGGTGCCATCATCACTATTTATTAGAACATGCATAATCTACTTCCTGTATTTCCCTGCATTATTTCAGCTGCTCTGCTCTTTAGTAACTACTGGTTTTTGAGACCCTTGATCAAGATTTTGGCTGTAATATACATGTGTGCCCATTCAATTTTGAATCATTGCTGTTGTGAGGTTTGGACTCCGGACAAGGAAGGATGACTGCTAACACATTTTCACTCCTGGTTGCAGGTTGTCCAAAAGTGAGAAATTTTTTGCTTTCTAAACTCAAATTCTAGTCACTGCATTTCAGATTTCAAAAAGCTTTGCCGAAGTCAAAATATGCAAGGATTCTGAATCTTCCTCCGTGAAGCGTGGGAAAAACTGTGCTCCACTTATCAAACCTTCAGTTTTATCTCAGCTGTAGATGCCAAACCTTTTTTTTTTCTCTGGGATTCCATCTTTAGCCATTCACACACAAGTTCCCCTTTTGTTGTTTGAGTTGAAAACATGTGGCCTAGTGACACACCCGTCTAAATTGCAAAACAGAACCCTAGCATTTGTACTTGTTAAGCTCAACATTATGATAACACAGTCGTGTATTTGAAGGGGAAAAAATTGTTAATCAAGGACTAATTTGGGGCAATAAAGTAACAGATACAGTATGTATTTCTAAACAATTTTTGAGCCATTCCACCAATGTTATTGAACCTACACAATGTTATTTGTTTTAAAAAAGTGAACCTTTTATAACGAACAGAACCTTTTATCATGAACGAAACTAAACACTAAATTTAACAGCTTAAAAAGTATGTTTTTTGTTTGTTGAAGATTGAAACTATTCTTTGTTTTTGCATTTTTTTAGCACATGGCATTCAAGTCAACACTGAGGAATGTTAAATTTACCCCAATGGCCTGACCTTTCTGGTTGCGATGCCTTTATCAATAACATGATATCAACAGTACCCCTAACTCCTGAATACCCCTTCTGCCATATATGTTCACCCCTTCCACTTAAATTGTGCGCATCTAAAATTCTGCAAAGTTGTGATCACTTTCTGTTGCTTGTTAAAATGGCGACGCCAGCCTGCAAACGACTATACCAATATCCATCAGCAGAGATCTTCCACATTATACAAAAGTTTGCTGAATTCATACCACAGACATATGATCAGGCTTCAGATTTCATTTTGTGATGTGTTTCTTGCTAATCATACCGGTAAGTGACATTTCAGAGAAAATGGGATAAAAGATGTCCGTGTATGTTACATTTCCGAACGTAAAAAAGGGTATTTGAAAATCGAAATTTTGAAGTGTTCTCCAGTTTTTCCACACATCCTGCATATCTTGGTAACTGAAAAAATGGTTGAAAAAGGATACCATGTTATGCTTAAGCTACTGCAAATGGTCCTTTGTTAGTTTTATCAATATCAACTTTGCCTCTCTGTCGATTGATGGTCGGCTATGATTTATGTATGCATATGTGCATGTTCATGTACATCATGTACATGTACATGTATGTACTCCATCAATGCAGTTATACATGTATTACTACGGACTTGTAAATGATTCTCGTGCAAAGTATTCAATTTGCAATAACTTGAAAAACGACCGATGTTTTTATCAAGTCTTAATACACGAGGTACTTTATTTTGTTTGTTTGGATAAACTGGAGAAGTGGTTTAAAAATGGGAAAGAACACGGACATATGTTCTTCCAAATCTGATCCTCTTTACTTTTTTAAAAATCACTTTTTCACAATTTGTTTCCAATTTTGTGCAACTGGGTTCATATAATACTGTGGTATAATCTTGTCTGATCAATGTTTAGTTATCAGGTTATCTCCGTGAACTTTATCTGTTTGTGTTTTGTTCAAAATAAATTGTGGTCTCCATCCACAGAAAGAAGTGTCGGAACAGATCCCACATTGTCTTTCTCGAAATCCGCAGTAAAGTGATTGAGTGCGTGTTCGCTAAACTCTCAACTAAGTGGTGCACAAAGGCATGGGAGTGAACATACATGCTGCCAACTTATTCCACCAATTATTCAATCTTATTTAACAATTATTTAACCTCATTTTAAATCAGCAGGCCCTATACCTACCATACGACCACACCATCCTAACACACCTGAAGTAATACATACTGTACACCAGTCTGGCAACTTGAGTACAAACTGCCAAATATTTCATTTACGTGTACCTCTTTATTTCGGACCTTTTCTTGTCTGTATGAGCTATTGTTCTGTGATGGTTTATTTCCTTATTATTGGCCTGAGGATGATGCATTACCTTCAAAAACACCGCACTCAGAGACTTACTTACTGTATCATTTACTTTTCAGGACAACCTGTCTTCCCACGTAATAATTCATACACATGCGTAACATGTTTTACTGCCTTTCAGAGGAGGGAGATGATTCTCACCTTTCCGCGGTCTCAGCACTGTTCTTTGCCATTAACCTTGACTCTGTCCCAGTAATCGGACTCCTACTTTAAAAATGTTGCTTCTGAGGGCTATTGATGGATTCGATAGAAAAATCCTCCCTTGGTGAAGCATCCTGCGTCGTGTCCTCAGCTTACAGGATCTTCTTCAGTACAGCAATGGGCAGGTCCATGGTCTCATCGCTAACCAGCACTATGTCAAAATGGTCTTTGTACATTTCCAGATTCTGTTCAATCTGTCAAGAAATAAGTCATAGAGCTCAGTCTGCAAATAAAGTCAAGAGGTGCTACAATATGTGCACGTATGTCCACTTTGAAATGGCTGAACAACTGTGGTCAATATGATTACAGTGTCCGCAGCCATCAATTTTTGGCAAAGACTTACACTTGACGTGACGTTGCACCAGCTTTTCTGAAATTGGCTACGGGACTGATAAAGCGGGAGGTTGTGATTTTTGAGTCCAACATGTAAATAAGCATGCCTAGAGTATACCAAGTAAAGGACACATGCTGTGCTCACTAGATGGTTAAATCCTACTGACATACATGTATAACAGTTAATTTAATTGTATCTGCTTGTTTCAAACCTCTTTTGATGCAAATATAATGACCACTGCAATGCTCAGTAGTTGAGATCCAATGAGAAAAATTTAATCCTTTGTTTTTTACATATTACAGTAAATTCAGCCATCTGGCTGCAATGAGCAGGTTTTTAATAAACCAATAATAATAATAATAATAATAACTGTATCGAATAACATGGCATGATTAAGGCAGGTGACACACACACACAATGTTCAACAGTGTCAACAAATATTCTTGATGTAATGCCAGGCAAAAGACATCGAATCAACTCTAACCCTAACCTAGGATGTATGTAAAATGATATTGAAATCAGAGGACTGAAGACAGTTCGGGTTATAAAAAAAAGCCAAGGTTGGCTGGTCACCTGGAAGGTTTGCATGTGATATTCCATAAACTGCGACTGACTCACATGGTCATTGAGGAAGCCTATCGTCAGGGTATGCTTTGTGTAAGGCATCCCATCCACCATACTCAGGTCGCCCAGGGTGTCTCCCAGGAGGATGATGTTGTCTCGTTTCCTGTGTCTCTCAAAGTATTCTGGGTGGTGCACTGCTGCTTCATGCTTGTTGTAAGTATGGATCAACTCACCCTTGAATCCTACGAGTTTGTCCTGGAAGAAACGTTTATAAATCATGATTTTGATGTCTTTTTCATGACAAGTTACCAGGGTCATGCACTGCACAGTTGTGCATGGATGAACGGGGTCAATGCAGAAGCTTTCCACCCAAATGAAGAAATAGGAAATCATCAACAACGGTGTCATCAGGAATGCAGTGTTTGTCTACACATTTGGGTCAAAAGTGGTACATACAGGTTCGTAACAATTCAGATTTTGTACAAGACTCCACTTGATCATGCATCCCCTTGCAAATCCCACAAGCAGCATAACATCTAGACAAATGAAAGCAGTTAATCTTTGGTGTAATTACACGTACTGCTTTGCTTGCAAAAATTGAACAAGACAAAATGTAAATCCTGGATGGCAAATGGTTGAATACGTGTGAATGCACTAGAGAATAAACTAAGGGTATGTAAATTGCAGGGGAGATAACTCAATAGATAAATTGTCCTCGCAGCCTCCCACAGAATTAAATCTGTCCATTATTTTCTGTTTCAATGTAGGTATAGTTTGCTTAGTAGAAAAATATCATTGTTGCGCTCATCCTACTGACTAAAAAATCTAGAAATCTACAGTCAGCTATTATTTATTTTTTAAAAAAAGGTTAACTTTACTGTGAACGTATTATGGATGAGGTGTGGTCGTCGAGACCTGGCGCACTGTACATTGAATGGTCACCCACACAGTTCAATGCATGCAATGTATCACGTCATAGTGTGTGAGTTGGCAAGTGTCTGCCTGAAATATTTCAAGGCCGAGTTGAGTTGGTAGAGAAGAGCTGGTAACAGCATAAAATCTTTTATGAACAATTGGTCCAAATGATCATGTAAGCTTCAATTAAATATGAGACGTGGACTTTGGAAAATAAAACTTTTGAAACTTTAAATTAAAAAATCACAACTCAATCAATGACCAAAAATCAATCTTCCAAGAGATCACTTTTTGGGGGGTTGATGTCCCCTATTCACTTGGTACACTAAGCTTGACGCCGCACTGTATGACTTTTGTGCAAGTGTGGTCATGTGAGTCCAGATGGACAGCTACGAGGCATCCATGACAAAGCTGCTGTTCAGTTTATTGCCAACATTTGTTTAAATGGCAAGTTTTTCTGATTTATTTAATTCCCAAGGGTCAATCAGCCTTATGTTCTAAATCGGCACACATTCAGACCAAAGTACAAGTAAATCATCAGACAATTTATGTATATAATGTCACTGCATGCCCTTGGTAAAGCATACACGTACATGTATGTGTAAAGTACAGGTAAATGTACTTCGTACTCCTTACCTTGTCATCAAATTCCATGAAGTTGGAGATAACCTGCACATTCTTGTAACTGTGAAGATTTTCTTGTTTGATAGCTTCCAGCAGAATATCTCCAATGCCAGCTGAGAATATCAGTAGAGGTACACCACAACGCTCCAACATTTCAAACATGACGTTACTATGCTCCCTAAAAGGCAGAATGAAATCAAGGTGTATATATCTTAAGTCATGCACAGGATGGTATTAATGTTATCTGAAGAACAAATTGATTTAAAATTCATCAAGTGGAGTGAAGATTGGAGTAACATATTTTATTTTTTCAGTCTTAAAAAGATCTTCCAGGCACAGCTACAATGTATTGTGATTTCTAAAAATTAGCCGGTGACCCTAACTCCCTTGGCACTTTTGCCACTTTTTAGCTTGCCCGATAGGGCAGGCCATGCCATAAATTTACTTGCCTGAATTGGCTCTACACTTGCCCAAGAGTTCTCAGAATCCACTATTATTATGGTTATTTAACTTTGGCCTACTGCATGCACGCAGTCTTTTATTACGCCAAAAAACATAGCTGTGCTTCCGATTACATGCCTCTCAAAAATAGGGTCGGTAGGTAAGAATTTTTTTTTATTCTGGGGTCAATTGTTTGTGCTGATTGAATGGCATGAATGGGGATGACAGCATCTCAAATTATCTCAAAAAGTGATGAACACCTGTCTTAATCTATGTAAACATTTCTAAAGTCCACAATTCACAAGAATTATGGGCAATTCACACAGTGCTACTCAGGCAATCACGATGGCAAACTGGCCAACAATGTCCGTGTATCGCGTGGTATGCGTGTGTGATGCATCCAGACCAGCAGGTGATAAACCTTGTGCCGCGGCAGGAAATTTGTTGAAACACGCTCGCTTCAATTCAAGAGCAAAACAACTTCAAATTAAACTCATGAACACAGAAAATACATAAATAAATGGCCTACAATGTTAAACAAGTTGATAAACACTACCAAATATCAGTACATGTGCATGCTCCCCCAAACACGGAGGACAGATACAGTGAAGCTTGGTAATCTAACAACACTTGGCTGCATACATGTACATTCATTGGAACAGCTACACAACCTACATGTACATGTACAACGCCAATCCTGAGTCCACCTCGACCACCTGGATCCTGACTGCCACAAATGCACAGTATACACACCCAGAACGGGCAAAATAACACTGGAATGATAACATTCAGTGATTACATAATAATAGTGGTCGCAAACAATGGACAATTAGTGTGACAAACATGGTGACGCTTCACACGAAGGAAGAAAGAAATTACATAAACATAATCTCCCATAGAATAGAAATGAATTTGCAAGGACAGTCTCACCTGAGAAGAACCCGTGCATCCCGCACCATTTCTTCAATGTCACTCTTTTTCAAATTGCACTCAACAAGGAGGTCGTGTGCTGTAGTCCACCTTTGATAAAGTAAGACGAAAAAAAAAAATTGAATCACTCCAATATACAGGCTCCACGGTTAGTACCAGAATATATAGACCCTTTCCAATGGCCATTAGCCGAAGTGTAAATCACACTTTGGACCACCTGGGGAAAAAAAGAGAAAAGCAACAAACAATCTGCTGAAATGAAGGACGGTCATGCTGTTGACTGCCAAAATAAGCAAGGTGCATGTAGATTCATTGGATTCATGCCACATCACAGGGAGAACCAAAAATTTATTAACCAGAAGCTATCCATTTCACAAAGGGGAGAAAGGTCTATTGGTTTCAACTAAAGCCGATGGTTAGCAAACATTGTTAGGTGTCCCAGCACTGGCGCTTCCAAATTCAGTATTTTATGATTTGGCAATAACTATCAAGAGAGAGTTTTGTCATGGTGGGATTGAGGAAGTTACGAGATGACTATGCACAATGACTTAAATTCTCGAACTATCTTTAAAAATTCAGTCAGATGCAACAGGAAATTCCAAGGCTACATAAAACCACGCAAGACCAAACTATAGAGTTTGGAAAACATTTTCGACTCGTAAACTGCATTCACAGTAACCGCGCAGGTACATAAGGAGGTCAGCTGATCCTAGAGGGACTTGCAAGCTTCATCCTTTGTAATCTTACGACAAAAACTTACAGCTATTGCTGAACAGAATTATAAATTTGTTCATGGCAGCCAAATAAATGTATCCACAGAAGAATTCTGAACTCATCACTCTGATATAGGTACAATGTACATGTCACAGTTGGCCAACCACAAGTACTTAGGATCTGTTTTGGTGGCACTTTTAGGGTGGTTTCAGTCAACCAGTGATCTGTACTCACCACTCGGTCATCAGTTGGTACTTTTCTTCTCGGCTCAGTGTGTTGGACATTTCTAAGGGGTAGTAGTGGTTCCGTGTATCTATTGCTTTCTTTCTGTAGTCCTCCGGCAGTGTCCTGCTGATATCCAAAACACCTACATCGTGGATGACAAGATTACCACAAAATAATGGAAATACTAAAACTTACAACTCTGGATTTCTCAGTGTAAAAATGAATTTTGATCATCAAACTTGACATGGAATGACCCCTCCTCTTATGGCTTACAATTCAAAGGGATGATCTCTAACCATGAAACAAATTTATATTATCTTTATACTTCTTAAAAACTACTCTGTCATTTTGGATTTGAGCAACTATCGAATATTATTTCCCAAATTTGAATATTCAAATACGAAATTCATGAAAAGGGAGAATTTTTATTTGTTTTAATTGAGAAAAATTGTACTACGGAGGCTTGTTTCAAGCAGATTCAAATGAAAAGCGACAGAAATCTTACAACAATTCAATGTATATTAAGATTTAGCATTGTTTGCCAATATCCGATAGCCACACCCTTATGATGTCATAAACGGCCATACAAAATGAACTTTGATGGATGCTGATCACAGTCAGACTCGTGCGCGAACGAAGGCTACCCCAGAGGGAACACTTATTTTGTCAGGCGCGCCGGTGCAGTGCTCCGCAACAAGATTTATTTGGTGACGGTGGTCTAACTCGCCTTTCCTTTGATCATGTTTGGTCGAAGTCGTAGTGTTAATACGTTGTAATGGAATTTTGCCAGATCTTTAAGTTGTTCGCAAATCTCAAAATGCCATTATCCGCTCCAAAAAGACTGATGGAAAATCATCCCTTTGGCCACTTGGGCGCCGTCCTGGGAATGAATGCTGACTTGATACCAAGGTTCTTTTGTTCATACATTATAGCCATAGTTTGGTAGATGAATCTGCTTTGTGAAATATAACCAAAACACACTTCACTCGAAATCCACTTTGATCTTGTATCCTGTAAAGGAGGAAACTCCCATTTTCAGCACGCTGTTTTTTCTGTTTTCATATATCCTACGATCATTTTGTTATTGTGAGTCAAGCGTGGTCCAAACACAACCGCTTTTGGTCAACAAACCACAGTCAGAAACTGTCAAACCTCCGACGGTGACTTTCTATGGAATTTTAACTCCTATGCAAACTTTGGGGAAACAGTTTTGGACAAAAATTATGTTCACATCAAAGTTGCTTGGGGATGGAGAGGAGATTCATTGCTTGTATTAACATATTTTATACACGGAAGTACTATATACTGCACATTCATAGCAAGCTCTTCGATGTCTCAATGTGCACTGTGAATTGTACATGTGCGTACATGTCCGAACCCGAATCGAACTAGCGTTCTGCAAAAACTTTCGAACCGTGTCTGAACCGAACCCGAACCGAACCTTGGCACCTACTTGCAGCACTATATCAATAAAAAAGTAAATGGAATGGAATAAACAAAATCAAAATTGAAAACAAGATGTTTCCACCTTTCTCTGTGATGTCAGTGCAGCTTACCACTAGTAGCCTTCTTACCATGACAAGTGGGCACCTTCCGTCCTTCATTGTCCTGGAATCTGGACAAGGTTCGGTCAAAGTCTGTGACAACCAGTAACTTGCTCCGGCCGTCTTTGATCAGCTGGGTCACGAGTTCCTCCACTCGGTCTGGATCTTTCATGTGGACATACGTTTTTTGGAACTCATCCATCTGTACGCGAAGGTGAAAACTCATGCCAGTAAATTATGATCACACACAGGATGACAGAATGTCTAATTTTCCGTGTATCAGTGCATGTACGAGTTAAGTGTTTTGAACAGGAAATTTCAACTTAGAATGTGCCTCAATCTGGCTGGATAGTGACTTCCAAACATTGGAACATTTTCACTCATTCCTATCTCCCAGTGTACAAATGTGTAGATGTGCTTACTATCACAGGTATACAGAGTGTGCACACACATACGGGTAGTATAATGCATAGTACCTGCAGGGCTTCAGGCAAACTGTCCTGCCCACTTTATAAGGGTAAGTCAAAATAAGGGATACAGGTTGCATGTGATAGTGCTAGAGAACTCTAAATAACGCACTGCATGCCAGGCAATGTACATGTACGTGTACATGTATGTTTATATTTGGCCAACCCAATGTTTCCTACATACCAAATGTGAGAACTGAGAGTTAGCATGATTAAATCATGGAGAGCACCTTCTGACTGGCTGACCTACAGATGAACCAAAATAACTTTGCGGATGACTGCAAAAGTAGTCAAATGAGCTTGTACAGCGTATACGTACATGTTATAGGCCTACAATGTACATGTAAATGTACATTGTAGAAATCTGTCCAACAATCTGTATAATATCCCACCTTGTAGCCAGCTGCCAGTACAGAGTTGCAGTTGACTGCTCACCCACAGTGAACACATAGCACTCCAACTCTGTAGCCGTGTAGCCATGTGGCTGTGCAGCTGGCTGCAAGGTAGTCCATTTTGATTTTCAGAGCACATAACTTTCACTAGCCAATCTCTGTCTGCAAGCACTAATTGCAATACAATGGAAATTCAGAACCTTGCATAAGTTTTGCTGGTGTATGGAATTTTCACAATCCTGATATTACGGTTGTGCTGAAGCATTCAACAAAATCTTTTACTTTCATACAGAACAGAGTTACAACAAAAATAATGACTCTCAGAAAAGAGATTTTTTTTCTTAAAATATGATCAGTCTGAATCCAAAAGGGTGTACTAGCACAGTCACAAACAAAGATAAGCTTTTGCCACAGTTTTTGTAGCTTTGGTTCAGTATGCATGTATTATGTATGCTGTCAAGTTGTTCTGAAAAAAAAAGTGGACCAAAGAATGGAGTCAAGGGCAGGTCCAGATCCAAATTTTCATGCTCATGAGAAAATTTGATTGAGTAGTTTTGTGCAAGCTGTGGACCATTTGCTTATCAAGTTGGCTTAAAAAACTCTTAGCGTTACGACTCCATGTTGGCCCTAAAGACTAACAGTTTGGTTCTCGAAGTTGGCCTGGGCATGCTGGGCTTATGGCTAGTCTTACCATTTCAATAATCTTTGTTCTCTTCCTCTTCCTTCCATTGAGAACATATGTCAGTGTAATGACACCTAAAGCTGCAACACCTGCTCCGACCACAAACTTCAGCGACGAAGAATGCAACATTTTGCAAATATTTTCAGGCAAGGTAAAGTCAAACTTGTGGCAAGGTCAAGTAGGTCTACTACGATCACTGTACTCGGATCGGATCGTACGTAAAGATGATGTAGCTAGCTCAGCTGATCGATGACCCACGGCCGAGCGAGAGGTAACTTCACGTCTTCCGGCCCTAGATTGGGCTTCCAGAGCTACGGCTATGTCTATATGTCAGCGTATCCGCGCGTAGTTCTATCATAGGCGCGCAGACCTAGCCCTAGATCTAGACAACAGGTTCAGATGCAGACCGACCGCGATTCGCGAAAATCACAAAGTAAATTTGTAATATTTGTGCAGATAATTAATTTGAAATAGTTTTTTTAATATTATATTGTTTAAAAAGCAAATAAAGGAAAAAATTCAATGCATTTTGTTGAAGACTATCTTGTTTGAGGATCTCCATAGACTAGTTTCCAGTCTCTCCAGTGTCCTTGTCACGTTAAGACTGACGATTTTTGGCCCTGGTCGATTGAGGGCGCCTGTAGTAAATTATGGTTCTCTCCAAATCATTGGTTCTCTCGTCTCTCTTTGCCAACTCACCAACCGCCGATCACCAGGCTAAAAGTAAATTGGCGCGAAATTCCTCCGAGATATATAAGCAGACGGACGTATGAAGCCCAACCACCGACGCAACCATACACACGACACGGTATCCGTTACTGGTTCCCTGTATACTGCTCGATTTCTCTACGAGTGTATGTTCTGCAACCGGGGAATTAGCTTAGTCTCCTATTCGTGCCGTCAAATCCCAATAACAAGCTGACCAATCACTAATTAGGGCGGTCGCTCCATGATGTAGGCGGTGCCATTCCAGGAGGAGGCGGTGCTTCGGCCAATGGTGTGCGTGCCACAATGCCGCGTCTACTATATATACTAGGCGCTGTGCATCGCAGTTCTGCAGGATGGATGGAGATAATGATGACCGGAGAGCACAAATCAATGCCTCGAACCGCAAAAAATATCATGAAAAGTGGTACGAATACAATCTACGTTCACGTTATTTTGACGAATGTTCCACACCTGGTGACATTAGCAAATTACCTAGACTGAAGAGGCCGCGGAGGTACATTCACACTGCAAGCAAAGGTGACGGTGAAAGTTCATGTAGCAGTGCAAGGGGAACACCTCACAAAGAGACCGTCCCTGGTAGGCCGGCGCGACAATTGCGAACGACAACCCAACCAGCCTCAAATGATAAGGATGACGGCTCCGAAGAACAATACATGTATCGTAAGTAGTCTAACTGCATCGCTCATCTCCTGACCATCTTAAAATGTTTTATAAAAAGGGGATTCGTAGGCAGCACCGTCGCCAGTAGCACTACCACTGTACCAAGGGGGCCACATGGATTATTTTATGCTCATTAATGCTTTTGAATGTTGATGGGCGGGGGGGGGGTTAAACAGTAAATCTTTCTAAAACAACCATCCATTTGTGTTCCAAATTCTACAAATATTTATACTGTTATAGCTCATCCATTTTCTTTCATCTTCACTGTAGTCTGTACAGTTTTATCGGGAAGAAAATCACAGTTTTCTGTGTAGATGTTGACATACCAGTGGTATGGTGATTCAAAGCCTGTAGGCGTACTTTCTGCCCAATATTCCCCCGTTTCACTGAAATTAAATAAATCTTAGATTAAATAAATAAATCTAGACTACTTAACACAACTGCAAAATTATTTTCAAACATTTCGGTGTTGGTGACAACTTTTGAGGGGGTATTGAACTGAAAACATTCTGAACTACCATGACTAGTAACACCAACACGCATGACACTGTGTTTTTCCTTACACATATCTTTGGGCCTTTCCTCAGTCACTTATGGTTGTTTTATATGTTTGTAGCAAAACAATTACATTCAGTGTGTTGACTAAGACAATGCATAAACACACACACACAGGTGACCTTTTTAGCTAGTATGGCATCAGTCTATCCATGTTGGGGGACAAGTGTCCAAATTTGCACTTTTTATAAGATCCACGCCCTTTTGTTTTGTATGTAAATATTTCTATTTTCCCCAAGGATAATGTGTGAAAGTTGTAAATATTGGTATTATGTTAGTTGTTCATTTGATTAGTCTCGCCTCTTCTCACAGGATTGCAATGCGTTCATCAGCCCATTTTATATGGAAATTAAGACTGAACAATGCTTACCTTTTTTTTTCTGGTTTATTCAATTAAAATATACAGGGTTAGCTGCCAAGTCAAAGTGGCTGATAACAATTTACACTGATCTAAAGGCATTGCATA
Organism: Acanthaster planci; assembly: GCF_054643075.1. Classification (NCBI taxonomy): domain Eukaryota; kingdom Metazoa; phylum Echinodermata; class Asteroidea; order Valvatida; family Acanthasteridae; genus Acanthaster; species Acanthaster planci. Next base: position 16,396,523 of record NC_141779.1, on the reverse strand, counting down.
TCAGTTATAAGGACTATGAAATAAGAGTTGGGAAAATGAAGCATAATTTAAAAAATAAAAATCCTGAATAATTAATTTATAAATCTATGTTCACCGAACAGGGAAAAAAAGGAACATTAGAAGACAGTTCATCCAGGACGGTTGGTTAAATAAGGAATCCTCCCTCCCACATACGAGTAAAACTATTACGAATTACAAAAGTTTAGCTAAAACTGGAATTGTAGATTTCATGTATCTATCAGTTCTGCACTTTGATACAACTAATGTAGTCCTGGAACTGTCTTAGGGTAAGATCTTATCTCACCCCTGCTCAAGATAATGAGATTGACAGGTTAGTGACCAAAACAATGAAATTATCAGAAAACTGTCCCACAAGATTGACAACCATACAGGAGGCTTCATACGTCTTGAAGTGCAGCAACCACACACAGCTTATGCTGAGCAATGGACAACCATACAGGAGGCTTCATACGTCTTGAAGTGCAGCAACCACACACAGCTTATGCTGAGCAATGGACAACCATACAGGAGGCTTCATACGTCTTGAAGTGCAGCAACCACACACAGCTTATGCTGAGCAATGGACAACCATACAGGAGGCTTCATACGTCTTGAAGTGCAGCAACCACACACAGCTTATGCTGAGCAATGGACAACCATACAGAAGGCTTCATACGTCTTGAAGTGCAGCAGTTTTCAGTTTAAACCAATGGCAAGAAAACACATATGCATACAATTATTACTGAGAATGAGATCTAGAGAGAGGTTTAATAACATAACTACAAGCAGTTGGTCAATAGTTTAGAATTAACACAAAGTCATTTGAACTGAGGACAGATTAATAGCAACAGAAAACCACAAACCATCCAAAATTAAACCCCCCCAAAAAATGGCCCCGCAGTGAAAGACAATTCTGTAGCTGCTATAACAGTGACTTTCCTTGTCAAAGTACAAAATAATTTGAAACTACATTGATCCAACCATGAGTGAAATTACTTCCAAGCTTCCGTCCGTGTACATCAGTTACGGATGAAAATTTTGCCAGAGACTTGTCTCATTCATTCTGAAATTTACATCAAAATGCTGCTGTTGAAATGTTAAACAGAAGACCGCAAGTTAAAAATTCTTACGAATATTTATAACAGGGTCCACAAAAAAGCTGAAAACAGTTTCAGGTCACTGGAAAACACTTTGTCCCCTGGCTAAGACAAGAAGGGAGTTCACAAAGTCCTAAAACCTTCATTACTCAGTGATACATGGTATGTTCCACGTGTACGGTCTCAAAACTTTTCAAACCTATGTTATGATTTCATTCTGAATATTTAAATTACTGATGTGTGACAAGCATTTACATTACTTAATCCGCCCCAAATAATAGTTTTACCGTGCCGAGTATTTTTTTCCATTTTCTGCGGTTGAATTGCAGATTCCTCACTTTCAACTGAAATTGAATGAAAAAAACAAACATATTAAAAGCATTTCTACTATACAAGTAATAGCAACATTAAATTGATTTGCAACAAGAAAAAAAGGATATATGGGTTTAAACAACAAGGAAACCAAAGAACCATGGTGTAACTAGAAAACCTACACCTGGGTGCATATTTCTTAAGAGGGCATGAGCTACTTGCGTGCATAATTGGTTAAAATTCGTGTGTGTGTGGGGGGGTGGTCGCCCTAGCTCCTTCATTCAACTTACGGTTACACCATTAAGTAGAAGAGTCACTCACGTAAAAAGTATGCCCATGAAAGTGTGGCAGGGCTGAGCCAAAAAATAGTAAAGTTAACTTTGGTTGAATTTTACATGCAGCAGTTGATCCCATTTCAATTCACAAGTCTAGTTTTGTGACCCCTGTATTTCTTAGCAGTGTTGATAACAAACTTGAATTTACAGCCTGGGGCATGTTTATAGCACAATACATACATATATTGTGATTGTTTTCTTACTCCATGGGTTTTCAAGGTTTAGGCCTGTGGAAAACAATAGTTCACAATTTGCACACCCACTAAAAGTCCATAGGATTTTGAACAATGGTAGTTGTGTGATGTTTTAATCCTCTGTAATCCTTCTACTAACATGCTACACGTACAGTGTACAAGGGAGACCAAGCTTCTTTTCTGCAAGATCCCTTTTACCAACTCCAACCAACTCCATTTGATGTTTGATTTACACAGTTGTGTTTTTAATTTATCCAAAGCAGAGAAAAGAGTTGAGAAGAATGAAGGAGTTGTTCGTCCATCATCATCAACCTCACGAGACTTTAATGTTGACTCAAAAACACCTGACCAATCCAAGAGGTAAACATTCCAACCGGTTTCAGGTTTCTATCACATTCACAAACAGTTAAAAGAAAAGGCTTTTATACCACAGTGGTTTAACCTTTTGATATTTGCAGTCTTTTATTATGCCTGGAAATTGAGGCATTGAATGTTACAATTCTTATGACAAATCTATATCAATATCTTAATGACCTTTATAAGAATGCTTGGGATTTACTGACAGATGTTTTAATTCCCGAAAGTAGTTGAGACTGCAAAATTCATTTAAAGTAAAAAAAGCAGTTTCACTAGTTTGCAACATAGCAATTATTCTTTCAAACATCTTCCCTGTATTTCTCAGAGTTGAGAAGCCTTGACCTTAATTGTCATGGTTTTAGCATGTGTGACAGTTTCATGATCAAGCACAAATCTGATTTTTTTCACACTTTAGAATGGATTTCCGCAAGACCAGCCAGTCGTCAGGCACAGTTAACCCTCAGCCCAACCCCAGCCCGGCCCCTCATGCTGACACCCAGCCGCCGCCCGTCAGCCTTCCCCCAGGGGTGGATGACCTCCCCAGCCCGGGACTAGAGACCAACGGTACCCAAGGCAAGGAGGAGGTGCCCTCGCCTGGCAGTGGGTCCCTGTTGGGTGACCTACCTTCGCTGGGTGGGCCCGGGGTGAGAGGGACATCATTATCCCCATTGGGGGGACTTGGTAAGCCCGTAGAAAAATGAGAGACACAAGTTGCCAGACCAACTATTGAGCTAAAGGCCTTTAAAAGAATCGTACTATGTAAATTAAAGGAAATCCTCTAATTTTTTACCAAAGTAATTATCATTTTCATCGGGATGTCATACTGGCTAACCAATCAATGCAAAGCACTCTTTCAAATGAAAACTAAAACAGACTTACTGAAAAGTTAGTTTTAAGTCTCATTTTGTAACATTCATGTTCATTTTATTTAAAAGCCAAACAATCTGTGATACCCCTAAAAAAACACCGGCTAAAAATGGCTTCTAATTGACACTGAACTGAAAAGGTCTTGATTACAATACTAGGGATGTGTGATACACTACTCAAAACACTTTTTTCTTAACTTGTAATTTTTTCCATGCAATGAGTGGGGTTTAGTTCTTTCGTTTTTTGTTTGTCTTGATGGTGTTCTCATTTGAATAAAGAAATTTTAAAAATGTTTCGAAACATCAAGTGCACATTTTCAGCAGTAAAATATCTCATAAAACTTTATACACAAAAGAAGAGGTGGTCCTTAACTTTTTAGTAGCGTGTTTTGCTTCTTTATTCTTAACCGTATGATTTCCTGATCATGCTGGCTTTATTCTTAAGGACTATGGTTGGAGGCCAAACTAAAGTGTACTTCAGTTGTGGAGTGTCTGGTTTTGATCTTGGGTGTGTCATTTGTAAACTTCAATTTCAGTACTCTTAAAATAAATAGCAATTAATATCTACATTGTAGATAAGATCTGAAAAGCTCCTAGAAAATTCCTGAAACATTTCAAGTTCCCTGCATCATAAATATACAAACTATTTGCAGTCTGTTTGCTCAGAGAGAAAAGGAATATATTTTTCTTCATATGCACTCCAGTATTTGCTGAAAGGACATAAGTACAGAAATTCTTGTGCGGATGGAAATCACAATACCACAAGAATATCTACATAATTTCAAGTAGAATTGTCGAATCCTTGATTTTGTTACAACCAACTTTTTCTGTACGATGAACTTTTCATGTACATTTATATCGTCATTTCTAATAATTTGCTCTGTAGGTGTGGAGCCTCCGTCCGCCTTACCCCAGCTCAAGCCAATCAAGAAGAAGAAAAAGAAGAAAACCAAGAGCCCCCGCAGTGCCGAACCAGAACTGGAACAGGATGACAACTTCTTTGGAGGCAGTGGTTCCCCGGAGCCCCTCTCTGTGATGTAAGAAGGGTCTGAGGCTCAACTGCTTGTCCATGTACTTTTACCAGTTTGGTTGGAACTGAAGACCTGGCAGAATGCTGTTTTTAATATCGATCTCTACTTAGCACTTTTGACGATTAAGACACATCTTTGATGTTACATTTTTTGAAAGTATAATCATAATTTCAAGCTGCAAAGTTCAAGATCTTTTCTGAGAGTGTTGTGATAGAACAAGGTGATATGCAAACATCTATGGGTCTTCATTATTTGAGCAACAGCACATTTGTTGCACATGTGGTAGATTTTCATGTGCTGAAGTTTTTTTCCTCGAGAATGGTATTATTCAGAGGTAACTGTATTCAATCCGTTTATTTTTGACATCTTTGCCATAGTGTGTTGATGTCTTTTTCAGTCATTTGATATCGGCATTACCAGAACTATTTGATCATTTTATTTCAGGTTTTTTTTCTTGACTTTTTAAAAGTGTTGTCATTGGTTCTTGCTACATTCTAGGCACCTATCACTTTATCCTCGAAGTATCAGCAAATGCCTCTTTCCAGTAGTCGGACTTTATTGCATGGCTTAAATCTATCTTGGGCAATTTTTTTTAGGAACCATTGTCAAGATGTTGAACTTGTGTGCAGGACCAAGTATTTTGAGAGTAAACAATACTTTGAAAATAAATACCATACATGAGATGCAAATGTGCATTTATGGCAAGTTTCCTTTTTTACAGGTGTTAAGAAAATATTGTGTACCATATAATTTATATTCAGTTTCCCATGCAAATTTGTACCTGCCCAACCTGCCACTGCTTATCAAATTAGTTACTATGTTGCTTCTCTCAAGGTTACACAGAAATTGAAGGCAAGTTAGGGTAATGTCGCAGTAGATTCATTCCCTAGGGATAAAACAGTTTGCGGTGGGACTATTACATGGTTTCTTTTCTTACCATGTCTCATGGTTTGTAACAAATCGATGGTTTGAGCAAGAGATGACTCATAATTTATTTGCTGCACTTGACAGCACTAAATTGGGCACTTCAATTTAAAAATCAGACAAAACATGACAAACTAAATTTTGTAACACTATTTTAATAAGCTCATTCATCATCCTGTCAAAGAGGCTCCACTTCCAATCTACAAATTGCATCCGTAAAACTGCCAAGACGAATTCTTAACACATGCTCACAAGAGATTTACTGTGCATAGTATGGTTCGTTCCTTGCAAACAAGATAAAGCAGCAAAATAACACATAGAAGTACTCAACGCTGGCCTTTTCAAACTTAGTATTGGTTTTCCTGGTTAATTTTGCACTTTCCATTTAAAATTGCTCAATTTAAAAGAGTTTAACTTCATCAAAGAGGGGTCCACTCGCCCTAAATGTTGGTTCCAACTTCAAAATTGAGCACCACTCACTTTCAAAGCATTCAAGAAAAAAAATTCTTATTCGTCTTATATATCGTAATTTTCATCTCACTCTGGCAATGGCATTGGATAGGAAGTGCAAATTCTTTTTTGTCATCCATTGCATCGGTTCAACCCTTCAATTTCCTCATTACATTTTTTGCTGAACGCATCATTAAGATTGACTAGCATTCCTCGACTTTCGTGCGATCTTACAAAATTTGCATGATGAAAGCGTTAAATTGAATGATCATTACAAGAGCGACCAGAAGATGACTGGTAACATGTCTTTCATAAGCTCTTCAATCAAGCCACTGAAGACCTACAGTAAACTCTAATACTGAAAATGATCACGGCAGCTGTAATCCTGCAATGCAATACCACTTAACTTTGGCCAACAGGTTACAAATATTCAGTGCTTGGAACTGAATGGGAAAAGGCATAAATGGCGAGAATGAATTTGTTTTAATTTCCACAACTACAAGCCCATGTGAAGCAACTCGACTAATTTTGGTCTTCTTCACCGAAACTGATATTTCATATACTAAAAAAGTACCAGTAAGAAAGTAAAAACAGTTTGTGACAAGACTATTGTTTCAATTAAAAATGTTTTCTGTTTTCAGGGAAGTTTAATGCCAAAACATCCTGAATAGTAACACATCTGGTAGGATGACATAAGATAAAGTTGGTAATTATGCACCTAACCATAATGTGAAAAAATTAATCCCGACATTCTTGCAACTACTACTTCTAGAGTACATCATTCTGAAACTGCCAAAATTCAGAATGTAATTTGTTCTATCAGAATGAGTGCTAATGGTCAACAACTGCTGCATGGACTTCCACAGTGTCAACTTGCTTTTTTATTAGAGTGTCCATTTTCTGTCCTGTTTGGCATAACATTCTTTAAAGAAACCTGCTCCACATTTTGAGTTTTGAGGTTAAAGCCAATGCGTTTACAAAAGAACACGGTTACAAATTCAATTTGGGGAATAAAATAGATCATAATATTGCATTGAACCTGGTATTTTAAACAGTCAGAAGAAAGTTGTATGTGATTATGGCGATCTATTGGAGACCATTCAGGTTTAGGGCAGAGTTTTCAAGCACCAAAATTGATAGGTTTTTGTGCAACATTTTCTGACAGTCTTTTGAATAACTGCAATCAAGCTGCCTTGTGCAACTTCAAAGTAGGTGTCATTACTTGAGGTGTGTTGCCATGGAGATGTCAGTGGATGTGCTCATCAACTAACGTGTGCTCCACCCATTCCACAGCATCTACGACCTATCCTTGGTTGGTGCCCCTGTAATGACAAAATATAAAGATTTCACTACAACAATTTGGAACTATTTAAAGTTTCTTTTCAATGTACTGAGGAGGCACAATGCTGGAATCAAGGGGGTTGGGTTTTTTTTTTCACTGCCTAAAACCTTTTACCAAAAAAAAAAAGGAACATACCTTTGAATCCAAATCTGGAAGCCGTTGCCTTGGTGTGCCCATGGTGATCAAAGACTCGGTCAGTGCCTTGTATCTGGCCACTGGGCACTTTAGCCAACAAGGGAGTTAGTCTCAAAGTGAGCGGTCTTCTGCCATCTTCCTTAAAAACAGCAACCTTCCAAAAACAACAAAGCAAAAATCTTACACATCTGTGGAACAAATGTACTTGTCTGATTGGACTGGATTCCGATCAACAGCTTAGTTTTAAAGGACGTACATTTGGATCTGCATCTGTTTGCCTTTTTAGCAAGTTCTTAAAATTTTAATACTTCAGACAATTTTGGACAAATGTGAATTGCTTGCCCCCAAAAATTGCCGAGATTTCAGGATCCACAAATATTTGGTAAACACTACCAATGCAAAACAACACTGATGAAGATGATTTCAGTTTAAGTTTCAGGCATACAGGGGAAAGTTTGTGCTAAATTCAAGGCAAAATTAAATCCACAATCAACAAAACGAGGGCAATTGGAGGCATAACTATTGAGGTTTTTTGGGAAGATGGTGGAGCAGGAGGCCACCAATGCATCTGTTGCTGCTCACCGTGGCAATATGCCAGTATGCAGTTGGCAGGATTTGATCATCACGTCCATACTCCCTAAGCGTATCACTTCAGAGTTCATTACCTGTCATAATGCAAAAGAAAAAAGAAACTATTATCAAAAGGGAAAAGCATTTCAATTTAGCACAATTTCTTGTACAGACTTGACTCTGGTTTAACAGAAGATATTGAATATGTAGAAACTACATATTGAGAATTAATCTCCAGGTCATTTTTTCCCAAATAACCTGAAATTTTTGAATCAGTTTAGAGCTTTTCAGTCAACAGTCTCATGCAACGAGGCAAACAGTACATGGTGTTGAAGTGTGATGATGGACAATGAATGCCACTTCCACATGGTGAATTTATTCAACTCTGGAATGGAGTCTCTCTTTTAAAATAACGGGAATTCTTGAGAAGTCTAGGAATCAACAAAGTTGTCTCGATAAATTACCTTGTTGAGTAGATACATGCTTACATTTGAAGCTGCAGTAAAGTGAATATCCTGGTAAGGTTAGTGAAAACAGGGCCACCACGTGAAGGTCCCAGGATACCAGCCCCGCACGCTTTCGGCAATTAGCGGGCCCATCGCTGGACAGACTGGTACTACCCTGTGGCCGCAGGGGCACCATCTGCCACTGTCCGGTCCGCCCTCCCGAAGGAGAGTGCCCTTGCCTACTCACGCGCGCCCTCCCACCCCCGGGTAGGTGAGAGGACGTACCAGCGTTTTGCTAACCCCAGTGATAACAGGGCCACGCCCCTATGGAAGAGGTCCGCGGCCCTCAACGCGAGGGACACAACTACCTGCATCTTTTTTGGCTAACAGAAACGTTGGTAGGGCTAGACTCGCGAACTGCCTAGCCCCTTCCGCACATCTCGCATTTGGAACCCCCCAGGACTCCAACTGGAGCGAGTTCCAATTTTAGATCGATCTCCGCACCACACCTAAGCCCTAAATGACATAGGGATATAAGAGATCCCATAGTCTTTGCACTTCTCAGAGGGATATAACAGATCCCACTGAGCTAGAAGAAAAAAATCCTACAGTGAAACATTAAGTTTCACAACTAACAAAAAAGTCCCTGAGGGAGTTACGTATGCCCTAAAGATGATCTTTGCTGGTGGAGCCTTGCTGCAGGGACAGATCCAGGGGCAAGTTCCCTACATAACCTTACTCTACACTAATTTTTCCCAGTGGACCATCAATTTGTAAATTCATTTTCATACCCCATTGAGATATTTGATGTTGCCTTGGCAATCATTGTATTTCTTTTCTCTCTCCAAGAGAGACATATGGCATATGATGCTTCAGATAATTTGAACATGCAAGCTCCCCAAGGAGCCGAGTTATAGTTCTCTCTCCAAGAGAGATATATGGCATATCATGCTTCAGATAATTTGAACATGCAAGCTCCCCAAGGAGCTGAGTTATAGTTCTCTCTGCAAGAGAGATATATGGCATATCATGCTTCAGATAATTTGAACATGCAAGCTCCCCAAGGAGCCGAGTTATAGTTGTCCTAGTTCTCTCTCCAAGAGAGATATATGGCATATGATGCTTAAGATAATTTGAACATGCAAGCTCCCCAAGGAGCCAAGTTATAGTTCTCTCTCCAAGAGAGATATATGGCATATGATGCTTCAGATAATTTGAACATGCAAGCTCCCCAAGGAGCCGAGTTATAGTTGTCCTAAGTTCTCTCTCCAAGAGAGATATATGGCATATGATGCTTCAGATAATTTGAACATGCAAGCTCCCCAAGGAGCTGAGTTATAGTTCTCTCTCCAAGAGAGATATATGGCATATCATGCTTCAGATAATTTGAACATGCAAGCTCCCTAAGGAGCCGAGTTATAGTTGTCCTAAGTTCTCTCTCCAAGAGAGATATATGGCATATGATGCTTCAGATAATTTGAACATGCAAGCTCCCCAAGGAGCCAAGTTATAGTTCTCTCTCCAAGAGAGATATATGGCATATGATGCTTCAGATAATTTGAACATGCAAGCTCCCCAAGGAGCCGAGTTATAGTTCTCTCTCCAAGAGAGATATATGGCATATGATGCTTCAGATAATTTGAACATGCAAGCTCCCCAAGGAGCCAAGTTATAGTTCTCTCTCCAAGAGAGATATATGGCATATGATGCTTCAGATAATTTGAACATGCAAGCTTCCCAAGGAGCCGAGTTATAGTTGTCCTAAGTTCTCTCTCCAAGAGAGATATATGGCATATGATGCTTCAGATAATTTGAACATGCAAGCTCCCCGAGGAGCCGAGTTATAGTTGTCCTAAGTTCTCTCTCCAAGAGAGATATATGGCATATGATGCTTCAGATAATTTGAACATGCAAGCTCCCCAAGGAGCCGAGTTATAGTTGTCCTAAGTTCTCTCTCATAGAGAGATATATGGCATATGATGCTTCAGATAATTTGAACATGCAAGCTCCCCAAGGAGCCGAGTTATAGTTGTCCTAAGTTCTCTCTCCAAGAGAGATATATGGCATATGATGCTTCAGATAATTTGAACATGCAAGCTCCCCAAGGAGCCGAGTTATAGTCCCCCCCCCCATCACAGCCACCCAAGATCTGCCCCCTGGATGGACATAGGGATATAACAGATCCCATAGTCCAGCTGGTCTTGCATTGGGGATGTAGGGATATAGAAGATCCCATCACCCATCTTGAGGACATCGGGATATAGATGATCCCATAGTCCTTTAATAGAGTTGGTCTTGCTCAATTTGAGCCGATGACCTGTAAAAGACCACCACCCCGCACAATCACAACATGTAGCTGAACCATTCTGGGAAAATACTGCCAATAATAAACTTTGGCAGACATTACAAAAATTAAGTTTAATTCTGCACCAAGTATTCGAAATCAATTAACACAACATGAATTAATTTGTTGTCAATTTTTTCCTCTGACAAAGGTGTCATCTAGCTACCAAACTTGGCAAAACACTAAATAAAAATGCTTTGAATCCCCAAAATGGTTCAGAAGCAAACTTGAACAAAAGTATTTCAACTTTGCTTGGATACAAAAATGAAGGGTTACTTTACCAGGCCTGGTTGCCATGATCCGGGGTTCTTGTGCATGTTCACGCCTGTAAGAAATGGTTACCTCACCTTATGAACATGCAAGTCTTGAATTCCCCGGCCTCTACTTGTGATGACCCATCTCCTGTTGTACCGTTTTCATCAACAATCCCCTGTTAAATCTGATGAATCCTGCGATCTGGGGGTCTTGTGCATGTTCACAGCTGCAAAAAAAATCGTTACCTCACCTTAGTGAACATGCAATCTTGTCCCCCGGCCTCTACATGGATTTTCACACCTTCCGAGCAGATACTGAAACAAAATCAAGCAAAATGAATCAAGCACTGAGGAATTTGAAAGGTAAAAAGGACACTTAATGGCATGATGAAGGAATTGGCTTGGAAAACTTTGGGTGACAACTTACCTAGTACCAAACTTCCACTTTCTTTGCCTCCACTGGTTCAGCTTGCTCATCAAAGTAGAGTGAGCATGGTCCCTGTAGAAATAAAAAGAATTCTGGTCACTTTAAAAGACATTAATAAGTAAAAAATTTACCCACTTGGGAAATCAAGTAAAAACCCAATCTTGATCCACACAAGCATAGGGTACATTTTGAGTGCTCAAGGTACATTCGAAGTTGACAAGAAAAAAACGCTAGATATTTAGGCTGAGAATTTCAGAAATCTTGACAGCTCAATTTTGGTTTTTCTTGTGACATTTTTGGGATAAATTATTTTGCACTTCAAATTGAACTTCATAAAGGTGATTCTTTCTTTGGTACACCCAGTGCGTGAATAGAATGTAGGTCAAAAAATCTAACAATGTATTTTTTAAAATATTTTATTGCATTCATCAAATATGAAATAAATGTTGACCACTTCACCTCAGGAATTGATGCTAAAACAATAGATCACCTCAGGAGACTAGTTTTACTGCACTACAAGATGAAGCAGCCAAAATTTGTCTGACAACACCTCTACCACAGATTCTGATATAAGTGGCGACTGATTTTTTACATATTAAAAAGTATGCTATTTGAGTGAGAAATTACTTGAAAATTTACCAGCACTTATCCAAACTACCTCAGTAAAACACACCAGTATGTATTTGTACATAATATCTGTGGTCATGTATACAGTTCTTTGGTCGCTCAGGTTTAGCAGTTTCGCAGCTATGAGTACAGTTCTTGGCCAATCCAGAATCTGTGGGTGAAGTGCTATAAAAAGACCAAATTTTTGTAAATGAGTACATGTATTACTCACCTCTATGGATATTCCTTGGAGTTGAACAGCACTAGCTGTAGCAGGACCAGTTCCAGACTTAAGCCAATTTCTTTCCAGTACATCATTCAGAATCCTCGGGATGTTTTCCTCACTATTTTTGTCCTTTCATTTTTCTCCAAGACAACTTTCTTCCTTTTAGACACTGGCTTACGTCATTTCCCTGCATTCCTCCCTTTTAATTTCAGTTAAAGTCAAGATTCAGAGTCCACTGCGGCAGATGATGTTGATTTCCCCAATTTGTTGAAGACTATGCCCCTATCCAGGGAACCTGCACAATTAAGCTGATTCTCACTGGGGCAAAGGTCGAACTTCAGAGAAACTTTACCAAAAAAACTGCCCAGTTGGGGTATTCACAGTGATTTTCAAATTTTTTTTTAAATTTTGATTTGCAGCAAGTTTTAGAAATGCGCTGTTAATTTTTAAACATCCAAGAGTACATCATGCCCAGTGAAGTACATAAACAGCATGTTTTGGCTTTTTCATTTTTTTTACAGCATTTAGACAGATCACATTCCTCATGTTAATTAGGACATGGGTTAATGGCATTTGGTTACATATCTGTTAATGGCTGGGGGTTAGGTGAGTTTCATATGGTTAATGGGATTGTTATTTATTGTTAATGGTTGGGGGTCATGGTTTAATGGGGGTGTTACATTTACTGTTGATGGTTCGGGGCTGATTGAGGTTTGTTTGGTTAATGGATAGAGGTTAATGGGATTGTTTCATGGCTAAGAGGAAACGATCTGAAAATACTGTAATTGACTCTCAATTGATGGATATCCAGTCAGTCAGAAAGCACAATTGGCTTGTATTTTAGAAATAGACTATTATCATGTTCAAGTTGGTCCATGTGGCAGGCTAACCCTGGATAATAGCAAGTTCATTTATACATGATCTTGTATGACTGTAGGTCTATTGTTTCACTTCCAGTTCAAATTGTAGAATTGTGTCGCATTGGGTTTGACACCATGCTGGCAGGCATCTTCACTGCTACATTCTTCCTCTGCCCCGTAGGTGCAATGGGTGTTGGTTCCAACCTTCCTTGTGGCTGATTCAAATCAAAGTGTGCAGGAATCATCTGTAAAATAACAAAATAAAATTTTAATCTTTTTATCTTAAAAGTCAACAGATTTGTAAATTTCCAGGACTTGAGAGGCTATGTCTACTTTGGGGCAATCCTTACTTTTTGGATTCTGCAAGTATTCAACTGCCAAATGCTTAAAATTTCAAATTTTCTTCCAAAGTCCTCTACAAAATTGCTCCTCAAACTTTTGTGTAAAAAAAGACTTCAGCAGGAGGAGGTCGTGGGTTCGAGTCCCACCCAAGTCCGCTTGTGGTTTTTCACAAGCCTTTGGGGGCATACACCGAGTACACAGTGTTAAAATAGAGGTCTCCCCAGCGCAAATCCATCCTTGAAATAAAAGACTTCCTATGGAAGCAAAGGTAATTTGGGAAGTATATGGCCTTGGACCATTTGTACTGGTACAAAACTGACAATGAGCCCGACCTACAAATCTCGCTATTGGAAATTTTTATCTGGTTTCTTGATGTGGTCGCCTAATTTCGCTACCTATTGAAAAGTCTGATTGGTTTTCTGATTGGAAGCGAGGGAGTACATATATGGCAAGATGCGCAAGTGCTACATGCTGCATTGTGAAGCTGTTCACACACTTGTAAATGGTCATGCCAATACCAGATGTTTGTGACACTGTGTACGTGCAATGCACGACACATTGTGTGAATGGCCATGGTATGCAGATTGGTGGATCATTTTGATGAGGAGAGGCACGGTGGCAAGTAAAAGCGGGTAGAGTTCCAAATACATACACCAGAAATTATTCCCTCAGTGACTTTTTCGCAATCATAAAGCAAAAATGTCCAGAGAGGTTCAATTTAGGAGGGGCAATACCAAGTCATTTACTGAAAAACAAGATCTTTTCAGACCAGTCTCATAGGTTTTGTGGGAAAGAGTTCCGTAGATGGATGCCACTTGAAATCCTGTGCACAAAGCCTATGAGACTGGTCTGAAAATTTGTGTTTTCTAAGAAAACAATTTGGTTTTTTGCCTTGGCTCAATTGCAGAATACCCTGCCACCTTGCATGATCAATCTCATAGCCAGTTACAATTCAAAGTGTCACACTCTTTTCAAGTGATTTTCACCTTGTTCCCACGTAACCAGTCATTCCAGGGGTCCTTTTTTAGAGTGGGGGGGGGCATTGTGCAAATTACTCCTTTGCTTTCTGAAGGCAAAAAGGTCACTGTAGGGAATAATTACTGGCGTCCATACATGGAACGCTACCCCTGGGCTGCATAAAACCCCATGGCCTCACAAACCCCATCAGAAGTCCAGAACTAGTTCTATAAGAATAATAAATTTTTGTCCAATATTTTGGACCACTGTATGTGACTTTTTACAGTCTGAAGCAAAAAGACATCAGAAACGCATTCCATTTCAAATATAAGCCACACACTTCCCAAGCTGCCTTTGCGGCAAGTTTTCCTATTGCACAAAGGGCTGAAGAGCCATTTTGAGGAGGTCTTTTGGAAGAAAACTTCGAATTTCAAGAATTCCATATCTAGACTTCACTTGACACCTTAGCGTAATAGTGGTCTAAAAGATTCTAAATATTTACGAAGTAAATGCTTCAATATTTTCACTGCTAACTTTGACTGATTACATCTTATCTATGATATCACCTTCTAAAGGGTTAATAAACTGTCCGCATATGCTTATGCTAAACTGTCCGCATACTTTCAGTCTCACTTATTTAGCCTACCGTGACGAAATGAACGAGTTGCGTGCAGTCGAAATTTAATTTCGTGCTAAAAAAGTCGGTGTTTCAAATTTTAATGACTTTCAGTTTACTCTTTAAACAAGAAACTCTGCCACTGCTACTTATGAGGGTCACTTACCACTTACAGCTCCGTTTGACTCCAAAACGACAAAATTATACTCTGGCTGTCAAGATGGCGTAGAGAAAATGATGCTCCGTCCACGAGGCCCGCGAATTTATGAATGCACGCCACCCCACGTGTTAATTTCATTGTTATGCAGTTACACTGGTTCCCGTTCCTGCTTTCACTCTAACTTTGAATTCATTGCGACGGAAACCAACCATTGCGTAGTTCAAATTCGATTGATCGGATGCCCTATTTGTCGAGTAAATTTTTAGAAAGGTTCCATTAGGACAGTACTTTTTTAATTTGTTGAATTATAAACCCACAGCTCTGAATAATAATATTTTTACAAGGAAGAACTAGTAGAAAATTCTTATTTTAAAACATGTAAGATTTACATATGCATGACGAACAGCGCCACTAAGGGCGTGGTTCAACCACAAGTTCCCGTCCGCAACTGCGCAACATAGTCTCCAGACGTCTAATTACAGACGTCCACAGGGCGTAGGAATCCTGTCGGTCTTATGTTAATGAGAAATTTAGCATGTAACGATTCCCACCGCGAGTCACCGTGGCAACATAATATACTTGACAAAGTTTAGCTTTCGCACGATGGACATTATCAATCTGGAAATGAGTTTCCAATTACTTCGAAGCTGTCCTTGGCAAAGTTAATGCTAGGCAAAACTTAGTTTTGTTAAAATATTAGAAATCAAAAGACATTGCGTTTTAAGAATGTACGGCGATACTGTGTTCGGCTGTGACGCGCACAAAAGGTTGTGTGATAGGGTTGACTAGGCCTATATTTCATAAACGCCGCAGGTCGGTCGCTTATCGACTTTTGGCGTTCAGTTTAAGAAGTTAATATCAACATTATGGGTCCAGTGCACTAATTCAACCCCTATTGAAAACAGTGTAAAATCAGCATTGTTCTTGGCCCAATAACATGCATAACGCCAACATCCCCAGGGTTTCTGAAATTAAAAAAAAAATTATTGTCTCAGTGGTCCATAATCTTTCAGTTTCTTTCCAAGTTTTTGTGGGTTAACCAATACATTTTAACTATTTCCACAAAACAAAATCACCCTATGAAAAGTCGGACTTCCGATTTTAAAGTGGCAACCCACAAGTTTATCTCGGGCAGCTTAGGGTTGCACTACGTACACTAAGTACGCGCCCACTTCCAAGGAGAGGTTGGCCTCCCCGGCGCTTCCCTTAGGAAATTCAAGATTATGGCCAGAAGTTCACTTTTCTGTTGAATTTGATAGGGGTTAGCCAAGCGAATTCGTTTATTTGCCCTTTACCGACAACACCACCCCCCAAATAGGAGTCAAACTATGCGCTCAACTCTCAAAGTAGCCGCCCGCCTCTATGCAAAATAGACCCACTGGTTGGAGGCTTTTCTGAACGAAATATGCCGAGTTGGACGTCAGAAGTCCCAAATTCGTGATTTATGAAAAAATCTCTATGATCATTCCCGCGTAGAAATCTACCCATTTAGTGCCAAAATGCACCCTTAGGATTTTTCAACCGTATTTCGTAGCCTTTCTACTCTCACACGGAAGCCCAAAAGACCCAGTGAGTTGATCCTGACAAAGATTGACACAACCTCATAGTTTTGATGGCCGAACAATTTCCTTTTTCACAAGAAACTGTGAGGGACAGCTAACTCGAGCTGGCCAGAAATTCTCACTTGCCTGCACCCTTATCGCCCCCATCCGAAGAAACGTAGTGCAATACTGTGATGTGACAGAGGGCGCTAGTCACTAGGCACGGTGCAAAGTTATAGATGGCGCTCTGCCCAGTAACGGAGGCAGATGCTAGGCGCGCATAGCTAATAGCTGTGTGTTAAGCAAGCGCGGCGCATAGGCTCCGCCTTGTGCGTTGTGCGATAGGGCAGCAGAAGTCACTGCATGGTCACGTGAGCGCGTGCGCGGGCGTGGTCAGAGCAGCGCGAAAGCTATAAAAGGCGCGCGCAGGCTAGGCTAAGCTAGCTTAGTCTAGTCTTTCGCGTTCTGATTAAGGGCTGGTGAAGGTCGAGAATCGTGTGCAAGGGTTATAGTCACCTAGTACCGGTACCTAGCCTAGTGACTGTGCCTAAGTCCCGAGTGGTGCGTGTGTCGTTGAGGAGCCTCGTTAGGTTGAGGGGCTAATTGGTGGTGCGGTATAGTTCCTGACAGGAGCTTGCGGTCGATGCAAGGGCGGATTGCTATCTCGTGACGTGAGTTGCGTGTAGCGCAGCCCTGACAATAAGCCCCGCAGGCTTGCTAAAGCCCCAGATTCGGCACTGGATGCCCACAACTAATTGTGGTGTTCGCTGCTTTGGGCGCGGCGAAGTCCGGTCACGTATAATCACACAGTCTCCCCGTCAATAGCGCCCTCTACTGGTGTATTGGTTGAGTGAGTTGATGAATAAACCAGCCGCTTGTTAATTGTTGTATATAAGTCAGGAGTCCAGGCGAAGTTTATTTCAAGTCAGGTCTGTCCAGGTTACGTCATTAAGTTTCGACCAATCAGATTGGCCATCATCTCGACGAAGACCAACTTTCTTGGGGGACGGTATACTTCGGTCCCAACGGACTCGTCCCTAGCCGCTCAGGGACTCTCCGGCGTGCCGTCCGACGCGCCGCGCCTCGAGGAGGAGGGCGCCCTCGCCTTCGTTGAAGGGGCCCCGCGGCGTCACAATACCATAAGAGGGCGCTACACGTGTATGTCTGTGGCTAAGCTGCATGTGAGGTGGTACTGCATGTGGTGTTTAAAATTAAGAAATAAATAGCCTATTCGAAGACCAGCACTCACTCCGCAGCAGTGCCGAGGTTTAAGTAAGTTTCATTCAGAAGTAAAGATTCTCTCCATCACCTGAATGACTTTGAGCCACCAAAATGCTTTCGCGGCCGACATGTCCAAACGTCGAAAGTTAATACTAGCACTTAGCAGGTTGCCCAGTTTACGGACAGCATAGCACTAGTACTAGTAGTAGTAGTAGGCCGAGGCCTACTCGTCGATTTCCATTTACGGACATGACGGACACCAGTAATTATTCCCTACAGTGACCTATTTGCCATCAGAAAGCAAAAACATGTCCAGGAAAGTTCAATTTACGGGGGAAAATACCATGTCCTTTACTGGGAAATCACTTAGGTCCTAGAATTTTTCAGACCAGACACGAGGCCTACATAGGGTTTGTGCACAGGGTGTCAAGTGGCGTTCGTACCTATGAGCCATTTTTCATATCATCTACAAAGTATATGTCAGTCGTCTTCCTTTTTAAAGAAAATTTTTGCCCGTGCTTTCAAACTATTGCAGATTTCTGGAAATCATGACCAGTAGCATCATAACGTGTCTGGCATGGGTGCCTCAAGGTGCAGCCAAAGAGAACCCAGAAAAGGTACGTACATGACTTTTATTGAGCTTGCTGGGATGAGCTAGGGGAGGTTTTTCAGGGGACCACTGATCTACCCTACCATTTTGTCCTGGGGGCAGTTCACCCCTCTAATTTCAAAATCCCTTCGCCGCTGTTTTTTGTGTTATGTGGACTCAATGCAGAAACAGTGATGGCTATGTGCAACATCTAAGAGAATTCCAGTAGATGTGACATTACTGCATGCTTGTGTTGACATGAATGTTTGATGCACTATGCACAACAGGTTTTCATTACAATGTGCACAAATCCACACAGCACTTAATACCTTTGTGTGGGCATTGAGCACACGACAGCAACAGCATTCAATTGACTGTCTAAAGTCATGTCTGTGAACTTTAAAATCTTATGCAGGTTCAGATGAACTCGGACGACATCCAGGCTTTAGTGGAGAAATCCAAACCGACACATAAGCGTGCAGCTGAGCTAAGTGATGAGGGAGCCTCAGGCAGCAATGAGGTCACTCAGTCAGGTGTCACCATGGAAACAGAAGATGATTTAGCTGAATATGATTTGGATAATTATGACAGTCCTGACAGCGACACTGGCGGTAAGCAACAATTAATGGCAATTCCAAAAATTGTGAGTGGGTTTAGAGGATTTCCTTATAAGGATTAACCCTAACCACACTGGACAAATTGGTTAGAAACTTTGCTGGACACATCTTTGTTCATTATTTGTCGAAGTGACTTGCCTGCAGAGTGCTGCAAGATACAGTAGGTCACCAACCCAAAATGCCAAGCTCTTGGAGGCTTGAGAGGCAGCCTGCCAGCCACCACAGGACCTAACACTGGCACCCATTCAGTGGGACCATTTCCAATTGGCTCAGCCTGGACAGTTTATTTGGCTGCTGTTGGTTCCCCATTGCAACAAAGTGCACCAGACTTTTACGCCTTTTGCACTTTGGTGGATCCTGCATTGTTTGGGTGAAGTCACAGCCATGTTATGGGTGCTTGAATGTTTCTCTGGACTCTTGGAAAGTGATTTTCAGAAGGCTAAGGAAGCTAAGGAAGTTTCCCACATGTAACTTAAAAATTCAGACAGTTGAAACCTTTGTTATGTAAACCTCACGTTTAAGTCCAAGGCCGTTTTCTATACATTACCTCTTGCTCATACATGTATTTCCTCAGGACAGGATTCCTTCAGTGGTCTGGCCATGTTTGCCAGCAATCGAGATGACCCTTATATGACCCTTCAGGAAGATGAGGTAATGTGCGTACAGGTGCACATAGGACTTTTAAAACAAGTGCTTGGTAATGCTGCAGCATGCCTGGCAGCGTCTGCCCTGCATTCTGTATACTTCCATCACTATTGAATTGCTGCATTTGTAATCAACAGGAATTCTGTTTCTGCCCTTTTTGTACATTTGGAGTTGTCTTTTCAAATCACTCACTATGAACACGTGCTTTGTACTGAAGTGTTGGTATGGTTGTGAAGTATACAGTTTTCTTCGTAGTATCTAAACTGTACAGATATCTTATATTTTTAAGAAAAATGTTCAACTTCATTTTCAACTTGTAAGTACCTCTGAAAGTTGAGCCATTTCTATGGCTGAGCCATTATCAACGTCCACTCTCCCGACCAGTCTTAAATGAACGTTTAAGATAGACAGAGCAAATATGTATCACTTCATGAAAAGCCTTTTAATTGTGCACCCCCCCCCCAGGAAGACCGAGATGACTTGGAAGACCTTGTCATCCAGCCCAGGGACAATCTGATTGTTGCCGGCAGGGCACAGGAAGATGCAAGCTGTCTGGAGGTGTATGGTGGGTACTCCAGTTGAGGGATGTGTCCATTTCTTAGGGTTGGGCAGATTGTAATAGTCCGTGTCTAATTTGGACTGCCTGTTGATTAGATGCAAATATTAAAGAAATGTGCCAACCACATTGTTTTTAGCTTTGTTCAGGCTGAGTCAGTCCGATGTGTACATGTAAGTTACACTCGAACGTAGCTCCATGTCTCCTTTTGAAAAAGTCTTCAAAGGTCTTTTTGCAACTTTGGAGTTCCTAGTTACATTCTGTTTTGTTTTTGTTTTTGTTTTGGCTGTTCATGTTTGCACAGTGGTCTTTTAGTAGCTTGTAGAATATGCATTCCATGCGTACATTCATGTACGTAAGCCTGGATGTTGCAGTGTTGATTTATCAAATAAGCCTTATCTGCCTTCTTCAGTGTTTACCCTCATCCCTTTTGAAATTATCTTGAATTTTAGAGAATTTGAAATATCAGCTTGGACATTTCCAGTTCTTTATCGTGTTTCACTCTTTGTACAGTTTACAATGAAGATGAAGGCACCCTCTATGTTCACCACGACATTCTCCTCCCATCATTCCCTCTGGCTGCCGAGTGGATGAACTTTAACCCCAAAGACTCCACACCAGGTGAACGTTATCTTCACATAACCACTTATAATGCAGCACATTAATTCGAACATTTCTCAATGTTTGGATCAGCCGTACCAATCTTCGCAAGTACTGTTTGGGTTCTCTGTACACTTAGGCTTCTGACACTAGTGTAGTCGGAAAGAGCTGCATTGTAAAGCTGGGAAGTTGCTTTTCCATGCATAAATACCTGTAGTCTTGGGAGAGGGCCCCCTGGAGAGAACCTGGCCTCATCCATCTCCCAAAAAACAGTTCAAAGCATCGATATTATCTATTGTTCTTGTGGTGTCCCCAGACTAGTATTATGGCTGTCCTTAATGCCTGAGGCTAGCAGTGGGGCTGTATGCATAGGTAGGTTGGATTGTATGCATAGGTAGGTTGGATTTGTCTGAGAGGTAGTAAATCTATGTCCTGACTTTGTAAAACTCTGAAGGAAAAGTTGTGGGGAGATTCCCACTTTAGAGCTTTAGGGCTGTGCCGAATATCCAAATAACTGAATGGTCAATTGATTGTCGAATATTTGAGTAGTATTTTTTTCGAATTTGAATATTCGAATTTACTCAGCCCTAGAGAGCTTCTGATGCCTGAGTGTTGTGATAAGTGGTCTCTTCTATGCATTTTCTTACTCGTTTTTCAATACCTAAGTGCCCCCCATAAAAAAAATCTTAACAATTTAAGTCAGTTGTTTGATCCTCTCTTGATTGCCTTGTGTCTATCCTCCTTTGTGACATGAACATCTGACTCTTATTTGTAGGCAAACTCTATGCAGTACAGCTGTTTATCAGGCACTTTTTTGTTTGATGCAGGCAACTATGTGGCCATGGGTTATATGACCCCAGTCATTGACGTGTGGAACCTGGATGTGGTTGATTGCCTGGAGCCAGCTTTTACCCTGGGAAAGAGGAAAAAAAAGTCCAAAAAGGTAACTTGAAATTGGAAATGAAAAGTCAGTGGACAAAACTAAGCTTGTTTTGGGGAGTTTGCAAACATTCCAGCAGCAGAAAAAAACCGTCTGATTATTAGGACAGAGTTGCAAGTATCAAAAAATGACAGAGTGAAGGTTGTTTCTGTACTTGACAGTTGGCATTCATGTTCATCAAGTTTAAAAATGAACCCATTTTTAAACAAGTTAAAAATGCTTTCTTGATTTTGCCCAGTGATTCAGGAATGCATTCTTTTATAATATGTCGCCCCTAAATCTGGCAGTTTGGTGTATGGAATTTAGAATTTATCAAAGATTTAATTCTCTCTGGCACTTTTTAGCATAGGCACTAAATTTACTGTTGAACCTTGTTTGCAGAAAGCTCCCAAACCCACCGAAGGCCATACAGATGCCGTGTTGGACATTGCATGGAACAGGCACGTCCGTCATGGTCTGGCGAGCGCTTCAGCAGACAACACTATTGCATTGTGGGATATGGCGCAGCAGAAAGTCTTGTCCCTACTCACTCACCATTCTGACAAAGTAAGAGAGATGGGAGTCTGTATTAGGTCTAACTTTAGTCAAGCCTAAAAGAATTTTGTACCCAAAATAAATGGACCGATTTCAACAAGTCGTAGGTAGCACCTTCGGTTGAAGGAGGTAATGTGTAATACGCGCTCAATTAAAATGGAAAGAGATGCTGTGAAAAGATTCACACCCCACCTTTGTGGGAGGAAGAGAGAATAACCTTAGCAACATTTGAAGGACTGCCTCTACACTCTGAATCTGTGTTAGGCGTATAATATTGAAGCATTTTTCCGGAACCTAATGTGATTTGATTTTCTCCTCTGTAGGTACAGACGGTCGCATGGCATCCATTTGAGGCACAGTCCCTGGCTAGCGGCAGCTTTGATATGTAAGTATGCTTGTATGTCTAGCTGAGCAGCCGGTGAACAAATCATCCGTGGATAGACAAGGGCTGACGATGTTGAATTCCTCCAAGGAGGACAGACTTTTGTTGGGTTATATCACCTTTTTTGTGTGCGTGTTTAACAAGTGAGTGTATTTGTCACAGGTCTGTAAAGGTGTTCGATTGTCGAAGTGCACACGACAGCTTCAAAACGTGGTCACTGGATGGTGAGATTGAGCGAGTCATATGGGACCACTTCCAACCTTTCCATTTCCTGGTCAGTAAAGTGAGGGATCTCTTATTTGCCTGTTTCACCTGAAAATATATGTAGTTTTCATGTGATGGTATGTGAATGCACTTGACAAGATTATGCCCGAACCAGCGTGTAGCTATTGACGTCGTGCTTTAACAATAGTTCACACTGTGCGGCCTACATGAGAACCAGTGAATGGCATTCTCCATGCTTGCATCAGCCACCATGCACCTGACCATATTTCGTCTGAATACGCACAAATTTGTAGCATCTTTATTACAGGGGATCTCATGAAGGCAAAGGGCAGCAGTGGTATGTTTTTTAGAAAAGCCTGACTATTGGGGACTACCTGCGTATGGAGTCAGAGTTAAAAAAAAGTCAGTTTTCCCGGGTAGTGATGTACATGTAATTTCTAGGTTTATTTTTGGCATCAACGTGCTGAAAAAAATCTTTGCCACAAAGTTGAAAAGAAGTTTTGTCAAGCTTTTTTCTTTTTTATACCTGTAGGCCAGCACGGACAAAGGCAACGTTTATTGCATGGACGTGCGGACAGACAAACCTGTCTTCACATTGAAAGCTCACGACGATGCAGTGACAGCACTGAGTCTGAGTACCGAAGTGCCGTCCTGTCTGGTCACTGCCTCAGCCGATCATCTGTACAAAGTGTGGGACATTAAGGTAAAGCAGGGCTTCAAATGACATAAGCGTGTGGGGGCCTGCTTATTAAATTGTTCAATATTTTACGTTTATGATAGTGTGCATGTTGCAGTAAGAGCAAAGCATGTTCAAAAGGTGACTAAATTCTTTGAAAACGGGTGGGCACTTATTACAAACATATACACAAAATATGGTAATTTTGCTTTTTTTTTCTGAAGTTGAACATCTTTCGAGCTGGAAATTAATGGTTCAAGTGTATCATTGTACATCCATGAAAATGTTAAAATATATTTATCTAGAAAATATATGTATCTAGTCTTGGTTCCAGCTGGCAAAGTAGCCAGTATTTTATATGTATCTAGTCTTGGTTCCAGCTGGCAAAGTAGCCAGTATTTTAGTGAAATGACCACCTTTGCCACTTCTTTCTCTCCAGTGGCTCCTATTAAGTTTGTTAATATTTGCCATTTTGTAACAACGATTATTGATTGTCAGAACCCTCTAGTATCTTCATGTTTTGTTTATCTTTATTCGAATCAAGTTTAGATGACTTTTGAGCAGCATCATCCTGATGAATCACATGTTTATACATGTATTGTTTTTCTGTTGTTCAGGACAACAAGCCTTCCCTGATTGTGTCCAAGGACCCCAAGATGGGTACCGTCAACTGTGTGCACTGCAGTCCCAACTCCCCCTTCATCTTTGCTGTCGGCGGAGAGAGGGACGGGATGAGACTCGTTGATGTGACGTCACATGCACCAGGTATGATGACAAGACGGCACATCAAGCTGGTTCTAGAGTGACTTCTACGAACGAGGGTCCTGTTCAAAATCAAAGCACCTTACAGCAGTTTCTGTAACTCTTTACATGCCTGATTTTTTGTGGCACCCAAATTTCTGTGAATTACTGCTCGTCTTCCTCCTGTTTTGTTTGAAGAATGGTGTTCCCTTGCACATTTTAATAGTTATTTCTTCATACTTTCGTTTGGCAAGGAAAGTACAGAGCATGGTATGGCACCGTTTTCATCCACATCCTAGTGTCTTAGAGCTGCATATGCCTGCCGCTTTCAGCCTCCAAATGACTTTTCCCCCTTCCCCCTTCCCATCACAGTTCACAGGCAGTTCAGCAAACGGCGACGCCGTGCGGCGCAAGAGACGCCGGCTTTGGAAACCAACCAGTCAACGAGCATGCATCAGCCTGGCTCTTCACACACTTCAGAAATGTCCGTGGAAACTGACACAGCAGGTTTCCAGAAACCGGGCGCCAGAGAAGTGAAGTCAACAAAGAAATCCAAGAAACAACCGCCAACAACATGAACCAGTTCACTTGTTCAAGTTGAATGCTGATTTTTTTAAAGAAATGTATACATGTACTTGTCTAAACAACATCTGTAATTATGATCAGCGATTGATATTAAGCTTCTGCCCTCAGTGTGAATCGCCTATGGTAAAAACCAACTTGAAAATGCAGCAAGCAAGTATGTTCTATCTTCATTTCAGCGGACTTGCTTTGGTAAATTTTCCGACCAAACGTCCAGTTTCCAATTACGTGCAAATGTAACATTTAAGATCTTGTATGAGGAAATTTCAGATGGGTCAACTGAACAAATCATTTTGTGCAATCTCATCATGAATGTCTGAGTGGCTGATCTTTACTGTGAAACGGTTCTCGCGGCTCATGCTACAGTCCAAGAATCTAAGGCGTTTGGGTCTGGGAAATTGCCATTTGCTCCGAAATGGCAACATGAAGTAGTGTTCACTAGATGTAGGAACAGCCACTCGCACCTACAAGCAGGAGATGCTACAGCCCCTCCATTAGTTCCAATATTGACAGGCATATTGCTTTTCCCCCTAGTAATAAATTTACACTATTATTTTACCCACTTAAAGCAAGATATGGGACGAAGAGACCCCCCCCTTTTGCATTGGTCATTGCCTAGAGTGTCTACATATATAGGGTTTGGACATGTGGGGCGGGGTACCCCTCTGTCCCATATCTTACCGGGTATAATTTTACCATAACACTGTGGAAAAGCAAATAAATATACCTCCAATAAAAGAATTGAAATATCTATGACTCTTTATTAGAAGGTACAGTCGAACCTCGTTAGTAAGAGGTCCTTTGGCAAATTAAGTTGTTATTATGGGAACCTTGTATTATCAGGAGTAAAAACAGTGAAAAACAAAAGGATTGGAACCTAAAGATTTCCTTGTAAGCAGAATCTTGTATTGACAGGGCTCTTATTAACCACTTCATTCCGGGGCATTTTCCAATGTTGATGATGCTGGGCCGGCATGACTATCATTTTTGCGTTTTCAAAATCCTTCAAAAATTCATCATTTCATTTAACGGTCGTTTATAGCCGCACGAAGTAATCTTTAGGCACTACTCTGAGTTGACAGGTGACCTTCATTGACGCCCGAGTATTTCAGCCAGGCCTGCAGCCTTGTAAGCAGAGCCCAGATTGTGCGGTGTTGTATCAATGTCTTTTGTTCACGAACCTGCTCAGTGCACTGCTGACCTCTTTTCAATAGGGGCCAGATTAGCGAGCAGCGGTGCTGTGTGGCTCATCGCTGCAGTGGTGTAGCGCTTTTGCTAATGCCCCAAACCCTGGTATATAGTTTCAAAACAGGGCTGGATTATCACCACTTTTGAGAATGAAAAATGTCGGTAATGCCCAGCAGCCTGGTCTTTTGTTCGGAGTACGGTCTTTTGTTACAGGGCCCTGTTTCCTTTGTCCGAGTTCGGAGACCCCGGCCACGCATATAAACCATACATCTCTGATTCCAGAGTCCCCAGCAGGAAGTGGTTAATGAGGTTCAACTAAGTGCAAAGCATACAGATCACTAAATGCCTGATCTGCACATACTTGTCAAGTACTTTTTTGTAATAAAAGCTGGGGTGTGGAACAACTGTTTTGAGGAACTGGAAGGTATCTGATAAATCTAAGATCAATCTGATGCAAATAAAATTACATACAATCTTGCTGCATTGAACATGATTAAGATTATAGCTTTGTACGGTTTGACCAAAATGGCTGGGGTTTGAGCCAGCCATTACCGGCCAGAAAGGGGAATATTGCTAATAATGGAAACCAGCTTCCACTCGATCATAGTACCCATATCGGATGGAATCCTACAACTGTCTTGTCCGTCTTCACAAGATACCATGCTGCATGATTTGCAGTCAGTAAAGAATTTGATACCACGAGTGCACTGCATCTCACCGAGATCAGCTTCGGCACGCTGCATGTGCTGATCTTGTCTTATGCACTAACATGCCTTCCCAGCCTGAGCGTTGCACAGTGTGTGGAAGTCCATCTTGCAGAATCTTTGACCAAGGGGCAAGTTGCTCACATGTAGCTTGCAGCTGGGTCTAGTGCACACACTGTGGCTGGCGTTCTACTGCTTGCTGGCAACTGGAGGATGTCCAAATAGTGGAGCTTTTCTGGTTTTACTTGTTCTGCCATCTCACGTCTTCCAGCTCGCTACATTCGGATTCCCTTTTAACATGTTGCCTGGCATCTGATTTCAAAGCAGGAGACATTTTACCGAGAGAAGGGGGTCCTGTCTGACAGGTGGGTCGACAGCTGCTTTTATCTAGAAAGAGAACTGCATCCGTGATCTTGCCGCTCATGACCAGAGGGGATGGCCATTTTAAATAGATTTCGGTTACTACGGATGTGTCCTACTGTAGAAAGTCTGTCACTTCCTCCAGCTCTCGTTGTCGGGCTTGGTGGTGAGCCCACCTCTCCTCGGCAAGCTTAGGGGTCACGTTCCATTTGTTGTGGTACAGTCTCTTGGCGCACTTGGGACATTTCTTGCCCCCTGAGAATCAGAGATGAGAAAAACAAAGATATAAGCACACCGCTGACTAGGTCTTACCCTCAGTGTGTACCAAAGGTAAGTAAATCTCGTGAAATTTGTTTTCAAGGCTCAAAGAGGGCTTGCATGGCTGCTATTTTGCAGGCTCATGCTTTTGTTTCCACAAAGCTCCTACCAAACTACCTGTTTTTAAACGATTATTTAAATTTACCACAACTCAAACATACCATTTATCATGCCTGTGTTTAAGTTACTTTATTCCTTGTGGTTTTGATATACCTGCTGAACTGTAGTACTTTTGTTGATGTTTGTATTTATATGTAATGTGTATGTATTGGATGCTTTACGTGTATTCGCATTTCCCATTTATGGTAATGTTTAACGTAACGGGCTCATGCTAAAAAGCTTTGCTTCCTAATGAGTTCCCCTGCAGTATCTTCAAATGACATTGCTAACTATTTCCATGTAATCTGAATACGAATACTGGAGAAATACACTTGTAACAACTTGTAAGGTATGCACAAAGGAAGTTTCCCTGTAGAACTAAGGGAATGCCCTGCAAGATGGCTACCATGCAAAGCCACTATTAGGGGCCGTTTATATATAAAAACAACTGTTCTCGGAGCTCTATGTGATGAAAACTATTGACACAAATCCATCCAACCTCATACTCTCAGTATCTTTCACAGTGGCACTCAACCATCACTTCTGCATTTAAAGGAATGGTTGACCTTCCAAAATGTATCTGCATCGGAAGCCTCTCAAACTTCTTTTACTGATTTGATTTGAATACTGCTCATGCTGTAATGGGCATACAATCAATTCCAAGATACTTCTTGCAATAAATTGAAACAATAATTCCCAAACTAGTTTTACGCTGTAAACAGTTGTATTTAGGGGAGAAAAGGATATTACCTGTGAAAGGTGGTGTCTTCATGTACTCATCTACACAACCATGGTGGAATATGTGACCACAGTACATCCATTCTACATGTCTGCCGTGTGTCGGATCGTTAACTACATGCTAGAAAAGAGAAGAATATGGCACATCTTGCAGAATACTGTATTTGTAAACAAACTGTGCCTAGAGAAACTGTGTATGAATTTTTGACACATTATCTGCAACTGAGTTGCTGTGAGTAATGCATGACTCAGATGTTCCCTTCCAAAAGGTGGCAAAAGATTCTACAGTCTGGCTCCATTCAAGTAAGTACAACACTCCCTCCTTAAGTTCTGATACATGAAATCTTGAACTATGTACTATGACCCAATCACTGTTTACTGAAGCTTTCCAATAATTTTTATGTTTAATACACAGCAACACAATTTCAAATTCTTTAAAAATGATTTTCCTACCCCCCCCAACCAAATAATCACCTCTGGTCTCTTTGGGAAGGCTGTGTCCTGGCATAAGTGACAGAGCTCTGCTGGATATTTGCGTACACACTCTCGGACAAGAAACTCACAAACAGGTCGAAGGGATGGCTTAACCTCAAAGGGCGGGTCTCTGTCATCAAGAATGAATATGCATGGTGAATTTGCAAAACAGAGCTCAGTACCAGTTTTGTCTTTGGTATGAATGGATAGCTTGACCTTGAAGGGTGAGGCTCTTCTCATCAAGAATGAATATGCATGATGTATTTGTATAACATGCAGCTGAACAACTGGGTCTCATGTAGGAGATTAAAGACAGACAGCTTACTTAGGGTTCTTTTTGAGTGGTGGCGTCACACTCTGCCTGGCGATCTCCACAGCTTGTGAGGAGAACATCTTGGAGAACATCTCAGGGAAATTATGCTCGATGTCTCCAATTCTGCCAGAAAACCAAAAAGGGTGAACCTTAAGGCACCAATCTGGTTTCCCCATCACAGGCAAGCGGTCACAGGGCAATGAAAACCCAGAACCTTGCCGTGTGGATTACGAACTATAGCGTGTAGAATTAACAACAAGATCTTCATGGCCAAAATCTGGAAAGCTGCAAATGACATTGGATCTTCATGTGTCCTCAGAAAAATCAAGCACCTTGCAGAATTCAGCCGAGTCTTTCTTGTGTCCCTTTGTGGTTAATGAGGTGCAAGTTGTTAGATGGATCAACTTGTTTACTGCAATGCATTGGAGGAACAGAACAGGAAGTCATCGGTGTACACACTGCTATCATAAGCACATGAATACGATTATCTCCATTTTAAAAAGGCAGTTGTTTTATGTAACCATTGTTTTGAATCTTCCTGGGAAATTATCCTTCACAATTGGAAATAGTACGACTGCACCTTTCACTTTCCTTTGATCAAATGTATCCACTACGTGCCTTATATCTCCTACATGTCCTTGTGCCTTAGGAAAAGTTAGGATGACCCCCCCGTGCATGGCAGTAAACACAGCGACACATCATCAGTAGATGATGGAGGGCTATTCAATGAACCAATGCTACATACAAACGTGGTGTTTGGACCCACAACTGACACAAGTGAGCCAGAAATGTACTGATATTTGGACAGGCAGTTAGGGCCAAACCTGAGTACAACAACTTGGATATTCTCAGGGTACTTCTTCGAGTTGATATGCTTGAATACCTCAACATAGTCAACAGCCAAGGTATTCATATAATACACTCTGTCGGGGATTTATTTCTTATACACCACCTTATGATTTTTATCTACTTATTGACATTGGAAAGTGCCTTGATGATGGCGACTGCTCTCGGGTGGCACACTTACTGGACTTGTTCTTCAGGATAATTGTCAGGCACAGTCAACTTGACCTTCAAGAAGTACTCTAATTTCCGTATCGTGTAGACGATGACTCCAGCTTTCTGTTTCGTTTTGAACGTGTCTTGTGCCTCCACCAGTTCCTTCTTGATGAATGCGAGCTCCTCGCTACAAGGTGTGAAGGGGTTATCATCGATGAACTGGCGAATGAATTTCAACATTGGCATCACCTAAGAAATAACACAAAGTGTTTGGATGAACCTCGAGAGTCCTCAACCTAAGAGTCCTGAATCTAACACGTCGGAGGACTGAGGACTGTAAAGGTCAATAAATGGCAAACATGAATCATCCATTTGTGCAACTTGGGTCAATGGTTTTCAGTGCCACTCCATCACTGAGAAATAAGCATTCCTGTATTCCTTTCCACTGTCATAAATTTATCATGAACTTGGCTGCACTACAGAAGGATCATCCTCATCAAAACCAGATCAGCCAAATCTAAAATTAAGTTTCCTTACAGTTACTGTGAAGTGGCTTCATTAAGGACATTTAGGAAACTCAGGTTTGGATGGAATTTATGTATAAAATTATGGCAAAGAAGCTTTGTAACCGAAGCATAACGTAATATTTCCCAAACCAGGCATGCAACTGTGAAATTAGGAAAACAAGGAGATTCCAAACCAAATGAGACCTTGTATATTCTTTCTTAGTTGGTAATGGTGCCCGTGAGAGATGCAAAAAAGTGGGGAAGAAAAGAAAAAAACAGCTGAACCAAGGAAGAGTCACTCGCATTAGAAACCTCGCCAAGGATTTTAAATCAGTGACTTCCTCACCATGCCTAATGCACCAACCTGTTGTTTGCCGAGTAGTTTCTTAGCTTCATTGTCGCATATCCTGACTAAACCCTCTCGAAGCTTCTCAGGAATCGTCTTGCTTTTGATCTCCACCACGATGGCAGTGTCTGGGTAGCCGTCGGAGAACTGCAGGCAGGCATCCAACTGTTTAAACTTAGTCCTCCTACAAGAAAAAAAAAGAGACTAAGTTGTCAGGTTAAGAATGTCTCAAGATCTTATCTGACACTATCTACCCCCCCAAAGGGAAATACTCAGAGAGAAAAAGTGAACCCTTCCACTGAACAGGCTCATATTTTGCCAATGAGAGATATTCAAGCAATCTGCTTCAGCATTTTAGACCATCTAACTAATGTCTTACGTCATCTTGACTCTGACAGACACTGCATGGCAGGCGATGAGTTCAGACCCTCTGATCTCTTCCAGACACCTCCTCTTTACCTCTGCAAGCTCTTCTTCAATGAATGATGATGCCATGATATCTCAATCTGTTCACAGGGAATACAAAAATCTGCAGTGAAGCGGGCACGATTAAGACACTAACATTCCTTGGGTGTCAATCATTCCATTCAGTGCATTTGCATGATCTGAGGATAATACAGTTTTGTGCATGGCCAAAGGAAGTTGACCATACCTTACATCATGATTCATTTACATCATATAACATCATTCTGATCTATCATTTGCAGCATTGAGGTTTGGCCGGCTTACACTGTTGGCTCTAATACAGTAATTGTAAACATGGAAAAATTGTGGGACTGACTCAGTGTTAAATATTCATTTATCACATCATCACGTCATCAGTGTTAAAACTTTATAAAAACAAGACGTCAACAGAAAAAATCTGCAGTGTAACTGATGTTTGGGCATGATGAGTCAATTTTCGATCTAGCTGTGCAATCCATTGATAATAATTTCACCTTTAGGAGATTGCCATTTTTTCCTGATTCACAATTGCTGAAGATTGTTTCAAACAGAGAAGATCAGAGATTTCATCTTCATGTACATTACAGGATCAGCTGATCATACAGTGCGTTTTAAAGCCAGTGCATAGAGGGCTCAGACAACTCAACTGTTTGCCAATTCAATTCGGAACAACTCGACTGTGGAGACAACTCAATCGGTGGGATAACTCAACATGAAATGAACAGACATCTCAACCGTTGGGATCAATCATTGATTGCAACAAGTTGATTCGTATTGGTCCACTTTACAGTCACATCGCTCACACCTGTCCACCAAATTAAAAAAGAGTAACAGGATTGGGAGATAGATGCTTCCCACGCTGGCAGACAGTGGTATAAATTTGTGCCGGAATATAAGGGGATGGGGATTTGTGGGGGATGACTTGCCTGGTCATGGAAATTTGACAAATTTGAAAAGGGAGAAGGGTGAACATGGCATGCCTTCCATGGTTAAGTTGTCTCAATTGACGAGTTGTCCCAAGTGGAACTGATAAAACTGTTGAGTTAGTTGCACATCTGACATCCAGCACACAGCTGTCAATCATGCCTGACAAGGCAAAATCTTAGTGTGAGGGTTATGAAAAGTATTTATACCTTTTGAACCTTCTTAAGTTGTACATGTAGTCAGCAGGGTAGTACTCTGCATATCGCTGACTTGGGCGAGTTGTGCACACTATCGTGTTGTAACGTTAAGTGCCCCCTTGAGAGACTCTAATGATGTTGATTTGACGATGTCATCATGATTATCAAGTTTATTCCATTCCCTCAAAGATCTTACAAAGAAGGAGTTTCTATAAGTATAAGTCTCAGTCCTACTAAACTTTCAAAGTTAACAACCAAACAAAAGGGATTTCAATTTGCATATTGTTACTCCTCCTTGCTCTCCTTTCCGGTAAGTATGTAGCCTAATAATCATCTGCATAATTTTATTCCCCCAAAGCCATCCCCTTCTGAATCTTGCAACAATCTTACGACATAGCCATAGGGACTAATCTATCCCTGGCTGGGTGTCCCTCACTCTTCTTGCTTCCAGCGCGATTCCCATCCCAGACCACATCTGAGTGACGCTGCTGCCTCTGTTGCTATTCCCGATGCAAAAACACTAAATAATATTACGCCTGAACATGCTAAAATGACAATGATTACTTACAAATTAATGCACCGACAAAATATTACTCCGTCAATCCGATGTCATTACATTCATGATCGGTTTGGTTTGTGCATGTTGTTGTGCAAAAGCTAGGTACCCTGACGTAGTTTTTCAGTTATGCTCAGTTCCACGTCAAAACGCTTGGGTGCAACATCTTAATTCAACGGCGCCCTCTTGTGACTACCAGTTTCCAGCTGATATTGGACAAAACAGCAGATATTTCCTCAGAAAGGTTACCTACCGACTGCTCCACAGTTGCTGAAACTATAGTTGCTAAATTACAAACTAATCTATAGGAACTGGTGAGTTCTTCTATCGGTTTCTGTCACATTAAGTGTTGCAGGGGTCTTTTTTTTTAGCTAAAGCATGGGCAGGAAGCTAGACTTCAAAAACTTCATTTGTTTCCCTTTGTTTACATATTTCGTGTACAACACAAATGCACAGTGTATCTCCAGATCTTCGCGCCTCCCGTGCCCTGGCGTAACTTCAAAGCCATGGTTCGTATCACTTGGCAGTGGTTGATCATTTCTTTCTTTCGAAAAATTTATCCAAGAGGTTTATTGTGGACTTATTTCGCACTCATTCATGAACTTTTTATTGGCATGATTTGGGGAGTGTTACATGATAGGCCTATTTAAATTTTTATTTTGTCACCTAGTTTCTGGAAACCAAAAAGACAACGAACATGATAAAAGAGTTCATCCCACGACTCCCTAACCTTGTGTACAAACCCAGTGAGACTGGTCGTAAAGATTCTTTATCAAACTCTTTACCAGGAAACATACGTATTATGTCAGGGAACTTGACTCACACCATTTTCACTGTTTCAGCCATCATTGGCCCAAACTGGTACAGTTATTGTATTGCATGACCCCCCCTACAAAAAATACTAGGTTGCTAAGATATTTTTGGCCTGATGCACTATAAGAAAATAAGTTCTGCAAAACAAGTACAAACTCTATGCAATTCTAGTTTAAGTACCTTAAATGGAGTGATCGTTGGCCTGCCCATAGTTTTATGGGAGCATGCGTTTAGCACGTAAATAGCACCCTGGATGTCTTAGCTGCCTCAGGTAATAAGAATTTCACATTTTATAGCAAAGTTCTCTCCCAAAAAGATCCTCAATCTATCAATTGTGTGAAATTTCCAGAAATTTAGAAGACGCACTCCTTGGGGATGCAAAGGACCAAAGGTGATGACTTACATGTATGCACACTTCACAAGAAGTTACAAAGTTGAGTGAAATGAAAATGGAGAGGGTCCTAGAACTTAGTACGCATTGCCAAAATCTGCATATAGATGTGTCCTAAGGATGCTCAGTGTTGAACAAAAGGCTGCACTGGATTATGCCAGGATATTTCATTCCGTTGCACACTTTCATTGTTAACTCACTCTTAGCCTTGGGACCCTCATTATCTCATTCTGAGTACAGAATACACAGCATTTAACTTGATACAGTACTTGTAATCTAAGATAACTATATGTTGTACAGGGCTGTATATTTTGCATGGTACTATTGAACTTGTCCTGGGGCCAGTATTTATTCAACACAGTTTAAATGCTGGTATTCGTGCCATATAGCTGGCACCGTAGTCTAACTTTGCTGTGTTCAAGGTCCTTGAAAGACTGCAACTGAGTTATTGTGACCATTGTCCTTTCTGTTGCAAAGAAAGTCAGTGAACTTTAACGTTTGTACATTTGTTGACCTTCAGAATTCAATTTAGCATAACGGTCGCTTAAAAGATCTAGTGAAGTAAAAGTTTTCAGATTCATGATTAAATAATAACATTGGCTCAACCATGAATACACACACAATTTCAGACTAACCCACCGTGTGCAGGACTTTTTACTTTTTTATTTGTAAATAAGTAAATGTAAAATCCAAACATGGACATATAAAGACTATTTGTTGTCCTTATGTTTAGTTTTGTTGATTATTTAATTGGGGCAAAACATCCTTGTTATGTGAGATGCCACTTCATTTGAGGAAAATTCATGCTCAATTTCAAAGTCATAGATGGATCTGTAGTAAAATTACTGTCATCTCCTGTCACCATTTCCATATAGCAGAAAATCTGGTGTCAAAAGGAAATCTTCAACTATATTCAGAGAGAACTGTCTGAGCACGATGCCCCTGGAACATAAGGACAGAGAGACAAGTAAGCCAACGGAAGATGAGAGTGGGGATTCCCCTGGGGTCAGCAATGCCTCGGATCAGGAACCCGCTCTAGACTCCTCGGGGGAAGGGGAAGCCTTTAGAAAGAGACAGCGAGTCAACAGTCCGCGGAAGAATGAGCCAATGGGTGAGCAATTGATCATTTGAAAAAAGAAATAATTAAGAAGGAGCACAACTTTCTCAGCCCTTCCAGATATTTCCTCGCTGACAGTGTCATGTAGTGCAACTCAGACCAAGTTTGATCAGTGACTGTCAACCATTTGTTGATTATCCATGGTAAGCTGTGCACTAAATATATACTGGGTACCAGGAAAAATTGACCAGTGATTGACTGATGGTTGCTGATTTCGTAGTATACAAAACAAAACAATGCACCCTTGCATATGTGACTGGATCCCACAAAATGAGTCTTATGGCCATTTTCACTTTTGTTCAAGTTTGTTATTAGGACTGGTAAACCGAGGTCTTTGTTTTGATGTATCATCAGTTTAGCATCATGGTGAAAATGGACATTATGTTGTGAAAAGTGTTTAGGGTTCCTGTTGATTTTTACATTGTGCAAGATTCTGAAGGCCTTCAACTCAAACAGTGGCACTAGTGACCTGTGACTCATTTGTTAAAGTTGGGTTGCATGGAAAGAAATACTTCCTTTCAGCACAGAGTTCTCTGCTAAAGTAGAACCTTTTGCATAGTGCATAATTTAGTTTAATTCCCTAGGTGTTTAGACATAAAAATGGGACATTCTTCATCAAGGATATCTTGGCATCTTTTGGCAGATTGCCGGGACAGGATGTCTCCATTGGCAGAGTGCCAGTGTAGTACTGAGGAAGTGGCTGGTTTGAATCCAGCACTTGTCAATTTCACATTGCCATGTTATGTATCGAATGAGTCTTAAGTTGTTTTATTTTCTTTGCCTTTGTAATGTAAATTTTCTTTGCTTCTCATTTGCAGCCTCTCCACACAAACACGCTACCTTTGAAGAGTTGCTTAAAACAGCGGGGCTGGTTTCTAACATGTCACTGGCTCATGAAATTGTGGTGGATGGGAACTTCAAGCTGAAGGCCAGGGAATTGCCAGACAACTCGTAAGCACCGTTTTGCCGTCTTTAACATTTATCAAGATGAACTCATTTCCAAACTCGTTACTGATGAAGCTGATTCACCAATTCCTTGTTTGTACTGAGACATGTTGTTGTTTCACAGCATTGAAAAACAGGTCCGTGACATCATGCACAAGGCATTTTGGGACAGCCTGAAAGATCAACTAGAGGGTGACCCTCCGAGCTACCACCACGCAGTTACGTTGCTAGGGGAAATCAAGGAGGTATGGACTGTTCCAAATGCGCGTGTTTGCGTCTGTGATTAATGATACCATTGTTTGCAAAGGAAGTCGAAGAATAGTGGACAATATTGATACAACATATTACTATAATATCATAAAAATTATTTGTTAAATTCATGTGCTCTATCTTGATGTCTCTTTTTGTCCAGTGCAGATAAGCAGTTTCAAGCAACAATGCTGTCTTTACAGATATAGTAAAAAATGAACATGACCACATGTTCAGGGAAATACAAATCATGTGATTTAGGTCAGTTTTTTGGGTCCTTATTCTGAATGAGTCTGATTGAGACTATGGTGTCACTTTTCTTATTCCCAGATCCTGATCTCCATACTTCTGCCCCAACACGACCGCCTCCGTACCCAGATAGATGAGGTCATTGACCTGCCCCTCATCCACCAGCAGGCAGAGCATGGCGCCTTAGATGTCTATCACTATGGTGACTTCATCATCAGTACCATGGGGATGCTGTGTGCTCCTGCCCGAGATGAGGAGATTGCCAAACTGAAGGATATGGTCGATGTTGTGGAGCTCTTCAGGTAAAGTACTTTCCTATCGTCAAGTAGAGTCACTTTGAAAAGCCCTTGCTCAACAAAGCAAGTGTCAGAATTAAACACTGTCATTATTAAGGGCCAGAGTTTAGAGTGGTTCTGACATTGTTACCTTTGCTCACTGGGCTTATAGTAACTTCTGATTCCTTTCAATTTTAGAAGAGAATACACAACCCATTTGAGACATTTAAATAACACTTTGAATTGCTTTCAACCACATTTGTACAACTTAACTCTCTTCTTACTGTAACACAGAATTTCATGAGTGAGTAATTGTCTATGTCATAGAGCACATAGCTTATATAAACGGGCACTGTTTATTTTGAATTTAACACAAGACACTGAAACGGAATGGAAAAAATTGTCCTTAACAGTATTTTGGCCAGAAGCCCTGCTCAACAACCAAACAGCACTAATCATTTGGCCAGATCAGGATACAGGAGAATGGTAGAGATTTCCATTCACTCATTTTTCTTGTTTTTTTTTTCTGAAAAAGCAGACCAGTTGGAGACAAAACCCATGCTTTGCACAGATGCACTGTACCGTTTCGGCATCTCATTTTTCTTCGTTGATTTCCAGAGAAATCTTTCGCGTCCTGGATCTGATGAAACTAGACATGGCCAACTACACCCTGCAGAGCCTGCGACCCCACATCAAGCAGCAGTCCGTAGATTACGAGAGGGGCAAGTTCCAGGAGTTCCTCAAGACACAGCAAGGTGGGTGCAGGATGGAGATTGCTTTAAAAAACATCACACTATAACCCTATTTACTGATGGCATATCGCAGTGTTCACTACGGTGAATGGTAGAATGGAACGTGGGTCGTTAATGCATCTATTACAAGCATACGAGTACAAAGCAGTGTTACCATCATTTTAATTCTTCTGAGGAATTTTCTTCCATAGTCGGAAGTGGTCAAATTATGCCTTTTGCTTTCTCATGATTGAATGGAATTCCTACATGTCGTCTTCCCTACATGTAGTATATGATATGCATGTAGTCCGCACCGATGACGTCCGTTCCAGCTCACCAAGCACCATGCGGTAACCACTGTGGTCCATTTTCAGTACACAGAGCTATTGAGCAGTTTTCGGTGTTAAAACTGAAATTCTAACATCGGAATTTGGCAAAGACTTCTATATGAAAGTTTTCACAACAGATTGATACCTTTTGCATTATCTTTAAAAAGTGAAAGTACTTTTTATTTGATTTAATTTCACCTTTGTACGATAACTCAATGCCAGATGGACTAGAGCTGACCAGGAAGTGGTTGGAAGAGGCTGCGGACGACCTACGGTCGCATGAATCCCAGCAGCCCGCAGAGGGTGCCGCATCCTCACCACCCACACTCACACCAGTGGCCATCCTGAACCATGGCTACATGAAGCTGCTCGACTGGCCAGATGTGCAGTTATACCCAGAGGTAACTCTATCACAGTCATTGTCCAGAAAAGTTGTGTTTTTATTAGTAGGTCTGAAATATCTAGCCGCGGCACACCTACACATGGAAGAGGGATTTATATTTGAGTAATTTATTAAAAGACAAGGAAAACAGTGGGAGACATTGTCTTCTTTCTATTATTATTATTTATTTGGCCAAAACAATAGACATGACAAGATAACACAGAAGAACTAGTAAAGTACAAAACAGATCATTACTCCCAGATTGGCCAGGGGCACCAAAAGCAATCAAGTTACTGTGATCCGTAGACCTGCTACCCCACATCTGGTCGTGGATCAATGAAAGACATAGATTAACTGTTAAAGGTGCTAGAGATGTGAAATTGCCCAGGAACAAAAGTCATTAACTCTGAAGACCAGCTTACTAACTAATTTGTCATTTTCTTCTACCTGAGCTGAAAATTTTGTAAGCTTTTTATCAACTGTCTGAACAATCTCAGCAACTTCAGGTTTGTTTCCTCTGGATTTACTCCAATTTCAGAATGATGGACCCCAAATTGTTGAATTCGAGAGGGTTTGTCATTCAGGTTTTTCAACACTGTACTAAAACATTGTGAGAGAACTCATCATTTGTTATCTATTAAAAGCCCTGAAAAGTCACAGTAGTTTATTGTTGCCATTGTTCCAACCCCTCTCTCCTGGGTGTTGCGCGGATTTCTCTTCATATCCCAAATCTCATCCCTGGTTTTTGCCTCCTGTGAACCAGACAATTGTCATGGACCAAGGCAGGCTTCAGGAGATGGCAGACAAGCTGCAGAAGGCAGTCCTGATTGCCACCGTCCTGCTGGTGACCTACACCAATGTGGGGCCCATCATCACAAGCATACAGGGCTTCCCAAGCAACCTCAAACACCACATTGCTACCATCCTGGAGGGAGTCAAGTAAGGATGCTGATTTCTGGATCGTAAACTGATTCAATGTGATGTGATGACAGGAACTTATGCCCTATGGACGCGAACAAAAAAAATAGGGCTTTAATATCCTTTGGACTTCAATTCAAGGAGTCTTCAGTGTATTTCAACTTCGTTGTCTCTGTCACTAGGGAAACATAGTTACCTTCTATTTGACTGAAACTATCCTTTTCATCCTCGGAGTCATTATATAAAGAATTAATTGAAAAGTGGGTACAGCACTGATTAGCAAAAGAAAATAATGGCACTTGTGTCCTTGAGCAAGGGCCAGTATCACAATTAATCTTTTAGTCAAGCTCACAAAGGAATAAATTGTGGATCTGGTTTAGGGGAGAGATTCATGTTGTAAATTCTGTGTGAGCTGACTCGTACATGTACTTGACCTATAGTCATATTGCATGATTCCGGGGCTAAGTTTACCAACTGGGAGCTAACATCGGAAACTGCATGGGTATGATGACATTGTTTTGGAAACAGCTCTTTCCCCCCATTTTGTATCTTACTGATTCTTTCAGAGATCACAGTTCCATAATGCCCAACGTAGCAGACCAGGTCTGCACTGATGTCAATGGGTGCCTGAAAGAACGAGGTGTGGCAGAGATGGATGCCATGAAGATGGACGCCTTGAAAAGTCAGGTCACAGCAGCAGGAGACAGGCAGCACAGTGTCCACAAATTGTTAGGTGAGGCCTGTTTCTTGACACAATCTTTGCTAAAACCCTGCATTCCCCACCTACAGTATTTTGGCTAGAAACTAAAAATGGTGGAAACTGGAAATGGTACTGCACCTAAAGACCTTAATAATCCCCCAAAATGCTGAATCAGCATGACTCAGCACTCTTGGAGAGAAATTTCCATCCATTGTTAGGTTAGGTCCGAGCACTTTTCGTTATGGTTGGTCTTAGATATTTCCTTAACATCATTTCAGCCCCTTCTGGAACTTAAAGTTCGAATTTTTTGGAAATTCATTACAACTAATAACACGCGACAGAAAAGGTATGGGGATGTCTTATTCTTTGCTGACACTCTCAAGTACTTAAGTGAAAATTTATTTGTGCTAAATCCAACAAGATTTCATGAAATTGACATTTCTTGGAAGGGTTAGGAAAAGCGTTCTCATTTGTTGGTTCCCTTTGATCAGATTCCAGAGCCAGGTCTTTCATCAAAATGCTCATCAGTGGTCCCATTAACTTTGACCCTGCGACTCGCATACCTCCGGGACTTGCCACTGTCCAGCCACAGCTGCTTGAGGTCGCGGGTCAGTTTGTGAGGGTCATAGGTCACAATCGGACTGTGTACGGACCTTTCTACTCTGAAATCCTCAGGAAGATCTTAAATATCACATAACCGGAGTAGGTTGAGGGGACTTTGTCTACTATTTTTTTTCCTTTGAGAAATATTTATTGTTACACAAAGACTTGCCTACACCAACCACAGATGCACTTTTGAATTTAATTTTCAGTCGTAGAATTACTTTGAAATAATGTGAAATGAGTTTTATATTTGGAAAAAAAGTTGTTGGAGCTGCACCTCATACGCGGTAATTAAATCCTTAAAAATGTGTATGAATGGAAAATTTTGAGAGCTCTGCTGTTGAAAGATTGCAGCAATAGATCAAATTTGATATCTTCCAGTGATATTGGATCTGCCATGGAAATTTCACGTAGAGTAACTTTAATATGGATGCTTGCCAATTCGTATGTGACAGGGTAAAATTGCTTGTTCCGTGCGAGGAGTTATCAACAAGGTGTCACAAAAACGAAAATTAATTTCTCTGAATTCAGTTCCATATAGAGTAGGGAAGTGAATACGTCACGTGCACAGTTTTGTGTGTAAAAGGCATAAGTGCGAGAACCAGCGCCTGAACCAACACGCGCGCGTACTGCATTCATTGGCACTACACTTCCTGGTTCAAAATGACATCACACTTCAGTACTCTATATACTTTGAGGATTCCTATTAAGTAATATATACATGTATATATGTGTGTGTGAACTTGGATTATGTTGAGTGACATTTGAAATTTCACACTTTTGTTTGTGCTGTGTATGACAACGTTCTGCAGTGGAAAGACTTTGTGTTACATAACTGTCAATTTACCCAGACATATATACCTGTAAACATGTTGTTCACTGCATAGAACAGACATGTCGATTTTGCCAGCTCAACCCATGCGGTGCTGTGTGCCTACAGTTTGTTTTCTGAAATGTGTTTAAATGCAGAAGGCATTGTCCAGTTTCATTTGGATTTCAAGTCAAACTGCAGATGAGAATAATTGTTATCAAGCTAGGTGTAACATGCACATGTATTTCCTTTTCTGAGGGTGAGGTTTTAATTCTTGTGGTTGATTATCATTTCATTATTTTCCACATATTGAGACATTTCCAAGGTCTATTTTGTGTTTACACGATTTCATGCACAGTGTCTAT
The DNA here is from genome assembly GCF_054643075.1 of Acanthaster planci. Taxonomy (NCBI): domain Eukaryota; kingdom Metazoa; phylum Echinodermata; class Asteroidea; order Valvatida; family Acanthasteridae; genus Acanthaster; species Acanthaster planci. The sequence continues at coordinate 16,354,779 of NC_141779.1, read as the reverse complement.
GTATTTGATTGTGTTTTTCATAAAGCAACTGAAATTACGACACAACTTTGAAGCTCAGTTAGCAACTCTTTTACTCAATAACTTGTTTGGTACTACAGTATTGTAAAATAGTGAGAATTTAAAAGTGAATTTTTGGGTATGGTTTGAGGCTTCATCGCTGTATATCTTTTTATATAGCTATATGGATATATTTTATCACCTTGAGTCAAGTATGTTTAAGTTGATTTGGCAATAATTTCTCTGAAGATAGGATTCTTGGTTTTATTCTAAGCTTTATATAAAATATAAAATAAGTAGTTTGTAAAAAGGTGAAGTAGACCAGTGCCAACTTTAAATGAAGGAACCAAACAAACGGCCCTACTACCAGGCCCTTATCGGGGCTCAAAATGCCAGCCTGAATGCACTTGTCCTGGTTCTACTGTAAAGTTGATTGGATTGAAGGTGTAAAACAGTGATTGGTGTATTTCTGTGACTTCATGGGGTCATCCATTTCTTCGAACATCATTTTCACAATGTGAAAAATATACTCTAGGTTAATGGAGTAAACGGCCTGTTTGATGACCGACAATCATTGTTTTCTCATGTACCGTTTTAGGGGTCACAAAGACAAGGGTATGCTTTTGTCCATTCATGAAAAAATAATAGCTCAAGAAATAAATGCCTTTCGGGGGTTTCTGCAGAATAATCGCACTGGTGAGTGGCACAAGCAGGAACTGATCGAGGGGGATTGGATGAAATCTTTTTTTGATAATTGAAGGGAGTACTACCCTCTTTTTTGGTGGGGGGGGGGAACAGGAGGTTCACTTCTTGCTGTGCCAAAGTGGGATAATGTGTGTCCTTATCCCTAACCCCAGGGTGTATGTAAAATCAAATTGGAGGATTGAGGACTGTTTTGGTAACAAGGTTTATTTCATTGAAATGGTTATATAGTAGATGTAAACAATTCCATTGTGCTATATAATATAATTTACATGTAGGACACTCTAGAATTTACCTCAATTGTGGTAGTGACACTTTTATTTGTAAATAGGAATCTGCCGATTTGTGGAAATTAAAGATAAATATCTGATTTGTTTGAGCGTGATTCATTTGTCAAAGTGCTTGGTGAAAACGTTCATATCTTAAACTTACTAGTTTGAAAATTCCATTAAAATGGGTGTGGGGCAGTGTAATCTGAGAGGTTGTAAGAGTCGGGAATATAACATGTTTTGTATGGTTGTGAATGCGATGAAGCCGGAAATTGAATTAGTGACAACCACAGCAGCTGTTATAGTTGACATTTGTTTTCAGCAAGCCTGAGCTATGGAAATTAGAGGCGGATCCAGTGTGGGGGGGGCACACACCCCCTGTTTTTCACCCCCCAAAATGAATAAATAAAAACAGAAGAAAAATGAAGGAGGGGGGCAGCAAAAGGGGGAGAGACCCAGCCCCATAAATGTGACCGTGGAAGGCCTGGAATTGCACCACAGAGCACCGTGAATCCAAATTATCCCAGGGCACTTAAGCAGGCTCCGGACCCCATGCCGTAAGGGCTTTGCGCTATGTGGTCGCAGCTAGGTTAGTTCATGCCCCCCTTTTGGAAAATCCCGGATGTCTTCTTAACCAACCCCCTATGAGTTTATTTTTTTAATTTCAAATTTTCAATTTCCAAAATATGGTATTTGTCAGTTGAAAATTCTTGACACTGCTCGAGCCAGTTTGAAATCCTGCATCAGTGACTGTATGTGTCAACTCATTATCTAGCCAATGATACTAAGTTTAACTGAATAGCATCAGCGTCCACGTTGGCGTCCCCTCAAAAGATTACCTTTTATGGTTTGCGATAGAGCTTTGTCACTATTGTTATCGGTTTATTCAGGTGAATCACTGAACGCGTGAGTCGGGGGTAACAAGTTAAAAGCCGCGGGGGGGGGACGCGATGAGCCACATGGCCTCGATCTCAATCTGTCTAGTAAGTGTAAGAGGATCTGACTAACCTCTGGGAACAAGGAATATGTCGTGCACTATCTGATTGGTCAGATTCGATCTCAATGCGTAACCGCTACGTAGGCGCGCCATTTTTCAGAATGAGCAAATGTGTTTGTTTTTCTACACCTTAGTCATGACGATTGTTTTTGAGTTGTTGTAAAAGCCGTACCCCACCGATTAATTCTACACTTGGTTTGCAGTAAATGCTTGGCCATGTCTGTGGTCACCCCAGCCAAATCACTTTTCGGACATCAGTTTGTTGCGTCGCCAATACAACGGCTGAAATTTCGTGACTGTGATGGCAGCGACAGCCCGGACGACGAGGCCGATTCTTCTATCGACACGTCTGCTAGCACCATGGAGTCCGATTCGATCTCCATGTCCAACTCTAAGGACGACCTGATGGACTCCATGGACTCGTCAATTGAAGGCTGGGATCCTAGCCTCGGCACGCCCCAGCATAGTCCATCTAGCAAGTCTAAGAGGAGATCTCTGGACCGGTCGCCTCTTAGCCGATTTTCAAGTCCGGAGACATCGCCGCTGATGTATAAAAACCACCAGGAGCTACCGCGGCACTCATATCGTGACCAACTGGAGGTCGACAGCCCATCTCCCACGCCGCCCCACAAAAGACTCCGGAACTTGCGTCTCTTTGACACGCCACACACGCCTAAATCTCTGATCGAACGATCAAGACCGCTGATCACGCCGGCAGCAGCCACGGGGTCGCAGCGGAGGAGAGGCGGACTTGGTAGCCGCTTGTTTCTCGGTAACAAATCAAGGAATGAGTTGGACAACAGACAGACCAAATCAGCACCGCGGATTGGAGGACTCAGAAATAAGCAAGAGGCCCAGCTGGCCAATGTTAATCCTTTCACACCTTCTGCTATGGTTCTCAACGCATCCAGGAAGAAACGACAGAGGAGAGAGTGAGTGTTGGAATTGGCAAAAAAAGTCTGATCATCTTGGCCATGATGATGACATCTCTGTTGAGAGTGCAATTTCAATACACAAGCTGGGGCTCGCACAAGAAGTTGAAAACATTCACTCGCTCAATTTTCATGCTAGAAAATTGTGCACACGAATTTAAACTTGTGCAACCCTCAGCATGCTCAGGCTCAACTGTGGCAGGGAATGTATCATTTTAGCAGGTCAGTTGATCGGTACAATTGTGTGATGCATTGCACCATCAGACGATCCTGTATGAAGTTTCCAAGTAGGCCTACACTTTTCTTTTTTTTTAAACAGTCTTCCATAACTTTCCATAAAGTCTTGCACTGCAGGTTTTGAAAGACCAATTTTTAACAGAATGTGCACAAAGCAAATTGGGATAAAGTTCCATTTACAGACAACACTAATTTTCCCTTAAATTAGGTTAGTTAAATGTTACAACAACTGTCAAAAAGTCGTCAAAAACAAAAACGTCCCAAAAGGTGTAATTTAGCAAGGAAAATTCCTTAGCATGTGGGTTTTTAGACAGCTTTTATAGGTTTGTGCACAGGGGCATCAATTGCCAAATGTTGTCCATACATGGAACTCTCTCCAACAATTGTTTTGCTCATGACATGCAGAAGTTTTAAAGCTTTCATGACTTGATGTTCAGTGCAGCCTTGACTTTTGTGTAAATATATTGTATTCTGTCCCGTGTGGATTTGCCTTTGAATGAAATCCAGTCATAGGATAATCATCTCGGGAGGAAATGTTACGATCAATTTGTACAAGAGTCAAGATTGCACTGAGCAATGATACTTGGTGAAATTGTGCCAGGCAAGACAACACAGCTATGTCAATTTGCATAAACTATAAAATATTAATTTACAGAGGAATGGGTGATTTGTGGGATTTGGACGTGGATGACATTGAAAACAGTGATGTTGATGCTCTCCCAAACCCATGCAAGGTAAATTTAGCTGTTATTAGTATTGTATATTATTTTTGATTCTTGAAAGTGCTTGTTGTATATTTGTGTTTGAAGATTTGATTCTTTAGATATCAATTGTATTTTAAACAAAAATGCTTTGCCCATCAGAGCTACAGGTATTCTCCAGGGCATCAATCTGTTTTGAAAAGTGGGAGGGGAGCATAGCCCTGGTCAGAACAAATGTGAGCGCGAAGGTCTGAGTGACGTGCGGTCCGGGGCCTGGGCCCCCGAAAAATGTTAGAGTACAGATGCCCTGTGGTGTGATCTGAGACAATTTTTGGCTACTTTAGCATGCTTTTTAACAAATGCTTCTGCAAGCTACAAGTATACATTTTCATTTACGTTTGGGAAAAAAGTGTGTGGGGGAAAGTTGATACAGTTCCCCCCCCCCTTCTGGAAAAGCAGGGGGGGAGACATGTCCCTCCCCGTCCCCCACTGATTGATGCCCATGGGTTTTATGCAGTGCTCTTGTGGAATGAACTCAAGAATCATCTCAGAGAAGGACAATTTTGAAATGGACAATTTTGAAGTGGTAAATGGAATGTCTCAACAGAACTGCAGTACGAGGCTTTCATTGATTGCTTGCATTCTGTTATTAAATGAAATTTCTTATGTGTTCCATATGTCTGTTCAGAGGATTGCGTTGCGCGAGACCAACATCTCCCGCTACAATGAGGAATTTGTTGAAGTTTGCAAGATAGGATCCGGTGAGTTTGGAGCTGTCTACAAGTGCATCAACAGGCTAGATGGCTGTTTCTATGCAGTCAAGAAATCAAAGAATCCCATCGCTGGTTCAGCATTTGAGTAAGTGGCTCACATGCACTAGGATGTTTATTGTTGAAACATTTCATATTGCATGATCAATATTTGGTCACATTTCATTCATTTGTTTTCCAGTCGTCCTATATCTGTCATGTTGGGATTCCTCATGTCTATTTTTCAAGTTGGAAGCCGCCAGATTGTCTAATAACTACCACCCCCAAGAAGAACAGTAGCCCTGTAGAATTTCTGCTGTCAATCTTGGGTTCCAAAAGTTATGATTGTGACTCTAAGCATTCCTTGGCCAGATGATGAACAAGAGTTTGGTAAAATTACTTGTATGATATGAGCATTGGTAGTTTGAAGATGGTGAATGCCGACCATTAGATACTCACAAAATACACATGATGCAGTTCTATAAGCCAATTTCCTGTTCTGTCGCTATGTTGATTTTAGCAACCCCCCCCCCGTAAGTAATTGAACAAAGCTCAAGGAGAACAAATTGTCTACAACAAGAACAATCGCAAGCATCCATTCGCCAAACGTTATGCAACGTTGTCATGAATTTGTTCCCCTCTGTTAAGTCCTCTGAGCTCGCACATATGAAACATGAAAAAGTTAATTTGATTGAAATGTATGGATTCCTTCTGTGATTAAGTGTCTTCATTTTGAGATATTATTGGTCTTTTTTACCATCAGGCAAATGGCACTGAATGAAGTGTATGCTCACGCTGTGTTAGGGACGCACGTGCACGTTGTAAGGTACTACTCTGCGTGGGCAGAAAACAACCATATGATCATCCAGAATGAGTATTGCAATGGTAAGGACTCATTCAAATTGAAGCACAACGCAAATGGCATTTGGGAAACGGGGGGTTATTGTTGCTAGCAGACCCCAAGGTTTAACTCCATTGATGTTGTTTCAGATTTCCACTGAAGAGGCGTCAACTGGGAAAAAAAATTGTCCTAGAAGTATTTTCAATCAACTTTGTAGCTGAATCTTTGATACACAGTTTTACCATCCATTCATCCTTTTTGCCTTATAAAAAACATCAAATCAGTGAATCGGTTCTGTGTTTCAAAAAGCCAAGGTCTTTCTGGAACAAATGGCGTGCATGAGTTAGCATACAGATGCTCTGACAGGCCAGACAATTGCATGCGAATAACCTCATACTGGGTATGTGCTGTTGGAATACTGAACTGGATCATTGGGATGGGATCATGTTTCTGTACTTAATCGGTGTGTACAAATGATAAATCCTATGTGACCTTGGAACTTTTGCTGGTTTGATTCATTTGGCAATTTCAGGAGGCAGCTTAGCTGACGTCCTTTTCCAGAACCAACAGAGAGGACAGCATCTGTCTGAGCCAGAGTTGAAGCAGCTGCTCTATCAGGTGGCACAGGGGTTGCGGTACATCCACTCACAAGGACTGGTGCATCTAGACGTCAAACCAGGTGTGTAATCGTGGTTGGGTTGTAATGCGAAGCGAGACATTGTAGGCTGGTTTGATACCATTCGTTTATAGGAGATAAACAAGAGATGACGTGCTTTGACATGAACACAACTTACCTTAGCTGGGACACATTGCATGCCTGCACAGGTTCTTCATGTACTGACTTAACTTCTCTGAGCATGTGGAATTCACAGTCCTCGCATTTGCACTAGGGAAACTGTTGAAATGGTCCCCACCAGCCTAGCTCTTCTTCTTTCGCTGTTTGGAAGGGAACCTCTTTCACAAGGCAGATAGGGTGACATTTCTACCACGCACCATCTTTAATCTTCCAAATGGATAGGAACTTAATGGCATCGTTGCTGTTAAAAAGGAAAACTTGTTGAACTGAGACTTGAAAATTGTCTTCTGTGTTTTCTTTGGAAGTCTTGAAGTTGCTGAGCAAACATAAGATATTCATATATTCATATCCCTCCTGTTGGAGAAAATCTTTTTGCAGAAATCAGGCTTATTTGTGTTGCTTCTAACTTTTATTCTTTCCTTTCATTCCAGGAAATATTTTCATTTCCAAGAGAGAGGTAGTCAGTGAGGATCCATCATCACCACGAGAGGGTTACAATGATAACAGCCCAGATGAAGACATAGAAAATCCACTAGTGACAGGACAAAACCCAACTGTCTACAAAATTGGTAACAAAGAATTGTTTGTGTTTCATTTTGTTAGTTCAAGTTTTGTCTTATTTTGTGAGTTCAAAAATCCATCTACGACAACAAAACCTTCGTGTTTTGTATACCCGTAAAAAAGCTTAAGGCCATAATAAAATAAATAAATTAAAAAAAATTACTTCCTGCAGGAGAAATTGTAATGCGTGTGTTCACTGTGAATCTCAGTAGAGGTCCGTATCAGCATTTTGGAAGTATATCTTTAAAATATCCAATGACCTGTGTGTTGTTCTTTCAGGTGACCTCGGTCATGTGACTTCACTGGCCAATCCAAAGGTAGAGGAAGGTGATGTCAGGTACCTACCTAATGAAATACTGCAAGAAGTGAGTCTATTTCATGTTGCATCCCAATTTTCCTTGAAATGGATCAAGTCCCTGCTCATTCTAAAAAACATGTGCTTCTGTTTAATACCTAAACTTCTTTACAGGTCATTTCCTTCACTTTGCACCATTATTGTTTCTTTTAATGAGCTTTTTTTTGTTCACAATATTCAGTGTGATTGGGATTTCTTGCAGCATAGTAAAGTATACTTCTTATTACAATGCATTCTTCTATTCCTATTTGTAAAACTTATCTCAATGTTGATCAAAATACTTAACTGCGTCAGTTTCATATCTCTTTTCTGACATTGCCAAGGTAACAGTGTTGGGTTTGTCTATTGTTATGCCGTCGCCGATGTGTTACTCTCATGTTTTATTGCAAGTACATGAATGTTAATGGGGTGCCGTTTCTCCTGCGTTATAAACACTGTTATATTCATTCTCGGCTTAACTCTCTGTCTTGATGATTGCATTACCGTTTCGGAAAGAGCTAACAGCGGTGATTTACAATTCTCGCATCTAGGAATACTCGAATCTGACCAAAGCAGACATATTTGCCTTGGCTCTCACCGTCTACGTCGCAGGGGGTGGGGAACCCCTGCCAAAGAATGGCGACCTGTGGCACAAGATCCGGGCAGGGGGGCTACCCCGCCTTACACATTGCTCCGAGGCATTTAATCAACTTCTCTTAGTAAGTGTCATTGCTTCTGCAAGCTATATTTTGGGTTTGGGGTGAATTCAGTTTTTTAGCCGAAAGTTAACATTTTTTGGAAGCCTAATTGATGTAATAGTGCTTACCAGCTACAATGGGAGACTTTGACATGCATGGTGGCGGCAGACAAACCGGTCCTTTTCTGCGATTGTGCACGTGCTCAGAACTAATGCGCATGCCTAGAACTGCACGTGCATGCCCACATCAACCAAAAAGGAAATTTGTGTCTGCTGCCACCAAGTGTCTCAAAGTCTCCCATTGAAAGCTAGTTTTCAGTTTTGTATAAACAACTTCATTTTCATTCGTTCATATTCAGTCTGGTAGATTCTATAAGTGTTTTTCCTCTTCAGTAAAGCAATTTTGAAAAGGGTAAATTAACAAAAGTGTAATCATTTTGCTTGGGCAGTTATAGCTTTCAGTCAGGCACAGTTTGCTCAGTAGTTTGTTGCAAATACTTTCAACGATGATGACATTTGTGTTTTCCAGACAATGATAGGTCCCGATCCCAGCAAGAGACCCTCAGCATCGGCATTGGTCCACCACTCCGTTCTCTGTCCCAACAAGTCCTACACTCAGCTCAAGAAGGAACTCAATGCTGCCAAGTTCCAGAATGCTGTCTTATCCAGGTGACATAACTGACAAAAATAGCTAGTACTCGATAAGCAAAGTTAAGACATCAATGTATAATTGGAAATATGGTTACATTTAAGGGTTACTTTGTTAGCTGATCAAGGCGTATCAAAGGTCGTAGAAAAAGTGCTAATCATCAAAGCCACTGAAGATGAGTGTTACTGAATCAATAAGTTGAAAACCTCTGCTGTGGTTTCTGGGGAGTGGGTAAAACCTTTTTTCTGAGGTTGTAACCATAATTTTGGTATTAGGCTTGGGGACAATAGCTGTAAAAGACTGATCAACTCTCACTCTGATCAGATTGTCACAGGAGCATGAGTTACATGCATACATGCACTAGCTACCCGATTGTAGCGCACTGGTTGGTACAAGAAATTGCCGATGAAGGATTTAAAAATGACTCTTCCTTTTGCTTGCTCAACATAGGGAACTCCAACAAGCCAGAGATGCAACAGAGCAGGACATCCTGAAACCAGTATCCAAGGCCAGCTCTAGAATCATTGGCAAGAAGATCAACAGGAGTATGAGTCTCACGATCTACTGAAATTACTCTCAAATCACGACACGCAACCCAGCCATGGTTAGGGCACCATCCACTTACATGTACATGCACGGGGTTATGGTGTTGGCCGGTAATGGATTGCATCATAATACCTGTATTCTTTTGCGTGGGTCTGTGACATAAAGCACCTGAATGCCAAATGTCTTGGGATACCTTTCAAAGTCATTTCCATTATAAAGGCCTTTTTGACCAGTAGTTGTGACTTGCAGAAATGCACACACCTCAAGTTTCAGAACTTGAGGTGTATACACTCGAGTGTGGCGTCACTGTAGTGACATATTACTCGTGGACAGGTGGCACACTTACATTACATGTGTTTCGACCAATGGGATGTCCTGATTTGCAAGAAACATGCATGTATCAAGGATAATAATGCTTGTATGAGTGCGGTACCACCCTCGTTATTGGTGTCCATGGAGGAGGGGCCTGGCTTGATCGGAGGTTCATTCTTTCATTTGCTCGGATTAAAAGAGGGGTGCACAAGAAAATTACATGTGTTTTCTTTTTTCTCAGTGCCAGCTGTATGGGGTATGCAGGAGAGTGTGCTTTTAGATAAAGAAATGGTGCTTGAAAACAGTTACATGTACATTGCTGTTAGAAAAGATTAGAGACTAGAATTTGTTGCATTGCTTATTCAAAATGAGCGCACGTAGCATTAGCCAGAAGTGGTTGCGGGTGACTGATTTCTGTATGCATCTTTTGCATAGGCAACAATTGAGCAAGTAGATATTACCTGTTAGATGGTGAAATAATGGTTCAAACTTTTTTGCCGCAAGTCGCTGGTGTTGATTTAGAATCAGTGTTGTAGACGAGTTGTTTTCAAGTACCAAGTTCCCTGCCAAATATTTAACTAGTTAGGAGGGAAAAAAGCTGAAGTACATGGGCATTTGATGGTACATGCATAGAGGTAAGATTACAAAGTAGCATGATGACTTCGTACTATGTCCGTTTAATAAAAATTCAGGGTTTTTTTTGTGACAAAAGTGCTCGGAAAGTATTAGTCAGCTGAGTACTTTGCGAGTACTTTCTCCTTAAAACTTAAATATTACAAAACTGGGAGTGTCTGAAGTGTTACATTAATCTTACCTTTGTGCATCTACCATCTTACGCCTTCCAGCTTATTCCCTCTCACCCAGTTCGATATTTTCGGCAGAGAACCTTGGTACTCAAAACGTACTCGACCTCAAGACTGTTTAGAATATGACACATTTTATCATCCATTTTAACTCATTAAAAAAATGATTGCCAACATTTTAGCCTGTCGTTTCATCAACAATGCATTTCTATGCATAATGCTGTTGTGTTCCTACTTCAAAAACAGGGTTTATGCAATCAATATGTGTTAATTGTGTTCAAACCGAAACAAACATTTTTAGCAGTTCCTTGTACTGACAGGCTGTACCAGTAAAAAGACAAAAGCAGTCTCTTTGATTGCAAAGTTGAGTTGTAAATCATTTTTTATGCTTTGAAGGCCAGTAAGTTTTAAAAGTACATGTAGTTTGTTAGATTTAGTGAGGATGTATCACATAGTATCAGAGATTTTAATAGTTTTTAGAGTATATTATCAAAGTTGCAAAAAAGGTTGTTTTAAAAACTAATTCCTGATTCAGTAGTACATGCATTTGGCTATAGATAACATTAACCCTAACCCTCCTCAATCTTTCACCTGTTGGAGGACTGAGGAGTGTTAGGGTTAATTCCATGTGGATAACTGATGACGTAATATGTATCATTGTGGTGAAATATAATTTGTATACATGTATTATGTCAATATCACTCTGCCTGTTATCTGTCACACTTTCGACTTCACGGTACGCACAAGTGAAAAAGTCATGCCAAAACAGGTTATTGAAAACTGATTTGGAGATTTGAATTAAACGCTGTACTGTCCTTAAACTAGGGAAAAACATACTTTTGCCTTTTGCTGTGTAAGCGACAAACATGCTGGGAGTTGCAACAACCCTTTGCAATCCAGGTCATGTACAAAACCAACCCCCCCATCAGACTGTGAATTGTGATGTAAATTTTACTTTTACATTTGGTTCAGCTAATTTTTGGCAGTTTTAAGTTTTTTTTAACCATCCTATTTTGAATATACTTGTCAAAATTACAGAGAAATTTAAATAAAAATTCATATACGATTTAAATGAAGTGAAGTCTGCTCTCATTATGAAGTGGACATGTATTTTCTGTTGTAATTTCTTTCTGACAGTTTCTGCCCAAAATCAGAATGTACATGCAGGCATAATTACATGTAGAGTAAGGTTGGCCCTGCCAACACGTAGCTTTAGCTGTTGGAACAATCTCATTCGCATCCATTCCACCGTCGAATTGATTAATCTATTTTTCTCATTCCCAGCTACATCATTCATTTAAACACATGCACACATTTTCATGATTTCTATAAGACTCATTACTTTAAGATTTAAGGTAACACTTCTGATGCTTGCCACTTGTTTAATTGTTCTTCCAGGTCTTGGGTCCAGCAGGGGGCCAGTTTTTTCTATAAATGACGGTCCAGTTCTATTCAGGACTGTCATATAATGACCCCCCCCAACAGAAAGTTGGTAGGGCCAACTTTGAAATGTTTGTGCTTTTCAATTCTTGAAAAAAAAATAGGCAACACGCCTTGGGCATCCTCAAGCCCCCCCTCTGCCCTACATTCCTCTGACAATCTTTTCTCCTAATATGCTTCACATCCCCTACCTGTTTTCAAGGCCCCTTCAACGTTGCTATTAAATTTGTTCTTGCGTTTGATTTGTCAATTTTGGTTACGTCCCTCTCTTAAATTTTTAACCATTTTCAATCAAAATTTAAGTATTGCTTTCTGTATTATTCTATTTGGAGTATTTTAAAAATTATTTCATATCAATTTTTTTCGATGCATTTTAATCCAGTCCTACAAGGACGTGATAGTAATTGCTTAATATTGAACGCGTACGGATAAAATAATTGATGTTTTGCTTGTGTGTTTTATTTCTCCATGCTTGAATTATGATCATGGCCTGGGTGTTCATTTTTTACCCGTCATGAACGTTAGGGTTGGAGTAACCTTGACCCAAATCATTTTCCCTACTGCCTTGTTTGAATGAATTTCTCGCTTGAAGTTGTTTAAGCGATGTGTTTATAACATTCGTCCACACCGGCACCCGTTGTTCCCCCCTTGACAACGAACTGTCTCCTGTCAGCAAACACAGCTCCGTTTATCGGCCCTTCGGATTACCTTTTGCATATTCATGTTGGTACACTGTACGTACGTCGAGGCGCGTCGCGGGTGGAAAGGTCATCTCTGTTTGGTTGCTAGGTGACATTGGTTACTGCTGTGCATATCACGCATGTACGTGTAGCCTGTAGTGTAAAAAGTTCACACATTTACGGCTGCTCGATCAGACTGTGGATTGTGCTACTGTGTGAAGTCACACATCATTTTCTTCTGTATAAAACCTCTTCCGTGGAAAGGTAAAATAATTTGAAATATTGCAAATCATGTGGTTGTAAATATATGCTAAGGTTTTATAGATTGTACAAAATTAAATATTTGGAAGGACTGTCTGACAAAAAGGACAGAAATAGGCAGTAATGGTAGGGCCTACGTTGTCACTGTCGCCATGATGTCTGATTTGATAAAGTTTGAGGAGTGACCACAAGCAGAACTTCGAGTTAAAATTCAGTACTGTGCAGTTGGGGAAAGAGTTCCATCCATGGATATTACTTGACACCCTATGCATAAACCCAATGAGACTGGTCTGAAAAATTACACATTTTCTCAGCCAGTAGCCTAAATTTAACACCTCAATATTTTCCCTGCTAAGTTTTTAGGACATGTTAACTTTTTCTGTCAGATGTAGGCCTACCACTTTCAGAAAAAAATTAGAATTGTATCCATAGGCCTATATGGAACTCTTACTTTCAGTTTATTTCATCGTCCCTATTTGTATATAATTAATTAATAAATAAAACATGAATTGACCTGTGTTAGGGTCATGCAATATTAGCGTAAACTAGCGTAAACAAAGTGTCAACAATGTATTCAAGCATTTTTGTGCAAAAATATTGTAACTTTGATATTAATGAGGCTCCTAAATATCATATTCAATGCATTTATCTAAAATGAAATTTAAGTGTGAAAACTTGAGTGACAAGTCAGCCCTGCTCATGCAGCCGGACTGGTCACTATCTTATTTTGCTTGGATTCTTTGCCACCTCGACTAGGGACAACTCAATGGTTGAGATGACTTGACCGGTGGAAAAACTTGACCATTTGTTTGGACAAGTCAGTTGAGAGAAGTTGACTTGTAATGAATCTGTTTACGCTTTACTGTCACTTAACCCACCTTCTCTCTCACTCCCATTTAAAAGCAGGAAGGGAGAAAAAAGAAACGGCTCCCCGACTGGGGGACAGATTTACTATCTCTCACACCAGTGCTTGTGTACCGCGGACGGTGTGCTGCATCATCATGCATGCCGCATTGGTATGGCGGCCTCACACCACACTGGTTGGGGCTGGTGACGCGCTGCCCACCAGTCAGTTTGTGCATTACTGGGTCCATGTGCACACCGTGCTTGGGGAATTGAGTCAGTGCAATGCAACACACGCAAATCTGCCCAAAGACGTCGATCTGCAGTCTGTGTTAACTGCCACGCACTCCATCATGTTCATGCCTTGCACAGTTGAGTTGTCTGAACGGATGACTTGATTAACAGTCGACTTGTCCCAATGGTTGCGTTGTCTTAATGGTTGATATGTCCTGAGTTGAGTTGGTAAACGGTTGAGTTGTCCATCATCCATGGTAGAGATAAGAAAGACAGCAGCCCCCAGACATCTTGAAAATGTTCCTTTCCTGTGAGAATCTAGAACAAAATTAAACCTTTTTCTTACACAGTGGCAGATGTTAGAGTGTTTTTATTATAATGCCGCTTTTTCAATCTTCAGAGGGTATTTTCAAGTTGTTGACACTTTGTTGATGCTAATTTTCACATACAATGGTATGTGTTGACTTTTGTTGATGCTTGTTAATGCTTAATACATGTAGCATTGTTAGAATAGGCAGCTACACAAGGAGCCTCTTTCTTTTAAGTGGAGGTAAAGTTGGGTTTGTTCCATTATAACTTCAGAGGGGCTAGCAGTCCAGCAGAAAGCATTCAGCCTAATAAAATATCATGTGTTTTGAATGAGCTAGAACAAAAAAAACAGCCAGCACTGAGCACAACATTATATGGCTGATGGTCGCTGGTCTGTTGTTTTTAAGGTATGCACAGTAGTTTTCATCTTGTGGTCCTGGTTAAATTACATGCAAGTTGTTTGTAGAAACTTAATTTTCTTTGTGTATTTTGGTATTTATTCTACCTATTGACCCTGGCAAATTTACATGTATGTTCATAATCCAATAAATAAAAATTCTGGCCTTTAGTTCAGCAAGTTTGGGCTTTTAAAGGGTACAGGTAACTCTTTTCTCAAACCAGTTTTGTCTGAGTCAACATGGTCTCACTCTCAAAGCAGCACCATTCTGGTTCCAAAAATTGACACCCTTCATGGCCCTACGCCATCTGTTTTAAAATATCATGTTAACATGGAGAGTCCATTTTTAAAGTACATGTAAGTTTGATACTAGGAACAGTATTGTTCTTGCCCGCTTTGCCTTAAACAAAGAGTTTGAAGGCTGGAAAATGTTTTGTGTCAGTGTGTTTCAGTTTATCTTGTGTTTAGACAGGCTGCTTCTAAATACTCAAAATACATAAAGAAGATTAAGAAACGAGCCCAAAGAAGTAGAGATTGTTAGGTTTAAATTTATTACAGACTTTTATATGTACTAAGGGTGAATGTAACCAGCCTTGAGGTTTCTTACCTGTGATCTGTTTCCAGTTTCATGGTCCTACTAAGAATGTGAAACCTGAAACCAATACTTTCACTGACACCAAACAGTTACAGGTGGTTGTAAGCACAGAATTTTGTTAACAGAGCTAAGAAACTGTTGAGCCATGTCAAAACGAAAGCTTACTGCCAGAAAGCACAGTCTTAGAAACTTGCCAAATTTACCAAGCCACTGACCTCAGATGGATAATGTTCAGTGCTTTTGAACAAATTTAAGCCTAGCTGTATTGTATTTGCAATAGATATTTTAACTTATGAGAGTTCCGGGGATACCTTCAGTTTCAGATTTGTTGACACGAGATTTTAATATGTGAACTTTGAACATTGAGTATTGAGAACATTTAGTCATTGCATCTGTATTGTTGCAGACGATAGTTTAAGGTTTAAGGTTCCTGCAGCAATCTGTATGTTTATTGCAAATTGTACTATTACCCCTAAATAAACAGCTACAGAAAAACAATTTTGAGAGAAGAGTTATGACTTACAAGTTTCATTGTTTACAGTGGGCCTGGTAGTATACCTTGGGGTGGATTGCACTAGCTGGCAAGAAGGGGATTCACTACAAAATTTATGTACATTTACACGTATTATGTACTTAGATGTAATACGATTTTCTTTTTCATTACAGCTACATCTGAAACAGGACAAGAATACATTATGGCAGCTGGATGGGAACCAACCAAACCAAAACAGCCCATTGCGGCTATGTACAATGGTCCCGGCCCGGGTCAGTATCTCCTACCTGGTGGCACGGGTACCCACCGGTGTGACCCTCGCAAGAGAATGTTCCCCGCTTACAGTTTTGGCTCCCGCCATGTGGGACTGACCGACGACTGCAGTCCGGGTCCACGCTACCTGACCAACCCACGCATCAACAGGCACGGCCATGCTGGGGAGCCCCACTACTCGCTCTATGGCCGGCCTAAGGACCCCAAGATGTTCAGCACCCCAGGCCCTGGGCGCTACTCTCCCGAGAGGGCTGGACAGACTGCCTACAAAAAGGCTGCATCCTACTCATTTGGTGCCAGGACAAAAGGCAGCAAACATGATAAGTCACCAGGTAATATGATTTTCATTCAGGGGGACAGTATAAACTTGCACCAAGGGGGCAAACAATTTTTCAACTTAATATGCAAATACATCAAAGTGGTTAATCATAACTTCTTCTCTCTTTAAACCTGTGTTTGGCCTGAAGGCAGTGAATTTTGCTGGCACTTTCCTTGACACAGGTACACATGCTTTTCCTTGATTTCTTCTAGGTATTCCAGGTACAAAAAGTTGTTAAATTCATGGGGGTTTGACTTTGTTGTTTTCCATTTTGACAAAGATGGCTTATTTCATAAGTTAATTTGAACATGCTCAAGCAAGCAGATTGTACAAATCATTTTTTCGTCCTCATAGTTGGTAAAATATATTCAAGACAAATTTATCCTGAACATGGCCATCAACTGAAATTGACTGATCAACCTCTTGTTTGTTGTTTCTCACTTGCCCTGCCAGCCCCAAACAATTACACGCTGCCAAGTATTCTGGGAGGTAAATCCATCGCTGTGACCTCGGCCCCCAACTACTCCATGACGGGTCGCAGCAAGATCGGCTCCTGTGACGAGGATCTGTCAAAGACGCCAGGGCCGGGCACGTACAAGGTCGTCGAGCCTTCTGTGTACAAGCAGAAAGATCCCCTATACTCCATGACAGGGAGGAATCAGCTACCTAGTGACTCGACGCTCAAGCCAGGACCGGGAGCTCACAGTCCAGAGAAGGTGGGTATTCAGCGGGGTCATCAGTGACATTCAAAGCATAATTTTCCTAATAGTAATGACATTGGAGCATTTTTGAGGCACACAGGATTTAACAGTATCTGTCATTCAAAGGCACTGATATATTTTCATCCCTGCTCATTGGGCTCACATCTGAACATATTCGTGACACAATCTCAGCTCCCTGGGGAGTATACTAGCCTTATGCTCTCATATCAGATCTGATAACCACTTTGGAATTGACAGCCTTATCGTTTGTAGAATGTTCTCATAGCTGTAGTGCAGTCTGTGGTTTTTTGTTAAGTCATCTTTTGCTGTCGTACATTAATTACTTATGAAGCAGCAACACTGGTTCTTGCCTAAGAATTGTATAGGGATGTTTTTAGATATTAAGTAAATCAGTTATATGAACATTTTGATTTAACAAATCTTCATTTCAGGTGTTCATCAACAAGGACCAAGCACCTAAATTTTCCTTTGGCATCAAGCACTCAGAGTACACAACGCCTTTAATAATAGATGCATCTGATTAATTATGTGATCTTCAAAGTAATGGGTGAGTACTGAAATGTGTTATGTCACTTTATTGTTAATGCAGTGAAGTTACCTAAGAGTAACATGTAAGTTGGACATGGTTAGCAAACCCTTTGTACATAATGTAAAAATGATCTTGACAAGACTTGTAAAGGTAAGTTTAACAAGCAAACAAGAAGCTCTGGCAGTATTTGATAGGCATTTTGTGTCCACACCCAAGATGATCAACTGTGCATGATGAACCATGGATGAACATGCCGAGCTCTCAATTTGTGGAAAAATTCCAAGGGAACCTAACTCTGCTGTGTGCATCTGCACTTACTTGACAATCTCTTATTACATTCCAACATTGAGTTTAAACATTTGTCAGAGTTTTAATAGCTAATGCTATTTTTTCATGTAAAATTAATGCCATTTTAAATTTAGCTTTCTCATAGTCTTTTTTTTACTTTTTCTTGTACCATGTGCAGGTTGTCCTATGGGTTTGGCTCAACACAGTGCAACAAACTGACTTATTTATTCACTGGTCTGTAGTCTGTAGTATCCTCCATAGTTTTCTGCAAGAGGGCGGATGGAAATGCATGAAAAAGCTGTGGGAAACAAACTCATTTCAGCTGTGCTGAAAATGTTAACTCTGTAGTCAGGAAGTTAACATAGTTTTCTGGTAGGCTGAAGTGAGTATAGAAATATTTGTTTTTTGCACTTTGGGTGCAGCTTGAGGGTGGCATTCAATCACCCAACCCCGTATAATGTGGGATGCTGCCGACTTCTCATCAGTAAAAAAAGAAATCCTTCAATCAACTTGATTCAGATCATGCCATTTTTTAAATTATGGTTTTAATAACCTTTAAGCAGTTTTTTGCCATGGAACAGAAAAACAATCATGTCTGATAAGGTTACCTGATAAACACTGAGAGCATTAATTTAAAATGTATGTGATTTAATGAAGTGACACATTTATGCTTCCGTTTGGTGCCATTTGAGGTGTTTGTACAGAAATGATTGGACGTACTATAAATCATTGAATGAAAATTTGAATGTTTCCGGACTGATGATATCTTCGCTGGATGTGAATATTGTAAATAGATATGTTGTCTTGTCCTTTTTTAATTTTCTTGTGATTCTCAAAGCCGACTCCGTCCAAAATATAGTAGAAATTAGCAGACATATTTCGAATTGGGAAATTTAGAATGGTGCAAAGTTTGATAAGTGATAAATTCATTGCACAACTTTTCATTTACATGTACGCCTTTAAAAAAATACATTTATACAAGAAAGTTAATCCAACCCCTTAGTAGAAGGTGCATGTTTGCAGAATGAAATATGCATTGTGCATTGATTTGTCATCCATTTTTATAGTTAATCTTTTTACCTGAAAGCACATTTAGGAACAGCCATTTAACCAGTAAGCACAAGCTTGAAGTACTGGTTTTCCTTTTTATCTTTGTAAATAAAAAGCACTGTGGAGTCACATTCCGTCCATAACGGTTTGCAAAGTGGTGTTTTAAAGTTGGTATTTCTTTGCAGGAGCAAGTTTTGGGTCATGTTGGAAATTTTTTTATTTTTGGCCAAGTAGATAGTGAATCATGGAATATGTGTATCCTTTATCTTTTCTACTGCAAATTTTAAAAATGTTCCTCATCAGCATAGAAGATCAATAAACATTTTGGTGTACATAGTACATGTATTTCTGTTTGATGCTAGTATTTCATTTTTGGTGTTTGAGATGATATTTGAGTAAGTATTTAACCTATTGATTCACTACTGTATACACCTGTACACGCATGGAGTGGACATTGATATTGATGTACATTTGTATGTACAGTTGTAAATCAGAAGTATTTGTATAATTAGTGACAAGTAAAACTCTGGTACAAGTTCAGTCTGGAAAATTAATGCCAAACACTTCAAAGTGCATACATTTTAATGATAGTGTATTATTTTAACCTTGGAATCAAACACAGGGAACATGTCCGGTTACAAAAAGAAAAATGTAAATGCTAACTTTCAAGTGAAAAAATTCTCTTTGGATGGCACATATTTACATAAAACCCTATTCACTTTTAAGAACAGAAATCAAATAGCCAGTATAATTTTAAACAAGTTTCTGCTAAACATTGATATGAATCCATTGCAGTAAATGTCCATGTACATGAACCTTACAAACCTTGATGGTTTGCTCTGCTACCCATTTGTATGGAGATTATTATTTATTCGACCTAAGGACAGAATAAAGAGAAAAAATTTAACAAAGCACTAAAAAAAGGAAAACTGCCCTCCGTTATGAATAATACAAATACATGTAACGATAATGAAATCATGGGGCAACAGTTTTTAACTGATAAAATCACCTTTCAGAAACAGTACGTGTACCTGCATAAGCACAAACCAACCAGTCTTACAGTTAAAAATTGTAATGGGCCACAGCAATTTTCGCTGGTGAAGAATTATATTTAAAATCTGTTTTGGGGGCCCTTGCAAGAGCTGTCTGTGGCCGCCTATATATGAAACAATTGAGGAAGACACGTGATGTGGCATGCAGTTTGGTATGCTAGAGACAAACTTCAATTTACATGCAACTAATGCGCAGAGCCTTATTATAAAGTGATCGTGTGTATGTTTGAATCGAGTTTAAAATAGTGTAAAGCACCCAAACAGAATATGGTAAAGTAGCCTTACTTGGTTGTGAAAATCTCGTTTTCAGTATGAGAAGGCCACTGTGGATACAGCCCATGAAAAATCAGAAAATACAACATAAACTTCACGTAACCATCGAAGAAACATACTTCAGTCTCTAATTCACAGACGTTATAAATCCATAAATTCATGTAAACTACAACTTCTGGCTTTTTATGCATTAAAATATCACTTAAATAAATACAACTCTTAAAAATAACGTACAAAATTTAGTTTGGTGTAATAAATAAACTTAGAGATGAGCCTTCCATTTTGGCATTTGTTTTTTATATTAATTTGAATTTCTACACTGTAACACTGTCCCAAAATGTGGACAACAATAATGAATTTATTCAAAGAAGCCATACACTGCATCCATGTCAAGCCAAGACAAGTCATTTTCCTTTGGTTTGCCAGCTTTCGACTTGGTCTTGTGACCTTTAAATGAGTCTTGAAGTCCTTTCACCTTGAAAATGCGATTGGAAGTCTTGCGGGTGTTACCTGTTGTCAGAAGAGTCTTCTTTGCCTGTTCAATCAATAATTTTCTCATTACATGTACCTAGAACTTTGATTGTATTCGTACAAGGGGGGCAAACTTGTTGGGGGGCTAAACATATTTTTTCATGTAACCTTTTATGGCCTGATGAGGCTAGGTCTTGGGCCTTTTCACACACTTTTTGAAAAATTAAAAAAATTGTTTAGCTGTGGGCCATGGCCTCTATTGTCCCCTATCCCCGGTTCACCCTTGTATACATGTATGCTTATTGACAGTATGGGATTTGTACAATGTGGCGCCATGGCACTCACAAAGTTAAATTGAAGGAAAGGTATAGTTTTGTATGGAGACTCGACTGTCTCCATGCCGATATGTATGTTGAGTAATTTTAGATAATAAAGAATGAGGTTGCAAGTGTCACAGTAAGATGAAACCAAGTGGAATGGGAGATCAAGTATGTCACTGAAAGTAAAATCTGTTTCCATTAACTGCTTACATGTGAAATATCCATTGTTTGGCTCATACAACATCTTAATAAATCCTGTAAAAAGTTGCCATTTTACTTTCTGAGATTGGTGTTAAATTACAACACAAAAGTTTCAGTAGACATTCCAGCGTGTCTTATTTATTTCTCTTATAATTTGACCACCAATTTAATTTTTGCTTTCTTTATTAGAAGCATCACTCACGAGTTAAGAAAGAATGTCATCATCAGAAAAAAATGTTGTTTGGCATAGCCTGCCAAGTTGTCTCTTGGTGTGAAGCACCATAACCATGCTTACCAGCAGCACACACGGTAGTACAAGGTTCGACCACATGGTGGCTATTACTTGGTCAGCATATGATCAAAGGAATAATTCAATGGCACATGATCAAAGGTCCACATTTCAGACAATGGGGATTTATTTAGGTGTTGTACAGCATGCACCCTGCTTTACCTTGTCCTTACCTTAACTTTGTTTGTAGGATGCATGGCAGTTTCGTCAGGGTACAACTCTTTGAAGCGAATAAGCTCTGCCTGTGTCATCTCAGATGGGACTTCCTCTTGAGGTTTCATCTGAAGAGAAAGAAATTTATTTTCAAGATATTGACATAAATGAATGATTTGGGATTATAACTTCTTGCACTGATCATGGCCAGGAAGTTCTCAACTTGCATTATTTCTCCGATCAGTAGTCGCAGATTTGTGAAAATTATTGAGCCTGTTTCTACAAGTTTGGTACATGAGTTCAGAGGTAAAGCTGTTAACAGTGGCTATTAACACTGATTTCATCTTTATCTTTAAATAACCTTCTTCGGTTTGAGGTAAGGCCTGCTTTTGGATGGAGTTTGTCTTCCTCCTGAGCCAGGCTTGAGTGGGGTCATCTTAGCTGACATATTTGGTGTCGACTGGCCACTGGATGGGTTTCTTTTGGAGGGTGTAACATGAAGAGGCTGGACTTTCTGGCTGGGTCTTGCACAAGGAGTGGTGTTCAAGCGTCGGTCTACCTCACTTTGCTGACAAAAGATACAGGAAAATGTCAACTTGTTTGTCACGGTGGGATAAGTTGAAAATCATGGCAAAAAAGGGTATACATTTTCACATGAAGCGCTGCCAATTGAAAGGAGTTTTCATCAGTTAAGTAAAAGAAAGCAAGAATTTGTGGTAGCTGTTATTAAAGCATGCTACACTTTCAGTGGTCAGTTTTCTAAGCACCCTTTATAATTGGGATCACTGCAAAACTTAGCATCACTCCATTACAGAAATAATGCCACTCATAGCAATCCACGAATGTCAATAATAATGTTTCTCGCCATATTGGATGTTTGCTGCCCTCAGCTTGCATCACTGAGACAAATTAGGATTCCAATGTAATTCTACTACCAATTTCTTTTCAGTCTCTTTAAAAAAGCCTCTCTCTTTCAAAATATTTCTTCAGAATTAATCCAACAAGAGCCCACACAAAATGCCCATTTTCAATTACCTCAATCTCCATAAGCTGGGAGCTGGAGGAATCAGAGACAGACCCATCAAAGCTGTCCTCGTCATCAGAGGCAAATGCAACGTGCCTCTTCCTGGTCGCACTGACTGCATGCTTCAAGATACTGTGCCTGGGATTCTTGCTTTTACATGGGGTGAGGGGTAAAGGTTTCTCTGCCAAACCAAGGAATTTGTTTGACTTTTATTTGGCATGATGTACTTCTACTCATCATCATTTAACACCACCAACTGGAAATTCATTTAGAAATTACCATTTTAGTGTAGTTTCTTCATGAACTTAAACTCAAGAAATCTGGGAGAAGAAATCAATTTACAGATTTAGGACTTCTGTTCTTTATTTAAGCCTATTCAGATAACTTTACACCTTTACAACAGAGTTATTACTGTTTAATTCAAAATCAAGAAATTTTACAATGTATGTAAAATACAACAGGTTCACACAATTTCTTTAATAAATATAGAGGTACGATTAATGTAGAATAGCTCTTCATTCTCACATGCGCAAGGAACGCCTGCAGTTATTCACCAAGGAGCAATTGTGATGATAATTTTTTTGGCCATAAAGAGTAAGTTTCACACAATACCCATATGTCAGGCCTAGATGTCAATATTTTATGATGTCAGTTTCACCACTGTCACTTTTTAAAAGTTTCATTAACTGAAATGAGCTTACCTGCCATTAGAGACGTAGGAGTTTGTGGTGCAACCTGCTTGGGTGTAGGTTTGGGAGTGGAATGCTTTGGAAGTGAGGTGATCTGTTTTGGAGCAATGGGACTGATGCCAGCCATAGGCTCTCCCAAGGACTCAGCAGTAGTCAGAAGCTGGTTCAGCTCGTCCTCCTGAAACAAAGTAGGAGGATTATTGTGAGGGATATATTCACAACGTTTTATATATAAGCAAGTGATCCAGCATGAAAAGAACCAACAAAAAGTTTCAAATCCTTATATAATGGTTCCGTCTCTCTCCCTGTGTTTTTTTTTTTAAGATTAATGATCATTTCAACCTCTTAGAGTTTTAAACATTCAGGCCTTTGATTCCTCATCCCTCAATGCAAAAAGATACATTAAAATGATTATGGGTTTAAACATGGAATGTTAAACCACATTTTATGGTAGTTTATATTGTCTTTCTTACAGGTCAACACATGGGAAATGTGGCCAAGTTTACTGCAATGAAGCAACACGGTAACAGAATTTTTCAAATAGGATGGTGAGTCAGAATACATCATTCTATTTTTTCATTAAAAGTTATCTGTCCATATGTGCAAGAATGCAAAGTACATTTGAATTAATTTCTCAGAAAAAAGGCACCACAGAATGGAAGGTACAGTTTAAATTTTTGCTTTTTTAAACAACACTTTCCTCTTTCCATCAAAAAAATAAAACTTAGTTTAATGTTGATTACTTACCTCCATTTTATTGTTTGTGAATGAAAAAGGTTTGATTAAATTACATTTTTGACAAATTAGAACTTGCTGAATTTGATTTGAGTGCAAAAACATTGCATATAAAAGGAGGACCAAAGTCCAATTAGATGCATGAGAGGCTGGGCAGGGTAATCAAAGTGATCAACACACACCTTTCCTTTGAGTTTCTCCTTCAAGCTGTGTATGTTTTCCTCCTGATTGCTGACTTGCTTCTTTGCTTCATCTCTTTCAGCCTGAACCTCAGCCAACTGGTGTTTCAGTCCTTGTAAATCTTTCTTCATCTGACTGATTTGATCTTCCTTTCATCAGAGAACAGCAGGAAATAGCATTGTTACGGGCTTTTGACGCTGCCACAGTGAATGCAAGGGAAACATGTCAATTGCATATTTGAGTGATATATATTGAGGCTTGGGTTTTTGTCGTGGGTCAAGTCCATTTGCTGGTTGATTTATGGCTCATTATCCGTAATAAGCAAAACTTTGGTCCTTAATAAAGCACACTCATTAGAAATTCCCAGAATCTCAGTTGATGGAATTGATGAATGAAGCTGTTGGAATGTGTGCTTATTGTTTCTCATTAGCCATAACAACCAATCAAAATAACCAACTTCTTTATGGCAAATTTAAAGCACTGATTTTTAGGGTCACTGATAACACCCATGAAAATTGTCACAGACTATTGTAAAATTACAAGTGGTAAATCGCCTGGCCAGGGATGAGGCTGCAAAGCACAGAAGTAATTCAGTTTAAAGAAACAAGAATGCTTACCTCCAACTTCTTCTTGTATTTTTGTTGTTCCATTTCCTTCTTCAACTGATCAATCTCCTTCTCCTTTTGGGCAACCATCCTCTCATTCTCTGCCTATGAATCAAATAAAAAAAGAAAATTGCCTGAAACTAATAGCATTCGGTTGAGTGCTCCATAACAATTGAAAAAGGAAGCATGTAAGAAGGAGAGACGGCAGAGATACCAGAGCTGGGGTTTTCAAATTTAGCTAAAAATTAGAGTATGGCTAATTATAATTCAGAAGAAAGTTGTGCCACAGTATTATCAGAATGTAGTAGTAAGACTAGATATTTGAAATGTGAAATGATTTGTGATTGTGACGATTCATAATTTCTAATAACAGTGTTTTCAGTGTTACTAGTGCACCATGTGCCATCAATCACAGGAGACTTAAGAGTTCTGTGACAGGCCCAAAGGAAGGAGTGGGCACCCCCTTCCTTCCAGCTGTTTCTAAATCAGTTTATGAGGGGGGGTCCACAAAAAAGCTGTCATGTCAAATTTTGCTTCTGTTAAACTATTTTCACAGACTTACTGTTTATCAATAGGCCTACCTTATACTTGTCCAGTGTTGCACTGACTTCGGCCATCTGAAGTTCACAGGCCTGCTTAGCATCTGTGTGTTCCTTAACAGCTGCTTCTGTCTTCTGGCGCAAACTGACAGCTTGGTCCTCAAGATTCTCTACGATGTCAATTTTCTCTTCCACTTCTTGCTCTTTCTTGAGAAGCTAATGAATGCATTATGAAACTTATTTGTAATGAACGATTTTGGAAAACAAAAATGAAATACCTCAGAAGTTGTCAGTTGATACAGTAGATATTGCTAACAAGGATTTGGAAATCCTAATTAAACAAAAAAAATAATTTACCATTTATAGAATTCGCAGAATCAATCAAAACAGTACTAAGCTTATATAAGCTCCAAGCTTGAATGAAAGCATTCGTGGTATACTTAAAGTGACAAATATCTAACTTAAGTTTAGATGTTCTGCTGTGAAAGGAGGCTACTTTGTGTGTTTTTTTTACCTTAGTTCTAAGATCTTTAAGTACATCCTTCTCATGCTCCATGTCTTCTGTCGCTGAATGTAACTAGAATTATTTACAATACAAAACAGTTAAGTCCATCTG
The DNA here is from genome assembly GCF_054643075.1 of Acanthaster planci. Classification (NCBI taxonomy): domain Eukaryota; kingdom Metazoa; phylum Echinodermata; class Asteroidea; order Valvatida; family Acanthasteridae; genus Acanthaster; species Acanthaster planci. The sequence continues at coordinate 16,329,076 of NC_141779.1, read as the reverse complement.
AACAGTGCTGTATCCAGGGTTTGGGTGTGGGGGGACGGGATCTTCTCTAAAAAATCCAAATTTGTTGCATCTGAAGCTGTTTCTGGTACAGTTCTTTTTCAGTTTCATAAAATTTTAAATAACTGGACAGTCCAATTGCTTGCAGCAAAATAAAATCATGATTAATAAGAGGACAATTGCAAACCTTGGCTTTCATCTCTTCAAGTGCACTTTTGGTGTCTTCAAGTTCTTTGGACACTGAGCTGAACTGAAGAGAAAATGAGTGTGTCACACAGTGTAAGTGCATTTCTTAGTGATTTCAAAATTATCGGCATGGTCCACAGATTGTGTGTCTAAAATTGATTTAAAATAATTAACATTCAAGAATTTAGTAATGATAAAACTAATCACAAATTAAGAAACCTTTTCTTCTGCAGCAGTGGCAAGCTTGGTCTGTGCTGTCAACTTTCCCTTCAGTGTCTTCAACTCTTGCTGAAGGTCTTTCACTTGTTTTGTTTTGGAAGTCACTTGGCCATGAAGAGACTTGTTCTTGCTCTCGAGGGAAATTGATTGGTTGCTGATGGCTTCTAATTCCCTGTTCAAATTCTCATTCTGAACAAAATATGAAAATTGACATTGTTTTAGAAATTTAGGCATATGCTTTGTGTTATACACACCCACACCTACGGCATTGAACTTTCAAGCTTTAAAAATAAATGGTGAGATGTTAGGATAAAAACCAAATCCACCTGTCAGCAAAGGTGAGATTACATCCATGATTTAGCATAACAGGTAAAGAAAGTGCCACTGGCCCTTACAACAAGACTCCTTAAAAGTACTTGCATGACTTGTTTTAAATATATTTCCCAAATCAAAGGTTCTTCAAACAAATATATTGAAGTAATTAAATGAGAGTTATACATAATAAGCTTGGAGAGATCCTGCTTAATTTATTTAGATTATTCAGCATCTATCTTTTTTCAACATACTTTGATTTTTACTTCATGTAGTTCTTGGGCTGTGTTCAGTTCTCGCTCTGTGTGTGTTTCTCTAAGAATGTTAATCTCTTCTTCAAGATCTTTGGTTTTCTGACCAGAAGCCTCCAGCATTGTCTTTCCCTCTTTAGCTGTTTCTTGCAGAGTCTGGCAACAAGAAAGAAATAGAAACTTATTTCATGTAATGACATGTGACATATTCATAGTACCGGTAACAAGGATCTCTAAATTGCAGCTGTAGTGGAAGAACTGCTCCCTACCTCAAGATTTTTCCTAAGCTCCTGCATCTGCTCCTCCTTGATCAACAGCTTACCCTCCAAAGATTTGCTCTCAGCTTCTGCGGTCTTGAGGGACTCAGAAAGTTTCACATTTTCTTCTCTTTGAAATGAAAAATGAAGACAAGAGATTTCATTCTTGGGTTCAAACATAATTGATTACAGAGGGCATTTCTAAATAAACCAACCTGCATGCACACCTGTCTGCAATTTAACTACAAGAAGAAGTTAAGAACCGGAAGTCCTTTCCCACAAATGACTACATATATATGTGGACTTTAAAAATACTGAGGTTACCGTTCAGCCTGATTCTGTTGCTTGATGGAGTCCACCTTTTCATAGGATGCTTGCTCTCTTTCTAGTACAACTTTGAGTTCATCTTTCAAGCCATCAATTTCTCCCTAATTCAAATTTTGATTAAAAATAACCCTGAATGTTAATAAACCCCAGCATTGTGCATGCTCTTGGGCCTGTGAATATAATTCACAACAAAAGTTATTTGAAAAAAGAAAGAGGGAAACACAGGAGTTTCACTCCATTTCATGTTTCCTAGTAAAACATCAAATCAATGTGGTAGCTCAGCGTCATGTATACTATGTTTTAAATGGTTTCTATGTTCAAAATGTAACATGACCAATAGTTTTTATGGTGACCGGGCAAAAAATATCACGTATATGATAAAACGTTATTGGTACATGCTCATAGTCCAGTAAGCAAACTAAGCTTAAAGAAGGCAACATCAGTTCAGAGTTTCACCTGAAAAATGCATTAATAGCTACTGGATTACCAATTTGATCGCCAGATTTTCCCTGAGTGTTTGTGTCTCTAAGAACAACGTGTCCTTTTCACTGGTAAGTTTCTCAATGCATTCTGTCAAGCTCTGGACATTCTGCTCGAGTTCCTCAATATGATTGCTGTGGCTTTGGAGGTCCTCCTGGAGCTGGACCTGGAGCGAGGTTAATGAACAGCAGCACTTCAACGGACAATGAATTGTGGCTGACAGATTAGAAACACTCTTTATAATATGGCAAGTCAACACTGGTCATTTGATAAGTATTTATATTACCCAGCATATACACTGACATATGACATTTAACGTCAATATGTCAAAAATAGTTTAAAATAGGGTTCTGCCAAATAGTGGTCAAATTATTAAATGTGTGCCAATTGTTTTTTAATATAGTCATGTTTCTGAACAGCAGAAGGGTTTGTGATCTACACTGACCTTTTCACTGATCAATTCTTCTTGCCTATGATTCAGATCTGTTATCTGTTTGTCTGACTGCTCCAAAACTTCAGCTTGAGTTTGGACTTTATCAACTGCCTCTGCCAAAGTCTTCTGAAGGGATGCTAATATCGAAGGCAAGAATTATATTTGGTACTCAATTCATGTTCTTAATTTATTCCGTACAATTTATGACTAATATTTTGGATGTAGATCTAATGGGAAGAATTTAAAATTGAAATTTGAAAATTGGGTTTCTGTAGGAACCTTGGGAGAGGGGTAAATGGCGTATCACATACAGGACACCTACTGCATTTGCACAGCAGCTCAAAGTTCAAAGCCAAAAAAATCATAAAAACCACCCTGAATTAAAAACACCCAGTAACATAGAAATGGTCAACTTTCCAGGTCTGTCATTTCTCCCTCAAAAGAGAACAAAACAGGTACAAACAAAATTTGAATGAAACGTTTCCTGGAATGATTTTCAAATATTTCCTTTGTTTTGTAATGGAAACTCAAGCTTACAGTTTTCCTTTTCGAGTTCAGCCAAATGTTGTTCTATTTCCTGTTTCTTGACAAGCATTTGCTGTATGCTGACTTCTTTCTCATCCAGTTGTCTTTCAAGATCTTTAAGCTAATATTTGTAAATGCAGTTCGGAAAGACGAAGAAATGCACTATGAGCAAATTATCACAAATAAAGAAGGGAATAAATACTACTTGGCCTGTCTTAAACAATCATTCAAGACTAGATCAGGAGAATGGACACTGATCCATTCATGTCCAATCCATTAATCATTAGATTAACAACAATTACATAAGATGAACAACAAATGATGGATGAAAAACACATGATGCTGTCCTTTTCCTTATGTTGAATTACAAATACATTTGCTTGCTTGTCATCATTTATTAAGCAGCCCAAAAAGTACACTTGAACTGGAGATTTGCATTGATTTGTCCTGACCTTCAGCTGAATTTCCCTCGTTTGGCTTATTAGTTGCTCACTGTTCTTCAGACTGGAGTCTTTTTCATTGTTCACTGCATCAAAGAGTGACACCACAAACACAGCTGTTAAATTGGTGACACAATTATATTAGGTCCTTTTGTATGCTTTAACTATGTTTTCATGCTTTTCCCAAAGTATGCTGGGTCTGGTCTTAATTTTGGAAAGTCTGAATGTCATAATTACATTTAAACTTTGGAAGCTGATTCTTCATTGATTGGTTTTGCTTCTCGGTCTAATTCCCTGTAGGTAGTTTGTTGTTTGTTTATTTGTTGTTGTTTGTGTGGTTTTTGTTGTCCTTATTCCAATGCCGCGTGATATCATACTTACATGCCAACATCAGGTCATTCACCTTGTTCGTATGAAGCAGACTTAGATCCTTGAACATAACTCCTAATTCCTGTGGGAAAATAAACCACGAGTTATAATTACATCCATGCCTCACACTGCCTGTGATATTTGATATGATTTGAATAAAGCACACAATTGTTATCCCCTGGGATGTAAACCACAACTTGATCTAGAAAACATAGCATGTCTGTTTGGCAGTTGGCCATGGCCAAAAGATAAAACTGATTGCTCTGATATCTTATCAAATAGTTGTACTGAAATATATTGAAATAGAAAACAAAATACTAATCATCATATGTACAGCTTTAAAAGTACAATTTATGCACTCCAAAGGGTACCCTTAATTTCACTCGCACTGAACATATGTTTTTGCAGTTTGCTAACAGGAAAACTTTCTGTCTCAGTGCATTTCCGAAACCAAACTGACCAAGTCACGAAACTACCTAGCCATTAATGAAGACTAACTCTTTTCAAGGTTGGAATAATGTTTATCAGCTAATACACAGAAAGAAAAAAGTTCTGAATTTTGAACTGCAATGAATAAATGTAAATTAATTTATTGCTAAAACTAGCATATGCTCTGCATTTTGTCAAAAATAATGTAAAGGCTTGCATACTGCATTAAATAAAACCAAACTGACAAAAAGGAAAAGTACAGCTGCACTCTGCATTAAAGCAGCTGAGGGTAGCTACTAAAGGAAGTGATCAATTTGACCACACTTCCCACTCATAATGGTCAAGGTTATGTTTTTAAACGCAATGACAGTACAGATCTATCTAAGAGGAACAAATGTAAGCTAATATTGCCCACTATGAGTCTGAAGCGGTTAATGGGGGATGCAGAAGGAAACTGAATCAGATGGGGTTGGAAAAGGGGAATTTTAATGGAATGGGGAGACGTGCAAAATCTCATTGCACGACTATAAAAAAACCCTGCTGACATTATTTTCAACTTATTTTAGTACAACTAAACCAAGCACAAAAGCAAAAGTAGAATATGAAGATGTGGCCTTTTTGTGGTTTATGTGATAACATTTCAACCTCACTGCAACACACCTCCAAATCCTCTATATTCTGTTTTTCCATTGTTTTGAGCTCATCTCGGTCACTTTCACACATTGCCATTCTGTCTTGCAGTTTGGTAGTATAGTCTTTTAGCAAGTTGCACATATCTCTAGTTGACTCAATCCTATGAAATGAGGCAAAGCAATTATACAGTATATTAAATCTCAACAAATATAATGTACTTTTTGTAGGCTAATTTTTCAAGCTGAGTACAAAATAGTCCTATTTTACAAACATGTTTCAAAAATGATTTTTCATGATATTCCACTCTGGCTTTTCTTTTTCAGTAAAATTCTGTACTATAAATAACGACTTACCTTTCAGAAATATCTGTTCGGTTGTCCATTTCTTCTTTCAATTTTCTGCTGAGATTTTCATTTTGGAGCTTCCGAAAGAAAAAGAAATGGCTTCAATTAGGTCAGAAATGCTGGTTCCAATATCCCATTTTTTGCCCACAGTCAAAACTTTGTCCCATTATTAGACTTAAACAAACTATTTAACAAAACTTAAATTTTGACAGCTATTTGTTTGTTTAGGGGTTATACATGCACCATGTACCTGTAATTCAAGGATTGACTTTTTCTGTGACTCTATTGTAATCTGTGCATCCTGAAGCTTTCTCTCCCTTTGTTTTAGATCCATCTCAGTTTGGACTTTCCAACTCCTGATCTTGTCAGCCTCTTTGTGAAGGCGTGTATGCAGCTTGCTGAGGCGGTCAGAGCTATCCAACAAGCCTGATGGCTCCTGCTGCTTCTGCATTTGTTGCTGCTGGTACTGGCGCTCCTGCATATTTGATACAGTTGCGGCTGAAGGGCATAAACTTGGTGTAATCAATAAAGATGGCCTAGCTGTACTTATTTGTTGTGGTTGAGGGCTGGAGTCCTGTAAGGTGGCAGGAGAATGATGACATATTTGTGAATTAGCAGAGTTTCATAGATTTCATTTGATTGGAGTAACTTTTAATCTCGTAGCATCCCGGGTCAAAGTTCATGGTGCTGCTTACCACTGTGCAAATTTTGTGCTAACCATGGAAAAGTTATTTAGTGTTCAGTATATTTCATGTTAAACTTTTCATGGTTGCTATGCTTAGCACAAAAGTTGTATTCCCACACATGGAGATTTCCATTATTACGTCACAAAGTTGAGCAAATTTTTCCTTGAAGGAAATTGTGCCTTTTGCCATGCTTAGTGACTATATGGTCTCCTTGAAATACATTGAGCCTGTGTAAGCATAAAGTCGTATGTTAGCAGTGCCAAGAAATAAGGCCTGGGCCTTCCAGATTTTTTAATGGCTATTGTAATTCAAATGACATCAAAATATACAGCATTATGTGCTCAGGGCTAAGACAACCTTGCTTAACTTGTTCCTCATCTGGAAACCATGTGAAAATGCAAGCCATTTTGTCAATTAAAAAAGGCACTCCTGAGGTGACATATTTGATCACAAGTTACCGTACCTGTTGAACTCTGTAAAAATTGAAACTAGAACAAAGGCACAAGTAAGTTTTAATTTTGCCCAACAATACTAACACTGAATGATCACCTGAAATATTGAGGTAGCAGTACTTCTTGATGTTTCTTTATCACCAAATATAAAAAAACTGTTTGATGCATTTTGGTTCTGGGTTGTGGGTTTGAAGAATGGCTGACTCTCCACCTCATCTTGCCTTTGGGATGACAACATTCTGCCCAGATATTGAAATACTGTCAAAAAGAACACAAAAGAGCTTTCTTGAACTGTGTGTCTTAGTTAGTTTGAAGGCAGTCTAGTCATGCTAGTGACTAAACCTGCCAGTGACAGAGCCCACTGCTGTTAACTGAACTTGTAAACAACCAAATTAAACGAGGCCCTAACAGTAACAACAAAGTGACAGATTGCATTGTCAGAGGTTTTGTTAACGGTCTACATTAAACAGCAGAATTTCAGCAATGAAAATAAACTAAATAATGTTAGGCTCTAGGCCTAGGCTTCATTTTTTCAACAAGCATGACAGGTCTCTTCTCTGCCGAACACTTATTTCAGTTAATTTGTTGGGCCTCATACATGTACATATCATATCTTTACCATGATATGTTTACTTCTCCACTGTGTTTTGCAACTGTTCAAGACCAAGGCCAAACTGGATTTTAAAATTGTTGAAAATGACTGACAAATGTTGACAAGTTCAAACAACGCACAAGCCGCATTGAGAAGGCCAACAAAGACAAGCACTAAGACTAGTAATGAGGTCAGATATGACACCAATCACCATGTCAAGTGATGGCTCAAAGTCAAAAGCCTACCGTTAGCCTGGTTTTGTTTAACTAGTGTTAACGTTACCAATAAGAGGAATTTTCCAGATTTGGAGGCTGATGAAGACTTACCTTTACAGTTGTTGTGTTGTGAAGATTATTTTCTGGTTATGCTTTCATGGCTTTTATTTGTCATATTTCTCGAGGGATTGGCCTACAAAGTCAATTGAACCCTACGATTTTGTTATGACGTCTGTTTAATAAAATGCATGCTGCGCAGACGATATGCTTGTTGTCCCAAAAGTTTCAGCCAATTGCAAATCTTGTAACATAATTGCGCTTTTTCTCGACAGTTATTGGTCAAAAATAATTAATTTTGGTAGTGACGGCTGTTTTATGATTTTTAAAAAATGATTACTTTTTTGAAACCTAAAAACAAATATAATTATCTATCACATAATAAGCTTAAAATACGTTTGTGGCATTGGACAGCGTGGGCAAGAAAGTACGGAGCAAAGTGGATCACCACTGCAATGTCCAACGGACCAACGGAACTTTTTGGTTTATCTGCCCACTGGCGCGAGATCGATTGTGTGCAGCGCGCGGATATTCTACTTCCGCTCTCCTGATGGCATACGGGATTTTGAAATAGGTGTGCAAATATTTATATTTATACAAGATTTTTTTAAGAATAGCAATTGGGCTAAGAAAAGACATAAAAAATGCACCATAAAGTTGGTATATACCTTTCCAGAGCATCCTTTAAAAGCCGAACAGGAAATTTGAAATTATTTTGTTATGAAGTCAGAAGCGTGTATTGCTTCCAACCCATTTTGAAAATGGTACTTACCCAATGCTAACAGTATAAAATGTTCGATCGACGACGGCACACTAAACACATGTGTTCAGTGCAGTGTGGATTTAGGCCTAGGCACGTTTGATTAAGCACGGCGGACGCGTACTGCTCCTGTGTTAATATCTCAAAAAACCTTGTTTGCAGGCAAGGCACAAGTGACGAGGTGGAATTGACAGAGCAAATCTGAATTCGTTTTAGGAACAGCTTCTGAACAACTTTTTCGAGATACATAACAGCTGTGTCTGAGCTCCCTCTTTTTGTCCAGTCTTACGTCTACAAAACCAACACCGGATTTGGGATCGCTGTGCAACGAATCTTGTCCTGCTGCACACCCGGACCCAACCTCTCTGCCCATACGACGGCCATGGCTAGTCCAAAGAAAGTCACTCACCACCAGTGTTTGTTGTTAATCTTTTTCACAGTTGTATGTCAAGGTAAGCAACTCAGTTTAGTAAAGGAATATGCAATTTAAGTACTAACTCGTAAATTGCTTTGACACAAAGTACAAAGTCACAAAGTGACCAAAGTACATGTACATGTATGATGTAGTTGTACATGTACACTGAGTGCAATTTTATAATGTACATGCATGTACATGTAGCCTTGCTGAGGGTTAAGTTCTAGCTCTATTGTAAATGAAAGTACTATGGCTCATAAAGTAAAAGTTGTTTTATACAGTTAAACTCTGTGATGAATAAGCTTCTCAAGCTAAATCTAGCATTGGTTTTCTGTTAGGCAGTTTGGCTGTGATGTACAATGTTAACGTTTCAGCACTTTTTTAGCTAGGCCTACCTGGATAAATCATATCTAGATTTATCCTTTGGTGGGAAAAAAATGCACACAGGACACGCTGAGCACCGTCATACGCACTCCCAATGGTCTTTGCTCGTGTGCCGGGCACCTGCATAAGCTGAATTGAAAAACTTCCATCACTCTGTCTCTTCTTTGCTATGGGGGTTCCTGGCTTGGGGAGAAGGGAGATCTAAATTTTAACTTTTGGATGCACCTTTGTAGATGACTGTGACATCATACTCGATAACTGCAGTGTTAATGTTGTAAAAATTATTGAGTTTGGAGGGAAATTTTGAGAGGAAACTGTGTTTTAACATATAGTGGATTCAAATTTGCATTAATAAGATTTAATAATAACATAACATTTTCTCATAATTTTCAATTCAAAATTTTCCCCCCAAAATAGGGTCAACGCCATAAAGAGAGCATTGCCTTTGGTTTTTTTGGGGGCTGACCATTTTTTTAAAGCCAAAATGACAGAAAACTGGGGTCCCCAAAAAACAACCCCCTAATAAGGCCCATAGAGCGGTTGTGCTTGTTGGCCTCGACAAGCGTTAACATACACAGTTAGGGTAAAAAAAGTGTCAACAACTTGTAAATACGTTCCTAAGATTTAAAAGAGGTTTTATCATATTCAAGAGACTGTGTAAGAAAAATTACAAATTTGCTTCCAGATTCTTGCAGGAAAACAAACAGTTTTCGTGATGCATAGGGCCTCCATCTTTCTTTTCTCTGCTGTCCACGTAAAAACAAGATGGTGGCCGGTCAGGTTGTATGGACAGGCCTGACTGAGGTCCGACTTTGTCACTCATACCGGTATTTCCACACTCAAATAACACTTTAGATAAATGTGATACAATGAATATGATATTGGGGAGACTTATCAATATTGTAAATACAATTTTGTGACAATACTAATATGCTTGGGAAAACTTGTTGATGCTTTGTTGACACTCGTTGATGCTGAGCAGCATGACCCCTATAAGAGAGGCAGAATGAGAAACTTCGCAGCTCTAGCCTAGGGATCATTGATGAGGGTTACAGTCACAGACTCGCAGTGGATAGTTGGGAAGGATGCTGTAGTTCAGTGTAAGAATACCACTACTGCTTGCATTCAGAGTCCTGACAGGACCAAATACGAGTACTGTGGTGTTTCAGGTTTAACAAGCTTACATGTGTCCCTACCAGTATATAAACTAAACTGTGGTGTACACTGTACATGTACATGTACCTTTTCAAATGAAACCTTATTAAAACTCTTGAGTTACTTGAAACTCTCAAAGAGAATGGGTTTGTCAAAGAGAGCCAGAAATTTTTTCCCACAGCGTACAGTACTTACAGCACATGTATATGCAGTAAACCGCATTGCATACTAACATGCATGTATTTTTAAAACATTGTTTACACTGACAGTTTGTTTACTTTGAGTTAGACTATGTATGTGACATTTTATGAAGGTTGATGTGTGCATAGTTTCTCAGTTTGCATTGCTTAGTTTGCCTTAAATAGTCTTCTCCACGGTCCTTGATTTCCAAAGATGCTTGGTTTCTATGACTAATATCGCTTTGTAAAGTGGCTTTTGTGTGAGAGAAATTGATCTTTTAATTTGGTATGCTTATCTTTTTTCCTGTAATGTCCAAAAATTAAAAGTAGAAATATTGATTCTGCACATGTGTAGGGTAGTTTGACAGATGGGCTTTTAAAACATTTATTATGATGGAAATATTGTGTTCTGTTGTACGTGTACACGTAAGTAGTCAGGTATTGTTGGTCAATTGATGTTTCACATACACCCACATTTGTAGGAGAAGAACTGGTATCATGAGTTTAATGTTGCAGTCCTTAGATATCTGAGAGTGGCATGAAATGAGTAAGATCTGCATGTACATGTATTGTTATTTATGCCAGGGGTGGTAAACTTGCACAAACATTCTTTTACGAAGAAAGTTCACTTGGGTACTATTTGTCAATGTGCCTTACAGTCACAGCAAGTGCTTGCCTTTACTGGAAACTCTATCAGTTAGTGCAAATTTCAGTCAAAACATACCAGTTGGAATGATCAAAATGTCTAAATTACAACGAGGAAAGTGTACTGTCAGTAACAGCTCTCCAGGTACTGTAGTAAATTCAAAGGGCCTTAATAGCATTCTTGATAACCCAGGAAAACAGATAGCGGTGAACTCAGGGAGCTGTGGATTGACCTTTCGGTAATCAAATCATATCTGTCTAAGTAGGGGGTAGATTGCATATTCTCGTTTGTCCTGGCCGACATACATACATGTACATGTACCTGTAATATGTTGTTCAGTGTGCATACTGTATAGATACTGTACACGTCTGTATGGTATGTACATGTACATACTACTGTACATGTACAGGTATCTACTTTAACCTGCACAGTCTTTGGTTTCCTGTTTGTAAAGACTAAAGGTGGAAAATTAGAGATAAGAAATTTACATATACCTGCAAGTCTTCCCATTATTTTAAGGATAAATTGTTCTTGGATTTTGGGGAAAGGGGATTGTTTTCATTCGTGACCATTTACATGTACTTGCGAAAAGCAAAACTAACGCAACACCAAACACTGTGCTTTTTAACAAGTATAGGATACTTGACTGTCTGTGCAAGATGTAAATTAGTGTAGAGTTTTGCCTCAGACTTGAAAGCTGACACAGATTTGAAATGAGGCTGTCTATGCCTGTACTGATACTGCAGCATTTGTTGGATTAGAAACAAGTGCCAAGTGTGCATGAATTGTCCTAAGGACATTTGGCACTGCATTCCCTATGTTGGAGCCAGATTACCCTCTGAACAAGTAAACAAAACCGTAATTATAGACACACTTGGAAAGCTTTATTCGACACTACAGGCAAGGACTGAGTGATACTGGGCCCTATGGCAGTGTAGAAAAATGCAGACAGGATCCTGGAAGTTTACCTGGAAAATGTGGGCGAAAACCAAGGCCAGTCATAAACCCTCGGGTTACATTTTGTCAGTTTTCTATGGTACACACACTGGATAATACTGTTAGGCAACAACTCCAAGGATGAAAGGACAGGATTGAGAAGTTTCCTTCCCAAGGAATTGCTTCTCAAACCCAGTACAATACGTTGGAAGCTATCAGTCAGATCTGTGCAATTGTGCAGTTTTTGTTAATAATTCTGCCAACCAGTTGCCTTTCTTTCTAATTCACGGATATGGCAGATCATTTAAAAAAAAAAGGAAAGTTGTAAATTTCGTACTGGGTTGATCAATAGTGCAAAGTAATCATGCTGATTGACTGATCGTGCCCAACATACACTATACATGGTATACACAGCAAATGATGCTCTTTCATATGGATTAAAACACTTAACATGATTTATTTAGAGATCAAACTGTAGGCACCTGTATTGACACTAAGTGTAAATAATCCTTGTGTTTGAATTGGAGATATAAATTCAAGGAACGCTTACATGTTTCCAGATTCTTGTAGTGCTTGCTTGTCCCAAGCCCCACAATAAGCATTCATGTTTGGTAGCTTTGTCCTGTGACCCACCCAAAACTCCCCTGATGTAGGTGTAGTGTGCAGGAAGACTCACTGAAATACCCACATGCTACCCCATGCTGAGTAGAAGACCACAGCCCACACACCACAAACGATTAGCCACAGAGATCCGGTAGTGGTTAACTTCGCATGGTCCAATATTTAAAAGCATCTGCTAAGGACCTGGCCCTGTACCAAAAAACTGGTGTAGAAAGTCAACAGGTTTTTTTTTTTAGAAAATGGTTGTATACTTTATGCATGTACTAGTAGTAGCACATCAATTCTCAGTAACTTTTACTCGTTTGTTGGCAAGCAGCATATTTTTTTTTTCAGTGAAATACAACAGACACAAGAAACTACTTGTATGTTCATAACTGTTTTTTACTTGTACACAATATTCGTGTGCAAACCGGCATGAGTCCATTTTGATTCCAAATTTGAATCAAATTTCAGATGTTCAGCTATAATGAATGCCAGAAATTGGTGAATAAAAAGTCAAATGATTTATCACCACCAGCATAAGTATGGTGTAAATTATCTAAAATCCTATTTACTGTAAAAGTAACCAATCTAAAGCATTTGTGCCAAAATTATGGAGCAGACTGATTCAGGAGCTTTCTAAGACTGCTGAAATTTTTCTTCTGGTTTCACAGTTGAAATAAAATGACCATCACAATGCAACATAACATTTTTGAATTGACCAACAAAATCTATCTTGGTGCAATTGTTTTCTTTGAAATTGCCTGTAAACATAAGGAGTGATATAATGGGTAGTCGTATTTTAATTTTTTTTTCAACAGATGAATTTTTTTTTATAGAGTGAATGTACACGTACATGTATGTACAAGTTTTGTTTACTCTTTTGCCCATAATTGACAAGGACAGGGTCCTTCAGTCTCTTCAATTCAGACTGGAAGAATACTATATGACCATGGAACAAGGATGAGGTTTTGCGGTGCTTACAATGTATGCCCTTTTTTTATGACGTATTACGATACCCTTTGTCAATGATTGATTTTTCCCTCTTGTTTGCATTGCCTGAAACTTGAAAGAGCATTCTCTGGTGGCAATAAACCCCAATTGCGGTTCACTTCCATTCAGTCAAATGCATTTCAGTGAGTGTCTCAGCCTTGAGGAGGGCTTACTGTTGACCTTAATAACAATTCTGTGCATCGATTCATGATTGTAGGCTCTGCAACCGATTGTAAGGCAATTTGTGGACAATTTGTATTGACTGGTTTTGCATGCTGCTGGTGTCACTTGATGAATCACGCTGATGGTGACTGGCAAAGAACCAAATACCATAAATGAGGAGCTGTTTTTATTAACCAATTAGCATCTATTGTGATGAAGTTTTTGCTTGTTGATGGTATCACCTGTAGATTCAAATCAAAAGTAAAATTGGATTGTGTTGAAGTAAGAATCTTAGATTACTGCACATGGTGTTCCTTTGAATGCGATAGCACGGCCAATTTAGACAGGTGCAGTTTGAACTCAAATTACTTTGGCTGCCAAGCCCTGAGACTTCAGGGAATCAACCATGTACATGTAGGGTGCATTTGAAGCTCCATGGGAAAACCAGTCATTGGTATTAATTGATTTACAGCAAGTTAATATACATGTATGCATACATGTATGTTCCCATGATACATGTATGACTGCAGTCCACCTCTGCACCTTGTGCTGCCAAGTGTTATACAATGTACACGTAATTGGACAGAATCAATACCAGCAGAAAGATTTGCTTTCATAAGTGAAAGTTTACCTTTGGAGTTCAATAGATCAGTATTTTTTATCTGCTTGTTATCTTGGAGTCAAAGGATTACCATAACAAGAGGTTGTGTTGTCAGTTTCATGGGTGTAGATTTAGGGTCACCCCTTCCATTTCATTCCATTCCATTCTATTCTTCACTGTGTCAGGTTAAATAAACATTCCATAAATTTCGGGAGAAAACAATTTTTACCTTGCAAAGTTATTAATATTAGGGACATACACACTCCATGTACAATGTACATGTACATTTACCAGTAAGGTAGGAAGCCTTGAATTAAATCTGTTTAAACCTGTTTTATAACAAGGATAGTGACATATTTTCAACCTGCACCATCTCTGACGATGTTGTACAACTAGACCTGGTCATTCGATAGTCCCACGTTGAGATGAGAAAAGTTTGGCTCGCTTCATTCTCTTACCGTTTATAATCACTCTCACTATACCAACATATTTGCCAGGTCTTGTATCTTTTGACCACCAAAATTATCTTTAAGTTTGGCTGCATCAAAAATTTATAATGAGTACGATATGTTCGTTGCAAACGTCATGTTTGACAGAATTTTGATCACGTTCGAGAATTTTGACAGAAACTGCATGACGTTCGAGAATGCCAAAATTCTCTCACATTTAGTGCTCGAAAATTCCATGTACGATTTTCATTTTGCCGGTTGTTTTGGAGATAATTCCACTGAAAATAAAATTGAAATTAATAACTTTGAGCATTAGATTTTCATCATGAATTGTATTTTATGTCTTGAATGTCATTTTTTTGCAAACGTTATTCAGAATGACGGATTTTCTTTTGAGAAAAATTGTTCCGAAGAGAAAAATTGGGGAGTGTCGCCATTCCGTGGAAGGGCTCATGAATATCTAATAAAAAAGAGGGCGCACTATCTGGGTTGATGTCAATTGTCAAACAGGCCATGATGCAGCGAAATGTTTCTCTAACGTCACCGCGAGAGATTGATGGAAGCCGTAAAATCGCCACGATCGGTATTTTGGACTGCTGTTTTCGAGAACATACTTGATATAATCAACATCTTCCCAACGCAAAAATACATCTTGAAAATAGTTCGCGATACCCGCTGCTTCATTTGACTCGGACCGGCCAGCCGACCCCGGCAAGCTCGGTGGTCGAGTGGTTAAGACATCTGCACTAGTAAGCAGGAGGTCGTGGGTTCGAGTCCCACCCGAAGAAGCTTGTGAGGTTTTTTTGCAAGCTCTCCGACAAGCACTGAGCATACAGTGCTTATTAATATACGTTGGGTACGGGCAAACCGTTATATATAACATACTTGAAGAAAATGTGAGCGGTCCAGTCGTAAAAGGATGATGGTTTGGGGGTGCTTTTTTGCACTCTTTTTTAAAGCTTGTGTTGTACATCGATATATGGATTTTACTCACTTTTTTTGCAGTCAGTTTTTTTTACACTAATGACAGAATCGAATGACATTCGCGACTGCCGACTTCAGGACCCGATTAATTGTAAGAGGTACTTTTTAATTTCGTGATTATGGTTTTAATATGTGTAAATATTATCACCTTTCACCAAATATAAATCTGTGTAAAATAACCTCGGGGATTATCACTCCTCAATAAATTCTATTGGCTCGGATTTAAAGAAGGAGTTCATGTCCCTCAAAATTGCTAATGTTCGAGACTTTAAATAACTCCCATTAAGTTGAAAGGTTGACACAGTCATCATTGTTCCAGATATCAGCCATGACTTCCCTCATTACATCAAACATTGGGAATTAATTCACTGCTGTTCACTTCAGGAAAAATGAAACCCCAAAGTCGAACATTATCTAATGGTCCATATTTTGAGGAACCTGCCCTAAGTATACTGTCGTTCTGGTACCAATACATGGTACCAGTATGTGTGCCTTGGAAGCGTTTTTCAGATGAGTTTGTACTGTAAAATGGGTTACTGGTACAAGAAGAACTTGTGTGGGCAGATGGAGTGGGTGTTCAGATGAAAAGAAACATGTGCAATTGCCAGTCACCCATGCTTCCAGTCAGTCAACAAACTTAGTCATTTATCAACTTGTACAGATTTAAGAACGGACGTTAACTTCCCCAAAATGAAAGTAATGAGGCAGTGGGCAATGGCTTTCCATTATTTTCATTCTGTTACACGCAGGACTGTATATCGCATACACTGTTATGGCCCTGATGTTACCGGGTACAAGTTACATGTACATAAAATAGTGATTTACTGCACAGCATTACGATGGATTTGAGACGATGCAGGAAGCTTTTGTATTTCTCTGCCAAGAATGCCCAGGTTATTCGGATAAAGGCCCATAGGATCAGTTTCATTTCACTTCAGTGTTGTTTTCCAGGAACAAGAGCACTCTAACTTCCAAAGCAGTATACACAAAGCAAATCTGGGATTTAACTGTCTAACATATATTCCAACTAGGCAACAGCTTTGAATCAGTCTGGATGTCAGGGTGTGTCAGTGTAGGATCAGATTCAGCCTGAGTTTGTGCTTTTCACTGTAGAGTAGTGGTGACTGCATGGTAATCTAGACAGAGTTGAGCTTTGGAGCTAGAGCTGGCTTTTTCCAGAGAAAGTGATGACCCTTGAGATCTACAATTAGAATTTTTTGAATGAAAACCAGACAAATGAGCTAGGCTTTTGTTAGTTATGTTGGCCCTTAAAACTTTGCACTTGAATAAAAATGATAAAATCCATTGGCCACTTTGCAGTGGCATTTATTGTGCTTGTGTTTTAAGACCTACAGGTAATGGGGCATACCATAATTGTTTCTTGGCATGGTTGATGGGTTATTCCTACTGTCAGTCCTCATTTCAGTTTATACATTCATTTAAAATATATTTTGGAACTGTCATTCCTCTTGACATGCCGGCTGTTAAACAAAGCATGCTCTATGTCAACCACATCAGGCCAAATCTGACCCTGGAGAAGGACCTTGTGCTCTGAGTCAAGCCCCATGAAGATACCCACTTAACATTTTTTGTCCTCTCTTCTCACCATTCTCAGTTCTTAGCTATGGAGTGGACCCAGCCTTGGAGGTGAATCTACTCGAGGCAATTGCAATGACGTCAAGCGCAGCTACGGGTATTAGGCAAGTGCCAGGCTATCACAACGAAGGCCCAGCCTACAGTTTTGAAGGTACAAGTGCCAACATGCAGGGAGAGCCTGGTATTCTGAAACCCCTTTGTCATGCTGACTCACCCACCCTTCTTGAGAGCCCCATAAAATGTTTTTATTTAATGGCCTCTTGAAATTTGATAGGGAAAACCCGGAAAGTCAAAACCATGACTGAAACATTGGCAAATGAATGGCAATCTTTATCTCAGCGCTGGCCATTGACTAGAGTAGAGAGTGTGGCAGTCACGGCGCAACATTCCTGAATAATTGATGGACAGCCAGTTTCACATTTGGATGGGTGCTGACAGGTGCATCTCAAATTAATAGGAACTTTACAATGGCACCGCCCCATGAGGACCGTTAAAAAATTTCATGGGGATGATGGTAACTTGTAGGGGATCCCACAGGGTTGTCAGGCAGAAAGGTATCCCAAGTAGACAAGGCTGTCAAAAATTGATATCAGTGCAAGGCTCTTAAATGATTGATTGATTCAGGTCGATGCTTATTAATGTTTACCAGTTCTTCATCATCACAACCGGACTAAGATTCATGTAGACCTTCTGTTTCTGCAGTCTTGTAACATGTGTACTTGCTTTGATAAGATGAGTCATACTGCTAATTTATCTTTTCTCAGAAAAGCTGTCTGATTCCCCTTTCTAGTCCCATTACCTTGCATTCTCGTTATTTATATTTAAAAAATTTTCTTTACCTTTAAACTGTGATATAACCTTATAGTATATGAACGTGTACATGTTTATCCAAAGTGTCAGATACATGTATGGGCAATTTCCTCAAATAAAAATAACCCTTAAAGACTCTGTTTGGAGTTAACTTTAAATTTTGTCAACTCGGTTTAATTACTTGCTTGGTATATTTTATTCATTTTTGTTCAAGGAGGGGACAGAACTCTACAAGTTCCAGAAGAATTCTTTGACAAAACCAAAAAACTCCTGGCTGCCACTACGGACTTCACCATTTTAGCAACAGTGAAGCAGCTGAAGAGAAACACGGCCAGCCTGGTATCGATAACAGCTGGCAGGGCAAGGTGAATACTTCCTATCTCTTGAAGAAAGAGTCTGTCCTTGCACGGACAGATGATCAGCCACCGCTGGTGCATATGTACTTTCTCTACTTTGGTTTTCATGTCATGTGCGTGTTGTGTACTTTTTGATTGCCCTGAATTACTGAAAGTGCAGCTGAACTGTGATCGGTGCATGCGTGATCTATGTATTTTCATCCAGTTCATTAAGTGGAAGCCACTACTGAGGATTCTTAATCATATTGAGGTGCCACTGTGTAGTGACATAGCCAGGAGCTTGCTCTGGGGTAGCAATGGATCCCCTTGATAGTATCTGCTAGTTGGCATATACTGAAAACATGCAGTTGTGTATGTGTAATGTGTGGTTTTAGAAACTAGTTCTTTCCTTATTGTGCTGACATAAATCAGTTTGACTGTAGATCCAACATCAATAACATTCTTTGTGTAGTGATGCATTCTGAAACATGAATACCAAATGATGCAGTCACTGGATATGAGTCATGACTGTTTCTGTTTTTTGTAACATTAGTACCTTGGCGAACACTGTGTTCGACACGACATCCTTCCGCAATGATTCCAGGTAATAAAAAAGTGTGCTAAGACAGAAGAACTTTCTGTGGAAAAACTTACAGACATCATTTTATACACTTTTCCTCCTCTCCCGTCAAAAATCATGTTTCACATTTACGCCTTCAGTTTGCATTCTATTGCTGATTCAGTCAACCTGCAAAAATAATCAATTTGTCACATGTTTTTTCTATTAAGATGCATGTTCCTTGTGTATCCAAGATTCACCAATAATACCAGGTTGTGGTGCCAGAAAATCATTCTGCCAGAGCTGTCCAACTGTTCGACTTGTTGGAAACACTTGGCCTATTGTCTGTAACCTTCTGCTGTTATATCCTCATTCCACCAATTCACAATTCTCCTGCGTGCAAGAGTTACCATTTTGTGGGCTGATAAAGTTTCAAGGTTCTGATAAGTGCATTCCTCTTAAGTTGACCAGCTGCTCGCTGATGTTTCCGGCTAGAAAATCAAGTCAATCGGTGTCAACCTTGGATTCTTCCTTTCAAGCTGAACTTTTCTTTCATTGAAAGGCAAAGCCAGCTTTGATACATACATTTCCATCTACTGCACTTACATGTATATACTGCTTGTTTATTGGGTTTGATAGGCTGTGATATATTTGTCAACACTGGGAACTCTCTCTGTTGCAGTTTTGTCTAAGAGTTGCTTTTCACGCATGATGCTGCACTGGATCATCTTTGTCATTCCCTTCATTACTTTGGATGCTGATTTAAAAATTGCACTCTCCATCTAAGTAAATGTAAAAATCTACTCAAATCACGTATAAAAGTAACTATTCAAATTTCAAGGCAATACACCAGACATGTAAATAAGGAAAAGTTGCATTGAATGGAGATTTAAGAGTTGTGTAAAAGTGTCAGGTTAATTACTTTAAACCAAGCTGTATGTGTATAGTATATGTACATGTGGTTAGTTCCGAGTTTGCAAAGTCCCATGAAGCACCCAATAAACTTAAAGTTGCATTTCTGAAGTTGTATTGTCATATTACTACTCAGACACAGAGTCAGCCTCTTTAAAATTGACAGCATTGACAGACATTGTGGGTTACTACCTTTAATATCTGTATTAATCATGTAATTTCATCTTACCCTGCGGCTGTGCCGTTTACAGATTCATGGAGCTCTTCATGAGCACGAGGAACAACGAGATCCGTTTCTACTACCAGCACGACGGCAAGGTCATGCAGGAGTCCTTTGACATTGAGGAGACTATGTCTGACCGCTGGGCCCGCATCGCACTCAGCGTCAGCGGGACGCACGTCCGGCTATTCTACGACTGCAAGGAGGTGGACTCGCGTTACATCCCCCAGCCTGACCTGCGGATGGCAGATGCAGAGCTAGCTATGTGGATCGGGCAGAGGGGACCAGACAAGACTTACTTCAGGGTAAGGAGAAAAAATTAGCAGCTTAGGAGTTGGTAATCATAGCAGTATAAGGGTAATTCCAGAAATTACATGTAGGGGTCTCTTGTTTTTCGTGTCCCTGTCACATGTGACATATGATTTTGTAAGTTCAGAGCGCATTTTCTAATTTCCAAGAGTGATGAATCAATGCAAGTTACGTGCCAAATAAATAGTACATCCAACAAAGTTGTGTAATTTTTTTTATTCAATTTATTCATTGAAAGTAATTTGATTTTAAAACACAGATTTTAGATTGTCAAGTAACAAGCAATCCCTGATTAGACTTTATGCCGAAGTTATTTCTCAGATACATCGTCGATCACACCACGATCTGACCTATCTCAATTTTTGACGAATTTCGGTTTTTAGCATATTCTTGTTCTGCATGACTGAATCTCTATTTTCTTAAACTTTCAAACTTGTAGGTGCTTTAAAAAGCTAAGTAATTTCATTTGGGTAATTAAAAATGTTGACCTACCTCTCCAAATTTTTAAATTATTATTTCACGGACTGACGCATTGAGATAGGTCACTGCGTGAAACGTGTAGACAATTCCATTTTATTTCCACAAAGTGACCTATACAGTCTGGTATCTGGACCGTAAGCAATACCTGTCGTTGTCATTTGAAGTTCAGTGATTCAGAACCAGTCTTTAGCACTGTTTGGTGTCATTCGGTGGCTGAACGTTGAACCTTAATCTCAACCCAGTTTCTGTTTCTGTAAACGGCCGAGCACAAGTGTATTCTTTTTTTGGGGGGGGTAATATTCGAATAAAATCGTGATGGACATTCGTACGATGACACGAAATCCTGAGCGAGGCGTACTTGTGTATTCAGTCACTGCAACAATACTGTGGCGTCTCGTCTTTTGGAGCTGTCTACACAGTTAAAAAGAACCTAAACACAATGAACTGTAACAAGATATATTCAGTTGCCATGTTTCTGGTTAATATTGCAAAGCATGCGAAAACTTAAAGCATTGTTTGCTACATACTACACAAATAAGTACACACGACGTGAAGAAACTCGGATCGAATCTCTGTCGTCAGTGTAATTGTAGAACTCTCTTTACGTGAGCTAAGATCCTATTTATTTCATTTTTCTTTCCATTCACCCTCCCCCCCAAGTACCACTGTTCGTTTGTGTGCACTTTCCCTCAGATATTTGATATATAGCAGTGCTGGCACTCCATATCATAGAATGTTCACCAGCTGTTGCTGTATTCATAATATTTGGTCTATATCCTTGTCTAATGTCATTTGAAAGTCATTGATGTCCTTTAGAGACAGCTTTGACACTGTTAGATTTTGCACAAGTCCCTTCTACTTTCCTTTAGATTTTGCAAAGTTTTACTGTTTAGAAGCTTTTTAATCGAAAAATATAAACAAAACACAGTGAGGGAATTTTAAACGAACCTTCATATAGATCAACGTGAAAAATTCTCGTGCGCATGCGCAAACGACATAAGTCACTGTCATTCACAGAGAAATAACAATGTTTCGTTCCATGAAGTGACCCATCTGGATAGGTCACGGTTTGCGCTCATGAAATATGACAATAAAATTTTGACAAAGTGACATATATGGTTTTGGTGCCTCATTTCGATCAAGTACTTAAAATTTTTGCCCAACAAAATATCTCATATATTAATTTAACTATCTAACTTTATTAAAATACGAAATCTGTGTCAATAAAAGTTGGTATAGTGGGGAAAATGAAAGATCCAAAACGGACCCAACTCCAAAGGCGTTTTTCTCGAAATGTAAAAAACTGAGATAGGTCTGATCGTGGTACGACCGAAGACATGTACCAAAGTAAGCTTCCAAAACTGTACAAGTTGCCGAATTAGTGTTTATAATGCATATACATACATTGAATTTTGTGGGTGTATCACCATACTTTGTCTTTTCTTGGGGGGACAGGGCTCATTGCAAGACGTCAGGATAGTAGCCATGCCCCAGGGCTTCCTAGCACAGTGCCCCAGCTTAAGCCGTGACTGTCCAACCTGCGGCCAGTTCCAGGCAATGGCTGATGGAATTCAAGAACTTGAGGCCCGCATCAGGACTCTGGAACACAAGGTGTGTTAGACGGAAGACAGCTGACATTTTCTTGTTCAAGCACCAGGAAGAATCATGCCAGCCACGAATTTACTTTGTGAATGAGCAGTTTGCCTTTCTTCTAAAGCATTCAAGTTGTCAGCTGTTTTATAGTTTCTGGCAGTGTTAAAGTTGATGGCCAAACTAGACTTCTGCTGTTTGACTTGAAATTTTGTTCAAAATAAGTTTGCCGACTTGTTTTAGATTTATAAACTGTTCAAAGTTTTAAGCATATCAGTGATTTATGGACTTATTTCATCCAACTTCTGACAGCTTTTTACTGCAGAGACCCGTATTGAAGAGCTCCAGCAGTGTCCGTGTGCTAGGTCATGCGAGGTCAGTGGAGCTGTGCGTGAAGATGGTGAGACCTGGCAAGATGGTTGCACACAGTGCACATGCAGCGTAAGTGTTAAATAGAAGAAAAACAGATTTTGGGCATAATGTGTTATGAAGTACAGTGGACTGCCGCTATACCGAATATCGTGCTTGACTCCCAATAATTTGTGCCCAGAACCTACCGAACACTTGTCAGTTGCCGTCAACATGATAAAATAGTCGGTGTTTTTTTATGTTGGAAAGTGACAAGTGGCCATTATTTCCCCAAGGATTAGAAGGGAAAGCCACTAGTTGTCAACGGTATTGAATAGACACTGGTTTCTGAAACAGTTTGACAGAGCTGCCATCCCCTTATTAATGATTGTGGTGTTGCGTTCCTTGTTTTCATTGCAGAGTGGAAAGGTCAAATGTTTGCCCATCAAATGCCCCAAGCTGTACTGCAAGAATCCAGTCCATGAAGATGGCCAGTGCTGTGCCTCTTGCAAGAGTAAGTTTGCTTTCCACAATTTTTCCTGTAGACTGAGTTTTTAAGGCTGTTGATCTCATATCCTAAATTACAAACTCATCTTGATGACGTCTCTTAGATCTAGTTCCATCTCAGCTCTTCAGATTCCCAAATCGCTATAAAAAATCTACTATCCCTACATTGGCCAGAATTTTAATGTAATGCAGTAGTTTTTATGGCTAATAGTTTATCAGGAAAGATTTCCATGAGGACCGCTCTGAATCTCACTTGGTTCCCTGTTGGCTCATGGAGTTTATAATGTTGTTTTGGTGGTGCTATTTCGAATCACCTCCTTTATTGGAGTTTGGCGTGTAGGGTGATCTCCCCGTATGGATCTCTTTCTCTTCCTCTTGCTTTTATATTCTTATTTTTGTATCTGGATTATTATTTTTTTTAATTTTTTTAGTAATGTTGTAATATAAAGTTTAATTGATATAATTAATCGTAATGTAAATTTGAATTGTTTTTGGCCTTTGGCCACCGCCATTCAAATTTAATAAACCATAATAAATACAAAATATTAATAACAGGCGTGAAGGGACAAACTAAGTGTAGTTGTATTGTGAGAACATTGTAAGTCAATTTAGAGCTCTTACTTATTACACCACAAAGCTGCTGAAGAGATAATATTTCCAAGAACAATTTAGCTGAGCATCAGTAATAGCCATTGTGGTTTGGGTTCTTGGGTGTCTTAATCTGTCATGGGGTAAATTCCTCTCATGCCAATAGTGCTGAAAAACTGACTGTCATTTTGGGGGCCTATCAATTGAAGATGGTCATTATGAGCTCTACACTTGCAGGACTTGACTTCTGTGTTGAAGAAACTCAGTTAACCATCTGTCAAATTTTCAACTGTCCATCATCGTCGAGTTTCTGTGTTTGCATTTCTCCAAGGAAACTGCACGTCATCGGGTCTGATGTACGGTCACATGGAAGAATACCAGGAATTACGTAGCAGGGGACCTACTCAAATATGCACCACATACAAATGCATGGTGAGTTAAATAAACCTTTTTGGATTTGATCTAGTTAGATAACCAGAAAATTTATCTCGTTGACAAAGCATGTCTGAAGACCAGTCAGAGAAACCCCAAACTGCTGTGTTTTTTTTTTAGGAAGTTAAGGGTTAAAATCTTTCAAACATCCACACATGCATTTTTTCAGTATTGGTACACTGTCTGAAAGTTTGTAGGTAAACGTTCTTAATTTCAACAATGTAAATCATTGAGAGATGGATTACTGTCTTACATGAAGATGCTGATTTGCATTTCTGTTTCCCTCGCATTAGGATGGTGTGGCCACAACCAGAAGCAGCAAGTTAATCCACCAGGTTTGTGCCACTCCAAACTGCCCAGCATCTGAAAGGGTCAGCGTGCCAGGTCACTGCTGTCAGTTCTGTGAAGGTAATCATCTTATTGGATTGTTGGACTTGACGGATCACCTTCAGTTAAATTCATCAGCTCCTAACACTCGACAAACCTTAACCACTTCCTGGCAGGGACTCCGGAATCGGAGACGTATGGTTTATATGTGTGGCCGGGGTCTCTGAACTCGGACAAAGGAAACAGGGCCCTGTAACAAAAGACCGTACTCTGAACAAAGGACCAGGCTGCTGGGCATTACCGACATTTTTCATTTTCAAAAGTGGTGATAATCCAGCCTTGTTTTGAAACCGTATACCAGGGTTTGGGGCATTGAGAGCGAGCGGATTACCACCGGGGACAAAAGTGCTCCACCACTGCAGCGATGAGCCACACAGCACCTCTGCATGCTAATCTGGCCCCTATTGAAAAGAGGCCAGCAGTGCACTGAGCCAGGTTCGTGAACAAAGGACAGTTATACAACACCGCACAATCTGGGCTCTGTTTACAAGGCTGCAGGCCTGGCTGAAATACTCGGGCGTCAATAAAGGTCACCTTTCAACTTAGAGTAGTGCCTAAAGATTACTTCGTGCGGCTATAAACGGCCGTTAAATGAAATGATGAATTTTTGAAGGATTTTGAAAACGAAAAAATGATAGTCATGCCGGCCCAGCATCATCAACATTGAAAAATGCCCCGGCATGAAGTGGTTAAGGATAACCCTGTTGTAGAGTGTTCAGTATTTGCATGGATGTTGAATGATGTTTTTACTTCTCTTTTCCATTGGAGAATTGCTTGGAGAATTTATTTATTCTGGTTTATTCAATTAAGATATACAGGGTAGGCAGCCACATCAGGGTCGCTGATGAAACCCCATTTACAATAATCTAAAGGCATCACACATCAGTAGAAGGGAATGGAAAATCATCAGAGTATGGAAAATGATTCATAATTAAAAAAAGGAAAAATACAAATTGTGAAAAAGTAAGTTATAAATCTCTGTTCACCAAACGGGAATAAAAAAATAAAAAAACATTGAAGACAGTTCATTCAGGACAGCTGGTGAAATGACAAATTCTCACTCCCACATACGAGTAAAAATAGAACGAATTACAAAAGTTTAGCTAAAACTGGAATTGTAGATTTCATGTATCTCTCCGCTTTACACTTTGGTACAACTAGTGTGGTCGTGGAACTGTCTCTGAGTATTCTGGCAGTTGCGTTGTTCAATTTAAGGGGTGGAAGCATATTTCTAAATCTGGGGGATTCCAAAAGTTTCGTACCAAAGTTATGCAGTAAGGTATCCCTTCTAGTTTCAAGGGTAGAAATGCCTAACACATTCAGGGCAATGGAGTAGCTGTGATACTGACGAGGGCGTAATGTAATACGACATGCACGTTTTTGTACATTTTCAATTTTATTAGCCAGTTGTTTACTTATCGAGGTATGCCAGACTGGGCTTATTGGTTGTTCAAATTTTTTTGTATGTGTGTAATGTGTAGCGACATGCAACTGTTGCAAGCTCAGGCGTTTTTGAGATGAGCCAACATCTTAAGTATGACGTGGCAGGGAGAGTTCTTCAATGCATCATTTTTTGTGCATCAAAGTTTTTTTGATCACTTGACATCCCCATCCAGTAAACCTTTGTGAGCAAAGTCAGAAATGACTGACATACATTATTTGCTACTTGACACACAAATCTTATTACCTTTTGAAGTGAGGAGGCTAAAACTAGCCGTTTTTGTTGTAATAAAATTGTAGTTTGAATGAAACCGAGTCCTTTCAGCAACTTTCAGTGGACTTGGTGGAAACTGATCAAGCTCTTCCGGTGACCATTTCAGGTATGGACCACTGCAGCCTGGGCCACACCTGCCAGCCGCCCAAAGTCTGCACCAACCTCCAGACCAAGTACGCCTGCCATTGTCCCCCGGGATACACCGAGGTGAACGGCAACTGCACAGACATCGATGAGTGTGCTGGCGAAGCAGACGGTGGGCTCAACCACCACTGCCACGAGGGGAC
The DNA here is from genome assembly GCF_054643075.1 of Acanthaster planci. NCBI lineage: Eukaryota > Metazoa > Echinodermata > Asteroidea > Valvatida > Acanthasteridae > Acanthaster > Acanthaster planci. The sequence goes on along the minus strand of NC_141779.1, from coordinate 16,302,534 downwards.
TGTATGCATGAACACGCCGGGTGGTTACCGATGTGACTGCCTACCAGGCTACTCCCGGCTGACAGACACCACATGTCAACGTAAGTAAATTCCTTTCATGTTAGTCATCAGAAAAGTTTCAGTCAAATGATAATGTGTGTCAGCAATTGATATCAGAATGTGATGACAAATGTACAATCCAGTTGAATATTTTCCTGAATTAACCCTCCTATGCTAAAGTCACTCTTTGGGTCGATTAGTCAGCTACACAAAGAAGCACAGCTGTGTCATAATTATTGTGCACTGCACCAACTGGCCCTCACAGGAATATCAGATGGCACTTTTGCGCTGCACAACAACTGTGCCTCACTGTTTCATTTGCATAATTGTGCGGTAAATCAAATGCAGCGAAGAGGACTGCACAAAAGACCCTGTGTCTTTTTGTGCCGTCAACCAACCGTATGCACATTGAACCCGTGCATATTTGCGTTCCATGTAGAAAACACATGCATAAGAGTGACTGTTGGCATTCATGCACATCTGTGCTGTTAAACCATAGGAGGGTTAAAGAATATGGACACAAGTCAAAATGGAGAGCATTTTAACTGTGTATGATGTCACTTTTGTTTTGCTTAGCAGTTTAAAAGTCAGTGCTGGAATTTGTTAGGACTGTTATCAAAGAACAAATTGATTGGTGGTATATTTGCATATTTTGCTCTATAAGCAAAGCATAACTTATGCTGCTTCCTCCTTTTCGCCTGTGTTTGCAGAAATTAACGAATGCGAAACAGGTCAGCATACTTGCCACAAGAGGGCGACATGCATAGACACCGACGGCAGCTATCAGTGTGTGTGCAGGGCAAATCACGCAGGTGATGGCAAGTCCTGCTCAGGTAAGAGATTTATTACGGTTGAGCCCTCAAGATGCCCAAGTTGTGAGGTGAAGGGGTGCCATATAAAACTGTACCCTATCTGGGAAATAAACTTGTGAAATAATTTGTAAAAAAAGATTTATTTCTGCGGCAAGTAAAGAAAAAACTATTTTGTACATTTGTGTAATATAACAAGCGAAAACCATTTCCTGAAGACTGTTCAGACTAAATGCTTTCTTTTTAATTTGTGGTTTTGGTTGGTTGGTATTATTCAATTCACTTTAGAAATAATGAGTGTTTTTATATGTCAGATTTGGTGGGAAATAACACAGTGCTTTTGTTGTTTTGATTTTCCTTTTTGTAGCTGTGTGCCGTAAACAATGCCTGAACGGTGGGATTTGTAACCAGCCTGGACAGTGTGAATGCCCACCTGGCTTCACAGGGGAACAGTGTGAAACAGGTACTTATGCTTGGAATTTAGTGCGTGATTTTTGATGGAGATAATGTGCACACTGAGTGGGTTGTTGCCATTGCCTAGACCTTTACCACGTTGAGGGGACAATTTCTTTTGTAGAGAAAGGCGAGACTGAGTTGTTGGAGTCCAAGTTTGTGTATTTGGTCCCCACAATGTCTGTATCTCAACACGCGTGTTGTCCCCAAAGCAGTGGAACAAGTACGTTTGTGCTCTTTCACAAATTCTCCTGTTGTGCATAGTTTGATACAGCATTCGATATTTGTTATATTATGAACATGAGTAAGAATTCTGCTCGTTGAATGCATTTATAGAAGAATCTGACGTACAAAATTGCCTTGTGGAACTTACTGATTTCTTGTATATTTTTCTACTTCCCACATGCTTTGAACTGTACCGGGTTATCAGTAAAGACCACAAATGTAATAAGTTACTGATAACAGAAAGTTAGTAGTCATAACACCCTTGTTATTTCCTGTATTTTGTCTTTGTGGATATTGCCAAATATTTTATCCTCCCAGGCGACCTTTTCATCTCTTACAAGATCTGGAGAGGCCATTGAACTTACGAATAATTTTTCAAGCCTCTTTATCTCTTTTTTTTTCTTGCGCAGACATCAACGAGTGTGAAGTCGGAAGTCACAATTGCCAGGCCAATTCGGTCTGCATTAACCTGCCAGGGAGCTATCACTGCCAGTGTGATGTAGGCTATCAGTACGAGGAAGCAGCTGGCTGCACAGGTGGGTGTGTCTGATGGTCACTCTGTGGGGGGGTCATTGTTTGTCTTTAGGGCTGCTTCCTGTTACTGATTCCCGGTACCTAGATAGTAATTGTACCCATTGGGTGTAAAACTGGACTGCCTGACCTTAAATAGGAGGCACTTTCAATTTTGCTGTCCACTTGTGTGCCTGTGCTGCATTTATTACCATTCAAATAGATTTGCAAGTGTTCGGATTCAGATCTGTTATCTTCAGAGCTCACGTTAACTTCAAGTCTTAAGAAGTGTATTGGTTTTATTGGTTTAACCCTAACGTCCTGGCGTGTATGCAAAATTATCTTGAATTTGGAGAATTGAGGACTGGTAGGGTAATAAGGCATCCAAAGTGTGACTTCGTCTCTAGTCATCAAAACAATTCTAGGGACTTTGATTTCTCTTGGCATTATCACAAATTATATTGGGTGTGTTTAACCTTTCTAACTTGATTAAAACCTGTCCATCTGTCTTTCATGAACTGGGTGTTGAATCAAATATTGACTTAAATGCTGCAGAACAAAATGGTAACTTTTGGTTTACTTGCCTTCCCCGTAGACCTTAGTTGTCAAAATCAACAAACTTAAGATTTCCTCTGTCACATTGATGGTGCCATCACAAGAGAGTTTATTATTTATTTATTTATTATGATATCCTGACTCTTCCCCAGACATCAACGAATGCAAGGATGCCAACACCTGTGACTCCTCACGGCTCTGCAACAACCTGCCGGGCTCCTACGAGTGTCTGTGCTCGCCCTCGGGCCAGTGCTTGTCAGAGTGTGTCGTTAAGAAGAAACGGTACAGCCATGATCAATCCTGGGATAACGACCAGTGCCAGACGTGCACGTGCTCGGTAAAAAGATGGGAATTGGAATTTCGCTTATTGTGATTTAATTTAGTAGTGTAATTTATTGGTTTTTTGGGAATCTGTTTTGCACGACAATAGTTATTTTTGGTCATATTTTAAAGAAGTTTTAGGGAGCATCTAAAAAGTCTGAACACTAAAGAGTTCCACAAGCACATTGCTTCTTAGAATGAGGCATTTTCCAGAGTAGGAATACTGGTCTTCTCATATGTAATCTGATGTGAGAATGTGGCAAATTCCCACTTAGAACACACAACATTCTTTAACCCGAACAGTCCCAAATCCTCCGATTTCAATATGATTTTACATACACCCTAGGGGGTTAGGGTTAAAGGAGCATTCCAGTGGGAACAGAAATGTTCCAACTTTTTTAAAAAGTTGTATTAGTGGAGTATTGGGCTGTGCTTTCATCAGCCTGAAAGTGATCTTAGCGTCCTTTAGATTGTCTTCCTCTCCTCTCCCTCATGAAAAAAAAATCGGACTTGTTTGACTTAAGCATTTTCACTCTTACTTGTTTGGGTCTTAAAGCACGGAGTGGTCACGTGCAGGCCTAAGGAATGCGATTGTAGCAGGAAGATGTCGGACGCTGAAGACTACTGTTGCCCCGAGTGTCGGGTCTCAACCCAGTGTCTGCACCAAGAGTCGGCCACCGTGGTTTACAACGACGGTGACAGGTGGAACTACGGATGCCAGAAGTGCAGGTGTGAGGTAGGTGGATGTTGTTGATTGTTGCCGCTGTGGTCTAGCAACCATACTTGAGTGAGATTGTGCTTGTGTAGGTCATCGCTGTTCAGGGTAGCGGCCTATTCAGGGGAGGAGCCTGATGCGATTAGCCAGTAGGCATTCATCTTTTCATTTTGGATCAGCTGATATCCCCCGTTTTTTACTTCTCATGGATGGCATTACAAATTATAAAGCACTGTACAGAATCATTTGCATTGGGAAATGTCCTCAGTTTTTGTGAGTTTGCAGCATGTAATGCTTCCTCCTCTGTAATTGTCAAGAAATGACAACTTTTTCATGGAGAGAATACAACGCAGAATTATATGCCGTCATCAAAAATGGCAGACTGCTTTTTTTTTAACTGTGGGACGGGGTATGTTTGAATCAAACATGCACTACTCATCATGCATATTTACATCTTTGAATTTGTTGAAATCAGGGAAAATAAATGCTTACGTAGTAAATTCATTTGTATTTGTAGGGTTGCATTTGTCAGTATTATTTTCAAAGACGGTATGTTTCACAGGAAGTTGTCAGGTGATGGCAGTGAAAGTCCATGCTACAGTAGTACATGCAGGTTTTACATACCATACCATCCTTTCCATGTAGGCTGGTACTATACTTTGCGAGGCACCAAACTGCCCAGCCCCCAACTGCCTACAGACATACACACCAGTTGGCGAATGCTGCCCTCGTTGTCAGGTCCACGATGCATGCGACGCTGTCAGCATAGCTGTGCAGGGGTCGTCGGACATGGCTGACTGTGAACACCAGGGGGCGTCCTACTCTCACAACCAGTGGTGGTTCCTGGAGGACGACCAGTGCACCGAGTGCATCTGCAGGGTGAGTTTTTACTTGTTTTGATTGGACTGGTCATTGACAGAACTCTTGTTGCACAAGTTTAATAGTCAAAAGGATCAGATTATTTGCGAGACAAATTATGTCAGTTACCTTCCCAAGACCGGGTTGAAGTCATCAGAAAAGGTCTGCTTTGACCTGTTAGCAGTGAAATTTAAACATGTGTGCAATCTTTTACCCTAGATTAGTTTAACCAAATTACATATAACAGCTTTGTTTGATGGTGGGAGGGTCCCACATTGTACAAGTTCAAGTCAACATTATGTGCGCCTATCCCCCTAATCAGGAATCTTGCTTTTGCTTTGGACTCGGTGATTGGCTTTGAGCCAGTTTCTACCTCTGTGATGTCATGTATTAGTACGGTGTTAAACATTTTACAGCAACTTTTTACTTTTTTCATTCTGTAATATTTTAAATTTAACTTATACTCTATACAGCATATTTGAAATTTTCAAACAGAATTTGTACTTTATAGATGAATAATTATTGTGATGAATTTAATTTTTTATGACTTATGTTGTTGATCCTATGAAATCGGCATGTTCAGAAAAATTTCTTCTCTGACGCATTAAACAACATAATTTTTTGGAATTTTCTGCAGAATGGCAACATATGCTGCTGGTACAACATTGCTTGCTCTCGCTAGGCTGCTGTCCTCAATCTGGAATCACACCAGATGAAGCACAGGTATTTGGGCTTGGGGCCAAGCTAAGACTTGGGGCCATTGACATGTAATGAACAGTCAGGGTCCTGGTAACAAGCACAGTGTCTTCTTTGCGGGGACCAGTAATGTGTAGAAAGTTTCCCGAAACAAAAATATTTATCTGATACAATGTTTGAGTGATCACTGCCCCTCACTCTTGCTAGGGAGAGAGATCCGAGAACGTAGTCTTGATTGGTGAGATCAGGCAGGTGGTTTGTAAATAATTGTGGTATAAATGTTCGTGAGCATTCAGAGGTTTACAGTTGTTTTATTCTGTACATGTATGTATGTGTATCCAACCACAAATAACCTTGGAGGAGATAGAGGGCTAACATTGAGAGACACACTTAGCAAACTGCAGCTAGTTTATGGATTATGTGTTGTTTGCAACTTTGCATACTGATGTAGTTACCCCAAACAGTGATTAGATGTGAGCTTGAACTCTGGTGTTGATTTGCGGCACAGATTGGTGCATTAGATTTCTCAACATCATTCTGTAGACTTTCTCCGTCTCGGTGTTCTTTTAACATCTGTAGTTTATAGCCCAAAGTGATGGGTAGAGTACAGGCAGTGCCCTCGTTATGGTCTCACTATAAACTCTTGTCAATGTTTTACTCCCTGCGATTGGTCCAAGGCATTGAGAGCTTGGCCCAGTATTCTCTTTCTATTTGTAATTACTAGACTGAAATACTCAGTCATATACAGTTCCACCTCCAAGTAAATCTCAGTCTCTCCGTGAGACCCTCTCACTTTTATGATTTGCATATTTAAGATCACTCCAGCTTGTGGTTTTACTCTGAACTCTTGTATTTTCTACATCGTGATTGGTCCAAAGCACTGAGAACTTGACCAATTACCGTTCAGCCAGTATTCTTTGCATAATTGTAAACGTCGCATTGGCAAATGTTCAGCTACATTCAGTTATGGTTCACACTCGCACAAATCATGCCTCTCTGTGAGGCCCTCTCACTTTTCATGATTTGTATATTATACGTCACTCCAGCTGGCGGTAGTGTTTATTTCCTACTGACACACACTTGAGTGCCATCTCTGTCAAGAACCTACACTGAATTTGATTGTGCACATCCTGTCCAACTTTAAAGTGATCACGCGCTTTCTGTTCATTGGTTCACCTGTGAAAACAATCATGTGACAAAGATACTGGTCACCAGCACTGGCTGATGGGATGAAGTAATGAGATTTATCATGCGACCAAATCCCTTGAGGTTGTAAAAAAAGGAAACAGAATTCTTTGTTTGGTGTATCCCTCAAGTTTGGCATCCTGAGGAAGATGTACATTATGCTGGTAAAAAGGTTGAGGGTACCTATTGCTTTACTGGGTACAAGAGTCTTTAACAGGCCTGTCATTCAAGTGGCTCGAGCAACTTGCGACTCACGATTCATTTTAAGTTGTGTCATGATGTGTAAAATGCTGCGTTAGTATGATCACTGGTAATGGTAACATTTCAGGACATGTAACATTTACATTAGAAACATTCTCTGAATGAACTTACCTGCATGAAGTATCAAGAACATCTATTTTAAAGAGTATTTAATGGTGTATTTATGACGTACTTAAACCTGTGTACATTGTATATAAAAAGATAGCTACTCAAACAAGTTTTAAGGGGTATGGGCTATTCCAGTTTGAATTGTTAGGTTTTAAAGGGCAACAGAAATTGAAAACATTTACTTCACGTGAAGTATTTCAAAATGGCAATAGATACGTAACCATTTAAAAAACATTGTAAATTTAATGTTTATATCATTACTTGTGACCCCAAAATGAATGAAAAATCCTGCTTTTCCCTACCCACAAAAAAATCACCTTTTGGCCATTCGCGCTCCCAGGCTGATTGGATGACGTCATCGCCAGAACACTGACATGTACAGTGTACATTGCGCACAGTACATGCAGTATCAAAAGACCATGTTGTGTTTGATGTAGCTTGGCCCCAGACTGCCTCAGTTCAAGGAAAAAAATTAAAAGAGACAGTCCTACCATGTATTTCTTGAACTGAGACAGTGTTTGCTTGTGGGCCAAGCTACATCAAGCACAACGTGTCTGTTGCATGAGATACTGCATGTACTGTGCGCTATATACATTGTACGTGTATCATTCTGGCAATGACATCATCCAATCAGCCAGGTCAGTGTGGACAGCCAAGAGGGGATTTTGTTCATTTTGAGGTCACAATTAATGGGGCAAACATAAAAATTTTTGAAATGGTTACTTATTTATTGTTATTTTGAAACACTTCACATGAATTAAATATTTTCAATTTCTGTTACCCTTTAAACATGCTTTATTGAACAGTTAACAATACTGGCCAGCGCACACAGGTATAATGTTTTTAACCCTCAAATCTTCATGCAGCAGTTTAAATAAAAAACAAAAATGGCAGGAAGGAAACTCCAGGCAGGTCTGCCCCCGCCACTGTGGTGGTTTAGGGAGATTTCCCCCCTCCCTTGAAAGTTAAGTAGAATGTGTGATTAGTTTTCCTGAAGTGTTCCCAACTGTCTAAGCAGATCGCACTAGATAGTCCATTGCTGCCACAACTTTGAGTTACAAGAAATGCCAAGACGTCCCACTAACGTAATTTCTTGGGTTTTGTACGCATTTTGATATATTTTTACGCCTTTATTACATGTATTTAAGTTTTAAGCATGCACAGAAGTATCGGTAAAGTTTCAGAATTAACGGTTTGTACATTTTTTTAGCTCAATATTTATACCCTGTATTCGTTGTATGATAAACATTTATGCATGTTTACACGATCAGTGCGTAAAGGCTAAAAACAGTAATAAATCGAGTAGAACTATTTATTAGATATGTTTGACTTTGACAGTTGCACCCGAAGCGACCATGAAATAAATATATTGGAACACTTGTGGTGCATATTTTGGGCTACTGGATAAATGATACCCAAACCACAGCAAGTCTTGTTTGCCAATCTGCTTCTTTTCTCTCCACTATACCTTTTTGTTTTATTGCATCAAAAATCTTCCAGGAGATGCTTATGAAATAATCTGTAGTCAAATCAATTTCATTGGAACTGCTCAACAGTAATCCCTTCATTTTCTTTCATTCATTTGCAGTGCCATTTTCCATCTGCCCAGTTTTCACGACTTGTCTCAATCACTCTTTCCCTAAAACTACATGTATTGCACCATACATGTACAATGCATATTGACCGAAAGATGTTATATATTTCTGTGCAGTGTGGAACACATTGCTATTCTGCAGAAATGTCAAGTTAGGGCCAACTTCAAAGTTAAAGGATCCATGCAACGAATTTTTCTTAGCAGTATTTGTGTATCTTGTACTCTGCTTCAATGTATACAGACTGTTCGACATCCTATTTGATTTACATGAACTGATAAGTGCTCTTTCTTAGCATTCAAAATTAATCAAGCCCTTATGGGCAAGTGAGCATTGAGATTTAGTGCCTTAGATGACATCATAGATTTTCTCATGAATATTTAAATGTGCATAATTTGCATAAAACCCAAAAAGCTCCAAAATATGGGTTAAAATTGCATAACCAGAATTAAAAATTAGGTTAATTGAAACCCACAGGTGCAGTTTTAAGGGCTTTAATAAAATATTTCTATTTCATGGTCCTTTTAAATACATGGTTAGCCAATTTCCCTTTGCCAAGTTTACTGAGAACTTCCAGGACTGGTTGGCAGAGAAATATTGATTTAGTCCTAAACGCATGTTCCAAACCGGTAACAGACAGTTCTAAATTTTGATCAAAATGCAAGGTTAGCCTCTTGCAAATGTTCTAGTACTGGCTTGAAACGTACAAAATTTGAAATGCAAGTCAGAGTAAAGTTAACAACCTTTTTTTATAAAAACTGGTCTGACAAACCTGTTACAGAGTTTCATACATAAGTTTTATCTTCCAAATCAAAAGCAAGTCTAACCCTTTGCACAATTGAATAGTGTCTGCAAAATTCTGAAATAAACCTTTTGTCTTAATGTTGTGAACAAATTTCCACCTGTGATTCACCAATAAGGCTAATCCCTTGCCATGTTTTAAACGTCCAAAAATGGTATGTTTTTAATACGTTATATTTGATCCCTTAATTCTAATTCTAAGAATGCAAGGTCAACCCCTTGCAAATACCAAATACGAATTTCCATTGGACAAATTTGCTTGGAGAAGCGACACAAATTCCAAATCTGCTGTTTGTAAAATTTTTCCTAAAAACTTGGTAACAATTTTAATACATAAGTTTTGACTTCCTAAATCCTCACTTGGAACACCAAATATTGGCCATAGAATGCCAAGTATGAGTCGCAATGCATTGTTAATTAACAGCTATCCTCGTCATCTTTGGCCTTAACAATTGACAAAATGTTTCAATATTTTTGATGTCCTAAAGTTTCAACTCAAATGTAAGGTTAACCCTTTGCATGTTTGAATACTGGCTTAAAAATTCTAAAATCCACATTTGCTGGACAGTTGATCACAACAACTAAATTTGAGTCACAGTGTAAGGTTAACATCTTGCAAATGTTGAAAAATGTCTGAAAAAGAGACAAATTTGCTAAATGTAAAGTCAAACCCTTCGCCATATTCAATATTGCCTCCTAAACAACTGTTACAAATTTTAATGCATTACTTTTGAATCTCTAAATCCTCAGTTCCAATGCAAGGTTAACCCCTTGCCAGTGTTGAATACTGGATGAGAATGTCTGAAACACAAAATCATTTGCTTAAAAGTTGTGTACAACATTCCAACTTATGAGCATCAACTACCTGGTTTAGTGATTTTGTTTAGTGACATGCCAGATTTTCCCTTAAATTGGATAGGCTTGGCATTCTGGGAGAGCATTAGCAAGGTTAAACCCTTGCACATTTTTTTAATAAAAGCAGAGAAAATCAGAAATACACATTTGCTTGGAAGTTCTAAATCACAGTCAAATAATGTAATATTGCCAATTTTAGTGTTATAATGGCTTCGTCCTGCAAATGTTCTACTTTTCTCACCATTTACTTCATGGTTACACACGGCACTATTTCCTGATTTTTAACTTTGTGCACCACCTTGAAGCCAGAAAAGATTGGCATTTCTCAGCTTTGTGTGAATCGAAAACTCTCTTAGGTTATTGACGCATACCATTCTCAACTACAATACATCCAATCTATTGCAGACCTACACATTGTACAAAAGCATAAAAAAACATGAGGAAATGGATTCTAAGCATCTAGTAAAATGCTACTCTCTACGTCGAATAAACTGTGTACTTATCACAAGGACACAGACATGTTCATGTGGAATTTTGTCCCCTTGGGAGAAACTGTTTATAGCAAATGCGATATGCACTAACATAAAATAACATGAAGATATAAGGCCTAATGGCAGTTGGAATGATAGTGAACAATGTTGCTTCAATTTTTCTGGCAACAGGATCAAGAACACAAGCATATGCAATTAAAGCAATGAATGTGGTTAAAGTCATAGAAATCTAAACGAGAAAACGTGGTGGGGAAAGTAAATAAAACGAGATGAACGTGGTTGTGAACAACCACTGAGCTGTTTTGGAATTTTCTGTTAGGTGATGATGTCATCATGACGTCATAACTTTAGGAAAATTCTAAAAAACGTGTACAAAGTCAATGGGCTAAATTAAATATTGAAAAATCAATACCAAATCACATGATGATGTCATCATGACGTCATTTACTTACAATAATTCTTGTATCAGGGTCTTTGTTGGCTGTCACTTTTATAACGATCAAATATCGCAAAGCTTTCAAAATTGTGCCTTGAAAACGTGTACAAAGTCAATGAACTGAAATAAATATTGAAAATTCGACACTAAATCACATGAAGACGTCATCATGACGTCATTTCTTTAGAATCATTCTTGCATGAGGGTCTTTGTTGGCTATAACTTTGAAAGCGATCACACATTGCGAAGGTTTGAAAATAATGGCTTGAAAATGTGTACAAAGTCAATGGGAAAAGTTAAATATTCAAAATTCAAAAAGAAATCGCATGATGATGTCATCATCACAAATTTCTTCCAGGACCATCCTTGGATAATTGTCCAAAGACCTGCCAAGTTTAAAGTAAATCGAACATTGCAAAAGGGTAGAAGTCCTGCTCAGAACGAAAACCCATGTTATGGAATGGGATTTGATGTGGAGGAGAAAAAAAGAAAAAAAAACTAATTAACAAAAACAATATCTGTTTCGGCCGGTACCCGAAACAGCTAATAAAATGGATAGCAGCCACTGTAAAAATAGTGCAGTGAATTATTAAGAAGTTGACAAGAAGGAATTGAACAATCTTGATTCTGATATATTCAAGATAGGATTTGAAAACATTTTCAAAATTATATTCTTTTGCGGGAAAGAGCTTGGAACATTCAAGATGTCACTGACTGACTACTGTTCAGGTTGAATAAAGCAGTTACCTCCAAAGCATTTCTGTATGAAAGATATAATGAACAATATATATATACAATAATATCAAGATTCAACAGAAATTGGAATAAAGATTAAATAGGGCCAAATATATCTAGCACCTTTACCGACTGGATTTCCCAGTTTTAGTGAAATGTCTTTGGTATTTATTCTTTCCTTCAGTGACAGATATTAACACAATGTCATGATGTGGACCAATAAGAGAAGGACACCCAATATACACTATTAGTAAAAAAACAAAAAAATTAAGTGTAAAAAGTGCAGAAGTTTTTACATACAATTAAAAAAATTAACCAAGCTTACCACACTATGTGCTTGGAGATAAGACTACCGTACTATTCTGCATATCTCATGCAGATGTTAGACATACTTAACTATTGGTTGGCAACATTTAGATCTACTTACAGTTAAAATCTCAGCTGAGTCACAACTTGAACAATTTTGTTCAGAATTAAGTTATATTTTAATTCCTCAAACTACTGTGAACATAAGTCTGAAATGATATAACTGGAAAATCAGTTTCAAACCTATTGTATAAAGTGCACTCTTTTTAGACTACTTGTACTTGCTGGCACGAAGTAAAAACTATAATAACTTCTACGAGACAAAACACACAGAGCACATTGGATCACTGGCATGTGAAAATAAGGATGGATGTAATTGGTCTTTAACAGGTACTGTATGTGCACACTACCTACTGCATTTTTAACTTCAACAAAGCCAAAAATCCTAACATTCCAACATCCATACTGAAATAAAATGAATCTTCACCATCTGAACCCTCACAACAAAAATTCATGGGTCTGTGATGAGCCGACAAAGTTCAGTGGTTTCCTGCTGCTAATAAATTCTGCCATTATTGAGGTTTTCTCAAAATGCGAGCAAGGTTCGTACACTACAATTACTTTGTAACAATTGTGTACATCTGTTGAACAGTCTGAATATGTCATGAAATTTTCAACCTGTAATTTTTGAACAAATATGTACTATTTCCAAGCATATAAAGTTATCGATCGTCAAAATGAGTGGAGTTCCCTGACACGTATACTGGTAGTTGGCCAAAGATAAAAATCCACACACCTTTTTTTAAAGAGGCTTGATCTGAGGTAGGATTAGTTTATTCGATATGCAAAGATACAACAGCTGGGCGGGGGAAAGGCAATTGTTTGACACACTGACTACAGGCGTAGCTGTTCACTGCCTATTCACCTGTATTCAGGCCAACTTAAATTGTCATAATGGGTCTGGGACAACGGGGATTTCCTAAGCGGTGGGTCTCCAATAAAATGATTGCAAAATTGCGTGCCAACATTTGAAAGAGTTAGGTTTGGGGTGACAGATTGTTCACACAGAAACATAGAGTTGCATGAGGTTAGGGATGTGAGGCGAATTTCAGGTATTTATGGCTTTGTTTTGGGGGAAATCTTTCACATGAACAGCACATGCTGTGTACAATTAACAGCTCAGGAGCCCAAGTTCTGGCTCAAGTGATTTCCTGACGATTCCCTGACATCACTCAGCTAGTCAATTCTTGAATGTTGCCACTGTAATCAACATACTTTTATATAAAGGGAAATTCTACTTAGAGCTAGTTAAGATACAGGCAAAGCTGTAATGCGTCAAAGATCAGTACATGCATGTGGTATATTTGTCTCAACACTGCATCAGATCGGAAAGGGTTTCACAAATGTACACACATGAAATGTCTCGAGACAACATCTGTGATCAAGGCCACTCTGGCAAGGATGAGTGAAGAGGTACATGACCCTCTGATATTGGTAACCTGTAGCTAAAAATCAGTGTGGTTGGCCAATGTATTGTCAAAAACGTTGGGATTTTCAGGGTGGGGTGTCTCCAGAATAGGTTTGAGGCGGGCAATAATGAGAGACTTTGAAGTATATTTATCACTTTTCAAATGGTAGGGAGGAAGAAGATTTTCATTGGTGCCTTGATGTAATGCTGTCGGGTTAAAATCACAGTTTTGGTAATTTCTGATGTTTTATTGGGGAGGGGTTTTGAGCATTGTCAGATTCCAGACTAGTCTGACCCAAAACTGTATACCGAAAGGGCCTGTTTGTTTCACACGGATCTGGATCACGATCAGTGATCCGTGTACTGGTTCACATTATCCATAAGGTGAGTTTTGGTGTCTGTATACCAATGACTGATCACTGATTGTGATCCAGATCCATGTAAAGCAAACACGGCCAAAGAGTAGCACCAGATTCGGATTTTGGAAACAAAATGGCTGTTTACAGTAGAGCGTGTGACTACTGTATACCAACTCTCCGTGTGCATTGGCACAAACACCTGCCACTTTGTTTTCAACTATGGTGACACTCATGTCCCAACTCTGTACAGCTCTGGTGTGACCATTATCAATAATTTGATCACATTTCTGAGCATTGTGACGAGAGGTATAGTCTACATGGAGTCTGCTGGCCGCTCCACTGTTGTAGATAGCTTGTCTGATGCTGTGCCATCCCTGTGAATCACATAAAATATTTCAAGTTAATTTTGAAAGATTAAAGTTGCCTCAAAGTAAAGCCTGCCAATCACCCATATGCTGAAAGTGCACTGTGGCTCTTTTCTGACAACTCTGCAATCCCACTGTAACAGGTGTGCAGCCTTGCTTATGCTTAGCAAATACAGAACAGCTAAACACGATGAACACTAAAACATTCCTATTCTTCATGGAGAAATCTCAAAAGCAAAAAACACAAACACAAGAGCGAACAAATTTGTTTTTAACAAGAGGTATGAATGAATAAAAGTTCTTTTCATGCTGAAAGGGCAAAACATACCTACCACCCCCCCAAAAAACCACACAATATGGATCCATAGTACAAACTACAATAACACAAGAACATGTTTTTTTTTCATTTTTTCCATTTCATCCGCTCATATTATTCAAAAAGAAACTAAATACAAATACAGGATACAAGTGAAAAAAATGCATACAATTCCACTATTACAGCTACTACATGGACTTTACAGCTCACAATAATCACCATTACTAACAAGATGAAGAGATCTCATAGAAACAAAAGCACAATTTAAACTATACAGATTAAAAATGGAGACATACTTGTTATTCATTTATTAATATTTTATAATTATCATAAAATAGAGTCTCGACCAAATTCTACTATGCTACAAAATATCGTGGGAAATGATATATTTTTTCCAAAAGAACAGAAATCCCTGAAGATTTTTTTAGAAGAGATGCACGTAGCCCACAAGCACACAACACAAAACGAATCTGTGTTCAAAAAAAACAAAAAAACAGAAATCTCCTCTTGAGATCCCACAGATTCACTGACTAGGACAACACATCTCAAATTAATAAGGACCTACCAATGCACCCATGAGCTGTGAATACAAAATAGCAAAAGGGGGAGAAAGTGGAAGAGTCCATGTATCTTCAATACAATCATTCAAATATAAACAGTGCTTCACATGATGATAAAATCTGAGAAGTCCATATTTTGAGGACATGTGGCTAGACGTGTTGGAAAACGGGTTGGAAATTAAAGTTATTACACACAAAGAAGTAAAATTCATTTGTCAGCATTAAATAAACTTCAGATTCAAAGGAAATTTTGAGATGGAGCGCGAAATTGAAAATCAACAAAATGTTATAATTTTGGTAAATTAGCAGGCACTTCGTATCCAAAGTCCGTGTAAGAGAGAAAGGCAAGTCCTTTTTGGTAAATATAGCCTTTGTGACCGAAAGCCCACGATATGAAAGTTAAAATAAAAAGCAAAAGATTTGTAATTTGACAACCACACGCCTCGGTGTGGTGCCAAAAATTACCACCTCTGACATAGCCCCGTTGAAATCTCAACTGAGAATATGTGGAACCAGACCAAGTTAAGCCATATTATAAAGTAAGAGCTTTTAGTCCCTCTGAAGTTCATTAAGTAATACTAACATCATTCTGCGCTCTCTTCATGTGAAAGATAACAACCATAATGTACTTCCTAAAGTTTTCCTACGGCGTATATGCCTGTGCAGAAACAAATCAGTTTGTGTAAGAATCAAGAAATTGGTGCTCAAATCTTAGCAACAGTGACTTTGAAGTTTCTGATGAAACCTTTGCAGACAGCAAGGCTACCAGACTGCACTGCCACCTACACTGATCAAGAATTGAATTTAGTGTTGCCTGCTCCTTTATGTCGAATGGAAAGAGAGAGAACATGCACTTCTCACATTATCAGTGAATTTCAGAGCCAATGGGGCATTCCCACTGACCCACATGACCAAATGTTTAGCAACCATGATTGCAGTTTAAAACTACGGCACCCCGCACCACACAAGGTGTTTGGGTACTAAGCAAGTCTTCAAAGATTTACAAAGGACAAAGAAACATGCAGAATGCAGGATCGGCATGACAACGACAAATTGATAAAGAATTCCCATTTTATTTTGCATGAATATAAGCTCTATTGTGTTGTTTACAACTTTCGGTACAAGGCAAATGCTTATCTATTGCAATGATGGCTGATCTCAGGAAAACATGTGGTCATGTGGTACTCTGACATCCTTTGATCTGTCTCTATGGGCACAAGCATGCATTAACTACAGCATTGTTTTCGTTTTCATGTTCTTTCCAAAACGCCAGTCAAAAACACCCTCTCTCTCCATTCTTCATCAAGTTGCTAGGTATAGCCTTTTCCAAGTAAGATCCTGGCGATCTACAGTTATCTCTACAAATGAAAAAAAACATGATTCCCTTTCCTCCAGATGGCAAACTGGACTTGTCTGGTGTCCTTGCTGAACACGTACCCACTTCAGCTATCCACTATTTATACCAATGTACATTTAACACCATACCCCTAGATTATGTTTCATGATATCTACGTATTTAAAAATAAACGGTATTACTGCACGTATAATTTAATGTAATTAGATAGCAAAACCATAAACAAAAAAAGCATTAGAATTATGGAAGGTTAGAGATCAATCATTTTTTCTCGCATTTACCTGAATGGAAATTTGTTCATTTTGATAGGAATTCATTCCATTAACATTTAACAGGCAAATGATCTGTACAACCCCAACATTATTCACCCTTTTATTTGCATTGTTTGCTTTAAAGTTTGCCCGAAATCATGCAAACTGCAATATTTATTAAAACCTTAGAATATATGCTACATCCCAACTACATGTACGTAACGAGGCACCTGAAGTAAATGTTTTCATAATCCATTTTCTTTTTAAAACGTACACCATTCCCTTCCTTACAGAGCAGATTTTTTTCCTACTGCACAAGAGGACTTTATTTTGATCTTCAAAAAAAAAATTAAGAAAATCTTTAAAAATTCATTTTGAAACCACTGATCAATTTACTCATGACGGCGTATCTCACAAACATTCATCCAAGTAATATGACATGTGAAGGCCAATCAGATTTGTTGAGTAATCACAAACTGTAATGCCAAAGTGCACATGCAATGGTATTTTATTTCTTTGAAAACTGAGGAAGCAAGACCCATTTTCTAAAATATCAAATCAAGACTGATTTATGCTTCATAGTTAAGGTTAATTTTTAATTGACAAATCTGCATGGAAACTTGATTCAACAAGTGAATATCTGAAGAGGAAATCCTAGGCTTGGCACAATTTCTACCATAATTCATGGAGGACATTCCTGTAGTGAAATACCTCCAAAAAATGGATGTTTACCAACAAGTGCAGGGCACCAGTGACCAGTTTTTGAAGTCCCCATCTCAATGTAGTGCAGTAAGAACAAAACCAACTTCATACACGTACACTACTCATGCAATGTATTTGTTTTGGATTACGGAATGAACATTTTTTAAACCAATCCTGTAATCTCAACTTCAAGTATTAAAAGAGAATGTTTACCTTTTGATATTCTCCTACAATCAGAATATAAACCAAGTCATGCAATATAAATATTACCGCATATATCAAAAATATCCTACAAGAATCTGTTGCCTTAAGACTAGGATAACTCTAGGATTACATGTAGATACAACTCTGGAATAAGCTGGTCTCAAATGAAGAGCATTCTAATCAAGCTACGTGTAGCTACAAAATGTGGATGATTAACAAAGATTGGTCTTGGTGCAAGCAGGGTAGATTTTCGAACTTTACTGGTAACCACTGGGAAGAAGGAAAAATAAAAAAAGGGTGGTAAATGTAAGTGAAGGGAGCATAAACATTTCAAAAGATTACAACTTTCTAAAATAAAACAAAAAGAAAAGAAAAGAAAAGAAATTGGAGAAAATTTAGTCCTCGAAGAGTACCATCCTTACTTCAAAGTTGAAGGTAGAAATTGAGTTCCCAATTCTAAATTCACTTGGGATCTGGTGACATTTGGCACATTTTCATTTGCTGGAGGGAAGGGAGTCAGTGTATTTGCAAGGGTAGCAGTGTATGTTTGCCGAGACTTGAATGTAACTGCGCTTTACTTTAAATGCCACATGTAAATGGCTGTACAGGCTTTGCTTGGAACTGTGTATCCTAGAATGTCAGACAGAGAGGGAGTTTTTATGAATGTGTCACTTAAAAAAACACCACTTTCTTCATCCGCACTAAATTCTTCACGGCAACAGGTGTACAGCAATGATGCACAGTACTGATTTATCTTACACTGGACACACTTGCAAAAAGCAAATCTTGTATCCTTCCCCCGTTTCTCATCACAACCCATGGGATGCAACAACCAGTCCAAAATTTCTCCTTATTCACTGACTCTCACTGATCTCACTCTTACTCGATACTAGCCAACTGCAAAGTGACGCAACTGTTCATTGAGTGGACAGCGATGTTGACCAATGAGCCCAAACTATGCTGAAAGTGGGGCGAGGGCGAACTATATTGAAAATGAGAACTACCGGTACTCCTATTCATTGGACAGTACTGATACCGAGTTGGCCATCATGAATCCGTAATTTGGCAATCACTGTAGAAATTGTCTACAAACTTACAATTTGTGGGAACAAGGATGATGCAATACAGGCAATATATAGAGTATCAACCTTGTGCTCTAAAGGGTAGACCCAAATTACGAATAAAAAGTTATACCCGGTATTACATTTTACTGTTCAAATGATATTCCTGTGGTTAAAACAACATGGTCGGTATCCTACCCATTTCAGAGAGTTCATTAAGTGAAGCGGATTCAGGGAGACAGGTCCACAATGGCCGTCTGGTGAATGAAGCCCATAGGGCTGGCTTACCTTGCCGCGGCACCCTTCTCGCTGTCCGGCATCCGGCTCTGTCGCTTCTCCACGATCTCCTTTCGGGTGGCCTCCTCCAGGGCCTGCTGGGCCAGGTAGTTCTCCCGCTTGATCTGGTTCTTGATGAAGGAAGGCATGTCCGGCACTATGTAGGCCAACGCAAACTTGATGACGAAGATGACGTGCTGGAAGTCAGAAGGAGAAAGGGACAAAGAAAAGAAGTATTTCTTGAACTGTGTACAAACCACGGAAACAAAACTTTGTGGATATGTCACATTTGCTCGTATTTTCCTCACTTATAGTAAGACCTGTAGAAGTTATAAGAGAAAAGCAAAACAAGTTTACATGTTCCAGTCTTTCAAAAAACTGATCTGAAAAACGTCAGTGACAAAGAACAGTTTGCCATCAAAAAGGGGACTGTCTGCACCATTTAGTACCAGCCAAATGAAATTAGACTACACTCCAGGATCAATCCTAGTCATTCCTAGGGTCCTGACCAAATGCACATTATCATGAGGTCATGCACGATGAAAGCCATCAGTCCAACAGCTGACGAATGAAAGATGCCGGTTCTTCTTCTCAATCATTTGTCAGGTACAAATTAGCATTTAACATCCATTTTATTTCTAAGGTGCCAGTTCTACGGCAATACTCAAAAGCACTTTAAAAGTCAATTCACTATTAAAATCATGAAAATACTATGCAACAACAAAATTGAAAAAAGCAAACGAAGGTGCAAACAATCTCACTGCCCTATCCTTAGTAGCATAGTAAAACTGGACTGTAGGCTTGTTTGCAGACGTCTACTGAGGCGCACGGTATTTGTGCAACTTGATGTCTTTGCATGGCCCCTGGTGGGGGAACATGCGCTGAGCGTGTCCCCTCTTCCAAGCTCTCTAATTATCATATTTGAGGAGGTTCTCATGAGTGAAGAAGATGAAGTGCACAGGAAACTGTTTCCAAATGATTTGTTACCTCATAGATCAGGACAAGGACCAGCCGCATGGCAAAGACCTTCCAGTACTCCAGTTTCAGGTCGAAAGGAGGGTTAGGCCCTTCCACAAAGCCACGATACCTGCCAACGATTGCCGCAAAACACACAATAAATGCACATATATATCGTAGAATTTCTGAAGGGGGGGTCTGGTACCTGCACTCAGATGAATGGCAAGATGCACAGTTATGAACACAGCACAATGCGCAGAGAGTCCTGGTTCCACCTTCAAAAATGACAAGAAACCCTGCCCACACCCCTAGCCGAAGAAGCTTTGTACAAAATGTGCTTGTTTCTTCTCAGCTCAGCACACAAATGTGCCAATCAATCATTTCTGCTTTCAGAAGGCCTCTATGAATATGGCCGGAGACTTGGAATCAGACTGCACTGAATCAGGCCTGAAAGATAAAGAAAAAAAAAAGTGCTTTATACGCACTTGCAAAATGTGACGTTACCAGTGAGACCCGAGCCTTCAGGGTAAGAATTATTGCGGGGATGAGCTTCAATTTCGAAGTGGCTAGTGTTGAAGTTGGAGAGTGTCCAGTTTACGTAGCCCACCAGGGTGCCATACTCGTACTTATAGACCTCACGGGGGATGAACGACGAGGTGAACGCTACGATGCAGGCCTGTGGAAACAGAGATGGGTAGCGTGGATTTAGTTAGACGTGCGAGCGGCCCGACACAAATCTGCACATGGAACTCCCGGCAGATTTTCATTCTGCAACTCAAGGGTTGCTGTAAAGGTAAACGGGGAAATTATTTTGGGAAGAACGGGTCCAACCCCCAAGGATCAAATGGAGGTCATTGGATGGAGTGTTGGGATTTCTTTGAATGTGGACGGTATCGAGACAATGGGTGACATGACGTACCCACTGAGACCTACAGGTGCACAGTATCTGTAACACTAATGGTGGCAAAATTTGAGCACGAGCCATGGAGACCGGTGATTGGCCAATCTCATACCAAATTTTTCTCTGTTTTTTTTCCTTCTTTCACAGCATAATACAGAAACTAGTCACTCACGTTGGTCAGGACAGCAAAGTTGCCGACAGCAAGAAGAATAGCGTACCACGCACCTGAAAAATGAGACCAATTTGGATCAAATGAAATCATTCGTAGAGTTCCTGATAGTGCTGTTTTTTTTAACATGCGTGAACGTGCAAAGAACAACCAAGACAAAAAATGACACTTTTTCTACACATTGTTTTATCGGGTAAAGGGGAGACGTGTAGAAACTGATTTAAGCTGAAAGCCATGCACTTTTGGTACTTTCGTAAAAATACCTTGAAAGTGAAACATTATGACCATGATTTGGCAGCTTTACCTAAGTATTTCTGATGTCCATGCATTTCACTTAGGAGCTATGAATGTTCGCTCCCAAGACTACTCAATGGGCCGTAATTTGCGGCACGTTATAGAAGGTTAAAAACACACAGCCCTCTTTTGCCAAGGTTTGTCTTTATTTTGTGTTTTGATAGAGATGAAGATCATCAAACTTCCCTGTGCATCTGTCCTTGATTGGTTCCTGATCTGAACAAAGGGGGGGATATAGCAGGGACTTCAGGCAAGTGCTCGTGAGACACCAACGTGTGGATTGCTCACCGTAACTGGTACACATGCTTTTATGACGAAATGTGCCACAGTGTGCACAGAGGGTACAGGAAATTGCCAGCTTGGGTGGTGTGCAATTAATTCAAACAGTGCTGTAGTCGCGTCAATTACACATGTACAAGTCACTGCAAGGTGATCACATCCGTCCCAAACCATCCAGTTGCAGGTCAAGCCACCACAGGTTCATATGGACAGGTACAAAAAAGCATCCCTAAAGTCACTCTTCAACCTAGATGGCATCCACTGCATAACCGAGCCCGACACAGCACTGATGTTGGCTTGCCAGAGATGGCACCGGCATGCCCTTGACTCATAGTGAGGGAGTGGGGCCTCCCTGGGTATGGGATAGGAATGACTCACCGATGTCCTGAGCCCGGGCGGCGTAGGGGCGGCGCAGCTGAGTGACAAACTTGTAGGCGTCCAGGCGGATCTCCATGAGGTTGTTGATCAGGGCAAAGAACGGAGCCAGCGGGAATGCAGCGACAAAGATGGTGACGAAACCAAATTGGACAGCTGGGGAAGGGGAGATGTGAGACAACAAACACTGAATAAATCCTCATCAAGACTGCTAATTTCACGTCAAAATCTTGTACACGGAGGTTTTTTAAAGGTGCTTCAAGAGAGAGGTGCAAGATCAAAATGCAAACATATTTACTGCACCTTTCTGATAACATAAGGACTCTAACAATGTGTAGTTTGTGTCTTTGGAGCTTTTTGGAGTCACTGGAATGAAAACGAAACGACTGGAAAATTTCCTTATTTGTCTCCAACCCTAACCCTACAAAATTATTCATAATCTAGCCACAGGTTTGAATGATTTGGCAGGACAGAGGAAAGACAAGCACATTTGTTAGGTTCAATGCACCTGGCAGCCTCATTAAAGTTTAGGTACGAAAATGTTCCACTGCACTCCTGCACAGTAGAATAAACAAACAGATTATAGCAACTGGCAACCTCTCCAAGGTCCATCGGGCTACCCGGTACTCACCCATCTCCAGGTACTCCTTGAACAAGCCGCGAGGCCCCAGCTCCGTCAGGTCAAAGTCCTTCTCCCACTGGTCATAAGAACCCTTGCCTTCTTTCTGCTCCTTGCGGCCGGAGCGGGAACGCCAGAAATTCTTGAGCAGACTACAAGAGAGAAATGTTGAGCGCAAGCATAAGTTATCTGATTTACATTACTCTGTTATGATGACCCCTTGGGACAGAAATAATATTCACTACGGAGAAATCATCTGACTTTTCGTGGATTTGCCATTCATTGCACTCTCAAGAATCTCAAGTCTGGATTTTCGATATGAACTGCCAGTTACACCCACTGTCCAAAGATGCACGCAAGCATGAAAACTTCAAGGTGTTCTGAATTCTCAAATGGAAAATTTTTTTGGAGTGGGGGGATGTTACTTACGGGAGGACAATTTCCATGAAGTTGTTGAAAAACTGTTTGCCGCACATGACAATGGCCAAGTTGACAAACAGTTCCTGGAGACAACCGGCTGGGTCACACTATTGATTGAAATCAATTCAATTATCAATCAAATCAATTCAATCAGTTCAGTATTCAGACACTGCAATTCTTAACTGATTTAAGTAACCATTTTGTTTACCATTCCTTTTATCATTTCATCTATTTGCTCCCATTCCTGATGTACTTGTTTCTGAGTGGTTTAAGTGGCACCAAGGAGAGCAACTTGACAGTAAGTTAGTTGGCTTTTTTTGCAATTCTACAGCAGTGTTGCTTAATTGTTTTTCTTGTCAATTTCTGTACATGCATGTTTGTAACTCTTACCTGCAGAAATTAATGAAACGAAATAAAAGTGGATGCGTTGAAGGCAATATCAATCAAACCGGACCTTGCGTTAAAAAGCCACAGAATGCTGATGTATCGGGGTTACTGTAAAATTACTACACAACAAAAACTCCACACAATTCAAACAAGTCTGAAACCTGCCCAAGTTTCCATGTGTAGCACCCTCACGCACACTGTCGTAATCAAACCCCTTAGGACCACCACAAGACCCCTTAAGATCGTCACAAGTCCACCTTAAGGCCTCCAGTCGGAATTCAAGTTGCAAGCTTTTCAAATAAAGTACACCAAAACCTTCCTTTGTCACTGTTCACCCGGTGACTGCTCTTGTGACTGGTCTTACATCTGGTCTTGAGATGGTCTCTACCTTCTCATTTAGTCATTCATAAAGAGCCCTCGAAGTGCTCACCTCCTCTTGACGCATGCCAAAGATCTTGCCATAATCACTGGGATTGCCTGGAAAGCTGAGAAGTGCAGATACACAATGTGCATCGATTTACAACGCATGTAACAACAAAAGAAGAATGCAGGGACAAAAAACTGAATATGCATCAAAGAGAATTATTTGGCTAGAGAAATCTAGATACATTTGCGCAAGTAGTACAACAGGTGTACATATCTATTTATGTTTCTAATATTCCCCTCCGTAGTGTGACTCCATCACAAGTCCTTTCACAAGGCCCTTCACAGGGCCAGTCGTAAGTAACTGGGTGAACGACGAAAGCATGCTTTTGTCACAACTCATTTGAGTAGCTTGAGAATTGGCTCAAGACTGAATGACTTGAGAAGGACTTGCAGGGACTTGTGATGGACTCTAACACGGCACCGATTTCCCTATTTTGGGACACTTTTTTTGGGGGGAGGAGGAATTTTTTTTACACCCTCCTGGATAATTCTTGCATCCACTAAAACCCTTCCTTTTACAGTGCCGAGCCTCCGCTTACCTTCCCTTGAAGAAGGCCACATAGAACGAGGATGAGTAGTAGTTGACAAAGGCAAAGAAGTACATTTTGAAGGTGTAGCTGTCCTCATATTCCGTCTCGGTGCGGTGCAGCTCTGAAATATACATACAGACCCCGAAAAGCCCGTCTTGAAATTATTAACAAGTCTGACACTTTGCCACGCACTTATTTAATATAAATACCAAAAACTCGGTAAAAATGTCGTAACTGGCTACAAAACTCCTTGCTGGAGTACTTTCCATGTGGACTGTTCAATCTGGCAAGGTCTGGCTCTACTCTGGTAAGCAGGGCCAAACATCATGACAGTCAACTGTGGGAATTCCATCCTTACCCTCAACATTCCGTGCTTACAGCAATAACACAAAAATTCTGCCCTAACCATGCACACACCAAATAAAAGTTGTGGGGTTTGCAATTAATACACAAAGTACAAGTACCTCGCTAACCTGTGAAGTGCAATATCAGTGCACAATTTTCTGCTGCTGTAAGCGCAGACATTTTCTTTCGCACTGAGTAGAGCTGTAAACTTGCCTGAGAGGGCTGTAGCCGCGAATCTACTTTGGTAACACTGTGTAGGTACTTTGAACAGACAGTGAGGAGGCTTCCTGCTGTTAACATTTGCCAACATTTTTATACTACGGAACAGATAACCTTGTAATATGAACCAAGCAGGCCAGAAATGCCTGGCTCATTAAATGTTCAATATGAAAGATGCCAGGCTCTATATAGGTTCTGAATAAAAGATACCAAGCTATACAGGTTCAATACAAAATATACCGGGCTCTATACAGGTTCTATACAAAATATACCAGGCTCTATACAGGTTCTATACAAAATATACCGGGCTCTACACAGGTTCTTCGCAACAGATACTGGGCTCTATACAGGTATACATAAAAGATACCAGGGTCTATATGAAGATGGAATGCCTTATGTGTAATGGGTCTTAAAGAAGACTATGTTCAACATGCGGTTTGAAAAGAAAAAAAACACATGGACACAGGCTCCAACCAAACTAGGCCAAGGTACTTGCAACGGTATCTAAGACAAACTGCAGCAGCCCTAGCACAACGTGCATGTCTAACGATAATTACCCAGATCAGTCAGCCAAGTTGCGATCTTGTCATAGAGCTGGATGAAACCAAAAACAAAAGACACAACTTAATTCATGACGCAGCTTTCATTTCTAGAAGACACACAAAGCATACGCCTTAAAATATTCCCTGGATGAACTCATGCAGCCAAGGCCCCAACCTCTTCCAATCCTACAAAAGCCATTGACAAATTTAGGAGGATTTTAGCAAGCAACAAACAATGTGTATTTTATGTCAAAACTGACAAGTTAACTTTGTTCCATCAATTTTTGTCTGCACAAAAGAATGCCAACTTCGTAAGAGTGCGGAGTGCTTGATTGTTTCATGAAAACTACAGCTTGCATTCTGATTCAAGTGTGTAAAGAAACGTTTTTTGGTGTTAACGTTAAAAGTGAACTTGTAATCACTGGGAAAACAATGCTGACACGACAAGCCCCCTTTGCTGTGGGTTTTTTGGTTTTTTTTGGGTGTGTTTGTCAGTGTTCCTTACATTCTGCAGGACCATGATGACTAACAAGCTGATACAGGAGGCGGTGATGGAGGTGATGAGGGATGCCTGGGAGCTGATGAAGGCGGCACCAGATGCTGCCACGGCCGCCTTGATTGCGATACGGTAGACAATGATGCCCACCACTGCAGCCAGTACCAGGAATATCTGAGGTTACCCCCAGGGGGAAAGAAAGCAGGTATAACCCATTGGCATCGGGAGAATGAAGAGCCTTGCTGCAGCATGGTAAAGTGAATTTCACTGGAAACATTTCATGTCAAATCTGCTTTACTTTCATATCCCCCCGATGAAAAAACTGGCTTTAAACTGTGCCTTTCTGTCGGAATAGGTGTTCCTTGGAAGACCCCCCCCCTAAAAAAGATGGGGCTAACATGCAGGTTAATTCATTGAAAAAAAACCTCAAAAATAATTTGAAAATCTGATAATTTTATAAATACTATTCAATAAAGTATAACCAACTCATTACAAACAGCCACATTTCTTTCAATAGGGTTCATATGCTTCACTGAAAAGTCCCCGTTTTCAGGCACTTTCATACAGCTTCCTCAAACTTAAGAATATCTTTTACATGGTTTTTCTCACTTTTTCCTTGATTTAGATTTATTTCATCCATAGCTGACCATTTAAAAAAAATGAGTTTAACATCAATGGCTTCTCCCAAATTTACAGAGATTAAAAACAGGAATCTTTTATTAAATGGCCACGCTTGGCCATAACATTAGAGAGTTAGTCTTCCAGTAATGAGCAGTCAGCTTGCAGTTAGTATCAATGAGGGTCCAGAAAGCAAAGCACACAAATAGGAAAATTAAACTCTGAGATGATTGTTCAGTGATAATTGACAGTTTTCCATCAAATCTATAAACAAATGTGACCTGTCACGACAAAATGAGAGTAAGGTTGCATCCCACTTTTTCCTATTTTGAGGGCTCAAAGTCACATTGAAGTGGAGGTCAATTTTTGGCTTTTTTCATATTTGGAAAGAGTGACCCATCTCCTATTTAATTCCAAATATATCACAGAATCACATATTTAAAAGTGACATTTTCTCAGCAAAGACAACAATAGTATAGTATTCATGCCTGGTCTGAATTGTTGAAACAATGTCGGGAACAAAGACGCAAAGTAGGCAGAATAATGTCACAATGTCACCTTATACTTTTATCCTTCGTGTCCCATGTATGTACATAACATTGGAAAGCTCTCTTTCTGAATAAAAAAATACCAGTATTTCAGGTTTTGAAAATTCCAACTTTCAGCTCTTTTTGTCAGCACAGGTCAGAAATCTTGCTTTTAGAACTTATTCATGGCATAGGCTGTGATAAAGGCAGACACAGGCTCATAACAATCTTTTTCTCTGATTTTCACAAGAGCCCTTTTGATTATAGCCAATGTGATTCTGGAAAATTGATCAAATTTCATTTCAACATAAACATTTACAAGTGCACCTGACATCATGCGCCGTAATCAAGTGTAATGTGCACATACAAATTTCTTTACACAAATATGGAGACACACAAAAAATTATCGATTGAATTTCATTTTTCTTTGTCAAAAACCCCAAATTTCCTTTTTTTTCCTTACACCTTTGAACTGTCTGAGCTTTCTGAGTTTTTTTTTGAAGTTTGATGAAAAGCACACGTAACATGTAAGGCCCTCTGAAATGTGCTTTCCCTGCTCTGCGACCTTAATTAAATTTTCAAAGATATTTTTCAGTCCTCTTCCCAAAAAATAATCACAGAGTTACAAAGAGGCCAAGAGGTCAAAAGAAAATTCCAACTTACAAAGAAGAGAACAAAACCAGCACCAGCCATGAATCTTGGGAAGCGAGTTTTGAATGTGACATAAGGTTCTTCCTCCTAACAAAGTCCACAGTTAACACAGTTCACGGAGCATGCAGAGGAGTAGGGGGAGGAGTTGCAGGTAGAGGAAGTGGGGGGAGGTGCCAGGGTTAAATAAGAAAAGGTTAGAAGGATAGAAGTCACATTCTAAAGCAGGAAACAAATAAAAAACAGTCACTGTCAAACCTCGGCCTCCTGTCTTTATCGTTGTAGACTGTGACGGTTGTGGCAAAACATTATAAAAATGTGACGATACCAAACGTACTGAAGAACAGTGACAATAACCATCCAGTTTCTCCACCACAATGTGTTTCTTTTGCATCTCCTAAGGAATACATGTGCCAATTAATGGGAATGTCCGTCGATGGTCGAAGAGGCCACAATGCACAGGTTTGACAGTAAAAATAAAACCAAACATAAAACCGGCATCCAGGAGTTGTCACAGGCAACACTGAAAGAGAGACAAGTGCAAGACGGTTCCACGGGTTAATCGTGTTAGTAGGGCTGTTGAGCAACAAACATGCTGTATCTGTGATTGTCATGTAAAAGCCGCTGGATCGTTTGGCAAGGAAGCCTCCTTGGTTTTGGAGCCACCTATCAATATTGAAAGTATCTCGGAGAGACAGAGCATTTTAGCAGGAGGAATTTGACCATAAGGAAGATAATGCAACACAGACACTGATGCATTAATTAACTTTTTTTAAAACAATTCCTGCCTCCCTTGTTGTGGTTTTTACAGTGTAATAAATCTAGCAAGAAAAACACATTTCTCAAAATGCTTCTCAGCCTACATGACAACCACAAAATGTGCAATCAAACATTTTACAATACACCCAACATGTGCCCAGGCATAGGGGCAGAGTGCCAGAATCCTAAGTAAAAGGTTAAAGGTTAACACTGCTTCAAGAGAGAGCAAGCGAAGGGCCCTTGCGATCAGCAAAATTATCGGTAATCACAAAAGAAACTTGTACTTTAAGAAGCAAAGCCAGCAGCATCGCAAAGTATCAGCCATGTGAGGCGGAAGAAAATCTCAAACGATTATGCAAGCATTCTGGGAGTAGTGTCATTCAGGAATTTAAAACCAAAACAAAAAGGCAGGGTATTGTGACATGAAAAAGGAGATCTCTGAAACAGCATAAACTGTCTGGCATTACGAGCGCATGATCAAGAAATGTTTCGAGTGTGCATTTGCAAAAAGCACAGAGCAAGGAATTGTAAATGCGTCTTTTACATCAAGACTTCCTCAAAACATTCAGTCAGTGAGCAAAACTACTTGAACAAAAAAATGGAAGTTTTAGATCCAGTTTTTAATGTTCAAGTAGTTTGGTTCAACTGTGTTTCATATTATATGGAGGCTGGTTAAATGCCAACCACTGAAAGTGATAATTTTTCTTTCGATTAGCATATAGCTATTTTTCAACTTCAAAAGTTAATTTGATTGGGTGTGCCAAATCAAGCAGATGATTTACTCGTTCATCATGGCCACTGCTTGATTGAATCTATCTCTTTTGAAGCTGGTGATATCTGAACCCAATTGCCCGGTGCATCAAATCTTACAGTATAACTTTCTGCCCATTTCTCCCTCTACTACTGTCTGCCAGAGAAATCCTTTCCTGCCACTATCCGCAATCTACCATCCGGCCTCTGCTCATTTTGTTTTTCAGTTAATGCACGAAGCTACTCTCACCATGAACACTATAGACAGTATAGATGCAGAGATACGTGGAAAGCGACGGCGTAGCTTGACGTAAGGCTCCGAAGTCTGGCGCCCAGCAGGTGGATTTAACAACATGAGGTCGAAAAATGATTTGCGGTGTACAGAAAAAAGATACGCTGTTAGTTAATTTCACCACCTATACTTCTCGTTCGGCGTGTCTCACCATGAACGCGATTGTCCAGACCGAGGTCATGAAACGTGGGAAACGGTGGACCAAATTCACATACGGCTCGGGCAACTGAAATCGAAGAGGTTACATTTTCAAGTGGGCTTGGACGAGAGGTTAAAAAGTCAAGAAACACAGTTTGTTTCCTACTTAGTAATAAAGGGAGGGAGGAGTGGTTAGTGAAGTGTTAACACACAAACGCCTACGTATCCATCCAGATTGGGTTGGTTTGTCTCACCATGAAGGCTATCGAAAGGGCAGACATTGTGAATCTTGGAAATCGGCGGTAAAACTTTGCATAAGGTTCAGTGAGCTAGAAAAAAGAGAGAAAAATCATCCCACAACAGGAAAAAACAGAAAAGCAATAAATAAAACCATTAAATGCCAGAAAATCTGTTCATGAACCAGTTGACATAGACTGAATGTAACAAACAGGCAAAGTTGCCTATCTCTCAGTGTCATCACCAGAATCACCGGACCAGGCAATTACCATCAATGGCATGCAATAGTTGGCCCAATGTCTTGCTTCTGCACTCCTGGGGGTGCACTTCTGCAACCTGGTCCAATACGATTTTAGACAACCCCTGCATTAAAATTCAGAGTGCAACTCTGGACATGCACTGCACGAGTTGAATGCCGACAATAACCTATTGCCATCTGGCCGTCACTGCAAAGGTAGGATGACACCAGGAAGCCTTCCATCTCGCACTGTAACTCTAGAATGTGGCATCACGCAATTTGACAATCAGATCAATGTTTTAAAAAAAATGGGTCTAAAGAATGCAAGGGAAAACCGGAGAAATGACTTGATAAATCATAACACAGAGCAGCTCAGCCACGGACCTCCACTGATATGGATGTACATGTACTCTTGTTGACCTCCTAAAACACATACAATTCAGTCATGTGAAATGACAAACCAAGAACAAACAAATTCATTTTGCATCACTGAGTCAGGTAACTTCTTTACATGTCAAAATGGCACTGTAGATATCTTGGTAATATTTCGAAGTTGTCCAGCAATACCCATCTGTAGAGAGGTTTTCAATTCAAAACAGTTTATTTTCGCACTGTTTACAAATCAAAATACACTTCACTTTTGTCAACACTTCTTGCATATCAATTCTCAATAAAATGTACTTTTCTCATCTCAGTTTGACTGTACTTCTACAACTAATCCAAGCATCCTCCTCAACGAATTGATTTTCAAATAGAACCCAAATTATTATGACATTTTGCCACTGAACTTTCACATCGTGAAGAATGGCAAAGAAGCTACCAAGCATCTTCTTTCAGCAATTCAGCACTGAACAATTTTCAGAATTTCTTCAGTCATTATTTTGCTTCATGTGCCCGCAATGAGATCAATCTACGACACTTTGACAATCACTACGACCAGTTTTCAGCTTCTCTGCCCTCCCTCTTTGTACTCAAGACATTTCACTGGCAAGCTACCTAGGGATGTACCAGTGTGGCAGGATTGTGCTCCGTGAGAAGCAAGACAGACTCAAGGGCGGGCCAATTTTCGGCCAGGTTTGCTAAAACAGTGAGGGTAATATGATATCTCCTTGAAATGCTTCTTTCTTTGGGAGGGTACCAACTTGAAGGTTTAGGGAGCAGGACTGCACATCCCTTTCCAAAAATGTGAACATTTTTTCTCCTTGTGGAGGTTTTCAGTAGCTACTGAGCCACACTCCCTCTATTTTCTTGTCAAAATGAACAGATGCTTGTTTTGGGCAAATCGCAACATTCAACATACCTTGGTGATTGGATTGACTCTCTTATCTGGGGCAAGAGCTTCAAACTCAGGACGACAGTTTTCCTAAAAAAAAAAGAAAAGAAAAAGTAAGTCGGACGTATCATAAAGAGAAAAAAATTAAAAAATAAAAAGACACACTTCATTGGGTCGTTTGGGGAAAATTACACACAGAGATGTAAATGAAGAACAACCCCCTCCTAACAAGAATAGGAAATCAGCCTGCACTTTCTAGTTTCTCAGGTTTGAGACAAACCTGCCAGACTTCGTAATTTAACGGGGTTCAACTATTACTCTTAATTTTAAGGGTTTTGTTAGTTGACAAGACCAGCTCCACGGCAAAATGCAGCCAGTGAAATCTCAGAAGCTTAGAGGCTTGCAAGATCACCGTGCGAGACAGGCCTCCAGTTAGGATGCCACTCATAAAGGAAGGTATCTGTACCACATGGCTTCATTTCAGCCAAGTCTGAAATGAACACTGGCTTGGAATACTGCCACAAACCACCATATTATGTCAGTGGTGAACACTGCATCCACACCCATAAAATGCTCAATTATATATGCTCAATGGCATATACAAGGGAGTGTGAGTGTATCAAGAGTTGGTCACCTCATGCTCTTCAAAACCGAAGAGGTCCCAGTCGTAGTCCAGCTCATTTTGACGACGCTTCCAGAACTCACAGAACATAGTGGCTGCAAACAAACAGAAACACAAGAACTTATCAGCACACACCCTTCAAGACTTGAAACAATGAAATTTACGGAGAAACAGATATAAAACCAGAAAAATTCATGAAGGAGAGCAGTACCAGAAGTGCCGCCACGAAAGGTAATCTTTTCAAAGTGCACTTTGACAAGAAAAAAAAATTGGCGATTATTTGTAAAGACACTTTTGAACAGAATTCATTTACGGAGGCAGAAACAACGTTGCACATTTTACAGGTTTTTTTTAGTGCCTTCTTGAATTCTTGTACGTGAATAATTAGGGACATTCATTCACGGGGCTTGTAAATGCAATTCGGGCCATTCACAAAAGTGCACCTCCAAGAGTTTGCGATGCGTTGACCCATCACAGGGCACACAATCAGTCGACCCAATGCGCGTTTGGATATGGTGGACCGATTTCACGCACTGTGACTGATCAATCGCCTTGCAAACTCTTGGAAGCGCGCTACTGTGAATCGACCGCATTGTGTGCACGGTACTGCAGGCACAAAATTCAATGAAGAACGGGAAATAAACAGCACAGACAATATGCTCAAGGAGGCAACTATAAAAATTAAACAATAAAAATTAAAAGGAACAATTATAAAAACTGCTCTGTTTTTAAACCTCAAGCAATACACACACATATCTCAGCTACATGTACAAACCGCTGACATGTTCATTAGCCTTGTGATAAAGATAACAATTACATTTCAAGTGACATGCACATAGTTTTAAACAGAGTCATTTCAGTTTGCCTGGCATGAGTTAGTGTAACTGGCAAATCCACTTTGCAGGACAAAGGGCCACTTCATGAGTCGAGTTAAGTGCGACTGCACGTGTACAAGGGAAAACAACTGCTTGCTATACTGACCCCACAGTGACATGAACGCCGCAAAGAAGATGGTGGAGGCGTTGTCGAAGAGATACGTAAGCTGGGAGTAGAAACAGCTGGAGTCCAGGAGCCAGTAGGTGCACCGCCTGTTGCACTGGGGACACATGAGGTAAACACTCCAGTCGCTGGCTGCGCAGATCTCATTCCTGCCCCGGTCAACAGTCAAGATGCCCTCGTTAACAAGTTTTCACGAGTCTTTGCCAGAACCGTAAGACATATACATGCAGTGACTTTGGCGTTCTTTTAGCTTGAAATCTTTGGGGTGTACATGGAGTGTTTAAAATGCGTGGGTAATGTACACCAGGTGGGGTTCATCCTCTGAAGTGGGAAATTTGGTATCAAAACGGGACCACATTTTAGAATGAAAATGGGCCACATGCCATACTGTAGTGTTCTGACCTGTATGAATTCAGACCAACGCAACAGTGCTATGCACTAGGTCAAACAGGGTCTACATGTACGGCGAATAGAAATAAAATATTTCAAAGGGACAAAAACACAGGTATGGCCCACAATGCAAATTTACCTACAGATATTGGTCATTAAGTGATACAGTGGCAAGGCACAGTGGTCCCTCTGGTCCTGTAACAGGGAGTTACCTCTTTGTATTGACTCACTCAGCAACCAGCATTAGACGCCATGACTGGAGTGGCAACATACAGTGTAACTGGATACAGGTGGAACGCACTTGTTAAAATGCCTCTTTGACCAATAAGATACTGTGATTTGCCAAAATGCCAGGAATGCGCTTGAGTGGAACGCTCTCACACTGAAGGTATCCTACTGGGATTGGCTAACACTTACACCACTGTGTCGGAAGGGAGGGAGATGCAGCCGTATATGAATACAATCAGGCCCACAATGGCTGCGTATGTCAGCATCTCAGTGTAGAAGCCCAACCAGGCAAAGTACAAACCAATCTTCTCTCCAAAGTAGTCGCTGCAAAGCCAAAGCACAAAACCCATGAATGATGTTCCCTGATTTGTTTCTTTTGAGCTGATGTGGTCATTCATTCAACCGTTAATAAGAAGAATGTCCATTGAACAATTACATACTGGTACATTCGGTCACTTTCAAGCTCCCTTTTAGAGGCAAGGTAATCATTTGTACAGCACTGCAAGTCTCGGCCAAATCAACCGTCACATCCAATTACAAAATCCCATTCATTTGTGCGGATTGCTGCACACGGTGACTGGAGTCTTCACTTAGATTGCAGCCAACTCATTTCTTGAACATTTTGGTAGGTTCTTGCTTCTGTTTAGTTCAGTGCAAATGATCCTAGGTGGCTTACATGACTCTCAGAACATCGATGGATGTGCGTTTTGTACACCCTCGTCAAACTTAACCCACACTGTGCCCAAAGAATAAGGCTAGGGTCAGAAATGTGTTGATTTATTAATTTTTTAACCACTTTCAACGATGGAAGAACTGCCAACGACAGGTATTGGAATTTTAAAAAAGACACATAAAATACCAGATCAAACAGGCACTAACAAAAACATAACACACTATAATTGGAATAAAACACGGTATAAATATACCTTTTTAAAACAAACTATTATATACTAAATGAGAATTATGTGGTATGGGGGTAGGAAGTTGGGTTGGGTTTGGAGGCTGGTTGGGGTGAGGGGATAGGATGAGGGTTTGAGCTGGGGGGAAGGTGAGGGAATTACTGAGAAGATCTGGGCTTGATGAGAAACAAGACAAACAACAAGTGTGACATTACGAGGGAAGGAATAGCTAAAAAAAAACACAAAAAACTGGCAAAGGCAGATGGCATGAATCCAAATGGTAACAACAACTTGAATAAATACATGTTGTTGGGAAATAGCCTCTAAGATGGCGGCTCCAATACTGTGATTACGATTGCCAACCATGGGAGAATCAATGCGGATGCAGTCTACCTCATCATACTGTGATGCTCTGTGACAGTTTGTTAAGTTCTCTAACAACACGTTTAATAAGAGCAGGTGAACGTAACGATACCTGATGAGATTGAGCGGCTGTTTCTTGTACCAACGGCCTGGGCGAGCCCACTCCTCATACAACAACTGAAATTTGTAGTAAAAAAATAACACTTTGATCAATGACTCGGGGGACGAAGAATGTTTATCGAAAAGGACAATGCACACCCGTGTCGTCTAAATGATGTTCTTCAAGGCTTCAAAAATTATAAATTTTTCAACAACTATGCTTGTGGATTTCAAGCAAGAGTGGTAGATTGTGCCCAAGTTACCACTTAAGTAGTATTCATGAATGATGATTTATGTGACTATTTTTCATCCGAATGTGCACAAACTCAAAACATTGACACACAGGTACCAATGCAGGTGCCTGTCACACTGCATATACACAAGTGTCAGTCACATAAAATCAACACATAGGTGCCAGGAGCATATCACCTACATGTATATGGTGGTGCCAGTCACACTGCACCTACATGTAGGTGCCAGTCACACTGCACCTACATGCAGGTGCCAGTCACATTGCATCTACATGCAAGTGCCAGTCACATTGCCCTACATGCAGGTGCCTGTCACACTGCCCCTACATGGTGGTGCCAGTCACACTGCCCCTACATGCAGGCGCCAATCACACTGTATCTACATGCAGGTGCCAGTCACACTGCCCCTACATGTAGGTGCCAGTCACTGTCCCTACATGCAGGTGCCAGTCACACTGCCCCTACATGCAGGTGCCAGTCACACTGCATCAGCATGCAGGTGCCAGTTGCACTGCACCTACATGCAGGTGCCAGTCACACACCATGGCCCCTACATGTGTTTAACAAATTTGAGCGTCTTATAGGATGCCTTACATGGCGGTCGTTCGAGGGGCCATGCGTCAACATCGAGTGGTTGCTCTTGTAGTGTCCTTCATGCAGTGGGTATGCAGCCAGGTAAGAGCCATTGGCGATCATGTGTTCAATGCCTGTTGATTGATACCAGACACACAAGAACTGCATGTATTTACAGCCCTGCCGACTACAAAACACAACCAGGAACTACCAGGACTTACATTTTTATGGTGAAAGATGTGAGTAAACAGATTTTAATGACCAAGTTGTTCTTGTTGTAGTTGGAATTCCATTTTTTTTGGGGGGGGGCACCTATTCTGTATGGGGTCAATTTCTCCTTATGAAATCCAGGACTCACCAAACTTTGTCTTGTTGTCTGGGTCATACCGGCATTTTTCTAGGACTTCAAAAACCTATCAACAGAAACAAACGGAGGGTCACCAATCTATTTTGTTGTCTATGAATTAATTATATCAGCAAACATTTGTCGATTCCACACAAAGTGCAACAACGAAATAAATGTCCTCAATCCCCAACATTTTTAACAGGCCCTTTCCTTTCGCCCCTAACATGGTTCAAATTACACTATCGTCTTTTACACCATTCACTGCACCTTTTTCCACACAAATATTTCATATCAAAAGAATGGTATTGGTTTCCGCAAAAAAAAAAATCACTGATAAGTTTTGTAAATGAATGCAAGTGCAACACATGAAAAGTCAGACATGTATTAGCCAAAAAAACAAGTTGACGCCCCAGAATCTCTTGAAAAGACAATGTGTCTGTGGTCAGACAGTTTTCAGCATTGAGTGGTTGACCCAGATCAAGTTGGATTGATAATTTACTGCTTCTTGACTCTGTGGGGGGCAAGTGCCATGCTGCAAATTGTCTGAGATATAATTTATCGGGGCAGAGACTCACCATCCTGTTTCTCTGTGACATGCTGAAGAATGTGTCTTTGTCTTCAATGATGAAACTACACATGAATGTAAAAAGAACACAAAAATAACCCGAGTAAATTGTTCATTCAGGCATTTTTGAAACTGTTAAACAGGACAAAACCCAAACTCCTAAACTTAGCTCACTATCCTTAAGAAAAATTCGATAGAAAGAACTGAATACTTTATATGGGGCTTGAATGTCAAATTTGTTAAAGAGGATTTCTGTTGTTAATACTGCAGAGGATTGGATTGAGCAGATTCAGGAAGATTCTGAACAGAAATGCTGTTAACTCTGCAATGAGTCACTTCAGTTGTAAGAAAAAGCAAAGTTATTCTAAAACAAAGCATGTGATTGTGATATTGCACCAATTAAAACATGTTCTGTGCATGTAAGTTGGTAAACGGCTGCCTAGATAGGGCAGACCTCATGTGTGCGTACTGATTTCTGGAACGACATATATGCAAAGCGAATCTGCAATATTGGCATAAAAACGTCCCTGCATGGAAATATTCACTAACATACGGGTAAGCACAGGACGGTGTACTCCCATTTCAGAAGGTGCAAATGACTGATGTCTGGGAAAAACCCACATTGAGGATGACAATATGAAGCTACTCACTCTTCCACACGGTCCCGCACAAAGGGGGCCGTGAAGTAATTGGGCTCCGGTTTGATGAACTCCTCTGAAAGGTCAAAGGGTGTAGGGATCTTCTTCAGACAGCTCATAATAGACAGGGGCTCCTCCATGTCATTGATCTATGGTAAAACAAGCAAAACCTGGTTAAAAAAACTATGTGGTTCCTTTCTGACATACATCTAAACTGTCCAGGTTCAAAGGATGAAAAAACGGCATACTTTTAACACAAGACCAGTGACTACCAGCTGCAACTAGTGTGTTTGTGAACTTTTGCAACATTCTTTATTTTGAAATCTTAGTTTACTCAAAATACTGTCAGAAAAAAAAATTGAATTGGTTTTACGAACACATTATCTTACCTTGATAGGCATCTTGACTTTGAGCATTTCTGCCTGTCGAGAGAGGAATTTCCATGGAGCATGGATCTTGACAAAGACGGTGTTGCCATCGGAGGATGCCTGCCAGTCAAACAAATGTCCACAGTAAAGTCAGACCTTAGTAAGATCTTCTTTAGTAAGACGATTCAATGGATGCAAACAGTTAAAAGAAATGGTTAAACTAGACAAACAACACTCTCCAGAGCATCCCCTTCTCCCCCTGAAAAGAGCAAAACACCAACTTCCAACTTACAATAGCCACACATACCGTAAAGTACGAGTATTGGGTTTTAGTTCCGTTTCAAGTATAGTTAGTAAAAGTTAGTTTCTCAGTTACAGTGTATGTGGAAGATTCCTGACATAATGGTGTCATTTCCACATACATGAATCGTGTGCAAAAAGACAACATTCACGCCTCATGGATGAAGTCTGGGCAACTCATACAAGTGTGTTACTTTCATAAATTTGTCGATCAACTTCTTGCACATAAAATACTTTTACCCTTTTAAAAGCGATCTCAAAGAGCCTCTATATTGTGAAAACTCCACTGAAATAGTGTAAATACAATGGACATGTATTACAACTGTGGATTCATTCAAATCGTCAAGGGTGTGTGTTTTTTCAAAGTTACCCGAACATTGTAAAAGCAGGAAATATACACGTAAGATCACTCAGATCAAGACATCCTGAAAAAGCTTGAAAATAAAGAAAAGAATACATGTACATGTCAGAGGCTAGTGAAAATAAATTCACGGACCACAAGAAAGTCAAGTTCAACCTGCACCAGTTAGGTTTATACAACACACTAACTCACTAAACATGTACTGTACATGTAACACATAAAGGAGCTTTGTACTGGTACATTTAGTATCCCCTTTGTGCAGCTTTAATCTTTATCCTCTCCATTAAAGCTACATGTGCGTACTTTAAATAAATAATAAACTTTTAGGTACCGGGACAGTATCAGACATATTCTTTATTTTTATTTCCTCTGGTTCAGCATAGGCTACTGGCTAGCTCAGTGGACACGTGTTTCTATAAGATGGATGCAGTATACTGTACACGTGCTTCGGCTTTAAAAAAAAGGTTAACAGTCGGGGTTAAAATGCCTGGTGCCCAGTGAACAGGAAAGCCCAGTTTATTGTGTTAACAGGTGCAGGGGAAGACATGGCTGGCACAAACAGCCACTGACAAACTGAGGACACCCACAAGTACACGTAAACCATTGTTGGACTTGGACAAGGTCAGCAATTCTGAATCAGTGAATGACTCAAAGCTTCCTGTCCCCAAACACCCACTGACAGCTCTCGATGTCGGGCACTGGGTGTGGGAGTACTTGTGCGATCATGTGCCTTGCGCCTAAACGATTCTGCTTACATCACTGCATTTGGCATATTCACACGTACAGCAATTTCGATGCTCATCTCTTTGCTTGGGAGTGGGCGTTTTTACGGGCTGAAGTTTCACAACGCCCACGTTCTCCTGCGTGCTTCATCAATAGGAAAGTATTGCTCAATTCATGTACTAGTACATGTATGCATATCACCATAGGCATATCACCTTTCAATCCATATCTACAGAATCAAGGAAAAAATGCCTTTGTGGTACTATGCATGACTGCATTTGTAACGGTTGGTACAAAGTAGAACTCCGTGAGTTCTGTACATGCAAGATACCAACAGAAAAAAAAAGAAAAGAAAGCTAAAACATGACGGCACCAGTGCTGCACTTAAAACTAAAGTGCAATGGGTACTTGTGCATGTACATGTATGTACATGCACAAGTAAACATTGAAACAGAGTTTGTTTTCATTTTGTTACAACTCCTGTATGCAGGAGTAAGTACAGTACAGGAAATGGATGTGCATCGTCACCAAGCTGAAACTAAATATTGGTAGATGTACATTTCAGAATAGGTCACAGGGTAAAGTTTAGACCATCTAACTGTGATCACTATAGCACTCTCCTATGCCAGTAAGCCAACTTGGCAACCTGTCAAGGACATGTATATAACTCAGCAAAAACCTGCCAAAGAAGATCTGTCAACCATGGGCTGATCCCATACCTATGGGTCACCGTTTAGAGGACTGAAGTCCCCAAACATGAGCACTGTCCAGGCTGGGATCTTTTACCAGGTGTATGCCATAGCCAATGCATGATTGAAGCTTCCGCCGCTTGTATCTGCTACTTTCAAAGTTCCCGATTTCGGACCAACATAGAGGACACTTTTCTGACAAATTGAAGTTGAAGTGAGATCTAGATGTCCCAAAAGTACCTATGCAGTCTCAGTCATGGATTTATTGATTCACGCAAGATCCCTCAAAAAGTCTGAATTTCAAAAGAAGATCCATGCAGTTACCGGTAAACATCCCCCCTCCCCCCGAACTAGGATCCGGTAGGTGCCTGGCTGTCTGAAATATAAGACACCAGTCCCTGCTTCAAACCCACAACAACATCCCTTTTTTCCATTATTTGCCTCACTGCCAGGAGGACACACACACATGAATATGACAATGTGCAGTGGGTAATGACTGTGCATTAATGTCACTCACGACTGACAGTACGAATTATCCCAAAAAGAAAGTACAACTGAATATCTCATGACTCAGACAAGTAAGACGGTTGCAAGCAGTAAACACAAGAACATCTAAATACCAGTTCCTTCTTTTCATGAATACTACACTGTACTTGTTTGAATCAAATCAAGAGCAATACACTGTACACAAATGTTTATCTTAGCTGAGCAGCCAAGTAAACGTGTTTTAGAATTAGTAACAAATTAATGATTTGGTAACGATTCACAGTAAAAACCACAAAGGTTATGTAAAGAGTATGTAACAAAAACTGGTACATTACACAACGAACATTTATTGGTACATCAATGCGACAGCATCCAATTCTGAACCATCCTCAGCCTCTTGAATGTTTATTAAAGTTTCTTTGATTAAATCAAATTTCAGAGAGGTTGTATTACAATGTGTACCGGTCTGGTACATGTACATCTGTGACAAACGGTACAAGTACCAATTTCAAAAAGAATAATTTACTTTCAAAGAAAAAGTGCCAAGTTTCACTTTTAGGAGCAAATTTCCAACAGTTTGAGGTTTTATTGTAATAAGTTTGCCCACAAGTTTCACGGCCACTGATTTTTTTAAGCTTACTTTAAACAACTCAGGAATCACTCGTCTTGAGAAATTGCTTGCAAACAGTTCAGAACTGGACACTCTCCCATTACCTCCGAAATACTTACGTCCAGATCATGACGGGGCTGATGGTTCATGGGATGGAAGTGGGCGAAGCAGAGAGATGATCAGTTGTTGAGAAGAGAAGAGAGCAAGAGAGAGAGAGAAGGAGGAGGAAGCCAACAACAGATAGCATGCAAGGAGGAAGGATTAATGCAAAGGTGGGGAAAACCGGCTGAAAATGAAGAAAACTCAAGACATGAAAAAGCAGCATGCAAACTCTTGAGCAGGGGGTGGGAAAAGAATGCAAAATGAATGGCAAAACACTCAAAAGTAGAATCAAAACTTTATGGGCAAAAAGACAGACTTGTGTAAGAAAAAATGCATCAGTTGGAGAGAGTGAAGTTCACTACTGAGATGAATACAGCCAGCTCGGAAGGAAAAAGGAAAAAAAAAAGGCATACCGTCTTGGAAAAACTAATATTC
The DNA here is from genome assembly GCF_054643075.1 of Acanthaster planci. Lineage (NCBI taxonomy): Eukaryota > Metazoa > Echinodermata > Asteroidea > Valvatida > Acanthasteridae > Acanthaster > Acanthaster planci. Next base: position 16,261,181 of record NC_141779.1, on the reverse strand, counting down.
ATAAATGTTGAACACAGGGAGCAACTCTGAACTGTGATTTCTGACAATCTTTCTCAGTGACCGGTCACTACTGTATCACCAGGCACTTCCAACTTTCATACAAAAATTTCACAGTTAGACTAAAAGACATGAGAGGCCCAGTGAACAAGCCGTGCTTGGCACAAAAAAATTAGGCGGGTACAACCCACCACCCAGCCAGTCTCAAATTAAAATTCCCGGTCAGGGGGCATATGTGCTTAGCTTCAGTGTTTGTTAAGCATGGTTATTTCATGCACAGGCCATGCACAATTAATGACTTGCAAATAAAATCACCCTGATGTTTACAGGCTACATACATTCTGTACATTTTGTAAACAATGGGATTACACAATGAAGATGCCATGGAATGGATGAAATATACGTGTACAAGGGAAAGCATTATGTTATATACAGGTACACTGTACATGTAGTGTCCTCAACAACTGTAAAAACCCTACCACTTGCGTGTTATTACATAACTGCAAATTACTTGTATGCTAAAAGGGAGGGTTGTTGGACAACATCATGTGTGCACATAAACTGTAAACTGTGCACAGACATGTACATGTACATGTTGTATGGCTACTGTACATACATGTATGTGCATAGCACAAACAAGTGCAAGTACTAATGCCCACACTGTGCAATGGTCACGCTCCAGGGGCAAAATTTGTTTTCCGAATATGTCACTTCTTTGTTTTGAAATCAGTGGCCTTGTTTTCCTTTAACCTGTAAATGTATATTCCCCTAACCATATAATGAAAAATTAATTAACAGCGGTGAATTAACAACAAAAATTCTGATTTATTTTGAGCTTCCCTCAACGACAATGAAAACAAAAAGGAATATCCTCTTATGCGACAAGCCCATGTGTATACATTCACGCAAGACAACACTGCCCTTGAGAAAAAAATTATGATGCGAGTGCACCAGATAACAGGAATGAATGTACACACTGAACATGTAGGATCCTCCACTGGTAAGTTTCAATGGCACATTTATATCTAACATGTAAATTCTAAGGTTTTAATTATGTTTTTAGGTTGACATACAGTACATTGCAATTATCCCTACTCTGATTTTAATTACTGTACCAGTGGCCTTGAAATCTCACCACAAATATTACCAGCACAAATATGACAACACAAGTTGAAAATACCGGTAAGCCGAACTTTCCATTGTGTAACATGTACAGGTAAATCATGACCCAGTGCTGGAGTGCTGTGCGCAATATGTGCGTGGATTTAATTTCAAGGCGTGACTCTAACCATGCTGAACCCAACAAGGTTATGCAGGATTTCAATGGTCCCTAGGGGGTTAGGGTTTTAACTACATGTACGTGTTGGGGATAAATATGCACGATTACATTCGGACTTGTTCAGAGAATTACATTTATACTGGTAGACTCATTCAGCTACCAGCATCACTGGTAAAAGCAATTACAGTGATGGCACTATGCTTGTAGAAAAGTGGTCATGTGTGCGCGCTTAAATTACATGATAAATTCAACCAATTTGGTGATGTACCGGTAACTTACTACACGGCATGCGCATACATGTAGGTTTGAATATATGTGAACAAATGTGGTGCTGACCAAAGATCGTATAGCACCGCAAAACGGCGCAAGATGGCGAACTTCACCGTGAATACACGTAAAACGTTCTGATCGCGTGGGCGCCATTTGAGCAAGCGATACGCCTGCGCAATGCACATTAATGCACAGGTGCAGGCAACGCGGCAGCCAAGTGCACCTGGTGAGCCTGCGCCAAAGCAAGTAAACTGCGCAGGCGTATCGCTTGCTCAAATCGCGCCCATGGTAATTACATCTTTTGGACAGAGTTATCCATCTTGCGCCTTTGGCGCTATACGATCTTTGGTGCTGACACAGTAATAGTGTCTTATCAGACGGGAGTTTTACGAGCAAAACTGTACATAGAAACCCTGTAGGTAAGACACAGTGAACACTTTCTGAATCCATAGTGTTCACCACCGGTAACTACAATGCATCGTGGTCTTTTTTCATTCAGTGACCAAGCAATTTTATGAAATGCTTTCATAAAGATCCATTACATGTAGTTCTTTTGTGAAATTTTGAAACCTAAATGAAGTGAATTTTGAAGTACTTCCATAAACACGTACATGTATTATACAAACACAGCATGGTTTGAGGGGAAGTGTACAATGTGCATGTAGTGGGAATTACTGGTCCCAAAGTGAAGGACAGCTTGAATACCTCCCAAAGCAAAGCGAAGGGACGTAGTCTAGCTGACTTACATGTCCACCAAGGGATCACTAATTCCCACTACGATCCACAAATAAACCAGGCTATATTTCTTTTACTACACCTCACAAAATTATTTATGAGCAAACTGACAAAAACCAAATTCAAGAAAAAACATGCAAGTTCTCTCTGAGCCAAGAGTTCCACATGACTGCCAAGCTCCGCAACAGATGGGTTTCGTTAAAGATTGCATGTCACAGAGTACATTTCTAGGAGACCGGTTCCAGAGGGAATATTTGGTGCTACCAGAAAAAAACAAACCACGGCACGGCAGCAAGATGGGCAATCACTGGGACGATGTCACCTGAGTGGCGAAATTGGCCACTGACCCACTTCCATTTGCTCATGAATATTTATGGGGTATAGTAATCAAGTTTACTGTATTCCATCTACTGTTATGTACTAATAACAAATTGAAATATTTGTGGTTATAGGGTAGAACAATGCTCAAAACAGATTAAAAAGGCCAGACAGGAAACTACGGTCAGACTGGGACTTGCCTGGGTCATCCACAAAAGTAGCAACACAGCAAACCAAGAATATTTTCAACAGCTTCAGTGTTGCATGACCATGCAGTGTTATTTCACGGAGGTTCAAATGTACCAACAGTGAATTTACATGCGTTATTTCCATTCACTATCTTTGCTTTTTTTCCTCTCTTTTCGACTGTGGTGATGACAATTTTCATCTCCAACCTGTGATTTAGTCTCGGAAGGCGAAACAGAAGAAATTTGATCTATAACAAGATTCAAGAGCCGAAAGTGATTGGGATCTTTCTTTCATATATACATGCATGACATTAAAAGAGTTTCCAGAATAACTTAACAAGTTGGTTTTCATTCAACAGACCTTTGGGCAGTTTGCAGAGGAATCGCACCACAACAAATGTTTTATATTTGCCTCTGGGGTTTAGTCTTTTTTTCCCTCAGAGTTTTTCGATTTTTTTCCCCCCAGAGTGTTTATGTTTTTTCCCACAGAATTAGTACATCTCAGTCCTGTGGGTACTAGACTGCACACCTAAGGATGGAAACTCAGCTCCGATGTTGGTATGCAAAAGAAATCACAGAGAGGCATTTCCAATTTGCCCAGAATTCCAACCCCAACTTTACATGGGACATCTCTATTGCTCTAACTATTCACGGTCAACTCTTTTTGTCTCTGGGTTTATTACTTTTTTTCTTTTGTTACCTGAGGTTCCTCGATTTCAATCTGGAGGCCCTCTTCCAGAAGGTTCTTCTCAAACTCCTTGCGCTTGTTTGCCCTCCTGGCATCCTTGTCCGAGTCGCCCCTCCTGTAGGCCAGGATGTAGTCGATGCGACGGTGGCCATCATGGAAGTACAGGTCCGCCCCATCTTTCTTCTCTTCCTTCTTAGGTTGCTTTAGAAGGGTTTGGGGAGAATGAGAACATTAGTTTTGAGAGGTACGACCAAAACAGAAGATGAGCCAGATTTACCAGAAAAAAGCAAGAACTATAGGGCAGGTTCCTCAAAATATGGACTATTAGATAATGTTCAACTTTGGGGGTTCATTTTTCCTGAAGAGAACGGCAGTGAATTAATTCCCAATGTCTGATGTAATAAGGGAAGTCATGGCTGATATGTGGAACAATGATGACTGTGTCCATCTTTCAACTTAATTGGAGTTAATTAATCAAAGTCTCAAACGTCAGCATTTGTGACGGATGTGAACAACCTGTTGAAATCCTAGCCAATAAAATTTACCGAGGAGTGATAATCCCCGTGGTTATTTTACACAGATTTACATGTATATGTGATGAAAGGTGATAATATTTACACATATTGAAGCCATACTCATGAATTTAAAAAATACCTATCACAATTAATCGGGTCCCAAAGTTGGCAGTCGCAAACGTTATTCGATTCTGTCATTAGTGTCCAAAAAATCAACTGCAAAAACAGTGAATAAAATCAAAATCGACGTACAACACAAGCTTTAAAAAAAGTGCAAAAAAGCACCCCCAAACCATCATCCTTTTACGACTGGACCGATCACATTTTCTTCAAAAACCACAGTCCAAAATACTGATCTTGGCGATTTTGCAGCTTCTGTCATTATCTCGCGGTGCTGTTAGAGAAACATTTCGCTGCATTTTGGACTGTTTGACCTTTCACATCAACCCAGATAGTGCGCCCTCTTTTTCATTTGATATTCATGAGCCCCTCCACGGAATGGCGATGCTGCGGGTTTTTTCTCTTCGGACCAGGATTTCTTGAAAGAAAATCGGTCGCACTACATGACGTTCGAAAAAAATGACGCCCGAGACACAAAATACGATTCATGATGAAAATCTAAAGTGCTGAGTTAACAATTTTAATTTAATTTTCAGCGGGTATATCTCCAAAATAAACAACAAAATGAACACCACGAATGGAATTTTCAAGCACTTTTCGGCATTCTCGAATGTCTTGCATTTTTTGCCAAAATTCTTGAACATCATCAAAATTCTGTCAAATATGACGCTCACAATGAACATATTGTACTCATTATAAATTTTTGATGCAGCCAAACTTAAAGATTATTTTCGGTGGTTGAAAGGTATAAGACCTGGCAGATATGCTGGTATAGTGAGAGTGATTATAAACGGTAAGAGAATGAAGAGAACCAAACTTTTCTCATCATTTTCCGTCAATTTTGTGATTTTTTCATGGCTTATATTTTCTTAATTAAAGTTACATGTATTTCTTAGGTGCTTTAAAATACATCAGTTGAAAAATATACTGAATTCTCCTTGTTATTGAAAGAAGTTTTGAAATCCTCTGGAGTAAACACTTTGATATAAAAATTCAAACAAATTCAACTCCATTTGATTTGCACTGGTAGCCAACCTACCCGGTGATGTCCACCAAATGTATACATCATGCCTAATTATAAAAAAATAATCATTTTTATAAATCTGAAGGTGCTAATTTGTTTTTTACGTGATCAAAGTCTCTCTTTCAGAAGGTTTGAAAAATTACATCTGGAGTTGCATTTTGGTCCATTTTATGAAGAACATGCCATATGTACATGTATCTTTTCTGCACCCAAGAAAAAAAAACTCAGCTAAGCAATTCAACAAAATGTTGGCAGGGCTGTTTGTTTTGTCATTTGATTCAGATTACATGATCAAAGAGGTCTTAATATGTTTGTCCAGCAATAAAGTTTTTCCCTCTCAAGTGAACTATCAGTCTCTGAAATTTACAATTGTCTGTAAACTAGCAACTTGACACAAAGAAACACAAAGACACGGACACATGAAGAATACAATGCTCTACTTTTTTCAATCAAATGTATACTGTACATACCATTCACATCCTTTCCTCACAGTGAGCTTACAATGTACAAGTTCAAGGGCACTTTGCCGCTATTGACAACGTCGTTCTCAGGGTCCATGTAAATGGTAGCCTATATTACTGCAACTTACTCTTTCGTCAGTGAGCGGCTCGTCCTCTTTATTGCTCTCAGATAGTTCTATGTTCTCTGGTGCTGTGCCATTAGTTGGGGATCGACCATCACCATAGGCCTCCAGCCCTGCAAAATAGGACAGACCAGATATTGACCATTGTGGATTTAGATACCTGTATACAGCATGTGTATTCTGCATCTGGACAGGACGGGGTACCCATCTTCTAGGGGGGAGGGAGGAGACTAGGCACCCCTCAAGCAATCAGTCAGCAATACATGTGTGGGTACACTGTAAATATGTATCAGACAAACTGACGACTGTACATTGATGGAACTTAATTTTTATGAAGACATAATGAGATTAACAACTTTCATGTATTGTTCGACCCTGGTACATGTCCAGGTATTTAGAAGATGACATTGTAATTATTGAAATGTGTCCTCTCGATGCAAAAGCTAATTGTACAAGGGCAGATGACAGGTGCATGTACCGGTACTCAGTGCATGCTTTGATGTAGAGGACTGGGAGCAGCATACATCGTGTTGGTGTACAATATAAACGTGAAGACAGAGAATGCTGGCTGGCCTCTCGCCCCGGCTGACTGGTCAGCAAATTTGACTGTTTGTCACTGATCAGTAGAGCCTAACCCTTCAGAGTTTGTTACACCATAGGTCACGTGCTGTAATTTATTATTGTGCTCAATGATGTGCAGCCACACCCCCTATGCAACCCTTTAATAATAACAACCTGATATAATGTGTATATAAAAAACACATATTGTATCTACCGGGTACAAGGACACAATAAGCCTTTTGAGAGTTACATTTGAGTAGAATCTGGTCCACTGAGTTCTTTAAATAACATAATTTGAATTCTCCATACTAAAGACACTGTTGCTATACCTCATGACAAGCTTTTGCACAGTTACGGTACACAAGACACACCCCTTGCAACAATACACTGTTTTCCATGGATAAAAAGGGCACAAAGGAACCAGTCCATTCCAGAGATGGTGGTTGCTATGCAAAGGCCTGCCCCGAATCACGAGGTACGACAGTGTCTTTAGTCTGAGGAATTCAAATTGTTACATGTACATGTACTGCATATATTAATGTGCAAAAAGATTACACAGTGTGCCAGATTTTATTCAAATTTAACTCACAAAAGGCTTATTGCTCAGACTATGAGAAGAACAAAACCAACAGTCAGTTACACGCATGAAAACCTTCCACTTACTTCCTTCATCGTATAGACATACATTGTACATGTGCGTGTATAGGATAATGACATGTACATGTAACTTCCATTGCTCAACTGCTGACCTGTTTATATACCGTAGGATTGTATGCATTTCCTGATCCAAATAAATATTGCTTGTTCACCTTTATGAATTATCCTGTCCTTGCTGTCGTTTAATTCTTAAAGGTACTTTTCACCTTCATTTTGAAGATTTTGTTTGTGGTTGAATTTGTTTTCCTCTACAATGGCTCAGCACCTTTCTAGGCACAACGTATGCAAATGAAGGTCGAGTCTCTATTATCAGGATATCGAGAAACGGTTGCTAAGAAGGCCTCTCATGCACTTTGCTTAATTTCAATGAAAAAATAAAGATCTACAGGTGTATAGACAGAAACAAATGAAACAGCCTCCCCTTGTGATAAATGTTCCACTTTCCATGTAACTGACTCCATTTTCCGGTATTCTGCTTAAAAGATGTCCTTTGCCGAGAGTAGAAATCATTGCACTGTGTCATCTTACACTTATTAATCTGACAAGGCCTTTAAAGCACTTTGCTAATGAATAAAGAGAAAAGAATGGATTGTTTTCAAAGGAAATAAGGTAGCCTCACTTGGTGATAAATGTTCCATTTTATTTGTAGTTGATTTCATTTTTCAGTCTTTTGCTTGAATGCTTGTATGTCCTTCGCCGAGAGAGCGACAGTGCGGATACATGTAATTCCACTGTGTCACCTTACACTAAATAATCAGACAAAGACTAACTTCCTGAATTTTTTTTACCTAGTACCTCAATCCTAAATGCAGCAACAACTTTGACATTCATTTTATTACTTAACTTGGTGTTTGCAGATGGAATAATATGTGTGTATCGCAGGTTTTTATCTCTTGGGGCCCCATTCTTTTATCAATGTCTGAAACAATCCTTAAATGTCTACTTTCTGAGCTCAAATTCCACAAGTGTTATGACCATCTCATTGGGCCTGAACTATTTTATTTATGTTTCATCTTAGAAATTCTAAATATCACTTGAAAGTCTTTTAAAGTTGCATCAGAAATACGACAAACTTGAGACAATAATGCCAACATATCTATTAACATCTAACTGCCCCGAAGGGTAAAAGTATGATTGGTACAAATCTATCATAATGGAGACTGAGGGCGCACTTTATGCGAGCAAGCAGTTTTCAGGGTACCGGTAGAAGTCCTCATTTTGACTCCAAAAACACTGGGCACTTTCGCAGTTAAAAAGTGTCTTTAGACACCTTTGGCCATTGCAGCAGTGACATATGGCAACCCAGCAATGGATACCCATGGGCAGGGCGGTGTTAGAAATAACTTAAAAGTCTTGACAAACAGTAGGTAATGACAGAGATGGTGGAGAAAAATTTACTATGTACCGTTTTTAAAAATTATCCAAACATAAGTAAAGTTACAACATTTTTGCTTTTGTTGTTTATAAAACTAATCTTCAGGCCCTAGGTTACATAATTGCATGTACCTGGGTGAATATTGCTGATTGTGAGCTTATTAGTAACTTAATATTCAAATTTCTGATACCGCGATAATAGAGATACCACGATGATACATGTACATGTAGGAACCGAGTATACTTACCAAGCGCTTCATCTGCTAATGGTTTCTTATCCTCCTCAGTGTTCTTGCCCTTTAACATGTTTTCTTTAGGAGTTACAACTCAGCATGAACATGTGGTGCTTTACAACTAAACACTCAGTAATGTACACAGTATAGCACTGTGCAGTTCCAAGGTCACATACATGTACAGTGTACTTGTAGACAAGACGTGGACCTGCTGTCTGTACCACACGGTATATACATGTACATTCAAACTGCAAGTACCGGTAGAAATGCACAGAAATGCAGATGATACATTATATATGTTGAACATGTAATTAACACATCATCCAAAGTATTCAACTTAAGCAGAACAACACACAACAGCTGAAGCCAATGGTAGAAAGTACATGTACATGTACACGGACACTGCCCATATTGACATGCCAGTTGACAACACTACCGTACAGCAACTGCACAGATATTGTCACACCCCCACACAGGAACTCAACTACATGTACATGGAGTCGTGTTCTTTATTTCCCTTTGGGAAGCAAGTTCCTGTGCTAGCCTGGGACTGTCCATGCATGTCATCCTTGAGGTCACAAACTTTTGGCAGTGTGTAAATCCACAAGGTGATAAAAACTTGTTTGTGAGGCACAGGGAATTTTGACAGCGTTGTGTGTTGTGATGTAATCGTGCAAGGGGAAAGGTACCGGTAGTACCCAGGGTATGTACATGTACTACTTTTCAGAAGGTACTGTGCAATTTTCAAGATGTTTGCATTGGGGAGATTTATATAACGGTAAGCTTGGTGGCCGAGTGGTTAAGATGTCTGCACTAGTAAGCAGGCGGTTGTGAGTTCGAGTCCCACCCGAGTAAGCTTGTGAATTTTTTCGCAAGCTCTCGGACAAGCACTGAGCATACAGTGATTATGAATATATACCTTGGGTAAGGGCAAAACCCATTATATAAATTACATGTAGGTACTACACCAAGTTATGTACAAGTACATGTACATGCACACCGTACTGTACATGTACATAAAGGCACAGTTAAGCCCTGCATGTTGCAAAAGCAGTCTAGTACCATTTCCTCAAAGACCCCACCTTTATTTTAGGCTGTCGTTTGCAGTATTTGCAATGTCTGAAAACTTTACGCAACAGAAGAGGAATATCAAAAGATTGATGATACATGTAAGGTGTCAAAATGTTGTGATAAAAAAAAAATGGTCTGAACAGAGATCTCTCTACTTATATAATTAGTCTCAGTTCTTTTGCTTTTTAAAGGAAGTTCAGCACGATAGTTCTAATCTAAGTTAATGTGTTTTTCAAAGTGTTGGACGTGCATACAATGTTGCCAGACTTGTACAGAGGAATAAAGACCTGGACATATTTCGAGTGGACGTCGGATGTGCATCTGCATGGTATCCTCGATGAACTTACCAATGGGTGCCATGGAATAACTCATGAGAATGCACTCTTTGTCACTGTCACCCGGTTCAGGCACTTTTTTTCTCAGTGACGTCATTCGCAAGAAGTTCCCCACCACGTGGTCTGTCAACTCCTGCCGCAGCCCCGTCAGATACACGTACGTCATGTCATACTCCACAACGTGTTTCCAGGGGGAAATCCTGGACTTTTGACTGTAATGAACAAAGGTTCTCGCTTGGCATGCAGTCACTTCACTGCAGGGTCTTTAATTTTTATTTTTTAGACTGACTGCATGACTTGAGCACTGTGCTAACACCACAATGTCCATGTACATGTGCTGGTACCTTGGCTTCCATTTATCTTGGCTTCTTGTTTGCTCTGATTGAGCCCCACCTTTATCTTACATTGTGTCTGCCTTAGTGATCACAGCCAACAAAAGCACCCAGCCATGCTTGACTTGTTATCCAGAGATCTCTTCAGGATAGAGCCCAACTGGGCTAGCTGGCAGGATTAATGAGTAAGCTATTGCAGAGTAACCTCTTATCATTTTCAGTATGCAGCATCTGACAACTTAAAGTGATAAGCACAGGCAAACTACACCATACTGACGATTTCTGGAAAACCTGATGTAAGACCACCTATATGAACAAATGTGCACATGATGTATGTAGTTTTGCCCTCAAACTGCTCAAATTTGAAGTACATGTACAAATGTACACGTATACATGTAAACCTTAGTACATGTACTGGTACATGTACATCTTCTGACATGTATTTGAATGTAGACTATAGCCATAATTCTATGAACTTTGCTGTGGTACATCCCTTCTGTGTAAACAGGCATATGTAAATATGTACCTGATACGTGTGTCTGAAGGAGAAAAAAAAACAATCCCAGATGTTGTACATGTATTTGCTCACAATGTTGGCCTAAAAAAGTAAAGCATTTCATTATCAAGGTAAATTTCATCAATTTTGAATTCCATACACTCTTCTGGAATTCCCCAAAACATCTGTTCTAAGTCTAGGGCCGTTGCATGTACACGTAAAATAAGCAGCCTGGCAAGGCTTTATTTATCAAAACCATAAAGAAAGTCTACCTCTGTATTGTTTAACTATGCGCTACATTTCAGCCAATCATTTGCAATTACTATTATTATACCGGTATGTAGTATTTACTTGACTGCAGCTAAAAACACAGAAACTACAACAATAACAAGAGCACAAAAACAAAAGGTAAAATAAACAAGAAACTGACAAAATCATTGCTAAAAAGCATACTTGGTTTAGAGTTGGGAAAACCAGCAGAAAGTAGCCATGTTGTAAAATGTCTGATTTCATTTAGATCAAATTCTGCAATGGAACTGGGAACATTCTGAAAATACCCAAGTTATGCAGTTGCACATAGGTGTCGATTGGGGGACTGAGCTCCCTGTGAAATAAGTCTTCCTGGAAAGCTCTTATTTCGAAGAAAACAATGACAGAAGGCTGATTTATATAACGGGTTTTGCCCTTACCCAACATATATATTAATAAACACTGTATGCTCAGTGCTTGTTCGAGAGCTTGTGAAAAAAGTCACAAGCTTACTCTGGTGGGACTCGAACCCATGACCTCCTGCTTACTAGTGCAGACGTCTTAACCACTCGACCACCGAGCTTGCCGGGGTCAGCTTGCTGGTCCGAGTCAGGTAAAGCAGCGGGTACCGCGAACTATTTTCAAGATGTATTTTTTGCGTTGGGAGATGTTGATTTATAAAATGGGTTTTATACATCTTGAAAATAGTTGAGTCCAACCTGAGTAAGCTTGTGACTTTTTTCGCAAGCTCTCGGACAAGCACTGAACATACAGTGTTTATTAATATATACGTTGGGTAAGGGGAAAACCCGTTATATAAATTAACATCTCCCCAACGCAAAAATACATCTTGAAGAAAGGCTGGTTCCAACACTGCGTCTAAAGACGCAGCTTTGGTAAATTTGGCATTAGAGGTGCCCCAGCATCGACAAGCCACACAGGCGCACGTACACTTACTATGATTCATCAGTTCAGTGCATGACATCACGTTCATGTAGCTGCATTTGACTCATGTAAACATGTCCCAGATGCTAAATTCAGGTTTTAAAAAAAATTCAGGTGTTAAAAACATGACTCAGCCATAGGCCTATTTGATGATCCAAATTCATCAAAATCCTGGAAAAACTGTTTTTCTTGAAATGTACATGTACAGTATTAACCGAGCAAAAACTTTGTCAGGTTTGTTCTAAGGCACCCTTCTATAGAGTTTGAGCAATTTTGTTGCCTTAATTAAAGGAATATAATGCAGAAATCACAAATGCTGGACTGACCTTTAAATTGAGTCACTCAATAAACATGCACGCTGCACATACATTACACCATACCATGTGTACTTTGGGGGAAGTCATCAACTGACACAAGGAGTCTTTCACAATCTTGCATGCCACTCCACCTACATGTAAATGACTCAGGATGATAACTGAAGCCATGCAGTCAGCAGGCAATTTGTACCAATGGCGTCCCTTGCTGAAATACAGTGGTATATGAACAATTGCACATACCGTAGTGTACAGGTACATGTACCTACCGTACATGAACACTAATTACATTGGCAGTTACATGTGGATACTGTATATGATGAGTAAAACAAAAGATTGCTGTAATTGATTGATATTACAGGTGTACAAAATCAGCACTTTGCAGGGTTCAACATGCAATGCCAAAATGCAATGCCACACACAGACAAGAAAAGTTCAGTTGTGATTGAACATGTAGGCCTACATGTACATGTTCATGCAACACACATGCACACATACTTATTACTGAGTCCCCTTAACGTGGGTAAGACCCTTGTGTACATGTTTCCTGTGCTTTTTATTTCCAAAGTTCACCAGCAGACTGTCATGTGCAGAGCGACAAGCCGAGGGCCTTGATGGTTTGCTCCCATGATACTGTCCTTTTGAGGTGAACCAACTAGCGTTTGATTTGGTAACTGAGGAAATGAAGGAAGTTCCCGTACTGCGTGGACAATATCTCAATAAAAGCCAGGGATGTTTGCTGAAATCATAATGAAATCAGTCCCCACCCAATTTTTAAGTTTACAACCTGGAGAACTCTGAACAAAGGATTTTTGGATGTGGCACTGGCCCGGCCCCATGAGGTCAACTGAGCTAGCCAGCCCATGACCTCCCCAGGCCAAGGAATAGGAAGCACTCTGCAGAGAGATGACAGACTGGCCAATGAGTGTAAAATTGACCTCAGAGCCCAACATGCAGGGGTAAACTGCCAGCCGGACAGGACGAGACACCTGACAACCCAGCAGGTCAAATTGGTGAAGAGGGAAAAAATATGCATCCAGATCCCTGTATGCAGATCTACTTGATGCATACATGCATGCTGCCATTCTGCGGCTTGGGTGTGACTGCCCGTCAAAATACATGTACCGGTACGGTACAACACACGATTTTCCAGCATTTTCAATTAAAAGGAATCAGTCTTGCGAACATGCAGCACTACTATACGTTGAGAAAGTGTCCAGAAAGGATGAGAAATGTCTCTTGGATTAGGGAGGTAAATTAATTCAGGTGGATACATGTACAACATGTACAAGTACATGTAGATTGCAATTTGCAGGAGAAAACAAAAGCTCCCATTAGCGGGATTAAGATGAAGACGAACTAAAGTAAGAAATGCCTTTCCGGGAAACTGTATCATGAATCAACCGTGGGAGGCTTACCACTCCACATGTACATGTACCACCAGTACCCGTAGGTACTGTACACCTCCTTGCAGGCTTCAAGGGTATCTTTTTTAGTTTCATACGTTCAGGTTTCAAGTTTTGCTTTTAAATTCAAAATGGACCAGTGGATATTCGGGGGAATGTTTCTTTCCTCTCTGGTCAAGGTTTTGAGTACCATTTAGAATTTCTGCTTTCAAGCTCCATGTACTATGCAAGGGTATGTGTCCCAATATCAACTAGGCTGGTAACTGGCATTTGTGATGTGTTTTAACTTCCCTTTTTTCCAGCCTCTTATGACAAGATGATTGATAGCTCTGTTAAAGTTGGGCTGAAGCAATGTGACTTTAATAACTTTTTTCCTGCAAAATTTCACTGTAATACTTGCTGGTTTCTTCGCCCAAATTGATTGGAAATTCTTGTGAACACATGTACATAGTACATAGGCCAGCCTCTGCCTGGACAAGTCCCTTGGGAAAGTTCTCTGCAAACTGCAGACCTTCAAGTGTAAGTACCGGTACTATGCCTTAGGATGCATTAGTTTCATAGGAAGATATGATCATGTGCAGTAAACATTCAACATTGCTTCCATAAGCATTGCTGTGTGCTAACAACAATACAAACACAATTTAAATACTTCTTTTAACTGAAAGCAACGTCAAGTTGGTATCTTTCCATTCTTGGAAAAGCCTTTATCAGTAGACTTTTGAGGGTGCTACTGGTATTTTTCTTTTGTCACACATTCCCACACAAAGGACTACAAAAATGCAAAAGTGTAAGAAAAAGCACAAACATTTGTCCTTCAAAATTACATGTACCTCCTAAACAAAGTTTTGAAGAAGCACTGGCCATTATAATTGCTCCAACAAGCTACTGAACATACATGTGTAAAAAAAAAAAAAACAGGTGAAAACATCTGCTTTAAAGAGAGGGTGCACTGTGCGCACTCAATCATGCACATACATGTAAAATGCACATTTTTTACAAACATTAAACAGTTATACTGTGCGGTTCATTCTCTTCATTTCAAACTCCATGCCCACGATATTTTACATTGGCATGAGGGCATCCACCTTTAATAACCAGAGGATGCATCACTGATCATGTCCCATACTGCACAAGCACAGGATGCCATGAAGGAAGTCATCAGTCAGTCCATACACTGTTGCGCAACATACATGTACATGTATGTACGGTACCAATACGTCCTCATCATGGATATGTCCTCACATGAACTGTATTTAAAATTCATACCCTATAGGGCTGCATGCACAAAAGCCTATGTGGTTTCCAAGTCGACATAAAGAGACACAGGATGGCATCATCAAACTGTCCCTGATGATGCACATTCCTAGGGAAATGTTTCATTGCAATGATGCCAACAAGGACACCGAAAAGCGGCAAAGTTGGGTGACTGTCTGCGTCAAATTGTCAGAATAGGCCAATGCAAACCACTCACGCTGAAATGACGGGTGAATGATGTCCCCCTCTATTGAGCACCACACTTTTGGCCCATATTCCTCAGATGACTAAGAACCCCAACCACCAACCAAACAGCTTGCCATAAATGACATACATGTACATGTACGCATGTATCAAATTGGAGAACCAGTTTGGCTTAAACAAGTGGCATTATATCCCAAAAGTTTTGAATACCATTTTGTCTTCAGCTATTCCTACGTGTATGCCATAAAGATACTTTCAGGGATTGTTACGTGCATTCGGAAACTTGGTTTTAGTTGTTGTAATGTTTTTGGTAAATGTTTGAATTGAGAGGTATAAATTCAAGACCCCTTCCTACCTGGCTATTATTATTAACCTCAACTGACCTCTTCTTCACAACACCCCCTGGATGTAAATGTAATTTGTGGGGGGGGGGAATTGAATGCTGATGCCCAGAAATGTTACTGTTCCCAGGCCATTTTGCCTCTGAAATAGGCACCGTCGATATCGTATTTTGGCCGATACCAATATATCTTTTTTTTTTTAATCAATATTATCAAACAACTAACATTGATGATATTGATATCAAACCCATATCGATATATCGATACTGTATATCGACGGTGGTGCTTACTCTGAAAATGGACATCTGGATGGAAGCAACCCTTTGGATTCAAGGTTTGTAAAAGGTTTTTATGACATGTGCACTGTGGAAAAAACTGAGGTGGCTGCAGAAGTGGGAGGGGGGTTGAGAGACATGTCTCTGTCCTATATCACCCAACAATCACCTGACAATGACTGAAGTACTTGAATAATTGATTCAATGACAGTCTGAGTGTGTACACCATGTGGTACAGTACCACTATGGAATCACGTTGAGAGACTTCTGGAAAAAAGTGCAAGATGGGTCAACTGGTTCAAACCAAAACAAAAAAACAGTCTCCCGTTTCTGGTTAGCGAACGTGTTGCTGTAGACCTGTGCGCCGGGAAAATAAAAAAGTGGTTGGTAGCGGCGGTACATACATGTATGCAGTCACAATGGACATCGCTCATTATACGTACATAACATACATGTATGAGTATGACAACTCACATCATGCAAGGATGGTTCCTGTAAAGTACAGTATCATGTGGGTGACATCGTCAACAAAATGTCCATATCCATAGAAATCCACAGTGACTGAAGTTTGGAGGCAATGTACATGTACATGTACCGCCTGTGTGGCCTTGTTGAGGTGCTGTCACATCACATCTTTGTTACAAAATGTGTTTGACTGTTTTAAAACTCTGGAAATGTCTTTGACCAAGCCATATCTTGTGGTCTTTTTATTAATGCAAAGTTGTCTACTCACACATTTCTTATAATAGCAAGGCCATGTTCTAAAGCACATGTGCATGTACAAGTGCATCATTTCGAAGACAAAAAAAGTGAGGGTCAAAAAAGAAGTGTTGTCACACCACTTGTGCAGCCAGCCCCTGACCAGAAACTGGAGACTTTTTTGGGCCCCATTTCACATATTGTTAGTTCCTGTGAAAGAATTCTGTTTACTTTCAACACAATCAGTTTAAAACAAGATGCATGCCACGATCCAACCACTGAGAAAACTTGCTATAGATTTATTAAAACGAAAATTAAAAACATACATGTACTTGTACATTTCCTGAAATGGGAAGAATTCTTCCTATTTGGGTTGTGGTGTGTACCGGTACATATACTAGTACATATAGGTGGCTACCTGATCATGTATCCGGCATCATCAGGTGGGGAAACAAACTTAATGTTTCAGCTGGTCAACTTTACATGTAAAACAAGTGCTTCACAAAGGGCCCACCCTATGCAAGCATTCTCTTATCAAACTGCTCCGATTCCAAAGGTCTGGTTCAGAATAATCAGTCAATTAGTAATGATTAACCTTAACTGATTCAACTTGAAAGGACAAAAAAATGGTGGCATCACAAATGGAATTCAGCGTTCTAAATAAAGTGTGTTTGTCATAGAGCGTGTACAAAAACTAGAGCGCTGACTCACGTATTGATACAAAGTGATACCTGCTGTTTGTGCACAAACCTATGAAAAATTCGAAATTTTGTACGGCTTTTGCACGACCATTTGCATATCTGCATCTGTATTCTAAAACAATACATCAACAAAGCCAATACGCAAGAAACCTGAACGCACAATCAGTATATGAGCATTTCATTTTGTTCTGTGCCAAAAACACAAACGTGTGCACGTATGCACTAATGAATTTTGCCGTGACATTTTTAATTGGATTTTATCAGTACCCGATGCAGGCAACTCACTTAACACTGACTGAATTAAAGAAGTGACTTTTCAATTTAGCATAACTTAATCAGAAAGACATAAAGACATGCATTGCTCAAATGTAACAGAAACATTTGTTTTGTAAATAATCATCTATTAATTAATAGTTAATTAATTCGGTATCCATTCTATCTGATTTTGAATGTTTTACAAGCATACACGTATGGATTCAAAATGTCGGCGCCCAGGACAGCACCAGATTTTCTCCGCATGGAGAATGAGAAGTTAGCACTCTAGTTTTTACATACATGTATACCAGTAGCTCTGTGGTTTTAATGTTCTAAACACAGGCAGAGCAAGTGGAAAGTTTGGTGGAACTCTCCATTACCGGTGCCTGTACACCTTCTCTCTCCCCATGGCAATGGGAATAAGGGAAACCAAGTCTGGTAACCCTAACCTTCCCCAACCACACAGAATTAAACAGGAGTAGAGTGTTTAATTCTGTGGGGATAGGTCAAGTTGGCCCAACTAGCTGGCTTTTGCATTTGGTTTGGCAAACCTCAGAAAAGCAAAAAGTCCAACAGCCTCTGTGCACAAAGTCCCATGTGGGTGTTTAACTTTGTGTGAATGGGGAAGGTTAGGGCCAGCAACCCTTGGGGGGGTAGGGTTAGGGTTAAAAGCAAAGCATGCTTTAGCTTGCTGCATCCAAGAATTTAATAAGTTCCAAACTTACTCTCGTCTGATTTCAGGGGAAAAAAATCATTTGACACTTGCTGCCAAACAGTTAACAAATGAAATACATTGTATGTAATGCTATTCTTATAACTGGTATCATGAATCTCATAACAGGGTATACCATTATGAATATCAGACCTATATGCACATGTAAGGACTTGATGTGTGGAAGGCTTTACATGTACATGTATAAACCCTAGTTGTGCCGAACACTACATTTTGTCATTACTGGTATCTCATCAATCCTTCCTAATGTTTTTCTGTTTATAGAAGCAGTTGCTTCAGGACGCACATGGACATGCGCTGTACCTGAACGCCTACACTGACACCATAGTGCAGACAGAAGGGTCATTAGTCTTTGTCTATATCAGAAAGCATTTCAGCCAGGGAGTGTAACACTGAAATCTGCTACTAGTCACTGTACGCTTGTACATGGTGCCTTGTGGGGTACCAGAACAATGGAAGGTACCCCAACAAGGCCAGTTTTGATCCTTGTGGGATACTAAAATGGTACCCCACAAGAATTTCACGAAACAGATATTTCAAATTTACTCAAAAAGGAGGAATTTTCAAGTGCCATTCATCTGTCGCGAATTGAAACATTTTATATAAGGGACATACGGTTGAAATTTCAACCCAGGAAACTGTTTTTGGTTGAAATGGCAGTGATTTGAATTTTTTTCCGTGTTGTGTGGGAGTTTTGTACACGAGAACAAAGGAAATACCCCACAAGTATACAAATGTAAGGGTGGGTGTACATACATGTACGTGTACACTATATGCATAGTGTGCGTAAATGCCATATGGCGGCTTTAACAGCTACAACCTTTACTTACAAATACAGGCAGCAATTTTGAATTTTTTCCCTTTTAATTTAAAAGAGGTGGGTCCATCCAGCAACGGTTCATTAATATTCTAAATGAGTACTATGTTAAAAGAAAAAACATTTTTTCATTTGAGACAGATTATATTACATGTCAAAATACTGTACATGTATATGATCCTTTAATTTGTTTGATGTGAGAATTACATGTACAGTCGACTCTCGTTAATACGAGGGCCTTGGGACTTATCCGGAACTTGTCTTATGCGAAAGCTGCCGTCCTGCTCGACGTATGTACATGTATCACCAATCGACCGTGCGATTGTTGCACATAAAAATAGGAGGAAACCAGCTATTGGTGGTGTGGACAGCAGCGGGCGAATATCGGATTTTACTTGGGAAAGGTGTGGGTTGTGTGGGTTTGGTGCAAAATTATTAGCGAGGGATACACTTTTTCTTCCAAACTTGTGGTTGCAATTTTCTTAAACATTTTTGGACAGAAAACCACGGTTTAGTCATGATTTTCTTAAATTGGGAATTTATAGAAATGTCAAAATCAGACGGGGTGACATTTTCATGTTACAGTGGGAGCGGGTAATGATTTGTAGACAGAGGGGGGACAGTTCTAGGGGCTGGGTGTTTGGTTACGGAACACAATTTTTATTAGTTTCCTGGGTGGACTTCGGTTTTGGGGAATTTTGGGGGGCACGGAAATCAAACAAAAGATTTCTTTTGTTCACCACTGTCTTAAATACCGTAGCACTTTTGGCGGCACTCGCTTGTGTTCAGGTGGTACGAGAGCCACCACACAGAATTTCTGTGTTGGGTACGGGGACCGCAAACGCACATTGTTCGTCTCTCTTGCAGCACCAGACACAAACGGCTCGATTCGGTAAGGGAAAACCACAGCGCTGTTCTACTATACACGCATAAATTACGGAAGCACCTTTCAAAATTGAATGGACTAGCTGACTGACAAGTTGCCTTAAAAAAAGCTTGTGCTGAATAGACAGATAACAATAGATTTGCACTCGGCCAGTGCAAAAAAAAAATGCTTGTCTTAACCGAAATCTCGTAACATCTGAGCTCGTATTACATTTTTTTCCCTCATAGGAATGTGCACAAATATGCTCGTCTAAACCAAAGTCTCCTCTTACCCGAGCTCGTATTACCGCGAGTCGACTGCATCCTCACGTTTGTCCACAATCAATGCCGAAAAACAGGCCTCGAAACCGAGGTCTGGATCATTCCACAGTCAAGTGAAACTCTTCCAGTAAGTTTCAAGTTTGTCAGTTAGGTATAGAGTGCACTTCTCCTCAAGGTCACACAGGTGATGGCCATAAAGAGATTGCAGAACAACTGCGGTCTTTACCTCACAGCTGAAAAGGTAATTACACTGTACATGTAGTAAGCTGGTGTACAAGTACAAGGACATGTACAGTGTAATGCATGGATACATTCTGCTGCAGTGAGTGCATGTTTTAGTGGTAACTGCCAACAACATGTTCAAACATAATGTTCCATTCACTGCACGGGAACAAAGCTTAGTTGATCAGAGAAACCGGTCATCTGCATTGTACGCCGTCATCATGTTTTAGCCGTTGACAGCTACATTGTAACTAGAAAGGACCAAGGTCTTGATTTTTTTTTTCATTCATGCAAATGCGGCAAACACTTGCCAATGATCTCTCACTGGACACGCAGAAATGTACAGTGAAACTTGGCATCAACTGCATGAATGGAATTAACTAACTCCTCTGTTATCTTGCTGCGATGGTCTTTGTGTACTTACCGATATGTTCACCCTTTGGAGGCAAATCTTCCTGTAGGCCCTCAAAGCCAATGGCGGGCGGTGCTGCCATGTCTACAAGGAGAGCCAAGAACAATAATCACTACATGTAGCATGAGATGAGGCACAGACCAAAATACATCCACCCAGTGCATTGGAAAGGCAAACCACAATAAACCCACACAACTCTACCACACATCACCGATTTCTTTGGGATTTTTTTTTAAGTTCAGAGTCAGTCAAGCCAAAGGTGAACAGTCTCACTGTCTTTGTATCAGGAATCACTGAAGCATGACACAAATAGGTCAGCCTTATTGGAGAAACTACACAAAGAGGAGAAATCTAGCAGTAAACAAACCTAAACAGTACTTCACAAAATGGAATTGGAAATATTTCTGAAGACTCCCCAAAAATCTGGCCTGTTTTAACAGGACATTTTTAAATGATGTTCATTCATTATGCTACAGGTAATGGAATACACCAACTACATTTTGACATGTGAGCTACCGGTGTCGGGTACAAAACCAGAAAGAAGTTTATTGTGGAGTACCCTACATTCGTGCAACCAACTTTCTCGTCGTGAAACTGTTGAATTAAATTATGCACCAATGATCGATCGTCACTTCGTTTTTCTTTCTGCAGCTATGAGCGAGTTAAAAGCTTTTCCAGTGAGAAATCAGGAAAAATGTCTGCCGAGCACAGCATTTTACTTTACAGACTGAATAAAAAAACTAATATAACTGGTAGAAATTGTCTAGAAAATAAACAAATGATCGCTGTTCGCTCACGATTGGTGTTGACACGGGTACATGTATGCGACAGGCACTCTGCCAACTTCGGTCAACTTTCACCAACTACTGAGGGCGTCATCAAAAATATGGAGCCTGAAAAAGTACTGCGCACCTTATATTTTAAGATTTCCGTTGCAGACGACGGCGCGGATTCAGGAGCACTGTATTTTGTGACTTTTTTCAGAAACACACATAGAAAGAGAAGTTTTGTCATAATATCCTGAATAACTCATATATCAATACTAATATGACTGATATGAAAGAATCAAAACTCATGCCTAACTGTAATTTGAAATGAAACTGACAAATATTAAAAACAAAGTGAACAAAAAAGAGACAGTGATAGGAAATCGAAAATGGTGGAAAATGTCGAATAAAAGTGTTTTTTTACTCAGACTGCATTTCTACACCAAAGCAATTAATGCAAAAAATGATTCCTCATTAATTTCAAGACATTAACTGGCAGATTTTTCAGAAGTAGACATTTGTAAACATACGTGTGCAAATTTTGGGTGACATATGTTTTACTACAGTCAATCTGACTCATTTGCAGATGACGTTCCTGCTGCTTCGGCAACATCTGATGTTCTTCATAATAATTACTACAACGACTATAGGCTATATATTAGTCCTTGTAGAATTTTAGTCAAACTACATGTATTTGAGTATCAGCAAAGAGAGACTCTAACCCCGACCTAATTAAAAAAAAAGACGAGAGTCAAAAGCCATCTGCATTAGGCCCTACTGTGTCTGCACATTACAGGCATGACGGGTGACGATTTAGCGTACCTACCCAGTTACGTACACGTACCCAGGTACCCACGCCGTAATTCCCAGCAGTGTGCTGTCCTGCTCGATAACCCTCCGCGGAATATTTCTGTAGACAAGTACCAGCCACAGTGTACCCCGATCAATTCAGGCACGCTATCTCTCAAAGAGCAAACTATTTTGAAACATTAACAGAGTATTACGCGTGAACTACGGCCTTTGAACGTGAACATCCGCCATGTGCACGCACACGCGTACTTAGTTAGGTCAACATCGCGATACAATCGAAGTCTTAGACTAGACACGCCTAAAAAAAATACACATTGCAGCACATAACCTCTACCCCAGTATTTTCTATGCATCGCTAGGGATACGTGCAAGTGAGCATGAACTTTTGGGATCGATATTTCACAGTGCTAGTCTCCTTAGCAGCCGTCTAGTGCATCGCATTGCCGCGAACTGCGACCTGAGTGAGATCGCATGGTTCATTACGGCTCGTGACAGAGACTATGTTGTATGTTGACTTTTGCTCTTGCGATCGTAATATTAAAATCTATCTGGGTAAAAATAAACAGTATGGACTCCGAAAAATAGAACATTTCAGATACCATCGAATAAATTTAATGCCTTTGTAAAATAAAGAATGCCTACCTTTCGCGATATTTTATGTCATCTTTACGGTTCGCACTATTAATAAGCTGTTACATTTTTCTTTTTCCAGCAAGCAGATGTTACTTTTTATTCCTAGGGTTGGAGTTGTCATCCAAGCTCCTACTTTCAAACAACATGTAGGCCTAAAGAGCGGTACCATTTTAAAAATGGTCCTGCCTCATCCCCGGTTTTTAAGATGATGAATATGTCAGGATTTCTTTAAAAATAATATACTTGCCTGAGCTTAAACCCTAAATATGCCAAACCACGTTTTGATTTTTTTCCAGAATAGATAGATTTGGACATGGATGGTGACATATTTTTGGATAAAAGAGCCATGTAAGTGAAGAGATCGCAAACTGCTGCATGTATTTCAACGACATCCCTTACCTGAACAAACCTCCAGCGCCGGTAAAATCATAAGTTCATTATTGACGACTGATCACACACTCTGAACTGATTTCTGCATTTCAACATCTAAAAAAGATCGAGGGGCCCACACGCTACGGTTTTAAGTCACAAATTCAAAATCCATCAGAAAAATCCTGTATGCGTACCTGTGATTGTCAAATCACCGTGTTGTCTAATCACAGTCTGTACCGCGGGAAATGGCTCTACGCGATTAGTGTTGGACGCGATTTCTCGTATCCCGCTCATTATTCAGCGGACGCGGGTCCCAGGATGAAAATGAGCGGCCGTCATAACCGTGGGGAGCTAGCTCTGAATCTGCTTTCCTTAACGTGCGCGCACTGGTGCTCAACGCCGTCACGACATCTTCGACTTAGGCTACGTTCCGTGGTACTGAAAACGTGAAATGGAGGCTTGAACAGACAATGGTAAATCGTCCTGCGTCAGCGGCCGCGCCCAATTATGGGGATTTGGTTTCTATGACAATGCTATAGGCCTATGCATTTTTAAAATTCCAATCAGAATGATTGGATATGATGATTATGATTATGAATATAAACATTCTTAATTGAAAGCTCTACCAAAGTCAGTTTATAGCAGGATTAAGGTTAAATGTGAAGACCTGCTTTCCACTCGTTACCATGGCAATATAAAATCTTATTCATTCCACCTCCAACATTTTTTCGTCCATGTTGAAGGATACTTGCAAATACCTCTATTAACAAATTGAACTTTTTTGGGCAGACTAGGCCTACTGAAAAACTATGAGAATCAGAAGCTCAGTTTAATACAAAGTGGCGGGGCCAATAGGTTCAGTTATATAAGTAGTTACTTGTATCTCCCTGAGAGCGCACTTCGACGTTTCCCAATGCAGTTTTGACTTTCCTCGCGCAGTGTTGCCAAACCTCTTTGCTGCAAAACTTCAAATCAATTAGGTAAAATACTAGAACTAAAAAGCTTCTTAATTCTTGCTGTTGAACCAATGTGAACAACTTCAGGGTCATTGTGAACGGTCCGAAATTAGAAAATGGTGGCATCCGGAAACTGGGCACAAATTTAGCTGAGCGTTCCTTCACCTTGTGCACTTGAACAAATCTCAGAAAATCCCACATCGACATCTAAGAATTCCTTTAGAGTTGATAGGTTCTTTTGAAAGTCATGATTACCTCCACTCGCATATCCAACGACAACGTTTGAATTAAAGAAAAGGCGTATTGCAAAAGACTTCATCATGCACTTTGAAAAAAATATCAGTAAATCAGGCCAAAATAGAGTTTACTGGGACTTTCTTTTGCGGGTACATCAACTCAAGATTTTTGAACCAGAATATCAAAAGCCTGATGAAATTTCGATTATCACGAAATATAACAGTGTTCTAGTACCTTGGTACTAGAGGCAAAAACTTAAAAAGCACCACGTTAGGGGACGCGTTACATTTGGCTTTATCAACTGTGCGTCGATCTTTAATAGCCTGAATTTTATTCGTAGCAGCATTAATAATGGTCATAATTGAATTCATTTTTGAAAAAAAACGGCCTTTGGTAAAGGTCCTGCAAAAATTTAAACCATCAAACGCACACTCATAATCATTTAATCTAGCCTGTTGCAATAATTCGTGGTTGATTTTGGTAATAAAGCTTTGGATGTTGGCATTTTAGTCTATTCTGTGGTTGTCTAGGACTCCGTTTCCGTGAAGTCAAAGCAGAAACTAATTCATACCTATTTTATCGCGTTTCTTCACGTTAGTTGACGGACTTCACTTAACCGTGGGAGGGCACACATTATGAAAACATGGCGCTAATTCACTTATGGCTAATATCAGAAATGGCGCTGAACGCATTCAGTGGTAAAGCGGTTGATATGTGAACAGAAACATGAATAATAAATTATTACTAACGAACCAATCCTCTGTAACAAAAACTCCAAAGGGCACTTGTAATTGGTGCCAATATTGATGATTCAGTGTCCTTCACCTTCTCATAAAGAAGACGGCACCTACCGTTGGTTTTATTGTATGTTCCGGTGATACCAGTATCGATGTCTGTCGGTTCTGGCCCGACCTTCCCCGTTCTGATGGACTTCAACGACTTGTGCGAGTCTACCGACTGAGGACGGCGCTTTGAAGTGTGTTCCATAGAACAAATCCGGTGGGCTCGGCGAAATTAGACACTTTTTGGCCAACCGCCCAACATAGTAATAAACAAATGTTCCTCTGGATGAAACTTTATAGTTCGTAAATTTGTTGTTTTTTTATCGATGCTGTACGCCATCAACTGTCATAACGACAGGGCGTGCTTGGGTATAGACTTTGACCCGAGTCTCGATTAAAGCGTACTGCGTGGCATAAATTAAAATCGATCACCTTTGTTCCATACGTTTCGTTAATTTTTCAGTTCTTAATGAAGTGTAAACAATCGAATAATGTCTGTGCCCAGTGCTATTGTTTGAAATGACACATAAGGCCTAATGACATTTATATATTTGTTACAGAGGGAAAATGTATCCTTAGTTTCCATTGACGGCGGTTGCGATTGTTATTCATTAACCACATGCCATAGGATCCAAAATAGTAGCATTTATCATTACCAGTGATAACCTTTCAGGAAATTAGAATGGTGCAATAACATGGAACGGCAACTAGAGATGCAGACCAGATGTTTCCCGAGAATGCGCAAAAATGTTCATGAGACTTGTGGACACAGGTTTTTGCTGAAAAGAAAATTTCGCATATATCTCTTACTTAAAATTGGATTTAAGACAATAATTTGACTTCTTCCAGAATTTTGATTTTATTACAGAAGACCACTTGAAAATATCAAGGTATTTCTCTTGGCAATTTTCCTTTTCAGGGGAGGGGGCTCTCCAGCACTTAAGTTGGTCAAAATATTTTACTGAAGGGGAGAAAGATGAAATACTCCACAGGCCAATTACATTGTTCACATTTCCACAATAAGAATTTTAAAATTTGTCAGACAAACTCTATATAGAGTGTTTAATGTCGATCTTTCAAATTTGGGACGACACACTGCTTTACCTTAAATTAATTTAAAATGACCCTTTCGTGGTTTAGAAATTCATCAAACGTAATGCAGTTACCCTTTCCAAGATGAAAGAGCTTACTGCGAGGCAGTGGTGCCAAGTGATACAGGGAACAAAGCGGGTGACAGACGATTGAAATGGACCATGGGGCTGCAGCTGCGTTTATTTGAAGGGGTATGGGTACTTTCAAAAAATAAATATTCGACCACTTTGTGAAAACAAGGATTCACTCCATTACAATGGATGGGTTGGAAGTACACTTTATTGACGTGTGATTAGTTAGACCATAACACAAACTCTTCGAAGAAACAGTTTCAAACAAGTCTAGCGATACCAGTTTTATTGCAACTCAACTGGTCCTCCAAGCCGCTAGGCACATCGTTTCTGACTCAGTTATCGAGATAATAATAATGGGTGCGATTGAAGACAGGGGAGCGGGAACGGACGCGGGGTGTTCGTTGCACGTCGTCAAAAATCTAGCCTTGGTTGAAGAAGTTATTTATTATTATTATTATTTTTTTTTGAGGCACAGGCCACCGTCACAAGAGGGCGCTCTTGCAAACGCAAGGCAAACAAAAACGCGACAGGAACTGGATGTCAATCACTGAGATGTACCAACGCCCCCCCTACAATTGTCAATTTTAATGATACTTCGCTCGTTCCAGACAACAATGATGGATTCTGCAGGGACATACGAATAGAATCGACTGGCAATACATGTTAAGTTTTAGTACGTGTGCATAATTCAGGGCTGTCCTAGGGAGTAGCACCACCGACTCTAGCAGGACGACTACGTTCGTATATAAGTATCGCCTCAACATTGACAGCGGGATGACAGAAAGTCACCCACCACGCAAAGCCGCTTCCGGCTTGTACACATTCAGATGAAATTTGCGCAATGCGTACTCTGCACCATAGGCTTGCTAACCACACTGTGTGTGCGATTTGCCACACGTACTGCAGCTCTTGTGATTGGTCATAGTTAACAGCAACAACACAATTCCTGCAAGAAATCTTTTTCTTAATTGGCAGTACGCAGTACCAGTTGCATTTTTTTAAGCCGTCTTGAAACCATTTGCAGTTTGCTACAGTACCGTTCGTAACAATGAGGGGTTTTGCAGGAACGGATGCTTAAAAATACACAAAGAGAAAATACGGCATCGATTAAATTCGAATATTCTTCAAGAACACCATCGGTGTATTTTATTATTCTATCCTTTGAAGCACAATGATCCCTGAAAAATCAACATGTCGTTTACATACAACACTGTGTATTTGTAAAATGCAAAGTGCTGGTACTGTACATGTATATACAACAGGTCCATCCCTGCTGCACACGGCCGGACATTGTCATATACTGTACATGTACATGTCATGCACATAGGCTTCGGGTAGCTACATGATTACACGGGTACTCGGTTGACAGACCGATATAAAGGCACTTGATTTGGGTTACTTTCTTTCCGGGTGGTCAAAAATTAACATAAGACATCTCACAAATAAGTAAGGCTGCATCCGAATCTAGTGTCTACATAGAGCTAATTTTCAAAAAAATGGTGCTTTTTGTAACCCTTTGGCGATTTCTAACAAACAAAAAGGATGCATGAAACAATGAAAAAAAGCAAATAAAAATTTCACGGTAATAAGGTCACGTATGGTTCTAATTCTCTTGCAATGCACAGGACGTATAGTTGCTCGACTGTTCTCGGAGGTTCAGAGATTTTTTGTTTGCCTGATATATACATGCTTTTAAAAAGCCTTCAAAATGTATAACTTAGTCCACAGTAGGCATCAAGAGTATCAGCACATAACGAACAGCGACCGAATCCTAGCTGTGCTGTCGAGTAACATTCAAGGTCCAAACTTTGATTTATTAGCAGTAAGGTAGGGCATGTCAATTTCATAGCGTTTACATGAGTGTAGGTATTTAAACTTAGGGTCTAAACTACTTTGACCATCACATGTGGCCGGTACAACCAGCCTGCGAACCCTAGGATCAGCAAAAAATGAGTTCGATGTTCGAGAACCACCGTCGCCGTGACTCGAGAAGAACATATAAGCTAGCACCACCTTTTCTTAAAGTCTTTCGAACGATGAATACTTTCACATCCGTCAAAAAACACATTCACTGAACTGTTGTATGAAATTCAACTGCTGTGAAAATAAGTTCGTTGACGTGCCGCTGACGTGCTCCGGAACGAGGGAAAGCGATAACTCCAAGGGTGACGAGAGTTCCCACGAGTTTATTGCTCACATGACACTTGGTAATGGTTGGTATCCACTTCAGTTTGGTTCCCGCACCGCAGGACTCCACAGCATGTGAAATCCCGCACTAGTATGTTGCAAGCTAACACACTCGTGAGTACATAACGGCAAAATAAAGAGAGTACCAGTTGATTGCACCGCCGCCATCCTTGTTAAAGCCGCATCGTTCATTTTTTTTTAAGTCCCCCAAAAGATCCATAAAATTTTCTTTAAAAAAATCTTTGTTTTGTCAGAGTGAAAATGCCAATTATAAAATAGTATGCATATTAGATTAAAACACAACATTTTTGTGGATTATTCGAAGAGTTAAACGTTTTCAGTCATCCTGAATCGAAAAGTTATCGCCGTTGAAATAAATATAGAAAATACAAATTCAAACCTTCTCCAGACAATAGGGTGGTGTATTTTTTTTCAATGGGCCAAACAACTGCTTTATTTTAGACTTATTCTTTTCACACAGTCAGTGCCTTAGAAATAATATCTCTCTCGACGTCTGAGCTGAAGCGTAAAACTACGCAATGGCATTTAAAGTGGGTCATATACTGTTGCAGAACGTCTATTTCTGTATACTGGTACAAAAATGAAGAAAGGAAAGAATACATGTGGAGCGGAAATCGTTTTTCTTCAAGTGGGCGATTCCTGCCACACGGAACACAACATAAGCAAGCAAGTTTATACATGAAAACTATTACTATACGACAGCCATTGTGCAGAATAACTGGCGCTTGACTGTTTTCGTGATCAAAAGAAGTAGGACATCAACTTACTCCCCGGAATCGTCAATTAAATTTCGAAATCCTGTGCCATTACATGCACGATATTGCCATTACACGCACACTCTGCGTTACAAGTGTATAGCATAGGTGTCCACTGCAAAGCCCATTATAGGGACAGGACGATTATCTCAAACCCCAACTATGGCTTGGTCCCGATATTATCTCTCATATTTGATTACTGGATTTTCTTCATGCGATTTTGTTTACAGTTTCAATTTGTTTCAACGGATAGCTTCCCATACCCCCCTTAGTGTGCTTAAGAGGGGGCAGTTGAAGGTTCTCCCGTGAAGCATGTACTGATATGACGCATCTTACCAAAATAGGGGGGGGTTGAGGGGGGAAGTGAGCGTCCTCATCCACCATCTTTTTAAAGCAGCGACTTGAAACAAATGGCAGCTTCCCGTATATACACCTCAATATAAGGGTGCAGACCACTAATTCAAGTGAGAATTTCTGACCAGCTCATTAGCATTAAAAGTGCCCCCACCCACAGTATCTTTTGAAAAAGGAGATTGTTTGGCCCCCAAAATGGTGAGATTGTGTAAATCGTCGCCAGGATCAACTCCCTGGGTCTTTGAGCTTTCATATGAGGGCAGAAGGGCTGAAAACTACGGTTGAAAAATGGTCCTAAGTGCCCGAGAAAGTTGAGGGTTGCCACTTGAAAAATGGCTGCAATCAGACTTCGGAAAAATCACTTTTTGGGGGGTGATTTTGTTTTGTGGGAATAATTAAAAATGTAATTGGTTAACCCACAAAAAATTGAAAAGAAATTGAAAGATAAGTGACCAGACAAGAATTTCATTTGTGTTTCAGAAATCTCAGGGATGTTGGCGTGCATGCTATTGGGCCCTGAACGGTGCTGATTTTACACTGTTTTCAATGGGGCTTGAATTAGTGGACTGGACCCATAAAGGGTAATCAAGACAGAGCCCTCTTGTGGTAAAAAAAAAACATGTGGAAGCATCTAATCCAATGTATTTCCATGCATGGGGACATGAGAAGCAATGTAGTCGTGACTCCCCAGTCTTGGATCCACTCCTGATATAGTCATCAGTTCTGTACGGTCTGCCCTGTAACTTCACAAGGTCGTTTTCTGACAATACATGTACGATCTAAAGCCGGGTCAGAACCGGTATTGTACCCGAATGCGTCTCCATTGTAACTGCCGATAAATTCTTTCAATTTTTAATGGCTAAAACCGTGGCCGTCGGAAGAACGATACTACCAGTACTGCAACAGTGTTACAGTATTAGCATAAGGTCATCAACCGTCCATATCGGGATGCGAAACGGGAGTAGACCTCCGTCTGGCATTGAAATTGTCTTAAATTGTTACACAGTTCAGTCTTTACCAACAATTTTATTCGGTAGTTGAAGCATGCAATGCGTGCTAACTTGGTATTTGTTTCAACATGGAGTTGGTTTCATTCACGCGGGGTTATGGGTCATGTGGGTGTTGGCGAGCTTAAACGGGGTTCGCAACGAAAGAAGGTATACTTATAAGCCCCAAATCAAAGAAATATTCCAAAATTGCCATGGCAAGAGAAGGCTGGGCATTGATACGTTATTTTGGTCTGAAATTATTAAACTATGCCAGTGGGCTCAACGTATTCCACAAACTGGGGGGTCAAGTCAGAAACAGAACAGTTGTGCTCACAGCGCATGTGCATACCGTGACCATGAAGTGCGGAATTAAGTTACCGTATTAATTATTACCACACAGAATGGCTGTTCTCTGCACAGATACGTACACGATCATTGACAGAGCAAGGAAAATAATAATTGTATCATGGACAATCACTTCGTCTACAATGATAATCCGAGCCTACTGTTTCAGATGAACAACGCAAACTGAAGAAACAGTAGTTTGACCCTTGACGTATAGACATGTGCATGTAAAAAAGCAATAACTGAAAAAAAAATCAATAACAATGTCCTTACTACAAGAAGAACTGGAGTACATCAAGATACATCGGTCATGCATTTGATGGCATGGCTATATGTTGACAGCCATGTTGGAACTAAACTCTTCTGCAGCCGACTTCCAAGGAAATCTTATGACACTTGTCTAGGATTAGCAAATATTTGCTTTCTGATACACTGACAATAACGGACGGGCATGGTTTTGATTATGCCATGTGCATAGGCCTACCCGTCTGAGTTTTATCTAATAATCTGACCCTGCGTGATCGTGATTCGAATATGGCATCTACACGGGATAGATAAACCAGATATGAAATATAACATAGAGCTTCATGAATGTACATGTAAGTATGCATGGCAGAGTGGTGTTATTTTGTGTGGGTGTTTAATCTTGATCCTCTTACCTGGGTTAGGCCTGTCTCCCGCTGCTGAATCCCCGTCTCCACCACCCTCAACTTTCCTGTAATTCTGCCGGTCCGGTTTAGGCATGTCGCCCGTTCACAACACTCATCTGCCAGCGACAAAAGCTCCGAGTTGAGCCCTGTTTGTATACGGTGTGTTGATGTGTTGATGTGCAGACACCGTGTACTCAGTAAACAAGCTTTTTAACTTTAGCCTCTCGCAGTCAGTGCAGAGTGGAGGCTGTAGCTGTAGAAATAGCCTTCAATTCTCGCACACAATAATAATCCGATAATAATCAGAAAGCCCTTGAAACAGGTCCAGTGTCCTGCTTGCGAATCGCATTCATGTGGTTGCTAGTCGGATGTGTGCACTGGAGTGTAACACTGGGGTTGTAACTGTCTCAACGAGTTGGACAAGCCTATAAAATGAATGAACCAAGTGACTTCATTTAACTTGTCAAACACCATCAGCTTTTTTTTTGCATGGAGGCGGGAACGCACGTAGCTTACAAGAATGTACATGGTACATCAAACTGCAATTATAGCAGAATACCCGCCACTTGAATACATGGTACTGTTATGGCGCAGGCCTACCGGCTACCAATGTTCAACAATTAATGATTGGTTCATTCACCTAAAATCATCCATGGGCGTGGCCTGCAACTGAATTAAGCTGAAGCATATTAGGCATAACACGTGGTACAAGACTACACTGGTAACGCACATGCCAATTGGCATATCTTGGCGTGATTCGTACGTATAGGGTGTGACCCGAGAAAAAAAATCAGTCGGTCTGGAATGAAAGATTGCAGTGTGCATTATAGTATCGACAAAAGGGTAAAAGAAACGCGGGAGTGATCATCTCATTAGACAGAACGGTTTCACTTTCCTTAAAGATGAATTGTCGAGTTAGCTATCTTTCAAAATGCATCCATGTCGGTAATTCCATGGAGCATTCTATTTCCCCTCAGCCTCGCTTCGGGAAAATAGAATGCTCTATGGATCACCTCGCGATGAGGCTAGTTTTATAAACGCCACTTGAAGCGATCATTTGCATAATACTGAAGTTGGACCTGATAGGCCAGGGAATTATAAATATGTCACTGTGGTGACGCTTCAGGGGAGGGGCTAGAATATTGAGCACGTGGTCAGATGGACTATTTTGACATATGGCATACGGGTAGGGGAGTGGTCAAATGCAACAGGCTAGAGACGATGATGAAACTAAGCAAAACTGGGATGGCAGTTGGAATACAAACACAAAATCGAAGGGTGAAAAACAAATAGATTATAATGCAATATGATATTGAAAACATGTTAAACGCATTGCCTGCTGCGTTACAACAAAAAATTCACAAAATGTTCCCCTAACAACTATATTACTATTGTCTTCATAGCCCAATTCTGAGATTTAAGCTAAACAGAACGAAGAATTCTATTGTTACTACACATCCAGAATCTCGAGTCCGTTTTCTCCACCTTAACCTAAAGAGGGATATTTAACAGGATTTCCTCACAGGTCTGAAAAAGTATTTCCCCCACAAAATTTCAGCGACGTTTTTGGTAAAGAACTGTAATTCTTCAATTCAGTTGACCACAAATTAATTTCACAGTATTCAGCAGTTAAGATAGGTGGCGCCGATTTCATAGCAACTTGATAAGTAAAAGGTGGGCGGGAGTCTTATCCTACCCAAGCAAAACCAAAAGAGGGCGTGTTTGGGAATCAAATTGACCATACTCTGGTGCGCATTCACTACATTGCGCGCAAGTTCGTGTACGTTTGACGCCGGGTGCGCTGGTGCATATCAGAAGAACGATATCTGTTGGAGCAACGAATTTATTCTGAAATGTATGGTCTCCCTGTGCACTCCGAAAGAGTGCAAGAACCCAGTTGGAAAAACTTCATACCACTGTCGTTCTTTCGCCGATGAGGGTGCACTTCAACTTAGGGCGGACACCCGGTTGAGGTTCCAGCACTCGAAACGTTGGGTAAACTGAGATACTGAAGAAAACGAAATTGGATCCTAAAAGAAATGCAAGGCTATGTAATCCTTTGCAGATTGATTTGCCTGCTGTTTTTGTTGCACACCAATGACTGTATAGGAAGACAAAAACCAAAACAAATGCCAAAAACAAAAACAAAACAAAAGCAAAATTATGAAACTACAATGACGATGAGTTTTGATTCATATTTGTATTCTATAATACATCCTAGCATTTAACACACACAAGGCACAAATGGCGCTTGGAAATATAAATATTGAAGACACTTTTCTCAAGTTAAATAGACAAGCTTGGTATCTGATCTCTCTATACACCGTGCATATTCCAATTCTACTCAGTCATGCTCGAACCAAAGTCAAACCTATCATGTGCCGCATTGGCATAATGCATGCTCAATTTCCATCTATTCTCAACTGAATTCAAAGTACTTGAAAGCGAGGCAATTTTAAAAATACATAATTTTCCATTATTCTAAAAAAAAAACAAAAAAAAACAAAAAACCAGGAGATCTTTGAGGGAATAAAGGAAAAAAAATAGCTCTCCCTTAAAATGGTAATGCTCCAAGATAGTTGCACTTCAAAACAATTTACATTAACTTAAAAGAGGCATGTGTTTCCCAGTTTCATTACAGTCTGTCTTCTAAATCAAATTCTTGAACAAATTCCACAAATAATTACAATGTATTAGTCAACCAGTGTTTGACATATCTTTATGTTTAAACACACCCTCAACCTGTTCTACACAGAGATTAAAAGTTTCCTGACATTGGGCAGTTTATCACAGTTTACACAATCGCTGGTTACTGCCTTTGCAACCGACCTCGTGCTTTTCATGCAAATGCAACAAGATTTTTTTAAAGGTACTGCCGTCCTTTTGTGCCAGCTTGACCCTGACTACTCACACTCATGTGACTGCAAACTCATGTAGAACATTTCAGGATGTTCGCAATTCTGATGGTTACATCACCGATGGCTCATCTGCCTAACAAACTGTTGGTTTAAAAAAGCTACCGCCCCGACAGCCAACAAAAAATTACCTTGACAAATACTTCTGACTGGCATTTGATTTCACATTTGATTTATGGCATCCGGCGATTCACCATTTCCCCCACAGAGAAAACAATAGAGAAATGTTAATACTTGTAAAGCCGTTTTGCATAATAATTACAAAAATAGATACACTGCTATTAATTAAGACACACTCCATTAATAACCTAGAACATTCAGGACGGATTTCCAGAATAATATATCATAGATTTTCTTCAATCTGAATGAATATATACAGGCTTTATTTTTTGTTTTGTTTGGTTTCATTGATAAGGAAAGATTAGAAATGGGAATGTTCATGCAAATGACTTTTGATGTGTACTCACAGCCCTCCCTGTTCGGCCATCTTTGTCACACACCAAGACTGCGTAAACAGTAATCAATGTCGGTTTGGAAATTATGCCATGGGTGCCACACCAAATCCCATCTACTACATGGGCAAGAGACCCAAAGGTTAAATCTGTCAAATCACACCTTGCCTATGTTTTCTTACCAATTTTTCTGGTAAACTGTACTAATCACCCTCTGAAGAATCCTTTTTTAGTAACTTCTAAAAGTTTCCATCAATTTCTACAGATCATATGACACTACTGCTTGCAGTACAACACTGACTCAGGAACATTTTGTCATAAATGAATGGTTACTTGAGCGGATGGCACCTTCTACAGTTTAAACAAGTGTGTGTATTAATTTTTGATGCTGATTTGAAGACTTGGCTTGATATGCTGTCAAGGGACACAGGAAGCACCACATGTGTAAATCTTGGCTCTGTCGGCACTGGATTCAAGACCATAGCAGTAATGTAAGGGAAATGATTTAAGAGGGATGTGGACTGAATTATAAAGCCTTCACACATGCAGTAAATGAGCTGGCATAAAATACTTCTACCATGAAATCCAAGCGCTGATCAGTACAGACCTTGAGATATAAATACGCAGTATAAGTTTTTGTTTTGCTATGACACTTACAAGCAAACGTTGATTACAGTATAAATAAGTCCCACAATGCCTTACAATCCACAAGCTTGATTTGGGGTGGTTTGTCTTAAATATAAAAGAACACTGATCCCTGAACTGAAAGGGACCGACTTCAGTTTGATGATTTTTTTTTTTCCAAGATTATCTCAGCTGCCCACAGGAGGCTTACGCTTCGATTTTGCTGTGATGGCGGCTGCTTTTGGCGATCGGGGCTTTGCAGCGGCCGCTCGGTTGGCGGTGACCTCACTGGGTCTGTGCGGAGATGCTCTGGACTGAGATGGGGGCTGTCCGGCCGTTCGAGACCGCGGGGGTGTGGCTTTGGAGGCTGGGCCTGAAGGCGTGGTGGAGGCGGTGCCTCTGGTCCTGTGGGCCCCGTTGTTCGACTGAAGGGGAAGGCGAAATTCAATTGATGAAAATGACATTTCAAAAAATACCCAGTCCACTGCACAAATCAGAAGAAACTCCTGAGTTTTTCCCCCTACTGAAAATCTTAAACAATAATGCCCTTCGAAGTCTGGGTAAAATTGTCACCCCACAGCCCTTTTGATACAGTGTGATGAAGTCTGCAATAGAACCATGTGAAATCTTTTTTAGACATGAGTGGGGCTCTAAAGGAAAAAACTGCCCCCCCCCAAAAAAAAAGGGTACTCAACCAATCACACTCACTCCAGTAAGAGACTTCACATGGTGCTACTGCGAACTTCGTCACATATTGCTATGTCCAACATTCAAACTTTCAAATTACATGGACAACTTTCCTTCAGGTCCTGCTGTATTTCACAATATTTCAATCCTACTTCCAATTACACCGGCATTCAAAGTCTAACGTCAAGTATCAAAATAAATGACATGATAAAATATTAACAAGGGGATTCTCAAAAGAAAATTAAAAAGCTGTCCCTGATAAGCGACAACATGCTCACGACTGGTATAAAAATAAGGCTTTATGTGTGCCCTAAAATGACAGGAGACAATAAGCTACTTCCCCAAGATCTCCTGAAATAGAGGAACTCTTCAAGTTCCTTAAGCAATGAAAGACGCCCATTTCAAGTGGAGTTTCATACAAGTACTATTTTTAATCCAAGTAAGTTTTGTTTCCCTCCGTGTTTCAATTTACAAGGGCTAATTTTAAAGGTATAATTAAACCACTCAAAAATTCTATGCACTTCCAAGCAATATGGAGCATCGACTTTACTCACAGAGTTTCTTGAAGTGTTTGACTTGGACGCAGTCGGTGCTTTCCTTGAAGACAGGGTGCTTTTATCACCGGCTGACTTTGAACATGAAGTGTCGTCCGATGGCTTTTCACTCTGTACAAATGACAACGTGAATCTATCTCTGTAATGCTATAAAACACAGCTCTTGATTTAAAACGATAAAACAGCTTCAAGCAGTAAAACTGCATTTGAAGTTGGACAGCCTTTCTTATGATTCTACTGTTTTCGAGAGGTAAAGGCAAGAGGCATCATTCTTGAACTGTGAACACTCTTTCAAGTTAGATTTCTGACCGTGACTCCCTTGAATGTTCCTCTTCATTCAAACACTGATAACCCTACTCCAAAATTCCTTAGAAGCCACTTTTCGGAAAGTGGAAATACATTCTGTGCATGTGGCAAACACACACTGTATTAAATCCACTTGCAATTTCTACGCTCCTTTGGTTTCGAAGTCGGCACTAGGTATGTCAGATCGACCCACCTCCTCTTTGGGGTGTGCTTCTCCTCCCATTCTGCCCTCCTCCGTCTCCCCCTCCCCCGTGAGGTTGGCATTGGAGTCCACCTGGCCATTCTCCTCCAGCATCAGCTCGTCCTTCCACTGCTTCATCATCTCCAGCACGTTCTTGGGGCCGTCGTTGTCCGAGCCCTTCTCCCCGGTGATCCAGGGATGGTGGAGCAGCTCGCTGGCAGTTAGCCGGTGGGCGGGGTCAACCGTCAGCAAGCCCTGGATGGCGTTCTTGGCTGTGGGCGATCACCAAGCGAGCACAGTTTAGATGAGGCTTGAATGGTGAATGGAAGGCTTGTACAATGCTCAAAGTTAACAACAGCGGGTATGGAATTGTAGTGTAGCCCATCTTCAGTCAAATCCCAAGTCCGGTCACAAGTAACAGTCGCGGTGCTTTTGTAGTGCATTTCATCTGAATAGCTTGAAACTTGGCTCAAACAAAATGACTTTTGAAGGACTTGAAACGCACAAAGCCCACACAAGACAAAGAGCTACCCCTGTCTTTGCAACTGCTCATGTCTACCCAGTACCTATGGATCTCTTGGAAAGCTGGGAAGCATGGGTTGAAAGAACCATTACTTTCAATGTGTGGTCAACAGTTACTTAACAAACAAGGAAGTTTTCAGGAACTGTGCTGAGCATTGAACATTTAGGACGGATGAACAAGAATGGAGAACAGGTAAGGTTGAGACTCATTCTTTACCATGGAATCAGGAAGCCAAAGGGAATCAAGTGAGTGAGAAATACAAGTCCAGAGGAATCGAAAGATGACAACCAGTGTACTGATCAGTTACGTTTTGTAGAAAGGATCTCCATACTGCATGTGATCTCATGTCTTTCTCCAATATGGTGACACCACTGCTTTGAACAAAACTAACCTTCATCGCTGACTTTTCTCCAGACAGCACCTGAGAAGTCTAGTTCCCCTCTTCTGATCTCCTCGTATAAGCCGTCTTCATCTCGCCCAGTGAAAGGCGGGTACCCAGATAATCTGCAGGAGTTACAAAACAAAGTAAGAATACCATGAATGCCAAGACTTTGTTATCTGTAAATTTGTTACAATGCAATGTAGGGACAGACAGCACATACAAAATTGGGAACACATTCTACAGCCGATGAAGATGGTTTTGTAGCAAAGTTGCCGCACACAATACGACCACAGGGGAAGGTCGATAAGCTAAATGACTAGTTTTTTAACTGTGTAATGAGTACCACTTTGTCAATGCACAAAGGAAACAAGATCACGTAGTGAATGTTATTGAATAGACCTATAATATAGTGACATCTGGCTTTGTTTACATGTGCGCATTCCTATGGTAGTGATGTAAGATTGGGTGCAATCCATCCAGTTCTTGCATTGCCTGGCAGGCTAGTAAAAAAGCTTTGTATCAAACTATGACTCATGATATCGTTCTAAGAAAGTACAAATCAGCAACCCTATTGTAGGATTATTAACGCTAACAGTGAAGTAACCAAGAGGATGATGGCGAGAACAGTACTTGATTGCGAGGGCCTGTACTTACAGCATATAAGCAATGACACCTATACTCCACACATCACACTGTTGGCTGTACCCTTGATTGTCTATAACTTCTGGAGCTGTACACGGAAAAGAGAACCAGATTTTGGGTAAATTCATGTTATCAGTCAGAAGGAGATTCCTTGTCCTTGTGACAAATATACAGTTTTTGAAAGAGAATATTAATGAAGGTACTTCCCACTACTGCAATTTGACATGAGCCCACCAGAACATGTGAGGTGTCACGAAGCTCACCCACAGCATGGACACAGGAAACAAGAATAAAGACCACATTTTACACCTTCAGGCTGCAATCTTTAGCAAAGGTTTACCAGACAACACAGCCCACAAAAAATCAATTGCTGAAAGTAAAGCATGATTGAATTTCTGACCACTATGAGATATTTATACCTGGGGTACAGACTTAATGACCTGATCGAGGGCCAGTTTGTTTCACAAGAATCTGGATCTCAATCAGTGATCCCAACGCTGGTTCGCTACATCCTTT
The DNA here is from genome assembly GCF_054643075.1 of Acanthaster planci. NCBI lineage: Eukaryota > Metazoa > Echinodermata > Asteroidea > Valvatida > Acanthasteridae > Acanthaster > Acanthaster planci. The sequence goes on along the minus strand of NC_141779.1, from coordinate 16,221,626 downwards.
AGGCTGGTTCTATTGTCAGTGAACCAACGCAGGATTACCGATCGAGAGATTCTGATCCGTGTGTGACAAAGAGGCCCTCAGTGAGGGCTGGCAAAGGCCTCACAGTTGCTCAAATTTCATTGGTGGGTACGGCATGACTATTTTTTTCCCTTTTGAGTGTCTTAACTGGCTGGGCTGAGAGGTATATTTCGAGTGCAGCTGTGGCAGACAGAAAACCTAGGGTTATATGTGTCCCTATCAAAATTAGGTACAGCCAAAACGAAACTGTCCCTGTCAATAATTATCCTTCAATACGTGCTAGTCCACACAACTACGGTACCAATTAGCATGTAATGGAGGGAGTAGACGAGACAGCGTTACAATGGAAATTCAGAATGTGACTCCAGATCCTCCATCTTACCCATGTACATTGGTGTGCCACACATGGTCTGCATCATGGAATCACTGCCGGCCCTTCCTTTGAGTATTGACAAGCCAAAATCTGACAGCTGCAAGCAACAACAAAAGATACAGGTAGGAATTTATGAACAAGTTGCTCTTTTCAAATCACTTTTGATACTTAAAAACACAAAGGCACCCATAGATTCCAAGGGTAAGCCCCTGCATCTCAAAACAGTGAGTGAATAAATCCCTGCTATTTGGTTGGTGGATTGCTGATCACGTCACTGAATTATTCATCCCATCACATGGCACGGCCACCCTGCAAGAACAATGGATTCATTCTGCCTCAGATTTCAAGTTCCGTTGGTGGTAGTTTCCTAACTTGTAGGTGATGCATGGATTTCTTCAGGTGGGGCTTTTAGTGTGAAATGCCCCATGATTTCATGGGGCATTTCCTAACTTGTACGTTTCCTAACTTGTAGGTGATGCATGGATTTCTTCAGGTGGGGCTTTCAGTGTGAAATGCCCCATGATTTCATCCCTGCTTCATCCTCCCAGATTTCAACCCTTCCATTTGCCCTGAGATTTTCCCAGGGCCACAAAGAACGAAGCAAATGCACTGCCTACCTTGATATTCAGGTGGTCTTCTGGATGCTCAGGGTCTTGGCTTAGTAAAATATTATCAAGTTTTATATCTCGGTGTACAATATCTGGGCAGAAAGGGAGAAGAGGGCTGTATGTGACCAGCTTGTACAAAGTGAGATGCTATCAAATTTGGCAAGATTCTTGCATACATCAAATAGTAGAGAACGCTCCGGCGCTCACAGCTCTGTGTATTTTTGCACAATGTCCGATTTCAATTCTTGAAATCACACCTTCACTGTCAACAGACATCCATTCTTTGCCTTACACAGTCAGACATGGGCACTGATCGCTTTCCAAAAGTGTGGGGGGAGGCAGGGAAGGGGCATCACCTTGAAGGCGAGCCCCAATGCCCCGGGACACGTTTCATTCTAGATGTTTTGTGGTACAATCTGAGGCAATTTCTGACCACTTTAATTTTCAAACAGTTTTGTTGCAAGATATCCAAATACTGGTCAGATTTTTTTCAATCTACAATATGGATCAAATGTCGGCCTATTTCCCCCCTACATTTTATATAGGGTGTGGAAAAAAGTGAAGAGGAAAAATTTTTAATGATATGATAACAAGCCAGGTGGGAGGATCCAAGGCGGTCTTATGAATAAAAAAGATCTGACATGTCCGAGGACTAATGATGCCATTTCTGGTGGAGGCATTAGTGGGTCTTAGGGGCCACCATCCACCATGTCTTATATCTTGCCTGTACCTCCTTTTACAGAAGAACACCATAAAACAATATATCCCATTGGATGATTTAGGTCATATATAGGGCATCATATTTAGTGAAGATGAACCCACTGTTGTCAGTTTGACAATTTTAAAACAGTGCTTTGGGGAGTCTAATGCTAGATATGTGTCAAGGCAAGTATTACAAACATGTACATCACAGCATTGAAAATAATTACCACCCATGTGCAGTGGACGGTCCGCCATAATCTAACAAGGCAGAGTCCAGCTGAACCAGACCAAGAAAACAGAAGTTTGGCGACACACAGAGCAAGAAACAGTGAATGTAACTCAAGGCCAACAAACTGTAACAGTGGCCAAAAGAGTGCGGTGTTGGCCCCACCATGTCGTGTTGCATAGAGCATGTTATAGCACTTTTTCAAGATGTTACCATGTTTGTCTTGTTCCCTGTAGACCCACTGGCAATAGTAATAAAACTTTGCGTGTTGATAAAAGGGAACAAATTATTTCTCCTTCCAGCCTCAGTTTGGTTAGTACATTGCTTCAAATGGCAGAAAAGCAAGATGGCTGCCCCACGATAGAGGTCTACGGTAGCCATCCTTGCTCCATGCAGTACTACATGGGCCTACTCTTGATATCTTGGATTAAAGTACAGATGACATTACGCACGTATGTCCGACCCCTTCTCACCATTTTTGTGTAAATATGAGACAGTACTGGTCAATCTGTGAATAGCTGTCCTTGTGTCTTCCTCTGTGAATGCTCCTTTCTCCTTAAATAAATCGCTCAGCTCTCCCCCGTTGCACAGCTCTAGTACAAGGTACATTTTCTGAGGGGGAAAACATAACAGAAAACAACCAAACCTGTCATGGGGGTCATGAGAAGCAGGTGTCCTTTTTAATCATAGTGTTTCAGATTGTTTCCTTCTTGACCAAGTGCAGAAAACTTTTATGGATATGACTCATACTGGATTGTACGGAGCACCTGAAGTGACGAACACAGAAAACATATACCGCAGAAAGAATCTGTTCTTCGTTTGATGTGTTAGAAATCATTTCATGCACTCGAAATATAATATTTTGTACACTCAAAGTCAATTCATGCCTTTTGGTAAGGTATTTTATGTGTGCAAAATTATTTTGAGCACTTGATATATGTCACTTTGTGTGCTTGAAATCGTCCCATGCAAAATAAACCATTAAGTGCACTTGAAATAAATCATTTTGTGCTCTCAAAATAAATCATTCTGTGCGCTCAAAAGAAATGATATCTTGTGCAAAGGTAAGATTCTTGTTTTTCCTTTTTCCTCTGCAGTTGGGCTTACCTTGCACATGCGTCCTTTATCAATTAACAATACCCACTTCTAACTTGCTGCAAATGGGTGATTATTATAATATTAATTCTAGCGCACAAAATGATTTTGCACCCATGACATGATTTATTTCGAGTGCATGAAATGATTTCAAGTGCATAAAATATTACATTTCCAGTACTGGAAATAACTTTGAGTGCCTGAAATAAATTATTTAAAGTTCACAAAATGAGTTTGTGAGAATGAGATGATCTCAAGTGCATGAAATGAGGCGCTCAATGATTTGTGTTACGAGTTTGCTTTCATCATATATGTCCCTTGAGGGAATAGCTGGAAGATTGCTCGTGACCAAGACAAGAAGGGAGTAGCTGAAAGCATAAAGAGGTTGGCAAGAGTATAAAAAGCCAATTGCTGCAACTTGTACAACCTGAAATACATGTAATACATGTACATAGATGTTACAATGGCATTTTCCTTAGCCTTTTTGCGAGATAAAAACCACGGTAGGAGGGCTCTTTTGATTTGGGTGAAGTGTGTGCGATAACCTTCATGTGAATGAGAAGGTGCCATTCCATTTAAAATGACCATAATGGAACTGATGTTTAACAGGCAGGTCATGGGTCCCCTCACTAAAATCTGTGCCTTTTCAGGTTTTTTTTCCCCTGCATGATTTATCATAATTTTCTAAAGCATTTTTAGGGCTAATAGGCTGTATTTCCTATCTTGGGTAGACTACAAAGCACTCGAGAGCTGACCTTTCGGTACTGAGCAAACAGGTGCACTTTGTTCAGTTGACACAATTCTCTGAATGCACTTTACTACCGGTATCTTGTCGCAGGTAAACAGCAAAATGGTCCACTTGTGTTCGATGGATTCGTTCGATTGCCCTCTTACATGTATAAAAATGGACATAATTGCCAGAACAAGCCTTCCGGTCCAATTGGCCAACATATTTTTCTGTGCCTTTCAACACATGTTGAGAACTCCCTTCAAATCCTCAAATTTGCCAGTTTTATTTTAGCTCTTTTCCTTTTTCACAATAAGGTAAATATTTCCTAATGCCACTGTTCTGTTAACATTAGAATCATTTTCCAATAATGACTTTTTAACCAAATTGTATTCTCTTGCCCCCTTCCCCAAATTTTCTCATTTTACAAACCCTGAGGCACAACTTTCCAGACTACACACTTCCAAACATTGCATAGCTACATTTGAAACCCAGGTTGAGAAGCTATGTGTATGTTATCAGTCACAAAATTAATGAAACCTGCCGGTACTTTAGTCATCTGATGCCATTATCTTGCATTTTCACATGAATGACAAGATTTGCTCCAATGTTCTTGAATTTTACGAGATTTTCTGTCCTACACTAACCTGTGAGGTTTCGTAGACCGCTTCTAGGTGAATAATGTGTTTGTGCCGGACTTTCTTCAGAATGGCCACTTCCCTTTCCAAGAGCTTGACAGCTGAACTGCCCGCCTAAACCAGGGAAAAGAACAGCTGTTACAGCCGCCCAGTGATGTATCCCGAGGAAATGATAGCCATTAGGCCACCAACAGATTTATTGGAAAGGAAAAAACAGTCATTAGGCAGTCAAAAGATGAATTGCAATGCCATCCAGTTTGAAGGGACAAACAGACTGTAACAGATAGCTCAATACTGGGGCACCATGTCCATTCACTCATTAGACTATGACTAAAGCCGTGTTTCCATTGGACTTTTTTAATTCCACAACTTTACTGTAGAATGACAAGATTAAATCCAAGGGGAACACACGGTAAACTAACATCCCTGTCAACTTACCGCAATCGCAATGTAAAACTAACAGGCCGAAAAGTTAGCAGGGGTGCAAAAAAAGTCCAATGGGAACAGTTCCTGTACAATGCAGATTGACCACGACCACACTAAACCTACGAACCAGACTACTGCTACACAGAGATCCAGAGCGGACACGCAAAAATGGTTGTATCGTTCCCAGTCTCCAGCTCCGTGCGTACTGTAAAGCAGCATATCACGCTCACACACAGTGAAGCGTGCCCAGATAAAGCTATACACATGTATACATTGCATACAGGGCTTTTCCTGTACGGGTTCATCTTATCTGTGGCAGATTTGGCCGAATTCGTCTGATTTTGTCTTTGTTTTTGTCCGATTTTGCCAATTTCGTCATGATTTGTACAGTGCAGGCAATGTAATCAGCTGGTCTTATTAGGCCTCACACAGCGAATAAACATTCTGTTAGGGAAAAAAAAAAGGTCCACGAGGGAATGCATGGTAGATTGACACGAAGGAATGTTGCGGTAACTTTCTGTGTACCCGCGGAAGAAAAAAAACCAACAGAAACACGCCTTTAAACTGTAACATTTTATCCAAAGAGTTTCTTGGTGGGATGCCTTGTGGGATACTTACATGTACATGTACGCCCATATATGTAATTTGTGAACTCCAAGAAACACTGGGCCCCTACATGTACAAATCAGTCTCTCATTGGCTATTGTTACGAGCAGCCAAAGTTTGCACAGATATGTCCCCTTACATGTATCATCTACCAGTACCTTGGTGTCAGATATAACCTCCAAATGGACAATTGCCCCATAACTTTTAAAGCAGGCTGTGTTTTACATAGTATTTCTAACCGTTTTGATACTTGAGTGAGATAAACATGTATTAACACTCAGTGGTTTACATGTGTTCTTGTTTCTGTATTGCTGATGCAGCCAGTTTTATTGGCCACTTGTGTTCAAAAATACGACTGTGACATAGAAAGGGCAGACCCAATATGAAGCCTAAAAGGACTAACATGTACACATTGTACAACTGTAAATGCATGTGTGCATAGCAACCAAACCACACTGGACCACTAGCAACCAGAGTCCTGTGCCCATGTAGATACTGCACATGCCCAATTGTGCCTTGCATGCATTTTTCTGATGCACAAATGAGTTGGTTGGAAACGTTCTTTTCATCAGCGAAAGTTTGAAAATATACCCGTGACTTTTCAAGAAATTATGAACTGAAAAGAGGTGCATTTGCATGCAAAAACCTAAAAGGTTCTTTCATAAATGCAGGACCTGTAGGTGAAGTGTCATAAAACAAATGTTGATGGCTTTAATTCATGCCACAAGAAAATAGCCCTCTCTTGATGATTGAGTACTGTACTTAATGCTCAATTGATCACCAATAAGAGGCCAGGTTATTTATTTCTTATTTATTCCTTTTTCATCACATGAAGTGGTTGAAATACGTTTATGTGAGGTAAAATGAGACAGAACTAAGCAGAGGTCGCACTGAGGGTTTGCTGCATTAACCCCAACCCCCGAGGGTGCATGTAAAATCCTATTGACATTGGAGGATTTGGGACCGTTAGGGAAAATTCCTGGTTGCAAAACCATCTGTGGCACTTCAGGTGGGCATTTCATTGACAAGTTACCTGTGGGGCCCTACGACTTTTAAATTTTGCACGTGACAAGTAAAAAATACTGAGAAAAATCAGTTGCATGCTTCAAGTCTTGTGTTTGTGACTGTGAAAGATGCCGATTCGATTTGTCTGACTGTAAACAAAAAATAACAAATTCCAACTATTTCTTTAAAACACAGTCAGTGGAATATCAAGGGAAAACAAACATCAATAAATCTGAAAATCAGAAAAAAAATCACCTCCATTTCTTTTGATCCTGTCTCTCTTCTTCGGCTCGTATGTCCAGCTCTGTCTCATTTTGCCAGCATGCCTCCCACGTAAACATAAAATTCATCTACACGTAATATTTACATGTATTTGGTCCGCCTTAAAATGATTTCAGAAACACGTTCGTCATCTGCTACTTTTCTAGACTCGGACATACTGTCAGCATACATGTACATGTACAAGAAGGTTCAGATTGGGATAAATTTAGCAAATCAGGGTTCAGTGACATTACAAAAACCAATGCAACATGGAGTTTCAGAAATACCGGTACCTTCTCCTTGTTGACAATTTTGATGGCCCATCTCTCCTTGGACTCATTGTGCGTGGCTTCCAGCACCACCCCAAAGCTCCCGGCCCCAAGTTTCTCGCCAAACGTGTAGACCTTCTCGATGACGGACTCATCATCGATGCGGGTGTGTCGCACAGTACGGGACGGCTTCTCCTGGCTGTTGCGTGACATGACGACAGTGACTGTTACCTGCGTGAGTAGTCAGCAGTGACTCTCAGTATGTCCCTCCGACCATCCCAAATCTTGGGAAGCTGCAAAGTTTGAATACAAAAGCCATGGACCTTCCAGTGCAACACAGGCCGTTAGGTAACACAGGTATAGCAAAAGTGACTTTAGTATGGAGAATGCCAATTGTTATGTTCACGTGAATTTAAAGAACTCAGTGCAGATTTTATTCAAATTTAACTCGCAAAAGGCTTATTGCTAGTGATAACCTACATGTACATGATGTAGCATGCACCTACATGTACAAGTTCACATTGTCCAAGCTCTAGTTACATGTACATGTACAAAGCAATGTTGTTTGGGAACAAAAGCCCTTTACTGCAGCATACCTGACATTACACAAACATCTCACGGCATATCCGTTTCGTCAATTTCTTGGGTCATGACACCAAAGCTGCTACCTAATGGGAACAGGATGCTTAAAGTAACGAGTAAATACCTTACAAATGGGTGAAATTTCTCCACTAGCAGACAGTGAGGCGGTACCCAGTAAAGCTATGCCGATTTTTTTTTTCTCCATTTGATTCATGGCCTTTACAATTTGCCCCGGCTTAAAAAAATGTGCAAATCCTATAGGCCTTCACTGTATTTAACGCTGCCCTACTTTAGAGGCTCTCAAGCTTCTTACGAGGAATTAAAAAGTGGATCAAGTGGTCCGTTGCCGGCACCGCATCAATGGCTACTTGATGCCAATGCAATTCAGGTCAAATGGAGTGGATGGCTCAGCTTCAGCCTGTGGTGTGTGCATGTGTGTCTTCGCTATTATGTTTGATGGAAAGTGCAAACGAAGGCTACAAGGTTGGTCAGAACAAAAGTGTCCAGGATGGTTCAAGTGTTTTGACATCCAGAAAGGAGGGGAATTGAGGGCAGACAGACAGCCTGCAATAAGGTTGTCATGCCAGCAGGCTACCGTTATGAGGTGTTTACATTTTTAGGTCAAAGTATGTCCAGCGTTCGTATTAAAAGAAAAAAAGAATTTCGAAGTGCTTAAATGAATTGAGACGGAGGAAAGGGACTGTTTTTCCATGAAACTTGCAAAGCTTCTGAATGATTTTTTCCCAAGGACATTTACAACAAAACAAAGAATCACACCTTATCACTCTGACGATGTGTCATAATATACTCCATTCCTTGCTGCATGAACACTCAAGTCCATGCGCAGCCCATCCCCAGATGTGTCTGATTATGTATGCATAATCTTCAGAATTATTAGCTGAAAATGAGTCAAATACCCACTTGCTAAGCAAACAGTCTCTAGAGATACACAGGTGCATGTATACATGTACATGTAAGTGGATTTTCAACCCCAGGGGCAGGTAAAATACCTGATACACCTGTGTGTGGCAACCTGTAAACACCACGATGTTACATGTACATCCAGGGAGATCGTGAAACCTCCCCCTTCCCAACACATGGTATTAAAAAAAATACCATTTCATAAGCCATTAAAACAGGTCAGTGGCTGTAGAGATGGTTTTCTTGGAAATAAAGGAAGAATTCCCACTCAAGAGTACATTGTATGTTATGCTCTTGGTTCAACCTGACATGGTTTGCAATTCAACAACACCTTCAAGAAGTTGCATCTTCCTGCAACCTGTTCTTTGATGACAGACAGCATGCAAACACTACAGTGAAACTGCCAAACAAGATTTGATCCCCTTTTATAACTTTCAAGTAGAGGAGTAAAAGTGGATTAATGGTTTTTACCACTTTAAATGCATCTCTGAGGGGAACGCAAACATGATTTTTCTCACCACAACGTCTCTGACTATCTTATATTGTGAACTTTTTCAGCAAATTACTTTGGGAACAAGTATAAGGTTTTTTTATCACTTTTATGACTTAGTGGCATGATTTTCTGACATCCGGAATAGTTCTCATAAGGTCATAGAAAACATTCCTGGTATCGTAAAAGTAAATCAGATGTACATGTATACTCTTCATGCATAAATATATAAGCACTAAAAAGACATTTTTAAAGGCGTAAAAGAAATTTATGGCAATAAACACAGGTACATGAGTAACAGCCCTCACCTAGTAGACAAAACAAGTTTGCACCCTTAGACTTGCATGGAATACAATAATGGGTTTGATTTGAGCTGGTGCCATGGGGACGTCCGAGACAGACAGTGAAACACAGGAGACTAGGTCTCTCATTTGCGCTCCACTGCCTTACATGTAAGGCAGTATACCCTGGTAAACATATTTAGATCGGGGAAACTATACATACATACCTAACAAAAATAATCCAACGCAACAGACTATGCATGTACAGTGTTAGGATACATTCAGTATCTGAAGTACCATACTATTCCCCCCACTAGTACCTGTACTTGTGAAAGTGCATTTGATGGTTCAAGGCTAAACCTTTTAAAGTTTAGGACGCCTATTCTTTTAAAAGTTTCTGTCAGGTCTGAATGCCTTGAATGAGTAAATTAACTCCAGCAAGAATAGGTCAACACACCAGAGTGAATTTCCATCTGAATTATAAAGGTATACTCTTCACTCTATGGAATTACGTGTGTGGAATTTCCCAACAGTCTACGTGTACATGAACACTGTATTTGTGCAATTTTGTTCTTAGTATTGGTACAAAAAATGACCAATTTGCACACAAGTGAACCAAGGCCAATTTTCGTTTTGCACTGGGTAAAAAAGCCCCACTTTACTAGCATTTTTTCTCAAGAAAGTACATGTACATGTACTTGCTTATAACTATTCAAAACTATTCACCTGTTTGAATTGAATTAGACTACATGTAGTTTTAACTAATTTGAATCATTTCAAATGTGATAACTACAGTTAGATGCTGCTCAAATAAGGATGGGGGCAACGTAACGTGCATGTCTCATTTTCAGATGTGTTACCTTACTGTAACCGTTCACTAGTCCTTCTTGTGAAAGTTACAATATTGTCGCAATTGAAGTCAATAGTTTACTGAGATGATTGTCAAACCAGATGAAACTTGAAACCTCAGTAGCTTAAACTTCTTATTATACCTCCGAGTCTTTTAAACATTTTAAGAGGTGTTTGCCCACAAAACCAAGACCTACTGCACCAGAATCCAACTCAAAGAGAACGTACACAGGTAAGCGTCATAGTATGAAACGCAAATCAATACTTGGCTTTTTGAGGCACAGAGAGCAAGGTTTATACAGATCAATATCAAACAAAAACGGATGCCCGGGGAGGCTGGCGGATTCATCAATTGATACATTCATCCCCCTCTAAGTGGTGTGAATATTCTCTGCTTTTTTGTCCCTTCTCTATCTTTAGGGCGAGCGGCGCTCGCTGCGAGTATGACCGTCCTTGCTTGTGCTGTTTGCAAGAGCTTAGAAGTTACACAATGAAAAGTTGGCATGCGTGCTGAAGTATGCTTGTGTAGCATTAATCATGTACAATGTTTGTACGATGACGTGTACATGTACGCATACATGTGCATCCATTCTGGGGATGCCAAACATTTGCTCAACTGTGACCTGTGACAGATATATTTAACACCATCCTGTGACTCTGCAAAGTTGTCACCGCAATGACAAGGTCTACAAAATTACATGCGCCACCTTTAACAGATGGTGGTTGTACCCTAATAAGGAAACTACCAGTACGCAAAATGAAACCTTTAAACAACTCAAATTTTGTTCAAACAGGGCTAACAGACTGGAACAGGATTGGGTTTGAACCTTTCAGGCTTCATCCATTTTTTTCCCGTCATTTTCAAGACCGTACAAAACATTTGCTAGGAAAGGATGGGGTTTTACAGCATGTGTACACTTTTCGTAAATTGTTACAAATGACAACTGGCTTATTGACGTTGTTTGCATACGTGTATGCTTTCTGGAGAGGAAGAGGATCAGGGAAGATTACATTTGGTACCACTGTGAAAATGGAAAGAAAACAAAAGAGAGATGATCTCCTTTACCTGTATAGACATGTGTGCATAAATGGTATGGCAGTTGGCTGGTAACCTGCCTTTTCTGAATAAAGAATTTCCTGTACTTGGCAAGTTTCTTTACTTGCCAGAGACGTGACACTGGCCATCCAGGTAAAGCAAAACATATCCAGGACCAGGGGTGAGAAATCTTGAAACAGCCTGAAAATTGGTTCTACATGTACATTTACTGGTTGAAAATACCGTGTCATGCGAATTTATCAAGCATGACTGTCAGACTGTGGGATCACTTGATGCTTGAGCCAACCCAAGTCCACGTTTTAAGTAGGACTGGCTTCAGCATAGACAGAAATGGCCTTTGGATAGTTGGCATTTATCTGGAGTAGGGCTGGCAGGCTCATCAGAAGCATCTTCTCAGGCATGTCGCCACGCTGACTGGCACGACACACCAACGAGACGGATCCAAGGGAGTGTGGCCTGTACTCTTTTACACTCCATCCACTTGTATCTCATATTCTCATTCTCATGTCATATTCTAATATTTAATTTTGCAAAGGAAAAGCTTATGCAGGAGCCCATGACATTATTTTCTCCAACGGAAGGGATTTTAGAAAGAAGTATGTTAGTACTTGTACTTTGTGGATTTGGTCGACATAGGAGATGTACTCGAGTGAGTGACCTACATTCCCTCTTAAGGGTCTGAGGAAAAGGGGTTAAAAAATTTGACTGATTTTATGAAAGAAAGTATGCGACAACTCCGCCTTGATTAAAAAAAAAGGTCTTTCCCTTTCCCATGGTTCAAGGGATTGTTCCGGTATAAACCCAATTTTCCAATAATCTGACATAATTATTTTGACAATGGCAGAACAAAAGTGGCAGCTGTATGGAACATTTCAAAATCAGTGTCTCCTGTAGAGGTCTGACTGCCTGCAAAGCTGTCCTATCTTGGGGGAGGTGCCTGAGTCAGAAAACAAGCCACATGTTTGCACATTCGGATTGTTGTCTGGTTGTCACGGTAACGGCTATTGACTTCTTGCTGGCCTGGGAGTTTGAACCCGGATGTGAACTACACAACTGGGGATCATGAACCACGTGCTTAACCATTGTGCTGTGTGGAACATGGGCTGCTTAACAAATGAAGACTGTGTGAATAAGAGAAAGTAAGTACACACACATGCTCACTGGCAACATACGTGTACATGTACAGTTGTAATACATGTACATGTACACTGTAATACGGTGGTATGTACATGTACATACGATACCTCACAATCAAACAAAATCTATCATCCATTTTGCGGCCTGTTTATTGTCTTTAAATTTAAATCAGTTTATGTATTTTATTCATTTTTAGTTTTATTTATTTATTTTTCAGTTCTCGCAAATTGTTGTCAGTCATCTAAATGCCGCAATTCCACTTCAACGATAAAATATTCAGAATACGTACCGGTGTGATACAGCAGGAGGCTCACTTATCCCTGTCATTCTTCTCCCTTCTGTAAGATTGTTGGGGAAGTCACAATCTTTGCTCAGTCACATCCTACAAATACCTGTTGATCTTACTATGGTAAAAGCCCCAGAGAATGGAAATCCCCCATTGCTACGTTTTTACCTGAGGGCGAAATTGGCAAAAACAGCCCAAGGAAATACCATACATGTAGTTCAATGTACATGTACATGTATGCCCCACCACGTATGATGCTAGTATTACAGGTGTAGCATGATTCTGCGGGCCTGTTTGTATCGCATGAATCCGAATCTCAATAAGTAATCCACTATTGGTTCACTGACAACAGAACCCGCCTGATGGATGGAGCAAACCAGTATCGGAACTGGTGATCAAGATCCTAAATCTGTGTGAAATCAGGCCTTATCTGTAAACTAACTGATATCTAATTTCCAAAAGAATACGCAATGTCATTAGTGACTCTCTGTTTATCAATACTCATGAATTTCATTTTACTAGAATCTCTACCGTTATCCTGTTGTATTGTTCAAAATCCATGTTGTCCTTAAATCCTGACAAATGAACAGGCACTAAAGGTGAATGGGTACGCCCAAGTACTAAGCACATGTTTGGGTTTCAAAAGTATGTTTTTGCTTGTTTATTTAGTGTATTTAGCGCTAATTACAAGATGAAGTAACAATTAAGATGACAATGAAGAGACATTCAGTTTATACATGTACCGGTAAGTAGGAAGAAAACCTTGGATAATTACATGTATACTAGGGGAAAAGCTGAGGAATCAGGAAAGGATGGAAAACCCAATCCACATGCTGACCTGCCACAGGTGGGATTGGAACCAGAGTCACAGGGGTGGAAGGTAAGGAAAGGTAGAAGCCGCAGCACCTACCCGGTACCTGATTCTATTCCTTGCAGGAGGCGGCAAAACTAAATCTGTCTATGTACCAAATTAAAACCGGCATATTGAAATACGATTATGTTGAGACTACATGTACTGTGTACATGTACATGTGCCGGTACATAAATGCAACTTTGTTTCCTGACAATGCATGGCAAGGTACATGTGTGGTTGGTTTCAGTCCCTTTCAATCGCTGTGGCAGGTGTAACGTGCATGAAGACAGTCACTGGACATGACCGTAACAAAGAGCAAGGAAAACTATGCACACCATGGATTGTACACAAAATGACAACAAAGGCCACAAAATTTACGGTGGGTGTTAAACTACAATTAGCCTGGTGGAAAAACTGGGAGTATGTGGTGTGCAAGGCCAGAACTGAAAAGTCCCATAAGAGCCAACTAGCGTGACACCTGTTGCCATGGCGATGAACCAGGCTATGAGAAAGCCTGGGCTCAGCTTTCGAGTGTTTGCCCACTGCAGTCCCATGTGTGAAATGCAATGAGGGAGTGCCTGAAACCGGGGAAAAGTACATGTATGTGAGAGAATTCAAAATCCCTGGGATCTTGCAGTAGTGAGCCAATACCGGTATATTATCTTTCTGCTGCATGTGAATGACAATGTGCTGCATTTTGATGGATGACCAAGACAGGATTTTAAAAAATATTTACTGGTTTTTCTGGGAATTTTCAGTGCAACTTTTTCAATTACACTGCACATGTACATGTACACCCTTGCATCTACCTACCATTTAGTAAAAATTTTCCAGCAACTTCCTGGCCTATCCATTAACATCAATCATTCCAAAATTAATATCGCTTTTACCCCCGCTAGCATGGGCACAGAACTGTTGACACTACTTAGGGAAGGCAGGCGAATCTGCCAACAAACTCATTGCTTAATTGCTATGACCAATACAGCACCCCTGTCAATTAATTTGATTTCCCTTCCCTTGAGGAATGTTTCTATGGCACTATCCCACCTATTAGGCCATGGAGGAAGGAATAGACTCCTTCTTCCGTGGTTAGGCACAGAACTTTCTAAAGATCACAAAATGTCCACAATTACAGTCTTGTCTGACCTTGCTTTCTCCACCTGTAGATGTACCTGCCACAGTTGCAGTTTTTGCTTAACAGTGCTTGGCAATTGTTGGCTGGCCATATATACAAAACACTGAACAACTATGTATTCACACAATGTTCAAAATTTGTCATGCGCATGTGGCACTTGACAAATGCTGGTGCTGGAGACTACTGTACAATGTATCTCTCAGTGAATACACCTCCTCCTTGAATCCTCTCAAAGCAAATGAGCAACAGGACTCAAAATCATCCACTAACTAAGGGTGATGTTTTGGCAAATTTTGTCTGCCTTTAAACAATGGCAGTCATTGTCTGTAAACCTAAAAAAGTAAAGAAAAAAGTCTATATCTAATGCTTTCATGCTCAGCAATGAGTGTTACTTGTGCACATTATCCTTGGAGGAAACAAAACAAAGACGGACTTGGAACAACTTGAGAAAATTCACGGCTGATGTACCGGGTGATATCTCCCATTAACCCTGTACTTTTCACATGGCGCAGCGTATTCCCATTGCTGCTGTGCACTAGTCAGCGACAAATAAAGACAGAAAGTGTCCAAAACAGTCCGATAGTAGGTTTTCTCAAAAGATCTGCAATACCTGCTTCACCGAGAGAAACTATTAAAGTTATGGTTAAAGTCTAACGTTATGGGAATGCCATTGTTTGCCTACCGTAATGTTGCTTGGTCCAACTTTTCTTGTGTTTTACAAGACAGGCTTATGAAACAAATGCATAGCCATCTTGCATGAATAATGTTGAACGTTCACCCTGGAAACACACTGAAGATTTGCATCAGGCTCTTTCATGGAAAGATCTTCAAACACGATAGCATGATCAAAGGACGTGAAGTTTACAAATGCTTCAACAATATAGCTCTGCATTATCTTTGTCATGGCGTTACAATGCCTTGCGATTCTATCATGACCCGGGCCAATTGTAAACTCTGTATCTCTAAGTTCCCAGTGAGTAACCATGGAAACATATCTTCCACTACGCAGGGGCCCTTGGGCAAAACACATTCAATAAGCATCAGTAGGGAAGTCCATTGTTTGTCAAATTTAAATCATTCTTAGATTAATATTACAGTGTGTCTAATTTTTTTTTCACAGCTTTATAATTTTTCTTTCTTGAAATGTGTTTTGTTGTTTAATTTAATTCTTTGTTTTTTTCTTCTTGAAAGTAATATTATTTATTTCATAAGTGTTCAATGTCTGTGATATGTTTGTCTTGTGAACTATGAGACCTTCAATTTAACTTTTATTACCTTTGACTTCCTTTTTTCAGGCGTAACTGTACCCCAATTTTTATAGGCTTAACTGGGCTGCATTCAAAAACCATAGCATTACAAACCCAGAAACAATAAAAAGTCCTAGGCTCGAAGTCACGCAGAGTAGTGACTTGGAGTTCTGCAAGTACATGTGAGTCTGGCAGGCCTATGGACGTGACTAATGTTTACTTGCATTGGGATTGTGTACGTCAAGACCCCTCCATTTCTATTATTCTTATAAAACAGGTCAGTCCCCAAATGAGTTCAACCAAAGATGATGTTCACTTTATTACGTGTAGGCTCAGCCTGTTTTTTGGTGAATTCAGAATTGTTATTTGTGAGAAACTCTTTCTGGGCGGTTACCAACCATGTGAAAGCTCGATTCTCCATATGTCATACCGGTATGTAGACCAGGCCTGTATGCAAGGTTTTCTCATTTTTCCTTCCCACAATGCCTTTCTATCTTTGTGTAAAATAACCCATGTTGTATTAGCGATGAGGCTTATTAGCCATTCAAAAGCAATAAAATGACCTAAAAAGTCAAATTTAGTCGTGAAGATATGGTATTCACTAAGAAACTGCTTAGAATTTTTGGGACCGGTCTCATTGGGTTTGTGTGCAAAGTGGCAAGTGGCATCTATATGGAATTCTTTCTATACATTTCAAGGCTCTAGGGGAAAGAATGCCATAGCCTAGGACTATTACGGATGTGGCCTGACAATGCCACACTGTGCACCAACCCTATGAGCTGATGAGACTGGTCACACTATTTAGGTCAACAAACATCAACACACACAAGCAGCGTCAACAAAGCATCAACAACTTGGAAATACCCTTTAAAGATTAAAAAGTGGTTTTATACCGGGTATGTTAGAAACTCTAACACCTGCCACTGTGGAAGAGAAACTGGCAATTTGCTTCAAACAGGAAAACAGAAATTTTTCGTGATGTATGGGGCCCAATAATGGGGGCCACTACCTTTCTTTTCTCTGCTGTCCATGAGAAACAAGATGGCAGTTGGTCGGGCTGCTCGAGAAGGCCCAACTTTTTCACTCAGATTTCCATACTCAAACATCATCTCAGACAAATGTGATACATTGAACATGATATGTAAGAGCCTAATTAATACTGTAAATATAAAATTTTGCATTGCTTTAAACCTCCTTCTGCTGTAACCATCAAAAACAGTCAAAATTCCTTCCACTTGATTTGCCTCAGTTCACAGACACATATGGGAAATTTGACTGATTTTGACTGATCTGACAACTGTGTCAAGAATGAATCTTTGCATGACTTGACGCTTTGTTGACACTCATTGACCTCAGACTGGTCTGAAAAATTTTAAATGGTTTCTGTGCGACGTGTTTGGGTCATTTTTGTCAGGACAAGGAGAGGGTGGTGAGAAAAACTTCAAGTTCCAATTTCTTTTCCAGAAATAGTCGCCATAGCCATGGTACGGTAGGCTAGGTCAGAAGATCATAAAGATTTAAAGGTGATATGTCACTACATGTACCTACATGTGATCCCAAATACATGTACATGTACTTTTTCATAGTCAACAATTAAAAAAATGTTGTATTCAATGCCTGTTTGATTAAAATGACTTGCAAAGTTTCTGGTTTTTAAAAAATGGCTGAAAACTGAACCTAATTTTGCCACCTACTGTCAAGTCTCATTGGTTTTCACAGTAAGTGGCGAAATAGGGGACCTGGTGACTGTCATGCACGTTAGACATCTCACTGGTCGAGCTGTCTCTCTGTCTAAGTCGAGTTGTCCTAACGGACAACTTAGCATACGGTCAAGTTGTCTCAATGGTCGAGTTGTCTCTACGGTCGAGTTGCCGGGAGTTGAGTAGGCAAACAGTCGAGTTGTTCAACTCTATGCATCATATAATTTTCAATGGCTTTCTGGGTGAAGCATTGAAAGATTTGATTGAGAAAGAGGAATTTTTTTAAAACCTAAATGTAGGCCCTACCTCGATTTGACATAATTAGCTGACTGGGCTGCATTCAAAAACCTATTGCGTTACAAAGCCATAAAAAGCCGTAGGGCTCCAGGTCACACAGAGTACTGGTAGGCCAGGGACTGTGAATTTAGGGACCGTGTTCCTTTAACAGAAGGGAGACCTACATGTAAAATTAAATTTTGGATTCCCCTAGCCCAGGTTGGACGACATCTACATTACTTTGCGACCAAAGTCCAGGGTATGAATGTCCTCCTACTACGTGAAATTTTTTTTTCCAACAGTTTTTTTTTTCCACATTCTTACCTGATGAAGAAAGCTCAAAATGTCGTTCACAAGTGCCTTGTATCCTGAATTCTATAAATGCTATGTTGAAATTACTAAATACGCCTGCGAACAACATATTTTGCAGGAAATTCTGCGAAACTTCACACTTTTCGTCGCGATTGGTTAACGATCTACATACACGTTCGTCTAGCACGCATATCGCACGTGCGCGAAGTGCATAGTAACCGAGTGCCCCTTATGCATGTGCGGAAGAGCCGTGGGCGTGATGAAGTTGCAGATAAGGCCGTGTCCGAACAGGCTTCCAAAGATACAGCTAGGTCTATTGTCTGCGCATCTCCACATATTACATGTATTTTGTAATGGAGCGAAGACCTGGACCTAGCTCTAGACAACATGCATAACTGACAGAATGTGGGCCGAGCTTGGAGGCGCAAATGGATACTACGTTGCTCAAAATACGTTGTTCGCGGGCGTATTTAGTAATTTCAACACAGCATGGAATTCAGGATACAAGGCACTTGTGAACGACATTTTGAGCTGTCTTCGTGAGGTAAAAATGTGAGAAAAAAATGTTGACAACAATTCTGCATAGTAGGAGGACTTTCATACCCTGGACGTTAGTTGCAATGTAATGTAGACGTCGTCCAACCTGGGCTAGGATTCCCCTAGGTAGATAACTGATGTTGTGAGAACAGGGCAGGGTTTTGAGGCAAATGATGAGGGGAAAACATTGGCGTTTTAACTTAGGACACATGGACCATGGCAGAGTCAAATTTGCACGGGTGGTTGATCAGTACAGTAGGAAAGTCATATTTTCTCACAATTTACAATTTGAAATTTCCAACAGACAGGGTCAGGTCAGTTCAGACAGCATTGCCTTTGTTTTTTTTTTTGGGGGGGGTGAGGGGTATAACCAGTTTTGCACAGATTAAAATGACACAAGCCTCAGAGGTCCCCACATTCACAATCCCCAGTAGGCCCCACTGGCATGGACTGGAGCACTGAGCAGGGGTGAGTGGCCAGTAAACTCAAAGTCACAGCCGAAAACCGAGTGCCAACAAAATGCTAAAATGTAAAAAGTTCCCATACTTTTGTACAGACCAATGTACAAAAAAAGCTGAAATTATTATTATTATTATTATTATTATTTATTCATGCCAAAAATTCAATATACATCACAAGCAAGATGGGCATAGGGGAGACAAAAGTAATACGGAATCACTGTGGTCACAGACCTGTCTCCCCAGGGTCAACATCTCAACAAAAAGCTGAAATCAGCTAAAAAGCTGAATTCTTACACCCCTGATACTGAGTTAGGAGACAGAAAATCTAGTAGGCCTACAGTAGGCTTAGCTCGGCGAAAACGGACTGCCGGCTGCCCCTCGACACGCTCTCAAGATTTCCGTAAAAGTAGGAGAAAATCTAGCTCACCTGACAAATGAAAGATTGCGTTCACTGTGAATCCACTGTCACTGTGGCAGCAAATGAGTCGAATGGAGTAGACGTCATTGAACAAGTTAAAACTACTTCCATTGTTACAAGAAATTTGATAATTTACCATCAATCGGTCTCCATCAGTCAGTGAATTCTGTTCACTTACAAACTGTAGCTAACCAGCCAGCCAGCACTAGCGCTAGCACCAAGCTCTTCAGTTTTAACCATCGTTTGTAGCAACCTGAGCGCACCCAGACGTCTTGGAAACAATTTTAGTGTTTTCTGAATAGCAGAGTTAAAATAATCTGACTAAAGTCTCGTTCCAGACTCGTTGAAGCAGAAGTCCATCCAATGTTAACAAGTAGTCGGAACCAGAAAAGTAACACTGACGTCATAATGTTGCAATCCTTGAGGGCGCTCAACCAAACCTATGAAGGTTGCACTCTGTGGTTGCATGCACTCACTGATCAGTACGCGCCCATAGAAAACAGTGCAAAATCGGACCGAAATAGCGCCGCCTGTTGACTCTCGTGAAGAGTTTGGCCTCCGTTTTTCACTAGAAATTCAAGATTATGGCCAGAAAATCACTTTTCGTTTCAATTTCATGGGGGTTAGCCACGAAAAAAGTTTTTATTAGCCTTTCGACGAATATACCCCCAATATAGCAGTAACACTAAAAGCTCATTTCTGAATGTAGCCGCCCGCCTCTTTCCAAAATAGGCCCGTGATTTGGGGCTTTTTGTGAAAGAAATACTCCATATTCGGGAGTTATAAAAATATTTCTATGATGCCTCCTGATTATGGCCTGTCTTATTGGAAAAATCCCTAGGGATCACAAAATATTAGTGAGCTCGTGCGCAGAAATCCAACGATTTGGTGGAATGCACCCTGAACCACGAAATGTGAAAATCACGGACTGGTTATAATGAGCAAACTCAGCAGAGAGACAAACGCATCGCCAGGTGACGCTCGGGAACAGATAGACCTTACCTGTTTCACTGAAAAATTCAAGATTATGACTGCCATGAGAATTGTCTTTTCAATTTCAGTTTCCAGTTCAAATAGGCGTAAATGATGAGCAATGAGTCGTGCATGTTTTGTGTTTCTTGAGGCAATTTTGGGGGCGTTATTTGTGTATGTCCCCCCTGGCACTCTAGTGCGAACTATGGAATTCCATATCTGCCGTCGTGCGTCGCTCGTCGTGCGTCGCCCGTCGTGCGTCACCCGTCGCGCGTCGCCCGTGTTTTTTTTGGTCACGATTGCGCAGCGGTATTTTTAACTTTGACCCTTGATCGTGTCACATGTACATGTCCTTGTTCGATCGATCCACCACGCCTGACTCTCATT
The DNA here is from genome assembly GCF_054643075.1 of Acanthaster planci. Classification (NCBI taxonomy): domain Eukaryota; kingdom Metazoa; phylum Echinodermata; class Asteroidea; order Valvatida; family Acanthasteridae; genus Acanthaster; species Acanthaster planci. The sequence continues at coordinate 16,200,771 of NC_141779.1, read as the reverse complement.
TTAGCAATAGAACTAGAAGATGTACATGTATTCGTTTTTGCAGTTGCGCCAAACTCCAATTGAAAGAAGAAATAATATCCTGACATCGGCTAAGTAACGTGTATATGAAATAATACCATTTTGGTTACATAAATTAACAAAATAGACTTTTGTTAGGGTAGATTGTTTTTCTCGATAACTTAGTTACTCTAGACGTAACTTTACTCGTTAACAGCCAGACTTTAGGTCTATAGCCTACGTAATATTTCTGTCTGTCCCTGCACGATATCCCACAGAATGGAATGTAAATAATAGATTATTTACAATGTTTGATTCCCAATAGTTTTCATAAGAGACGAACTGATTCAACATTAGTTACTTACTTAGTTACTCTAGACGTAACTTTACTCGTTAACAGCCAGACTTTAGGTCTATAGCCTACGTAATATTTCTGTCTGTCCCTGCACGATATCCCACAGAACGGAATGTAAATAATAGATTATTTACAATGTTTGATTCCCAATAGTTTTCATAAGAGACGAACTGATTCAACATTATTTTGAGGGCGGGTATACCTATGATGAAATCTGCTGTATACTCAAAATTAGACATAACTTTAGTTGCAGGTTGGCTCACAGAAGTCTTTTAAACAGTAACGTTACTTGTTAGCCCCATAAATAATGCTGATGTGCTGGACAACCTGTTCTCATTGGTCTATCCACCATGGCATACACACTCATAAAAACCAACACGTCATATTTTCTGAAACTTAAACCAAGTGGTAATTTCCCCCTAACAATACATTTAATAAACAGTTTGTTATCCACAGCACGTCTAGTATTTCTGGATTTCAAGGTGAAATTGAGAGAACAAGATGGAATATTTGTATCGGTTGGCAGATTTCTTCCTGGAATTTGATGAAAACAAGTCGGCACATTTTTACAGTTTGCAAATTAGAATAACACTGTGGATAATTTTTGCTAAAAATGTCTTTCCCCCCAAAACACTTGGTTGAATTCTCAGAGAGGCGATATTTTCTTGTCAAGGGGCAGGGGTAGTCTAGCATTATTGGAATTAATTATGTGACTAGTATATGCTTTGCAGGTGGGATTTGTACTTGCCTTATTCGGAAAAGATCTTTAGAAGTGAATGGAATCATCACATTGTCATTTGTTAAACCCCGGCTTTTGCAGGTCCTATGCAACCCATTTGATGGGCGACGCACGACGCAAGACGGGCGACGGACGACGCACGACGGGCGACGCACGACGCGCGACGCACGACGGAAAATGGTATGTTTGGAACTGGTAAATGGCAGAATTGGGACACAACAAAAAGCAAAATGCGACGGACGACGGGCGACGGCAGATATGGAATTCCATAGCGAACTGAAAGGTGGCGGACCTACAGCAAAACACGTCTTGTGTACGTTGAAGTAAGGAAAAAGGCTAGAAAAGTGCTTTATCTAGCCGCATGTTGAGTTCTAACGTGTAGCCGTAGTGACTTTTTCGTAGACACATTAGGGAACACATACTTCAGTGCACAGGGTTTTCTGTTGAATTGTGAACCCCAAATTTATTTACTGGATAATGTTCTTCATAAACTACAATGAATCTGCAAAGAAGAGAAAATTTAGTCCTCCAACATCTACAAAAATGCGGGACATTTTGTGTACAAACCAAAGTACATTTAGGTTTTCTCCCTGGGATGACATCCCAGATTTGGTCATGAATAATTATGGAAATATCATTAGCCTAAAACCCCAAAAGTAGAAAATACCCTTTGAAGTATTGAAAAAAGTTAATTAAAAAAAGGTTGATTGCAGCTTCTCCACAAGCAATGGGCTTGACACGTTGATTAGCAGATTATGTCGCTTTCCTATCAAAATCTCATCCAGAATTGTGAGTAGACGTGCTATTTTATTTTTTTTTTACTTTTACGGCATAGACCAAAGGCTGTACTGAATCACCATTTTATGACTTCTCTCATCAGGGGCGGGTCTAGAGCCATTTTGATTTCGGGGGAGACTATAGACCCTTCGTACGTGACGGCACCTTTTAAGTGTCGCTACTGCTTTTGCATTTTTTGCTGGGGGGGGGCTAGACTGGGGGGGTAAAAGCCCCAAGCCCCCTCAGGAATTTGTAATGATTACTGTTGTTGCAAAACGATGTACTGTTTTAAATGAATCGATGAGTAATAAGTGATGAGATTTGTTTTCACGCCCCAAAATGGCCGCTGTATTAGCTCAAGGTACAGTATGAAACTTGGATTTCTGTAGAACACAGAATTAAGGTCCCTCATCAAAATAGTGATAGGTACTCAGTTACAGAAGGATCAGCAATCACATATTTCTGAGCACTGATTTGATATTATATTCTTGTCGATATTCGGATTGTAGAGTAGGCCTACAGAAGTGAATACGTCATACGCCCAGTTACGTGTGTAAAAGGCATTAGCGAGAGATCCAGGGCGTGAACCAACACGCGCGCGTACTTCTTTCGTGGGCACTGCACTAGTAGTAGGGGATGGACAGTTCTGGACCACACCCCCCTTTTCACCTTTTTCACCAAAACCCCTGGGTAGTACATCGACAAAAAAAAATCGGGGAATCCCCTAAAAATCTTGAATTCCAGATTCCCTCCGGTACCTACCCGACCAAAAAAAATCTCCAAAAAACAACGTGTAAATACGTACATCCCAATTTCGCAATTCTTATAAGTTTCTACATTCGTAAAAAAGAGGGATAAATCTTACTCGTGACTGGCAATCACTCACAAACAAAAAAGGGACTTTCCGTCGATACAAGTCGAGACTTGCCCGTCATAAAATGATAAAAAATAAACAAACAATAATAAAAATACATAAAAATAAATGGTAGATAAAACTACAAACGTGAATTGTTATTTTTGCAAAGACACGAGAAATTCGATCAACTTGATAGATTCGTACGATTGCTTTCGTTGTTTAAATTCCAAAAGTTTACGCAAATGCATCGATTGTAAAGAATGCCACAATTGTCACGAATGCCAAGACTGCGTCAGATGCAAAGGATGCTCCACCAGCGACGATTGTGGTAGATGTATAAATTGCGCGGCTTGTTTCAATTCATACGACTGCAGAAATTCAAATGCCTTGGACAGTTGCGAGGACTGTTACGAGTGTGTCCATTGCATCGAATGTTTTGGTTGTACATACTGCACCTGCTGCGTAAATTGTGTCGAGTTGGAAGGAATGGATCACGTGGTGCTCGTAGACGGCAAGCATAAAAAGCTGAGGCACGCGCGAGAGAACGAGCCACTGCCCGGTTCATCGTCTAAACTCGACGCGGACTTATACAAAATTGGATTAATTATTAAATACGACGCTGACGTCGAACATTTAATTAAAGTAGAAATCCCGCCCGAATAAAAAATGAAAAAATTTTAAAAACCTATATATAAATAGAACCATGAGCAACCTTCTACACAGACCAATACTAAAATATTTTGTTCGATTTAAGAAGGCGTTTTTAGAAGATTTTGTCAAGCGGTATAACGTTCTGCTACCGGCGCCTAAAAATAAACAACATACACGATTTGAACTAATAAACGCTATCAAAGAGGATCAAAAACAATTTAGATATCTCTCGCGTCAGTCATATCAGCGGCTCTCGGAAACGGTGAAAAAATACAACATTCCTTTTGCAAACAAAGACAAATACGTCAAACAGGACTTTATCGATGCGATTAAAGCTTACATTCATCCCGAGGAACTAGCAGAAGTAGATATCAGAAGCATCAATCGTTTCCAAGGTAACTTTCGCAATTGGGAGTTGATACCCCGTTTCTTTGAATACGACCTCATCCACTTTTTTGATTTTTACAAAACTTTCATCGAGAAAAAAGCTTTGGAAGAACTAAAAGAAATTGGTTTGCACAAATTGCAAACGGCTCTAAAAGTTCAGCTTAGATTGGAAAAACCTGGGAAAACTGAATTTGGCGTATTTCCCTTTCCGAGCGACAACGATGCCGTCGCAAATAAAGCCGACGTTAAAAACGCACTCACTGAACAGAGGGAAAAACAAATAAAAGAGGTGGAGGCTCATACACATAAAGGCTCGGGTTGGATCTTTGACAAGGTCGTCGCTTTTTACATCAACGTGGTTAAATATAATCCAGTGGGTTCTTCTTACATTTCGTTGCCTAAGGAACTGTCAGACAAAAAAGCAATCATAAACGTTCAAAATAAAGATCAAGAATGTATCCGATGGGCGTTGCGGGCAGCTTTAAAGTTATATTCAGACGACGTCAAAAGACAGTTGGAAACAAATCCAAAATATAAAATACATGACGAGCGGCCTTCGACTTACCGGTCAGAATCAGATGGTTTAAATTTTACAAACGTAAGCTTTCCAACACCAATTTCACAAATCCCACGAATCGAATCGCAAAATAATTTGGCAATTAACGTATTTGGTTATACAAAAAAAGACGGTCTTTACATTCTTTACAAAAGCAAGCGACTAGACGAACCGATCAATTTACTTTACTTTAACAAAGGTGAAAAGAGCCACTACTGTTGGATTAAAAACTTTTCTAGGTTGACGGGTGGTATCGATCATCACGATGGTCAGATAAACTCTGGTGCTTTAAATGTATGTCGCATTTCCAAACGGAAGAAAAGTTAACCAGACACAAAGAAGATTGCCAAGGATTGAAAGTTCCCACATCCAAAGTCGAGTTGCCGGCCGAAGGTGAAAATATACTCAAGTTTAAAAATTATAAAAACAAACAAGATGCTCCTTTTGTTATTTATGCCGATTTTGAGTCGGTTTTGGAAAGGTTACCCCCAACCGATACAAACACGGTGAAAACTCAAAAACATATACCTTGCGGATACTCGTACGCAGTCGTCAGATGCGACGGAGTTTGCACTAGCCGAAAAACATTCAGAGGTCAAGACGCGGCTGTTAATTTTGTAGAGTCACTTTCTCGGGAAGCAGAAAAAATAAACGAAACGTTTGAAAACAAAGAGCCGTTGATTTGGTCGCCCGAGTTACAAAAAATATACGAAAATTGTAATCGCTGTTGGATCTGCGAAAAGCTTATTGAAAAAACCCCAAGTACCCATTGCCAGTGTGAATTTCCAAAAACAAAAAAGAAAAAAGCTGTTACATTCAAAAGCTCTAAATGTATGACCTGCAAAAAGCCGATCAACAAATTTAGAAAGGTCAGAGATCACTGTCACGTGACGGGTAAGTACCGAGGCCCGGCGCACGCTAGTTGTAATTTTCAACCCAAGATTATTCCTTATCAAACACCCATTCCGACGATCTTACATAACCTCGAGAAATACGATGCGCACTTGATTATGCAGGGTGCTCACGAATTTTACGGGAAGTAAATTAACTTGATCGCTAAAAATACCGAAAATTACATTTCGTTTTCTTTTGGCCAACTCAGGTTCTTAGACTCTTTTCATTTCATGGCGGCTTCGCTAGATCGGTTGGTTAAAAACTGTTCACCCGGTGATTTTCACTTACTTTGTAAAAGGTTTACAAATAATAGTCATTTACTCTTAGAAAAGGGAATTTACCCCTATGAGTATATCGATTCTTTTGATCGATTTCAAGAAACAACCCTCCCGCCAATAGACGCTTTTTATAGCTCTCTGAAGCAAACTGCCGTTACCGAGCAAGAATACGCTCGTGCAGAGACAGTATGGGAAGCCTTTGGTTGTAAAAACTTGGGAGATTATCACGACCTATACGTGGAAACGGACGTGTTATTGCTAGCGGCTGTTTTTGAGAACTTCCGTAAAGTCTGTAAACAACACTACGGTCTTGACCCAGCCAACTATTACACGTCACCGGGTCTGTCGTGGGATGCATTGTTAAAACATTCGGGGGTCCAATTGGAACTACTGACAGACATCGATCAACACATATTTTTTGAAAGGGCCAAAAGAGGCGGGATTTCTTCTGTGGGAGCCAAACGATATGCAAAGGCCAATAATCCAAAACTACCCGACTACGACCCGAATAAGCCAGGGTCGCACATTTTGTACTTAGACGCAAATAATTTATACGGCTGGGCGATGAGCAAATATTTACCCGTAGGTGAATTTACCTGGGAAACAGACTTGGAAAAATTTATGTACTATTACATCCAAGAGTTGCGACTAACTGACGACTACGGTTACATGTTTGAGATCACTATGGATTACCCGGAACGTCACCACGACAAACATAATGACTTTCCACTTGCACCCGAAAATATCTCGGTACCAAACGAATGGTTTTCGAGTTACCAACAGGATTTAATTAGCCAAGGTGAACTAAGTGCAGCGAGCGAAAGCGAGCAACGAGCGGAGCGAGCATTACCGACCTCGGTAGACAAACTCGTTTCTACTCTCAACACCAAAGAAAAATACGTGGTTCACTATCGTACATTGCAAAAATATCTCAAACTCGGGTTGTGGATCAAAGAAGTTCACCGAGTATTAAAATTTCGTCAAAAGCCGTGGATGAAAAGCTACATCGTCAAAAACACAAAATTGTGCAAATTGGCCAAGTCTGATTTTGAGAAAGACTTTTTCAAATTGATGAACAACTCGGTCTTTGGCAAGACGATGGAAAATGTTAGATATCGAATTGACGGCCATTTATTGAGGGATGTCCAAGATTCTGACGAATACAAAAAATTAACTTATAAACCGAATTACAAGTCGACCCAAAACAAAATTAAATAAGGCAAACTATTGCGGTGTAAGTATTCTTGATATCTCAAAAACGTTGATATACGATTTCTACTACAACGAACTAAAATCAACTTTTGGTGAAAAAGTAAATTTACTTTACACGGACACTGATTCTCTATTAGTTCAGATCGAGCAAAGCTCTGACGATTTAACTGGCTACCTAAACGAAAAGCGCAATTTATTTGACTTTAGTAATTACCCAACCGGTCATCCGCTTTACAGCGTCAAAAATAAAAAAAGTCATCGGTAAATGAAAGACGAATTTGGTGGCAAAACAATTTTAGAAGCCGTGTGCATCAGGCCAAAAATGTATTCGATCTTAACTACCGATCACAATTTAAAGAAGGCGAAAGGGGTTTCAAAAGTAGTAACCGAGAAACGGTTAACCCACGAGATGTATAAAAGCTGTCTATTTGACCAAACGCATTATTTCAATAAACAACAATTATTTAGATCGGATAAACATCGGATGTTCACCATTTCACAAAATAAACTTAGTCTGTCACCGTTGGACACAAAGCGCTACATATTACCGAACGGAATCGATACGTTGGCTTACGGGCATAAGGACATTACCTACTCTGGTAATTCGGTGTCCTCGGGTACTACCTGAAGTTCCTCTTTGACAAAACTCCTATTTGGTCCGTTTAACAAATAGTACAAAGTGGGACCCGTTTTTACCCTCTTGCCTTTCACTCGTTTAAATTGACTGGTGCGCTTTTCAATTTGATAGACGTCCACGGACCAGATCGGATCTGTCGACCTTCTGACGGTGCCGCCCTCTTGCTCGCCCGGGTAATATAAATACCTAACGACCGCGTCTGGAGGAAGTTCTCTTTGGGTAGTTCTTACAGGTGCACTCGGTTCTTGTTTCACTCGGTCTGATTTGACGGCTTCTGCAGGCACGGCATCGATTAACCGCGTTTTTTCCTCCTTTAACGATTTTATAACTTGAGGTAAACGCTCCACCTATTCCACGTTTCTCTCACCTACGTTTATCATTTCTTGAGCGTATTGGTGGCCGAATAACCTTTCGGCTAAAGTACGGTTAAACCTTTCCACGATTCCTTGAGATCTGTGTACCCCAGGTTCACCCACTTAAATTTCTACCCCTTGTTTTGCCATTAACTTTTTAAACTCGCCTTTAAATTCAGATCCCGAGTCTACCATTACGAATTTGGGCCAGGTCAGAGGTGATCGCTCGAAAATTTTCTTGCTCGCTTCACTCACTTGCTCGGCGGTTTTACTGGTCAACGGCTCGGCTTCTTTATACCGGGAACCCACGTCTACCACGGTCAAAGCGTACTAAACCGTTTTTCTTTTAACGCGGTCCCAGGGTAAATACAAAACGTCCATTTGATGCGCGTAATTAGGTTCGACCGATTCTGATTGGAACATTGTAGGTCTGGGTACGTAATGTGGTGCGGGTAAATATATTTGCCAAACGGCCTGCTTTTTAACCAGTTCCTGATAACTGATTTGTCAGCACCGGTCTTTTTGTGTAGATGATCGACCGCGCTTTCTCCTCGCCAGTAACCCTGCGGGCTGTAAAATAGTTTTTTAAAAGTTTTCTCCATTTTAAAATAAGTTACGCAAATCGATAAGCTAACAACCCCACCAAGGCTGTCCCGGATATAATCCAAACAAACTCGCGAATCTTTTGGTCTTCGGAAGGCTCGTAAAAATCGGACAACTTAGGCTCTGGCGGTAATGGGGTAATGTTTTTACCAGTTACTCTCAAATACGCCCGTAGGGCCTCGTCTACGTCTGTAAACACCTTTTGACTCGCGCGTTCTCGTCGCATTCGTTCGTTTAAAAAGTCTAGCATGTGTACGCGGTTTTGTTCCCATTCTTCTTTCGCTCGCGCCAATTGCTCCAACGCGAGGTCGTGACGCTTTCGTTCTTCGTCGACTTTACTTTTAGCTAAACTGCTGAATAAAAAATTTGATCCCGTGAATGCCAAGGCGTTTACTATCGCTCCTCCAACCATCATTAAAGCACTAGCCATTTTTAAAAGTTAAATTAGATTAAATGAACGAGCGAAGCGAGCAACGAGCGAAGCGAGTGTTACCGAAAATAAAGATCAATTGTCGGAGATTCAAGCAGACCTAAGCAACATCGAGCAGATGCTTGGCGACATGCGCACCGATATAGATCACATCGGTGATATGGTTTCAGAGTCTCAAAGTGAAAAATACGAAGACCTGTTTTTTGTAGCGGGTTTAACGTTAATTGCGTTTTCTTTTCTTTTTAAAATGATAAAATAAGAATCGTATTATATAAAAGTAATGTACACCAAAAAGCTAAACCCGAGTCGCAGGCTTAAAGTTCCTCGCGCGATCAAAGGCGAAAGGCGCGAAGTCACCATTACGCACAACCCGAGCACCATAGCCGCGGGTCACACGTTAAACGTAAAACTTCCAGCTCTAGGCACGGACGACGTCATGGTACCCGGCACCGCCAAACTCGCTTTTAAACTCGATCTAGACGGAGCATCGGACAGCAACCGGACCGTGTATAACAACGTGGCTCGAAACTTGATTTCAGAAATTAAAGTGCGTCTTCAAGGCACGGACATCGTAAGTTACCACGACGCCGACGTCTTTCACAATTTTAAGGACAACTGGCTACCCCTGTCGCAGACTAAAAACATGGCATACTTTGGTTTGGAAAGGGAAAACGTCGCCAAGATACGTCTAGGGGCTGGCGATGCTAATGCCGCTGCGAACGACGGTAAGGATAAAGCGATTGCCGACGCTTTTAAAAACAGATACGCGATTCCACTAGACACGCCTATGTTGACGGATCATTCTCCGTTTTATCCTTCGTGGTTTAAAGAGCCTCTGACGTATCAACTAACTTTTAACGGGCACGACAAAGTGGTCAACTCGTCAGATACCGCCGCAGAATACTCCATTTCAGACCTGACCTTGGAATACGAGGTAGTTACCAATCGAGATCTGGCGCAAACACTAAAGAATAAAAAAACGATGTATTACCTATTTGACCGGATTCACTCAAGGAAAAAACAGGCCGTAAACAAGAGTGACACGCTATGGAACATCAGCATCGACCAGAGTATTAAAAGCTTGAAAGGGGTGTTAATTTTGTTTAGAGACCCGACGATCAAGAACCCGCAAAAATTTTATAATCCGCACATCACAAAAACGATTGTTACGGTCGAAGGGAAACCGAATCAACTGTACTCGCAGGGTCTGTTTGAATATCAACATTGGAATGAAGTAACTAAGTATTTCGGAGACTCGGATAAAGAATTGGCTAGAGGGACCGTCAAAGATTTAAACTTAACAGGAGTAGACCTAGCCGGCTATCTAAAAGACAAGTACGGTCTCTGGCTCGATTTCAGAAGTTCCGACGACAATTCGGCCCACGGATCGGGTAGACCCCTAGGCGGTGGTGGAGATATCGCAATTCAAATGGAACTTGAAGCCGAAACCGCAGGGCCGCTGACGATGTACGTGTTTTTGGTGATGGACGCGCAACTGACGGTGGAAGAAGGAAACTTCAAGAGTTTGGTTTATTAAAATTAAATGAACGGAAATTTTAAAAATCCTCACTACGCTTTGATCGTGGGCAAAACTGGGTCGGGTAAAACTCAGTGGATTTAAAATTTATTGGAAACTGAGTATAGGTTTACGTTTGAAGCCATCGTCATTATCTGCCCGACGCTTTTTAAAAACAAAACGTACTTGGACCGACTGTGGATATACACCGACGAAAACGTTTATCTTTGTGATTTAGATCGGGAAAGACTAGAGTTAAATGAGGCGATTGAACTTTATCAAAAAATTTTTGACGGGGTTTACACTTTGTTTATCATCGACGATTGTGCTGCAGATCAGTTTATTAAATATCGAAAGAAGTCTAAAAGTGGTTCTGCTTGCGCCCTTAGTAAAATGGCTTTTAGCGGTCGACATTACCTTCACAGCTGTTGGCTACTTACCCAAAAGTACAACTCGGTTTTAAAAGATTTCCGAGAGAATACTGCCTGGACCGCGATATTCCACTGTAAAGATCGTAATTCGTTTGACCAATGTTTGGATGAGAACGATGTAGTACCGGACGAAAAACGAGAGGAAATTAAAAGATACCTACGCGACGTGAGATTTAGTAAGCTGGTATTAAATACAGAACCGCCGGTGAATTATTTAGTTCATTAAACTAATGTTAACTCGCTATGAGCTAATTTTATTTGCTTTAAATTAATTCCCTTTTGTTATAATCGGGCTAACTCAGCCTGGTTATAACTAATTTTATTTTTAGTTATAATAAATAAGCAACAATGTTTGAGCTAGTTCAACTACTTACTCAACTAGTTATCGCAGCTAACTTAACTTACTACACAGTCGAGTACCTACGCCTAAAGCACGCCTACAAGAAATTTAAAAATCATATAATTAAATGGACGATATTAAATCTATACTGGCCGAATCAAAAAGCAAATCAACCGAGCAACAACCAAACGTCAAAGACAGACTTTGCGCGATAGCCGCGTCAGGCGAGAGTAAGAAATATCTCGGCAAAGAATACTCGATCAAGGAGATTGAAACCATGTCATCCAAAGATCAAGAAAAATTATTCAATTTGTACGAAGTTAAGTTTGGCAAAGAGATCGTAAAAACTCTCGGCCCTGCTATTTTGAGCCTTTATTCTCGCTTGCTAGGAATAGCTACCCCGATCGATCTACTCGGATTCAAGGTGAACCTAAACGTCCAAAGAAGCGCTGACTAAGGATTTAAACAACGACCCGATTATCAGTCAGACCATGGGGCACCTACTCACTGAAGTTTGTTACAAGTACGGGGTTTACCTGTCCCCACTTACAGCAGCGTTGATTACCACTAAACACCTGGAGTTCAACAAAAGTTCTCTTATTATAAAAGATGTCAACGGAAACGAGCAACAACGAAGCGAACCCAACACCAGCGAACAACCAAATTCAGACGGTTACTAAAGCTAAAAATCCAAAGCGTGTAGAACAAGGTAAAAAATTGGCCGAGCATAACAAAAAGATGAAGCAGCAGCTCGCCAAGATGAAATTAGCTAGCGAAGAGAGCAGCGAAGAGATGAACCAAAATAAAATTTATCAAACGGTTACAGAGAACAGAAACTTGATATTTGGTGGATTGGCTATCTCTGGGGTTCTTCTCTATTTAATTTGGAAAAACAAGTTGAAAGCCGAAACGAACAAGAACCGATTAGTTCAACCAAAAAACGAGCGAAACAAAGCAAACTCGAGCCAAGAAAATAAAATTGAAGAACCAATTTTGGATATGGAATGAATTTAAAAGTTCTTTATTATTAAATATGAGTAACGCTAAATTAATCGACGTAAACGGAATCGCAAATACGGTTTACCACGGTGCCGTCGTCTCGGGAATTTCTATTGGATATGCCATGCTGTTGAGCAAGCTGATCAAGGTCAAACCGCCAGATCTAAATAAATTATCCGCCGAAGACGCGTTGAAATTGACCGCGTTGTCTAGCGGTGCATTGGCTACCCAGGGTTGGTTGGTAGCACAGGGTATCCTGCCCGCAAGCCTGCCCACCGCTTAAGTTTCTTTATTTTAAAGTTAAAGTGAAATGGCTGAAGGAGGAGTTGATTTTGAAGAAATACCACTAGAAAACAAAGAGGAGACCGATCAAGACTTGCAATTGGAGTGGGAGGACTTAATACTTAATCCAACGCAAACAGAAACGTCGTTAGAAGACACTAATTTTACACATCCTATTGACGTTGGGCCAGACGAATAAGATGAAATATACGGCGGCTTAGAGATCGAAAAGCGATACAACGAGTTAATTAAAGACGTCGATCCTTTACACGAAACAGAACTAACAAGACAAGTCAACTTAATGGATCTTACGCAATTGTTAGCGAATCTAAAGTGAACGATTTTTACTCAGCTATCAAAAAAGAAACCGGATACGAAACAAAAATAAAAGACCCAAATATTTTTAATTTAGATAGTAAAGATCGCCTGTACGTAAAGTTTGAAGGCAAAAAAGTTCTTTTAACTCAAGAAAACGATAATAGTAAATTTCTTAGCCTAAGTACTATCAGACAAAGAACAAACACAGATTTTATAAGACGCGTTTTAGGCTTGCGTCATTACGTTTCCGGCAAAACAAAAGAAGAAGCTGCTCAGGTGCATCGTAAACTCGCGGAACTTCATCCCGAGAGCATAGAATTGGTAGAACAACCCCAAGAAGCAGATCTAGCGAGCGACATCGTGGAAGACCTCACTCGTGACGTAGACGTTCAAACCGAAGGGTTAAATTACAGAGAACTCGTCGCTTTAGATAAATCGTTACAAACGGTAAAAGGAGAATTAATTTTAAATCAAGGTAAATTAGATGATTTAGACGCAAAAATTCAACAGTTTGAAGCCGAGTTGGAAGAAGCGGCATCTGAAGTAGAACGTACAGAACTTCAACGGCAAGTGGACGACTTACGAGTCGAAAGACGGGGTAGATTAGAAGTCATCAATAGAAACACCGATCAATTGAGGAGCCAAATTAATCGCATCAAGGAAACGATCGAAAAGATCATGAATTCAGATTTGACACTACGCGAGAAGATTCGAACGATATTTAGAGAGCAAGGCGTCACGATCGTAAGCATCGTTAGTAGTATCGTAGCTAGCGTTAGAGCTGTTGGAACTCCTAGTGTAACGCCTGAACCGACACCAACGCTGGCTCCTCCTTCCAAAAGTGGAATTACCAATTGGATCAAACGTCAACTGTGGAACCTGGCAAACGTGTTGAAGAAACTCGGGTTGAAAGCTTTAGGCGCTTTGCCCGGGGTCATAGGTAGCATTTTGAGTTGGATTTTTAACGTGGCGAGTAAAGCGGTCGGATGGGTGGCGGAGCACGTGTGGACCTTGTTTGTAGGCTTGGGTGTTTTGCTTTTAACGTACGTGCAAAAGAATGGGTAAAAAGGGATTTTAAATAGGCAAAAAAAATAAACACCTGTTTTCTGCATGGAAAAACAGGTGTTTAATTTTTTTTGCCCTAAATCAAACCGTTTATGTGAAAACCTTGTATAACATAAAACCGATGACACCCACGGCAACGGCTCCGATGGTTAAGGACAGTTTCTCTTCGTCGTGCGCGTCTAAGGGTTTGCTTAAAACTGGCTTTACAATTGGCTTTAGTAAAATTGTTGGTTGACTTGGTTTGCTCTCTGGTAACAGTTCTGGTTCTTCATTCAAACTCGGTACGTATCCAGTCTTCATATCCTCAGTCGCGATTTGTAAATTATTGTTGTAACCCTCAAACGTACCGATGCGTAAGTCCATGTCCGAGGGCACCAGGTACAAACCCGGGGCGACTACGAAGTTTAAAGGCGTTTTTGCGTATTGTAGCGAATCTTGAAATTGGTCGATCGACTGTTCGAGATCGGGGTCCGAATTAATTAAAGATTCCACGATCGTAATAAATTGTCGTCGCGCGTCTAATCCGGTGCCGGTGGCCAAAACGCTGGTCTTGGTCTGTGCCTGTGCCCCGAGTAATGCGTAGACGTAAGCTCGAATTGATTCGTTTACCTTGGTGATTCCCACGTCCGTCAACCGAGACTTTTTAGGAACAAAATCCCACCAGGCCAAAGTAACCGCGTCCGACTGTGAAATCCAGGTGACCGTGTAGGTACTCGCGTGACCGGAGCTTTCCCATCCAAATCCCATGTAAGTAGATCCCGCGTATTTACCGTTGGTCACGTGTAAGTCGTGCGCGTCGTAGTTTTTACCCGGAACAGGTATATATCCATTGTCGTAATAATAAGCGGTGCCTAATCCGTTCGACAAAGTGCCTCTTGTTTGTTTATACGATTTATTCGAGTCTACTCCGTATAAAAGGCACGTGTCGGTAAACTTCCGATGGTCGTAATTATTGTGTAACGCGTCAAATACGTCGTCGCTCGGAATGGGCATCACGCAGTCGTAAAATATTTTTCGTACGGTGTAATACACGTGAAAGTTAAATAAAGCCGAGACGTACGGATTGGGGTCAGACAGCAGATCAAAACCCACACCGCAGGCCGTCGTCGCGCAATAGACCGCAAAATTAAATTGATTTTGGTAAAACGATATCGACTCGGTAGACCACCTATTTACCGCTTCGCCCGTGGTTACTTTCGGTAATTTATACGCGTGCGTTAAATTTGGAAACTCGGCTGTAAAGGAATTGTCTTCGTTGACTACAATGTTTAGACTACTAAAATTGCCTCCCATTTATTTTAAGCGGGTGGAAATTCATGATATTTAACCGACTTTGTAAGGCTTATTCGCCAAGTTTTTTCATAAGATCTTTTTTTAAAGACGCCGCCCGTTCGTTGGCTAGCGCTTCTGCTCTTTCGTTGACTTGACGTTCGAATTCTTCTTTAGACGTTTCTTTAGTTTCTTCCAATTTTGTAGACGTCCGCGATCTGATCTTTTCTTTCATCTCGTTAAACTTTTTCAGCTCGGATAAAATAAGGACAAATTCCTCCTGGGATATGTCACCGTCTTCAATCGCGTGAGATACGTATTCCTCGATAGTGTTTAATTTAGCGTCTGCCAAAATTCGAATTTGGTCGTGTTTTTTTTAGTTTTGTGGGTGAGTCTACGGGAGGCGTACTTTAGAACCGCGTAAGCACCAAACGCACCGATAGCGATGCCTTCCATCACAAGTCCGACGGGCCCGGTAACGACGCCCAAAATGGCGGGAATGCCGACGGCTGCCGATGTGGCTCCAATTGCTTCTACGCCGTACTCCACGTATCCGAGCGCGGTTAAAAGTCGTTTGATCTTTTTGTAGCAAGCTTCCCTCGCGTCGCGTTCTCTTTGGATTTGAGATTTAATTTCTTCAATCTTTCTGAGTCTGTAAATTTTGGTTTCACTCGCTCCGCTCGTTTCAGCCGAGTTTAAAGTCAAATCCGGGTAAATTGATCGTTGTTTGTTAGTCGTCATCTTATTACTTTTATAATTACGCGTTTTATATTATATTTAATTCGATAATTACTCCACTGTTTTCGTTTTGTACCAATTCCCCACTTTCCAATTTGATGTAAAAAGTTAACTCGTCTATATTTCTCCGTTGCAATTTCTTGGGCATATCAAAATCGCTACGAAAATATTGATATGTTGAAATAACTTGTAGCAAGTCAAACGATTGCCCGTTGTAAAAATTATAGTCAGCGTCCAATTGAGGACAATAAATAAACGCGAGTTGATTCTATTCCAATGTATGACCACTTTCAAATAAAATGTTTTTTACTAAGATTACCTTATCACCATTTAAATTATTGATGGTGTTTTTCAATTTAAACGTTTGAGGATTTTGGCATAAGTAAAACGTGTGAGTCTCCATTTTTTATATACCCGCTTTTAAAAACTTTTCGAGGGCGTTTTTCCAGTGCTTATCTGAGACTTGAAAAAGGTCTTTCACTTTAGATTCGGTTTCCCCAGTGACGTCTTGATAACATACCGCGATTAAAGCCTTCAACGGTTTACCTCTGGAGGTCTTACCGTTTAGAACTTGGTTTAACTTGTATTCTATTTCACCTGCTTCGCCGTTTTTAAAACAAATGTTATACTTCTGCAACGTTTTTTTCGATTTTGGTGGTGGCGGTTTTCTCCAAACGTGATGCTTGAAGTATCGATCTCCCATGTCGGCGGGGATGTAAGAAGTGAGCGAAGCAAACCCAAAAATTTGGCCACAATGTTTACAAACGTTTCTTTCATCTATTTCGAGTATTTGGTGATTACAAGCGGGTATCGGTTGACTTTGTTTTTGTGATCCCGCTATGTGTACTTCCTTTAGATTCAGCAAGTGACAAAGTTCCGCGTCAGGCATCTTTATAAAAGGGTTAAATTTTTTGAAATAAAAAAAATTTAACCCCGGTTGATATAACCGAGGTTAAATTTTAGTAATACTTGTTTCTTTTCTTTAATCAGAATCACTCACTTTCTTTCATTTCCCCTAACGCTTCCCAAAAGCATGGTTTTTCTTTAACCGTGAGCATAGCCGTCGTAACTCGATACCTAACGCTCGCTCCGCAAGAAAGTGAACCGTGGGCACCAAGATAAATGTCTCTAAGAGAGATCAAAGAGACCGCGTGACATTTTTTATTTACAAAAAGAGCGCGATCGATTTCTTTAAATGACTTGTCCACCAAAGAGGCATCATAGTCGATCTTAACATACATCCTACTTTTATCGGTAAAAGCCGGTTTAACTAAGCAATCGATCCTATCGGGTAGGTCGCCTAGTTTTTGAGACACTTTAAAAGAGTTACGCGAACTCGCGGGGAGATCTTCTAGCATCTTATCTGGTAAGTTTTCAAAATATTTATAAACTTCGTCATTTACACGTAATAGCAACGATTCAGTCTCGGGAGATATCTGATAACAAATTTGATCTTGACCAGTAGGTTCCTTAGTACCATATTTGTAAACTGGGTTGACTCCGTAACAAGGGTCTTCGAGTCTAATCAACAGTTGTTTGTTTTGGCCCTTGTGGTGATAAGCGATCTTAGAAAAACACTTTGTTGGTCTTAAAATGACTAAATATTTAGGATTAAAAGGGCCATAGGTAATTTTTGGGTTTTTGTTGCCGGCATTTAGACGTTCGTGGTCATTTGAGACGATAAATATTTGAGTTGGCATGGTTCTATTTATATATAGGTTTTTAAAATTTTTTCATTTTTTATTCAGGCGGGATTTCTACTTTAATTAAATGTTCGACGTCAGCGTCGTATTTAATAATTAATCCAATTTTTTTTAATCCGCGTCGAGTTTAGACGATGAACCGGGCAGTGGCTCGTTCTCTCGCGCGTGCCTCAGCTTTTTATGCTTGCCGTCTACGAGCACCACGTGATCCATTCCTTCCAACTCGACACAATTTACGCAGCAGGTGCAGTATGTACAACCAAAACATTCGATGCAATGGACACACTCGTAACAGTCCTCGCAACTGTCCAAGGCATTTGAATTTCTGCAGTCGTATGAATTAAAACAAGCCGCGCAATTTATACATCTACCACAATCGTCGCTGGTGGAGCATCCTTTGCATCTGACGCAGTCTTGGCATTCGTGACAATTGTGGCATTCTTTACAATCGATGCATTTGCGTAAAATTTTGAAATTTAAACAACGAAAGCAATCGTACGAATCTATCAAGTTGATCGAATTTCTCGTGTCTTTGCAAAAATAACAATTCACGTTTGTAGTTTTATCTACCATTTATTTTTATGTATTTTTATTATTGTTTGTTTATTTTTTATCATTTTATGACGGGCAAGTCTCGACTTGTATCGACGGAAAGTCCCTTTTTTGTTTGTGAGTGATTGCCAGTCACGAGTAAGATTTATCCCTCTTTTTTACGAATGTAGAAACTTATAAGAATCGCGAAATTGGGATGTACGTATTTACACGTTGTTTTTTGGAGATTTTTTTTTTGGTCGGGTAGGTACCGGAGGGAATCTGGAATTCAAGATTTTTAGGGGATTCCCCGATTTTTTTTTGTCGATGTACTACCCAGGGGTTTTGGTGAAAAAGGTGAAAAAGGGGGTGTGGTCCAGAACTGTCCATCCCCTACTACTGCACTTTCTGGTTCACAGTGACGTCACGACGAGTCTACAAGTCTGACTAATTTGATTGGTAGAAATGTCATTTCACATGCAACTATGAATAACTACGTATCACCAATGGGGGGCTGATTGGCTTATCCGTCAAGTCAGACTTACTGACCAGGGACACACGTTTCTTTGACTATAACGCCGGATATCACGGAAAAGCTATCAAATCAGGGCGCCCTATAAGAAGTTAGGTTTTCCTAGGAAGGTTAAGGGGAATTATCATAAAATGGGCGTATCTTAACCGTTGCGCATGCGTTTTCATCTAGGAAGGTTGGGGAAACTTATCACAAATGGGTTCACGAACTTTTAAGTGTAAGAGACAAAAAACTGCGTTCCTGACTGACATGCATAGTAGCTCTGGTAGGGGAGCGTTATTCTTAGAACCACCAAGCCTAGGGTTCAAGTCTACAAGTAGTAGCCTCTTCTTGGTGGGGAATTAGTTGGTTGGAGGATGTTTTATAATAGGGAAGTAAAGCCCGACATTTACCTTAGCACTTGAGTTTCTAAGTGTCCACTAAACTGATTGAGCTTACAGTTAACTACGCCCGTATATGATAATTACCTCTAACCTTCCTAGGAAAAACAAAATCCGCGAACGGCGCGTAGGGGATGGTTGACAGGGATGGGGAAGAGCAAGGCAAGCTCGACCTGATTCAAGTCTAAAACGCTCCTGAATTTCCGTGGCGTGTTCGTTATACATGTATTCAACCCTCACAGTCGAGTCCCAAATACTCCGATTTCAACAAAATGCACCTTAGGGGGGTTAGGGGAGATTAACGGGTATATTTCCCATTCTGTCATACGGTAATGGTTTCCGCTGGGAAATGCAAGGTTACGATAGCGGCAACATTTCCTAGTTTTGCCGTTTCTCATTTGAAGGCTTGTTGTTCTGCATGTTCCAGATGGGTCCTGGGTCAAATGTCACATGATAAAAGTAAAAGAAACACTGACGCCTTCGTATTTTGGGATTATGTATTGCTCATTTTTATTTCATCATAATCTTTAAAAATGTTTTCAGTACTGTAACCGCACCGGTACTCGTCCTTTTTGAAGGGTATCCAAAACTGAAAATGCATCTGATATATTACTCTGAATTTATTTATGTTACAATAAATAATAATTGATGGGTTTGGAAAGGGCAACGGGGATTCCAAAAGTTCTGATTGTCCGTCTGAATTGATGTTGTACTGATCAATAATACAGAATACGTACAAATTCAGTATTTCATTTGATGAAAACTTTGTGCACATTGTTGGCAAAAACATACAATACACACCCCGGAAAATGTCAACACGCTTCTGATATATAAAAAAAACATGCACGTAGTTTCCGTGCACAACTGTAATAACACACCAAGCGTGTAAGTAACAGTCTAGTAGGAACACACTTTGAACACACTACACACGCCACTGTGGATAAAATGGGTAAAACAACACGGCAGAGTCAAAGTATCGAATACTACTGAATAACAATCAATGTATAACAGTAACTGTATTTCTCATAACCAAACAATCTTTACAATTAACACACGTTTTTGGCAGTTAAGCTCAATTCAAAACTAGAACAGACCCAAATTCTACATAGAAATGTGACTAGTCAGGAAAATTCATGTATTAATTAAAAGGCAAGGATAACGGTTGTCACGGAGAAAACACAACACACGTGTACACAAGTATTGACTAGTAGTGGCAAATTATACTACCGACTGTCTCGTGCTTTGTGATGCTCATAGAAACTTAACGACCCCTCTGAGCCGATTACTGACCGGCCAAAAGTAACAAGTTAAAAATTGTCGATAAAGCTTGCCAAGGAGGGATGGGGGTAATCGGGCAAAGGGGAAGGGAAACGCAAAATGCACGGAGGAGTTTCGATACCGTTGATACACTCAAGACGTTTCCGAAAGGGGAAGGAAGTGGGGCAGGAGTAAACAGTGGAGTCAGGCTTCATCTGCAACAAGCATGTTCACGAAATTTAGGCACAGTACAGCCCGCCATTATTGCGAGAGAATCCAGCGCCGACCAGTCTTGCAATGTTGACTGGCGGTGTTCTCCGCGCAACATCAATGCCACACGTTGGGAGTTGTGAATGATCCTTGCGATGACTTGACACAACTTGACCACTAAATGCTGCTTTCGAAGGCAAATACTGGCGCTGTAGTTTGGTCCAAGTCTTAATACGCGGTTTTCGTATAACAGCCGACCAAAATCTATTACTACAGAACAGAAACGCGGTAAAAAACTTACAATAATGCTTGCATGCTTCAACTTTCACAATGTAGGCTGAATTACGAGGAAACAGTTAAATAATTGCCACTTCAAACAATGTATTCCTTCACTACGGATAATTACACAAACACAAAAATACAGCAAATGATGACCTTCACAACAAAGCTCATTTCCACATTGAGAAGATAAATAAAACAACGGTGCTAATTAAGGTTCACATAGTAATCTGATCAACTTCCATGTTCACCCACGTACGTCACAAAACTTTTGATTAAATTGCTCATTAGGAACGTGGGTTCATTTTAACAACATCAAGATGTCGCATGGGGAGATTCCCGGACGACTTCGCCGCGCAAGCCATGTTTAAGTGCATTAGGTGAGGGGGGGGTTTCAAATTCACTCTGTGTTACACGAAGTAGAATTGGGAGTGGGTTTTGGTATTTGCCCCATGAGGCAAGAAGGCAAACAGTAAACCATTTGAAGAATTCAAATACGGTTTTCTGAGTGACTTTTACCCATCTGGACTATAATTGGAGACTGAAGTCCTCAATACCCAATGTTTAAGACAGATATTTGTCCAACGTGTTTGGGGACTGTTGAAATATTTGTAAATGGAATGCCAAGTAACTATTTACACAACATAATTTATCTTTTTCTTCAATAAATCTTTTTTTTTCTAAGGAAAAGAAAAAACCCACCCACTTTTACAAGTCAAATATCTGCATTGTTTAAAGTTGAGAATTAGACAAATACAAGCTGTGTACATAGACAGAATTTACACGGTACATTTTAAACGATACTGTACACTTTTTTACAACCTTCTTTCCCAAAGAAAAAAGACAAAATGCACATCTTTATAACACACGTTACACTGCTTCTGAAACCTGACGACACAATCCAGCCACAATGCAAACCATCATTTTTATGAATTTGTAATGGATTTTTTCACTAGAAATGATTCATTTCATTTTTTTTATCCCAGCAAGAATGACGATGGAACTCCGAGTCACAGTGAACGCATCCATTTCTGTATTTTCCCCCTTGCCTTGCCGCACAGCAGTACCGCTAGGAGCATGTCAACTTCCCAGTCAGTTGCCATGACAATATTGCAGTCACAAACAGCCTGATTTCTAGCTTATAAAATGTGTGGGACCATTGTCCAGCGACGGCCATTTCAAGTCTGATTCCCTGAAGCTCTGTAAATAATACCCAATAACACCTGCTCTAGATTGCCCGACTCCAGAATCCATTGGCTGTATAGGGTTGCAATAAGGTTATAAAATACCTTTATCTCCAATAGAAAAACAACTTTTCTAAATTGTTTCTTTTTTATAAATTTTAAACACCGGATCATTTCCTATTGCACTGTCTTTTCCCTGCATCATTGCTATATACACGACCCTGTCACAAAGATATACACCCGACTTGTCCCTAGTGTCTCCACACACACACTGAACACTTGGCAAAGACTTTGTCTTGGGTGGAAAAAACCAGAAAAAAAAAGGTCCGTCACTGGGAGCAGGGAAAAAGTGACAAAAACCTACAAAGTTGACGACGGCTATATATCCGAGGACGATATTTATCAAGCAATGGGATGGAGTGGTAGAACTAAGTGAGAGGCCGCAAGGCTTAAAAACTGAAGGGTGGTTTTCTTTTCAAGAATCTAGCCCACGATTTCCCATACAAATAAGATGAGACTTACAGGGTACCAGTCAAATCAAACAACTGATGCAAGACAGAAGGCGCTGAGGGAAAGTGGGAACCAACTATTTTTGGTTTAAAAGAAATGCTATACCATGCTGGAAATCTCCTATCTTTTGCTTCCCAATCACACACAGTAAAGTCTTGGACTATTGATGCGACTGTGTTTCTCGAATGTAGCTCACTATGTTCCTCCCCATGCTTGTCCTTTTGACCCCTCGTAAACGGCAGCTGCATTGTGTTGTCATCACTAAGACAATGAACACCATTCTTGCATAGTAGAAATCTAACGGGTGAGAGAAGATGGGAACAGAGACGAGAATAAAGATAAAAAATCATACATCTCCGGATTATAATGACTGGAACTTTTTGTTGAGACCAATAACACAGTTTTCTATGAAATACACATGAACATAAATGCTTTGCTTGGGGTATGTCATCGGTAGGAAACAATAATAACCAAACATGGAATAAATTAAGATCTATGACTGGTTGTTGGATAAAAACGCAACAAGTGAAATTTACAGTTTGGGTTGAACAACAAGCAAAATGCTATCATATAAAAAAGGGACTAGGATTACACAGAAATCTCAATACAAAATGCTGATTCCTTCATGCAGTCTTTCTTGCTCAAAGAAAAGAAGAAATGGTGCCAACCAAACAGAGAACAAAAACCTTCAGTGAACTTTCACAAAACTATCATCCTGTATTTCCATGAAAAATCTAGAAGTGTAACAGAAGCAAGTCATTGTGTGCACCAATAACTAGTAATGAGAATACAAGACTTGACTTACCTATGAACCAAAAATCAACAAACTCTCCGTTTCACAAAAAAAGGAAAGCAAATCCCTAATTGAAAACAAACTTACTGTACTGGTCTTTCAATTAATCTTGACTACAGTAAAAACAGAAAAAGGAATACAAAACAGACACTCAGAACAATAGGACTGATATCAGAGACAACAATATGGACTAATGGCTAAACTAAGTTTAATGAATTGCCATGAGAATGGATACATACAAAATAAAGACAAGGAGAAAAAAACAGCAACATACAGGTGTGCTGTCTAAAAGACCTGGGTGACACTCATCTTGCAGGATCCGTTTTTGGTCTAGTGTCAGACTCATACATGAAGTGGCAGTGTTAACAGCTACAGGCATCAACACTGCAGATCTTTTCGGAAGAATTTCTTACGGGGTTAGAGAGAGTCGGGCATACCCATTGGCTGGGCGAGCTTCACCAAAACGAGTTCAATGCACTTACCCATTCAAGTTGTGTAATTTTCATTTGGCTGCTGGGGGGGGGGAAATTAGGTAGGTGGGCAAATGCTCAGCTACTCAGTATAATACAAAAGACCTCTTAATTAACATTTGCAGGTGGCCACTGTGGCCACTGGCCACAATGCAGAAGCAACCAGTATGACAAGTGGGCATGTGCTACCATGGACAGGCAGCCACATTTAACTGGTTGGCCTCCAACAACAGCTGGCCACCACAGACTGCCAGCCACACAGAACTGTTGGCCACCAACGTTGGCTGGTGGCTACCAAAGACGGGCCACCACAATGAACTGGTAGCTACTGAGACAGATGGCCCCCAAAATCTTTTTTAAAAAAAGGGACCTGCAGCCATACTTATGATGGCCATGATAATATGTGGACAACAATGCTCGAACTGGTGGCCGTATTTGGCCTCTGTGTCTGCTTGTTTGACAGAGTGATTCCGGTTGTATTCTACTACAGGTAACACAAATCATGTGGGTTGAGGGTGCATGAATGCCCAGTACTTCTAGACAGACACTCCAGGTTACATTGTTACAAGTACAACTACGTCGTTAACATTACAGACTACACTGACATAGCAACAAGTAAGCATTAGAGTACACAAAAACATTCACAGAGAAACTACCCATGAAACATCAACATTAACAAATACAACTTGATTGACAATGATTGAAACATGACAAAGTGACACTTTCCAAATACACTGGATTGGCCCCCGTAATTCACAGGCTCATCTCATTTCCAACCAATACAGTAAAAAAAAAAAAGGAAAACCACAGAACAAAAAATGGAAATTCAAAGAAACAGTGGGAAAAAAAAACCACAATAAGCTACATTCTTGCCATTTTTTGGTTAGTGTACAAATACTCTGTTTTTAACGATGGAATTTAATCACAATTTGTGTTGTTAAAGACTAAAATTCCAACTTCTCAGCTCGAGTTCTCCAATCCCATTTTTGTGCCACATCTTCAAGGGCAAAGTACACATACTGTTCCTACCGTAACCAAAATAAATGAAATACAGATCGATTCTGCAAGGCCTGTTTTGGAAGAAAGTGGGGGAAAAAAAACAAAACCAAACCACAAACACGAAATGCTTCTCAAACGGACTAATAGACTGACAAGAAGTGGTATCCACACACATGAATGTAAAAGAACGCATTCTACCAAAGTGAAACACGCACAGGAATACAGCTTTTCTTGGTTTCCCCTCGGTTTATATACATCTTTAGTGCACCTTGTGATTGCACGGTTTGTTGTAAAACGTTATCAAACAATGAACAGTACACGAATGCTGATGGTAAAAGCCATGGGTGAGGTGAGGTCTTTCCTTCAGAACACTGGAGTACTTCTACAAAGGACAAGGGATTCTAGTCGGTCAGCAAACGACCGCTACTTTTTCCATTTCTCTTTTTCTTTAACGAAAAAGAAATTTTCTGCAGTTGATGTATTACCTAGCATTAGCTTTGCAATGAAATAAAAGATTACTTGAATCAATTTGGTAATATTAAGTCTAAAGTGACATTTTCAAACTGACAATATAAAGCAATGCTGATATACTACATCGACGGTACTTTCCGGTAGCTTTTCAAGTGCAATTAGAATGTGGCCCACTGACGCACGACTAAAACTAAAAACCAAGTGTCTTTTAAAATAAACCATCACAAATTCTTGTAAGTCTGAATTACAGAACTTAAAATGCCAATATTCTCCATCTTCAATAACTCCCTGTCACACGAAAAAAAAAAAGAGAAAAAGAAAAAAAAAAGTTCATTAAAAACCCTGTATGACCTAACCTTTTCACATAATCATTTCAGTAAATATCTTAAAATGACCATATTTTTTCTCTGGGGGAAGAAACAGTGGCGCACTTTCTTTGCCACAACACATGCTTAAGCTTACTCGATAATAATACAAATTAAGTGATCTTTTTCTTTATTTTAAAAAATTAATAACTTAGCTAACGAATTGAACATATAAAGATGTACACAACGATAAGTGACAACTCCTCTACATGAAACAACTACAATAGTTAACCTTGGCAGTTACGAGCGAGCAACTTATTAAATCTCGAAGATTAAAGGTGACTGCTGGTATATCTTTAAACAGACATGAAAAACCAGCATCACATCTAGTGAGCAACAAGCTATTTAATGTGAGTTCTACATACACACAACTACATGAACACGTACCTTAACACCAAACGTAACAACTCGGAACTTTTAAGTTAGCAATTAATACACATATGTATTTTGGTAAACAAGACTAACTTTCGACAAAAAAACTAACACTAAATATGCGAGAGAGTTGAGAGAGAAAAAGGAACACCACCTTTGATCGTTTATAAAACAGCTGAAATAATTAACATGCTTCTACGGCTGAATGACAACCATCAATGAATACATGGAGATCAATGTACACAGGATTATTCATTACACAATTGAACTCTCTCAAAACGTATCGTTATCTTTCATACCATTGATCACACGGGATAACTTCACTGAGAAATATCGCCAGCAAAGATCCGACAGGGCTGCAAACACGGGATGAGGGCTTTTGGAGAATGTGGCTACCGTGCAAAAAACATGCCATGAAATTAGACATCACTGTCACAGACTACTATTACAATCTGCTCAATTCTGCATTTTTTGACCTCACGAGACAAAGGTCGCAAGAAAAGATGCTTTTGACGCAGCTGTTTTACAATCCTTATTGAAATAACAGTTTCAAGGGTGCACCATTCTGATTTTATGTACACACTTTTGGGTGATGTTGATAACATACTCCAACACTGGGACTACTTCACTCCTTGCTCAGCCCCTTTGTACTTTTTTCCCCCTTACACTTAAAATGGACCAAAGTCTGCTTTTGAATGACCTCCAAAAGACATGCTGCAAGCACAACCATACACAGCCTGACCCCTAATCCTCAGGGTTTGTAGACTTGTAGGCAGCCTGGCTCTTTTTAGTTTGCCAGCTGTCCACCTGTCAAATACCTAAGATGCAAGAAGTACGATTCAAATTAAACCTGGGAGACAGTTAGCCCATCTACCAATTAAAGCAGTATGCTTGTGAGACTTTTGCAAAGTCTTGATCAACAAGGAGCACATGGCAGTTAGACATATACCTTGGTAAAAGGCTCATATGCCATACATGATATTGCTTTACAACTGCTTTTAAGTAAATCACCACACAAAAACAATTCAGGAACATTCCTGATGACAAGAAGTGATATGAAATTAATTGCGACGGAGAGTGTATACATGGTTTCAATTTCAGCCAAACTGGTGCCTACCCCCAGTAAGAGTGCCACGTGTTGTTAAAACTACCCCTGGAAAGGCCAAAAAAGAACACGGGCAGGTTAAAAGACAAGGATGCATCTCAAAGGAGCACTTGATTCTCGTGTACCTTCACTGCACTGGACAGTGCTAAGATTGATTTTTTACATAACTGTGCATCACAAACAAAGAAACAGTATAACAATTGTAACAACCATCCAATCAAAAAACACAACACAACATAACAAAAAAGACACAAGTCTTGAACAATTTTTTCTGAATTCTCGTAAACGTAACAGAAAATCATCACTGTCAACAATCTCATCGATTCTTAATCTCCAGTCCCTGAAAAATTTCAAAAGCTTATCCCTGAAAATATTCATAATATACTTCGCATAATTTGTTAATTAGTTGACAGCTATTGGCCACAAAGAATACGTTTTCCACTTTTTTTCTGATAAATCCATTATGGCTGGTGTGGTTTTCAACAGCTCTCCCAAGAAGCATTATTTCGAACTTCTGTCCAGTACAATTTGTGAAAAAATTGCCTGTTTCAACAGCCCCCCCCCAAAATAAATCCCAGTAAGGTAGTTCTGCAAGCTCATGAATTTCATTTCTCCTTAGCTCAGAGACTGTCCTGCAAAAATACTGAAATATAAACTAAAAGTGGGCTTTGACAACAGTTGCAGGCAAACTCAGCAGTTAGAGGCCTGGGAGTTCCACACAGGAAACTGTTGCATTGAAAAAGGACAAACCATGACCATAGTTTATAATTCTGCTTGCTCATGTGCAGTATTTTCAAGTTTGTTTTCCAAACTTAATTTGAAGCTACTCTCGTCCTTGTTTTCTTTGCAAAGTTACCACTAAGCAGCAATATAATCTCAGCAACACAATGATCAATCTACGGGGCTATGTACAACGTTACCACGCCAACACACATGAGCAGTCAATGCCTTAGTCTACCTTTTTTACAACTGGTGATCACTTCATTTATATACAACTTTCTGATCAAAAACAGAATGACAAGCGTGAAGTTTTAAATCATAGATATGTTGTGAAGCAACAGATTTAGAAACTACAGTTTACAAGTAGTACCTACATGTTGCTAAAGAAACTTGAAGTGAGCGTCTGTCAAGCCAGTTGACTCTTAAGTTTTGAAAACAATGTTACTGAGAAACTGTTTAAGTATTTGTGTATTTGTCACTTTTTTGTTCAACCATGAATGTAACTATGAATATATATATACAAACAATCATTTGCAAGTCCAACGCTCGAGTCTTATTACATGTATTTGCTTGAAAATATTAAAAGATCTTTGTTCCAGCTGATGAGACATTATCGCACAATGACATGACTTGTCCACTTGACATTCCTCACCATCTACAATATTCCCAGGGTAACCGGAGGAATTCTACTGGAGGAAGAGAAAAGCTTGCTTTTGCTACAGAGCGTGAGGAAATACAGTTTTCTTTTTAAATGCAGAATGACTGTAATTCCGTACAAAATGTTAACACACGGGGAGAAAACTTTGGGAAAGGCCTAAATTTTGGGCCCAGTCTGAAGGAAACGAAGTGGAAAAACACACTGTTCCTCCCTTTGGATGCTGAAAGTACAGGATAATTTTGACTACGCATTACAATGTTCAAAGTTTACTGTCACTAATGGCGACTTCCACCTTCATGTGGTGATAAGGACATCAACTATTTGTAAGAAATGGCGGTGACAAGCCGTTTGCAGCGGTATTTAAATGTCAACTGATCAAGACCACAAAAATCTGGTTTTGTCTTTTCTAAAATCTGTCTACATCCTACAGTGGTAGATGTGAAGCCCAGTCCTGTTTCGTACATCTTACAGAGAGGCCATTTTGGTGTCTGAATGGGTCTCCGTAGCCACAGACACGCCTATTGCAATGTATGCTTACTAACTGCAAACGAAAGACATGAATCAAACTGCAGACGTCAAATTCGGACGAGACAGAAGTAGCACTCTTGCCCAGGGCAGACGGGTGCTTTTGTCTTGGCTCTCAAGTCTGAAACACATCTGACCAAAATGGCCACTCTTCGAAACTGTCGAAAAAAACCCAAAAAGCTTGACCGGGTTTCATACACTTCTTTATACTGTTATACACACTGATAGCAGGACATAACGTTGACAACATTGAAATCAAAGCTGTGTGTGATTTGGACGCAATGCGGAAGGTTTTTTTTTTTTTTTACACGGTACGTGACGCCACACAACACGCAGATGGTACGGTACATCCGGGGCTACGAGCATGACACGGTCAAGACGTGAACACGGTCACAGTTGGGACAGCAACGGACAGAATCAGAAGAAGTGATCTGATTGGGTGGGGGAAAGAGAGTAAGAACAAGGAAGAGAGGGTATTTAGAGGGGGGAAAAAAACAAACACATGAACGTGTAAATAAATATTAACACAATGCAAACACACAACAAATATGAGAGGCAGATGAATACGGTGAGCGCTAATTTTTATCCCAATGTTCATTCATCTGGCTAAATACACTGAAAAACCTAATCTACAACGTTGCAATTTCAGTAGAAATGAAACTCAATCTGACTGAATGACAAAGGGTGACCGTTAACTGATGCAAAGTGTTCTCTCACTCGCCCAAGTCATTTTTGTTGGTGACTGATGGAGTCTGTGGTATGTTGTTAGTTACCTATTGGATTGGTCAACTGCAGAGTGGCCTTTCAGGATCCCCCCGCCCAAAGTTTGGAAACTGATTAGCCCCCCCCAAAAAAAATCTGCACATGACCTAAATTCCAATGCCGTGTCATCAGACAGGTTACATACTAAAGGAGCTAACTGTTTCTACAGCTCTCTGAATCATCTGCAACAGTCTTTTCAGAGCCGTGAAGTTATTTGTGCCAATGCGTAATACTCACCTCCACTTACCTCAAAACCAACGCCTTTGCTCAAAGGATTTGGGGGGAACCATCTCAGTTGATGGGAAGCATCTTGAAAAGGCCACATCTCAATTTACACGAACCCGAAACTGATTATGCTCCAGTTTGCTTCATTATATCAGGCTTGCTGACCCCAAAAAAGATCCTCCAAACCATGTTTCAGGCTCACACTTTTGGAGCAAATCGGCCGGCTGTGGTCCCACCCCTAAATCATGTCTACTACAGTAAGTCTTGCCCACTTACCTATTATATTGCAATACGAGTGGCAGCCTGGTTTGCTAATTTAGTAGGGTTTGTCCTTGGGCCGTTTAAGCTGGACTTTCAGGCGTTTGGCCCCAACTTGGAAGCCGTTCATGGCTTGGATAGAGGCCTGCGCCGAGACAGGGTTGTCGTAGCTTACAAAGCCTGGGATTTAAAAAACAAAAAAGGAGGCCCCAAAACCGTAACTAGAAAAGCATTTGTAAAAGATGATGATGGGCCGGCATGACTATCATTTTTTCCGTTTTCAAAATCTCATTCAAAAATTCATCATTTCATTTAACGGTCGTTTATAGCCGCACAAGTAATCTTTAGGCACTACTGTAAGTTGACAGGTGACCTTCATTGACGCCCGAGTATTTCAGCCAGGCCTGCAGCCTTGTAAACAGAGCCCAGATTATGCGGTGTTGTATAACTGTCTTTTGTTCACGAACCTGGCTCAGTGCACCACTGACCTCTTTTCAATAGGGGCCAGATTAGCGTGCAGTGGTGCTGTGTGGCTCATCGCTGCGGTGGTGGACCGCTTTTGTCCCCGGTGGTAATCCCCTCGCTCTCAATGCCCAAACCCTGGTATACGGTTTCAAAACAAGACTGGATTATCACCACTTTTGAGAGTGAAAAATGTCGGTAATGCCCAGCAGCCTGGTCTTTTGTTCGGATTACGGTCTTTTGTTACAGGGCCCTGTTTCCTTTGTCCGAGTTCGGAGACCCCGGCCATGCAGAACTGCTTCAGTCACAGAACTGAAAGGACCAGAGCTGTGTATAGAAAGAGTCACGCCATTTTGGCACCAAAATGGCAATTCAATGTGCACTGGCAAATAATCCACCATTTTGATTCCAACAATTGAGACACTAATGTCCCAACTTCCTCTATAAACAGCTCTGGAAAGGATTATGTACTCACCAAAACACTTGCTGAGGTTGGTGTTCTTGTCGATGAACACCTTGGCACTGATCACGTTGCCGTAGGGTAAAAACATCTGCAGCAGGTTGGCGTCTGTGAAGTCTTGCGGGAGGTGGTAGATGAACAGGTTCGCGCCTTCTGGACCTACTTGCCAAGCGTAGCAGGCAAATGAACAGAAAGTCTCAATTGAGCTGCACTACATCTACTGTGTAAAAAACTGAACACACCACATCTGATAGTGGGGGTTTGCCTGGCTGCCATCTAGCAGGCCAGTGCTTTTCTTCCACAAGGTATGCACAAAGAGGGTCCCATTTGAAAAATGAGAACTGCCCTCCAAGATGGCAACCCCGTAAAGCCTCAACAGGATTATCTGTGGGCAACTGATTTCAGCCCACTGTTTGCTTTGAAATGTGTGCTGAAACCTTTTAGTTGTCAAATTTAATGATGGCTACTCTCAAAGGGCAACTGTTTTGAACTTCCACTTCTACAACAAGTGAGAACCACAGTAGGTAATGGGGGCAAGTAAGTAGTTTTGCGGTGGGCATGTATGAGGAATAAATTGAATCCTCCGATAGAAACAAAAGTATCGCAGATGGAGGCACATGCCAGATATTAATAACTTCATTTTTGTCATTACCTTCTTTTTGCTTTGTATTAAGTGTCTGCTGTTGGTAATTGGCTCCCAGTCCATTTGAAAATTGTGCTGGAGAGAGAAGGAAATATGGACAAAATTAGGTGACATACCATGACAAATGAACAACTGATTATGAAATGTTCACCCCATCCTAACCACCTGAAACTGAACTCAAAATATCCTTGATTCTTGAAGCCGAATCTGCTATGACTATTAACCAAAGGTTGTAAACGGTGTTCAGGAAAATCAATTCCCTACATGAACCACTTGTGATGTGATCTGTTAAGCTTGACCCAGTCTCATTTTCTTTTCAACACTTTTCCAATCAAGTGACTGATTTCACAATTCTATTTTGCAAATGCCCAACAAGTTTTTTGCAGAATTGGATTTGATATTCTCATGGGGATTAGTACAAACAAAACTCGACAAACTTTGGGCACTACTTTGCTGTTGAAACGATCCGATAAATGTATTGCAGCACGGAGCAGCAAGAGATGATGATACTAATTTCCAAGTGACAGTTACTTCATTGTGTGCCTGCATAGATGCTTCAAATGGGAATGCTCTGGAAAGTTAATGACAAGCACCAAACCAGCTTTAACCATATGCTGCTAGGGAGCCCGGTTTCGGGCGCATACATGTAGGCTTTATACACGAAACCGGGGACCCCGAAACCGGACAAAAGAGCTGGGCCTTATAACAAAAGACCGTACTCTGAACAAAAGACAGAGCTGCTGGGAATTGCTACCATTTTTTTGGTTGTCAATAGAGAAGGAAATCCGTCATTGTTTTGAAAGATTAAAGATTATACCACTGTTTGTGGCATTCAGCGTGAGCAGATTTCCACCGAGGACAAAAGCGCTCCAGTGATGAGCGATACAACACCGCTGCATGCTAATCTGGCCCATTTTGAAAGACGCCAGCCGTGCACTGTGCCAGTTTCGGGAACAAAAGAAACATATGTAACGCTGCACAATCAGAGCTCTTTTTATCTGGCGGCAAGCCTGGCTGAAATACTCAGGCGTCAATAGATTTTGTCCGTCAGATTAGAGTGGTCACAAGACAGTTATCCATGTGGGTGTAACCATCCAGTAAATGAAGCTATGATTTTTTGAAGAATTTTGAAAATGGAAAATCTTGAATATCTCCCGTCTTGTGTCATGCAACTTCAAATTCCACCCGGCAGCAAGTGGTTAATAAAATAGCATGCAAGGTTGACAAATTACATTTCATGTTCGATTTCCAGTGGGGTAAGAAATAAACAAACGACTGCACTTCAGTGGTGAAGAAATTCTCACACAACCTCACCAAATAGCAGAAGGGTGTGACTTTTACAAACACTGCAAAGACACGGCATTGAGTAGTGGTAAGTGGACAAAAAGGTAGTGGAGGTGAGAAAAATGACAAAATATGGGGCGAGTGCCACACTGTTGGGTTGATTCTAAAAGACAAGGACAGAGCAGGCTGTTCTCCAAAATGGGTCACAAAATAGCTGAGGTAGCAAGGCTTGCGTAAGACAGCCTCAAAACTGTTAAGATGAGCACCAAACAGCAATGTGCTAAGCTTGTCCTTAATGGGAGGGGATGGTTTCAGCTCCATAAGTGGCATCACTTGGGGTATCCCATTTCTCCCACTGAATCCCACCACTGTCACCAAATATTTGATTTTGACACATTCACATTTTGGGCCATGGTTTCCACATTTTTTTTTTTTAAAGTGAGTCCAGTACTTGGTCATAGGCCTTTACCTGCATACTGCTGGATTCCTGAGTAGGCCTGTGTCAGGGCATTTAAGTCCAGTCCAGTTGTGCTAGAATTGCCAGCTCCGAGGCCACCTCCGAAACCAGACCCAGAGCCAAGCCCGTTCATCCCACTCATTCCACTGCCCATGCCCGAACCTTCAGGGTCAAAGCGTAAAGTACTGATGCAATTATGCCGCAATGGATCCGATTCTTTGCGACTTTTGGGGAATAGGCCGATAACAGTAGCATCCGGATCAATTTCCCTTCACTGGAACCTGTTACATTATTTAGCACTGCTGTAACAAAAATTGTTCCTCGGCCCCCCCCCTGCACTGTGCGCTGCTACTGAAATGCCAGGGAACACTAGGAGTATAGAAAAAGGGAAACATGGACAAAAAGGAAGTTGACAATGAAATAATGGAATGCTGGAAATCTACATGTTAAACTTGAATGTTCCCTGTCAAAGGAAGAAATATCAACACGTCAGATGGCATCCTTTGAGCTGACTCAGGGGTAGTACTCAACAAAAAAAAAATGGTCCTTTCCACGTCCATTTTGGCTAGCTCTCATGAGTGAAATTGTTAAACGAATGAGCCTCCTAATAGAAAATACGTCACAGGAAAAATGTCTGGACCGGGTTTGACAACTTTTCCCCCCAATTCTCGAATTTGTCCGTGTAGGTGAGCACAGTGTTTCTGCCACAAAAAGTGGTAGAGGCATGGCATGCTGAATTTCTGGTGACAGCCTTGCTATGATGTGCAGGAAAACAGGTGAAATGAAGCAGCCTTCTACAGAGCATGGTTTTAGTAAATATACAGACACACACCAGAATGGGCCGACACACACAAAATGACACAGGCACACAATGCAGGTCGCACAAATCACATGGCACAGCAGGGTGTACAGATGCAAATACACCGCATGGTCTCCTTGTGCTGTTGGCCTCATGCCCCATTTCACATTCAGGCAAAAGCACGAGGAAACAACGGAACAGCTCTCAGTTGGCTGTTGACTCTCACAGAAAATTTGTTCCCTTTCCGAAGTAACCCAAAGGATGAGTCAAACGCCAGCTAGCTGTCTGGAAGACTTTGAAACACGCATTCACTCGGCATGTGGCACTACTCAAAAATGGGACAATTTTACGTGACGGGCCTCTCTCCCTGTGGAACTCGGCACACAGGATTGTTTTGTTTTGGACCAAGGAAACAGCAAACCATTTCAAACACCACTTCAATCCCACCTACCCTGTGTGTCCCACGTGCCATGCACGTTACGTTCTGCAGCCTGGCCAGGATATGCCCGTAGCGGCTTACTGCCTGTTCGTTTTGGATATCAAATTTAAGGGACAATTGCTTTTTTTTTTTCTTTAAAAACTTAAAAACTGGTTTCCCAATGGTGGTTTTAAATAACGAACACAGAAAAAAAGTATTCACGACAAAGCTGTCACTGACATCACCAACGAAAAAAATGCGTTTTTATGGCATGCTTCACAGCAACTGAACAGACAGAATGACAGAGAAGCATAGGAAATAGAGTGCATGACAGAGGGGGGCCACTCATACAAGTGTGTATTTGCCTGCAACTGGGGACCCCCTAGTGTTCCTCTTTTGTTTGTACTTCAACTTTTTTAGAAGACCACCCATATGTTTCGTACACAGTTGTCAATCGGGGACCCTCTGTCAATCAGGGACCCTCTGTCAATCGGGGACCTTATTGTCCTCTATTGTTCAGGGTCCCCAATTGAATTGCAGAAACAAACTCATCTACATAGAGACACTAGCTGGTGTAGGCCCTCATCTTTATTATACCAAAAATGCCAGCAGGCGCTGATGAAACAGACCAGACTACATGCAGTTTAACGTGGTGAATATGATATTATTGAGAGAGCGAGAGGAAACGGAATAGTGACACCCATCTCCATTTCACATTCCCTGCATTCCAGAGCAACGTGGGCTGCAGATGTGCTACACTATTCCCTGTTCCACGGCATGCAAGTGAGAAAGCCAATCTTCAAGCAAACTTGACACACAAAAGCCACTTAAAGGCACAGTGGACCGTTGACCTCTGCATCGTTTCAAGCAAGAGATGCAACATGCTTACCCACCGGACTAGTGGAACATTGAGAGTCCCATATACATGTAGACTCGACCAATCAGCATCAAGGATTCAAGTTTGCTTGAAGGTACATGTAAATATTCGAAAATCGAAACCCTCAAACCACCAAGAATGATAAAGATGCAAGCAGACGGTTGAAGTGACAAACAGGGCCCAAGGCAGGAAAAGTGAGGAAATCATGAAAGCAGGGATGCAACAGGTTGAAGGAATAACTTTTTGACTTTGGAAAGAAAACCATTGCCTTGTTTTTTTGCTACAGTGACTGCTACCCGTCACTACAAATTTGACATCTAGCTTTTCAAGCCACATTCAGACAACAAAAAAAAAACTGTTGCAGCCAATAGCAGTGAAATAACTGCTTAATCTGACTGACTGTTCCTGATTCTTCCCAGGTTGGGCCAGAAACGACATGTGACAAGACAATTCCAGTTTCCTCACAGCTCACGTACACGTATGCAGAGCAGAAGACACAATTTACACCCACACATACTGGGCCAAGTCACTTGAGGCAATTTTCACAGGCAACTTGGCGGCAACTGGAGGGGACTGCAAATACTAGGAACACTTCTGCAGTGCAAGGTATTTTTTTTTCTAACATTTTGTGCCAACCCCTCCGATATCTAAACTAAATTAAATGCCGCAGTCTGGTCCTTTTCCAAGTCTGAATCTCTGGATGTAAACTGAAAACATAAATGAGACATAGTTGAAATCCAGGTCAAAGTATAATGCAACAATGCATTGTTGGCCGAGTTAGTTTAATATGAAGGAACAGAAGTATTTGGACTCACAAATGACAAAAGCACATGTACGCAAGGACATATTAAGATCTAGTCCGAGTTCTTACTCTTGAACTGAATTTCACAACCAAAAGTGTTACTACTGCAAACATATTGCACAGTTTTTTAAACTTGACTCCTGTTTCATCTTGTATTTTGTTATTTTTGTGGGACATGGAAAAGGACTCGACTACAACACTGGAGGTTACATGGATGCTCAAGCCCAGTTGCCTGTGTATTGCTCTCATGTGGCAGGGCCACAGTCAATTCACATATATACCTGGCATTCCGCTGAGTCCAAAGCCAGACCCAGATAGACAGGACCCTGTGTTCCCCATCATAGCTCCTGTGAGGAGAGTGACCGAGTGTGAGTCCTACAAGTCTCATTAGAAACAGCGGTGCGCAAGCAACTTTGCAAGTACACAAAATGAGATTTTTATGCCACCTCTGCGGATGCAGAGTGTTACATTTCTCCTTTCAATGACCGCCGAGTCTTCCGCACGAGTTAGGGACGGGTTAGTTTTGCTGGGTGTCAAACTTATGCTGGTCAGGCTTGATTTCGAATGTCTGGTGCGCAAACTCACACCCTGGGTAATTGCAAAGTTGCCTCTTGAAATAACGAATCTGGTAAATTCAGCAGGTTACACTGCACTCTCGTTCACGACAAACTGCTGAGGGAAAGAAGGAGACCACTGTGCCATATGAAAGTGGTAGGAATTCTTCCTGTCACTTTGTGCCAGAAATTGCCAAAGTTCCATGTACAGTTATTTCACCAACTGCCCAGCAAAGGGGCACAGTAAGCAAACAGTGTTGTCCTGTAAGTGTAGAGACAATGTAGTCATTTGCATTTGCTTCAAAATTAAAAACAATATCACAACGTTCAAAACGTCAGGCTTGGAAGTCAAGGCTAACCAAAAAAAGATTGAATTTTCAGTTCTGCGATGGGGTTTAGGTGTGCGCCAAAGTCCGGTGCATGTTTCCTACTGCCTCTAGTACAGGACAACTCCAGACCATCCACAGTTACCACACTTTGAAGAGACGATGCAATTAAAGGATAGGGATATTCACAGCGGCGAACATATGGCGCTGATCAAAGCCACATACCGGTATCTCGCTGTGGAAGGTGCCAAAAATTCAAGGATAAATTTAACGAGGCAGTGGAGGAATGCACAATCTTATCAATCACAGGAATAACGTGAGGGGCTGAGGTAGATTCCAACTGAGAAACTGGTGTGAAAACACACACTCTGCCAAACTACACGTCCTTCCTTCCCTTTCCAAAGCTAGTTATTTTACAATGAAAATCACCAGGAGGAATTGCTCTTATGTATTCTGTGTTCACGTTAACGTTGAACATCATTTGTATGCTTCCCGGACAGAGTACTTTATAAGGATGTACAGATACTGATATAAATCAAATAAATGACTTGACACTGTTTCTTCAGGAAAAATACATAATCAGGGGTAAAAGAATTTGGTTGGCCTGGTGTCACAACGATATTCACAGGAACACAATGCACACAATGACCGAACACAATCAACAACGCGACTTGCACATGATCAACAGACTTTGCACAACGTGCCAACTGAATAGCTGATGAGGAAATCAAGGAAAAGAATCCGTTTATATTTGCCAGCACAAATCTCAGCAAGCGCAATACAGGTGAAACTGCATCCGTAATTTGGCATTCACTATAACACTGTGGCGCATTTCTTTCAGCAATCAAAGCAATGGCTGACCTCTGTAACAGCCCATCCATTACGACTAATAAGCCCAAATGAAATAAGTCAATGGACTGCACTTTTTGATTCATGGTTCTTGGCAAAGTCTACCTGAAAGGCTGGGTAAAGGTTTTAATACCAAGCCTGCAGTGAGACTTGCATTTGTGACCCGCTCTGTAAAAAAGGGTATTAAGTCGCGCAATTCCAAAACACGTGTAATGGCCTCTTTCATTTGGAGAGGGCAAAATTTCTTCAAAAATGTCATTTTTTGGTTTTTTTCCTTTAATAGCTTCTATAATATTTAAATTTTTAGATTTGTAACTACAAACATGGATACTGATGCATACGATGAAAAATTGATCATTCAGTAAGACATCCTGTATAGCATTGTGCTTCCGAGTGCTACACTTTCTGAGCTTTTTCTCAAAAAGTGCTTTTATTGTATCCAAAAATGTGGATATACATATGTCTACATATCTCTGGAACGCAGAGCTTTTTGTAGCTTTTGATGAATGTACAGAATCCAGCCATATCAAAAACTCAAAAACCTGCATCTGGCAACTTAGTACCCATTTTTCTAGAGCCGGTCACATTTCAATGACTAGGTTTCAGCGAAGATGGGCTGAGAGCCCCCCCCCACGTGTCCAGTGTCTGCCATTATCCTAGCTGAAGCAGGACCCAGCCCCCCCTTTTTCTCAATTTTATAGCTGAAGCTTCTGCATGGAGGATCTTTCAAAAACCCCTCAGCAAACTCATGAAAAGCCACAGATGCATACAAGTCACAAAGGCACAAGACACTACACAGCAGTGGCAAGCCTAATGTTTGAAGACATGGATGAAATTTACGTTCAATTTCGTAGTGTCCCCCCCCTGGAAAAACCCACTTTACTGGAAAGTCTTCATTAACAACAAACACACGATATATTTATCATGGAAAAAACCCAGATGTTGAAGCCCTACCATTTGATGAAGAACACGTTCTTAAATTCCCAAAAGTTTTAAAATCCATTTCTTGATTAGCTGACACATATTGCTGTTATTTTATTGTGATATGCAACAATAACTTGCCGACTTTCCCACCCTGCGATCAAATGAAACAAATCAAGAACAGCTGACAAACCACTATCGCAGAGTGCACTTAATCACCTTTGCAAAGTCAGGCCATACCATGCTTGGGATTAATATACAGGCACTGCAGCCACATCACACAACTGGCGAACTCACTCACAACTTGGCACAGATGAAAGCAATGCGTGAGAGTGACGTTTACCAGTCTCACAACTGGTACACGTCGATACCCATGTTCTGCCGATGATAGATCACAGCAACCAAGGTTCCTTTTTTTTTTTTTCCACAGGACACATGACAATGGCAAAATGTTAAAATGATATGGAAGCTGACAGATGGACAATGAGACATGGCCACACAGCAATGACGGAGAAAAAAAAAGGTCACGACCAAACCTACGTTTCTGAGGATCGTGGAGAAGAGCGGTACGAGCAGTGACAGCGGTAGGGGAGGGGTACACCCCTAAAAGAGATGCAAATGAATGCAAATGACATGCAAATGAATGCAAATGACATGCAATTGAGTGCAAATGACATGCAACTGGGTTTGGTATGGGTACCAGTGCAAAATGAAGCATAAAGTCGAAGGCAAAAAGTCAACGTTAAAAATCAAATGCTGTCAAGTCTAATATTCTTCATCACAAAAAATAGTATGAACAGTAATGAATGATCAAGAAGCATACATGTACTTAAAAATGTGATTAAAAATTAGACTGCTATACATGTACATGTATATATGCTTGTGTTTACAGAACTTTGGTTCTTAAAAAAGCCATTTAGAAATATACCCACTGAATTGTAATAAAAAAAAATGAATGAATAAAATGACAAATTTATGAGTGAAAAGCCAACACAATCACTTGGAAGTGGATGTGAACCCAAAAAGGGCAAACTGGAACATTACGAGCACCACTCATCACACAAACACCCATTATGCATGCAAATCATTCACAAGTTCAGGCATTAAGAAACACGACAGCAACAACAAATGACATGATTAGGATGGCAACCTTTTAATGCTTGGAGGCCCAAAAGTCCTGACAGATTGCTAGAGTTTGCCGTGCTCGATCCAGTGCCTGTAAAAATGGGATTGGGTGTGGAAAGAAATCTTTTATCGGCATGGGTGGAATTTCTTTGGAGTTTCATTTGGATATTTTAGAGAAAATTATACATTACTGTGATGGAACAAAGGCACTTTTTTCCCAAGGATGC
The DNA here is from genome assembly GCF_054643075.1 of Acanthaster planci. Lineage (NCBI taxonomy): Eukaryota > Metazoa > Echinodermata > Asteroidea > Valvatida > Acanthasteridae > Acanthaster > Acanthaster planci. The sequence continues at coordinate 16,160,575 of NC_141779.1, read as the reverse complement.
CAGCTGAGTGTAAGACACTTTTTTGAACCCATTTCTTAGTATGGAGATTTGTATGACTGGGCACCAGATGGAAATTTAAAAATTTGTTCGGATATGGTGCAATTAATTTGCACTGGAAATGATATCTCATGAAATTCTACTGCCATGACAAAACAACGCAAGATTGGACAATTCGTGTCTGAAAGCAAACACCAACAAAATCTCTAACATAATTTAGTACCAAAAATAAAAAAAATGTGCAACTTGATTCATCTCACCAAAATTCGCTCTCAAAAAATCTGCTGCTTCTTTATTATGCACAAACAGCACTTTTTACAATTTAGGACAGCCAGAAATAAAAATCAATAATATGGATAAGTACAAGAACGAGTCAAAGTGAGGTTTAGAATGCAATGCAAGATTAGAGAAACAAAATGAACGGTAGAGTACGAGTAAACTAATGGAGAGAAAGGAGATGGTATTATGAAGAAAAGTGTAAGGAAAAAGGCAGTCTCCAAACAGTGGCGTACTAATCAAGTTATCTGCTGTATGACAAAATTAATAGGTGTGGTTTCAATTAAGTACAGGTGATGCCCCCCAAAAAAGGGCAGTGATTTTGCCCCTAGCCCCTCCCATGTGACACTTAAGATCTGAGGAACCAAGAGCTGGCAGGGGGTTGCCTCTTTTCTGGCTCGGGAAGTTTTTGCTAGGACAAGGACTAAAGACGATGTATCGCACAGATTACAGGTTGGAGGGACAAAGAGAAGTAACACCAACATGAAAAGTAAGATGGGGGGTTTGCCAGTACATGTAGTCTGACCCATTAATAGAAAATGACACATTCACTGGACAAGGGACAGGACAGTTACAAATTAATTTTCCTGGTTTGGGCAGATGACATTAAGAAAAAGACCGCCACTGGTGAACTTTATCACTAAAAAAAATACACGATGTAACATACAAACAGACTATAACTAATGGACAGGCAAAAAAAGAAAAACCCGAGAGAGGGATATCTAGGCTGAAGAGAGAGTCAGGCCAGACATCACCCCCCAAAAAATCCAATGAGATGAACAGAGCTTGAAAACAAAGATAGCGGGGGTAAAGGGGGGCAGACAGACAGACGGGACAACATGATGGCAAAGTGGACTGCACATCTACCAACATGCATGTACACAGACGGGGGAAGAGACACGGGCAGACAGGACAGACACAAAAAAAAGGGCAGCTTCACAGTACGAAGTGCATGTATGACCCAGCGCAGATCTGAACACCACAGAACGGCATTAAAGCATTGCTCAGCGGAAGAGTAATGTAAAACTCGGCCACATTTACTGGTCAGAACTTTAACACGTATGACCAAAAGGCAAACCAGTAAACGCATTGAACAGACGAGCAAACAGGAACTGGACGAAGTTTTAACACAGTACCAAAAACAATTGGAGGACAATACCACTGGACTGGACAGTGACAAGTTAATTTTAACCCTGACTTGCATCAATCTATCACAACAGTGCTACAGATGCAAAAATGAGATGTCGGCGGGAGAACTACTGTTTGGAAGATTTGCAGATTTGACGCATCAGTTTTTAACTGATGTCTTAACATGACAGTAAGTGCATGTCAATCAGATTTTTCAGAAATTGTGCAAGGTCTCTTGAAGTGTTCTCTTCACATCGAACAAAGCCCTGTAATAACAATCGCTCCTTTTCTGCAGAAAGGAGTCAGGAAACTTTTCGATTTTCTGACCCTTGAATGATAGCGGACACCACTTGTTATTAATGCTTGTGGCACAAGTGAGACACCCAAATAGACACAGTCAGACTGACAAAGGGTCCAGACAGAAAGACAGAAAATCGAACAAACCTACAAGACCCATGTTGAGCGAAAATGAGACCATCACAAGGACAACTGCACAGGGGCCGGTACCACGACACTGATTTTTTTTAATTCCCAAAAGAGCATCCGTGTGGGGGCAGCTTAAGGACGGAAATCTCACTTTCCGTACACTCATGAAAAGCAAAAGCCGTGGCTCAAGTCCAGAAATGATTTTGGCACTTCAAATTTACACGTATACTACAGCGTGCTGGTCTCAAGACTTCATCAACAAATTTCAAGTGGAAGTCTGTGTAACAAGTGCCGATCCTCTAGCCACTATAACATCTATAAGGGCACGACTGCTTTAAAGGTCAAATCCCTGACATCATTATCACCTCCTTCTGTTCTTAAAATTCTTGCTTTTTAGGGTCAACTAGCACACTCTGTTGAAGTGTAGGGATATGGGATATGAAGCCATGAAATCACCCACACTCACTGCTTCTCAGCACTGCCACCATTTTACAGGATGCTCCATTTGGGAGAATGTCAGGAACGGTTGAGCGTTAAGACCAAAGACTGTGATAATTTCCTAACATGTCAGCCCACGGCATCTATCCCTTTTGCTGCAACAGAACTTCTGCTTATTAATGAACGACTGCCACTTAAAACCATATTTAGTGGGAGCATGTGCAGCATGCACTATCAGTTTCCTGTAGTCCAATGTTTGCTTTCTTTCCCTGTCTTTCACTTCATTTACCATCACCAAAAGAAAAATGTCACTGAAGCATAGCTCACGCAGTTTGTATCAAGTAAATAAAATGCACGTTTGATTGATGCAGCCAGTTGGGTATCAGTGCAAACACATTAGGGTACCAGTTGTCTTTGGATGCACTTAAACGAGACACTGTATATGCATAATTCATGGATTTTCTCGTTTTGTTCTTTAAGATGTTAACCTTGAGCTCCGGATTGCAGCCCACCACCCATAAAGCTGGGGCCACTGCTGCTGGCCCCTTGGTTGCTAAAGGTGCCATTATCACTGGGCTGGTTGTTGCCATAGGAATCATTGCCTCCCTGGTTGCCAAAGGAACCATTACCGCTCTGGTTGCCATAGGAACCAGCTCCTCCTTGGTTGCCAAAGGAACTGTTACCTGAGCGGCTGGCGCCAGAGGTACCAGCACCTGAAACAAACAAAAACAAAAACAGAGAGACATGCACAACAAACACAAAGAAGAGGGGGCAAAAAAGCAGCGGTCGACGTCCCTGATCAAATCACAATTTTCTTTCTTCAAGTCCGCTTAAAAATGAAAAAGAAAAAACATAGAGGGAATGACGGAATTGAAGGTCCCCTGGATTCTAATCACCTTAGGCAGCTTTGATCAATGGGCCTGCAATTATAGCAAATGCCGCCTCAAAGGGGCAAGCTGCTGCGAATACAAAAGAACTGGGGTTCAATGACAGTGCACGCCACTTTGGCGGCGGTTGATTAAAAAACGGCTGCAAACATTTGCCGCTATGCTTTGGCTAGTGTGTGACGGCATGGAAAAAATGTCAGGACATTTTTGCTCATGTAGAATTTCATAATAAATAACATGTCCCCCCCTGTCGACCGCTGCTTTTTATTCATCTGCAAACAAGAACATTAGTTTCAGTCATGAAGCCTGCCCTATACATTCAAAACAACCGACAACAAACTACATACAAGTATAAAAAATTGTGACACTGTATGGCTTTGCTATCCACACAGGTACATTGAAACATACTAAAAAGCCCACCGTGGAATGTTTTCAGAAATAGAGCACCCACATCTTGCAATGAAGAGGCTTTCAGCACCACACAATGTTTACCGACATGTACATGAATCGTGTTAACCTCAAAACCCAGAAAAATCTCAAGACCCCTTTTAGAATAACAAAGGCACCAGACAATAAGACCGAACGAGATGACACATGACCACATCAACACAAACTGCACATTGTACGTCAACTGATTCCTGACAGTTACATAATTATATGCAATGTTAAGTTCCGTGCCTGTTGCAGTGCATGTCCAAATGCAAAATAGGTGACCGGAGTTGTGGATTCGTGCTTCAGATGCACGTGCATGTGTGTGCATCTGTGACTTGTTTGGGTGTACTCGTATATGCAAACACAAAATGCTAATTTGTTACAGACAACTTTTGTTATCCACTGATGCATCACGAAAACAAGATAACACACACCCGCCCACCCAGTACTATCTGTTTTTACATACAAAGTGTGGACATTCCTTTGTTTTCCCGTGGTTAAGGAAACTTGAGGAAAATGCTCCGTTTTCTCCAATTAGGATAACTCCTTCGAGCTGGATTTTTGAGCTGGATGACGATTTCCTGGACTGTTCCTCTTCATTTTGCCACAGATAACACTGACCCCAAAATGCCTCTGAAACTGTTTTTCAGAGAGGGCAAAACGTTGTGTGGACGTGTGCGAGTCCACACAACGCCATCGCATGCGGACTTCTCTTGTGCAGAGGTCCGCACAATGTGTGCCACGCCTGCACACACTCTGCATGTTGTGTACGATTTGTTTGACTGACCTGACCTGACAGAAGCACTGTGCGACTTATCACAGGCAAAGAAAGAGAGAAATGCAAGAATTTTGAGCAAATACGCAGACACACCCAGTGGGCAGTGCCTGGTGAAGGTTGCCCAGACTGCCTTCTAATGATTCTCAGATCTGCAGCTGCACTGCATTTCTTGAGATTTAAGCACGCATCTGCAGGTGCATCTGTGGTGGTGTGTTGACACTTGAAACACCAATAGGGCAAGTTTGAGAGGAGTAAATTGCATGTATAGGTTGACCACTGGTCAACTGCTTTTTAACCTTGCGGAAGTCCCATTCAGCCTCATTCAAAAGGCTCTATTGAACTATTTTAAAAATCTAATCGTCACATTTTGGAACAGGCTACAAATCTTGTGGTGTACGTGGTCAAATGACACCTCCTGAAGTTATTTTCATGTGAAATGGTTCCCTCCATACTGTCGAACTGTATTGTCTACCGACAACTAGCGGCAGGGACCATGCTCTCGGGCTCAATTCCAAATGGTCGGCTAGATGCGCCAAACGATCCATCATTCGGGCAATGTTAGTCAAACCATAGCTGACTATAGTCAGTGCTGGAACTTGCCAAATGACGACATTTGGCTTGTCAATGTCCCCCCTCTTGTGTGCATGTGTTACATTTCATGTCCGGAAGAGCCGGACCGGGCAAATACATCCATAATAAATTTCTCACGCAGCAGGGTTTTTTTTGGTTCAAGCTTTGTAATTTAGATTGGAAGCTTTTAAGTGACAACTTTCATTGAAACTAATGGTATTTTTCTTAATGGGCTGATAGTGATCTGCAAGTATCAGAAATGATTGTTTGCATTAATTTACAAATCACGTTAATGTTAATGTATTAGGTATTTTTCCGATAAGCTTTACATTGCATGCTGGCTATGTAAACTCTTAAACCCAAAAGTGGACATGAATTTCATTTCTGAAATTTGTTTCTGTAATGATGTAAACCATGACTTGTTTTATGATAAACTCATACACGAACACAAGGAAACAAAGAACATGTAAACACATAATCCGAATAACGAATAAAACAGTCATCCCATTTTTTTTTAGCAGACAGGTACAAACTTAAACAAAAAACTGCACATACAGGGCTTTACTGTGTTCATTTAAATGAAAGACGACCAGGAGAGTGCACACAAAATGGTGGGAAATGCCCCTGGGAAACTGAGAAAGTGAGAGAGGGGAAAAGGCTGGAACACAAAATGGAAAACAGTTAATGAGACACAAAAAAAACCACTGCAATGATGATCCCAATATAGGCGTGTAAACCTTGCCCTTCCAAGTAACCCACACTCCACCACTGTGTACAGAAATATTAATACTCATTGGGAGGTTAAAACAGGTGGTAACAAGAGAAGTCACCGAAGCAACTGTAAAAAAAAACAAAAAAAACTCACTCTTGTACAGGGTACCGCCTGCCAAAGAATGCTCTGATTGGTCCTTGAATGAATACAATGGTTCTTCCAAAAGGGCCTGATTGACTGGAGAATACAAATCATTCAAATGAGGCAATGCATAAAAGGAGACAAGTAAAAAACACACTCCGTCTGTACAGTTAATGGCTGGGGTCCCTTCTGCATAATACAATGTGGCAATGTTGCGTGAAACCTTCACAAGTTTCTTTCTGCAGGATTTTCCATACTACCAGAATGTTACCTTCAATCTTCTAAAAAGTGATACATTTCTAGTTAATGTATAAATTCTTACAGAATAACTCACTTCTTGTGAAACATTTTCCAAAGCTTATTGGAAGTAGCTCTTAATGAACCTTGACAGTTGTTTGAAAAAAAAAATTAAACGTATCAGTTGGATCAGTAAATCTGACAGAGAAAAAGAAATGGGTTCTTATTCTTATGGCTTGCATACTTTTCAGAGGTTTTCGAATTGGTCAACAAACATACGTCAAAACAACAAAACTAATATCACAACTTCACAAGACAACAAACAGCCTTTTCCCCTTTCTCTTTCCAACAGCAATCAACATGGAAAGTCAACAACACAGAGAAGACTAGTCTGCAGGACTAAAAACCATTCGGACAAACAATCAGAGGTTTGCCTGCGTTCAGAAAACGCTTCAAGTTGAGTCGCACATCTTTACTGGGAACCTTCTGAATAGGTTTAGAGAAGAGAAAAAAAAGACAACGAAAAAGAACAGACTTGACAAGATTACCGACAGTTACAATGCAATCCCATTCGTGCCTCGGGAAAGAAGGGAAAACTTTTCAACATAAATTTTGTCAAAGCACAAGCAAGGGTGGAGAGAAAATATGTTACATTTGTTTGTAATCGTGCATTCACAAAAAACAACACGACACAAACAAAAAAAATTACACAAAAAGTCACACTTTTGCAGACCAGTAAACATGTAAGAACGACAACAAAAACATTTCAGACCAACCATTCTACCCCTAAAAGCCAAAAGCTTGAGAGAATTTAGTACTATTCACTTCTGAAGAGTCTATCAAGTACTTAGAAAAAACTAAAAATGAACCCAATAAAAAGAGCTACATCTCATGAAGCAAGCTTGTTGACAGGAACAGAAACACTTCCAATGTATAGACAAACCACCCTTGGGTCAACTGTGATGACGTCCACGTCTGCGGTTTAAATTGCTTTTTGTAAATGCCAAGGTCGGAAATAGTTTGATCTAAGATCTCACGTCACTGTTTAAAGATGATCTCTGAGAGGTTGTCAAAAAACTTTCATGGAAGAAAAAAGAAGCTGGTGAGGCCTGTCCAAAAATTGCTCCACTCTTCACAGTTTTGCGGAACTGAATGTTCCGTTCTGTTTTCTGCTGATGTGGAAAGATGTCCAATAAAATGCATCCAAAAACTGGGGGGGGGTCTTTTGTGCTAGGGAAAGGACATAATGTAATATTCCAACAGAGAGAGACGGAGACAGAATCCATGACCTTTCAAACTTCCTCTTTCAATACTGCTTTCACTCTAAATTTCCCCTCGGGATCAAGTTTGATAGTACTTCGTCACATCATGCCTCAACATGTTGCTCTCGTGGGCGGCATCTGGTAGAGTGTGGGGCAATATTTTTCCCCTCCTACTCACCTGTGTTACCCATTCCCTGTAATGACTGGTTGGCAGCGGCGGCCGCAGCGGCCGCTGCCGCCGCTGCAGCGACATTTGCTCCAGCTGTGTTCTGGCTGGCCAGTGCTGCAGCGAGGGGGGGAAAAAAAAAAAACCAAAACAGACCAATGATGAAATCTTCCATTCTTTTCCGGGTTCACTTTGAAACTGTCATCGTATCTCCTGCCAATGAAACTCAGAAAAATGAACCAGTATTTAAATACCTCGCAGCGTCTAGCAGTGTGCTGCAATATCTACTGCAATGAATAAGTACGTGTACATGCGCAAATTGTCTCAATATACAAGTATTACCTTCATTCAGTTCACTGATCTTGTGAATTGCCACTAGAGGGGTCCCAATACGACGCTTTTAGCATCGATCTGCGCACTGCCGCGTTTGAAAACGAGGCTGTATGTGTCAGCTCCAATTCTTAATACGATCAGATGATTGAAAGTAAGGAGTCAAGACACAAAATACATAAAGGTGTGTTAAATTCAGACTTTTCAGGCCGCAAATTTTTGTGGAAGAGTCGACACGTAAAATCAAAAGAAAAAGTAATGGCAGTTTACCGCGAACTAACATGCCTGCCATGGTCGTGTATCTGCATGTGCAGAGGGCGTGGTTTAAACTGAAGTGGTGTCACACTTACGAAGTGGGTACTACATATACTGTGTCGCCTCCGCAGGCGCGCGTGACGAAGTTCAACACAGAGAGCCTCGGTTTCGATGCGGATATGCGCAGACGGCGCTAATGTGAAATATCCCTCTATACATGTACACTTACACAAGGAACACGTTAGTTTTGATTAGGCCCCCCCCCGAAAAAGTTGGTCTCTGGTTAGAGCGTGTGTCCATTTTGAACGTGTCAAATTTTTTTTTCCATTTTTTTGGGTCAAAATTTTCAAAACAGTGCCCTCTATTTCCGCACCGCCTGAATGTTCATGAGTAGACTGATTCTTGGCCACAAGTCCAAAGGGCAATTTGTTCAAGGAACCAGAATAATTCGTGGGTAGCTCGAAGCTGGTGATAGATCCGTTACAACTGCGTAATGTTGATGTCGAACACAAACAGTAGATCTTGGGCAGGGTACAAAGTTGCAGCCAGCTGATCAGCAACAATGGCGGCATGAGGGCATGACTAGCCTTTGCTCTTTGATCAAATATGATTATTTGTGTCCATTGCCAGTCTTAAACAGCCACCCCCCCCAAAAAAAACACATCGCCGCATCAATTCTGGAACTTTGGTCTGACCAGAGACGGAGTTTTTTTTTGGCCTTAGTGTACTGCAATATAACTGAATGAAGTAATACTTTGTGTCAATACACCCTTCACTCAGTACTCTCATCTTGCAAATTGCAGATATCAGTCAAAAACACTTCATGCAAGTTCCATTAAATTTCCAAAATGAAAAAAAAAGCACTTTAAAACCAAATGAGGCAATGCTCTGTTCATCTGAGACTGGTCAATGGTTTCCCACAAGGGACAAAACTCCAATGGAATGAACCCTCACTTTGCCAAATAAATGTCTTGTGTGAATTTCCACATTATGATTCAGCTTGTCAGGTGTTGTACATGTGTATTTTTTTCCCTAGCAGACCACTGAAAACACACAGCGACTTCAGCATATAAATACTCCAATTGGTATGTTTTTTTAACTCACTTGCTAACTGCTGCATACCGCTAAGTGCTCCGAAGTTACCAGTTTGAGATGCGTGTTGCATAAGGTTCACCAACATCTGCACGAGTGAAGAAATTATCAGAAAGAAAACAGCCATTAAAAAAAAGAGAGAGAGAGCCGATTCATTTTGAGAGCAGAGCTGATGTACAACTCAAACTGCCACTGATAATCCTTTTAAAGAAACTCAGAAATTTCTCAAAAGGCTTGCAGTCACACACCAAACACAGCCCTGTGAAGTTAAGATGCAAGTTACTCGCTGCGATGAGTATATCATCTTTTCGGAGGCTTGTAGTCACACACCCAACACAGCCCTGTGAAGTAAAGATGCGAGTCATTCCCTGTGATGAGTATATCATCTTTTCGGAGTAAGAATAAAGTGTTTGTGTAAAATAATATCAAATCCTCTGTACAGCTGATATTTGTTTTGTATTAGACGCTGAGAGTTTTGCTTGAATCTCATGTCACATGAACAGGAAAATTTATGTACACACACACTTACGTAGAAGAGGTGTTACTCTACAATTATGAATCCCTGTGCACAGTAGATGAAACTCATGAAGGGACATGGTGTCATTCCAGGAACGTCAGTGGTAATGTCACATCATTCACAGCCACAAAATCACTACAAAATTTATTACAGCTCATAAACCAGAAACTCCGCATTACATGCACATGTACATAGATACATGTCGTAAGAAAGCTCGATTTTTTTTTCCAACGGAGGTACTGGTAATCCACACAACTACCGTACCCGGAGGGTAAAATTTATATTGTATACAGTATTCTCTCTGTCTGTGCAAAATATATCCAGTCAATTGCTGTGCACATGATGTACAGCTTGAACATATATGGCAACTTATGTTACCTTGATGCGACATATAACAAAAGCTGATGTCACAGCACTTTTTCCTATGCTCATTCATTCCTCATTAAATATGAACTACCCCGGCAATTTTTTTAAAAACAAATTTATGCCTGCAACAATTCTCTGTTCATAAATCAATTCTACCCCTTTTTACACATGTATGAAATAGAATCGTCCAGCATCCCCCCACTGGCCTGAAGTCTCTTTAATATTCACGAGGGTAACAGTCCAGCTAACGACCCCCTGGTGTGATAGGTTACTCTATCCCACCATATTGACCACGGGCAAATTAATATGACCAGCGCCAGACCCTGCTCTCTGGAGAGAGCGGAAGAAGGGGCAAGAGAGAATAAGTCCTAAGGTATGATGACCAGCAGCGGCCCAAAGGGGAAATATGGGCTGGAGTTACCACTTCTGTTGGTGTCAAGTGTTGCCTATTTAAGCACTGTTGACCTTGGGAAGGAGGGGAGGGAGACCATGGTTCATTGGGTTCAGTGGCTGAACATGAGCTGAGCAACTCAATACCCTGTCCCCTCTTCAACCTGCCGAGTGGAGGAAACTACCTCTGCTTTTATGTGTGTAGGCTTCAATAAAATGACAGCAGTTCTTGACTCTTTCAACTCTTCTCCTACCTCCATGGTTCGGGCACGAATTCAATGACAGCTATTTTACGAAATGGAATGGAGAGGAGAAAGTTGGTGGGGGGGGGAGGAGTGACTAGTCACGAATCCCCCTCCCCCCAAAGACATTTCCTGAGTAAACCAAGATGAGCTCCTCAGCTTTCATCTTGGTCTTTGGCTTTCACCAGGTCGGTTCCAACTCCATTCAGAGGCTACAGGCCATAAATATGTGCTTGTGTGTTTGGAGAAGCAGGCTGGGAACACAAAGAGTCATATATTCACACCCAGCAACAGTAACTCATTAATAAACAAGCACAAGGACTATTTTTCCATGTGCGTATGTATTATTCATTAAAAATATAGGTTCCATTTTTCTTTGTGTCCCCATGTCATCACATCGATGATTTCATAAGTGTACAGCACATTCTTTAATTTCCAAGAGTGATTAAGTATTTATGTAAATTACTTGCTTAACAAATAAAACTGGTTTGAAGTCAATTTTAACGATATTCCCATCTCCAATTACACACGGCGAGTGCAACAGGAATACAAATATGTCACACTTTTGGACTGAATCTACCGAATAATTCATACACCATTGGCTTGTGACTTCAAGAATGCACATCCGTCAACATATGTATTACAAATATGTCTGCCACATTTGTATCCAATTCTGTAGGACATAGTTACCCTGTGCATGTACGTACATGTACAAAATAATGTAAATTACATGCAGTGATGGATTGCATGATAGAGATGTCCATGCATATCGCATCATATGCACTTTATTTACAATGATCTCATGCCGACACACTCAATTAAGCTCTCTTCAAACACACACGCTTCTGCACGCATCACATCGTTATTCACTTTGGCAGGGGGGAAGATGGCAATTAATTATTCCGCAAGTCTTGCTGCACGCCCTGCCCGTCAGCGCACGCCATTCCCTCGGCAGTATCCGAGGTGTGGTGCGCGCATGTGCCGGGGAAGGAGGGGGGCCAGCCTACTGGGGCCCGACTGCCGCAACGTTCCCACGGTGAATTGGCGCGGTGGACGTTTCAGTCAATACCATTACCGACAGAAATATGGATTTCAGCTATCACAACAGTAGCCTTGAGGAGACAGAAATGGCGGAGGAAGATGATCGTTCATTTGCATTCTGATCACTCCGGTTGAGATGATGACAGGAGAGAGTTGCTTGTCTTTAGTGAGAGGGAAGCGGGGATGATGATGGGCCAACAAGGAGTACCGGAGGGGGAACTGATGAGGACGTGGGAGACAGCAGAAGGGATGTGTAGGAAGTACTGTTAGATGTGCCAACTTTATGAGGAGTTGAAAAGGACATTCAGAGGACTGTTGATGAAACCAGGATATCTGCTCTAACATTCGGGACAACATACAGGAAAGAGGCTATGTCTAATCTTGGCAACTCAAGGAAAGGGCAAAAGATAGAGAACACACAGGCAGGCATGGCTGAGTGCAGAAAGCAAAACAGGCAAAAGTGAAATCACGAGGAAACTTGGGGGCGGGGGAGGGCAAAAGAGTAGAGGCAAGGATCACAAGCAAACAAATCAAAAGGGGAACCGCAGCAGACGGCAGGTGGGTACTGTTTCACGGGGAGACGGCCCAGGCATGAGTCCTGTCAACATTGATGTTGAGTCTATGATCCATGAAGTAAGATCCCTGACCGCGATATTGACTCACAATGCACACTTCACTTGCACCTAGAGTGCGGGTGAATGTCTAATGATTTCTGCAGGGCATTTCTGGGCAGACAATGTAGCGTGTCTCACAGGGATACACATTCGAGCTCACTGGTACTTATTCCATTCAGCGGGCAAGCACACATCTTCTGGAGACCGACAAATTCTCTGTGAAAACTGCCACAATTTCAACACACGATACACAAGGGATCAACACAAATTTAAATTCAGCTCGGTCACAACAATAATCAAAGAAATTAAGTCGAAATTGGAGAAGTGTAACAAAATTAACGGAAAGCAATTTCAAAAAATGAACGAAAAACTGTTAGAATTACAGGTGTACCTGTGACCCAGACAGGTTTGAATTTTAAATTACTTCGCCATTTTTTAAATTTCATGAGGACAATTGACTAATACACATGGAAGCCTTTTGGAGGCATAATTGCACAAAATGACCGATGTGTTGGCTAAAAGGTTCAAGAGGATATAGGGCACCATACTTATTAGTGCTCAGATACCATAAAAAGCCCTGGTCAAGGTCACATGTGCTGAGAGCACATGCATCCTTCAGTGTTGCCTTCCGTTCCTCCATTGTGCACCATATACCCCGTACCAGGGCAAGTTGCTACCAACATGCCACCAATTATGCCTCTAAATCCCAACTGAGGAATAATTAGCACTCCCTGATGGTGACGGGGGCAAGGTCAAGGCAACAGGAGTGGCTGACACTCACTCAGAAGAGGCAGCCAAATATGAAATGCCCTCCGGATGCATGAACTCTGTGTAACCAAGATGTAACTGATTGCACAGTGGCCGTACTGGCATGTGTGTGTGCCAACCTGACAAACCCACTAGTACCACATGTAATGCAAACGTACAACGTACATGTAGTGTGGACCCATTAGCAACGAGGTCCTCATAAAGGCAGGTTGTGTGAACCTTGAATGGCAAAAACCAGGTCCACACAAGGTAACTCCCTTTCTGGAAAACAAAAATCCAGTACACAATAGTGTTTCCAGTGCAAGAAAAAGGAGCATTTTCACCAAGTTTGCTGAGTTTGAATGCATAGAAACAAAGGAATGTCCACTCTAGGGGATACATGTACATGTAGGTACAGTGATCATGTAAGTGCAGTGGGGTGTGTTTTTGTGCGTCTTTATACTCTCCTTCAAAGTATGACAATGTTTTTAACATTCTTGCGGTGTTACATGTAAGCGTACTGAAAAGTGCATTTTTTTTTTTAAAACACCAAAAATTGTCAAACTTTTCCGGACAAATGAGGATGATGTTGAAGAGATTTAAATCAGGGAAGACACTGCTCAGTTGATATGATTTCCCGTTCAAATTTGGAATCCCAAATTTGCTCTATGAAAACATTTCTAAGGAAGGAAAGGTTGCATGCTGGCTTCATGCCATATATACTTACAAATTGCCAAAGAAATGGAAATTTACTACATCAAAATGTACACATTCCAGGGTTTTGCACATCGATATATCATTTTGGTTCAAAACCTTGGCTGAAATTGTATTTTGGTATGCAAATTTCCATTGGCATGAAAACTACAAAGGCTCAAAAATACTGATAAAAACAGCAAAACAAAAATTGAAAACAGGAATAATTGAAACACAAATGTGCAGTTTCAAGGGCTGTAGTAAAATAACTGTACAGTCCAATTAAGCGTGCAAGTGATGCATGTATGGACAAATTCATCCCCAATCATCGTCAGTCACAATGAATGTATTAAGTAAACCTTTGGACTGAGAAAACAAAATTCGCATCGCATATTCAAGTAGAACATTTTTAACAGCTCTCAGTAGATTCCTTAGACAACACAGTAACATCAGAGTGCAACATTCTGTCCCAAAATAGAATGCCAAGTCAATATCTGGTAGTGCAGCACCTTGATTTGCTCCATCAAATCGGATTCAACTTTGGAAGCATACCCTTGATTTTGTGATCAAGGTTTCTTTACAAAGGTGAGCATTACCAAACACAACTGCCTCTATTCAATGACTTGGCTCTATTCTGGGGAAAAAGCATTAAGCTAAGTTCATTCTTTTATTACAAGTAGTTGACACTGACATCAACTACAGGAGGCACAGGATAAAGGCAATCTCATCTCCCTCTCCCGTGTAATCCTGATACCTCAAAGACTTCAAACAAGCACTGGTATAATGTTCTTGCCTGGCATGCTTTCAATCTGTCTACACAGAGCGGCTAGGATTTCCTGCGCGCATCCGTTTAGGTACTAAAATCTTGGGCTAATCAAAGCACCCAACTACCTCAGGATGGACAAGGTGAAAAAAAAACCCAACGTATCGATGGAGCGCTATTACTCAAGACACAGTTTCTGTTTTTAAAGAAAAGTCTGTAGCGAGGAAAAAAAAAAAGCCTTGCTCTTGTATCCTCTTGGCGATACAGAGGTTTAGAAAAAGAAGACCCTTCCTGGACAACATCTGCAGATTAGAAAATTCCCTCCGAGAGGATATGGAAGGGAGGGAAGAGAGAAAGAAAAAATCCCCCTCCCCAAATTGGGTCAGCCTCCATGGCCCATTTCCGAAGCTAAACACACCCGGTGTTAACGGCGAGTGCATTTAGTGAGCCCTGGGGATGAGGGATCTGGCTTCCCCGTGCGCTCGCCCAGGCCGTAATCTTTTTAAGAGAATTTCAAATCCTCAGGACGGGGAGGGAAACGGGAGGAAAAATCAGTGCTGTTTCTTGGGCTGGAGACTTATGCAGCATGAGTAGGGCCTGAAATCCTTTCAAAAAATTCTGTCATCTGCATGATACCTACATGTACACGTACAAAAAACCCTCAAATACAAAAAAAAAGTTCCCTTTTACAACATGAGACACAAAGGGCATTAGGGTGAAAGGAAACAACAGGACAGTGACCCACCCCCAACTGGAGTCTGTAGAACTTTTGTTGGTTTACTATTCTTCAGAATGTTCAATGTTTTGATACTTACTCAGAGTAGACTAAAATCATTATATGAGAGCCAACGACTGGTGCATGCACAATCTGGCCAGCAAGTAAACAAATATCAACCTGACCAGAAGCACTTGAGGCACTTACTATAAAGCGTGCACTGCAGCACAGAATTTGAAAGCACTGTATAAATTGAACGAGATTCCGGTGGGTAATCATTTTTTTTATTTCAGACACTACCTCCCATGCCAAAGCATTCCTCACTACGTTTGGATGTGACAGTGCATCCCCCCTTAACATCACACCGAGTCACCTGTGACTTTCACTCAAATATCTTCCACGTTGATGTTTTGCATGATCGTTAATTGCTGTGATGAGGTTAAGACAAGGATGCATTTATAAACATGTGAAAATCTGAAGGTAAGCCAGACAGGTTGGTTCCTGATAGTGAGATACATTCAAACACCATAAAAATGAGTACCGGTACTCATGCCGTGCGTGTACCGGTACATGTACACTACCTGGGAAGGTATAATGTATCGCCTGCTATGCTGTTGACATTCGAGGAAAGACCTCTTAACAAAATGATGTGGCTGACAGAAATGATACTGGACGTGAGCGCGTGTGCGGAAGGCAAAACTCGACAGCATTGTCTCCAACTCAAGGTTGCAGTATTGACTGATTCGAGCCAGTCCGATGTGCATCGGCACTGACACTATGTCCTTGTGCAACATGATGATCTAGTGGATTTCTCCTGGATTTTATGACAGTCAATAGGGACACTGTACCCGTGCTCAGCATCTTAGGAGGCATGATGTACTGCAGGTACACAAACACAAGTGAAAAGCTATACATACAGGGAGACTGTGTTTCCAGTCAAATTCCAATGGTAACTGTGCAGGTACACGTGTCATGGTGCATACGTAACCCAACGTGTGCATACATGCATGCAGCACCAGATTCTTTGCAGATGTTGACAGCTATGGGTGGATTGCTCAGACTGCAAAATACAGGTGACAGAGGCTTTGAATGTCAGTCTTTATCAGAAAGCTGTGATGTGCATTTTCCAATCTGTTCTTGGCTTTCCCAGACTCAGTTCCAACTTCTTAAAGGCCACCGGATCAGACAGTGGGTAAGCCGGCTTACTTTCTTGACAAACCCGCGCCAGGTGAGACCAAATAAGAAATTGAGCTGCCCTCCAGCAGTGCAAACGACAGACCGTCTGTCGGCCGCAGTGCTCCAAACCGAGTAGCACCCTTGCTAAGACTTGATAATGACGTAATCAGGGCCGCTGATTCAATACAGGAGATTAAAACGTATGTTCGGGTCTTCTTCGCTGCCGTGTCCCCCTGCTTGCCTTTGCCTAACCCCAGGGCCCGTTGCTTTCCTTCGCTTCTTTTACACAGAGCGACATGCAGCCATATTTCGAAGTAAATGGATTTTACTAGAGTGGCGGTGGGCCCCCGGGGGTTGTGGTGCAAAGCTGTCTGGGGGATTGGTTATTGAACAAGATGGAATCGATAAATGCTTGTTTGTTTCTGAGTGGAGACAAACAATAATCACGCATGATAGATGTACATGTACCATCCCTTCTTTTTAAGTACAATCAAGATTTTGTTCACAGGAAAAATTGGGCATGGTACATGCAACAAAAGCCATCCACAAAACACACAGATGGAAGGGCTTATTAATTATGAACTGTACAGTACTTGTACTAAGTGAGCACTTAATGCACTTTGACTGACTGCTTAAGAGCGCCGATATGCATGAACGTCCACATTCACAAGGTTTTTTGCTGCAAACCTTTTTCGACAAATCTTTCCCAGATATGTACCTTGCACCCTGTCCTTTTCAAAGATGATTCATTCATCCAATATTAAAAAAGAAAATCTCCTCTGAAATCTCCCCTTCCTGTCTTCCATGTAGTGGTGTATAAATATGTACATATACATGTTCATGTATGTACACTGTACATGTACACACAATGATGGTGTGTGCGATGACCTGAATGGCCGTATAAACAAAGTGCATGCTGAGCTGCTGTGGTGTGAAGGACCTTCACAGAATGAAGGTCCCCATTGCCCCTGGGTTTTCTCATCTGGTTCCCCGCAGGCAGGCAGGTCGCAAAGGGGGCCTGAATTTCTACCATGTTAGCAGTGGGATACTAATCAACCGGGGTCAGAGTGTCCATATACTACATGGTGCCCACGCCCGAGGTTGTACTGGTGATTTTAAGGGGAGATTGAAGGGATCCTGCTTGGAGCATCAACCGCAAAGAACGACACAAGAAAAACGGAATTCCCACTTACGGCTTTCTTTCTGAAGATCTTTTGTCAGCTCAACAGGGTCAAAACCATGGCACTGTTGGCTGATTTATTTCTGAAAACAGACTAACGTCACTCACAATGCACTGAAAATGTCATTCTCTAAGAATTACACACACTGTACGCGAGTCAGGACCTGAATGGCTTTATAGCAGCACTTGTTTCATCTTGGCATTTTAAAGCACAGCACAATGCCTTCATCCGGCAGCTTGCTCTGCGAACTCCAGAAAACACAGACTGAAATCCCAAAACTGCAAACCTTTTTGCTCCTTTACACAGCATGCTGTGCCCAGACGTCACTTTCTCAACATTGTCTGAAAGCCCTCCGTTGACTCTGAACAAAGATCCCAGTCTTTACACTCATTCCAACTGCTTCAAGGTTGCAAGGGTTAGCAAATCCTTTCAAGTCTTCCACAGAATGAGTTATTTTTAAACTGCTCTAAAACTGCCCGCTTCAAACTCCGCTTTTGAGGCATGCATATAAATATGATATTCTAAAGTCCTGGTACATGTACGCCAAGACTTAGGGGAAACAAGTCGGGAACGAAACTGATTCAAAAGAAATTTAATGCCGTCCATCCTTCGAATAACTGTTTGCGGTACCCGCTGCTACATCTGACACGAACCAGCTAGCCCACACCGGCAAGCTCAGTGGTCGAGTGGTCAAGACGTCTGTACTACCATAGTAAGCAGGAAGTCGTGGGCTCGAATCCCACCCGAGTACGCTTGTGGTTTCTTTTCGCAAGCTTTCGGGGGAAACACTGAGTATACAGTGATACAATAAATGTCAGACAGGGCAAAAAATCCTAAATGAAATTTAATGACGGTTGTAACATGTATGGCATGCCTTAAGGATACCAATTAGCATGTTTATCACCAATATGCATTTAGTGAAGATAAATACATTAATTCGTATTGGCTCAACGTGCAGCAAACTAGAGATCCAAGTTGACAAGTTGTCTTCACTCGTGATTAATTTGTTTCATAATTCCACAAAAGAGAGGTCACAGATTATGCACATGTATAGAGGTTACATAAATGTACGGCAGCTGTCTTCCCAGTCAGAGCATTGTTTGGGGGGATATGCACTCACTACTCATGTGTATCCCTATGGATCAAAACACTGACCAGAAAGATGGCTGCCGTGCAAAACCTCTATACAGGTGCACTCATAATAGTCAGGTAGACTATTAGCATGTTGGATAACAAGAATTGTATTTCCATGCAGCTTTACCGCACCTGTTGCATTTTCATGATCAACTTTTTGGCTGCAAATCTCTTTTTGCTTTTCTCAGCCACGTCTTGAACTTCAGCATTTCTGTAAGCATGCAGAAGGAATCAAAGAACTGGCAGTCAATGACACTCAGAGTCACTGTCTTCCTGCACTTTTTTTCACACTGGTGTTTCACACTTTTTTCATAATGCTGAGACAGTTTGGAGGGGGGAAAAAATTTCCACTCTGATCTATAAAGCACACGGCGAAGACCAGAGAACTTCCACTGCGATGCACTCTCGTTCCGGCATCTGCCAGTACGCCTCTGGGAAAGAAAGAAGTTATCGATGATTCTAATGCTGTTAGGAAGCCTTTGCGCAATGTGAATGAACTTTCTGAATGCCCAAGCAGAAGCTGATGTACTTAGGATGTTTTCCTCCATTGGCTGTCATCTTCCTCTTGGATGAATAAACCCGGACGATATTCGAATGATTTTGTTGTTTTGTGCAAGATGACTTTTCTTGGTTTTAATAACAAGAACATGTATCAGTGCGTTTGCTTTAACAATGCAGAGGAATAAAATATGAGTAAATCTGATAAGACTTGAATTCAAATGCTGGTTAACCGTATGCTGCCGGGTCTAAATTGAAGTTGAATGATGAGCTCTCCGGGGATTTTCAAGATTTTCCATTTTCAAAAATCCTTCAAAAATTCATAACCAGTAATACTGGACATTTACACCCACACAAATGACTGCCTGGTGGCTACTCTAATCTGACAGGCAACATTTATAAACACCCGAGTATTTTAGTCAGGCCTGCCACCTTGTAAAGAGAGCCTAGATTGTGCAGTGTTACGTAATTTTCCCTTGTTCCTGAAACTGGCCCAATGCACTGCTGGGGTCTTTTCAAATGCGGCCAGATTAGCGTGCAGCGGTACTGTATTGCTCAGGCGCCGGAGCGCTTTTGTCCCTGGCCATAATCCGCTCACACTGAATGCCACAAAAAGGGGAATACAGTTTCAAAACAATGACAGTTTACCTTCGCTATTGACAATGGAAAAAATGTTGGCAATTCCCAGCAGCTTGGTTTTTTGTTCCAAGTACGGTCTTTTGTTACAAAGCCCAGCTCCTTTGTCCGATTTCGGGTACCCTGGCTTTGAGTATAAACTGGAGGTCTCCGGTACAGGGAACCTCAGCACGAAGTGGTTACTAAGTAACGGTACTCCAATACTGACTGCTAGTAAATTGAAAACTGCTACTTTCAGAATAAAACTTTCAACACTCAACATTAAACACACGTAGTTGAGCGCAGAGGAAGAGTCTTTCACTATGAATATTTAAGGAATTCATTGAAATGATCGGACCAGGACAGGGGACCTTCTTGCAAAGTTGCCCTGGGTGTGAGGATGCCTCCCCAAAGCAAACCACCGAATCTGTAGCACGCAATAACCTGATTTTCAACATAACCACCGCACCAGTCAAAGCCGCATTTCTGGGCACAGATATTCAAAGTAGTCTTCGTACGCTTTGGGCCTCAAAGAACTAGACCAACTCTCCACGCAGACAGGCGCACGCACTGCGAGCACAAACTGGCAACTCGCTTCTCAAAAAAAAAAACCCTTTGCTCCAGTTCTCCTCTCAAATTGTCTTTTAATTTCACTGAACGAATCCAAGACATCTCATCAGAAAGCGGCCCGACAGAGCGGAGGGGGAACAAGCGTTTAATCCCCGCTGGCCCCCCGGGAACCAAGCGGCAGACAGCTGTTAAATTCGCTGAGAGAGCCTACATTCCAAACACCCTAGGGTTTTGCATGAGGATGGATGATGGCTTTTTTTCCCCCTTCCCCTCAGTCCTGGACCACAATCCTGCTGAAGCATTGATTAACCCTAGATGCTCTGTGCTACTCACTGACTAACTACTGATTCTAAATTATGGTGGGGGGGGGAGAGATTGGGGGAAAGAGGGGAAGAGTACAAAAAAAGGGTTGCAAACAGCAGGCACTGGAATTTAATGACCGTGGTAAAATGCCTGGAGAATCACTTGATTACGCATCATTACCACGGGGACTTCAGTTTTGGCATTCGGCACAGCCGACAAGCGTTGAAGAATCACAGGTACAGAAGGTGCAATCTCTGAAACAGACATTTGCTGGTTGCTAGGAAAGAACTCACTACCATGTGTACACTTGGAATGCGTAAAGATCTGTGCGTGTTTTGAGGGAAACTCCAGCAAATGGCCATGATAACCAACTGCAGCGATTCGCACTATATTCAGCTTTCCGCGATTTGACCTGAACGGGCCAAACTTTTTAACTTCACGGCTGACATCTTGAATAAACAAACTCTACAGTTAATCATCATTCTTCATTGTTCAAGTAATATCACTCAACAAAAAAAGAGGCATTTGAGAGCCTTGTAAATGCCCTCATTATCACACACACACGCACAAATTTAATGTTGGGCTTTGCGCGCCCAGATCCCGTAGTAAACATCAGGGGTGAGATCGCGGGTAATTGAAAAATCCGCAAACTATTCATCAGAGGTTTTGAGGGCCCCAGCAGCGCATGGTCTATGCTGTATACATTTGTGTTTGCCTCAAGGTACACCTTAAGATACTTATTTCTTCCCTTCTTCATCAACCATTATACACAAAAGCATTATGGTGGTAAACTCAGGTTTTTTTTCAGATTGCAAGAGAGACTGTCTGAAAAATCCCAAATCAGGAAAATCCTGATGAAAATAATCTTGAAATCAGGAAAAACCCAGACCAATCTCAGCCCTGAAACATTTGCCCAGTGCCAGAAAAGGCTGCGGGGAGGAGGGGGTACCAGCAAATTCTTCAACCTTGCAATTGTGCTTTGACCCAACCAAGCACGACCCGTTCATACATTAACAGCGGAAATGAAAAAAGAATTCTCAAATGAGTGTACACGTCCTCCATGGAACAAATAAGGACAGCTACAGTATGTGCTTTTACACGTCATCCGGCGTCAAGTGGTTAAATGTGCAGATGTTGTCCATTTTTCAATGATGCGCATTAGAAGTGGTCTCTCGGTGGTGTCTTTCCCCTCAGTGGGTTACTGTTTTGTGAATGAACTCGACTCATTATGAACCTGTCTAGTATTATCAGCGTTCATTCGGTAGGCTTTAAAGTGTACTACTTGAGGAGCGAAGGCTGGGCAGGTTAGGTCCTGAATGATCCACACACGGATACAGAAGATTGAGAGCAGAGTATAAGTCATTAAATCATAATATGACATGAAGATGCAAACTCATTTGATTTTAAGCTCGATCAGAAATTGGATGAAAAGGCAATGGAGGAGTGACGGTACCCATGTTGAGATTAGCTAGAGGCTTAAACGGAGGTAAAAGAGATAAAATTCTGAGTTGATGCGGCGAGTGGCGAAATCAGAGTACCAAGTTAAGACAGGCAGGCGCTTGGAATTTATTCCCCCGAAGCTGCTTCAGGAAAGGCAGGTTGGAGGAGGGCTGGGATGGATGGAGATCTGGCAATGGGCGTCAGAGACGTGAGAGGATGCGCCTGTGAAGAGAGGACAGATGGAAAGACATAACAAGGGGGCTTCGTCTTACCGCAAAGTACTGGTTGCTGAAGTTGTTGGCGAGCCCGCTTGTGAGTGCCTGGTTCATGGCCTGAATCCTCTTCTGCTCCTTCTCTCTTATTGTGTCAGCGAACTTGACCACGAGCTTCGAGGAGCAACCCTGACAGTAACAACAGAAACATAGGCACCGTGTAAATATCCACTCCAAATGTGGCAAGTCTGTGCGGGTACATTGTACGTTCAGGTACATTCGTTTCAAAGAAAAGCCCTCGTTCGTCCACAACACGTTTTCCACATGTTCACGTAGGTCCTTAAAAATGCATACAACTGGTGGCCCATGCTGTACTGGCCCATCCAAAGGATATGACCTACTAAGATAATGGTATCTTTTGTGCTTTGGGCAAAGGTGCCATCTTTTATGCCCTGTCATTTCCCCATTTCTCATCCAAGAATTCATCCCAGTTAGTATCGCATGACATTACCAGCAGGCATACATGTACATGCACTTGTTATCCTAAAGTCTGCAGCAGAAAACGCCTTGTGCAGTCTTTTACATGACTCTGCATGTAGGCAAGCATCTGGTCATGCAGCTAGATACAAAGCCACTAAACATGCTACACACAAGGATACATGTAACTGCAAATGTAATTAGGTATTCGGATAATCTATGTACGTCGATACAAATCCCGACACACTCCTTAAAAAAAAAAAAAAAAACTAAATCACTCAAAAAGCACACATCCCGACACAAGCCAACATGAATACAGCCTATACCATGACAGTGTTGGCTGATAATGACCAGTTCTTATCCAGGGCATAAAAGAGTGTGGAAGTTAAACATCGGACACCAACTCCGCTTCTTGAAGCGTACCCCCCCAGGAGACCAGCATGAAATGACACCCCACCAGATTGACACTGATCTGCTGAGGCACAACTATCTGGAATCACTCAGATTTTCTATGGCCCTTACCTGATTGGCACGATTCATTTCAGCTTTTTTTTTTTTAAAGTGCTAAACACGGGCTCTTCTAAATTGGCATTTTATAGAGGGGGGAGGGTTACTACATGTGCTCCGCAATGAACTCAGGAACCTTGTATCTAATTCGTCCATTCCATTACTCGGCTGGATTTAAGTCTCAGTACATTTCTCTTAAAAGCGGCAATCCCAATTGGCTGGCTGTGGTTTCAAAAAGCTTATTTGATTGCGCTGACATATGATATCAACAGCATACGCTTACAAATTCTTCTGGCCAATGTCCTGCACACCAGATGAATGATTTTATACAGAGTCTGGCGTACGTGTACATATATTCACCAGTATGCTACTCGTATTGGGCGATGGACTGGTACCCTGACCATTCAGTGGACTCTCAAACCTCCCATTTAATCCAATCAGTGAACCACTGCTCGGCAGACTTCAGGCCATCCCAACAGAGATGGCTACTCTGCGGGTGCTGCCTTTCCGAGTACAAAAAATTCCAGACATGAGGATTGCCCGCCCCAAGATTGCATGCCATCGGGCCAGCCATGATTGTCCTTGCATTTTTATTTAAAAAATGCGGCCGAAGTGTCATGGGACTGCGCTGACATAACGCACCTTCAAAGAAATGCATACCATCTTCTCTCCAAGGCAGATCAACAAGTACTGCCGCTGGAGCGTATTTCAGTCTAGTCAAATAATTTAGTGTCGCCAAACCATCCTGGTCTACATGCTTAAATGCACTTTTCTACAAAAAAACTTCCTTAAAAGAAATTTGCCCTTCAAAAACTATAGGCGCCCCATAATCTGAAAATTCTTATTCCTTTTTGTTGTACAAGATGAGCACAATCGCTGCTCACATCAATAAAAACATTTAACACAAAGTACCAAGAAAGTCTATTTACATGGACAGTGTCCGGTTGGACATAAACATAGGCACTGTGCTTTTTCAGGTCAGCTTCTTGACCTCTAGAAAATGAACAGACCTCTCTCTCACTTGGCCAAAGTTGTAATTTGTCCCGACCAGCAGCTGATTAACTACATGTACATGAATGGCCCAAGAGCAAAAAAAAAAATTATAAAGAGTTAAACAACTGCATGCAGATATCCCGATGTAAAAAAATACCACTATTACACACTAACCAAAAGAAAGGCCTCTTTAAAAGGAATGACACAAATGGTCATTTTGACTCAACACTTGATACCAACTGAAGGTGATACTATACTTCTGCAATCTCTGACCCTCGGCACAAAAATCTGTGGCAGGCATCAATGAGAGAGGTCTTAAAGTGTAGACGGTTTTGGCAAGCATCTCCAATGCCTGATTGCGTTATTCAGGGGATTGTCTCATTTTCCCACCCTAATCCACAAAGTTCTTTTCCCCAAGGGAAAAATAAACACAAAATCAACAAACCAGCAAATAATTCCCGAGTATCAGTGAATAAAAAAAAAAAAAGACACACAAAATACAAATATATGCTTTGTTACCTACCTCCATTGTTGTGGACTGGTGTAGTGCGGCGATGGCGTTGAGGGCGCTCTGTCTTGTTGAAAATGTTACAAAGGCACAGCTTGCTGTTGGATACCAAATATCAATACGGCTTCATCATCAAAAACTGTACTGTCCACTACAATACTAACTACACACTTGCACTTTCTAACTACAGAAGATGTCATGAACTATTTAATGACTACAGCAACCCAAAATACATGTATATCAAAGCAGTCAGAGGGCCTAAAGCTTGGATCGTAGCCAAATTTTCCTCAAAGGCAACATGCCTTCCCCTTTGAGGAAACACTCTGAAACTTTTCATGTCGTAACTTGATAATCCTAAAAACTTGGCAACAATCTTTTCCTTAAACATTACTGTTACTGAAGAAATTCATAGTGAAGAATCACTTGCGACAAAATACCACAGTATTTAGTAATCTAGTGCACTGAACCTCTTTGACTTCGATGTCAACATTTTTATTGAAGCATTTGGGGTATATTTGGGGCTGAAGTAAGTAAAATAGGGCCACAATCACTGAAAACAGGTTTAGGAATTACATATTACCATTTACATGTACATGTGCTACATGTAGTATTTTGTAGCTTAGGTCAGGTCAGGTCAGGGTCAATATATTGTAATAAATGTCTTGCAATATTAATCTCAACATACATGTTCATGTATGTGTCAACATCTGCATTTTCTGACACCCTGGCTGGTTGAGATGTTTTGCTGGTTGAACTGCCACTGGCAACTTGGGGAAAAATTTCACCTGCCAGCGACTTAAAATTGAAGAGGACCTGAGCCAGTATGGCATGGAACATGAGGAAAACAGCCCCAGAGGGCTACATTTCATCCCCTGGAAATACCACCAGGTCTGCATGTCAACATGATTAAAGCAAATCTTTGGTGGCAAATACTTTCAAAATCACTGGTTTTTGCTATCAATACAGGTTTTTCACAATAGTTTGCCTCCATGAGTTTGTAACATGTTGTACAATCACAGTGCACGAAATCTGTTGACCCAATGCACGTTTGGAAAGGGTCGACAGATATCGCGCGCGGTGATTGGTCAATGCATTGCAAACTCTTGGAGGGGCACTATTGTGAATCGCCCATATTACCAAATGTAAATTTCCGTGACCAAATATGTTGGTCTTAACGACACTGCCCTGAACAGTGAGCATATATTTTGTGAAGATACAATTTTTTTTTATGAAAAGAAGAAAAGAGAGAAAGCTGTCTTGAAAAACCACTTCGACAAATTTTACTGGTATATGAACAGCTGATCTTTTCATGTCTTTTTCAACACCAACCAAACAAAAACTCAGCAAAAAACTTGTATGCTAGTATCAGCAGAGATTGTTGTATGTTGTGGGGGGAGAACAGATTTTTTTCTGTTTAAGCTTGAGTAAACAACATTTCAAATTTAAAATAGATTGGTTCTCGTAAACATTCCCTGTA
Source organism: Acanthaster planci (assembly GCF_054643075.1). Classification (NCBI taxonomy): domain Eukaryota; kingdom Metazoa; phylum Echinodermata; class Asteroidea; order Valvatida; family Acanthasteridae; genus Acanthaster; species Acanthaster planci. Next base: position 16,134,269 of record NC_141779.1, on the reverse strand, counting down.
TCATCCGTGGCTTGTGACATTTTTACCAAATGACTTCTTTTGAGGCCTTGAAGTAGAGAACAAATTTCTACAGCTTCACTAGCTTTTTCCCTGAGCTGTGAGGATCTGCCAGTTTGATGAGAGATACCACAGATCTGTACTTGGCAATCACCAAGACTTCCCCTTGTGTTGTATATACGGGTTCAAGTGTACGAGCGACCAGACACTCGACTCCCAACGCTCACCTTTGCTCTTTTCGCTCTCCCGTAATATGTGGCATTCCTCGATTGTGCCATACGGCGAAAACATCACCCGGATGTCATTCTCTGTGGCGTTCTTGGATACCATGCCGACAAACAGCTTTCTGTCTTCAACTGTGGGCCAGAGAAAAGGTGATTTTTTGGCTTATATTTTTTGGCAATGATTAGACGAGGATACGAGGCAAAAGAAATTCTTCATTGAGATGAAGTCTAATGTCGATGATGGAAAATTCATCTGTCAGTGGGAAGCGTCTTTCATGACGGCACTTTCTTCTTAATGTACTGTAGTCTATTCGTTGGCAACATCTGAAACAAAGATCCATCTTTGACTTTCAGATGTGAGGATTGAAAGATTACCGGGTGGACAGAGAGGAATTCACAATCAGCAAGACCGAGAACCCACCTGAGAGAAAATTATGCAGATATGGAATAAGAAGGGATACGGGGGGAGGGATACGGGGGGTTAACAAGACAAAACAAACTACAAAACCAGCTCAGGCAAAGGCTTACCATTTCGAGATTCACTATCAGCTGGCCTCATCTGAATAGGATTCTTCATCTGGAAATATACAGGAGAACATGACCAAAAGTAGCTGTTAAACCGTCGTACATTTTCTGGAAGTTTCCTCACCGCATTCGGAACATTACATAATTACGGTATGGTTCAAAGAGGGACCACTCAGCAGTGCCTTCGGTTTATTTTCAATCTTGTTTTAACTTTACACCCCTACAAAGTCTGGCAATTTATTGTTTTCTTCGGGCAATAACAACATAAGCCAATGCACGATAGACTCCAGGAAGACGCACACTGGGGAACTTTAACTGCATCTAATTTTATGCAGAATCTCCATGTGTAAAAGCAGGCCTTGAGCTTTCCAGGGATTTTTTTCAGCTCCAATTCACATATTTGCCCACGAAAATTGTCTCCCGTGACTTGAGCCAAAGACTGAGTCATGCACGTGTGTTGAAATTTACACAAATGTCTGACTGCGGGTGTATAAATGTGTTCGGAGGCACATGCACCACGCACTCCAGTCTTTGGGCTGCTGTAACTAATTTAGTTTACAAGTTTGCTTAAAGAACAGCAAAACCTGCAGCTTGGCTCTCAGCAGGTGTTGGAGGGTTAAGGGGCGATTTCCCTCTTGGTCAAGAGCACATCATTTGGAAAAAATTTGTTGCCGCGGCTCGATGTCCTCCGCAAAATATAGAGGAATATTGAAACAGCTTGGTGTAATTCAAATCGGATGGATTTTAATTCAAATGCCTTGTGTTGAAGATCCTCCGTTAAAGATGAAGCAGTAACATTTCTGACACATGTACAATATACTTGTACCGGTAGGTATGACATTTCCCACATCAGGACTGGGATGATCCATCCTACTTGAATCTTCAAAGTGCATGTGTGACTGCATTTGTAAAGTTCCATTAAATGGAAGATAAGTTAGGCACAGACGTGGTTGGCTGTGTCTTGGGTGTGGCCAAACCATCCAACATGTATGTGTTAGTCCAACATGGGTTACCTGTATACCTGGTAGTGTGGGGTCCGGCCATTTTTTTCCCTCAATCATTTAACATGAATTAACAGCCCAGATATGTGAGCTCTACAGAAACAGTGAAAAATGTAGGGCTGTGCCGAATATCCAAATAACCTAATATTCCATCGCTTATCGAATATTTGAATATTATTTTCCAAATTTGAATATTTTGAAAATTTTCTTGTCTTAAATGAGGAAAACTGCACTATGGAGGCTTGTTTCAAGCAGATTCAAATGAAAAACGACAGGCATCTTACATATTAACAATGATTCAAAAAGTAAATTATTCATTTAACAATTTAAAAGGAATACAAATTTTCAACAGGGCAAGAAGTATTGTTCATCTCTTAAATAATGCTATAAAATTGTGGCTAGAGATACATGTACTCCTAGATGTGAGAGGCTATAATATTAATTACAGTGCACAAGTGCGTGCATTATTGCAGTTGATTTTGTATATGGTTTGTTCATCAACAATCTGCTGGTTGGTACGACCGAATATTTGAATATTCAATTGAATTGAAGGTCAAATACTCCTATAGTGAATTATTCAATTTGACCCAGCCCTTGAAAAATGAAAATTGGCCTTTGCCATTCTCTTCTCTCCCTCTCCCCTCCTTCGGGGGGGGGGGGAGGGGAGAATAGAATTAGAGGAAAAGAGGGTGTTTTGGTACATGTTTGTGAAAGTGAGAAAAAAAAAGAGAAAAAATATGACCGAAAATCAGGATGAAATCGTGATTTAAATCTAACTGGTTACAGATGGGGGGGGACCAATACAAGTGTTGTATCATATTGTGGCGATTCCTTCTCCATGTTCATAACTGCACAAGGCCAGTGATCCAGGTCAGCTCTTGAGCATTCCTCAGCTGCAAATACTATTTCAAAGTAACGAGGTGCGCGCCTTTGTCGGGTCCAATTATTGACAGGGGCTTTGCTTACAGTCTTCCCTGAACGAAGGCACAAGCCACATTTCCTGTGCATAAAGGCCAGTCCAGATACTGGAGGATTTATGGTGTTTATTCTGTGAGATCGTGTGTACATATGAAGCGCAGTGTAACTTCAGAAATGATGGCCAAAAAGTAGGAAAGAGAGAAGGAAAACACATAGAAGTTTTTTTTTTAAAAAACAGGATGTAAGGAATCTTGGGTCATGGATAATGTGGACTTGGGCTCTGTGTATAAATGAATGAGGAAGACGACGCAGATCAGACTGACACAAATGCATAAACATACACTGTATGTACATGTGTACATGCATGCAGTTGGATGAGAAAGACGGACGGACAGTCCAACTAAACAGATGCTTCCCCCCGCCCACTGTTCTTTTCGCTGTCGTGGTCTCTAGAAAAAAAAAAAAAAAAAGACGACTCTTTCACGGCTGCCCAGGGGACACCTCGGGAATGAAATGAGACACCGACTTATTGACGATAAACCAGGCAATGATTGCGCCTTGTCAACAATCTGACAACGAAGAGTAAATAACCAGCAGGAAAAATACCCTCCATAGAAGGGGGGGAAGGCCAAAACGACCTCAGGCAATGGAAGGAAAAAAACAAACTGCACAGGAAACCGGCCACGTTTGGACTTCCACAATCGCTGAACTGTGTATTTGTTCAAATCAGAAGATTTGCATTGACCAGCAAGTTCAATTCATATGTGACGACCGAGGTTGGACAGTTATGAGTTTCCTGTGGGTTTGAAGTATCGGGAGGAAGGGAGTGAAAACATACATGTACAAGTGCAAACACTGTGCATGTATCATAGTGTGCACAAACATAATGGAAATTGACTAGGTGAATGAATTTGGGAACAATCTTCATGCACCTGTATCCTGGCATCCTGCCAATTTATACATTTGAAACATGTTACACATGTCGATAATGATTAGACGTATACATGATTGTACATGTACATGTATGAGAAGTCACATGTATGTACATGCTCACCTACCAAGTTAAGTACAGTACATGTAGAGATGTCTGTACCGGTTCATTTGATGCAAACATTTGATGCAGGCAAATGTAAATGAACGAGGACAGTGTGTCTATCGAAAGTTGATGAACCTGCTCAAATAAAGCTGTCAGCCGTCCATCTTCATTGAGGTTTGTGAAATACACCAGTTTGTTCTTCACATCTACCGCCACTCGTACGTAGTGTGGACCTCTGCAGAAAGAAGTCCACAAAATGAAGGGTGCGATGGCATTGTGTCCACTTGCACACGTCCACACAATGTTTTCCCCTCTCTGAAAAACAGTTTCAGAGGCATTTTGGGGTCAAGGTTATCCGTGGCAAAATAAAGAGTTCAGTCAATGACTGTTCAGTCAAGCATGTCCAAGAAATCATCATCAAAAATCCAGCTCGAAGGAGTTATCCTAGTTGGAGAAAGAGGAGCATTTTCCTTAACCACAGTGAGAACAAAGGAATGTCCACACTTTGTATGTAAAACAGGTATGGGTGTACCGGTACGTGCATGGTACACATACGTACAGTACATTACACATAGCAGTACAATGTACGATACAATGTGTAACAGTAACACATGTACAGTGTACATAAGATGATGTCCCCGTAGGGTACTGTACATGTAAAAACAACCAGATTGAGGGGAGACACGGGTTGAAAAATAGACCCAATAGAAGTTGTCTCCTTAATTTGAAATCCTGCATAACCTTGTTGGGTTTAGCATGGCTAGGGTTAATGCGACAAAGGCATACCAATGTGCAAGTACTGGTACACTGTGACGAACTCCATTTGCACCAGCAAAAACACAAAGAAAATGTCATTGATAGGGAGGCTGCATTCAAGACTGGTTAACTACCTCGCCAAAATTCATCAAGACGTAATCTATGATTATGATTGAGGATCTGCCTTAAAATTGGTTTGACATTTTACAGCTTTATCGGTGCCAACTGAGTCAGAGGAATCAGACGCAGCCTCTTCGGTATCTGTCGGACCCTTTCCAGAACTGAATCTCTGGCAAAAGGAATCGTGATTCAAATGCCAAATTTAAAATCGATTGCTGCATGGAATTGCCCAAGGTTTCCATCTCCACTCCTCTCAGCATGGGTAGAAAATGAGGCGTACATGTACACGAACCGCTGGCATCATGGCCGAATATTTCTTACCCTGGGGCATGCCGTTTCAAAACACGTCCAAAATGAATTGACAATTATGAATTTAACAGCCTTTCCACAGACAACGTACTGGAAATTCATAACCTACTTGCAGCTCTTGGAACATGAATTAACACTGTAATTCGCCGACTCATAATTTGGTACAAGTGTAAATTAAACATGACGTACATGTAAACTGTGCGCGAGTGTGGTACATACACACACATGTACATCAGTCGTTAAAGTTCAAGTCTGTGATTGATTGAGACTGTATAACCAGATGGGCATAGTGATTCAGTTTCCAACAACTTGTGTGCCAATTTTCTCCCTTGGGCATTCAAAATTCAACCCACTGTATCACAAGTTCCGACCCATAAACTGTGCATTGTGTGTGTGTTGCGAAAATTTGTCGGCATGTGTACTTGCCACACATACGGGAGGATTTGGTTATGATCATGGCTTTACTCTTCAGCATCGAGCCTTAGATTTTCAAGGTTGCAATTTACAAAATGCTTTTGAAAATGCAATCATCCATGTCACGAACACAGGTAAATAGACTTTGTGCAGTAGACATGTGTACAATAGCTGGAATTTAGGGCACAAATGGAAGCTCAGGTAACTGTAGAAAGAGCAACTGGTTACATTTTGAAAAACTGTAAAATGGGCTAGCAGCGAGCCACTTCGATATTTCAAAGACAAGGTCATTCCAAGAACAAAGTAACGGTGCACGTGCAAGTCAGCGCATGGCCGCACGGAATGGGCAGACATCACGCGCACGTATTACTGTTCCTGACTGACCTCGGATGCAAGGCATTTTGGCTGTGGGCTGTGTGACAACGGAACTGGCTCACCATCTGTAGACAATGTTCCCTGTGATTCATGTTCTGCCCAGCAATTTGTGTATCATGCATCTCAACGGGCAAAATAGCCGGACTGAACCGGTCTGCCACACTAGGACCAACAAATTAATCCCAAACTTACAAATGTGGGTTGTTTTGCACTTAGAAATTGGTGCCACGCAATCAAAGCACGCGGTTTTGCAAACACCTGGCACATGGTCAACTCTATCTGTGATGCATACTGTGCCTCCCAACTAGGATGAAAGCGTGGGATTGGCACTATACCAGCAACAATGTCCAACGTATAGCACTTGTACATAAACAGAACACGTAATGTAGATTCAAGTTTCAATGGCACCGTAAAGTGTACACACTACAGTTTGCTAAATTTAATTAACTTTATTATATTCAATTTTCCAATTAAACACTTGTCACAACAAAATGTGACAGAGTAACAATAATTTCACGTATTACTGAATGTCCTTGTGTCTGTACACGTAGGTGAATTCCTGAATATTTTGGTAGGCTAGGCAAGATGCCCCTGGGGTATGAAATTATGTTCCTACATGTTTGTTTGAATGGCACAGATGCACTTTACAAGTAACCAACCAACAATTGTTTTACAAGTAATCTGCATACTGTGCATTTTGCAGCAGTTTGAGGACTTAAAACCTTTTCTTCCTAGATGTTTAAGACTGTTGTCCGACTTCCTAGCATACTGCTTAGGGGTGTCTCCGCCACACCAATACACCTGAGACCCTTCGGCAGCACCCTTGCAACTATTTATAGAAGCTACAATACCAGCAGGTACACCTTAACAGGTTTGTGCATTAACTCATCAAACGCAGGGTCTTCGAATTCACTTGCACAGGCATGCCCAAGGTAAGCGTTCAAAAACAGGATTACTCTGCTTCTGCGTGGGTGATCGTTTGAGAAATCGGCGGGGGAAATTGGTGTGAACGGGCCAGGGGTGTTCCATGTACCTTCTCTGCAAAGTGCAAGGCCCCCAATCAAATATTCATTATTCTGCCTGCCCTGCATGCCAATCAAATTAAAGAATTTTCATTCTGCATGGACACATTTATTGCTTCCCTCCACTCCCCGAAGAAAAATACCGCACCACCTCGGCAAAATGTGGAAAATGTACCTGTAATGATGAAGAACACTCCAAATGGCATTACCATCTCTGTGAATTCAGTAGGCAGATATTTCAGGAGACCCCAAGGAACAGAGTTTGATTTGTCTAAGATAAACACATCACAGTCTTAATGGAATTTGAAGATGTTCTCGTCGCGGGGGGAGGGGAGGACAAGAGACACACACACACACAGAATCACGCAATGCCAGAAGGGACCGCCTCCAGGGTAATGAATAAAACATTATTTCCGAGGCAAGTACTAAAGAAATGCCACCTCGGGAACTCGAGAGTGTCATCTGCTGGTTAATTATGCCAGTGAAAATGTCAATTAGGAATCGACTGTACCTTAATTTCATAATGGCACTTCACAGACTGTTAGCGACAGCACTTTTTTAAAACTACACGGCGAAACAGTGCAAGCTTACAAATAGTTGGAGAGGTACAGTTGATTGTGTCCGTATATATTCATGTTGGAGCTACCATAGTACCAATACTTTAAACTGTTACCCCCATGCAGGCAAGTCAGGTGGAATGGAATACGTGCATATAAACGTATGCACGATACTGCCAACATCTGTACGTACATGTACATGTCGTTGGTGAGCATATCATGTTCCTGTATAAACCTTCAGAAACAAAATACTGATATCCTAAAATTTGCTGTCCTTCACATTTGAAGGAGGGTATCATGAACATTTTCAAGGGTAACATAAATGAAGTACCACTCTGAGCATGGTATAAACACACAGGATGAATACAAGGAATTACATGAATATGCTGTTTTAAAACATCACAAAAAAAGGTTTGGCACCATGAACATGACAGTAATGTACAGTTGTACATGTAAAGATAGTACGCGTACGTACATGTATAAACGAATATGCCACACAGATAAAGAAACCCAACACTCACAAACTTGTTCACAGAAATTTCGCACAACCAGTCCAGTGAGATAAGACAAACTGAAAAAGTCAGCGCTGCCATGAAATAGTGTGGGAGGACTGAATGACAACTTGGCGGTAGGTAGGGCAAGGAAGGGAGGGGGCAGTACCAAAAAAGCAATGGATTTTGCTTCGTCCATTGCAGCCGACCAATCTGAGTATCCTCGGCAATGAAAGGTCCCAGTCCAACGATCGGGTACACACACACACAAGTGTGTATTTGCCTGCAACTGGGGGCCCCCTATTGTTCAACTTTTTTAGAAGACCACCCATATGTTTTGTACACAGTTGTCAATCGGGGACCCTCTGTCAAGCGAGGACCTTCTGTCAAGCGAGGACCTTATTGTCCTCTATTGTTAAGGGTCCCCAGTTGAATGCAGAAACAAACTCACACACACACACTGTACTGTGACACACTACTGCAATGCAAACACACTGTGTCACTGCCAGTCATCGCTCTATGTCTGTTAATAACAGGGTCATATTTTTTGTCTTTTCCTGTTGCTCATCTCATTTATCACTGCGATGCCAAGCTAAAAAAAAGTGTACTGTCTGGGTTTTATGAAGAGAGAGAGGAAGGGTTGTTTTCCAAGAGTTTTTCTAAGAACCGCTTTGCTGATTTTTTTGTGTCTCTGGGAACTATCATCCTGCCAGTACATGGACACGTATCTAACAAATTTTGACCATCCGTAACAGCTGCAAATTTTATTAAGAAACACATAAAAAGAAGTAAAAGTACATTCTTTGCCGACAAATCAGAAAAAAAAAAGTTTGGTGAAAAACCAATTCTTGTTTTACTTGGCCTGATTTGTGGAGTCAGAGTTACTTACAAGGGGCATCCTGTGGGTATTATGGAGCTTTTTCTGAGCTTCTATGGCCGCCTGACGTGTGTAGTAAGTCACAAAACAACAGCCTGAAACATAGACAGAAACGACAACGGAAAAAAAAGGATATTTAATGACACGGCAATAAACAGGTCAACATGCGCACATCAACAGAGTGACACCCGTGAAGACAATGACATTTCAAGATGGTAACCAGACAGCCCCATTTGCACATTGCAGACTGAGAAAAAAAGCAGCCCTGCAAGGTACCAATTTATCTTACCTGCATGTACGTATAACAATTGATTGCCACGTACACATGTATTCATGTACTTATGGGCTTAGGTATATAAGTATATCCTCAGTTGGGATTACAGGTATAAGGTTAGTGTCTGCACCGCTGATTTTCATAGATGTAATTGGCATTGGGAATTGATGAGATTCGTGACATTAAATGAAACCATTAGCAAGCATGGAATGATGAAAATACCTTCCGAGGGGAAGGGGAATGATTCTTTCAAGGATGAAAAAAACTGGGCAATAATTTCAGGACAAGCCGATATGTTGCTTCCCTGGACTCCAAACCTGGGCATCTTACTGGAAACAGTGTGATGGCAATTCACTTTTAAGGCACAGAGTGCGCGCACGCACGGACAACCCTGCTGCTCTAAATCCCCTGAAAATCCAACACCTGGGTTTGGCAGTATGTTGATGGATATGGGGCTGTGCTGTCCACATGATCTCTCACAGTTTTACTGAAGCAGAAGAATATGACCACAAGTTCACTGCACAATGGGAGATCTGTGAGGATTCAGGATGATTTCCATCAGGAAAAAAAAAAATGGGTCAGAACTACACATCAAGAGTCAGGGCACCATCCAACTAATGAAAACATAAAAGACACACTTTGTAAACAGTCCTTACGGCCTCTGGAGAAACTGACCTTTAAAAAAAAGAGTCAAAGTACTACACGTACATGTAACACTGACCCTCTTAATTTTAAACAGTCCGTGATGGTGTTTACAGAGGGAGATGACATGCATCTTAAGAAGAAAAAAAAAGAAAAAAAGAAAAAAAAAAACTGAAAAAAAGGGAAAAAACAGACCAGGGTTAATTTCCGAGGAAGGCATTATCTCCCATTTACGCTGACACTCCAGAGCTATCAACACAGAGAAAGATGAAACACTTCATCTGAAGGAGCTGGCCACGGTGTGCTGCAAGATAATGGCCGGCCACTTCGGCTAATTGAGTCGGTCGGGGAGCCGGCTTAGCAGTCAACAAGCGCACGCGCAAGGTACCGGTGCTACTCGAGACACTTCACGTGGGGTGGCAGGTCGGGAAAATGGGACGGGGGGGGGGAGAAGAGCATGGAATTGCATGCAGATGTCGCCGGCGTCCGACATTGTAAAGGTACCCCCCATACATACATGTACATGTATTGTTCTGTGCATGAAGAGTACCCCAGACATGTACAGAGTTAAACTTGTGTACTACTGGTAGGTACAGAGGGCTTCTCCCTAAATTTTTTTATGAGGATGAGTGGCTAAAACACCCCCCACAAAAAAAAAAAAAATCTGGGTGTGTCAAGTGCACACAAAATATTTTTGGTCATGCCGACCAAGCCAAAAATACCATTCACAGTACGTACGGAACTTGCAAGTTTTCCTCAGGTTAAACGTACTGTACATGTGTGGCTGCCTCTGGTCATCAGAAAGTCTGGCTATTTTTGCATTTGGCTATTAATGCTCAGCTTTCAGTTTTCTTTGCTTTTTCCGTTTTGTTTTCAGTGAAAGTGGCAACATTGACTAAAACAGGCCAATGTGGTCACTGAAATTAGTCGTGTGGGTTGGTTTGGTAGTGACTTCCAGTCTGAAAATGCATGGAAAACCTTGCATCCACTCATTTGAATGGAATGTGGCCACAGAAAAAGAAAAGCAACATCCTGTTACAGAGGGCATTTCTTTGGCTCTAAGACAGGTACCGGTACCCCGGGGGGTAATTACACAAAACCACAGGGGAAATAAAGAGGTTGTTTATTTGTACAGCCCAGTAATAAGCAATGTCTGTAGTACTCTGATGAAAACCAAAAGGAAAATGGAGAATCTGTCTATCCTGTAAGTCCATCAGGCTAGGAGGAAAAACCACCCATTAATTCACACTGACGATCACTCCAGGAAAGAAATGCATGTACATCTGTTTGAAGATATCGGTAATTGTTACTCATGATACTTTGGTCAATGCAGAGCCAGGAATTTCATTCAAATTGCTGTCTCGGATCCTAACTCCCCACATGCTGAGGCTAGCTGGTCTCTCCCTGCAGCCTCCAGTGCCCTCTCGGCTGTGCTGGATACCAACCGCATGTTCACTGTTCTCGAAGGCCTGGCACGGGCTGGGTTTCCAGAATTACGGCTATGACGTCCCCCATATAGACCACTCTCATTGTGCCTACAACTTGTAGGGGTGGACGAAATTGGCAGAAATATCACCTTGTGGTTGGTTTTCGGTTTTACGACCAATTTGTTCACAATGGACATTTGTCTCATTGATTTTAGATAGGGTTGTATTTTCATTTAGTATTTCGTGGTACATATATCATTTGTGAATTACTCTGTTACTTTTGTACCAATGGCCAACCACAGTTTTAGCAGCCACTTGTGGGAAACACACGACTGTCACATCAAAGGAGCAGACCCCATCTGTAAATGACAAAGACTTGGGACCCAGCCGTAGACACGACATGCACATGCAGACACAGTATGGAAGCTGCCTGACTTGCCAGGGCATCAAGCCCTGTCAAGTATTGTGGTCATGTAACTGCCAAGGCTCTCAAGCCATCCCCAACCAGCAAAAAATCCACCTGACCTAACAGCTCTGTAGTGGTCTCGTAAAACTGGTTCAGTCCAGTAAATTTTATGATCCACAGGACTGGTGGTCTGGTGACATTACTAATGAAATTGAAACTCTCCTAACATGTACATGTACATGTAACGGTACTTTATGGCCGATAGACAAAGGAAGAGGTTTGCAGTCCTTGTGTATTAAAATACGTTCACCCCTACTAATGGAATGTTAATGGCTGGATACGAATATCCAACTGCATGAATCAAAGATGGCTGCAACTGCTTTAAAGCCAGACTACACAATTATAAAGCGTGGAACAGACAGTTTAGACGTCCCTGCGCAAGAGTCCTGTGTATAGTAAATGGCTGCCAGCGAGAGTACACCGACTCTAACCCAGTGCTTTGCCCAGCAAGTCTGAATTAACATGAGCTAGGTGCACAACAAATCAATCAGTGTTAATAATGGAACTTATCGCGCCGGATTGACACGGTCGAATGTTGACATCCGCATCCGGGCCGCGGCAACAACCATGTCATAAAAGCCACTCTGCCCACAAGTCCTTTGGCCAGTTACATGCAAAGCACTTGTATAGCTTGCCCATTATGAAAACAATTCCTGCTTCTGGTGTTAAAAACCTCGGTTTATGCACATTTCCTGTTATTTATTCTTGTCATGTCAAAGCTTCTCAGTGACCACAGTTATCCCTAACATTCTCAGATGTACAGGTACATGTCATACAGAATTACCAGTTGGAGGGGAAAAAAAATCAATCTCCAATAATGAAATCACTGCCATATACACCGTAGATAAAAAATCACACATGGGCACCGTAGATTAGATAAGCAGGAGTATTTATTTTTCTCACTTGAGCTATGATACAAGTAAGCAACACTTAATATACTTACGTGTCAGTACATGTCCATCTGTGAACATACATGTATATGGTGCGTAAGGGTACATGTACAAGGCAACATGGCTGTGTACATGTACAGTACATGTGCATGGCAATATAGCTGTGTACATGTACAAGGCAACATGGCTGTGTACATGTACATGTGATGAAGAGAAAGCGGTGGCACTTGCCAAAAACCATTGACAGTCAATATGGACGTGTACCACAAATGTACATGTACCAGTCACAGGTATTGCTGGGGTTGGGGAGAGTTGAAACTCATCAGCAGCAAACTGACAAACCATCAGCAGTGGAAAGAGGTCTTTTCTGAGGTCTTTTTAAAGAGCACCTCAAAGGAAAACATGTTTTCTCTGATTTATCTGTTCAAAAAAACATGGAAGCATCCTAATTGAACGCAGTGTCATTTGTCTTCAGAGCTCAACCATCAACAAGGGCTACATGCATTGTTTGGCATGCACAAGAGTTTATCCACTACGATCACAAGGTGAGCTCACGTGAGGGTTCCTCTTGTTTTCTGTGTTTTCTCTGAACGACACGATCTACATTCAGAATTCGCATCTTGGCACAAATAGGAAAAAAAGCCCTTTTTAGTCTGTTATAGTTGAGCTCTGAAGACAATTCGATTTGGGTGCTTCCATTTTTATTTGAACAGATAAAATCAGAGAAAACATGTTTTCCTTAGAGGTGCTCTTTAAGCCACTGGTGATTGTCATCCCCTTTCTGTTTTGGTTTATTTTTCATTCTCTTTTAAACCCTTTCGATTTTGAATTTTTTGTAGGGAGGGGAGAGGAGTGTGGAGACACTCCTCCTACTGTGACCCCTCATGAATACATGTGCATGTACGTGTAGTAGGCATGCACCTTGGACTTCGGGAAAAAAAAGAGAAAATCCCAATCTTCACCAGACTTTGTTCAATGTTTGGAATGGAAATCAGCCGATCCGAGGAAAAGTTGCATGCCTGATGTAGGTAAGTCATTTCAGCAGGAATCTGAGCATCATCTTGCTGATCTGAGTCATCTCGCTGGGTGCCTTCATGTCAACATGCACAGTCCTGTGGAGGTCGCAAGAGGGAGGTGAAGGGGGGGGTCTGTGCAGCTGGGTGCAATGACCGTCATGATCAAGCACCTTTTGGGGCTTGACGCCGTCGACACAGAGATGCACTCTCACGAAACACGACCAGCCCTGACCCCCCCCATTCCATCTCTGACCCTCCCACTCCGCTCGCTGGGCACAGGAGTGCCAGTAATCTGAACCCTCTCACATTTAGACAGTTCCGAGCAGACGGAGAGAGAACGAGAGAGAAGAGACAATGTACACATTTTCCTTGAGCAAAATCCTTCGTAGCGACCTCTTCTCCAAGCCAGAGCTGTCTCGCTGTTCATTCAAAGAACAAGAAGAAACTGGCCCCATGGAAAACTATCTCATAACAGTTTGGGAGTCGAAATGCACCGTTGTGTGGGCAGGAGAACTGGGATCATATTAAGACATGTTTTCAGAGGTAACAGCTTGAATGTATATAAATTGCCTTTTCCATGTTTTTCCCCTTGTTTTCCGGTGGGAGGGGGAAGGGAGGGAGAGAAATAGAGAAAATCAATAAACATGAAAAACGTTTCATAAAATCAAGGGCAGGCAAATCTTTGGAAAAGAAATGGACAGGGAAATGTAAGATAACATTATTAAATTCCGTCCAAACCTGAATGAATGTTAATGGCTTAAATTAATGTCCCCAATGTTCTATGCTGCTTCAGATACGTACCTCGTGAAAGTTCTAGACCAATGAACCTTTTTTTTGTATGTCAATGAAAAAACAGGTATTTAAAGACAGAAAGCCCTCAGTTAAAAAATATCTTACACGGAATACACTGTACCTACATGTATTAAAGCGAGCATGTTATCTGTACAGTACATGCACATTTGCTACAACATGTAGATGTTTCATTTTAAGGAACCCAGGCCTAGCGATTTCCCTGATAGGCAATTACAGATGAGACCAACAAAATTGCTGAGCTTGCCAAGCATTCACCTCTAAAGTGAAATTCCACGTCCCCGCTGGATACAGCGAGTAAATTAACCAGGGTGATGTCCATGCCAATCAAACCCTCTGCACGCACAATGATATCCTCTGGAGCAAACACATACACACACACACAGACGAGCCCCTTCGACGGGGAGGAAGTCTCTATCTCCTGGACTGTAAGGAAGGTATCCAATTGAGATGAGATGGAGAGGGGACGGGTGGGGTTAGGAGGCAGAGGACTGCAAAAGGACGGGACAAGACAGTGGAGATTGCTTGTGTCTCCCTGAGGACTTGGCATGCTGCTGTCTCCTAGCACAAAGCTTGGTTGTGTCTCTATCAGGAAAAGCGGGTGCAAGAGTACAGACGTATTAGCCAACTGTTAGAAACTTTTTAAAACCAACTACCCTGGTAGACAAATGGGTCAGTACTGGCAGCCAAGCTGCATCTGGTAAGGTGCATGTATACATTTACAGGACTACAAAATATTAACCACTGAGAATGAAATCCTGAATTATTACTTTTATCCCTCACTGTGAGTGCTTCAATTCCTGCTGTTCATTATACTCATCAATCTGACAATCATATAAATGCTGATTGAGTGCTTGCAAAACATTACATATACATCCTTTGCCAATGTGCTCAATTTTCTCACTTAATACTACATGCTGGTGCATCTAAATCCAATGCTTGTTTTTCTGTGCTTTGAACGGACAGCACGGTATGATGGACGCACTGCTTAATCATTAAAACACCCGGTGTGATTCAAAAAAATTCTCCCCAATAAATCCAATAACAATCTCTCTTCTCTCAGCTCTGGGCACTTAGCGCCATCAATCAACTCAGGCACTGATAGAGACAGGATAGATGGGGGGGGGGGGAATCAAGCCCAAAATATGAGTGTCTCTGAAAACAACCACTGCAAGTTACTTTGTACTGAAGCTTTTATCCAAACAGTTGCGAGTGAAACGGATGCCACAGAGTTTCAAAAACAAGATGGCCTTTTCCAGCTGATCTGATGAAGATAAGACAAAGAGAGAAGATGATGGGGAATGACAGGTAATGGCAAGTCATTTGTTATGACGCGCTGCTCCACAGATGACTGTTTGATAGCAATGTGAGTTCTTCAAGTGACAAGAATCTCTCGTCAAATGAGCCTAGGCTGTCGCAAAACAGGCCAATTTTGCTTTCTTCTATTATACGTTAAAAGTTAAACCAGCTTCCCCGTCTTAAATACACACTGGTACATATAAATCAAAAGAGAAAAATATAACAAAAATAATATCAATTACAAGACTGACCATATCTCACAGTATCTGTAATGCAAAGGTGCTGATACAGTACATTAGGCCGTGCCAAAAAAATAAAAGTTACAGAACGTCATTATTACATGTATGAGCAAGGTTCACGGAGGGCATGTCAATTGTCAAGTGGTTCATGTACATGTACACACTATATGCAGTCACGCTTGTTCATTAAACCAAAACACAGAGGCTGTCATTAATATGGATTGGCACTCGGCAGAAACGATGGCGGAACGGGATAATGGTGTCCACGTTTTTAATTAAACAACCAGCTGGCTGAAGGCAATTGTCTTTGAGGCAGCGACAAACACACATCACACTCATTAAAGACAGACAAATTAAAATGAATTGACCAGGACAGACGAGACTGATTCCGCACAATTTGCTTCCTCGTTTACATGTAAGAGTCCCAAGACATCCACTAAATTTCATCCAACACAAGCCGGGGGTTTTCAGAGACGAGACGTTTTGCACATGGCACGAGCTTGTTCCAGAAATTAATTTCAAATGGTAAGCAGCAAAGCCTCTCCAGACACCAGGAGTGAGCACAGTAAACTACTTTCTGATTGCAACTCATAAATGTGGAAGTTCTGGAGTGTATATGGGTGACTTGTTAAGTATAGGATGTCGCCATTCCACATTGTAGGCTGTAACTCAATATACCATCATTCAATTTTTCTACCCAAAATATTCTGCATAAAAATAATAAACTGATGTACATGTCGTAAATGCGCTTCGCTTGAAGACCTGTGAGGGAAGATGCACAACACTTTCCTTCAAGGCACAATTGAACTTGGTGAGTGATTTTTCTTAAAAGTTCCAGCAATCAAGCGCTTTCATCCCTTTAACTTGCTGTGTATTAAGTCAAGTGAAGGTGTAAGGGACTCGGAGGCGCAGATGCGTTGAAAGCATTTCTAATCAAAAGATGTGCATCGCCACCCGGTGCCCCGCTGGCTGTATGGGAAAAACTCATGGTGTGAGATACTATCTCGGGAGTGGGCACCGGTGTGGTATTGGCATGCCCAAACAGTGTGTCCAAGTAATGAAAGGTTCACAGCTCTGACAACTGAGATGGATGTTTTATTTTCGAACCCCTTAAAAGGCTGAATTTCTCAGAGGGACAGGGCCTTTCTTACTTGAAATGGACAAATACAAGAATCGGTATATGTACATGTAATGCAGTGATCAACCAAATTTAAATTTCCTCTTCAAGCTGTGAAGAAAAGTTTCACACAATATTCCACAATATGTGGAAGACTTTTGCATAGGGTACAATGTACATGTACATGTTTTCATGTACATGTCCATACGCTGTACAGTGTGCTGTGCGATAGGTACACGAAAACACCAATAAGTGTGCATCTGCCGATTTACAATGTCTGGGTATTGCTGCCATATTAGTTGGTATCTTAACTTCAACGACACATGTGACTAGCGGCGCGTGTTTTAAGTAAAACCAGTGGGGGAAAAAAGCCAACTCCTGGTCACCAGCTGTGGCTCCCTGGCCTGGCGCTGGTACTGAGCCAGATAGCCTGCATACCGCACACTACAGGGGCAGCAGTGAAATACGTCTAACACATCCTCCCCCCCTCCCATGCATGTGCATACATGTATCCAGACAACCAGTCAAAATGCCAGGCCGTTCCCACACCTAACCCAGGCCAAATATGGACAGCAGTTAATGAGGGCCGGCTTCAGTACAGCTGCACTTTTCACCGGGCACAGCTGTGGGTCAGGGGGAGATCTATGGGTTATGCAAGAGGGAAGAGCCTCCTTGCACTGAGGGATTAGGGTCAAATTGGGGTCAGGTTGATGGGGATTCTGTTTGGGTATTCAGTCATCTTTGAAAGGTTCTATCTCAATGAACATATACCAGTGCAATGTACATGTAAATATGTATGAGCTATACCATATAGTTCAAGTACATTTCTATGTACTGGTGCTTAAGCCCTGCCAATATTCATCTTGAAGAAAACTTTAACAATCTTCCTCTTTTATAACTCCAAATTACCGGTACATGTACCGTTATGGTCCGGTTGATAAATCTGAAAAGTGTAACGAGATCAGCAAAGTCACTTCTGGGGAATTTTTACTTTGAAAAGACAGCATACATGTACATCTCACAAAGAAAATCCTGACATGTTTCTGCATTTGGACTCTCGCGCATGTACTTCTTGTTTTCACAGTAATGAAGCAGAAGTGTGTTCTTTCAAAATGTCTCACAAACCCTGAAATTCTGTCACAGTTGGTTTAACATCATTCTGCCTGATCTCATCGCAGATGATCTCCTCATTCCACTCGGTTCATTGATATTGGTTCAACTCCCAAATAATGTACATGTAGGTCATTTGTTTTGTGTTTCACGTCAGTGTCGTTTGAAGATCCAGAAAAAAAACACAGCGGCTTGCTCCGGTGCCTTACTTACACCTTTCTGTCCCCAAGCTAGTGATGCAGCTGTTGTTGGTGGCTTCTCCAAAATTGACAACACACACATACATGTAATGCAATTAAGGCAGGGCAATAAATTAGAATTTCAATGGAGGCTCACAGGAGGTCTGATCTGCATGAATGTGAATGCGTAACAGACATTTTCAACAGTGTACCAACACCCAAATTGATGATGTACATGGACAAGTACAATCAAACTGCGATGTACATGGATGTGTAAATGACCATCCGGGTACATGTACATGGATGTGTAAATGACCATCCGGGTACATTAAATGACCATCCGGGTACATGTACATGGATGTGTAAATGACCATCCGGGTACATTAAATGACCATCCGGGTACATGTACATGGATGTGTAAATGACCATCCGGGTACATGTACATGTACATGGATGTGTAAATGACCATCCGGGTACATGTACATGTACATGGATGTGTAAATGACCATCCGGGTACATGTACATGTACCCGGTACATGTAAGTTTTTATCATTCTATACACATATGAATATTATGAACACTCCATTGCATACACTCAGTCCTTAAAACAGAAATGGCAGGAATCCTATTCATCCTTCAAAGCTAAGAAATGTTTGTTTCCTTTTTTCAGAAACCCCCAAGCAATATTTCACATTTCATTCTGTGGCACACCTGGCTTCTCTCAGCAGGAACATCAAACTGCGAGTTGAAAATTTTACTGCGATTTCATCACAGCAAAAAATTCACCAAATCCATATAAGGCGTCTGCCCCCAAATTAATTCCACCCGAGTTTGGCATCGAAACAGAAAGCAGCAGGACTCTCCGTGTGTACTTTGAAGCAAATTCTCCACTAAACAGCAAGCATTCAGAATATGCAGAGTACCATGAAAAGTGCACGACCTTGTACATCAGCCCGGCAATCAGGTTTTAATTGGATCTATACACTGTACCTATTACATCAAGACAAGGATCAACTGCCCCAAATTCCCCCCCTCCCCCTTTTATTCTTTGCTGGATGACGCTGCATAACAAGCAGATCACGGCAATCTCCAGTTACCCGGCTGGACAGCCCCTCTGACTTGCCTCGATCCAGCGGCATTGTCGTGCCAGTCGTGACGTGGGGGCATTAGGGCAGTTAGCTCCCTGCGGCAAATTGATCTAACTGCATTGCGCCTCGCTGGAATGGACACTTTATTTTGCCCTCTCGCCTTCAAATCGTGGGGCACAAATTGATACTTCATTGTGCAATGTTGGCTCAGGCAAACCAACCCCTCCACCCTGTCCAGAGGTTGTGTACGTACATGTGTCTACGACTGGCAGACTGCAGCATCTCTCTGAGGCACCTGACTACTGGCAATGCTGGGGGGAGAGGGAATTGCTGGCTCACATATTTCTTGCAATTTTGTATTTTAATTTGCAAATAAGAACTTGCACGTCTGACAATTACAAAGTAGGGAAAGAGTAATATCTAAGAAAATGACTCAGATACTAGGGATCAATGAGGATGTTTACACTCAATATATTTTCACGGGAGTAGAGACAAGGCTGGTACAAAAGACTTTCTGAAGTTGTACCGTGCAAGATTTTAGCCAGAGAAAACCCAAATTCTCACGTGGAAATGTAGCATCCTTCCCGATGGCCACGTTGAATAGTTCCATACATGTACATGTGTGCATGTACACTGCACATATACAGCTCTAATGTATGTCCATCACAAGTCAATGACAAGTCACCCTCTTTATTCAAATAAACCATTCAAGGCTATCGTCGCCATTGTGACTTATGTTAGATTGTGACTGACTCGACCAAAAACTTCAAGACCTTTAAATAACACGTTCGCCTCTTGCAAGCACATGTCTACAGCAAACACTACAGTCCAACTTTGCTATCAAAACAAGAATACCAGCAACAAAATACAAAAAAATAGGAGCCTACCTTTGCTTTCGTTCTCTTTGTTCCTGTCTCGTAAGACGTTCAGTTCGTAGACCTCGCCAAACTTCTCAAAGAATTCCTTGAGCTCCTCCTCCTTCATCGTTCGCGGGATCTGGCCAACGAACATTTTGATGGCGTCCGGATCGGGTGTGTCTCTGTGGGGTGCAAGAGGTACATGCGGTACCTGTGTCTCCATCATGGCGTGGTGGGCTCAACCAAGAATTCGTTGACAAGTTCTGCAGGGAGGACAAAAAGACGGAGCACAACATGAGTTGAGCATTTCAAAATAGGAATGGTTTTTGACGCTGAAAATTCTTGAGGCTCGGAAGTAGAAAATTAGGTCTGCACAACCAATTGACGAGTATTATGAAGACAGAATTGGATTCAAGTCTGACAAAAGCAGTTTTTACACTAGAATGTGAAATTTTTCTACAAAGGATGTGGAGCATCATCCTTTCATTGACTTACTGGCACTTACAAAGGATATTCCTGTTTGGAGTAAACAACAAAACGTAACGAGCTCATGTACGGCACTTCACGAGTTTACTGGACACACAAGAGAACACCTCGCAGCGTCTACTGCTCTGATATGTTAGGCCAGCACAATGCATATAGCATTGCTGACGTCAACAACCAAGCACAGATGTACGTTTGTAGCTACATGTACATCTACATGTACTGTACGTTTGTGCTTAGATCCATTGTGCACTTGCCTTTGCTGATTAAAAGCCAAATAGTGTCTCTTCCATTTAAAGCCCACACCTCATGCTACGGTACACTCACACATTTGTGCACATTCTGCTGAAAATGTCCTGTGGATGAGATGAGTGATCTATTTACATGTACAGTTCTGACACGCTGTTCATAAAGCAAAAACACACAGTGACATCAAGGCAGCGCATTCCCCGAGGAAAACATCCGATCAGTCATCAAGTGATACCCGGACGAGATAAATTGCATTGGTGAAAGAGCCTGGTAGTTAAGAGCACTTCTTTGCTGCAGTAGTTTTTCCCAGAAAATGATTCTTAGAGATAAACATGTGTCCATTTCCAGGGATTCTTCTTTCAACAGGGCTTGCCACTGCATTTGTATCACACGTGTTCAGGTACATCCCTTGGAAATAATTTAAGGCTTGTTTTTAAAAATATTACATGTTCAAGTAATTATTCTTGCTATTCTGTTCCCACATTTTTTTAAATTTTTAAGAAATAGTGCCAGTACATTAAATACTACCACTTCAATGTAATATAACTGGTGTACATATTAATAAACATGTACAATGCACTAGTAGCTGCATTTCCTTAGTACAGTACCAGTACATTATTTCAAAAGTTCCACTGGTATGCACTTTAAACCGAATATTTCTAGTCACTTGACATTTAATAATATGATGCTCTAACAAAATAAAGCCACATCGATAAATAAAAAAAAAACCAGATCTACGACTAGTATACCATTTAGTATACAACTAAACTTAATGCACGTGCACATGTAGGTACATGTACATGTACAGGTATGCAAACAGGTACCTGCATATTGATGTGCGTACATGTACAACGTGTGTATTTGCCAGCACATGAATATCAAATTCTCACTTCACATTAAATACAAATGGTTCTTTTTTAACAAAATCTGCGAAATAAATTCATTTCTGAAAGTTCGAGATTGAGAGGTGAAAACGTGATTTTAATGGCTTGGGTCCTGGTCATTTCCAAAATGCTGAGCAAACTCGCTTAACTTAAATGTGATCAATACTTAATCATAAAGATGTTAAGTAGATGTTGATTCAAAAGATGCACATGTGCACTGAAGTGTGCAATGCATGGCATTCTCCAGGTATCTTCATCTTGAAGACAATGTGTCACCACGGCAACATCTAGTTGCCTTGCCAACATGAAATATATGACCTTGACAGCTCTTTGCTCTCAATCACACCTCGCCGATCAGCTGCATCCCTTTATCCATTCCCCACAATGGCACAATGCCAGCTTTTCCTTCCGAACAGGTGGGATTACAGGCGGCACACGGTGTAAAAAAAACAAGCGCCCCCCCCAAAAAAAAGACGGCTGACTTCCAAGGCAACGATGAAAACAGCAGTTGTCTCTCCCCACAGAGAAATTAAGCTTCAAGAGGAAGTTCCAAGACCTTTCTCTTGCAGGAAATTACAGGCACTCTCAGAAATATATGCGCCCATACATGTATGCAGCAAGAATTTCCCCACTTGCAGACGCGGCCCGATCACACGCACTTGTGCGTGTCACGAGAACGTTTAATATTTAGAGGGCACTTGTCTGCCCTGACTTGCTTCACACACTTCACTGATCTCCTAATTGGTTCATACCAGAATAATTTCTGTTTACGAAGACATCCTCTTTTCTTTTCCAGTGTACAATCCAGTTTGAATTTAAGATAACAATAAACCTGTACAGAGAGCGCAAGTTGGTTCTAGGCCCCCCCCCAAAAAAAACAGCAGAGCTGTGGCGCATATGCACAGCTGAAGAATCACGGTGCAAGGGGAGAAATTAAGTTGCCCCGCGTCCCCCACCACCGAGTGTCAATCTATTATTTCCCAACACTCGAGGGCCTCCTCTGCTGCATGTGGTTTTTTTTTTTTTCCTTTCTTCTTTAAAATCCATCTGCTGAATTTTGGCCCCAATGAAATGATCGTTCCTGTGAGCAGGGGCAGATGGTGGCAATCCCCGGGCTGGATAACGGCAATTATCATCCTGATTGATGACGGCCAGGATAGAGCCGCGCTGCTAACGACAATGGGACTCACGCAACCGTCGCCTAGCAACGGCAAACACCGCATCTTTTATTTTCATCTCTCCCAAAATGCAGCGCGTGTGTGTTGTCGCGCAGGGGGGAGACTCTCTTGCTGTATTCATTAGAGGAGATGTGGAGGCAAGCGGCCCTGGTGCAATAGGTGTTCATCTGGTTCAATGTTTCATTCTGTTGGTACTACATCAACATACAGTGCACATTATTTACACACTGTACAATTTGCAAAGATAACAAAATGTTTAATTTGCGGTTTAATATACATGTAGTGTCTCATGAAAATGTGTTGTACGCACATACATGTACACGTATGAACCGGTACATACCGGTATGTAAATACATGGACGTAGATTACACGCTGTTTAATGTGCTCCCCACTAGTATGGGCCATATTAAACCGTCCCATTTCTCAAGATATTGTAAATAACAGCTTTTGTAACTTAACCACTGCGACAAACATGAAGACAAATTTATCAGTCACCACAGCTAACAAATACTCAAGTCTGACAGTACCGACAGCTGGAATTTGAACTCCAAAATACACCTAGACTGGCCAGTCTTTTCTGGGTGTTGACTTACAGTAGTGGCGATGTATGAAAGCACCCTGCACAACACTTTGCAAGAAACAGAAAGAGTTTAACACGGATCACTGGAGGACACCGTAAATGGACCATTCTCCAGTGAGGAACGCTTGTACAATGTACGTTTTGGAGACGGATCACCAAAACAACAGCAAATCAGAACTTGAAGTCCATCGCAAGATGATTCCCCCCCCCTCCACCTTATGAAAACCATTCTTCCTTGGATATTTCTTTCCAATTCCATGCGATATTGAGTGGCACGGTTTTATCTAACAGTGCGGTACTACATGTACCTGTACATGTATGTGTGCTAAGCATTCATTTAAAAAAAAAAAAAAAAAAAAATTGGAGTAAAAACAAAGGCTGTTACTGATATTGCCCGTGATGGAACGATAATATTGGATTGTACTCAGCTGGGACAATGGACGAACCAATTAAATGGCTGGATGGCCTTGTTTGCCATGCATACATGGAGACCAAACTGATGGGAGTGCAAATGAGATTGGGTGTACCCTATACACTCGCATCTATTTGACTTGGCACAATATTTACATTTCCAGTGACCAAATTAAGTTCTCCTTATTTTATTACCAGATGGACACAGGCCAGCCTACATATGTACACTGATATCAATGCTGAATCAATATGGTAGTGGTTGGGGTCAGCATAAAGTTACACACTGTATACAAATGGAGTTTTGTGGATACCTCCTTCAATACAAACTTGCTGTAAACACCAGAAGTACAGGGGCAAATATGAAGGATAGTTGTATTTTCAAGAAATGGCTGTACGGGAAACGACTAAACCATTGCAATGTTGAATATTTTGTATGAATAAGTACACACAACAAGAAGCCTCCCTTAAGATTACATGTACATGTACTTTCAGATAATAGATATTAACACTACATGTAAGGACAACCGATGGGAATTTTCTTAGAGTATGGAGGCTGGCTGCAGTTTTGAGAAAACTGCAAAAAACACCAGAATGAAAAAAATAGGCCGACAGAAGGAAAAGAGAAACCTGATGATATTGCTCAATTAAGAAAAAAACCCCCAAATGATTGGCTTCTATTGGATAGGATTATGAGCACTTATCCTTGACCATATTGGAAGGACAATTTGGCTGAGCGTATTATTCACAGCTCACTTCTGCTGCATCTGTACAATACACAAACATGTACACCAGACTACCAGTGTCTGACTTGTTATACGTACATGTATCTTTCAGGAGTTATTAACAGGCTTACGTGTTGGAAAATTCTCTACCTCAATTTGCATCAAGAGAATTACCCATTAGCACAGAACCACTGTCTGTCACGGATCAAAAAGGGCATTTTGTGACTTGTTTTGGCAAAAAAGAAAAGAAAAAAAAAAGGCCATGCAACTTGGCACAGGACCGAATTTAATTTTGGATACACCCACGCTGCCTGCTGAGCTTGTTTTGATGGCTGAATTGTTTACCAATTGTATGAGATTGGACGGACACCTACCACCATACCAGCACATGTGCAGGACACTGCTTGATTCTTTCAAGTGGAACGTGCTGCAAGCACGACACAAACAAAACTGACAATATCTTCATATGAACCAACAAGTCATCCCAAGAAACATAAATGTACATGTAGGCCATTCGCTGAAGAATTTATCTGGAAATCCTGCCAGAGTCCTGATGGCAAATCTTCCTGATCAGTAAATTCCTCAAGACTTGCCTTTCTGACCTTTCTATCTCATGTTAAACGTGAAATTTAAGGATCAATCTAAGCGGGGGCATGGATAAAATGCACATGTACCACTGCACATGAACATCTACACGAACATGTACAAGCATGCATTTTTTAACATCAGCATGTACATGTGCACACATGTACATGTACCTGCTCAGGGATACCAGCAAACAGGTGCACATTGACAAAAAAAAATCTTTTGAATTTGGTTTCAGCACTTCTGTAGTTTTCACACTGCATAATTTGCACAGTACAGTGTACAGCACTGTTTATCTCAATGAGTGCAGACGACAAAACAATCCTTGTTGGATTTTCCTTTCTGAGCTCTGGCTTTATGTAGCAGTAACCAGAGCACCATAGGGCCCCCAACTTATCGCCACCTGCTCCACACCCGGACACCTTTCCACCTGGTGGGTTTTTACCTATTCATTGGCTCCCCGCCGTCTGGGCAAAGGATCTCCGCTAGGCTGCTCCCAGACTGGTAAATAAGTGGGCTTGGCCATTGTGCGCGGCAAGGCAGCTGGAAACTCCCTAACAAACCTGTGGGCGGACTTATGACGAATTTGCCGTCTTTTGGAAATTTGCTGCCCTTGAGTATACTTTAGGAATGCAAAAAATACCATGTCAACAGTTTCAATTTATTGTAACGTTTGGGAAGTTCATTTTTTTGTTTGACAGAGCAGAGTCTATCCCAACAGGCAACAGAAGCTGCAAACATCTGCATAATAAATGACCAATACTACAAGAGAATTATTGAAGTGATCAAATAATACATGTGTATCCTCCCACCATCAGCGGAAATTAATTGAATTGCAACAAAAGAAGGTTCATTGCAGATGCGAAATCAACGTCTGAAAATAAATAACTGATTTTGCACAATCAATCCAACAACAGCCGAGTAGGTTTCGTCATTGAAAAGGAAACTGTCTCATGAAAAATTCATGAATAAGTAAATATATGCACCTTGCCGACGATTGTAGTGATTGCTGATTTAAGGCTGCTTTTCTGATTACCAGCATGAAACTGTCTTGCCAAGATTTGTTTGAAAATCCCTGAGATATTTTGACGACCTGAGGTATTCTCTAGGTAGGTAGGATGGGGAGAGAAATATCACATTTGAGAGGTTCTTCGTCACAAAAGTGCGGTCAACCTTCCACGGCTTTTTATTTCCCCCGTAAAAAAAAACCAGACAAATTGGATTGTTCGGGTATGAATAAATTACTGATCAGCCATAAGTACAGCACAGTGCTAGACATGTATGCGATGAAACTGTCAGGAAGTGGATATGATGAAGAGGAGATGCACAGAATGTGGATTATCAGTGGAGTGCATGAAGGGGGGAGGGTGCCCTTTCCTGGCCTTCCTACAAAGGGCCTCGGGTTTGAATCCCACCCAGCCTGACACGACGACCAGTCTTTCTGTTCCCGTCCAACTCTGTGGGTTTCCTGAGAATATTCATCTAGGAGCTTTCTCTCTTGTTCCTGAAAAAAAATTCCATTTCTTCACTGGTCATGACCACACAAAAGTTGTTTAGATTTTTGAAGGCAGGGTACACCATTGGTTTTTTGTTGTACATGTAGTTGCACAAGATTGGCTGATTACGGTGTATAATATTCAGCATAACTTACATACCACTGACTTGCTCATGTTTGAGTGAACCACTTTGTGAAAAATCAAGAAAAACAGATCTTGCAATTCATCTTGCATAAAATGTATGAATTACAGGACGTTCATAGTAAGCAAAGTAAGCAAACAACATCCGCGGGGTCTGGGTGGGAAGCAGTTCTCGAAAACTACCGGTACAGCACTCTGGGCAGAAATGGTTTACAGACTGATTGAGGCTTTACTTTCTTTCAAGTAAGATATTCCAGGATTAAACGGTAGTCTGATTTGGGGATTTTACCAATGGTGTACACGATCTTTAAGGGTATTGAACCCATTCAATGAGCCACTGCATGGATATATGTCGGAGCCAATGTCAGAATAAACAGGACTTGGAGGGAAAATGTCTGAAGGGCCCATAGGACAAATACATTGGCTCAATATGTACACAGAGGTTAACATGAAAAATGCATACATGTACATGTATATATGCAAGCAAGCTCAAGTCTTGAGCTTGCAGTCTATCTATATGCATAACTATGCAGTCTATCTACAAAGATATGTACATGTACCGTAGGCAAGCTCATGACTGTTTAATACAAACACTTCCAGGGCTGTACATAGAGAGAGAGAAATGCAACTTCAGACTTAGGAACCAAAATGGCCATTAAAGATGTGTGCAGTACAGCACAATCTGCCATTTTGGTTCCAACAATTGAGACACTCATGTCGAAACCCTCTCTACATGTACCAACAGCTCCAGACACTGCTACTGTTACGAAATATGTACATGTACTGGGCAGGTACCCCATACATGTACACGTACCAGAACCAGTAAACCGATAACACAAGCCGCACTGAAAAAGATCAGGTCATGACTGTGGCCCAAACTGGGGGGGGGGGCAGTTGGCCCGTGGTCCAACCAGAGAACCCAGGCTGATTGCTTGAATAATGTCCAGCGCTGAGGGAGGCCGGCCGGTGGTCAGTGCAATACCTGTAACAAGGCAGCTTTATTGATTAATTGATTCAAACAGGGCCGGTTTGAGAGGAGCACAGTCTGCAAATACATGTCGGAGCATGAATAAATAATGACAGTGCTACTGTGAATGAAACTGTTGACACGGGACAAGGACAAAATTGGTTGGCAGTCTGCAACAATGTACAGAATATGTACATGTAGTATACACTTTCCCCGGTACATATGCAGCATGTACCATTTGCGTATACGTGTAGGTACATGAACACGTAAAAACCCAATAAGCCTGTAGATTGTATCTCAAGGCTAACAATCATACATGTAAGGCTATCACTGCAACACATATTGCCCATTTTATAAATATTACAACTTGGCCAAGGTTCTACAAACACATGTGTGCTGTTTATAAATTGATTCCTACTTGAATTTTATATCTGTCCATTTTCTATCCCAGTCAAGAGGATTTTTCCCATGGAAATTTGCACACATATGTAATACCCACAAAAATCAGGAACAGCAAATTTCTTCAAAAATGTGAAACGGTTATTGCTATAGGCAGGTCAATCCTGCACTTTTTACAGTGACGCATCACTGAGGAAGAGTGTGCCCAGGTAACGACAACCCA
This sequence comes from Acanthaster planci, assembly GCF_054643075.1. Classification (NCBI taxonomy): domain Eukaryota; kingdom Metazoa; phylum Echinodermata; class Asteroidea; order Valvatida; family Acanthasteridae; genus Acanthaster; species Acanthaster planci. The sequence continues at coordinate 16,105,915 of NC_141779.1, read as the reverse complement.
CTGGTATGATTTCCCAAAGTCCCCTTTTACAGAATGAGGGAGGGGGGGGGAGAAATCTCCCAAAATAATATCCTTGGGGCCCAATTCCGGTTTGCACAGCTCTAGAGCAGGTATTGTTCCGTCGGTATTGCCCTGTTGGGAAGCAAACCCAATAAAGATGACAGGTGGGGAGGGGGGGCTCCATGAGGAAAGATTATGTCCACTGCAACTGATGCACTCTCGGTCAACCAGGTCCCAGTTCCGCTGTTTGCATGCGCTCGCGCAATTCGCTGCCTGCTCTTTCCACTCTCAACGGCGCCTTATCACCAACCCGTCCGATCGTTATCGCAGCCATCTCCGTGCCGTAACACATGAAACCGCTCGGCAAGAGCTGGCAACAAAATTAAGTCAAGATAGCCCATGGTACACTGTGAACTGAATTGGAAAATAAAAAAAGACAACGAGACTGAGAATCAAAACAACATAATAAATTTTAAAAAAAAGAGCGATGTCTATGATACAGGAATAGCTGACAGCAAAAATGATGAATCGCAAATCTAAGGGGGGGGGGAAAGGAGCTATAAAACCAGCAGCCAATCTGATTTGACTCTCTCGATGCGCACGGTGATTTGATAGGTGCCCCAGGTTAGCCATGTTTCTCGTTGGAAAGATGATTCTTTTGGGGAAGAAGAAAACAGATTCAGTCTAGCGCCTGTAAGATGTACAATGGATGGACTGCAAATATAAATGTATGCAAAAGCTACTGATGCAAGAGGCCTTGCCTTAATAACCAGAAACGATGCAGGGTTTTTCGGCTGTGCATGATAGAGACATACAGTTGTACATAAAAAAAATAAATGGGCATGTACATACTTTTATATACATGAACTTTAATCTGCATCAATTCACCAGTACAATGCATACAGCATTAAAACTATGAAGTTGTGCTGTATCAAAGCAAGTTTGAAACTAAGGTTGATATTTTGGATATGAAGCACAGCAAGCACAGGTTTCCATTGGAAACAAATAACCAGCACGCCTTTTGCCTGTAGACACATATCAAGCCGACCGTAACCTCTAAAAGCTTGAGTGGTTTCATACAATTGCTTCACTAGGGGAGAGAAACCTTTCAACCATCTCAGATCTCATCGACCAATCTACCGTAACTGTTCAGCACCGTCACATTAACTTGATTACGGTTAACTTCCGTCTGGCCACGTTTCTTGGTTACGTGTGTTGCTGGAACAATGCTGACATGGTTATCAGCCCACTAGACTCAGGACTTATTAGGTTTGCCCCCTCAACTGTTCGCCCGGTGAACATCACACTTTTTAAAATTCAAGGGACACCGCTTGACCGATGTGATTTGAAAACAAATTTTATTTCCGACTTGACACAGACACGCTGCGGTGAAAGATTAGTGTATTCTCTTCCTCAAAGCTGTACAAACCTTGGCACTACACGAGCCAAGACGGTCAGTGCTGAATATCAACACCAAATGGACTCAAATTTACTGCACCGGTACCTGTAGTAAATGGTCTGCATTCAGGTCGGCATTTGTAGTAAAACAGCCACAATTACTAAAAAAGACAGAGCCTCCCCCCAGCCCAAAAGCAAATCTACATGCAGAAAGTATCCACAGGTGCAATTAAGTTCCTAGTAAGAAAACCATCATTCGGTAATGCAAGCTGCAAGTTTTGATCACTTTAAGTGGACACCACTATCAATTTCAAGCACACAGGGACTCTACACAAAGAAACAGAAGATGATCAACGACTGGGGAAAAAAAATCTCCTCTGCATGCCCAAAATCCTTTTACAGAGCTGAGTCAAGCTGGATTTTCCGCAATGTTGCACTTTCAGCTGTGTTTGCTTAATATTGTGATTTTAATTTCAATGCCCTGAATAGCCAGACTCAGGCTTTTTATTAATGCCTTAATTGGCCCCAGGTAATACACGACTAGTCTTCATGAATATGGCACACGAGCGACACACTGGTGCCCTGCATGGCTGTGCGCTGTGACCAAAAGCATGGAACAGATTGATAACACTGTACCCAAGCTCACTTAAAATGTTATTAGGAACTGTACAGGTAAGTTGGAGAGAAAAACTCGGTAGGCTTATCTAATTGAAAAGAAGAATAAGAAATACATGTATCAACAGAGACAGGAACATGTACATAAAATTTGAAAGCAGCGTCTATTTTGAGGGGCAACCTTTCTCCTTTTTCAAATTTGTGTCATTTGGACAAAAACACACGACATGAGCTCACTGAGTTAGGCCTACATGTACAGTATTTCACTGTAGGTTCCGTATTGGAACAGAACAGAAGTTCTTCTATTAGGAGCATACATGTATTTCTGAGCCTATTGAAAAAGACAGATATCTCTGGGTAAATGTACCAGTCACATGTGTCACTTACATGTACATGTATGTCTTATCAATAAACAGCCAATCGATGTGAGCATCTTTTGATCATCGTCATTTCTTTTTTTTGGTTTAAAAAAAGCGGGGACATCTTGCTCTCTGCGTCACTCAGCACTGGCAAGTCGGTACGGAGACAGCGCGGCCACCGGGTTGGAAAAGCTGCTTTACCTTAAGGCAATCACTGACTCTGATACAGTGTTATTTAATTTGCGAAGGGAAGCGGCGTTAAGTGCTTGACGGTGCTGTGGCAAAGTGCCGCCAGGTTTTTTTTTCCTTTGTTGAATTTCCAAACCTTTCTCAGGACTTTGGCCAAGGACATGATTTGGTTGCACTGACCTATGACTACAGGAACCCAATTTGAAAAATAGAAGCGTCATCTTACGGGTACCTACAAATAAAAATGCTCAATGTTTGATTTCTCGTTCAAGGAAATTGGAAATTTCAACACCAGTTACATGTATGATAAGTTCCTCTCAACATCTCCAGTTTAACTTCACCAAAATATCATCCACTATCTACCAGTACATGGCACACTATGAGGTTTGAGTGTTCACTCAAATATTCCCAATCTACACCACATTACTTGTCTACCAATGCTTGTCTCATTAATGTAAACAGGAAAGAACTAACACAGAAAGAACTAATACATGAATCCTACACTAACAGCAAGCGCAGCCCTGCACTGTACCCGGTACATGTACATGTGGGTACGTGTATACACACAGTTTGACAACACCGCGGTCTGCATGCATTTTATGAGCGGAATTTATGCTTTGAGGATCTGAACACGACTCCATGGCAACAAGCAAGCTGAGAGAAATAAAATCAAAGCCCAGAGGAGTAATCTTTTTATATGCAATCTCATTTCCTCCTAAGGGAACCTTCAAAATTACAGACATAAAAATCTAAACCTGATAACAAAATTTTCTCTGATCAAACTCAAACCCCCAGAAAATCACACTCAAGAGAAGCTGGAACCAGAAGACCCAAAAGATCTTAAACTCAATCAGACAACTCACAGGAAACTTTAGCAAAACATTTTTCTATGCCACAGAAGAAACAGTAAACAGTCTGCTGATGAGAGTCCACGCAACAGCCACGTTAAGAGAAAAACCGCATTCCCTCTCATGTATTACTTTGAGGAACATCACCCCAGGCAATTTACTTTTACAGTAACTTCTGCCAGCGGACAGCTGCCCGATTGTACACGAACAAGCGGCAATGTCTTGTGAGAGGCAAAACATCCTGCTATTTTTTTTCAGCAGGGAGTTTGCATTTTGTCACTACTTTAACAGCTGCAAATATCTCGGCTGGGAGGAAAAAAAAAGTCACCTTGAAGGTTTCTCGGCCTCTGTAGAGCCCCAAACACAAGGAAAGAGCACCGTGAACAAACTAGTAAGAGAGACAGAGAGGGAAAAATGTACAAACACTGAGCCAAAAGCATACGGCTTTCAATGGATCAGCTCAGGACCGGTCACAATAGAATCTGGAAGGCCCAAGCGTGTCTTGTATTCAGCTCAGCTCGGAACTTGTCTTAACTCCCCACAGGGCCCTTGAGAAGTGGAAAGTGGTCTGACCTGGGCAGTTGGTCAGGTTTCAAGTGCATGTACCTGGAACCACACACACAATTCATTATGTCAAGTGTTGAATCTGAATAAAACGTCATTCAATCAAACTCCAAGTAACGGGCACACTCAGTTTCCAACCAGCTCATTGAAAATAACCTTTTAAAAAAATTTTAAGAGTGCCCACGGGATCATGTACAAGTAAGGACTGTCTGCTGTCTGCAATACTACCGATACATATCACATTTTTTAATACCGCAATATTCATGATAAAAATATTGCGATATTCACTAATATCGTGATATTCTTTGAAGTGGGGTGTTAAGTGTGCGTCATCAAAAGGCAACGGCAATAAGCGGGGACTTTCATAAGGAATGCCAACAACTGCCTCTGACTTCCAGTCGGACTCTAGAAACTGCACCCAAACCACAAACACAAAGGGGGGGGGCAATAAAACTTCAAAGGCTTTTGGCTGGTGGGTTGACAGTTGTTTAAGTTTCACGTTACCCAGTCCAAGTGACAACGCAGACATGACACTGGATGACTTGTACCACAAAAGATGGCGTGAAATACAACAATATGGTGATTTTCCTTTATTTTCAAAGCATAACAGAAAGAATACCATGGTATAAAAATTTCCCGCACGGTATTTGCCGGTATTTACGGATCACCAGTCTGTATTTTCCGGTATTGAGAAAAAATACTGTCACTATTCGGTAATACCAAAATACTGTCCAAGCCTAGCTCAACAAAATCAAATTCTTAGCCAGTTTGAAAAATTGTATCATTTTTCATATCATTTCTTGTAAAATAATCATCCATCAGACAGTTCACTACCATTCAAAATGTCCGAAGCAAATCTGCACAAATTAGTCACATTAAGCGTTACTTGTTGCCGACAGATGTTAACAGAAGATAGAGGGAGAATTTTCTGTACATGTACTGGAAGGAAAATGGAAATTTAGGCATATTTCCCCTTTACTCTTTGCCATTCAGTTCAGTGAAACCAGCCTTTGGTAAACATTTAAACTTATCACTGTTGAAGTCCTCCCCGTTAAAAATACTTTCTGATGGAATTGAAACTTGAATCCAGTTTCTCTTACATCCATGCACGTTCAATGCATACACACAAAAGCATTCCTACATATATTGTGTCTCTTTCTACTGATCAGTAAAAATTAGTAAACTTATACTAGAAATAACATACAGCTTTCAAAACTTCAAAGTGTACTAAGGACATCGTGTACTAAGGACATCGTGTACTGGGGACATCATGAACTAGATTTGAGATAAGACCTGGTTTCTACTGATCAAGCTTCACTGATTGTATGAGTTGATATCGAGGAAAGCTGTAGGCTTTTAACTGTACATACATGTACCGTTGGTACATGCATGACAAACGGTAAAGTACAAATAACAGTACAATGGGTTATGAGTTGAGTAATGAAGCTTGTTAGAATTAAAAGGTCACAGTACAAAGCCAGCTTCACATTTGGACAGGGCTGCTGACGCACATTCTTCTCCTATCCATAAAACCCGCAAATGCAAACTACAAAATGCAGTGAAAGAAAAATGACCTTATCTGCTTATCACCGTTATTATAATTAGTGTCTGAAGCAATGAACTTTCTGAACATGCACTCTACGTGCACACAATGTACATATACGTGTACAGGTAAGTACATGTACAATGTACAGGCTGGCCCAGCATTGACAAGGTCTAGGCCATGTGACATACATGTACTGTACAGTACAGCGCTCAAAGTAGCTACAATTAGAAGACAGAGCGGCCAAATGCTGCCCAAGTGTGCCGGACAGGAAATTAAATCCAAGTGACCTTACCTGGGCAAACTGAAAAAAAAATAATGCAGCACTAGGGTAGGGATTTGCCCAGGCCTGTATTTCATGAGTCAAGGCACTTGAAAGACTGTACCGATGGTGGTGGAATTCTTTTTCTGCTTCTGGCAGAGATACCGGATAGCTGGTCAGTTGACTCAGTGTCACTCAAAGTCAGACAGATTATCCAACTCAGGCCAATTCTCAAAGTCTCAGTAATCAAAATATCAAGGAAGCGTACGGACTCCAAGTGGCTCACAACATACAACAGACACCCATCAGACTTTGATGCAAGGCACCAGACTGTTTAAAACGACTTGAGAATTTTGTGGACAATGAATGCAATGTGGTACCCCATAGGTGTTTCCTATTAAGCACGCCTACAAACATGCATAAACAAAAAAGGAAAAAAAAACAAAACAAACACCCGTATTTCGGACACATTCATCAGCAAACACTGAGCACACTGGTACAGCTCATCTATTCTACATGTCACCAACTTTCATTAGCACAGCAAATTAGAAAAAACACGAAGAAATGCAAAACAATACATACCGACTTGATACAAGCAAGGTACAGCATACAACGATATTGGACAGTATTTTTGGGTCAAACTAAATCCCAGTTCTGTTAAATAATCCCACAAAGGACGGGAACACTTTGAGCCTAAACAAAGTGTATGTACACACATGAGCTGGTGTTGAAGGTATACACGCTCTTTGTGCATGTGCTCTGGAGCTCAGGCCAGTGTGTATCCAGCCAGCACGCTGTCACTGTCAATAATGGGGAACTGCCGGCGAGCGTTTCATGTACATGTATGGTGTGCTGCGCTGGACAAGAGCCCCAGCTTAACTGTTCAGCTATGTGGTAGGTTCCATTCTCTCCAGTAGGGGTGCACCAAGCACAAAGCTGCCAAGGTGTTACTGCGATCACCCCAGGACAGTATGGTCGCTACTGGATGTCTGTGATATTGTGGTCTCCTTACCCTACCCTAAATTAATAATGGCTGCGATGTTTGGGTTTCGGCTCTATCTGCAAAATGCTGGAGTGTGAGATTTTTTTTCCCCAGAAAGGTTGTGTAGATTATAAACTGGCTTGCAAGTTACAGATAATTCTAGGCAAATGAAAGGTCAGGTTATTTCAACAAAGATACTATGGGAGTCAGGGCACTAGTTTCCCATGCATGTCCAGTTCAATGCACCCCAGGCCACACTGCTACAACTGCTTCTGCAGTGAGATTGAACACGATTCCTTATTAGGAAAACTGTTTCTATTAACTTTCCAGTGAAGGTTTTACATGGAGGTTCCAATGACAGAGTGCAAGAGCATTTCATCGGAACACTGCAGCAGTGCAACCAAACCGCACTACTTATAAAATGATCTTCCTTGGTAATAACGACTTCAAATTTTAGCTAAAGATTAGGTGCTGTAAATTAACTGGTGTCATAGGCATAAACATTTTTTTGAATGAATACGTATATACCTGCCTACTCTGCAACAACCCCTCCAGTAGTCTCAACCTATCTGACCCCACAGCCTAATCCTTCAATTGTCCCAATAAGATCCAACCATGTGCACCCATGTTACAAGTAAATGCGTCAAAAAACAAAACGGTTCCTTTATCCTTCTGCATCAGGAGATTTGTTGTAGACTATGATCGCTGTGTCCCGGTGGGAGGCTGGAGAGCGAGGTCATCTAGAGCGTGTTTCATGAGGAGGGGCCAAATAAAAGTGGGAACTTAAACGCTCAGCCCACCCAAACCCTCATTACAACACAAGTCTGGGAAAAAGTCATATGGCGTTATTGATTCACCGGCCTGATCACCCTTGTAATCCCTCCTCAATAATCCATGGCATTATTGTCTGTTACCTGCCATGCTGTGGCACAAGCGTCTTCAGCAAATTAAATTCTAAGGGGCTATTTGCAGACTGACTGGGATACATTTGGCGTCCTGTGGTGAGGGGTTTGCAGACTGATCTGTCAGTTTTTCACAGAGTAAATAGTTTTATATCGTGCAGTAAAGCACATGAAGAACTCTCGGATACATGCATGCATGTGCACGTACATTTCACATTGTAACAGTTTCACTAAACATGTTATAACATGCAATTCCGCATTAGGGACATGTTATTTTTTACATGGGGTGCTTTGCCATTCACTAATGTCTATTTGCAGACACTGGTACAGCATGCTCAGTGTCATCTAAGGGACGCTACGAAAACACATATCAAGCTTGCTCGGGTGGGACTCCATGACTTCCTGCTCATTACATGTAGAGCGGAGGCATCTCGCCATTCCAACACCAAGCTTGCCGGGGTCCATCGGCCAGTTTGAGTCACCAAAAATGGACCAAGAGTATCATGAATTCCTCCCGTAGGGGAATTTCATTCACAGAGAAACCCTAATGCAAACTGTGCTGAGACGGACCACATACGTGTACTGTAGGAATACAAAATTCCTCCATGGCCAGATTTGGTGCAGCAAGTATCCAGGTACTGATACAAGAACATGCTCATGCATGCAGTGTGCGGGGAATCACCTCATTTTTAGGTATTACAAATCAACGAGATTCATCATTTGTTGGAAATATATGTACATGTAAAACATGTACACCAATACGTACATGTAGTAAGTGTTGAAAAATTCAAATCTACATGTGACGGGGCACACATCTTTTCCTACCTCCAAGTATGTACATGTATCACATGTGTGAGGACAATGTACCGGTAGGTGTGTTGAAATTTAGACGTTATTGGGACCAAAAACATCGGGAGAGGTTTTTGTTTCTACAACTGGATTTCAACTTTCATGACTGAAGAACTGTCCCTTAACAGGAGAAGGTAGGCCCATTGGATGGAGAGTAGATACACTCTGCTACTGTCATGGACAAGACAGACTGCACTTTACTCCAAACTCTATCTTGCAAAAGCAACCCACCTCCTTTGTGAATCCAACCCACAAAATCTCCAGTGTTCAACATAATTCAGCATACTCCACATGGTACCCCACCAGTGCAGTGTAAACTCAATGTACTTGTACATGATATTAGTACATGTACTTCTACCTGTCGGAAGATTTGTTTGACCAGGCCTTTAATTTGTCTGACATTCAAGGATAAGCACACAGCAGGTTTTTTTTTTTAATCTGATTCCATTTTACTAACAGCTTTTAATGGGTTGATTTTTCAATACCACAGAACCAAGCATGGATCTCATACCACAGTCACAACACAGTGCATGGCTATTTAATTAACTGCCGATCAGCCCTACCCTTTAGCGCTAATCATATTCCAACAAGGAAATATGATGTAATGATATGCTAATGTATCATAAGTGCTGGTCAACTGAACTGTATAACCTTAAGCATGAATAGCAAAAAATGTGACAGGTTAAATGTAAAGGGACAATTCAAAACGTTATGAGGGTACAGTCCCCCCCAAAAAAAACAGTAAGACTAAACCATCTGTTCATGCAATTATAAAGAATTTAACCAATGGTTACTTTTTTTCACCGGTAAACTACCGTAAAATTTGGATACTCACATGGAATACTCTCAAAATGATATTGCATATACACACTGATACGAAACAGATGTGTCAAAACAAGTTGAAAATAACAAAAATAGACTTCAACCTAAATTATATTAACTTAAATCATTTTAGTAGGACCAAACACAAAATGTAGAAAATAAAATGCACATGTACAAGCTATCACTTCTATCATTGTATAACTTCAATACAAAATTGCACATTGATTGTCATCAACAAAACTGCGTACCTAGGACTGAAAATGTACAGTACATGTCCTGGTATGTATGGGACCTCAGAAAATGGTCTAGTATCAAGCATACATGTACAATAATAACAGGTAGCACACATTTTAAATGGTTAACACGTTTAGGCTTTCAATCCCTCGATTTACAATGAAAATATGAGGAAACCCCCCCCCACTCATGATCAATATGCGTAATCTCGCCAGCTCACTGTGGGGGAAACACTCGGCCACTAAATAGACGGGTCAAGATGAGCCCCTCGGCAGGATTGTTTTTCCTAACTCAAATGTCAGATTGTCCATCAAATAAGAAGACATAAATCCTCCGTCGAGACTTATCCCCGCTGAAACCTAATAGGGCCCCACTGCGCGCGGGGGCCCTCAGCGCAGGCAAAGTTACTCCTTCACATCCGCTGACGGACGCGGAGTGCACAATCGATAGAGCGTAGGAATGCCAAGCTTCTCTCTTCGATTTTTTTTCCGTGATTTAATTTTTTTGGTCATTTCAACGACTTTTTTTTTCTTTCTTGATTTGAATTTGAAGAATGCATGGGATTAAAAAATAAATCAATTCACTTTTCAAGAACAATTTGCCACTGACTATTTCAGTATTAGATGAACTTTTAATCTACCGTAGTGCATCCCAGTCATCTGTGCGACCAGTCATATTAGCTGTGCGGAATGTCAAATTCTTTCACCTTCCATAACACCGTCTAGGCTTACAATACGACCGCTGCACATTGTTTGTATTACCAGAACGTGCAATCGGAAATAAGGCTGTTCGTTAAATTCTGGGACCTAGACTTTTTCTTCACTTTTTAGGTAACAATTTGATCACGCAAAAATCCACTTTGTTGCAGAGCACAAAAGTCTGTCACAATTCATATTAACACAGTGTGCATTCATGACAGGTCCAAACAGTACCATTTGTCAATTTGGATGCACTCTACACAAACAAGTGTTCTTCCTACATGACAATGAACCCTAAATCCTTGCCTTGTACAGGTAGATGTAAGCTCTATTTATTTTATCACAGAAACCTTCTTGAATCTGTTGAAATTCCAACACCTATCTTAAGAACAATGCCATTTCTACCTGCAGTTGTGAAATTGACGGAATCACGTCTTCCTCAATTGGGTTTTGTTCAGGGCTAACATCTTAATGGAAGTGTGGAACATCCGACTGATCCTTTGTGGAAGTTCATGGACCTGTACAGAGCAAGGGTGTAATTGATGGACAGGTGTGTGCAATACATGCACAGGCTTGATACAGGTCTCTGAATGATGAATCCTCACTTGCATGACAGACCAGACCATGCCGCCTGGGCGTACTCTGAAGCGCTCATTTGATGTCCTTGGCCTTGTGAAGTCTGGGACTGTAGCACAGCACTTTCCAGAGTGGTATCCATTGTCAACCCATACTATTAAAAACTGCACACCTACAATATCATGTGCATCACTGAACACCACCCTGTATTAAAGGTGTGGTAACAGTACATGTACGTGTTAACAAAGGCTTTTGAAAGCTTTGTGATTGTAGGTGTCAAAGTACTAGACAGATACATATTGCTTTAGCTTCATGCATGGACGTGTACAACTTACACGTATCTTTGATAAACCGTTTCAGATACCGGTAATTTAAAATCCTCCACTGTTAAAAAAACTGATGCGACATTTTCGTGTGGGACGTGTACATGTACCTAGACCTTTCAAAGGCCAGCAAACCCCCCAAAAGAGTGAAGGAAACAGGATGCCTCCCTCAGTCCTGTGAAATCCTCCTTAACTTCCACACAAACTTTGAATTTTCCATGAAGGTTACGGTAAACTTCATTTGTAGCATACCCACATGAACCTTAGCTTTTGATTGTAAACTTAGAATTTGTAGATGTCCCTTACTTTCCAATTCAGGCTGAAGCCAGACAGAACCTCTTACAATCTGCAGTGGGCCATGCAATGTTTTTTTGAAAAATTCATCTTGTGAATAGCAACGGGCAATCTATTACATATTCGGCGCCGTCTTGTCCACACATTACATGTAAATTGCCCCATTAAGCAGAAAACTTTGCATTTTATATCTGCACATTGGTACACATGGGGTGGGGAGTTGGTCTCTGAAGACTCGCCCACACTTCGTGCGCTCTCTTTCCCTGGGTTTCTCTCGTTTGCACAGCTGCTGGGAACCAAAACTTTCTCACCGGTCAAGAGACCATAACGTTGAAGACCTTTCATAACCGTTCACTTGAAACCTCCACGACAGCGTCGCTGGTGAACTGAAGCAGTCTCTTAATTCACGAAAAATATTCATACGTGTCAGAGAAACCTCTCGAACATGACACCAGCATAACTGCATTTCCATACTGTATATCCGGGCAACATTGATCACGTCGCAGTGAGGCCTTAGGAAGTGTCTCCACTTTCACTGGAAAGACGGTGATGAGGGAAGGGGGGGCCCTCAAATTCACCAGCCCGATACAGACCAGGACGAGCAACTGCCAGTGTTTATCGAATCATGCGACTGTGCCACAGAAATACTTTTTGCAGAAGAGAATCAGACAGATACAACTACCAGCATGAAAACCGATCAGCTGACCCCTTTTCTGGCAGGCGCTTTCTTCGCGACAAATTTCAGACAGGGGAACCCTTGAAAAACTTCCCACTGAGGTACCGGTTCCAGTAAATTCATGCACGGCAGAAGATTGATGACTCGCCATACTGGTGCATGCTCGCAGTACATGTACACAATTACTTTGAATGTCATTCTTGCCGATGCTGTAAATCATTTACACCTTCAATAAAAATGTTGAGGCATCATTCCAAATGTCGTGAATGAAGTGGTCTACTTGCTGCATTCATCAACATTCGCTAAACTCTTGCTGCATTGTGCACGACTAGGAAATTGAATTTTAATGGCATACTTCACACCTGTCCTGGTAGACTTACATGTATTTTGGGGAAGGGTAGGGGAGAATCACCACATGGACAGAAAAAAGAGCAAAACCCAGACATAAAATCTGTCTGCACATTACAACTACACATTAGACGTACATGTAACTTCGGAATCATTAATGTTACCAATCCTGCGCAAAGTAATGTGGGTGCCCCCCGGCCCCAATTGTACCGTACATGGAAACAGCGTGGGTTGCAGAGCTGTACTGCACATATACAATGTACTGTACATGTACATGTATGTGACCTTGTGACCGACCATAACATGTACATATGTTACAACATGTACCTATCAAGTGCCAATTGCTTTATCTTTTAAACCTCTTGGGTTTATCTCTGCTCATATACATGTATAACGCACCAGGGTGTATGGAAAAAAAGAATTGTTCAATTTTTCTCTTTTCTAACTAGCAGCAGGGACTACACTGTATTTCTAAAGTTGACCCATTTAATTGCTAATCCCACTGTAATGTGTCTCTTCACTCAAACTGAAAATACGTGCTCAGGAAGAAGGTGTCTTGAACTGGAGTTTAAAAACAAACTGTTTTAAAAACTAGGACAACCAAACCAAACGTGTACTGTATACTGTAATCCATCCCGAGAAATACACTGTAATGCTTACATGCTAATTTGCATAGCATCCTGAAGCACAAAAGGTGCAGTAACATTGGCACACTACAATGTAGCTGACATGGAATATGTCTCCAACAGGCTTCAATTTTAAAACTGTCATTTTGCTTAATCAGTGGAGAAAAACACCAGAACTGAACTGGTCATAAGCCGTGTTCGCACTGGACTATTTTGGTCAAACTTACCAAGACGACGGTTACTTTACCCATTTTTTACGTCCACTGCAGACATTTCAGGAAGTTTTCAATGCGCACAGCGAGAGTCGATAAGAGCATGAGAAGGTTGGGGCCAGTGGAGAGTACATCCAGCCCAAACACAACGGCATGCTTCAAACAGGGAAACCTCATGTACATATGCGCACTGCACGTTTCGCTGCGGTGTGGCATGTGGCGAATATTTCTAGTAAAGTTTTCCTCTTTTGATTGCAATCATGGCAGAAATGATTACCGACACTGATGGATGATGATTTAAACTGGTGTTTCCAGATGATGAGAACAGTAATGTTGTGTCTGGATGAGAACAAATGCAGAAAGGTCACACAAAGCACCCTCAAACATGTATGTCTTTGCATATCCAGCTCGATTTACTTCTCATGTGGTCTCAGTAAAATTTTCCCCCGTGTCCAAAGCCTAACTGCGGACAGTGGTCACATTTCACCATTTTTGACATCGCCTCGAAAACAAGTCCAGTGAAAACAGCTTAACTGTCACTGGGGCACAAATGCCACAGCAGGAACCCGTGTCACATCCACTGGAGCAGAAACATAATTTACAAGCCTTGGGCCAAAGAGAAATATGAGCGTCATCCCCGTGAGCGCTGTGACAACTTATTGGAGATGGCTCACATTGATTTCTTGACCACTCAGATTACACGTGGAAGTGCCTCTAATAATGTGCTTCCACAGCTTCCAAATGTACATGTACCTCTCTCATTATGTTCTGGATTACGCACGTGAATTAGTTGTAACACAGTGAGGCAAACAACACAATTGATCATAAATCAATCCCGATCGTCATATCAACTTTTTTTAAAGCCTGGTAAAGCGAGCATAGTTATTCTTATGATTTTCATGACTCTCAATCTGTATTTTTTGTTGGGAGATATTCAGTATCTTCCAACATAACGCGCAGATATGAAAGTAACTGAAATTTTGGCAAAAGGTTTGTAATGCTAACCTTCAAATGTAACACTTGTTTATACTTTAACTTAAAGCCAATGTTACACTGAGTCTGAAGTTGATGCAAAGACGATGGTAGTGTACACATACATTTATGGTGCATCTGGTATTCAAACTGGGTACATGATTCCTGTAACGGGCGGGTACCCCGTACCAGGTACCTGGGAACCCATGAACATTATTACAATTATAACACAAGCACACATATTTTCCACCTTGTCTCCTACCCACTCAACTGCCAAAGGCCCTGTGACATGAGCGCTGGAAATGGATCCCTTTTGATGTACATAATAGCACTGATGCCACAATCGCACAGATACTGTGTTGTGTAAAAGGGTATCCCTGTCACCAAATCACAGGGGTCTCTGTGTGATCATTGCAAGGATTCACACCTCCTCCAAAATTTTGCCTGGATGCAAAATCCTTGTGATTATCACCGGGATCAGTTGTGTAAATGTAAAGTGTGTGGTTTTCGAGAGGGTACCGTGCACTGAAGTCCATTATGCACGGACACGTTGCTGGCGATTAAAATGGCGGTTCACAAAAATATACTCCCTGTTAGTGACAGTCTTGGTGCCATCTGGCTAATTCCACTCACGGATTAAGTACTTTAAAATTCCAGGGGCAGGAACCAGATCTATGAAGTTTGGGCCTGACTTTCCCATAAAGAATATCCTCACCAATGCCCAAAACAACCTGGACCTTCCTTTCCTTTAAAAAAAATCTGTTTACAGCCATGAGAAAGAGAAAGAGAAAAAGCACTTCCTTCATACTATTTCCAGTGATCGAGCTTAATACATGTATCTTCTGTTTATAAACTGGACGCCTATCCTATGTGGAGCATGTTAAAACGAGCCACACCGAGCACTGGCAATAAGGCAGTGAAAATTATTTGTCTGCTCGCGAGTCCGATTAACGTCCAGAAGACACCCAGGACTGTCATGAAATCCGAGATGCAAAGTCTAGAAGACAGATGTGCAAAGCTACAGCAGCTGAATCAGTACACAAATGTTCTTGAAACTTGCAAAAACTACCACATGTGTACATGTATGTATGATGGGAAATTTGCCGTGTAGTTTTTCCCAGCAATGATTCTAAACGTACCTTCATGTGGCAAAACCTTT